>NC_132787.1:16206218-17456218 GCF_048418805.1 Vulpes vulpes | reverse complement strand
TTATCCTAGTTTCCACAGAGAATGGCTGAATGGATCATTTTATTCATTATTCACTAATTTTCCCTACAGACTGCCTCATGGGCTAACAAAATAATTTGTGAGAAAATTACAGCCATAGTTCTCCTGAATTATCATGAGACACTTTTTAGAAATGATAATCCATAGAATGATACTAGACAAAATGATTGTCCATAAAAGGAAGTATTTGATCTATAATGACAGGTTTGAAGTATTTAACTTGATACCACTGATAATAAAGCAGACTAATATGCACAGATTTATAAAAACCTAGAAACACCCTCTACGTTGTTAATGGTTTTTATACTGTTTGATTAATCCTTACTTCCTTACTGTGGTCTTGATACAGCCAGTGCTTGAATAGTTATTAAAATTCTTTTTTTGAAATATAAACAAAATGTGATTCAAATGGCAATACAGGCCAACCAATCTTCACGCCCAAATGTCCTTTGAAGGTTTTAAATATTAATACCAACTTGGGATTTCTTTCTCAAGAACTCCTAACTTTCACTGTATAGAATGGTTCCCAAACTTCCACAAAAATGTGTAAGTTCTCCGCTGAAGTTCTTAACTTTTGAGCTCCACCCATCTTGAAATAGATCGATTCATTACATAAAATTTCTGATAGAAAAGCTTAGAAGAAAGAGGTGAGGATCAAAGAAATAGAGAATAAGACATGCATAAGAGATCAGAGAGTTAAAAAAAAAGAGAGAGAGAGAGAGAGAGATCAGAGAGTTAACAGAAGAACCCAATCTAAGCATTGGTCCTGCAACATCGGTATCAACAAACTTAGAAGGTTTGAGTCTAGCATCTAGGAGTTTGGAAGGACACTTCTTGTGGAAGCTGCCATGGCACATCTGGTTCTAAAACAGATTGCACCATATTAGATTCCCAGAGCTACCATTTCAACACCTATAAATATACAATGTATTAATTTAAGAATTCTTAGTTTGGGAGGGGAAAAAAATGTTATATGTTTATATACCTTACTTTTAAATGAATAGAAATGACTTAACTACTTTAAAAAGTAACTGTCTTTCTATTTAAAAAGCATATGTTTATTACCTGCTGAATTCCCACTGCATAGGTTTTCAAAAAGAATTCAGAAAATTCAAAGTATTCTTTTGTGACATTTCCTGGGCTTCCATATCTTAAAATACAAAGAGAAAATGTTTAAATACTATAAATTTTTAAAACAAAGCATGCTCACTAGTTTAAATATTGTCCCTTGTTGAAAGATCTATTCTCTTTGGCCAGAAAACTGACCCTTTCCCCTTTTCCACAAGCCCCAAGATGAAATCATGATGTGCTTGTTGTACTTAGATTCTGGGCCATACTTAAAATTTCAGCAGACACGTCCACCTACCTAACCAAGAATTTAACCAAGGGCAAATATTACAAATAAAAATGTTATATCTGATTTTTTAAAAATAAATGTTTCTATAATTAACTTTGACTAACTTGTCTATGGACCTGAGTAGCCATGCACCTTCTTGTACAATTCCTAGATATTTTCAATGAGCTAACCAATGTCATGTATCCATTCTTTTTTCACAGAGGAACAGAAAGGTCCAGAGAAGATGGTTCACATCATTATGATCCCAAAGCCAACAATCAGTTAAGCCTACCCTAAAACAAAGGGTGACTTTTTTTGCCCACTCTGGCTTTTAAAGACAAATAATGATACACTGTGGAGCATCAAGAGACCTATCTAGCTTTACTGTGTCCAATACTGAAGTACTGATCATAAGATCGTGAATCTAATAAAGAGAATTACCGTTCAAAGAGACGAGCTACAATATGCAGTGCCCATTTCTTACACTTCCACCAGACTAGTTCTGGTCTATCATCCTCATCAATCTGCAGAGTCTCCTAAGAGGACAAAAACATCCACATTAAATTTCTGCATAATAAAAGGATTTATGCAAATAATAAAAGCAGAATAAATCTTGTTATAGAGTACGTACTATTAAATGTGAGTTTAGATTGCCATAGAAATACAAATTCTTACTTATAGGTTGCTAGGTAGAAATTAAATAAGCAAAGCAAATTTCAACTAATGCTGTTGTTCACATTTATCTCCTATTTTCAAAAGGCCCAAATAAGTGGAAAACAAAATACAAAACACCATGTCCCTTGAGGAAACTCTGGGACGACAGAAAGGTTTTATATCTTGTCCTGGGTAACAGTAACACAGGTGTGTGTTTGTCAAAATTCACTAATCTGTTCCCTAAGTTCTGTGCATTTTGTATATAAATTAAACCTCAATATAATGTGTCCCAAGATATGGATAAAAGAAAGAGTACTGCACATTTGAAGACAAGCTGAAATTTTAAAATGTTACTTAGTTATTTTGACTAGTTTTGAGTTAATTTAATAAGTGACATATAGCATCATTGTTATTACAGATAAAAACAAGACACTATCACCTATCAACTGGCAAACTTAGAATTTAATGTAACAGACATTCTCAATCCCTACTTATTAAAATATAAGCCAGGGCAATGTTTCTAGAGAGCACTTTACAAGATCTGTCAAAGCCTTAACCACTTCTAGGAGCTTTTCCAAAGAAAATAATCATGTATGTGCATAAAAATTTAACTACATCCTTATAGTTAAAACACTAACACCCTAAAGCCACCTAAATGTCCAGCAAATGAAACACTCCACAAAAATGATAGTATAAAAACATTCATAATCATAAAAAATATTTATAAGAGATTTTAAATGAAAAATGAATTTCAAAACAGGACCTACATATATCATTTTTATTAATAAAATGTGGCTGTATACAGACCCAGAGGGGGAAAAAAAAGACCAAAGTAATAAATATCAACTTTTAAAAATGGTTTTTATCATCTTTAGTAATATTAAATACAGTTATTTTTTTTAATTTTGCCTATCTGAACTTTATAAAAATGAGTATGTATTACTCTTTTTATTACAATAGTAATTTTTTTCCAAATAGCAAGCTAAGATAATAAATCAGTCTACCACAAACATCCCAAACCCTACTTTTCCCAGTTTTTCTCAATAAGAAGCCCTTTCTTACGGGAGGAACTGTCCTGTCAATAATAGTTCGAAAGATCTCCATCCATGCAGTCATGGTTTGGTTATTCACCAGCTGAAGAGGCAATGCATACTGAAAACAGAAGAACATCATCATCAAACAACAATTCCTCCCTTCTAAAAAAGGCAGCAATTTCATCTATATTTGAATATTGAAATATATGAAATGGCTAACATTTGACCACAAAAATAGTAATCTCATATGGTTTAACCTAAAATTTAACTTAAAATAGATCTAAAAGCATATGCAAATTAAAATTTTGAAAATCTAGAAATATGCATGCCATGAATTGTTTCTCTGGACTACTTTTTTAAAAGATTTTATTTATTTATTTGACAGACACACACACACACACACACACACACACACACACACACACACAAGCGGGGGGGGGGGGGCGGGGCGGGGGGCTTGGAGGCTCGATCCCAGGACCCTAGCTAGGCTCATAACCTAAGCCGAAGGCAGACACACAATGGACTGAGCCACCCAGGCACTCTGAACTACTTTTTTTTTTTTTTTTGAACTACTTTTAAATTAAAAAAAAAAATCCTTTAATACAGTAAGGTCTCATTTATTCAGCATGAGATTCTAGAAAAGTGATTTTTACCATTTAACTCTTTGTGTGTCAAGTTTTTCATTTTAACCACTTTTTTCCCAGCTTTATTGAAATACCACTGACATACATTGTGTAAGATATACAATGCGATAATCTGATCATATATATATATATGATATATACGATATATATATATGATATATATCATATATATACCTACACACACAGTATCATTAAAGGCACACACCAGAGGACTGCCTCAACCAGGCTAGTAATCTATTAGGGACATCTTTCTAGAAGTGACACATAAGCTGAGACTTGGAGAAAGAGCACAAACTGGCCAGGGCATAAAGGACTAGAGTGTTCCAGACGGAAAGACAGTATTTCAGAGGCTCAGAATGAGACAGAGCATGACCTAATGAAGTAGAAACCTGGTCAGGATGGCTAGAGTACAAAGTACAAAGGTAAGAACAGTAAAAGATAAGGTAGACCGATGAAGGGTTTTATAGACTATGTTAAGAAGTTCCCAGTTTAAGTGCAATGGGGAGTTGTTAGATCCTGCAATAGGAAGCTGAAGAGGTACAGATTCCGGGTTAGTGGGTTAAGTGACCAAGAGTTCATGTCTGAACAAACTGAATTCTGGAGTATGATTGGAATATCCATGTGCCCTGTACACAATAAACATTTACTTAATGCTACTTAGACAAAAATCAATTTAATTGTATCATACTTTTTAAAACAAACTTTTCTGCCTCTTTCCAAACTAGCAAACATTAACTTTGTACTTACCTTATCATTGTATCATGCCTCTTAAAGCTGCCTAAATTTTTGTTTCCAGGATTCCCAGAGGGAGCATATTACTTTGGTAGTATATAATACATTACCAAAATGATGAAAAATCTTGAGGTTTTGCACTGGTTTTTTTAGGTTTGTAGCAGCATATGTTGAGAGAAAACTTTTAGACTTTGCCCTCTTAGCAAATCAGAGGTAGAGGCTTTAGGAAAATTATTTCATGAGCCTGGTCTTACTTCCTGATTCCTACGATGCTTCTCCAATGGGAAGGGCAGTCTAGCCTCAGTATAAATGGGATATTACTATATCCAGTAGCAAAACCTTTCTCTGAATAAAAAACATTTGCCTCAGAGTAAAGTGATTCTCCCAAGGAAACTTCCTGAATGGTGCTTATTAATAAAAAGCCAGGGCAGCCCTGGTGGCTCAGCGGTTTAGCGCTGCCTTCGGCCCAGGGTGTGATCCTGGAGACCCAGGATTGAGTCCCGCGTCAGGCTCCCTGCATGGAGCCTGCTTCTCCCTCTGCCTCTCTCTCTCTCTCTCTCTCTCTCTCTCTGTGAGAAAAAAAAAAAAAAGCCAAAGGCACCATATATCTTCCTTTCCTATTACTTTAAAAGAATAGTAGGGGGGCAGGGAGGATAGTTTCCTAGTTTCTTCCCACCTCAGATTTACTTCCTCTCCATCTTCCCTTTCCCTGCTAAGCTGGAAGAAAAAAAATTACTTCAGACCACCCTTTATAAAAAGTTTAAAAGATGAGGGGTGCCTGGGTGACACAGTTGGTTGAGCATCCTACTACTCTTGGTTTCGACTCAGGTCTTGATCTCAAGATTGTGAGACTGAGCCTCATGTTGGACTCTGTGCTGGGTGCAGAGATTCGCCCTCTCCCTCTGCCTTTCCCCTCTCCCCCTCTCTCTATCTCTCTCTAAAATAAATAAATCTTTCTTAAAAAGTTTAAAAGAGGAGTCTAGGGCAGCCCAGGTGGCTCAGTGGTTTAGCACTGCCTTCAGCCCAAGGCGTGATCCTGGAAACCCAGGATTGAGTCCCACATCAGGTTTCCTGCATGGAGCCTGCTTCTCCCTCTACCTGTGTCTCCGCCTCTCTCTCTCTCTCTGTGTCTCTCATGAATCAATAAATAAAATCTTGAAAAAAAAAATAAAAATAAAATAAATAAAAGAGGAGTCTAAAAATATAAATCTTTATTGGAGTGGAATATTCTGAAACATTACAAAAGTACTTAAGTGACATAACAGCCAAAAAAAAAAACCAACTATCTTGGCTCTCTAGCTTGACAACACTACCCTCTTACATGACTGATCTAACTAAAAAAAAGCATGTAACAGAATTTGACTCATTCATCATCAAACACTTTAAACAAACTAAAAACAATTATTCTTCCTCCACCCAGATCTAAATACTTTATCCAAATCTCCCAAGGATTAAATTTTAAATATTTTTATATCTAACACATACCATCTCTGTCCTCTCCTAATTATTTTTTAGACTCTCATATTAATATTCTTTATACCTTTCAGATAAGACAAAGGAAGTATTTTAAATGAGAGAAAATGAAGCACTAAATCTTTGTTAGCTTTAAATTGAGTCACACTGCAAAGAAACTATCACAGTATGATTTTCCAGTAAAAGAGGGACCCTCTTCTTTTCCTTCTTCTTTTCCTATAAGCCTAACTTATCAACAGGCAGAATGTTACTGATGGATGAGTCAAATAATCTCTGGCAGTTAATTACTCTGGTTCTTCCTCACCGACACTTCAGACACTGGATCAAAAGGCATAGTCAGTGAATCTCAGCTCTGCCCCTAAGATAAACGTGGACAATTAAGTTAATTTCTGTGAGCTTGTTCCTTCATAGGATTTTTCAAAAAAGAAATACATGTGGGAATATATAATAACCTTTAACAAATTGACACTCATTAGGCACCTTCCATATGTCAGGCAGAAATACAAGGTCCTATATTTACCTTCTGCAACAGAAACTTACCTGAACAAGTGCATAAAAGATTTTCAGAATCTGCTTCTGTAGTAAAACAGAATAATGTGAGGAATCAGGAAGGAGTTGCATGATTTGTTGTTGAATACGAGGCAGAAATATCTGCATTGCTGCTATAAGAGGCTCTCTTTCCTCTGCTTTCTTATATCTATATGTGCAAAGACAAAAAGAGAAAAAAATAATTCCCCCCCTACAAAAAGGAGCTATAAATAATGAATGAAAAAAAAGTTTTAATATATGTTTTTTAACTAGATAAAGCTAATGAAACAAAAACATTCCAAACACTGGCTTACATTTTGTTTGGATTCTTGGAATAAACTTGAAAGAGAGTGGGAAAGAACATATCCCTCTGTTAGGCAGAGAAACCTAAAATCTTTCCAAAAACAGTTAAATTGATTTTAAAAAATTCTACACTATTTTGCAAATTTCCAAAATGAATTTTTCTATGACTTACATTAATTTTCATCATACCACAATTCTTCCTATAAAATACAAGTTGATACTCCTGTTTAAATAGACATTCCTATGATATAACAAATAATGTGGGGAAAAAAACATTTCTTCTTATAATATACTAAGTTGAGATGTTAAAATAGTTTGCAAACTCAGGTGCTCATAGATCACTTTGATGCTCCAAATCTCAAATATCTTCTAAAAACTCTAAAAAGTCTGAACTAATTAGCTTTCTTAAAGGTACACTACAGGACCCTGCATACATAAAGAGCAACCCTCTTAGAAACCAGAAAGCAACTGCTATTAAATGTGATGCTCACTAGTCTCCTATGTCCTGGTCAACTTTTATGGCAAAGGATGTCACTAGCAACGAAACTTTAACATTTTCTATTTTGTATCCAGAAAGTTAAATATTTGGTTTACTTGATAATGTGCTCACTTGAAGAACTTAAATATTAAGGTACCCCCCCCCTCTCTCTCTCTCTCTCTCTGAGTTTCCAAGGAAAGCTGTTAATAAATGGGCCTCTGAAACTAGCAAATGAATTCAAGAAACACTGCATATCTTATCACTGCCTTAGAGATTAGCTATGTACATTAGTAAATTAAAGGTTCTTTGAATAACTATAGTAAATAAACATGTTTGTGCTTAACCCAACAATTCCCAAACTACCCTGATTCTGCAGAACACCCACACAGCAGACCTCTCTGCAGAGAGGTGTAATTTAATTCTAAGTAACACAAGACTGGTATCTTTAGCCAATAGAAATCAACTTACTCATACGTCTTCACCAGTTGATACAGACATAATAAACTGCCAAGCCAGCTTCCACTGCTCTGTGATTGCAAGTAATAGTCTATCTTGTCGACTACCGCTGGCCAGTGACCAGGGAAATCATATTTAATGATGGCACGGAGACACATTGTTAACTGGACTCTATAAGGTGGGGGGGGAAAAGTCCAAAATCTAAGTAGTTATAAATATCAGGTTTCAAACACCTTTAATATTTTACCCAAAAGCACTCTAACCCCTATTTACCTATATTATATAGTTACATATCTCGGGGAAGGGGAAAAAAGAAAAGTTCTATAAAGAAAAACCACCTCAGTAGCTCCATTCCCTGAAAATAAACAGAATAGGTAATTTCCTACAATGAATGAAAACTTTCAAATGGGATTATCCTAAATACTGCTTTGGGGAGAGAAAAATCCAAAACCAAAAATTCATTTAAAAATTTTCAAAAAAAAAGAATGAATCTACCACAGCTCTGCAAAATTTCCCCAGCTTGTTACCTTTTGTATTTTGGTTATCACATCCTAAGGGGGAAACAAAACAAAATAAATAAAATATTGTGTCATTTCAACTGGAAAAACTTAGCCTAAAAATAGTCAAAGTAGGTAAAACAGAGGCTGACATAACAGTAGGAAGCATCTCTGTTGAGTCAAAACCTTGAACCATCCATTATCAGTTCATAGCCAACACAGTATGCTGCTCCTATCAAAGCTTCCTGAGACAGCAATTGTCCTTTAGACTAAATAAGAAACAAGTATTAGCTGGCAGTTCTTAAAGAGGAAAGCTAAGTTTTTTGCAAAGAAATGAAGAAAAAAGCAGTAAGAAAGACATAAAACAGAGAATTCTCTTTAATAAAACTACAAATTTTAATAAAAGATGTGATCTCATAATATTTATATCAGTAACCATTTCCTTAATGGGATCCCTACTGTAACTAAGATTGGAAAAAAAAAATGAGGAAAAAAAATTTCTCTCCCACAAACTATCAATATGTCCTTATATGGTCATTTGCAAATGGTTAGAAAGTGAACCTTGCTAAATTAGGATTGCATAATGCAAAAAAAAAAAAAAAAGCGCATGTGTTCAGTTGGCTAATAACTTCCATTCACGGAAATAAAACACACAAGAAATAATGCCATTTCTCTGTTATCAAATCCCTTTGAAAAATGTCCTTTGCCACGCTCTTAAACTTTAAGAATAGTTCTTCATGAATTATTACCAATAAGCCTTCAGGACATAAAAGAAGCAACTGTCTCATAATAAAGATAAAAGTCCCCTTTTGTGTCACCAGCAGTTGTTTCTAAACAATAAGTAGGTTATTTTTGTGGGCAGTAAAACTGAAACTTGTCATTTCTTCAGATTTCACCTTCTGGAGACCTCCCAGTCCCTTCTTACTCCAACCAACCAAAGAATGGCTATGAGCAGCCATCCCTTCGTACGTTACCATGTAGAAGCATTACAAGATTCAGACGGAACTGAAAGTGTAAAGATTCTGACATGACATGGACACACGATGGTGCCAGAAGGGGAACCACTGCTGGGCACCCATTGAGAATAATAGTGATTTTCTTTAATCTGTACACATCCTTTCTCCTCTTAACTAACAAAAGAGCCACACAGAGAGGAGTTCAATGTTTGTTCTCCTTCCTTGCTGTTTCCCTCACAGGTTCTTCCCTCTTCCTCCTGCTTATTAGGACATAATGTACATTAGACACTCAGGGATAAAGCAATAGCTCATCTGTGGACGTTAAACAATTTCATCCCCCTGCGTCAGTTTCACCTCTTTCCCTCTTCCATTTTCAATAGAAATCTAATTACTAGCTCACAAGGAAAAGGATTTCTTTTTCCTATTTTATTTATTTTTTAAGATTTATTTATTTATTCATGAGAGACAGACTGAGAGAGAGAGAGAGAGAGAGAGAGAGGGGCAGAGACACAGGCAGAGGGAGAAGCAGGCTCCTCACAGGGAGTCTGATGTGGGACTCAATCCTGGATCCCAGGATCATGACCTGAGCTGAAGGCAGGAGCCCAACAGCTGAGCCACCCAAGCATCCCTGTTTTTCCTATTTTAAAACTGCAAAATGTTTGTGACTCTGCAGCTCTGCTGTGAAATAGCAGAAGCCACCAGCATTATGTGCGCACCTTAATCAAAATTAGATTAAAGATCCAGTTCCCCAGTTATAGTAGCCACATTTCAAATACTCATTAGCCATAGACTCCACATGGATACAGAAGATTTCCAACATCACAAAAAGGTCTACTGGACAGTGCTGCCCAACAGCATCTAACCTAAATTTTAAAAACCAGAGCCAATTTTCTATCCTGTCTTCTCCAAAGAAAAAGATACTCAGTTCAAAAAAAAAAAAAGGAATGAAAAGATAGGTAAAGTTTAAAGAAAAGTGGTAGGTTAAAACTCCCAGGAATCAATTTCCCTGCCAGGGGGGAAGAAAGCAGATAGTAAAAAGTAAAGAGAGCATAACTAAAAACACAGGTTATTTAAGTAGCAGGGATTTATATAATCTTCGTTAACTTTGATTTTTGCCTTAACTGGCAACGTACAGCAACTAAATCTTTTCCAAAATATTGAGACAAAGATTACAAATGCAAAGACAAACAGGTAAAAGAGTATTTTTGGAGTGCCCACCTTCATTATTTTATCTCTCTAGAAATACAAACTTGAGACTGATGATTAAATCCAACCTCTCCCATTCAAACATTCTATGCTTCCTACTAATCATATGTAGTATAATGTACCTCACTAAATCTGGAGACCGAATTATTCCTTCCACGATGTTATCACGTATTTGCTGGCGATCATTTTCATGAATGTTGAATGGAAATACTGCTTCTCCCGGGGGAGGTTCTCGGTCAGGCCAGTACTGTGTCACCATGTTCTTTAAGTAAATGGCAGCTAAGGTAGAGAAAAATATGCTAATGTAGCAGTATTAAGAAGATGGCTTCAATTCAGCTTTAGAGAGCACGAAAGGCTGAGCCCTTCACTACTAAACATGATACTCAGCAAAAATGGAAAAAAAATCTTACAATTATAAAAAGCCAAGTGAGGAAAGGAAATGTGTAAGAATTTAAAGTTTCTCGTTAGCTGGTAAAGCAAATCTAAGCAGAAAACTTTTCATGATATCAGGTTTCAGAGTTTATAGGACAGAAAAATGATCTAGGAATCAAGTATATATATGCTGAGAATAAATATAAGGTAGTCTAAATGAAACTCCACTAACTGTATTTTGATAGCATAAAGATCATACTGTTCCTAATGACTAATGCTGAGTCCACAAAAGGTAAAATTCTACCGTCCTTCATGTACACTGCTTTTCTTGTTTTTGTTTTTGTTTTTGTTTTTGTTTTTCCTTCACTGGCCACTATTCTACACTACCATATTTGAAATATTGCTAATTTCTATCAAACCCTTCTGAAATATCTACCACTTGTAAATAAAAGAATAGGGAAAAAAGACATCAATCTTCAAATATCTTTGTAAAATCTCAGGAAATTTCTTATCTATTTCCATCAAAATACATAATAATTTTGTTCCTATTCTGTGTAACCATCTTCAATAGTTAGCAAATGGCTTCTGAAAGAAATAAGCTGATGTATGACGACAGGGTTTTGATAGGGAATGTGAAGCTTTCTAACTATTCCAGCTGAACACAGAGTGTAAATAAATACTTGTAACATGATATACAGAGATAATACATAAGAATAAAGAGATGTGATCTGCAAAGCATTATAACTGTCTTCCCCTGAGTTTCTCCTCCCCCTTCTTCCCCCACCCCACCGTCCCTTCATCCCAATTTTACATAAAACTAAACTGGCTCACAGAAGTATTATGACACCGAGAATAAACCAACATGTTCTACACTGAATATATATATAACTGAAATTTAATGAAATGATGAACTTGACATACTATATGTTCCTCTTTCATTAGTTTTGATTCAGTCAAGGTCTGAAAAAGAGAATTCCATTTGAGATTTCCATTTTTTTTTTTGATAAAAAAAAATATTTGAGAAAGAGAGAGGAGGTAGGGCTTACTTGTTTCTAATCAGACTACACAAGCTCTAGACTAAGTACCTACCATCTTTTATCCCAGTACATTTATTATATTATCAGCAATAAGAATTTAGACTATTGAAAAAATGAATAAATGATCTAAGAATATGGCCCACCCTGTCAGTAGTTCAAACTGATTTCATTAATCTCTGCAAAAAGAAAATCAGCTACATTATACACAAAACTAAATTTTAATCCTATAGAAGAAGCTTGAAAATAAACTGCAAAGTTCAGACAGCAGAGATAGAGACATGGTAAAATCGTGGACTTATTTATAATTCAGTCGTTAAATATCATTAATTTTACTACTAAAAAATATTTTTATTATTGGGCACTATACAGGATGGCCTATGTAAAAGGCACACTAATTTGTAAATGTTAAAATAAATCCTCAATTAGAGTCACCTGGGTGGCTCAATCAGTTAAGCATCTGACTCTTGATTTCAGTTCAGATCATGATTTCAGGGTCCTGAGATTGAGCTCCTCATTGGACTCCACACTCAGTGCAGAGTCAGTTTGTCCCTCCTTCTTTCCATTTTGCGTCCATACACATATGCACTCTCTCTCAAATAAATAAAATATTTTTAAAAAATTAAATAAATCCTCAATTACTTAAAATAAAATTGAGCATAATGTAATAATTTAATAAGAGAATGTTAGTTTCTCTTACAGATAATCATGGATTGCTAAGAATAATGAAAAAAAGTACCAAAGATAATTCAAACTATCAATAATCTAAAAATCTCCCTTTCATTATTTTTTTTAAGATTTTATTTATTTATTTATTTATGAGAGACACAGAAAGAGAGGCAAAACACAGGCTGAGGGAGGAAAAGCAGCCTCCATGTGAGGAGCCGTATGTGGGACTCGATCCTGGGAATCTGGAATCAGGCCCTGAGCCAAAGGCAGACGCTCAACCACTGAACCATCCAGGTGTCCCTCCCTTTAATTATTTAAAGACATCTAACCATTTACCAGAGC
Source organism: Vulpes vulpes (assembly GCF_048418805.1). NCBI lineage: Eukaryota > Metazoa > Chordata > Mammalia > Carnivora > Canidae > Vulpes > Vulpes vulpes. Next base: position 17,443,486 of record NC_132787.1, on the reverse strand, counting down.
TAACAAAACACAAATATCATCTTCATCCAGTCATAAAGGAATTAAATCTGGTTTTTCTACAAAATCCACTTACCATGCTAAGCCTCTGAAGTTTGAAATTAACTTTGTAAAGCATACACACAGTTCTCTCCTTCTCAGGTACAACAAATCATCACGTAAGCCCTATGCCCTGGACTCAGACTCACAATTACAAGAATACTGCCCCCAAGCCAAAAAATTAAGAATTGAATATTCTGCAGAACTATGTCTTCCTATTTAATATTAGCATAATTTTTTACATTTTTATGCAGGCTGATTTTTTTTTTAAGCAAAGATCACATCATTCTTTTAAATGTCATGATAAAATGATAAATTACCTGCCTGGGTGTTGCCATAAGATTCTTGGAACATCCTTGTATTTTAATAATAAATAGGGTAGAAAATTTATAAGTGGCATTTAAATTCAGGATATAGAATTTAATACTGTGTATTTCAGATTCAACGATAAAATGGATAATCTAGGAGAGATAACTGTCCTAATAAACTAAAAAATTAACAACTAAGATAAACTCTGTCCTGTGACTAACAGATTTGAAATCTACATAATTTATGAAGAAAAACTGCCTATAAATGCTATTTACATTTCATATCAAAACTTTTTTATCTAAGTTATTAAGATTCAAAGTTGTATAGATGGGATCCCTGGGTGGCGCAGCGGTTTGGCGCCTGCCTTTGGCCCAGGGCCCGATCCTGGAGACCCGGGATCAAATCCCACATCAGGCTCCCGGTGCATGGAGCCTGCTTCTCCCTCTGCCTGTGTCTCTGCCTCATTCTCTCTCTCTCTCTCTCTCTCGATCTCTCTCTCTGTGAATATCATAAATAAATAAAAATTTAAAAAAAAAAAATCAAAGTTGTATAGATGATATGAGGAACCTAACATTTAATTCAGTGTTAATACAAAAGTAAACAAAAGCAACTTAGTGAGAAGATTCAAAAAAAAAATTTTTTTTTTTAAGATTTTATCGATTCATGAGAGACACAGAGAGAAAGAGAAAAGGGCAGAGACACAGGCAGAGGGAGAAGCAGGCTCCATGCAGGGAGCCCGACACGGGACTCGATCCCAGGTCTCCAGGATCACGCCCTGGGCCGAAGGCAGCACCAAACCACTGAGCCACCCGGTTGCCCAAGATTCAAAATTCTAAATATTAATATCATTACTATCCATTGACCCAGCATTTCCATTTCTTCATTTATTCTTTGAAAATATTCCCACAAGTATCCAGAGATAAATCTAGAGAGCCTCATGATAGCTTTGCCTCTATCAATAATAACAGAGACAATCAAGGAAATATCCATCAACTTGTTTAAATAAACTATAGTAGTTCTGTACAAAGAAATAATGAACAATTGTGATAAAGCATAAAGTACACATATCTGCATATACACTGACATGCAACACCCCCCCCCCAAGGGTATATAGTTCAATGGAAAAAGTTACAAAACACCATGTGTAATAAAAAAAATGTTTATTACATTTTAAAACCATTGTATCGGGCAGCCCCGGTGGCCCAGCGGTTTAGCGCCGCCTTCAGCCTGAGGTGTGATCCTGGAGACCAGGGATCAAGTAGCACATCCGGCTCCCTGAATGGAGCCTGCTTCTCCCTCTGTCTGTGTCTCTGCCTCTCTGCCTGCCTCTCTCTCTCTCTGCCTCTGAATAAATAAAAAAGAAAATAAATAAATAAATAAATAAATAAATAAATAAATAAATAAATAAATAAATAAAACCATTGTATCTATAGGAGAGAAAAAAGAATAGGAGAACCTGCACCAAAGTTGAGGACAGCTACCTTTAGGGGTGGAATTAAGGGCAATCCGATGAGTTTTTGTAATGTTTATATGTAAAGAAGACATCTTAAATCAAACTGCTTTAGGATCTTTAAAAATACTATTTTTACAAAGACTCACAGGAACTTCACAATGGCCCTATAAAATTAAAATAGGTTCCACTTAGGAAAATGTAATTTTAGAACAGCCCTATTTTATAAAACAAAGATTAAACAACTCAGAGTTATGGTTTCAGAAAATCTACATACAAGTCTTATAAACCTTACTAAAGTACCAAATAATTGCAATGTTGTGTTTTTCCATAGGTTTTTCTTAACAACAAAGAGATCTTTTAGGAAATCATACATATTACTACAAGTATTTTCCCAAAACTAATGATTCCTTACCTTTTTTTGCTGTTGTGTTCAAGGAAAATTACTTTTATCAGCATGCAGAGTATAAGCCTACCTGTATAAAATTGTTGATCTTTCCTTCTACCGACCTGCAAAGACTAATGTTCACCTAATGTTAATGATGGCCATTTCTGAGCAATGAGTATTGAATAATTGTTTTACTTTCATCTTTGTATTTTTCTGTATTGACCAAATTATTTATAATGAGTATATATACTGAGTGACATGATTTTTTAAAATGTCTTAAATATCAATTGTTTTTAATTAGCATTTGTTGTTTTACTCCCTTTATCTTGAAATTACTACCTTTTCAGGACTCATGACCCTCCAAGACTGTCTCCCATTTTTTTACCTTCTGGGCTCTAAGGACCACCTCATTAAAAAGGCAAAAAGAGGAACACACAACATCATGGAACTACCGTAAAATCCCACAGATTTGAAAGTAAGTCTCATATTTAAAACAAAAGTCCAGGGACGCCTGGGTGGCTTAGCGGTTGAGCATCTGCCTTTGGCTCAGGGTGTAATCCTGGGGTCCTGGGATCAAGTCCCACATCGGGCTCCCTGCATGGAGCCTGCTTCTCCCTCTGCCTGTGTCTCTGCCTCTCTCTCTCTGTGTCTCTCATGAATAAATAAATAAAATCTTTTAAAAAATAAAAATAAAATAAAATAAAACAAAAGTCCTGTTCCCCAAAGATGTGTTTAGGAACATATGTGCACATATTACCTCCATGATCTGACTTATGAATGGAGCTCAAATCCACATACATAAATTCACAGTTTTCATCTTTGGACCCAAAGGGTCAGCCACCAGGAATAACAAAATTAGGGATATTAATCCATTAAAAGTGTGAAAGCTAAGGGGGAAAATGGCAAAGTTTCAGAGGCAAGGAATTGGCAGGAGAAAAGGAGTGGAAAGGCTAGGAGAGATATAAGAGCCTTGTATCTGTTGTTAAGTTTCCAGGGAAAACAAAAGTGAGTTTTTAAGCCATTAGAAATACTTTGTGTGCTTCCTATTTTTTGAAGAAACCACAGATACAAATAATTTTATAAAGGATGAGAAACCTACTCACCTGCCTGGCGTACTGGGAATTCCACATGGTCAGAGACTATAATCCGAAGTAAACTGGGGGCAAAGTTGATAATCTTGTAGGACTGAAATTACAAAGAAATATTTATAAAATAGGGGATTTAAATGAGTAACAGCGCTGTTACTGAATACATTGCTGTCCAAATAAAAGGAAAACTTTTAAAACGAGAGAAATTCTCTAAGGCAAATTAAGATCACCAAAATATTTCAAATCAAAATTAGAATAAATTGGAATAAACTGATGAATAAAGGGGTATGAACATTTTTATGTTTTTTTTAACATATATTGTCAAAATGCTCTCCAGAATGTAGCAATTTACACTCCCAAGAGTAGTACGTGCCCATCTATCCAATACAAGGTTAAGCATCATCATTTCTTCAAAGCTGACTCATATTTTAAATTACATTTCTACTAAGTTAGAATTTATCCGGGATGCCTGGGTGGCTCAACGGTTGAGCGTCTGCCTTTGGCTCAGGGTGTGATCCTGGGGTCCAGGATCGAGTCCCACATCAGGTTCTTGTATGGAGCCTGTTTCTCCCTCTGCCTGTGTCTCTGCCTCTCTCTCTTTCTCTCACTCTCTCTCTCATGAATAAATAAAATCTTAAAAAAAAAAAAAAAAAAAGAATCTATCCTTGTTGCTGGCTATTTGTTTTCTTCTACAAATCCTTATTCTCTTTATCTTTTTTTATTCTTAATAAATCCTAAGAGCTATTTATGAATTTAAAATCTTAACCTATTATTAGACCTATACATTGCAAGTGTTTCTTCCTAGCTTATTTGTGCTTCAGTTTTGCTTAACGGTATTTTTGAGAAACAGAAACATGGAAAACATGGGCTACAGAAAACAGCAGATCCAACACAGGAAAACAGACAAGATAATATCAATTATCTGTGCATGAGCTATGGAGAGGAACCAGGCCAGATTCGAACAATGTGCCTCACCAGACAGTGTTAAGAGTAGTCATCACCAGCTGCCCTCGGTTGGTGGAGCACCTTTTGAACCTGACACCCAATGAGCCTATGCTGAAGTGCCCGCTGTCACTCTGTGCCCCACCCCACCCCACCCCCAAAGTTCTACTTTGTCCTACTCCTGAGTTTGGACAAGGGGACTTTAGTAGTTAAAAAAAAAAAAAAATGCAAAGCAGCTCATTCCTTCTCATAATACTCCCTCCAGATATCTAGTACCTGGACCAGGTTACCATCCTGCCATATTCCCAGAGCTTACACTTGGCCTAGCCTGCTGACATTCCCAGAAAGGACTCGTAAATTCTCAGTAAGGCTAAAGCCAACAGTGATGAAGAGAATCTATTCAGCGTACCTTCTCCCAGGAGCCTGGATCTACGGAGGCATCCTATTCAATATAACACTAGGTTTATGTATACCACTCAACTTTTTAATTTATCACCTTTCCTATTCATTTAATTCATAAGAACATTTATTAAGATAAATGTCTGACTAAAAAATTTGGAGAAAATTGGCATCTTTAAAATATTGATCTTTCCTACCCAAGAACATTATGCTTTCCAAAAATCTTAATAATTGTTCTTCCATTCATCCTGTATAAACCTCAGAATCTTAAGCCTGTCATATATAAAGTTCTCTTTTATTCAAAATTGAAACCACCATTTTATTTTTTTCTAAGATTTTATTTATTTATTCATGATAGTCGCACAGAGAGAGACAGAGAGGCAGAGACACAAGGCAGAGGGAGAAGCAGGCTCCATGCAGGGAGCCCGACGTGGGATTCGATCCCGGGTCTCCAGGATCGTGCCCCGGGCCAAAGGCAGGCGCCAAACTGCTGCGCCACCCAGGGATCCCGAAACCACCATTTTAAAGTAGTTTTTAGGAAAACAGATTTCTTTCAACAGCAGTTTACAGGAGTCAAAATTAATACACATTTAGCCCAAACTTCTAACCTTCTACGTTTACATTATTATAAAATAACTCATGTCTGTAACATTTGAGATACTGAAAAATCCTGTAGTGAATCACAGATTAAAACATCCATAGCTTAGTTCCAATCTCTAGAATTTAGATACATATCTTATTACAAATTAAGTACAAAATAACCTGTACACTTAGATTAATGGTACCTATTTAAAAGTAGTTATTGTGGAGACTGCTTTCATTTCAACACTGTTGCCTTTGTACCCATTTTGGAACTCCTCTTTTTGCAACTGCCTGCCATTTGAATGAACTTGTGCAACTTTTTGTCTTCTCCTGTCAGCCTTGATTCAAACTATGTTAATTTGACCAGCTAAAACATCCAGGGGTAAATTCAGATAAAGGCTCATACTACTTTTCCTCACAAATATTTATCCACTTTCTTTTTCCACCTTGGGAGGAAAAAAAAGACATTTCTTGATATTTACTTTGTATCCGTGAAGTTTTCTGAAAATAGTTTACTTACTTAACGTAATTCTGCATCTGTTGAGAACTCACTTAAAGACCTGCTGTTTAAAAAAAAAAAAAAAAAGACCTGCTGTTTCCCATTCTCTGCCCCACCACTCCCACCACATTAACTTTGCTAGTCCTTCCAACATACCACACTGAAGGCTTCTATTGGACTAGCTCATCCCTCTGTTCCTTTCCCAGTTCTTCACCTGGTTCACTCCTTCACAACATCTAGGTCTCTGCTCAATGTCACCCTTCAGAGAATGACTACACTATTTCTACACCCCCAACACTGTCTCTCCAATACTTTACCATCTATAGCACTCATGACCTGGTATTATATCGTTTACTTGTCTGGATCCCCAACAAGAATGCAAGCTCTGTGAAAGCTGAGCCTTGTGTTAGTGTCTGCATTATAACTCAATAAATATGTTATTCACATAAGCAAACTCTCTTAAAGGGCGATAAAAATAATATAGACAGGGATGGTTGGGTGGCTCAGCAGTTGAGCACTTGCCTTCACACCCAGGGCATGATCCTGGAGTCACAGGATCGAGTCCCACATCGGGCTCCCTGCATGGAGCCTGCTTCTCCCTCTGCCTGTGTCTCTGCCCGCCCCCCTCAATCTCTCTCTCTTATGAATAAATAAATAAATAAATCTTTAAAAAATAATAATAATATAGACAGATGTATGGAAGCAGGGGTTCCAAAGATCGGCAAGAAAGTAATTATTTTTATTTCCCTATTGAGGCCATGTGGAGAATGCTTTATTAAAAGAACATACCTTTGTGGATGAGTTACTAGAGCAAGATATCTACCCATTCCTACTTCCTTTGCTGCTCTGGGCCCAGAGACAAGGAAGATTGTGCACAGGATGCATTCTTAACATCCTAAGATAAAACTGAAAATATGTTGTCCCAGAACCCCTGAGTGGCTCAGTCAATTAAGCTTCCAACTCAGGTCGTGATTTTAGGGTCATGAGATTGATCCCCATGTCTGCTGAAGTTTCTCTCTCTCTCTGCCCCTCCACATGCTCACAAGCTCTCTTTCTCTCTAAAATAAATAATCTTTAAAAAAAAAAAAGAAGAAGAAGAAGAAGAAGAAGAAGAAAAATGAAAATATGTTTTCCCACAGAAACAATATCACACAGAGCAATCAAGGAACCAGTCACTGGTAACAAAAATATGTTGGCTACAGAAAAATATAGCTCCAAACAAGAATTTATCCTTCAGAACAGAGGCTGTTATGTTTTGAAACTGCCTACTCTCCTACATGGCAATTGACAAATCATCAGTACACTGCAGAAGCTGCTCCTACTTCTTACACAGAGCATATGTGCTGTGGGGGGGCCTAGACTAAAATACATGAGCTGGACCCTAATCACTTATGGTAGATTACCCACCCATTTATCCAACAAAGCAGGATATTACAGCAATGATAAAAAATAAGCACACAAAACCCAACATTATAATCATATTTTACTATAAGGTTATGTTGCGGTATACTTGTCTTCTACTTACAGATAATTCAAAAAAAAAATACTTAGAGCATATTACAATTAAAAGCATTATACAAAATATGAATGCTAAAAGAGTGGCATAGCAATAAGCTCCTTTTACAAGTTACAGAGGAAATTACAGTCCGGGATGAAACGGGTGGATATGGGACAGGGCAAGAGTTTGGATGAAATGGACTTGAACTGAAATACCACAAAGAAAGAAAAATGTAGAATTGGGTCCCGAATGTCTCTTCTAGTTCTGCAGGCTTTCCCATCAACCCTTCCCCTTCTATACAGTCAACTGCACTTATACGCTGATGAATCAGAAACAAAGCAAGGACAGGCTAACAGAGGCAGGAAAGTATAACATGATATCAAAGATATGATCCCTCCTGACACTAGCAAAATAACATCTGGCCTCATTGTGAAGAGAAGGGGGTCACCAGCAGGCCAACTCCCCTGTTCATACTAATAGACTGCAACTTCAGCTCTTGCTTTGTTCCTTCTAACCAATCCCTGGGTTACTGTTCTTCTAGCCAATCGACATATAGTACCTCTGCTCTGCAAAGCCTGGAACAGGTACTCACTTTAACTTTCCCCTATTCTGAGCGAGAGTCCTTTTCTTTTTGAGGTAACAGCACATTCTCTTTATGCTTCAGTTTAACTCAACCTCTCCAGTGTTTTCACTTTCCCTTTTATCTCTTGGGAATCCTGAATCCACACTTACTCCAAACACCATCCAGATCTCCCACTGGATTTCAAAGATTAAAAATGCACAACTGCACTTTAAAGTCAACTCCAACCAGGGAAAACCTTAGTGAACTCCGGCAGAAACTTTTACTTGAGACAGCTGCTCTCACACTTGAGGAAGCACCCAATCACCTACCTAGCTAATTAAAACATAATCGGGGCCCACCCCCCAGAGTTTCTGATTCTCTAACCCGGAAGCCCAGCAATTTCCATTTCCAGCAAGTTCCCAGGTGATGTTGATGCTGCTCATCCTAGGCAATACTTTGAAACCCACTCATTTAGGGTATATTCCTTTACATTTTAAGGAAAACCTCAACCAGCGGTCACTCTACCCTGGGGAGTAGACCTTAATTCATAACTTTTTTTTTTAACTTTATTTTTTTTTAAGATCTTTTTTATGTATTCCTGAGAGACACACAGAGAGAGGCAGAGACACAGGCAGAGGGAGAAGCAGGCTCTTCGAAGGGAGCTTGATGTGGGGCTCGATCCTGGGACCGTGGGATCATGCCCTAGGCCCAAGGCAGATGATGCTCAACTGCTGAGCCACCCAGGCGTCCCCATACTTTTTTTAATGAGAGGTGTATCATTCATTTTATAGGTGAGGAGGAAAATCATAAGCTAATTTGGGGGATCATTACACTCTCAAACTGTTGGTGGTAAGGCTGGAACAGGGTCAGGGCTAGTAAGAACAGAGGACAGAAGATAAAAGAAAGTCTTGGGCAGCCGGGTGGCCCAGTGGTTTAGCGCCACCTTCAGCCCAGGGTGTGATCCTGGAGACCTGGGTTCGAGTCCCACATCAGGCTCCCTGCATGGAACCTGCTTCTCCCTCTGTGTCTCTGCCTCTCTCCCTGTGTGTGTTTCTCATAAATAAATAAAATCTTTAAAATTAAAAAAAAAAAGTCTTACACATTTCAGCGCTTATAAAGAATCTCTTCCAGGGATGCCTGGGTGGCTCAGTGGTTGGGCCTCTGCCTTTGGCTCAGGTGGTGATCCTGGGGTGCTGGGATCGAGTCCCTCATCTGGCTCTTTCTCACTGACACACACACAGCCTGTGTCTCTGCCTCTCTCTGTGTGTCTCTCATGAACAAATAAAATCTTAAAAAAAAAAAAAGAGAGAGAGAGAGAAAGAAATCCCTCCAGATGCCTATTCCTAGATGTGCCTATTGTAAAACCGTAGCACCATGAAAACTGCCTCCTCTTCCCCCTGCACCGTCCCGGGGCGCTTCCCCGCGCTCCAGCAAAACTCTGCCAATCAGTGTCCACAAACAGTCCTGCCAGCCCCACGGGAGCAGGCGATGGGCAGGGTTTCCCACCGCAACACCTTAAAAAAAAAAAAAAAAAAAAAAAAAGGCTGGGTCCGGAGGAAAGCAGAACTCCGAAGCGTGAGCGAGCGTTCCCGCCGTGCCCACTCGGCGTCCTTGGGGAATCCCGCGCCGCCCTGACAGCGCCCCCAGCAGGGCCGCCCGGAGCCCCTCGCTGCCGGCCGGGCGAGCCGCGCCAACCGCGCTGTGGCAGGAACACGGTACGCAAAGGTGCAAAGGTGGCCAACAGGTGCGCGAGGTGCTGGCCCAAGAGATCGCAGGAGCGGCGCCAAGGCGGGCCGGGCCGGGCCGGGCCGGCGGGGGCGGGGGTGGGGGCGGGGCGGGGCGCGGGGGTGGGGGCGGGGTGCGGGCCGGGGGCGGGGCGGGCCGCGGCGGCCGCGGGGTCCGGGGCACCGGCCGGGTGGAGCCCGGGGCGCCGAGCCCGGAGCGCGCGCGGGCGGGGGCGGGGGGGGGGGGGCGGCCCGCGCCTCACCTGGTTGAGCTCATTCTCGGCGGCAATCCGCAGCTTCGGGTCGATGGTGCCCTTCAGCGCCTGGATGATCCGGTTGAGGTCCATCTCCCCGGCGGGGGCTCCGCGGCCCCCGGACCAGTAGGCCAGGCTGCAGCTTCAGTTTTCCTTTTGACCCTCGCAGCCTCCTCCTTCGCGCCCCCTGCACTACCTCACTCCCCGCCCCCCGCCACCGTCGCCACCTGCAGCCACTTGCTGCGCCACTCTGACTCCGCGCCCCCTGTCCTCCCTTTCTACCCCCCACAACTCGCTCTCCATTCACCCTTTTACGACCGCCGGTGGGAGGCGGGAGAAGCGAGAAGAGGAAGCGGCGCTTCCTTTACGGCGGTCCCTTCCCCGGGGCGGGGCGCCATGGCCGCTCCCGCTGGCGGCCCCCATGATGCTGTACGGAAAACAGCCCCGGCCTCTTCCCGGGAGGGAAACGGCGCTCCCTGGCTTGGGCAGGAGGCCACCATGCCGCCTTACGGAAAACAGCCTCCGCTGCTTCCCAGATGAGGAAACCAGCAGGCTTGAGGTCTCTTTACAGCTACTTCCTAATTAAGCATGTACAGATGGAGCGGCACTTTGTGAGTACGAATCTGTGCAAGGGCGCACCTGTGGGGACCTAAAGATCACCTAGCCCACGCGAGGGAGGGCAGGATTCCCTTGGTCCCTGGGAGCCATCATTCATTCATTCATTCATTCGTTCCCTGGACATTTGTCAAACATGTTTTAGAGCAGAGTATTGAGATATATGTAGGTACCACATCTCAACAAGATGTTCTAGATGCAGGTTTTTATGAAGGAACTTACAAGCTGATAGAAGACACAAACGTACAAATGTTTACAGAGTAAGTGTAAAAATAAAGAGATCAGAGAAACCATGTGCCTGAAGTTTTCTGAAACAGGTCTGTAACCTTCTAAGAAAAAAAGAGTGAAAGGCCAGGAGTATACAATTTCCACCCACTGTGGCAAGGAATTCAATGGCACAGGGGTTGGCAACGGCTCGGTGTTCCCCCTGTAGTCCATTCTCTACACTGACATCAGTGTTTAAGGGTTGACACTGTCATGTCCCTTCCTTGATGATTTCCCATCAATTTCAAGATAAAATACAAACTCCTTAGCACTCCAGGGTCTTAGGAAACGTAGTACTTTCATCCCCACACTACTTCATTAACCTCCTTTCTTGGACCTCGTGATAATCTAAAGCTCCTTGACTTCTGAAATCTTAACTCCGATATCCTCTTTTCAAATTAAGACCTATTCCTCCATTCGCTCTCCCTCAATAATTCTACACCTGTTTTCCAACTCAATTACCTTTTTAGTTCTTAGCCTCCCCATTCCCGAAACACATCCTTCTCTGCTACTGAACCCCCAATTCAACTTCTTGTCTACCCCTTGACCCACTGTACAAATTGACACCAGTACAAATGCGTGTTTTCTCAGGATCAACAATCCCGTTCCTTCTTTAATCAGCACCATCTTCCGTTCTCCCAGCAACTGTCCCAACCCTCGAGACTCTTCTCAAAACCTGTCTCATAGAACCGTGCAAAGATGAACAAAGTCATCAGGCTCAACTCAAACAAATCTCTGCTTACCCATCTTCACTTCCTTACATCCAATCTGAAACCAGTCCTCTCCTATCTCTTCTGGGACCTTGCTTAATCTCTTCTCTATGTATTTTTCATTAAAATAAATTTTGGGTACAATTATATGCTCACAGTTGACAATTTCGTGATACTTTTTCTTGTATTTTCAACCCCTTTCTCTCCACTGACTCAACCTCAGCCTAAAAACGTTTCCCCCAGTTAAAAAACAATCTTTCTCCAATAATGCTAATTATTCTTCCTTTTCACTTTTCATTCCAAAGAATGGCCTTCATTCCTTCTCTCCTTACTTCCTACTCGTACTTCAGCTATCCATAGTCTTCTGCCCTTGTTTCCCTCACTGAAACTGCCAAGCAAAAATCAACTCTGATCCTTTAGATACTAAATGCTAAAAATGTCTTTTTCTCTTGTATCTGGCACTGTCTTACATGTTCTTTTTACAAAACGTTTCCTTGTAAGGAATATATTCATAATATTTTGATGGCTTGCTTGATCGCCCAACTCTTAAAACACTGGTGCTTCTCAGAACTCTGTCTTCAGCCCTCCTCTTTCTCTTCTCTTAAACCCATTCTGCTTCTGTCATTTCATCCACTTATATAAGTTCAAACCATCAACTCAACAGGGACAACTCACAAAACTTCTTCTAACCAAGAGCTCTTTCCTTAAACTAAATGTATCCAAATGCCTACCATGTTTCTACCTGGATATACCCAAATCCTTTAAGGCACATGTCTAAAACTGAAGTGTGGTAGCATTGAAGATGATTTAGAATAGGGAGAGGCTTGATGCTGTTATTTCAATAACATAAAAAGAGAGAGAAGACTAAAAAAAAGTGACATCATCAATGCTGGCAAGGATGCGGAGAAACTGGATCACTCAAGTATTATTGCTAGGAGTTTAAAATGATACCACCTATCTGGAAAACAGTGGTTAAGCAAAATGGCACACCTATACAATGCAATACTACTGAGCAAAAAGGAAAACTATTCAACAACCAGGCTGAATCTTCAGAGAATTAAGCTAAGTGAAAAAAGCCAATCCCAAAAGGTCACATACTACCTAATCCCATTTATATAACTTTTTAAAATAGAACATTCCTAAATGGGGTGTCTCAGCGGGTTAAGTATCCAACTCTTATCTCAGCTCGGGTATTGGTATCAGGATGGTGAGTTTGAGCCCAGCAGTGGGCATGGAGCCTACTTTTAAAAAATAACATTCCCAAAATAACATTTTACAAACGGAACAGATCAATGATTGTGAGGGCTTAAATGGGGATGGGGACAAGAGGAAAGTGGGCATTACTATAAAAGGCAACATGAGGGAGGGCTTCTTGTGATGGATATGTTCTCTAATCTTGACTGTAGAAATCTCAAAATCTTGGTCGTAATATTTGATCAGTTTTGTAAAATGTTACCATTGAAGTAAATTAGAGGGTACAAAGGATCCATCTGTATCATTTCTTAGAACTACATGAGAATCTACAATTATCTCAAAAATTTTAACAAAATGCATAATTAAAGAGAATTGACACTTCCATTAAAACTCTGTAGGCCTTGGAAAGATTCAGTGATGATAAATTACTAAAAAAAAAAAAAAAAACAATGTCAAATTAGCAGTGTCTAAGACAACAGGAAAAACCCCATAAGCATCTATGATTCTTTCATCTTTCTTTGCAAGTGTTCTAAAATAGCTTTCCCTAAACCATAACTTACATTTAACTTATATATGGCTCATTGTTTTTGAGTTTTTGTTTTTTTTTTTTTTGAGAGAATGTCTATTTCTTGATACACTTACATTATTTACGGTAGGATGTAAGCCAGCTAGCTATACTGTCTGGTTGTACTATCATGGTTTGCATGTCTCACCTCTTTGTAAGTCTGTCTCCTCATCTGCTTCCAGGAGCTGTTTTGAGGACAAAACGAGATAATCACATGGCCTAGGGAACATGTTCAGTATTAACTATCTTTGTATTCTATATAAAAGACAAGACAGGTTGTTCAACCTTTAATGAACGAGACATAGTGAGACCTAGTCTCACACTATGCCTGGTATGTAAAAAGCAATCAATAGTGGTTGAATGAATAAATGCATGTGAAACTGATTAAGGGATCTGAAATAGGATATCCATGATAGAAATTAAGAAGGTAAGACAGGAGACATTTCACAAGTTGACACAACAGGAATTTGTGGCTTCTACAATATATAAAGTAACAAAGAGAAGCCAAGAATGATTCTGAAGTTTCAAGTTTTGATGACCTGTGGAAGTCATTAACCAGGGCAACCTGAAGGAGTATTAAATTTTGGAGTAGTTTGCCTTTCAACATGTTGAACTAAAAGTGCTTATGAGTTAGCTAGAGGTTTCCACTGACAACTGAAAATTCACATCTGGCAACCCCAAAAGAGCTATGGCAGGGGTTAGAGTTAGAGGAAGAACACAGGGATGATGTTAGAGTACTATGAGTCATCTGTTTATATAGGTTAGTTGGCACCTAGACATGAATGTTACCCAAGAATTACAGCAGAGTGCCAGCACAGTGTAACTGGCATTACAACTCGAATTACAGAAAGTTTTTACTGCAAGCACTGCCACTGTGGCCTTTGAGATTTAACATTTTAGTCCTCTAAATGGAATATCACACAGCTGTCTTCCCCATCTGTCGGCAGCAGCTCATCTGCTGGTCTATGTTAGTAGGCTTGAATCTAGTCCACATGGTGAAGAGAGAATGGGAGTTAAAACCCAATGCACAAAAAAACTCTTAAGTTTAATAATACAATTTTTAAACCATGATAAATAATCTGCACGTGAATATCTCTACGCCAAAAGCCTCTGTATCGCCAGGGCTCAACATCATGACATCTGAAATATATGAGCGTATACATACATCTTATAAACGTAAGATCTTTAGTACTTTGTTAATGTTATAGAAGTCAATGATAGTCTCCTTTAAAATGGAACACGTAAACAAAAACTGAGTGCACTTTTCTGAAAGAGTTGACAGACCTCTCAGTTTTAAAAATCAAAAAAAAATTAGTGATAAATAAGCTAAAGAAATAGGGGATACTCTCCAAGAGACTACAATGGTAGGTGGAAAGGGATAAAAACTAATGATAGTAGTAGTATTAACTATGACTAAATTAAGAAATACTTAGTTTCAAATCAGGGTTTTTCTCAAAATGCTGTTTATTTCCTCCAGCTTTCACTTTCACAATGGAAAAGGAGTCATCCGGTCTCAACTTCAGGAGCTATTGGAATGACGCCTTATGAGGACACCTCAACTGAATCAAGTTTGTGCAGTTCACAAGGTTTGGTTAAACAGCAAAACTGAGCAGTGCACCAAAAACATTTGTCCGTGCAAAACCATGGGAAATGTTAAAAGCAAAAGCCCCTGAAAACTAAAGAGGAAAAAAAAAGTACTGTAGAAAATGCTAGGTCTGGCCCAGGAACTTCTGCTGGTGACCTTAGAAAATCAATTTCCAATAGTCTCAATCTTCTTATGCCCCCAAACAGCACCTGCCTCAGCAGAGCCACTGTGAGGATCCAGGAAGATCACATAGATAAGGGTACTCTGTAAATGATCAAGTGAAATGCAAATAGTGAAAGATGGAAGGTAGTTAGGTTTTTACCTTCTACCTCTTCTATGTGTTATCCCAGGCTTAATGATGAAACACCTCAAGTACCATCCAAGGAAAGACGAGGTGGTATAAGAACCATAAAACCTACCATTTTATCTTTTAACCTCTTTAACAAAAAATGTGATACGTATATTTTACGTTCTACAATAAGTCACAATGGAAAGTGAAAGTTTTCCTCTCTTCCTACAACCCCCTTTCCTTAGAGCCAACATTATCAAATTTCCTATACATACTGGCAGAAAATATTGGTCATTATTTACGATAGGCAAGATACAGAAGAATTAGTATACTACTATATCGTAATATAAAACAGGGTGATGTCAAAGGACTGTAAAAATACAGCTATTAATAGGACTTGAGAAAGTTAAAACAATGAGGCAGTTAACATAATTGGTATAAGAGGAGAGTGAGCAAATCTCTCAAAAAACATTTCCTGCTTTAAATACCTGCACTTATTCACTAAATCATTATACAGATAGTAACAGAAGCTCACTGTCATTGGGGGAGAGTTCATCTAAAAAGAGGAAAAAAGTAAAGTGAAATAACTCCAAGGGGAATTTAGTACACATAAAAGCTTCACCTCCCCCATCTCTCAACCTCCAGTAAGACAGATAAGTATCTACATGTTCAGGGACTACATAGTAACTATAGGGAATGCCTTCCTTCTTCAATTGTATCTACAAGCTCTTCTGAGTAAATACAGATTCGTTGCGCCAGGTCCATAAATGGGCTAAACCTATCTAGAGACCCTCACTCCATCTCTTGCAAATACATTTAAAATATATGCATATGTACACTTTTCTGTAAAGATATCTGGACTTTTGGGATAAAACTTTCCTGGAGAACTGTCTTCAAAATGTTATTGTTTCAGAATTAAAGATCTTGCCCATTCATTCTCCCAAGTCTAGGAATTGTTCATTTCCAATTCAGTCTTTACACTGGGGAAAACAATATTCCATTTAGAAGACTCTCCCAAAACATGACTGTCTTCACAAGGGAATAACCTAATCAATCTCTTTGGTTAAATGTGGCTTAAGGGCTTAATGGAGTAAGCCATGCCCAGGACTAAAATATAAAAATAATTTTATGCTCTTATACCAACTCCCTGAGATTTAACATCTGAGAGGTGTCAAACAAGAACTTTCAGGGGGTACCTGGGTGGCTCAGTGGTTGAGCATCTGTCTTTGGCGCAAATGGTGACCCCAGGCTCCTGGGATAGATTCCCCACATAGGACTCCCTTCAAGGATCAGGTTCCTCCTTCTACCTCTCACGAATACATAAATAAAATCTTTGAAAAAAGAACTTTTTGCCTCAGTAAGTTAGTTGTAGGATTAACAAAGCCCTTCTCCAATCCTTCCCTATATTCCAGAATACTGCAATCAAAATGCTTACCCATAAAAACTATTCTTTAATCAATAAAATACTTATTCATGAAAAACATGAATTTGAGCTTAAATTGTCAAGTGTGAGAATGTGACTAAAATGAATACTAAGCTCTGGCAGTGCCTGCTACACTAATACTACATAAGACATTATATATGAAGGGGGAAATTACATCACCTAACATTTATTAAATGCTTATGTGCCAGGCACTGTGTTAAGTCTTTATATTCTCAACTGAACTTCACATTTGACCTATGAGATTACAGAAATGGTCTATCACCAAAAAAAGAAGTTAAGATCTTAAAGGTAAAATAACTTGCCCAAGATTAGTAACTAAGTGGCAAAATTAGGACTCAAACATAACATTACCTGACCAGAGATCTATGCTTTCTCATGACTAAACATTCGGTCTATTGAGATTGAGATTCCACTAGAAAATGTAATGCCTGTTTATCTTGTATTATATTATAGATGTAGTAGTTACTTAAAGACAGCTAACAGATGACATGTCCTACTACAAAATAGCTTCAAGGAGAAATATGTTATTGAATAGCTAATGGAAAGCAGATGAAATCTTTTGATGAATTACATGTATAATCAGAAGACTCTTAAAAAGAACTGTTCTATAGTCTTTAAAATAGCATCAACACATGAATAAACACTCATTCAAAAGATATCAATGATGAATAGTAAAAATTAAATATTTTACCTCAACTAAATTTTAATCAAATAAGAACACTGAAGGTGCATGTAACTTTTTTATTGAGGCACAACAAGGCATTATAACTTGCCTGAATTTGAGGCAGTCAGTTTAGTAAGCTGAACGTTAATACAGTTAAGGATTAAGTGCAAACAATATACATTCACAGCTTGACTAGCGAGGCTACATCACAATTTATAAAGTGCCAGATTAGTGCTAATTGTCATTCAGCTTGAAATTTTTCACCTTGGGGAGGAAAACAAAAAAAGTAAGGACCTCCTCCTTCCTCTAGGAATGAAACCATTTTCCTAATCCAATCAGTCACAAAGGCAAAGACTACTTTACTTCTCCTTTAACCCCACTAATTAGAACACCATCCTTTTACTGTCAATTCTGCACTGACTTTCAATCTTGATAAAGAAGATAGCCTGAAAATGTAGAATATTTCCAACTACTTCCATAAATTGCTCCCCTGTGCAAACGTAACCATATCTGGTCTCCCTGGAAGAGCTGAAGAATTGCATGATTGCTAGCAGTTTCGTGGTCTGGAGCACCGTCATTGGCATAGGCAGATACCAAGACTTCTTCATTCTTCATGAGGTTGACATATAGTGGCACATTCACTGCCAGCTTTAGCATGTGAAAAATGAAAACATAAGTGCCATTCACCGGGCAATTAAATCTACCAAGCTGAAGATCAAAAGTTTCTCCCAAGTTGTTTAGAAGAAGATCAAACACAATAGGTTGGTCTAAAGTTCCAGGGGCGAGATTAGAGGTTCTGGCTGCTGAGAAGGCAACTCGCATCTGCTGAGGCAGGGGATAGACGTGTACTGGCAGTATGGTGGCTGCTGGATTTGTCACGGGCACATCCACAGGGGTCATGCTACG
This sequence comes from Vulpes vulpes, assembly GCF_048418805.1. Classification (NCBI taxonomy): domain Eukaryota; kingdom Metazoa; phylum Chordata; class Mammalia; order Carnivora; family Canidae; genus Vulpes; species Vulpes vulpes. The sequence continues at coordinate 17,425,519 of NC_132787.1, read as the reverse complement.
GGAGTCTCCTTGTCCAGAGTCACCACTGTTAAAGGTTTCGTTGTCTCTTTCTGGGCTGCTCACCTGAGAAGAATCACTCCACCCTGCTGTTTTATTAGCAACAGTGAGTTTCTCATAATGAAGCAGTTAGCTTTGAACACAATATTTAACATTAGTCGGCTACTGAAACACAGATAAAGATACATTTTATAGTAAATTCTAAAACAAAAGCAACAAAATATAGCTACAGTATACTTTGCTAGATTTTTCTAGCCAATAGGCTTTTATCCTAAAGTCAAAAAGGACCTAAGATGATCTTGTCTAGTAGCCTCATTTTCTTAAAGGTTTTCTTAAGAAAATGAGGCTCCCGAAAATGTTGGCTATCTCACTCGTTTAGATTAGTAAAGTCTAAAAAAAAAAAAAAAAAAGATTAGTAAGTCTAAAAACCCAGGTTCAAACGCTCTTCATACTAGTTTATCTTTCTTTCTTCCATAATTCTAACTCAGTTCTTCATTCCTCAGTGATAAATATACTCAAAGAATCTAATGTATGAGGACTCAAAAAAAACTTAAGACTACTTTAAAGAAATACTTGCCACTCAAAGATTATTTTGTTATGGTAATAAGCCCCGTGATAAATTTTTGTTCTACATTTTCCAGTTAATGTGATATCATAGGATTTTAAACACTTTAAGTACTGTACAGATAAAAGCTCAGATAAAAGGCCAGGACAGTGTGAATATATCAACTGCTTTCTTAAAAAGATTGTTTTCGTGTGATAAAGTTAGTTAATCCTCAGGAATTCTTGATTTTCTCAGTTACACTGTTTATCTTTTAATAGTACCTTCACATTTTAAAAAAGTATTATAACATCCTGCCTTTGAAATTTCAAGTCATCGTGTCTTAATTGCTGTTTATGCCTATATTTTTAATGTAGTGACACTAGAAAATCTAGAAGTGCCCATTATCACAAGAACCATAATCCTGCATCACATGAAACTATTTCAAGTATGCATAGTGAGTATGTACCCAAGGTTGAATTAGGCTGTGGTGCCAAGCAAACTGAAAAAAGCATACATTTACTTTTAATTAAATGGACAACTGATTTCCATAGCAGGTCCAGTTGTCTCTCTCCCTCAGGTCTGCAGTACTACCCTTACACAAAATGAAAACTTTAAAAGATAAGCAATAAAAACATATTCTGGGGGAAATTCAAAGAAGATAAAGATTTAGAGGTATGTTTCAGGTAACCCACTTAATTATCCTTACCTCTTGAATTTGTTCGAGGACCACCAGATGTCCCTCCTCTCTTGTAACACTGCTGGAAATTATCCTGAAACGAACACATAAAATGTAACCTTGACATCAAAAATGCAAGATGATTACTTATTTCCCAGTGTTACTGCTGATAAATCTGTAAGATTAAAGTCCTTAGCCTTTTATCTGGCCTTCTCCAACAACCACAGAGGATCATATATTTCCAAATACCAAGAAAAATAAAAGCAAGAGCCACAATAGCAGTACTTGCTTCATCTCTTAATTAACCTGACCAACTAGGTATACTAATATTTGCAAAAATGATAGGGCATCTAGGAAACACTATGTAAAAGATACAGTTCAATGCTAGGTAATGAGGGAAAATTTAGAAATAGGGCTTGATCCTCTATCCCTTCTCTCAAGATAAAATGAAACAAGGTAAGAACGCAGACTATTTCAATCTTGCTCTGTTTATAGATTCAAACTGTGAAGACAATTATGTTAGGGTTTTATTTTGTTCTGTTTTGATACAGGAGTCGATAAGAATTATATGAATGTATCATTGTCTGAAAACAAAAAATGTCCAGGAGGGAACATTTCAAACGGACTACCAACTATGGTGAAGTCAGCCTCCATACAATTCGTGAAAAGAATGGTTAGTGGTATGACTAGATTAATACATGCAATAAAAAATCTCAACAGTACAAGAAGGCACACAATAATTAAGCCTCCTACCCCAAATTCCTAATCCTCTTCCTAATAGCAACCAATGCTACTAATTTCAGGTTTCCTCAGGAAGGAATTAATAATGTGATGGCTCTACACCTAACATGGGACTTGAACTCATGACTCAAAAAATTAATTAATTAATTAATAATAAAATTTTAAGGAGAATTATGCACGCTCTGATTAAGCCAGCCAGGTGCCTCAGGAAGAAATTATAGAGGGGGGCACTTGACAGGATGAGCACTGGATGTTATACTAGGTTGACAAATCAAACTCCAATAAAAAAAAAGGAAGAAATTCTAGAATACTGGTGTTAAGAACAGCTCCAATACTGAAGACTGTATTAATCAATGCAGTCCCATCTCAATAATGTCATCAGAGCTAAAATTCATATGCCTGATATACATCCAGCATTATGGCACTAAGCATTTACATGTATTAATTCAGTTAATCCTAAGGATAGCTCATAGAGTAATCCTTACAACACTTCAGAGTAAGATGGGGAACTAACAGCTGAGTATCATCTGAGGAACCAGGGCACAGAAAGTTTACACAACATACCTAATGTCACAAAACAAAGGAAGTCTTGAAATCAGAGATGAAACCTAAGTCATTTGGGTAATCTGGTGTGTTCTTCAAAGCATGTTTTTAACCCCTTTTAAATACTGCCTCTGCACAGACCTTACTTTGTGTAACTAAGTATAAGCTCTTCAAATACAGGTACTTTATCTATTACAACAGAACTCGGTTTGGTACCCTATACATTATTTCAGAGGCTTATTTAACATCAAAACTGAAAATTCTGATGTATACATTCATATCCATATATGACCAATGACAGGGAGATCCCAAGATTTGTTATCCATCTTTTATCATAATTATAAAGAAAATCTGTTCATTTATTCAAAAAAAATAAACCAAAATATTAAACTAATGAAAAAGACCTTTGCTACACCTGATAGAAGTTAAATTGAAAGCAACATAACAAAGTGAAGCTTACAGGGTCTGGAGTTAAAAGAACTTAAATTCTTGCATTTGTTCTACCACTTGCTGAGTGACTTTAGAAAACTTATTTAACTTATTTCTGAGCCCGTTTCTCTTATAAGGTGGAGGAATAAATGAGTTAATTCTAAAAACATGATAAAGTCCCTAAGACCTTCTATGTTCTGTGTAACAGGCAGGTGTCATTTACCCTCTTTGGTTACTGGAAAACCTTCCAACTCAACTACTCTCCACGGTACTAACAAGTAGTTCTACAACAAAGAGTGACTCTGCTATCATTTAATTGCCGGCGTAACATCAACAGCTGTACAACTATTCAACTAAGACAACTCTTCTTACCCTTTGGGAATAAGGTGTTCCAGGATACTCTCTAGCTTGGAACTGTAGCTGGCTATAATTTCCATTGGTAATTGAAGGTGGTCCTCTATAAGTATCAAAACCTAATAAATAAACAACTTAAATAAAATTATGGGCAAAATTATACTAAACTTTTCAATAGTTAATTCTATACCACTTTAAAAGTTAAACTTATCCTATTAATACCATCATTAGATTTATGCCTTCTTTATAAGCAAACTCTACTGATATTGCTTCCACCATTAAACATGTATTTATAAAATATCGCCGACTTCAAATAAGCCAACTGTAGAAATTTACCATTGCTAGAATGCATGTGGGGGCTAAGAAAGCAGAGTAGCTACGGCCTGTCTAGATAGATAGAACACTTTTGCTAATACCAAGCAATGACAGAACACTTGGAATCAGATCTAAGACTTAAGAGACTATCACTATTATAGTCTCAAAGTTTGTTTTTATCTACAGTATCCTCTAACAGACAAATAATTAGAAAGTGGGTATTGTCTAATTATGACATATTTTAAACAATCAAGTCAATTAAGAAAGGAAAGTACTTAAACATGAAAACCAAAATTCATCCCTGGAAAAAGATGCTCAACCTTTCACTTCAGCAAATCACAGGATCAACCTGCTTTTCATACAAAAAGTTCCTGTTACATACACAACAGGTATAATAGAAATACTGTATTTTGCAGAAATAGGGAATTTTCTACTCTAAAAAAAGGACAAGGTAAAGCAAAAATAGTTTGAGTTAAGTAAATATATAAACAAAATAATTCAGTAAAATTAAACTTTATTCAGAGCATACCTTTATAACCACCAGGGGACCGATACGTATTGGTTAGTAATCTCCCACCACGAGTACATCCTCTAACAGATCCCCGGCTATTGACAAATGGTTGAGAGGGTCTGGGAAATACATTCGTCTGTGCTGGGTAAAAGGCAAGGCTACCATTGCTTACTTGAATAGTTCCATCAGGATAACTTGCTGCTTAAGGAAACAGTTTTAGAGTCCAAGAGTTAAATGGTAACAAAAGTTTAATACTCTTTAACTTAAAAGTCATTGTATATCAAAACGTCTAATGCAATTTTCTTGTATTAAAAAAAAAAAAACCAGGTACTATATAAATGGATGTATATAGAGATCCTGGTATCTACACATATACATATTTAGGTAATAGAAAATTATTCACCTTAAAAAGGGAAGATATTCTGACACATTCTACAACGTGGATGAACTTGAAGACATTATGCTGAGTGAAATAGGTCACTCACAAAAGGACAAATACTGTATGACTGTACTTACTCTAGGTTAAGCACCTAGAGTAGTCACATTCATAGAGAAGGGTGGTTGCATGGGGGCTGTTAAGGAGAGGGAATGGAGAGTCAGCATTACATGCGTAGAGTTTCAGTTGGGGAAGATAAGTCCTAGAGATGAATGGTGGTAATTACTGCACAACAATCTGACGGTCCTTAATGCCACAGAACTGTATACTTAAAAATGGTTAAAAGGGCAAATTTTATGTTATGTATATTCTACCACAATTAAATGGGAAAAAAAGCTAAATATTCCAGATTAAGAGTAAAAGACGATGAATTTTAATACATACTGTAATTGAGAAAGCATGTGACAAGTAACTGTTATGTAAATCATCTGCTCTGCTTTCACACTGAGGTGGATAGGTCCAAGAATTTACAATTAGTACCTCCTGTGATTAACCAAGTATCCAGAATGCTCAATTCATTTGCTCTGGCTTAAGTTTTAGAAAAATTAAAAGGGATCTGAAATAACTACAGAGTAGCCTACTCTTTCATGTATTAGAATAGCATGAAAGAGCGAGCAAACTAGTTTTTTATCTCCAAGCAAACAGTGGAATAAGCACACTAAGTTATATCTTCACTTTAATCAATGCTTTATTAGAAAAGGGAAGAACAGAGACAAGGCCAGATAGCTATCTGCGCTAAGAATTAACAGAATGCTTTCAAAAACCCTCATAAAAGCAGCTATATAGTGTCCTATATACCTCTCTTATCATGGTCCATGGTAATCAAGGCAATCAGATTTAAAAATATCTGCATACTTCAAGGTTAAAACAACCACCTAGGTGCTACCTCTACCAAAGTTAAAATTAAACAGGTGAACTTAACCAAAGAGAAAAGGCATTTAAGTGTTTCTCAACACTTCAACATGTAAAGAAATAATGCTTAGCTAGTAAGAAAGAACCCCTAACCTATCACTACTGAGTAGTTTTCCATTCAATGAGCTGTCATTTGTCTTCAAAATTATCATACTCAAAGATCTTACCAGTCTCTTGAGAAAGGACAGTTTGTTCTACATGTATAGCTGGCAGTTGGCACTGGGGTGGTGTTTGTGTACTTGCTGTAGTAAAACTCTGATTGTAGCCAGATGAATAAGGGGATTCTTTTATTTCTTGTTCTTTCCGTGGAGGCAGAGGTGCATTAACATTAAATACCTTAAAAGGGAAGAAGACACAGAGTCATTTGTGAAGTTTCATAGAAATTTATTAAGGATGACATCCAACAAAACTCTGCAAGGACTTAACATTTCTCCAAAGAGAAGTGGCCAATAAGCACATGAAAAGATGTTACACATCATTAGTCATTAAGGAAATACAAACCCAAACCACAATGAGATCCACCTCATACCCATTAGAATGACTGTTACAAAAAAACACACACACAAAACCAGAAAATCTAAGTGTTGGTGAAGATGTGGTGTAAATGAAACCTTGTGCATTTCTGGTGGGAATGTAAAATGGTGCAACCAATTGTGGAAAACAGTATGGTGAGAGCACCTGGGTGGCTTGGTCGGTTGAGCATCTGCCTTCAACTCCGGTCATGATCCCAGGGTCCTGAGATCAAGCTCCACACTCCAGGGTCCCTGCTCAATGAAGAGTCTGCTTCTCCCTCCCCCCCGTCACTACCTCCACCATTCCCCCGACTCACGCTATCTCAAACAAATAAAATCTTAAAATAAGAAAATAGTATAGCGGTTCCTCAAAAAGTTAAGCATAGAATTACTGTGTGATCCAGCAATTCTACTTCTCACATATACCCAAAAGAAATCCAAGTAGAGACTTGGGTTTTGTAAGCTAAGATTAAAACATCTGTAGCTTGGTTCTAATCTATATAAGTTTAAATACTTAATACACATAAGTACTAATTATTATTCATATTAGGCAAAAGGTGAAAACAACCCAAGTATCCATCAACAGCTGAATGGATAAACAAAATGCAAGTACAGGGGCACCTGGGTGGCTTAGTCAGTTAAGCATCGAATTCCTAATCTCAGTTCAGGTCGTGATCTCAGGATTGTGACCTCAAAGCCCCATATTAGGCACTATGCATAGAGCCCCACCCCAAAGGTGGAATATGCATACAATGAAATAATATTTAGCAATAAAAAGAATGAAATTCTGATCCATGATACAACACAGAAAACCATGGGAATATTATGCTAAGTAAAATAAGTCAGACAAAAAGACATTTGTCTTTATATGAATTACATGAATTTATATACGAATTTCCATGAACTTATATCAATACTTAGGATAGGTAAAAGTTATAGAGCCAAAGAGTAGAAGAGAAGTTACCAGAAACTGGAGAGACGGAAGAATAAAGAGTTATTGTTTTAGGAGTACAGTTTCTGTTTTGGATGATGAAATGCTTTGGAAATAGTGGATATGGCTGTAGAACAATGTAGATGTACTGAATGCCACTGCATTATATAATTAAAAATGGTTAAAATGGTGAATTTTGTTATACATATTTTACCGTGGCAAAAAAAACCACTTCTATTTGTTTTCTAACAGATATAAATTCAAGTACAAAAATTAATCTTCCTGCTACTATAAGACTGAGAATGAAAGCTACATAGGAAGAAAGGGTACTTTTTTCAAAAATTAAAGATGAAAAAAAAATCTACCAATCTCCTAAATTTCTACCAGGTGCCTGGCAGTGATCTGTCCAGACTCGAAACACTGTCTATAAAATAGCATCTCTAGCCCCCTTATCCTGCTTCATTTTTTCCCACAACATATAGCATTTGATTATATCATATACATGAACATTTTTCTATTAGTGAATAGAGGCCTATAATAGGCCTCTATTATGAAATATAAGCTTCTTGAGCACAAAGTCTTGTCTCTTTTTCATTGCGAAAAACCAATCCCAGTCATTAAGAACCATGTCTGATTTCATCACTGTTTATTGAATGAGTAAACAAATAAAGGAACAAATGAGAATCAATTCATACTGGATAGGATTCAAACAGGTAGAGAAGACAGACTGGCATGGGCAAAAAAGGTACTGTGATGAGAACATACAAGCCAGGGACACCTGGGTGGCTCAGTAGTTGAGCATCTGCCCACGGCTCACAGCCGGAGTCCCAGGATCAAGCCCCACATCAGGCCACCTGCATGGAGCCTGCTTCTCGCTCTGCCTGTTGTCTCTGCCTGTCTCTCTGTATGTCTCTTATGAATAAAAAAATCTTTAAAAAAACATAGAAGCCAAGTACTTGGGACTAGCCTAGAAAGATTATATCAGACTTCAAAAGTTATTAAGTGTCAAGCAAAGGACTTTCAATTTCATTCTGTAATGAATCACTGCTTTTAATTAGGAATGAGAAAGTCAGTAAAACCAATTTGGCAATACTGAGTAGGAGGGACTAACTAACAGGGAAAACAAAAACTAAACAGTTCCAAGTGGCAAGCAGGAAGTGTTAAGAATAGTGAATTCGGGTGTCTGAATTTATCAACCTATCTCCCTGCATTGTACCTGCTTCCCATGGCCATTCCACTGACTCCACCATCACTCAAAAGTACCTATTGTAGGGCATTAAAGCACCATTAGATACTTATTGACTAAGACTTCTTAAAATATCTTGTTTTAGAGAATAAACAGAAACCTAGTTGTCGAGCCTTACACTTAATTTATAGAGGAATATGTAATTAAGAATACCAAACTGAAATAATGCTCCAAAAACCAGCATGGGATCAAGAGGAAATCAAGTTTCAGGGACACCTAGGTGGCTCAGTGGTTGAGCGTCTGCCTTTGGCTCAGGTTGCGATCCAAGAGTCCTAGGATCAAGTCCTGCATTGGGCTCCCTGCTCAGTAGGGAGCCTGCTTCTCCCTCTGCCTATGTCCCTGCCTCTGTGTCTCTCATGGATAAATAAAATCTTTAAAAAACAAAAGTTTAAGGAATAATAGAACACCCAAGTATGTGTCCATATTTCAGGTTATTGATGCCATGGACCACCACTAGTGTAGTTATTAGTAGTGGTTAGTACTATTAACCTATTCACAGAAAATTATGTTTCTCAGGGCATGTGGATGGTGCAGTCAGTTAAAGTATCTGACTTGGTTTCCACTCAGGCCTGATCTCAGGGTCATATGTTCGAGCCCCTTGTCAAGTTCCACTCATTCGGCTTACCATTCTTTCTCCCTCTCCCCTCCCCTCACTCTCTCAAATAAATAAATCTTTTTAAAATAGAAAATTATGTTTCTCACCCACACATTTCATTTAATTAATATGGATCCTCAGCTTTCCTTACTAATTTTATAAGAGGGGAAAATGTTCCAATAATATCATACCCATTCGAAAGTCTCAAGGCTTTGGATTTAATACTCTTCAACTACAAACAATATTTGCATCGGATCCAAATAAGAATAAAAAAGCAAAGTTTTTCACATACATCCATTATTGGGTACTTAGTAAGAAAAACAATGGTTTTTTTAACAGGAATAATGAACTGCAATTATTATTTACGTTTCATACTCACTGTCTGCATGGCTTGAAAGGGCGCTGTGTTAATGGTTACTGAGCTACTACTTGCTGGAGGTGACTGGAAGCCCTGTTCAGAGCCCTTTGACATGGGAGGATTTGGAGAAGCTAGTGAAGACGGCTGCTTGCTTGGGGGAACTGCTGCCTGAGGAGGAGAAATGCAGCATCAGCCAATCACCTGCCATGTAACAAGCAGTTAACTTACACTAAACCCCAGACTAGCATAAGTCAGCAAGTTCTATAGGATGACATTTGGACACAGGAATGCAAAAGAATAGCTTTGCTTACAATTTCAAATCACAACTGCTGAGGATGCACACTAGCATTTGCTTTGCACAGCTTGCTGACTATGTGAAAGAGTCTTACTATTAATCAGTGTAACAGATGAGGTGCTGAACTTTTTATGAATACTTGGTACTTTTCAAACCCTGAAATGGCTTTTTCCAGCTAAGAATCTAGTATTATTCCAAATCTATACAGAACAATTAAGAAAAATCTTGTGTTAGTTGCTTAGCGAGTGTTAATTTTTCCTTATTTTAAAGTCTTATTCTGGGATTGCAAAGTCGGCTGCCTAAAAAAGAAAGCCAATCTTGATCTAATTTATATAATCTTTATCTATACTAATAAGCAAGTTCTTGATAAAACCGATTACAAATTCAAAGACTAATTTAAAAACATACCAAAAAACAAATCCCAAGTAGAGAGCTATGACGCACTTGGTCACATTTTCCTCTTAAAATGAGGAACCAAATAATTTTAATTTATTCCAAGTCTGCACAAAAAAACAATGTGTATCTCTATTTTCTTATATTCTATAATGAATACATTCTCTTGTATAATAGTTATATTGTAATAAAACCTAAGAGTTGCTAACTTGACCCAAAAAATTAAGGTATGTCACTATACTTACTTCAAGGATTTGCTCAAACTTAGCAAAAGCTACCACTTTAGAATTGAAAACACAAACAATATAGTTGACCCTTGAAAAACAGAGGTTAGGGATGCTGACCCCCAAGTCAAAAATCTCCATATTAACTTTTAGCTCTGCCAAAACTTAACTACTAATAGCCTATAGTGACAGAAAGCAAGCTTTATCAGTAACAGTAGTCTATTAACATATTTTATAAGTTATGTGTATTATATACTGTGTTCTTACAATAAAGTAACCTAGAGAAAAATGTTAAGAAAATCCTAAGGCCCCAGTGTCCATCAATTGATGAATGAGTTAACAAAATGTGGTATGTATGTGCACACACACGATAAAACATTGTTCACCCACAAGAAGAATGAAATCTGGCCATTTGTAATGACACAGATGAAGCCAGAGAAAGACAAATACCATGTGATTTCATTCATATGTGGAATTTAAGAAACAAAGCAAATAAGCAAGGGAGAAAAGAAAAAAACAAACCAAGAAACAGACTCTTAATCATAGAGAAGAAACTGATGGTTACCAGAGGGGAGGTGAGTGAGGGATGGGTTAAATGGTGATGAGGAATAAGGAGTGCACTTATTGTGATGAGTACCAGGTGATTTGTGAAAGGCTGAATCACTAAATTGTATGCCCAAAACTAACATAACACTGTATGTTAACTACTGAAATTAAAAACTTAATTTGAAAAAAGAAAATCTGGGCAGCCCTGGTGGCCCAGTGGGTTAGCACCGCCTTCAGCCCAGGGTGTGATCCTGGAGACCCAGGATCGAGTCCCATTTCAGGCTCCCTAAATGGAGGCTGCTTCCCCTTTTCCTTTATCTCTGCCTCTATCTGTGTCTGTCATGAATAAAATCTTTAAAAAAAAATCATAAGGAAAATACATTTACAGTATTATATCATGCTTATCAAAAGACTCCATGTATGTAAGTGGACCTGCACAGTTCAAACCCATGTTGTTCAAGGATCAACTGTACTGTCAAAATACTGACAAAATTAGCAAAAGAGAATAACTCATTCCAATGGAGACAGTGCTAATACTAACACTATAAACTTACTGAGTCTTCAGTTACATAAGTAGATTTTTCTAAGAATTCCTTTGATATAAAAATGAGAAACTTGACCTAATCCTATCTAGAACTTTTCATCTTTTTCAACATCAGCAATTTAGACATATTTATTGTATCTGATAAGGCAATACACTATTAAGTCCATTTATATAGCAAAGTTACCTGTGTAAGTTCCAGGACCATAACATCGACAGAAAGCAATACATTAGTAAAGTATAAATATTAAATCATTCAACTGATTGTGCCCATAATGCATAAGGTAAGTTGGTTCTGCTATTCTTGAAAACAGAAAAGAAATTAAGACAATTGGCCTCTTATTACCTCAGGAGTCTCTGAGGTCATAAATTCGGTTTCAGATCCCGAAGAAGCCTGATCGGTAGTGACCAAGCAAGCATTTGAGCTACAAGTAACTGATGAAGAAGCAGCCTAGACACAGGGAAATATAAAACATTATTAAAAAAAAGCATATTTTGTTCACTTTTTATTTCCGGGGCCATAGGCTTCCTAACACGTTACTCTTACCAAGCACTCACTACTGCCAAGTACTATGCTAAACACTTTATATTTATTAATACATTTAATCCTGACAATAACCATGTAAGGCAGATACAACCATTCCCCTTATATTGACAATAAGGCAGAGGCAAAGAAAGGCTACGAAATTTATCCAAGATCACACAAAAGTTAAGTGTTAGAGCTGAGAGTCAAGCCCAAGCAGTTAGCTATTCCAGGGCTGGTCACCAAAGCTACACATCTAATCCTGTCCTCACTTAACAAGATTCTTGGCCCTGGAAACCTGGGGCCAGATTTTCTATCTGGCACTCAATAGCAGTTCACCAGAAGCAGCTCAAGGTACATTTAACACTCTAGACACAGCTCTGCCAGGGATCATAATAACCATGTTTTCACTCTCAGTGCTCCCAATGTCTTAAAGAGGTAAATAGAAAGGATCCGCTCTACATAAATCAGTTGCACCAAAATTCTAATAAAAAATTACCGCTAATAATATTTATAAAACAAAAATTGAGAAAGCAGAGTAGGAACTAAGGGTGGAGACAATTATAACTGATAAGCTATGAGAGTGGCTAAAAAAGAATTGTAGTACAATATTAGAATATAACCAAGATCTATAAAAATCTAGCAATCTCAAGCTCTGAAGTGTCAGTGAATCAACTCCTTTTATCTAATTGCTTTGATGTGGAAATAAATAAATAAATAAATAAATAAATAAATAAATAAATAAATACTTTGATGTGATTCTTAGAAGCCCAAGTAATATAATGGGTAAACTGGAAACTAATGAATGGCAACCAAATATCCAGAGTAGTGTTTCAGTGACCTTCTAGATGGGGTCATTGTAATAGGCCACTTCTTGGGAGGGAGACAAAGACCAAGTTTTAAAAAGCTCTTATGAAAAGTCTGAAATCCTATAGAACATTTTATATACCTAAATAAACAGTTATAATTTAGACCTTACCAAAATAATAGAACTATTTCAAAGCTGTAGTCTTTCTAAAACTAGGCCTTTCTTCTAGCCCTCTCATTAAAATAATGAGACAACTGTCCAAAATAATTCAGACTGGCTATTGTAGGGACAGAACTCTCTTGCCAGACAAAGACTTCTAAATGCTATGTTACGACAACTCAGGGTACTTGATACTTAAGCTTTTGTTTGAGTTAAAAGATTCACTTAACAAAACACATTCTTCACATTACTATTATTTACAAGTTATTGCCGATCTTGCATCCAAATTATTGTTCTTCAAGTAGACCAGCTGAATGTAGTTTTTAAGTACTGAGTAAACATGATGGTAGAGACCAGTGATTCCCAAAAAATGGATGTGCGCATTCATCCAGGAAGCTCATTTCAAATATAGATGGCTAGGTAACACCTCTGGGAATTATGATCCAATAGGGTCTATGATTTCTGGGAATATATAACTTTATTATTAAAGTGAGCTTCTGATGTGGGACACCTAGGTGGCTTAGCTGTTGAACATCTGCCTTTGGCTCAGGGCTTGATACTGGAGTCCCTGGATGGGTCCCACATCAGGCTCCCTGCATGGAACCTACTTTTCCCTCTGCCTGTGTCTCTGCCCCTATCTCTCATGAATAAGTAAAATCTTTAAAGTATTTAAAGACCAGTATTTTCCCAAAAAATTTAACTTGTCAAATGAAAGCCTCATGTAGAACCTTAACAGCTAGAAGGGATAAAATGCACCCTTTATAGCAATGAGTGGAGTGAGGACTCAAGTTTAATGTATTTTGAAAACTGAGCCACACATCTAACTAAATATAAACTACTGTAAACAAATGGTATTTACTCAGAAGTTTTTGGACAGAAAGGCAACAACTGTTGAGCCATCTGGTCAAAATATTTAACCTGTCAGAGCTGTTACTATTAAGAAAATTGCAATAAGGTTTTCAGGAAGATCATGAGTTTTTTTTTTTTTTAAGGTTATGAACAGAAAACCAGCAAACCTTGAACTTACTACTGATGGAATCATAATGTGGCATCAGGGATCTCAATGATCTGGTCCCTAAGGGATCTCTAAGTATGTTCTGTGAAAATCAGTTCCTCGTAATGATAACTATTACGTGTGGAGGGAGGTGGGAGATTAGCTAACCATGGGTTTAACAAAATTAGTATCTTCTTTTTTAGACCCTTTACTGTGCTACCATACCAAGTGACTTAGGTAGCTCATTTGCAAAGTTAAGATTTCCAGACAAGGTACCTCTGAATTTTTTAGTCTTGCTTTTTCCTTATTAAAATCAGCTAGCCTTCTCTATTTTAACAGAGTTCTTCCCCAAAGTCATTAGGTAACCTTTTGAGGACCAGTTGTACTTAATCTAAAAAGCTAGATATCCTTAGAACACTGCCAATTTATTTAGGTATATTAGAAATAAGCATGTCTGATCATTCTTACCAAATCAAGAGTTTCTTCCCAGAAGAGCAAAACAGGAAAAAAAAATAGCAAAGATAGATTACTTTGGAAAAGTTACCTGTAATGGCTCTTGAAGAAAATCACTTTGACTGGATAGATTTTGTTCTGTAGATGCTGCAGATAGTGAAATAAACAGTAAACTACTGAGGGAGGAGAAAAGTTTATGCATCTCAATTGAGTAGAAACTAAAGTTATTACTTTACAAAAAAAGCAGTAGCCAAAAGAACTAGATCAAGTTCATCATGAATTTTTCTATTAGAGCTCTAAAAACTCAAAGGATTGAAGAACAGGATATTAATCCCTTCTGTGATACACAATGTTTTGAGGTTAAACAAGTAAAGCAGCATTCTGAGGCTTCCAAAAGAACTATTACTTTAAAAAAAATAACTAGTAATAGTCATCTGGAAGATCTGAGCTATCGTGAATAGTAATCAACTGCTACAAGTTCCAAATTTCAAAAATAAGTCTTATCTGGGTCATAGGTCCCTTCCAGGTTCTTTTCCTCTTTAATCATGTATGCTAATATACTTTTTCAATTATACAGTTTTCATTTGGTATCTTCTTATTAATGTCCACTTTTATTAATTACACCCTTCTCCTTACTTCACACAGAATTACTACACCAATCTTCTACTTGGTGTCTGCTGCTCACTACAACCGGACTATGGCTTCAATTACCTCATTCCTCCCTGAAATAAATTATTGTAGAGCAAGAAGCCTAAAGTTTGTACGTCAGACCAGATTTAATTCTAGGCTCCATCATTAGTTAATGTGTTAATGAGCATACTAAATATCACTGAGGTAATTTCACTCATATTTAGGATTGAAAAGTTTCAACACTAGATTTATAGAGTCAAAGGGACTCCAGTCACTTCAAAAATAACATTAAAAATTGCAAAAACGGTCATTGCACATCTCAACCATCTGGATACGTTTTCTAAAATGCAAACAGGCCAAAGGAGTACTTATGTCTTAATGTAATTTACCCTATGTAACCGATGACATATAGATACATTTAGAATAAATTAATGAACATAGTTTAACCCCTAAAATACAGAGTAAAATTTGTACAAGACTCAACTATTTATCCTATACATGTTTATTCTAAGTATCAAGGATGATTACATACCTACTGGGCTACCTGGAGTAGTTGAAGGCGGTTGTGACGATGGAATTGCACTTGAAGGTTTGTCAAAATCCAGAATAGATTCCTAAAGACAAAACTAAATCATGACTAGAAACAATTATTCATTTTAAAGCTATTAACATTTTTCATGATGCTATCCATAGCTATTAGCTATAAGAATCTAGCTAATAACTATCACAATATATTACAATTTAGTCTTAAGAGAAAAAAAAATTAAAAATAAAATCTAAAGTAACTGTCAAATCTTAGAATTATTTCAAGTATTTGTAAGGCTTACCTTGGGGAAAAAACAAAACACCTGACTTGAGGTCTTAAGCATACACATTAATCCTGTAACCTTGGGATGCCTGGGTAGCTCAGCAGTTGAGCACCTCCCTTTGGCTAAAGGTGTGATCCTGGAGTCCTGGGATCCAGTCCCACATCAGGCTCCCTGCATGGAGCTTGCCTCTCTCTGCCTATGTCACTGCCTCTCTGTGTCTTTCATGAATGTTTTTTAAAATCCTGTATTTTCACTTTTATTATGCCCAACCAATGAGGTTTTTAATTATATCAACCACTAAACTGAAGTAACGTCCCTAAACTATAAAAGCTAGGAAGTGGCAGAGCCAGATTCACTTGCATTCTGAACACCAGAAATCTATGCTCTTAACAATGTCATCATAATGCTTCAGATCAGAAGCTAATAGCCCCAGGAATATCATTCAAGATTCATTTAAGAATGACTCATACTTGCATAAAGTTACAAGTTCCTTGAATCTGGGTCATCAGATCCTGCAATTTTTCTTTCCTCAATACTGGATCCTTTGGAAGAGTCGAGGAAGAACCTACAGGCTGATGCATAGGCTTAGGCACCTACAAAATAAACCCATAATGTGTAAGAGTGAAACTCACATTGAACAGCCTAATTCAAGAAACTCATCTTAGCTACATCTTAATAAAATCGAAACACTTAGCAAAGCCCATTTATCAGATTCATCTCAGGTAAAGAATTTCCACATTAATGCATTTTCTAAATAAAGTTTAAACACTTCTCTCCCCTTCAGAACATCTTAAAATATTTCTAAAATATCTTTTTTAAAGGGAATACCCAGAATAACAGAACTTCTTTGAGTAAAGTTTTTTCATTGTACACAATCAGCTTATGTCCTTTATAATAAGATGCCACTAGCTGTAAGACACATAAATGATTTCTGAGAATTACTACCGCCATTCTCATTTTTAAATGTCTTATCTCATTTAACATTAAGATGTAAAAATGTATACATATATATCCTAAAATTGAGGAAATACACATTTTGTTATCAAGTTTACTTTGGGGGGCTACTAATGTTTATGCAATGGTTAGCCTTCATGTTAAATCGCTTATGAATACCATATACCCTGAATTAAACCTGCTGCTCATATAGTTAACTCTTTAAAGCTGTTGGTGTGCCTCGCCTACCAGCAACTCTTCTCCACTTTCCAATTCACTGGGAAAGTCACAAAGCTAAGCTGGTCAAGAGTGTCATAAAATCAGTTAGTAGACCCTAAGTGAATATATGAAAGGAGAAAAGCAGGAACTTCAGTGATTAATTTCATGTTATCTAGTCTTAGCTCTGAACTTGATTTTTGCCCTTGACTGTACTTAGGCAGCTGAGATTGCAAGACAGATAGTGTATTGTACAGGAAAGTATCCTCTCAGTCACTGAAAGGTCCTGCAGTCTCAGTATAATACTGTCTATACCATAAAAGCAAATTAAATGAGTTTTGGCCTTTCCAATCAGCACTCTTGATTTTAAATACTATTCAACAAAGAGCACATTCCTCTGGTATAGTAAAGGCTCACCACTGCTAAACCTAATGGAATTTTAAATTGGGTTTTTAAAAACAGCCTTAATGAAATATCAAATTGGGTTTTTAAAATAAGTTTCTCAAAATAGTTGTCATATTACAATTACTGCTATGTGATATCTGGTTAATGAAATAAAGCTATCAATCTTCTACAGGGTGAGAAAAGTTTTAAAATTGATATTAGCACTTGAAGAAAAGAGGAAGAAAGGCTAGCAAAAGTAGACAACTCTAAAATTCTCTTCCCATGAGGTAGGTCTGAGGTAGAGATAATTTATTTATAAAATGCAATGCTTTGATTTTTCTAAGCAAATGTTTTTCATTCTGTTAGAGGGCCAAAGATTTACCAGAAAGATTCTGGCTAAAATGGCATTGAAGTATGGGGAAGACTACCAGACAGAGATAGAGAACACTGGGAAGATAAGAAGTTTCTAGGATGCCTGGGAGGCTCAGCGGGGTTGAGCGTCTGCCTTCAGCTCTGGGTGTGATCCCAGGATCAGTCCCAGGATCAAGTACATCAGGCTCCCTGCATGGAGGGAGCCTCTGCCTATGTCTCTCTCTCTCTAGATCCTGCCCAACTTTCTAGAATATCTGCAACCAACATGTACCTTCTTCAACAATAGTACAGGCTAATCTGAGTGAATATAAATGAGTGAAAGAGAGGCAAGAAAATATAGAAAAATGTAACTTCTGTCAGAAAAAGTCATCTTGGGATGCCTGGGTGGCTCAGCAGTTGAGCGTCTGCCTTTGGCTCAGGTCCTGATCCAGGGATCTGGGATCGAGTCCCACATCGGGCTCCTTGCGGGGGGCCTGCTTCTCCCTCTGCCTATGTCTCTGCCTCTCTCGGTGTCTCTTATGAATAAATATTTTTTTAAAAAAAGAAAAAGTCACCTGTGTGCCAGGTCGAAGACAATGAGTGACTTACAGTAAAACAAGCCCCTCCAAAAAAAGCCCCTCATTCTATGAAATATTTAGACTTCTCACTTGTTCATATTATGGTCTTGTCTGAACTATCCATTATTTTCACATCGTGCCGTGTCATTAAAATTTTGGCATTCAAACAATATTTTCTAACTGGAAATTTCATCTCAGGTTAGGCTCAAAACACAGACTAGGTCTACTCCCAATTTTCTTACGCATTAGAGTTAAGTGAAACATTTTACGCATTAATTTAACATGGTTTTGTAGAATTTTTAAGAGGACTAAAGAATTAAAAAAAAAGAGGACTAAAGAATTATTACCCCAAGTCTTTATTAATGCCTACATTGACCAAAGTAGACTGGTACAAACTCACATCTTTGGGTTCTGTATTAAACTTCCTGGGCAGGAGCTGGTCATTTGGTATGAGGCTTGCTGGAGCTACCCCCCAGGACTTTGGAGAAATCTGTGACTGTGGTGTTAAAGGGTGTTTTTGACTCTCAACATTGTTTTCCCAGGATTTTGGAGTCTCTGGCTGTCTTGAATCCTGGTCTTCACACATGGGAGTGGTCCATGACTTGGTGATGTCCTGTTCATTCTGCACAGAAGGTGTCCAAGACTTTGGAGATTGCTTCTTTGGATCCTGTTCTTTCTGCAGCTGAACTGGCCAAGGCTTTGGTGTCTCCTGCTTCTTCTGTTCTTCTTGAATATATCCTGTTTTGGATTTAGGAGTTTCTTGCTTCCACTGGCTAGAAGCTGGCTTGGGTTTAGATACGTCCTGCTTCTTCTGCTCTTCCTGGAGAGTGGACCTGAGTTTTGGATCCTGTTTCCTCTGTTCTAAGGAAACTGCAGGCTTTGATACCTCCTGGTGCTTAACAGAAGGCTCCCAGGACTTGAAGGATTCCTGCTTCTTCTCCTGACCATCTGGTTCAGTAAGCATATCCCAACATTTGGGGAGATTTGGTTTTCTAGCATAATCTGCTTCCCAAGATTGCTCTTCATCTTGTTTGCTTGAATAATCTACTTCTGTCATGTAGCGTCTGTTAAGAAACTAGACCAGAGGAAAAAAACATGCTGGAGTCACAAAATCTGTAAAAGACCTCAAAGGGGAACACTAAACTCTTAGTATTCCTACGTCCCCTAGTCTGAGTCACTGTGCTAACAGGAAACTTCTGTCCTTATCCTATTTGAAAAGAACATCCTACTTATTTATCCATTCCTTTTCTCTCAACAGAAATACAACCTTTGATACTTCAAAAGTAGCAATCTATACTTGACTTATCCAAAACTAGTCAGAACTGCACATCACAGTGCCACTTTTGCTTGTTTCAGGATTTTACCAAGGTTATTGACCTCTGCCAGCCTTAGATTACTCACTCTATCCACGTAACATCCTAAAATATTAAGGCAGAGGATAGTTCAACTGCACACAACTATACTAGTTAACCTTAAGCCTTAGGTTTCCTGAATTACCAGCCTTTTCTTTATTTCTATTACACAAACCATGTACTTTGACTCTTCCATTCTTTTCAGCTTCCAGGAATTTGAATGTCGCTTCAGAAAAAGAACAAATACTCTATTACCAATATAAGTTCTGACCAAATCCTACCCCGTCTTCAAATTCTAACACCAGGGCCAAGAACAGCAGCTATTGTGTACCAGGCCAAATTCTAAGTAATTTAGAATTGAACCCCTTTAATCCTCATAGCAACATGAGGCAGACATTACTATTATCCCCACTTTACATGAGGAAAACAGACACAGCTGGACGCAAAGTCCCTAAGCTAGTAAGCTGCAAAGCCAGGTTTCAAGCTTAAAAAATCTAGTTCCAGAGTCTCAGCTCCTAAACGTTGCAAAATGCAAAAGTCTTAAAAACCAATCAGCAAATTACCTTTCAGAAACTTACCTCTTGGGGTTGTATCTCTGGCTGTGCAAGTTCCATAAGAGACTCTGGAAAGATAATACCCCCTTGAGTATTAAATAAATACTAAATAAGCCACATATTTTTAGGCTGATTACAACTTTAATTCATTCTAGTAACAGATTTCCCAAGAGCTACAGAAAAAGGATAATACAATGAAATATATTCATGGCAGGAGTAATCCCCACTATTACTTATTGGTCAAAAGCATATAGTCTAAAGCTAGCTGAAGCTAGCAGCTACTCGCATGTGCCACTTTTCTAAATTCAAGTTCCAATTAAAAACTGATTTTTGGTTGAAAATAAGACTATTGTCTTACACACAAATACAGCTTCTTTCAAGTTGAAACTATAGCTCCAGGCCTGAGGTAAAAATTAGTCATCTCAGCTTGAAACGGAGGCCTAAAAGGCCTCTTACAGGCCCTTAAAGGACTCCTAAAAGCCAGTGTAAGGATGGAAGGTGGTAAGGGAATAGACACACACTAATGTATTAGACTTATTGTTAGTTCTTTTTCTTTTCTTTTTTTAGACTTAGTTCTTAACATGAGAAAGTAACCATAAGAAATAACTTGAATCATGCTAGTAAAGGCCACTAGAACCCCGCCCTGGACTACCTGCATAGAAATGCTACTTTATAAACAAACTGAGTCCCAAAAAACAAGAGCAAAAGCCATTTCGCCCCCTGGAAAAAGTAGAATTTTGAAGTTTACTTCCTTTACTGACTTTGGCACATTTTTTCTGAATATGTTAACCCTCGATTACTTATATTCTCATTCTACCACCATTTTTAAATTCTACTATGAATATTTTTAAAAAATTTTAAATGGAATTATCTTACCAACAACTTAACCAAGAGATCCAAATTCCATAAAGGTCTCATTTGAACAGTGTATTCCCTTATAACAAAGGATAACCTTATTTTTCTGTTAAGATTCACTCTGTAAATCATGGTAATAAAGCCTTTAGACATATGCTAAACCTACGCTTACCCTGCTGTAAGATTTCCATGCATGTAGAAATTAACAAAATTAATAAGGCAATCCTTTAACAAAGATTTGACTCATTTTGTGTATTAAAAATGCAACCACTACAAAGAATTTCTGAGATCACAACAAACCTGACTCTTTGACAGATTCAGTTTTCAATAATTGTTTTTTCTTCTCTGATTTTATTAGCATTTCTTCCTCCAATGATACTTCTTTCTCCTTAGCATTTTTTGGGACTGGGATACTCTCAAAATAGCCTGAGTTCAGCAATTTAGACAGCAGATCTTTCATGTGTTTGTCTAAGAAAGAGTGATTAAGACTTAGTTAT
Organism: Vulpes vulpes; assembly: GCF_048418805.1. Taxonomy (NCBI): domain Eukaryota; kingdom Metazoa; phylum Chordata; class Mammalia; order Carnivora; family Canidae; genus Vulpes; species Vulpes vulpes. Next base: position 17,404,324 of record NC_132787.1, on the reverse strand, counting down.
CACATAACCTAACAGTTCATGGAAATTATTTGGAACAGATATTCTAATATAATTTTATCCTAGTTACAGTATGTCATTATAATATCCTACATTGGGGCGATTCAAAGAACTGGTCAGTACCATAAAGGGTAATTAGCAGTCCATCTTTGTTGCATGCTGAATCAATATAAATTTTAAAGGTCAGAATCCCAAAATTTAGCAAGTCACTTAAGTTTCTCTGGGTCTCCATTTCTACCATTTGAAAAATGACTAAAACCAGAGATCAAAGACTAATGTTACAAAAGCACACATCTGTTTCCAGAGCTGAGAGAGAAGCCATTTCTCCTATCTGTCCCCAAAACATCACAACTAGCAACTACTCTACCTTCCAAGTTAATTATCGTTTTATAGACAAGTGAAAGTTCCTCAAGCATAACCAGTAGAAAACTCCCTTGGACAATCTCTAAAGGATTTTAAACGACAAAATCCCATGATATAGATTTTACTCTTGAATTATACTGACTCCTCACGTATCACCATTCAATTAATGAGAAAAAACCTAAATGATGAAGTCACTACATCATAAATAGATCTAAAATCTATTTCATTTTTACCATCCACTAAAAATATAATTCCCAAATTTGAGTGCCCATACCCATACTTGATTTGGGTCTATTATTACTTCCATAGCAGTACTATGACATAGATTTTTTTTTAATCAATTTTGAAGTATTATACAAAGTTCAGTCATTTTAAGTATACAGTTTTAACAGATACATAATCATATTACTTCCACCAGAACCACGATATAAAACATTTTCATCAACTCAAAAAGTTCTCTTATGCCCCTTTTATATCAATCCCCTTCACCCCACTCCCTGGGAACCACTGACATATTCCTCTAGTTTTTTCTAGAATTCTATATAAATGGAATCAGTATGTACTCATTTTGTGGTGTGACTTCTTTCATTCAGCATAATTATTTTGAGATTCACATCCATGTTGTTACATGTATCAATAGTTCATTCCTTTTTTATTACTGAGTAGATTCTACTAACTGGATATACCACATTTTCTTTATTATCAATTGATGTCCATCTAGGCTCTGTTCAGTCTGGAGCTATCATTAATAAAGCTGGTATGAACATTCATGTATAAGTACTTATGTGAACGTGTATTTACAATTCTCTTGGGTATCAGAAGTGTAATTACTTGGTCATATAGTTAAGTGTACACTTAATTTTATAAGAAATACTAAACTAAAAAAAGCTAAACTATGCTCCACAATTATTTGCATTATTTTGCTTTCTAAACAAGAATAATTTCTATGATTTAAACTTGAAAGGACTTATAAATTTTGAGATAGTTCTACTACATACTTAGGTATTTAAAAGGAAGCAGTGACTAACAAAAAAGTTTACTAGCTTCTAGTGTTTTCATTATTCTAACCTAGCACACCAAACTATGTACTTCATGTCCATGTGTACTTGGTCATTTGGTCAAAGTCTATTTAGGAAGCCAAAAGGACTCTCTCTCCAGATCATTTCCAGAAGGATAGACTACAATGCTACAATAAACTATGTAGCCATACCATTCATATTTTCATAGGCATATCTCGTAGATAAGCCTTACTATTAACAATGTGTGGACTTAAGATTCTGAAATAGAACAGGTACTGCCATGCAGAGAACTGAACCCCAAAATGGCCAAGCCAGTACCAGTCTTTAGTTCTTGTTCCCAAATTATAGTGACTTTGCTGCTTCGAAACTCTTCCTAGGTTCCATTTTAGTGAGTACAATTACACATTAGCTGCTTTTAAGAGACCTAAACAGAGATCATTCTCCCAATATAGTATCACTAGACATGTAAGTTCTTATGGACTGACAGTTTCAGTCATTAATATCCTATTAAACTTCTAAACATAAAGTGTAGTATTTACTGCATTAAGTCCAGAATAGAGGAAACTCACATGTCGTTCCTACCACTGCTTTCTCACTACCTTCCAAAAGGTCCCAAAAGTACAAGGATGACTGCTCCATCTGGTCTTCAACACTGACAAGGAAAAGCAGAACGAAGGAGCTTTAGAGGCACATACATTCATATGTAGGCATACACACACATACACACACGGAACAACACAATTTATACAATCATCAACAGTCAAGACAATGTTAAATTTTATCTTTTTACTCTCTTGAAAAGTTGAAATTTTATAAAAGATGACTAATTGTCCATTTAGGGATTTCAAATAAGCATTTTTCCATTAAAACTAAAATATTTTACCAGACAAAACTATTAAGGCATTGACCAAAATGCAGCATCTTTCATTATCAAGTATACAGTCCTAGATGAAAGAATAGTGGAATGATAGTATTAAGAACTGCATGTGACTTTGAAGACAGTTTATTTTTTCATATTTCACTTATACATTTTAAAGTAAGCTAAACTAGGGCCTGGGTGGCTTAGTGGTTGAGCGTCTGCCTTTGGCTCAGGTCATGGTCCCGGGGACCCATATCATGATCCCCACAGGGAGGCTGCTTCTCTCTCTGCCTAGGTCTCTACCTCTGTGTGTCTCTCACGATTCAATAAATAAATCTTTAAAAAATAAGAAATAAAATTCCTAAATCCATTAAAGTGAAATTAGAGAAGGAAGCAACCAAACAGATGATGATCAACTAGGCTGTCAGAATGGAAATTTTTTAAATATATATAGCTATGATATATATATATATATATGCATATAATTAAGGTTATTATGTTTTTTCCTGATACAGGACTGATTTCCAGCAACAACTAAAATCTGACTCTGCTTTAGCATGGCCAACAGATACAACACTGGACTATGTTTAACAAAGTACAGAGATCTGTTCATTAGCTGATTTCCTCCATTAAATCAAAAACAGCAAATGGTTAACTACAGAGGTTAAAATTGGGTAGCCTCCATTTGCTGGTTTTGTCTCTTAAATTATCTGATGTGTTTCTCAATATTTATTCATAGCATAAGACCAAATAATTCTCACTTTGAATGTTTAATGATACTGGCCAAGTTATATTTTATTACCTCCACTTAAGAATAGCAGTAGTAAGAAGGTAAAGACTCTCAGGTAATACAACAGCCTGAGATAATTACAAATAAAGAAACTAAGTATAGTACATAATTAGTTTTATGGTTAGTACTCATAGAGAAGCAAAACTTGATAAGACATCATTTTAAAAATCAATGTTACAATTTAAAAAAAGCATGTTAATGAGATCATTCAAATTGATTTTCCTTCTAGACAACCGATCAATCTTGTCAGTCTGGTCTGGCCATTTCTCATGGTGAATCAAATGAATGTTTTTTCAATTCCTCTGTGTGTGTCTATATATAATACACACTATAATACATACATGTGTATGTATACATACATAAACATTATAAATATATAAAACTAAAAAGCTAGGCTAAAATGTTATATGTTCTCTTTTAGGGAAGTATTTTCATTAGCTTACCTTAGACTTTCATTTCTTTCAGGGCAGGTCAGTTTTGAAAATTTAATGAGGTAGTCAAGTTCTTTTAAAGGCAAATACACTGCACCATTCAGGCCCCCTTTGAAATCCTTCTGTACATGTTCCTGTGTCAAATTCTGTAATACATACTGAACTTGAAGTATAGTACGAAGTTTTTTCTTCTCGGCCTCAAGTTTTAGCATATGTTCCCTTCTCTGGGCCTTCTTCTGCGCTTTAAGTAGCTGTTAAAACAAATGCTAATTAAAGTTGACAAATCTCTACCACCATATTAGCAATTCATAGTCCACAAAAGTCTCAAAAAATCTCAAAGAGTTGAGATTAGGTGATAAATCTCATACATACATCTCACTGGGAAATGGAGAGGCTCATTTAACCCTTTTCTTTTCCGGTTGTAGAAAGGGGTTATAGAAAGGACGGAGTAATAAATATGAATAAACTGCTTCGGGATCCCTGGGTGGCACAGCGGTTTGGCGCCTGCCTTTGGCTCAGGGCGCGATCCTGGAGACCCGGGATCGAATCCCACATCGGCTCCCTGCATGAAGCCTGCTTCTCCCTCTGGCTGTGTCTCTGCCTCTCTCTCTCTCTCTGTGACTATCATAAATAAATAAAAATTTAAAAAAAAAATCCTCTGCATTTAAAAAAAATAAATAAACTGCTTCATCTCAGATAACCAGAGCTGAGAAAGTCCAAGTATCTGACTCTCAACTCCAAACTATACTCAGTACCTCTTGTTATCACCATAAGAAATGAAGTACCTCATTGATGCACATATTAACCCCAAAATTTAACTTTTTATGTGTATGTATGTATGTAACCCCAAAATTTCCCTATTTATGTATATCAACCCTTTTTTAGGCCAAGGATTTCAAGAAAATGCTTCAGTTTAGTCTTGCAGTTTTGGGTTTTTGTGGGGTTTTAATTTCTTGTTCTAGCAGAAGAATATTTCATCTAAAACAGTCAATTTTGGGGATCCCTGGGTGGCTCAGCGGTGTACTGCCTGCCTTTGGTCCAGGGCATGAACCTGGAGTCCCGGGATCAAGTCCCACGTCAGGCTCCCTGCATGGAGCCTGCTTCTCCCTCTGCTTGTGTCTCTGCCTCTCTCTCTATGTCTCTCATGAATACATAAATAAAAATCTTTAAAAAAAAAAAATAAATAAATAAAAATCAAAAATAAAACAGTCAATTTTCAGGCAGCCCGAGTGGCTGAGCAGTTTGGCACCGCCATCACCCCATGGGGCAGCCTGGGTGGCTCAGCTGTTTTCTCAGGGCCTGATCCTGGAGAAGCAGGATTGAGTCCGACATCGGGCTCCCTGCATGGAGTAGAGCCTGCTTCTCCCTCTGCCTGTGTCTCAGCCTCTCTGTGTGTCTCTCAGGAATAAAATATTTTTTTAAAAAATAAAATAAATGAAACAATTTTCAACCAACCAAAGAAGAGGGGCTAAAGCATAAAGAAATAAAAACCAAAGAACAATAAAATGTCTTACAAACAGTGCTAAAAAACATCCAACAAATAGTTTTAAGTAAAAGTAAGAGATATTTTCATAACAGTTCAACCAATCTGGTTGAAAAACAGCCATATTTTTCAATATTTAGCTAACCAAACATATAAGGATGTTAACAGAACAAATTTTCCCTCAAACATGTATGTAGATTGAGCAGCCGGGAGTCTACTCTAAAGCTCAGAACCATAATCCCTTCAAGTCTGACCATAACACATGGGTCCCAGATGTTGCTTCCCATTTATAAAATACCAATCAATAAAAAGTACCACCTATTTCCATTAAGAAACTTAAAAGGTCTTTTCTCCCCAGAGTTGTTTTTCTAACTGTAATATATCCATCACACTGGATATTTTCCAAGGCATGATGAGTAAGAGAACAAAAAAAATCTAAAGTCTTTCCTATATGCAGGTTAAAGTACTTTATACTATCTTATTTAAGACTCCTCAAAACCCATGTTCATAAATCCTAATAGAGTAAGATTGGAGGGAACCTCAAGAAAAGACTCATGACATTAATTCCTTTCTAGGGGATATGGAAGTCACTTGATAAATTTAACTTGTTCTATCAGGGGCAAGAGACAATAGGTGAAGGTAAAATTGAGAATGAGAAATGAACTGGTTGAGTTATGGGGGGGTAGGATATATTTTAGGATGGCAAAGGCTCAGAAAAGCTTTTCCAAGACCTATATATGGACTTACACCAATAACATTTACCAAAACTCAGTTTCTACTTGAGAGGAAGAAAGAGAATAGGTGAGAATTCTAGCTCTCCATGAGACTTTCTTGGATAGTTTCATGATGGCACAGGAAAAGGCAACTGACACTGAGCACATCTAAGTTTATCTCATGATCACTTCAGATCTCTCTTTAGCCATTCCCAAGGCTGGAGTGGATATTCTTTTGGGCTCAGGATACCTTGAACTTCCTCTACCAAAGTACCTGTTGCATTAAATGGCTACCTTTTTATTATTTGCATCCTCTCGGTTTCAGCTCTGTGAGGACAGCGACTATGTCTGTTTACCAATATATATCACTAGTGCCCAGCACAGAGCCTGCCAGATGACAGGACCTCAAATATTAGTTGACTTAATCACGTATTAAGTAAGAAAGTACATTGTCTCCTACACAATAATCAGAAAATTACTGATAGCCTTCTCTTTATGTATGTAAAAATGAAGCTATATGCATCTATTTCCTAGACTGCTGTAAAAAATCAAGTAAATTTACATATGTACCTGGCACATGGAACGTGTTCACAAAATTTAAATCTAAAAAGAATTAAAAAGTACTTTGAAAAAATAAATACCTGAATGAAAAACTAAAATTATCAAATTAACTGAGTAAAAAGGTTAATAGAAAATTTTAAGTATTATAGAAGTAGACTTCCAAACATCTAACCAGAGGGAAGAAATGAAATATTTTTATAGTAAAGTAGGTCAAAACTAAATAAATCTCAGAGGTATTACAAGAATTAAGATGGCAGATGTCTTCAGCCTAGAAATGATTTGTTGGTTTTGATGCCAGGAGCAGAAGAGAATTTTAGTTCACTATACACAAAGAAAATACCCCAAAAATGGAAGACACCATCTTATGAAGCATTCTGACCACCCCACTCGAAATGAAATTTACAAAAAAATTTCCTTGTTACAACATGATCGATACAGGGCCTTCTAATAATTCTAAGGCAGCAAAGAATACTTCATTTGAATCCTTAAAGTTTCATATTACTGACTAAATCTGTCAGATATAAAAGTATGCACTGCCAACAGAAAACCTAACAAACTGTGAAACTAGACTTAACTACATTTAATATGAATCAAAAATCTTCCTGGTAGTAACTATCATAGTCTCAAGAAACAGTTTATCAATTCTGTTTATTTATATATTAAATAATGCTAAGCTCACAACCCTCTATTTTATAAAAGAAACCTATATTCTAAGACTTCTTTCATAGTGGTGCCTGGGTGGCTCAGTTGGTTACGCATCCAACTATTGATTTCAGCTCAGGTCATGATCTCAAGGTTGTGACATAGAGCCCCATGCCAGGCTCCATGCTGTGCCTGCTTAAGATTCTCCCTCTCCCTCAACCCCTCTTGTACTCTCTCCCTCTCTAAAAAAATAAACAGAACTCCTGTAAAAATATAAAATCTGGTGAGCCTACATGGTTCAGTTGGTTAAGTGTCTGCCATCAGCTCAAGTCATGATCCCAGTCCCAGGATCGAACCCCATGTCAGGCTCCCTGCTCAGGCGATGTGTGCTTCTCCCTCCCCCTCTGCTCCTCCCCACTTGTATACTCTCTCTCTGGTTCACTCTCTCTCCAATAAATAAAATCTCTGGGATGCCTGGATGGCTTAGTGCTTGAGCATCTGCCTTCGGCTCGGGGCCTAATCCCAGGATACGGGATCGAGTCCCACATCAGGCTCCTTGTGAGGAGCCTGCTTCTCCCTCTCTTTGCCTCTGTGTCTCCCATGAATAAATAAAATCTTAAAAATAAATAAATAAAATATTTTTAAAAAATAAAAACTTGTTTATAAATGTAACCATCAAAAGTTTTGGTTCCCTTCTCAATGACTGCTCTAACTTCACATTGAATACACATTAGAGAACTAATAATTTACTCAAGGGGACTCATTCATTTTTTTTTTTTTTTTTTTTTTATTTATTTATGATAGTCACAGAGAGAGAGAGAGAGGCAGAAACACAGGCGGAGGGAGAAGCAGGCTCCATGCACCGGGAGCCTGATGTGGGATTCGATCCCGGGTCTCCAGGATCGCGCCCTGGGCCAAAGGCAGGCGCCAAACCGCTGCGCCACCCAGGGATCCCAAGGGGACTCATTCATATACCATTTGTCTGGAGACTAGAAATCTGAAAACACTAGTTGTTCAATAGCCACTGTCAACCCCGATAAATTATCAACAGGAATTAGATGGTTAGTAACTGAATGTCACTAATGGACATTAATATTTTCTTCAAGATCAGTAAAGTGGTTTCAGAAAAAGCAAAGAAAATATACTTACATCTTGGCTCAGTCCAGAAAAGGTTTTCTGAAGCTCCTTGGCAAATTCTAAGTTATGTAGTACTTCTTCATATTTCTCTACCGCTTCCTACCAAATAGGATAACAAAACATTAATTCTCTTAACTTCTAAGTACAAATGTCAAAATAAGTGTTCCTATAAAAACAGTAGAAATTTCCTAAAACCTTATGAACTAGCCATTTATTATACATACTCAAAAAGTTGTATGAAATTACATTTAAAATTTCAATTTGTAGGGGATCTCTGGGTGGCTCAGAGATTTATCACCTGCCTTCCACCCAAGGCGTCATCCTGCAGTCCGGGGTTTGAGTCCCATATCGGGCTCCCTGTGTGGAGCCTGCTTCTCCCTCTGTGTCTCTGCCTTCTGTGTCTCTCATAATTTTTTTTTAATTTTTTAATTAAAATTCAATTTTTAGGGGCACCTGGGTGGCTTAGTCAATCAGACTCTTGATTTCAGCTCAGGTCATGATCTCGGGGTTGTGAAACTGAGCCCCTGCATCAGGCTCCATGCTCGGGTTGTGAAACTGAGCCCCTGCATCAGGCTCCATGCTCGGGTTGTGAAACTGAGCCCCTGCATCAGGCTCCATGCTCAGCAGGGAGCCTGCTTGAGATTCTCCCTTTTACCCCCCTGCAAAAAAATTTAAAAACTTAAAAATTTTTTTTTTAATTTTTTTTTTTAATTTTTTTATTTATGTATGATAGTCACAGAGAGAGAGACAGAGACACAGGCAGAGGGAGAAGCAGGCTCCATGCACCGGGAGCCCGATGTGGGATTCGATCCCGGGTCTCCAGGATCGTGCCCTGGGCCAAAGGCAGGCGCCAAACCGCTGCACCACCCAGGGATCCCCAAAAACTTAAAAAATTTTTAATTAAATTTTTCTACTAGAAATCTGAGCCACAATGATAGATCTGAGTCCCTATCTATAAAGTATAAGGTCAGAGAGACCTGGTTTTAAGTGCAAAAAACCAATAGGATTCCTGTCAATATTCATTCACTACTCAAATACAGTACACAAGAAGCACAATGAGGATCACACAGATGAATAAGCAACTTCAAGAAATCCAGGGCACCTAGGTGGCTCAGTCAAGTGTCCAACTCTTGGTTTTGGCCTAAGTCATGATCTCATGGGTCTGGGGTGGAGCCTCACACTGGGCTCAGCTTTCAGCAGGGAGTCTGCTTATAAAGATGCTCTCCCTCTGCCCCTCCCCACACTCGCATGTGCACTCTCTCAAATCAAGTAAGTAAATCTTTTAAGAAAAATTTATTATGGTAGGAAAGATTTGTGAACAATTGCCTTTAACAGTCAAAATTAAATATTGTAATAGAAATAGTAAATTTAAAGGAGTTAGGATTTTGTAGATGAACAACAAAAAAAAGATTCCACTGGTGAATAAAGTTGGTAATTAGAGAAAGCATAGACTTTTTAATGGTATTTTAACAAATCTATATGGGAGAACAAGAATATGAAACAAAATAAGGTAGGAAACTTGTCTAAACACATAAAGAGGGACACCTGGGGGCAGCCGAGGTAGCTCAGTGGTTTAGCACCGCCTTCAGCCCAGGGTGTGATCCTGGAGACATGGGAGCCTGCTCCTCCCTCTGCCTGGATGTCTGCCTCACTGTGTCCCTCATGAATAAAATCTTAAAGAAAAAATCCCTGTCTGAAAAATAGTCTGATAATACTTAGTCTTTACAAAGCAATAGAATAATAAGAACCCCTATGATACTATCATTATTAGCATGAATTAGTAAAATGATTATGGAAGAGTATGGTTTTTTTGCCTATGAAGTTAACTATGGACATACCCTGCTGCCCATGATAGGTATGTATATACCCTAAAAAAAAATCTTGGACTTCTGTCTCAACCATATTAAGATTGCTCAAAGTAGAAAATCTACCTACAAACTACTGAGTAAAGAAAAACAAAATATAACTACTTTCATTAATGTAAAAATCCTTAGTATAATGAATGAAAAAAAGCAAACTGCAGAACACAGTACAATAACATTTAGTGTAAGGTACAAAAAAGCAACCATAACAGATTTAAGAGCAACAAAGTACTAAAATAAAGCAAAGAAATGGCAGTGGGGAGTTCAGAGTCTGGTCACAGGAAAGAGAAAATACTCGGAAAGAGCTTCTGTGGTGCTGATATGGTGCTGATAACGTGCTATTGGAGTTGAGTGGAATCTGATGTTCACTTTATTTTTTTTTAAAGATTTATTTATTTATTCATGAGAGATACAGAGAGGCAGAGACAAGCAGAGGCAGAAGCAGGCTTTTCGAAGGAGCCCCACGTGGGACTCGATCCTGAATCCCGGGATCAGGACCTGAGCCGAAGGCAGACGCTCAACCGCTGAGCCACCCAGGTATCCCTGATACTCACTTTATTATGTAGTATAACCCACAAGTAACATTTTGGGGGGAACCATATGTTTCATTTTAAATATATAAAGAGGCTTTCCAACTACAGAACCAAGAATGCACAGACAACACAATCGTTAAGTTTCTAGACGTCAGAGGCATATAAAACCAGAAAGGAATACCCCCCATATTTACTCCCAGATTGTATTAACATGGATTCAGGAAAACCAGCATCAGATGGGAACTACCTCAACTTCCCATTATCCCATCATCCAGTGTGGATCCATCCTTTCTTCCTCCCCTTCTTTGTTTACTGGGACAGATAGATATCCTACTGTGCTCTGGACCCTTTTCAATTATGCCTTAAGAAATCTTGCCCTATGATTCTCATTTTAAAAACTTGAGTTTGGGTAGCCCGGGTGGCTCAGAGGTTTAGCGCCACCTTTGGCCCAGGGCCTGGTCCAGGAGACCCGGGATGGAGTCCCACATTGGGCTCCCTGCATGGAGCCTGCTTCTTCCTCTCCCTGTGTCTCTGCCTTTCTCGCTCTCCTTGTGTGTATCTCTCATGAATAAATAAAATCTTTTAAAAAAATAAAATAAAATCTTGAGTTGCTCCCTCTCTTGATGCTTAAACCAGCATTTAACAAGTAGGGCACCTGGGTGGCTCAGTTGATTAAGCATCTGCCCTTTCAGCTCTAGTCATGATCCCAGAATCCTGGGAGTCAGCCCTGCAATGGACTCACTACTCAGCAGGAAGTCTGCTCTCTCCCTCTGCCCCTCAGGCTCCTCTTGCTCATGCTACACTCTCAAATAAATTAAAATCTTTAAATTAAAAAGTTCAAGTCTCTCCCAGCCTAAATAAGAAAAAAGTGCCTTTTTGGCAACCACCTCCTTCAAGTCTGAGAAAAATTTACAATGCCTACAGTCTCCATTTCCTCATTAGCCCTTATCAACCTTGATTCCATTTCCACCATTCCACCATAACTGATGTCAGCAATGTCAACACCACCCTTTAAACCCATGGATCTTCTATTAACTCTCATTTGGGTTTACTTCTCAGAATACTTCAAATTAAAGGCATCCTGATTCCACAAAAAAAATCTTTGTTTAAAATAACACTACACTGGGATCCCTGGGTGGCTCAGCGGTTTAGCGCCTGCCTTCGGCCCAGGATGTGATCCTGGAGTCCTGGGATTGAGTCCCACATCGGGCTCCCTGCAGAGAGCCTGCTTCTCCCTCTGCCTGTGTCTGCCTGTGTGTGTGTCTCTCATGAATAAATACAATCTTTAAAATAAATACATAACACTAAACTTCCATTTTTCTCATTTCTCCCAGCTGCTTATTTACCAGTAATTTTTCCATTAACTTCTCTCACCTCAATTTTTAGTGTTTATGAAATAGGGCCTACATCACAGATGTTTAGCAATTCAAATGAATTCATATTTATAAATCACTCAAAATGATGCCTGACCCTATGGTAAGATCACTAAATATTTTTAGCCTTTTTTTAAGATTTATTTATTCACGAAAGTCACAGAAAGAGAGGCAGAGACATAGGAAGAGGGAGGAGCAGGCTCTATACAGAGAGCCAGATGCAGGACTCGATCCCAGTCCCGGGATCACGCCCTAAGCCAAATGCAGACTCTCATACGCTGAGCCACCCAGGCATCCCTATTCTTAGCCTTTATTATTCAAACATTAAATGCCAAAGTTCCTCAGAACTCTGTCCTAAGTTTTCTATATTCTCACCCAAGATATTCTAATCTTTTCTCAGGGTTTCAATAAGCAGCCATACAGATAAGATCTCCATACACCAGACCTGTATCTTAAATACTTACTATATACCACTCAATGTTTCACAGGAAGATTAAAATCAATGGTCCAAAATTGAGCTCTTTATCCTACCCTGCCATAACCTTTTTCTCCCTAAGTGTTTCCAAGCCAATGAGTGGTTTTGCCATCCACCCATCCAACTGTTCCAGCCAGAAACCTGGAAACTATTCTTGGCTCTTCCTTATACTCCTACATCCTGTCACTAAGCTATGTTAATTCGACCTCTCGAATCCAGCTACTTTACTCAAACCCCTCTGCTACTAAACTACTAGTCTGACCCAGACTATATAGCCAACCCTTAGTCTCCTTACATCCACACTTACCATCTCCAAACCATTACTCACCCTGCAAAACGATTTTATTAGAAACCTACAGCTATGCTCTGCTTAAAACCTATCTGTATTTCTGATAACCTTAAGAAGCACAAAGTCTTCAAAGGCAAACAAAAATGTGTATGTGGCTTTCCCCCTCCAACTACATTACTCCATTCACACTGGCTTTCTTTCCAATTTCCTAGAAAGGCTCTTTGTAAAAACATTTACCTACTCAGGCTCACATGCTAGCATTTGCTTAGCCTGCTTCTTCCTCCTTAATTTGCTAAGTCCTATTCATTTTTTAGGTCTTGACTAAAGCACTTCTTTCTCAAGAAAGCTGTCCTCAATTCTCCAAACTAGGTTAGAATCCTCATTACAATCCATTTTCACTCTGTACTTCACCCTAACATCCATTACATTTATATTTAGTTATTTCCTACCTCTCTTTTCCATCACACTATATCCATGAAGGCGGCAAGGATTACCTTTGCTCCTTAGGTTTTAACCCTCTCATTAAGCACAGAGCCTCCCAGTGTAAATACTTAATGTATAATTGCTGAATTAACAAAAGGCAGTTTAGAACATGATTTTAGCCTCAAATATGCTACAGATTATAAATATTAACTTTAAAACATTTGATTATTATTATATACTGGGATTTGTTTCGAAAACAGAACACTAGCAGGAGTAGGCCTAGTGAACTGAAAAGGAAAGTCTCAAGTCAAGAATATTAATTAGGAAGCCTATGTAACATTTGAGTGGTATGCCTTGACTAGGCCAATTGCTGTGGGACTACAAAGTGGAAAAGATTCCGTATTATTTAATGAGTTTTGCATTATGTATTAAATATAACATAGGGTCGAGACGCCTGGGTGGCTCAGTAGTTGAGCGCCAGCCTTAGGCCCAGGGCGTGATCCTGGAGTCCCAGGATCGAGTCCCACATTGGGCATGGAGCCTGCTTCTTCTCTCCCTCTCCCTCTGCCTGTGTCTCTGCCTCTGTCTCTGTCATGAATAAATAAAATCTTTTATATATAAGATTATAATAGCCATGCGGATCATAGAAAGCTTTATATGGTTATAGCCTACAATACTGAAAAGACAGTATCCAATTTATAGCTAAAGCAGTGCTTAAGACAATTCTGTCTTGTGGCACCTGGGTGGCTCAGTTGGTTAAGTCTACCTTCAGCTCAGGTCATGATCCCAGGGCCCTGGGATAGAGCCCCAAATCAGGCTCCCGCTCAGCAGGAAGCACGCTTCTCCCTCTCCCTGCTGTCCCCTCTACTTGTGCTCTTTCTCTCAAATAAATAAAATCTTAAAAAACCAAAATTCAGACTTAAATGCATACCAATGGGGGAAAAGGAAACAAATTAAGCATTCAATTCAAAGTTAGAAAATGAAGCAAATAGACCAACAGAAAGCAGAAACATATAGGAGTATATAAGAAAAACTGGGCAGCCCAGGTGGCTCAAGTGGTTTAGCACCGCCTTTGGCCCAGGGCCTGATCCTGGAGACCCGGGATCGAGTCCCACGTCAGGCTCCTTGCATGGAGCCTGCTTCTCCCTCTGCCTGTGTCTCTGCTTCTCTCTCTCCTCTCTGGGTATTCTCAGAAATAAATAAAATCTTTAAAAAAAAAGAAAAAGAAAAACTAAAATAAACCCAGAAGCTAACATTGAAAAAATAAGGACTAGCTAACTTAATTAAAAGTGAACTGTGGGGATGCCTGGATGGTTCAGGGGTCGAATGTCTGCCTTTGGCTCTGGGTGTAATCCTGGAGTCCCAGGATCGAGTCACACATCAGGCTCCCTGCATGGAGCCTGCTTCTCCCTCTGCCTGTGTCTCTGCCTCTGTCATGAATAAAATCTTAAAAGTAAACAGAAAATAGAACCACACAAAATTAGAAAACAGAAAGTAACACAGAAACAGACTTTTACCAAAAATTACTTTGTCCCAATCTCTGCAAATAAATTTTTTTGAAGATTTTTATTTATTCATGAGACCTATGTTCAATTATAACAAATGGGCAGGGAGGCTACTTCTCCCTCTGCCTCTCCCCCTGCTTTCTGCTCTTACTCTCTCAAATAAATAAAATCTTTTAAAAAAAAAAACCCTGGATAGATACCTAATAATCTACTAGTAATCATTACCATAATTCCCCCTTGTCTACAGAGGATGTGTTCCAAGACCCCACAGTAGATGCCTGGAAACCACAGATAGTACTTAACCATATATATATATACTGTTCTTCCCTTCCCTACCCACACCACATGCCTTTGATTAATTTTAATTTATAAATCAGGCACAGTAAAGACTGACAATAACAAAAGAACAATTTTAACACTATACAGTAATCAAAGTTTTATGAATGTGGTCTCTCAAAATATCTCACTGTACTGTAGTACCCCTTCTTGTCATGAGTGATGATAAAATGCCTACATGAGATGAAGTGAGGTGAAGGACATAGGCACTGTGATGTAATGTTAGGCTACTATTGATCGTCTGAACATACAACAGAAGGAGGATCTTCTGCTTCCAGACCATGGCTGACCACAGGTAACTAAAACCAGGGAAAGCAAAACCACAGATAAAAGACTACTGTACTTCATAAGAACTGAACAGAGGAAGGATAGGATGAAAAGAAAAACTGTCTTTTAAAATACTTCCTGGGAAAAAATAAATAAAATATTTCCTGGGGGGTCCCTGGGTGGCTCAGCGGTTTGGCGCCTGCCTTTGGCCCGGGGCGCGATCCTGGAGTCCCGGGATCGAGTCCCGAGTCGGGCTCCCGGCATGGAGCCTGTGTCTCTCTGCCTGTGTCTCTGCCTCTATCATGAATAAATAAATAAAATATTTTTAAAAAAATAAAATAAAAATATTTCCTAATTTCTGAGGCACCAGGCAGCTCAGTCAAGCATCTGCCTTCAGCTCAGGTCATGACCTCAAGGTCCTGGGATTGAGCTCGGCATAGGGCTCATGCTCAGTGGTGTCTGCTTCTCCCTCTGCTTCTGCCCTCCCCCAGACTCATGCTCTCTCAAATTAACAATTTTTTTAAAAAAAATAAAATATGGGATCCCTGGTTGGCTCAGTGGTTTGGCGCCCTTGGCCCGGGGCATGATCCTGGAGTACCAGGATCAAGTCCCCCATCAGGATCCCTGCATGGAGCCTGCTTCTCCCTCTGCCTGTGTCTCTGCCTCTCTCTCTTATGAATAGATAAAAATCTAAAAAAAAGAGAGAATTAAAGCAAGGCAACAAGCTAAGGAATGTGATTGAAGGAATGGAGGTATCATGTGGCCAGGACAAGTCTTACTAAGATAACCTTCAAATAAAAAGCTGAAGGAGGTTGAAAATTGAGCCATTTAGACACCTGGGGAAAAAATATTCCAGGCAGAAGAACAGCACATGCAAAAGCCCTGAAGCACAAGTGTGCTTCGGATATTTAAGGAACAGCAAGAAAGCCAGTGTAGCCAGAATGAAGCTAGCAAGGGATGGAAGTGCAGAAAATAAAGATGCAAAAGGAAATAGGGAGCATCTTTTATAGGACTTTGTAGGCCATAGTAAGGACATTTTGCCACCATGATAGGAACCAACAGAGCTGAACAGAGGAATGTCAAACTGAACAGGATTACTGAGGCTATCATATTGAGAACAGGCTTGAAGAGCAGAAATATAAAAACCTGTGAGGAAGCTATTACAGGAATGTAGATGAAAGATGAGGCGGCAGAAGCGGAATTTGAGAAATGGCCAATTTCCGGATTTACCTTGAAGGTAGAAGTGACCTTGCTAATGGGCTAGATGTGTGGTATCAGAAGAAGAAGAAAGATGAGAAATTCTCCACGGGTTTTGGCCAACTCCATCCTAGTTCCTTAAGCCATTAACTGACATCGCTAAGATTAGAGGAACAGGTTTTGGGGGGCAGGGTGAAGTCAGGAGATGCCAGCCAAATAGGCAAATGAACATAGGAATCTACAATTTCAAAGACATATCTATTGGCAATACAAATTTGGCAGCCATCAGCATTTAACTTGAGAATTCAAAGTTAATACTATAAAAGCAACATGTAGTATGAAAACAGTAATGAAATACTGAGATTACAGTTTGCAAGGCTGTAACTCTAAAATACAGCACGTCCTTGACATTTCTTAGAGCTACCATGAAAACCACCAACTTCCCTACTCCTATACTCCCTATTTCCCAAAAATCAAATACTATAACACAACACTTCCTTCAAGGATATTTACACAAAGAGAATTATCACTTTAGAAGTTATAGAACATACCATGACTACTTGAAAACAAAGCTATATTGAAATGCTGGATGTCCAGTTAAGTCCTCTCACCAGCTATGTGAGCACATCATTCTCAGAGCTCACACAATTCAAATCTGTGCCTCAGCAAAATTATAATTTACTACATCACAAAAATTCTAGGTCAGTGAAGAGCAGTCAATATGGCAAGGGAAAAGACCTTGAATGCCACTATCTCAGATACACAACCAAAAACCTTAGCTGAAAAGATGAAGACAACAGATCCAGACTCTGTAAAGCAACTTAATTTTGTCCCTTCTTACCCAGAGATGTGATCAACATTAAGCGTTTTCTTCATTTCCATATTGCAAACTCTTTCACCACATTAGATAAAACTTGCAATTACCAGGTATACCATAGACAAGTTAAATATTTTTACAACTTGCAAATACTAAAAAAAAGTTATATGTAAAAGTTATATACTCTGTTACAGGAAGGTTAAAAAAAAAAGGCAAAGGCCAGATTATCAGATAAACATGCCTCCGAAGAGGTGACATGGCAATCCAGGGTAGAAAAGTAGGCAGAACACAAAAGGAATTAAGGGGAAGCAAAAAAAAAAAGGGGGGGGGGGGGGCAAAAGGAGAAAACCTAAGCAAGCTAGCTAGAATGAATATCCTTTTACATTTCGAAGGAGAAAGATAACCGGTTTAGAATAAATCAGTGAACAGTGGGGGGGGGGGGGGGGGGGGGAGCTAGCCTTCCCTCTACTTCTTCAGCCCACCCTAGCAAGTTTCATTTAAATCCTTATGTTGGATCCCTGGGTGGCTCAGGGGTTTAGCGCTGCCCTCAGCCCAGGGTGTGATCCTGAAAGACCTGGGACGAGTCCCACAGTCCCTGCATGGAGCCTGCTTTGCCCTCTGCCTGTGTCTCTGCACCTCTCTCTGTGTGTCTCTCGTGAATAAAATCTTTTAAAAATAAATAAATTCATATGTTGACTCTTAGTGATGTCTACACTTTCACTCTTACCAACCACACCTCCAACCTATTCCATCTGCTAGTGCAAAAGATCTCATAGGTAAAGAAGACAAAGCCTTTTGAAAAATCCAGTGGATTTTCACTGCTCTTCATTGGCCTTATCATATCTTTGGTCTCACCAAACCCATCTAGTTTTATTAAGGAAAAAAAAAAAAGCCACCAAGTGTGATCAAAGGATCATAAGCCACTTACCAACTGGTCTGGATTAAGTTGCTCTCCATTTTTCAGGCGATCCTTGTAGTCTTCCAGTTTGAGCTACAAAAGAGAAACTTGTATCTACTACAGTCTGATATAAAATTCTGAAGAAATAACATACCAGACTGCTTCTTATGAAAACAAAGTTCTTTCTTTTTTTGAAAACAAAGTTCTTGAAGTAAACTATCAATCTGTAAGAATACCAGTTTACTGCAAGGCAAGCAGCAACTATAGGTATAGTCCAGTCAGAGGAAAAAATATTACACACAATCAACATTAGTCTGGAATTAGAAAAGTTAAATAATAACTCTTCTCTTCCTGGCCTCTATAATCAGACTATTTAACACATAGGGACTTAGCTAATCATGTCCCTAATCCAGTGGTGCTCAATCAAGGACAATTCTTGACCCCCAGGGATCTATGGGAATGTGGAGATATTTTTGGTTGTCACTAATTGGAGGGTGGTAGGGAGGTAGAGAATGCTACAGGAATCTTGTGGCTAGAAGCCAGGGACGCTGCTTATCATCGCACAATCCACAGGATCGCCCCTCCCCCAAAGAAATATCTGGCACAAAATGTAAAACAGTGTTTAGGCTGACAAATCCTGCTCCAACTTCATGCCTAAACTATTAGTTACCTGTTGAATTAGGTGGCATTTTTCCAATAGCAAACTTCATAATGGAAGTACAGAAATGTAAAAGATATCTTTCTCTATCATTATGAAAGCTTTAACTCAAAGCTTTTCATATTAAATTTGGTATTTCAGTAAATACAGAACAAATTGCATTTATTGCCCCTATAAGAATGACATGCCCCACTATGGTATTCTATAAGCAACATTTAGGCTCCTCCCATATTGGCTTTATAGCTTTAAAGTGCTTTCTCAAAAGCTTGAAACAAAAGCATTGGTACTGACCAGATAAGTATTCAAAATTAAAGAGGTACTACAGTTAAGCTGGAGAGCACAAATATACGAATATATGTAGTTCCTCCGCCTGGGGAGGAAGACATTGAGTCTCCATCAACAGATCCTGCTCTGAATAGATCTTTTGACTAGTTTCCCATGTGGCAGGGAATTTGTGCTGACCCAGGCACACTCACCTTATCACACTTGTGATCAAGTACATGCATTCAAAAGACAACTGGTGAGAGCTAGAGCTACAGAGAAGCTACTAGTAACTGGTCTTTCTTCACTATCTTCCTGGTGGGGAGAAAGGGAGGAAAAGAAACAGAGTCAACTAGACTCTGAAAAATCTTACACTCCTCCGTTAAAAGCTAACTTTCCTAAGGTTTAACTAGGTCGTAGAATAAAAATGTTAAAAGAGTTCCCGGGCCCAGATAGTCAATCACTCACTTTACTATCACAAGCAAAAAAGAATCATGACACAACAAAGCAACGTGCAGTCCTGTTTCACAGGCTACATGACTCAGGAAATGAGGAATGAGTTGGATCTTTACATCAGCATTAACTGTAAGGTTAGGCTGATAAGGAGTCTCTTTATAAGGTTTTCTACAATGCTTTCACCCACCAATCGCAAACGATCACCTAGCAACACAAAAATTAGTGCTAAAATATTTTCTGGCTCTACCATCGTTGAGGCTTCCAATGACTGCAGCAGTTATACTGCAATATCAACTGCTGCAGAAAGTCACAAGGAAAACAAGCTAAAGAAAAAAAAATCAGGCTATTACTCATCTATGAAAAGAAACATCAATTCTACACTCAAAGAATCTGATCGAAAGTTGCAGTTCTTCAAGTATTTCAACAGCAGCAGGCATAATAATTTTACTATGAAGAATATTTTTATTTAGACTGAAAAACCAAACAGAAAACGTTTAATATACCCAATATTTAACCTGCTTGTAGGTTTTCAGCCAGCCAAATCCCAAGATTAATTACATCTTTCAGGAAAGAATACCTATGAGCCTTGACAGCAAGTAAAAATGCCTGTTCCCTGACCCTTATTAAAGATGGCACATATAGGGGATGGGGGGGGGAGGGGAGGTTACCTTCTTTTTCTCGATGTTTCTAATTTTGTGTTTAAGGCATATGAGTCCATTATCAATATATGTCTCATATGCTTGGGAAGGAGAGGCAGCAGAACTGAGTGTAGACTGCAAGGGGCTCATGGCCCGCTGGCTTTCCCCATGCTGACTGTGGTTCACTTGGGGCTTGGCTGACTTCATATTCCCCTCTCTTCCCTCCTCTGAATGGCCTGAAGGTGACTGGGAACCAAAAGGAGATGAAGAGAGTTGCACCATTGAAACAGATGAAGCTGAAGCAAAAAGAGAAAAAAAAAAAAAAAGTTAGGTGCACAAGAAAATTAAGACTACAAGCAAAGCTTTAACTTCCCTGAAAAGTCTAGACCCACTCTCCCCGAATTCTCTTCCACAGGCGCGAGCTCAAAACCCAGTGATGCTTTAGGTACTAGGCTTCCATCTCACTACTTTTAAGGCAATTAAGTGCCAAGCCCTAGCGCCTTTACGCAGGTCAAAATCTACAAGACGGGGGATGTTTCCAGAAATTCAACTTTTCACGGAGGGAGAACTGCTAAATCAAGCAAGGGCATCAGGGCTCCTCTCTTCTCGTCAGGGCAATCCACGTTCTGAATAATTTCCATGGTCAAACGATGACACACACACACACAAAAATAAATAAATAAACAAGCTCTCCCCATTAGGACCGTTAGCAGCCTTTCCAACCTCTCTACATGATCCCTCACCGCCAGCCCCAAACCCAGTTACAAACAACCCCATTTACACGCAAACCCCCACCCCGAACACACAGTTCACACAATTCCCGCGGGGCCTCACTCGCTAACCAAAGAGCCAGCTTCTAGGACGAGACCCCTAAACTTCCCTTTTAAACAGCTCCGGGGCCTGCAAGGCAAGCCCGTCGCTACCTGGACATTTGCAGCGAGGCACCTGCGAGGGCCCCGCGTGGCTTTTCTGCTCCGGTTTAGACTAACCCGCAAGCCCTTAGGCCGCCCCCGTGGAAAGGTTCATCCTCGCGCCCCCGCCGCCCGCGCATCCTCTCACGGGGCACCCCCGAGGCCAAGGGCGTTAGGGCCCCGCGCACGCCGGCGCGCATCCTCGTCCCCGCAGGGTCCCCTCTCCCCGGGGCGGGGGCGGGGGCGGGGGGGGGCGCAGCGACCCCGCCCTCCCCACGGCTGTCCCCGGAGCCCCTTCTGCACCTTCTGCAGGTGCGCCCGGGGAGGCCGACCTGGAGGGAGGAGAGCGCCCGGGCCACCTGCCCCCCGGCCCCGCCCCGGGGATGCCGGGCCGCCCCTGCACCTCCGGCCCGCGGCGCCGCCTCGCCCTGCCCACCCGCGCCGCGCCGCGCCCCACGCCCCACGCCCCAGGCCGCCGCAGCTCGGCTTCACCTCCGCAGGCCGCTGCCGCTGCCGCAGCCCGGGCCCGCCTTCGAAAGCCGGCGGGAGCCAGGAGAGCTGCGGAGGTGGACCGGCGCCACCCCGCACTCGCGTCTCCTCCCCCGCCTCCTCCCGCTCCCCTCCCTGTCCTCGCGGGCGGCGTCTGCGGCGCCGGGCGCTCCGCCGACTCAGCCGCTCTCGCCCAGGCCCGCCCTTTCCGCCGCGCGCGGGGCTTATATAGGCGCGCCCCGCCCCCGCCCGCCCGCACGCGCAGCCTCGGGCCGCCCGGCCCCGCCCCCTTCCGGTGCCCCAGGGCCCGCCGCCGCCGCCGCCGCCGCGGGTCCCGGCCCCGAGGTCGTTCGGCCCTGGCCCGGCTGCGGCGCGGAGTCGGTCGCCAGGGGGCGCGTCCTCCCCGCGGTTGCGCAGACGGCGGGGCACCAGGTGGGCCCTGCGCGTGGCCGAGGGCCCCGGCGGCCCTGCCCGGCCTTGCTGATTGCGCGCGGGGACTGGTGCAGGCGCGACCTTGAACAGGTGATCTCCATCGTCGGGAAAGGGCAGCGCGCCCTTGATGGGATTGCCAGCGAGCCGAGCGGGAGCCTCCGGTGCTTTAGGCGCCCGCTCCTTCTTGGATTCCATCCTTCCCTGCAGGATGGGGGGGAAATCACTGTTTCTTCAGAAAGGACTCCGCCTGTGGGAGCAGGATGCCCCCAGTCACCATTGCCATAAAAATTAAAATAAAAATAAAAAAAATTAAAAAACAGAGCGAGTGTCTCCGCGCAACCCTCAGTGTAAGATTTATGTTTATTTAGGCTGTGTCATTTGCTGCTTTGAAGCAGGTGGATCTGTTTGCGGTCAGAGAAAAGACAACAATCTTGATAAGGTTGCATAAAATGAAAAGACTGGAAACCTCAGTATTTCTGAAGGAAGGCATGGTGTTTCTCCTCCCAAACGAGTAAGGGGGATGGGGGGGTTGAAAAACCACCCAGCCACATCTGGGCCCCAACATGTGTCCAGCTATTTATTAGGCCCCATTTAGGTCCCGTCCCTGAGGCTCTGATTAAATGTATTTAGACTAGCAAGAAAAGAATAGAGGAGATTCCAAAATACAAAGAAACAAAGGTCTAGTTTTAAAAGTGTTAGCCAAGCCCACACAAAAATTAGCACGATTTTTAACATTCCTTGATACAGTGTTTGCAGCTTATTATCCCTCCTGAAGAAATTGTACCTTTAATGTTGCATTTTAGCTTTGAATCTCTGAATCCCGTATGTGACCTTGAGGGTCAGACAAATATTCGACTGTACGTTTGTTCCATTGTTTGTAACTAGAGAGAACAGGAACTTCTGAACATGAAGGGAAACCAAAAAACTGGATATAGTTTTTTTTTTTTTAATGTGAAGGACACGCTTTTGGATTAATAGGAAGCCACAGGGCAGCCCGGGTGGCTCAGCGGTTTAGCGCCGCCTTTAGCCCAGGGCGTGATCCTGGGTACCTGGGATCAAGTCCGACGTCAGGCTCCCTGCATGGAGCCTGCTTCTCTCTCTGCCTGTGTCTCTGCCTCTCTCTCTCTCTGTGTCTCTCATGAATGAATAATAAAATCTTTAAAATAAAATAATAGGAAGCCACAAAGGTACAGCACAGGTTATGACTGCTGTAGCCTGAACCAATACCTGAGAATGGTATTTCAGGCATATTAATTATGAAATAATTGCCTTCTAATTGACCAGAAAAAAAAAACTATCCCTTGAGTCATATAGATCTGGACGTAGGTCCTAAATATTCCATTAAATGGCATAATTTGGAGTAAATCTGTATGGATTTATTTCCCAAAATGGATTCAGAAAATTAATCAAGAAAGAATACAAAAACAAAAATAATTAAATTTCAAGTCCAGTAAGGTACAGTCTGTATAAAGCATAACATAACATTTGCAGGAGATTGTACCTCGGTAGATAATGTTGAAGTAATGTCTTCCGAAAAAGAGAAAAAAAGTGATTCAGAAAGCTTTCCTGCTAGAGAAGATCTCTTAAGCCAGTGAATCTGGCTTATTTTGGAACAACATGCCCAAAGCACAAATTTATTGTCGGTTTTTCCCTCCCCGACTCCCTATTTTCTACAGTACCTTGATTTGTCTTACCACCTAGGAGACAGTATTTGTGGGAAGTCACCTCCAAGCTTAGCAAAGAAATACTATATTTAAAATGTGATTTTTTTTAATGTCCTTTCCAATCCATAGGGAAAGAATACATACATTCATTCATTCAACAAATATTTATCATTACATGTCAGTTATATCTCAATAAACCTGAAGGGAGACAAATATTAGGCATCTGCTATGTGTTGGGTGATAGGTATATAATGGTGAGTGAGCAAAATGTACCCCTGCTCTCTTGGAGCTGAGTGGGAATTCAGTGAAAGCTGCCAGTAATAAGTAGCAAAAACAACCAACTCAGTAAAATAGAAAAACAAAAATACTAAAGACTTATAATGGATGGTTTGTTTGATATCTATAAAAACAGCCAAACTTTACAACCTTTGAAAATGAACGTTTTAAATATGCATTGTCTGGCAAATGTATGGTTCCTGCAGGGAAGGTTATACTGGGCAGTCACTTAAAATTAATGTAGCTTCATATTGTTGAAACTGGAGAGATTAATTCACCAAAGGATGCTGAAGCTGGTAGCATATGAGTGGAGATTCAAGAAATGATCTTAGAGGTTTAGTTACAGATGATAGAATTCTGCTTCTCAACAAGAAATATGCTTCAAGGGAAGCCTGGGTGGTTCAGGTTCAGCGGTTGAGCCTCTGCCTTCAGCTCAGGGCGTGATCCTAACTCCAGGATCGGATCGAATCCCAGGATAGAGTCCCACATTGGGCTCCCTGCATGGAGCCCTGCTTCTCCCTCAGCCTAGGTCTCTGCCCCTCTGTCTCTCTCTAATGAATAAATTTTAAAGAAAGAAAAGAAAGAAAGAAAGAAATCTGTTTCAAAGCAAACCTCTACAAGGTTTTGCAAAGTATTAACATGGAAAAAGAAAAAGGACCAAGAAAAATAAGAAGACTGAGAAAAATTCTTTTTTTTATTATTTTTTAACATTTTGTTTATTTATTCACGAGAGACAGAGAGAGAGGCAGAGACACAGGTAGAGGGAGAAGCAGGCTCCACACAGGGAACCTGACATGGGACTCGATCCCAGGACTCCAGGATCATGCCCTGGGCTGAAGGCGACACTAAACCACTGAGCCACCCGGGCTGTCTGAAAGAAAGAAATTCTTAGGAAACATTTAACAAAGTAAAATTGTTTAAAATACTGAACTTTCACATGATTTCAAGATTCATAAGGGGTCTTTTCAAATATCTGAGGAGAGAAACTTATGAAAATAAAGGACTAGCCAATATAGACTTCAGGCAGAAAAATAGTGGCCACAATAGTTTCAGGCATTTTTGAGAGAATTCCTCTAGCTTCTAAAGTTAATATTCGTTTGGGCATATTTTTTCATAAAATTATAGTACCACACAAAAAAATCACAGTTCCACATTCCCAGTGGTTTGGTTTATACTGCTTTTCTACTATTGAAATTAAATGCACTAATAGTGCTTCACGTTTGAATCCCTTTGAAATAAAAATGCTTAGGGCACCTAGCTGGCTCAGTTGGGGTCATGAGTTTGAACCCCATATTGGGTATAGAGATATGGAAAAAATATATATATATATGTGTATATATATATATATATACATATATATATATATGAAATAAAAATTCTCGGTAGAGAAATAATCAGTATAGGACTTGTGAATGTGTGTGTGGTCAATAATATCAACCCCATAAATAGACAGTTTCTGTCCAACTTCCAAATATTGTAAAGTGTCAACAACACAGACTTTGGAGCCACACAAAACTAGATCTCATTCTGACTTCTGCCCCTTACTTAATTGGGTGATCTTTTGAATAAGTTACCCAAGTTCCCTGGGCCTCAGGTCCTCGAGTTCTAAGGCAGAGATAATACCTGCTTAACAGTGTTTTTAATGACTTCATTTATGAAAAAGCATATTTTGAGGGAGCTGGCTGGCTCAGTGCAGTATGCAACTCTCGATCTTGGGGCTGTGGGTTTGACCCTCACTTTGGGTATAGAGATTACTTAAAAATAAAATCTTTTTAGAAAAAAGTTAAAAGCGTATCTCTTGGTAAGGGGCCATATAAACATATCCTTCACTGAGGTATCTTCATTTGATGCTTTTCTGGCAGAACAGAGACCAGCATTTCTACTGGTAGCCTGAGGAAAACCAGATATAAAATAATCTTTATAGGGATCCCTGGGTGGCGCAGCGGTTTGGCACCTGCCTTTGGCCCAGGGCGCGATCCTGGAGAACCGGGATCGAATCCCACGTCAGGCTCCCGGTGCATGGAGCCTGCTTCTCTCCCTCTGCCTATGTCTCTGCCTCTCTCTCTCTGTGACTATAATAAATAAATTAATTAATTAAAAAAAAACCAATTTCTTAAAAAAAATAATAATAATCTTTATAAAGAATATTAATTAACATGATATTATGTGAAGTTTTAAAAAATGGCTGGATAATAATGAATTAGGGTCAACCAGGGCTAGGTAGGGGGCCGGGGAAGCGGCTCACAAAAATCCCAAAAATGCCGAGGTGTAAGGAAACCAGAGATGATAAAGGAACAAACTAGGCCACCCTACCCTGAGGCATGGGTGGGGAGGGTGTCTAGTTATCAACAGCTACTGGTGACCAACAAAGAATAACCAGATCCCAAAGAAGAAGTAAATCCTTAAAGATGTTATCAATAATCCTTACTCAATGGTGATGTCAATAGATAATGTTAAAAGGATTTAGGTTCCAGGATGCCTGGGTGGCTCAGTGGTTAAGGCTGAGTGTCTGCCCTTGGCTCAGGGCGTGATCCCTGAATCCGGGGATCCAGTCCCACATGGGGCTTCCTGCATGGAGCCTACTTTTCCTTATGCCTCTCTCTATGTCTTTCATGAATAAATAAAATCTTTTTAAAAAGTTGAAAAAAAAAGCAAGCTCTATCCCTTATTATTGAGACAACCTTAGCTTTTTCCTTTGTATTTCCATTATATTACATAAATGTGAATATAAAATTGTATTAAAAAAAGAAAATTAAGACAATCCACAGAATTGGAAAAATATTTGCAAATCGCATACCTGATAAGGTACTTGTATCTCCTGGACATCTGGGTGGCTCAGCAGTTGAGCACCTGCCTTTGGCCCAGGGCGTGATCCCTGAGTCCCAGGATTCAGTCCCACATCAGGCTCCCTGCATGGAGCCTGCTTCTCCCTCTGCCTGTGTCTCTGCCTCTCTCAATGTGTCTCTCATGAATAAATAAATAATTTTTTTTAAAAGCACTTGTATCACCAGTAACATATATTGCATTATATATTGTTATGTTATATACAATATATATTTTTTCATTTTTTTTTACTATTTTTTGTTAAGTAGGCTCCACATCCAGTGTGGAGCCCAATATAGGACTTGAACTCATGATCCTGAGATCAAGACCTGGAAGCTTAACTGAGCCACCCTTGTACCCCTTATATATTTTTATCTAAGAATACATAAAGAATTCTTAGGCTAAATAATAAAAAGACAGGGATCCCTGGATGGCTCGGTGGTTGAGTGCCTGCCTTGGGTTCAGGGTGTGATCCCATGGTCCCAGGATTGCGTCCCAAATCGGGGTCCCTACATGGAGCCTGCTTCTCCCTCTGCCTACATCTCTGCCTCTCTCTCTTTGTGTCTCTCATGAATAAATAAGTAAAATCTTTTTTAAATAAATAAACAATAAAAAGACAAACCAATTTAAAAATGGGTAAAAAATCTGATTTAGGAATTTCTCCAAAGATGTACAAATAGCCAATAAGTACATGAATAGATGCTTAACATCACTGTTCTTCAAAGAAATTCAAATCAAAACACAGTGAGATGCCACTTCACAACTGCAAGGATGGCTCCATTAAAATGATAGATAATAACAAATGTTGACAAGGATTGGTTGGAACTCTCATACACTACTGGTGAGAATGTAAAATGGTGTAGCCACTTTGGACAACAGTGTGGGAGTTCCTCAGTTAAACATAGTTTCCATATGACCCAGCAATGCCAAGTATATACTCCTAGCTATCTATACAACCAGAAATGAAAACCTATCTCCACACAAAACTCTAAACACACATTTCCATAGCAGCATTATTCAAATAACCAAAAGGGAGAAACAACTCAAATGCCCATCAGCTGATGAGTGGAGAAATAAAATGTGGTATATTCATACCAAGGAATATTATTCAACAGTAAAAAAGGATTAGTGATTGTCTAGGGCTTGTAGGTAGTTTTTTTCTTTTTTAAAGATTTTATTTAGGGATCCCTGGGTGGCGCAGCGGTTTAGCGCCTGCCTTTGGCCCAGGGCGCGATCCTGGAGACCCTGGATCGAATCCCGCGTCAGGCTCCCTGCATGAAGCCTGCTTCTCCCTCTGCCTCTCTCTCTCTCTCTCTCTCTCTCTCTCTCTCTGTGACTATCATGAATAAATAAATAAAATCTTTAAAAATAATAATAATAAAAATAAAGATTTTATTTATTTATGATAGTCACAGAGAGAGAGAAAGAGAGAGGCAGAGACACAGGCAGAGGGAGAAGCAGGCTCCATGCAGGGAGCCCGATGTGGGACTCGATCCCGAGTCTCCAAGATCAAGATCGCGCCCTGGGCCAAAGGCAGTCGCCAAACCGCTGTGCCACCCAGGGATCCCTTGTAGGTAGTTTTAGAGGGGAAATGAAGAGGGACCGCTAATTGTACAGGGTGTCCTGGTGGGGTGATGAAAATGTTCTAAGGCTGAGAGTGGTCATGGTTGCATACTTTTGTGAATATACTAAAAACCACTCAATTGTAAACTTTCAATGAGTGAATTGTACAGTGTTGCAGGTTGATTTGTGTCCACCAAAAAGATATGTTGGAAAAAAAAAAAAAAAGATATGTTGAAGTGCTAACCTCCAGTACCTGAGAACGTTACTTTACTTGGAGATAAGGTCTTTGCAGATATAATCAAGTTAAGGTAAGATCATACTGGATGAGGGTGAGCCGTAAATCGAATGGTGTCCTCATTAGAAGAGAGAAACTTGAAGACACTGAGGAGAAATGGAAAAGAAAGTCATTCAAAGACAGAGATAGTGGGATGCCTGGGTGGCTCAGCAGCTGAGCATCTGCCTTTGGCTTGGGGAGTGATCCTGGAATCCTGGGATTGAGTCCCACGTCGGGCTCCCTGCATGGAGCCTGCTTCTCCCTCTGCCTGTGTCTCTGCCTCTGTGTGTGTGTCTCTTGTGAATAAATAAATAAAATCTTTTTTTTTAATTTATTTATGATAGTCACAGAGAGAGAGAGAGAGAGAGAGGCAGAGACACAGGCAGAGGGAGAAGCAGGCTCCATGCACCGGGAGCCCGACGTGGGATTCGATCCTGGGTCTCCAGGATCGCACCCTGGGCCAAAGGCAGGCGCCAAACCGCTGCGCCACCCAGGGATCCCAAATAAATAAAATCTTTAAAAAAAAAATAAAACCTTAGAGCTACAAGGCAACGAACACCAGATTGCTGACAGCCACCAGAAACTAGAGGAACAGGCAAGGAGGGATTCTTTTTTTTTTTTTTCCTGTGGCAAGGAGGGATTCTTTTTTTTTGGGGTGGGGGGGGGGATTCTTAACCTGAATCTTTGGAGGGCTCATGGCCAGGCTGACACCTTGACTTTTGGACTTCTAGTCTCTAGAACTGTGAGAGAATAAATTTCTGTTGTTTTAAGCCACTTAGTTGGTAGTAATTTGTTATATAGCAGTCTTAGAAAACTAACACATATGGTGTGTGGGTTTTATCCTAATAAAGTTTGGGGGTTTTTGGTTTGTTCGGTTTTTTGTTGTTTTGTTTTGTTTTGTTTTGTTTTGTTTTGGACTCTGGTTTTAGTTTTGTCATAAGTGGAAATTTATATACTCTTATGTCAGAGAGCATTGAAGCATAGAAAGCAAAGGAAAGCCCTAACCATGAAGATTTCCCCGGGGGGACCTGAATTCATGTTTCATGCATTGGAACTGTTGCAGCTGCCAGGTGGTTTAATTCATTGGTTCCTGGGTCTTTTATTCTTTCTTATCTCAGAAATCCTTGTCTCACCTGGGTTTAATTCTGTAACTGGGCCACAAACAAAACAATCTTGCTCTCTCATTTTCTTACATCACTTACTTTCTCAGTTTAGTTCAGAGTCTCAGATTTCCTAGGAGGAGCCTGGATAGAAAACAGTGTGAGGTTCTTTGCACTCTTCTAGACCCCCAAATTTCCACCAAGTGATGTTTGTTATGCAAAATGAGATATTGTCTCATTTGTACCTTTGGGGTTTTAACTTGTGGAGGTGACTGAATGACAGCACCGAAAGGTCAATGCCTTTGAAAGAAGATCCGTGGTACTTACATTTCCCATGAGCAGGGCGCCTGCCACACCACACAGGGACACGTGGGAAGCATCAGGTTTTGGTGAAGAGGCAGAAACAGGAGTGAAGGGAAGGCACAGGCCACGGCTGTAATTGGGGTTGATGCAGAAAAGACAAAGCAGAGCAAAGTAATCAGGTTAGGTTTGGTTAGTCTGAATAATTTGAGCGGCTTCACACTACAGAGAGTGATTTCTAGTTGGCGGGGGATGATTTTTTTTTTTTTTAAGATTTCATTTATTTATTCATGAGAGACACAGGCAGAGGGAGAAGCAGGCTCCATGCAGGGATCCTGACGTGGGATGGGACTCAATCCCATGTCTCCAGGATCACGTCCTGAGCCGAAGGTGGCGCCAAACCGCTGGGCCATCGGGGCTGCCCATGGCAGGGGATGATTTAGGGCAAGAGAAATACTGGCCTGGTGTGTGAGAGTTAGTATAAGAAGATGTGTGAGTTCCAGACAAGTTGACTTGCAGAAGGGTAAAGGCTGCTGTGATGCATGGATGCCATATGGACATCCAGAATCTAAAAACACTATACATATCCCATCGCCTATTACCTTCAGACTGAGTCTCCCATGGACCCAGGTACATTGTCTGAGAGGTGAACAGCTACATCATCTTCCCTGTTGTTTGGAATTGTTTGGGAATGAAACTTTTCTTCCTACTTTTACTTTCTTCAGTCATTGGCTCCCTGAAGCCCTGCATCCCTCCTGCCAGTCTGTCCTAACAGGTCTGATCACATCACTTCTCTATCATCAGTGAAAGATCAAAACAAAATTTGAGTAGCTCCCTACTGTCCTCAAGATAAAATGTTCATTGTAAATTATTTAAATTTTACTTTTGAATAGCTAATGTAGCACAGCCACTCTGCAGAAGGAAATGTCTCCCTTCCGGCTTATCCTCACTTCCCTTCCTCCACAGCCACCAGCATTTTCTATGTATCTTTCTATAGATTTTTGTGCATATATGGTGAATGCACACATATATTCTCCCATGACCATCTCTTTTAGCCAAATGTTTGCATACAAAGACCACTTCAGCTTGGCTTTTTTTTTTTTCCACCTAATGCAGTATCTTTGCAATCATCCCATATCACTGTCGAAGGAGCTTCCTCTTTCAAACCAGTTTCTCGTTGTTTAAATGTATCATTGCATCAGTTCATCTAACCCATTCTTTTTTTTTTTTTTAAGATTTTATTTATTTATTCATGAGAGACACACACACACACAGAGGCAGAGAAACAGGCAGAGGGAGAAGCAGGCTCCATGCAAGGAGCCTGATGTGGGACTTGATCCCGCATCTCCAGGATCACACCCTGGGCTGCAGGTGGCACTAAACCGCTGCACCACCAGGGCTGCCCCATCTAACCCATTCTTTAGTGAAGAATTCTAAGGGTATTTCTAACCTTTTGCTCTTACAAACAATGCCACAATGAATAGTCTTATTCATATGCTATTTTGCACATTTGTGAGAGTGTCTGGAGAAGAAAAATCCTTAAAAGCAGAATTACTAAAAACAAAACAAAACAAAACAAAAACAGAATTACTGAATCTGTTGTTCTTTGATAAATGTTTCCAAATCCCTCCACCCCCAGTAAAAGCAGTACCATTTAGATTCCCATCAGCAACATACAATGAGGTCTGTTTTCCTAAGCCTCTTTAACTTGTGTACCATTTGCGATGTGCCCTGCTCACATTCCTAAGACCTGTCAGTGTGCTCCTGTGATTTACAACTGTGAGAATCTGCATCCGTGTGCCTCAGGACCTACCCTTCCCATCCCCAACTGCAGAAGGTGCTCTGTGGGGATTGTGGGTGAGGTCAGGTGCACAGATAATTACCGCTCCCCACCCCCATACACAGCAGCCCTCACCCCTGACTTTTCAGGTCCTTCATCCCTCAGGTGGGGTAGTTCTGAAGTTTATATTTTGCATTATCTCCCAGAATTCTCCCACAAAGTCGCTAGCTTAATAATGGACCTTTCATTAGCTGTTTTACTTTTTCTGTATCCCTCCCCTACTTCCCTTTCCAGATGTCCAATTTGAAATGTCTTCCTTGGTTTCTCTTTGTTTGAAATTAAAATCAGGCAAAAGTAGGGTGGGCAAGCTCTACCTCCCCAAAAGTAATTGAGCTACTTCTTGCTATTTGATCTAAATGTTCCCCAATCTGTCTCACGCTCACCACAATGTTGATATTTTTCAGCCTATTGGAAACTAATCTCTTTAAAACCATGCTGCTTTAATTAAAGCTTTAAAGCAAATGTCTGTGCCAGAACAAATTCAGTGAATTACCTCTTTAAAAATAAGAATATTTTGTTGGGATGAGTACTAGGAGTTATATGTAAGTGATGAATCACTAAATTTCTATTCCTGAAACCAATACTGTACTATATGTTAACTAACTTGAATTTAAATAAAAAATAAATTAAATTTAAAAATAAGAATATTTCCTGGGGCACCTGGGTGGCTCAGCCAGTTGAGCATCACACTCTTGATTTCTACTCAGGTCATGCATGATCTCACTGTTGTAGGATCAAGCCCCAGCAGGGAGTCTGTTTCTCCCTCTCCCCTTGCTCCTCCCCCCTGCTCATGCTCTTTCTCTCTCTCTCAAATAAATAAATATAATTTTTTTTTTAAAAAAAAGTGAGGCATTAAACCTAACAAGAAAATCTGGTGATGGGGGAGGTCAGAGCAGTAGACTTTATTTGCAAAAGTATTCCCTGGGGACATTCATGGGGGGGGGTACAATACACTTCCTCTCAAAAGCGTCTGCACATCCAGGTACTTTTTCCTGGAGTGCTCCTTTTCCCCAGGGTTAAGTTCTCCCTCCAGTTCCTGACCTTGTCAAGAGTCAGCCTGGCTGCCAACATTCTGGGAATCAAGTTAGGGGAACAAGCTTGGGAATCTTACTTTGCAAGATACTGATTTCTACTTAGTCCCCCTGCTTTCTGCAGAGCTCCCTGCCATTCCCCCCTGCCTGAACTCGGAGTCCTTCCATTCAGTACCCTTCCCTTTTCTGCCTGGGGCAGAGGGAGATTGATCAGTTTGCCTGTGGTGTGAGAAGGGATTTGGGACCTAACTGCTCGGAGTCCTTCCATTCAGTACCCTTCCCTTTTCTGCCTGGGGCAGAGGGAGATTGATCAGTTGCCTGTGGTGTGAGAAGGGATTTGGGACCTAACTGTTCCATTTAGAATTTCAACCTATCTTTCTTTTTTCAGCCCTGCCTCTCA
Organism: Vulpes vulpes; assembly: GCF_048418805.1. Taxonomy (NCBI): domain Eukaryota; kingdom Metazoa; phylum Chordata; class Mammalia; order Carnivora; family Canidae; genus Vulpes; species Vulpes vulpes. Next base: position 17,371,238 of record NC_132787.1, on the reverse strand, counting down.
ACCTACCTCCAGAGATAACTGGCTGCATGATTCCTGAGATTTTCTAGGTTCCTAAAGCAAGGTTTTGCTTCTTGGTTTCCCCCTCTGCAGGCAGCATGGTTTCAGCTTTCTCTGGTCAGCTAGATTAGTTAGTAATTGCCCAGCTGCTTTTTGGCTTTCAAACTTTGATTGACATCTCTCAACTGTTCTTCTGCTGTCCCCCCTCCAGCTCTCTTCTTCCTCAGAGGTTTAACTCTATTTTAATCCCTTAAATATCATCTCGGTGGAGATTCAGGAAGGAGCAGAGGTGAATGCGAGTATACAATCTTTCAGGTTTAACAAGAAACCTGTGCTTTTAACCTCTCTGGTAGGCCGAATCTGTGTGACTTGCATGTCTATCCTCCACAGAGATGACAATTTTCTTCAAGGCCGAGACCTGAAAATAAAGAAGTTCCCACACTCCTAGGAAAAGATGAAATGTCCTGTAGTTGAGAGACAAGGAACCACCAGAACCAGTTCTGAACAGCTTGCCTCAGTTTAATGAATCAATGGCAACTTCCCTAAGTGAGCACACTCCGGAAAGCCAGCCAGAAATGGCCCCGTGTTTTTGAAAGCCAGCCAACTCACACTGTTCTCATCTAAACAACAAGCAGGTTTCCACAGCGGGCATCAACCCCCTCCTGCCTCTGAAACTCCGCTAATCCCTGACTCCACACTTCCCAAACACTAGCTAGATCAGCTCCTTGCTTCCCTGGAGAAGGCTGTTCTTCAGTAAGTATTCAATCTGGCCTTTCATTGAGGCCCTGAGTGGTAGCCTTTTCCTCTGACAGACCTTAGCAACTACCACCTGTCAGGTGCATGGGAAGTATGGGCAGATAAGGAGAGCCAAGGGCAACTCTGTCTGAAATAAAAGGGCTTGGGGCTGTCTACCCTAGTGAGCCCAGTGGCAATGCTAAAGTGGTAATAGCTATATATAGGCATGCTTTGCAGATATTGTGGGTTTGGTTGCAGATTACCGCAATAAAGCAAATATCACAATAAAATGAGTCCAATGAATCTTTTGGTTTCCCAGGGCAGTATAAAAGCTATGCTTACACTAAACCGTAGTCTGCTAAGTGTATAATAGCATTATGTCTAAAAAACAACGTACATACCTTAATTTTAGAATGTTTTGTTAAGGGGCACTTGGGCAGCCTGGGTGGCTCAGCAGTTTAGTGCCACCTTAGGCCCAGGGTGTGATCCTGGAGACCCAGGATGAGTCCCACGTTGGGCTCCCTACGTGGAGCCTGCTTCTCCCTCTGCCTGTGTCTCTGCCTCTCTCTGTCTCTCTGTGTCTCTCATGAATAAATAAATAAAATATTTTTTTAAAGGGGGGGCATCTGGGTGGCTCACTTGGTTAAGCATCTGCCTTCGGCTCAGGCTCAGGTCTCCTCCTGGGATGGAGGCCCACTGCAGGCCCCTGCTCAGTGGGGAAACTGTTTCTCCCTCTCCCTCTGCCTGCTGCTCTGCCTACTTGTGTTCTCTCTCTCTCTCTCTCTCTTTCTGTCAAATAAATAAGTAAAATATTTTAATAAAATAGTTTATTAAGATTAAAAGTATCTTTTAAAAGGCTAATCATCACCTGAGCTTTCAGTGCATTGTAATCACTGATCTCAGGTCGCCCAAATAAACATAGTAACAACGAAAAAGTTTGAAGTATTGTGAGAATTACCACAATGTGACACAGAAACACAAAGGGAATAGATGCTGTTCAGAAAAAATGGTACGGATAGGCTTGCTCAATGCAGGATTGCCACAAACTTTCAGTCTGTTAAAAGAAAACAACAACTATGAAGTGCAATAGAAGCACAATAAAATGAGGTATGCCTGTTTATATATACATATTTATAAATGTAGGTTTAAATAAAATTCATTCAACATTGATTCATCAATCCAAAGTTATAAGTACAAGAAACAAGTATGTTTCCCTACCGCCTTTGATTCAATATAATTAACAATATGTAACCTGAAGAATGAGCCATGGTAGTTATTCTCCTCAAAACCAAACTTAAACACAACATCCTTCCTAACCCATACAGAAATGGACCTGTTCTTGCCATATCTTTCATCTGAAATCTTTCGATGGCTCCCCATTGCTTATAGCATAATGCCCAGATTCATGAGAAAACTCACAGGGCCTCTTCAGAGGGGGCCCCCTCTGCAACCCACCTGCTACTTATCCTCCCACTAGAATGAAGCCCTCCAACCATGCGAACTGACTCCCTGGACTGGCCAAGCTCTCCCTCATCTGGGGCCTTTGCACACCTCAGACCCCTGGCCTGAAGGCTTTCCCCTCCCCCCTGTTTGTCTACCTCATTCACAGGTAAGCTTAAGTCTCCACTGAGGCATCACTTACTCTGCAAGAAGGGTTCTAAAGAACCCCGACTTCACATTTTTCTTTGGAAAAGTACACTGCATGAGAAAAACCTTTTCACCAGCAAGCTGAGCTCCTTGAAGGTAAAGACTGTGTCTGGGTTAACATTTTATTCCCCCGGTTGGCTTAGTGTCTGAGTCAACTTAGACACTCAGTATATACTTGCCTGATTAACTGAATCCAGTAAAACTATGAATTTTACTGATGAGAAATTTGAGGTCAAGGGCCTGAGTGATCCAAGCCATTGAGTAAGCTGATAGAGATAGAATAAAGCACAACGCCCTGGCACCATCAGCCAGCATTCCTTCTGCAACACTAGCCAAGCATCTTGGCTTCAGCTCCATGCATGTGCCAAACAACTGCTTAGAAACTACTGGTTAGGAAGCAGTGTATTTGGCTCAGATTTGTATATATACCTGCTAGATGAAGCCTGTTAATTGTGTCAGTTGAATTCTCAAAAAACTGATTTTTCACAAATATCCTCTGTCAGTCTCCAAAAAAAGTATATTTAAAATCTCATTCTAGGGATCCCTGGGTGGTGCAGCGGTTTAGCGCCTGCCTTTGGCCCAGGGCGCGATCCTGGAGACCCGGGATGGAATCCCATGTCGGGCTCCCGGTGCATGGAGCCTGCTTCTCCCTCTGCCTGTGTCTCTGCCTCTCTCTCTCTCTGTGACTAACATAAATAAAAAAATTAAAAAATAAAAATAAAATCTCATTCTAGGGATGCCTGGGTGGCTCAGTCAGTTAAGGGTCTGCCTTTAGCTCAGGTCATGACCTCAGGGTCCTGGGACGGAGTCCCTCATGGGGCTCCTTGCTCAGTGGGGAGTCTGCTTCTCCCTCTCCCCCTGCTTGTGCTGTCTCCATCTGTCAAATAAATAAAAATTTTTTAATTAAAAATAATAAAATCTAAAATTATAAATTTGTCTGTTTTTCCTTACAGTTCTATCTACTTTTTTTAAAAGTTTTTTTTAATTTTATTTATTCATGACAGAGAGAGAGAGAGAGGCAGAGACACAGGCAGAGGGAAGGGGAGAGAAGCAGGCTCCATGCAGGGAGCCCAACATGGGACTCAATTCCGGGGCTCCAGGATCACACCCCGGGCTGAAGGTGGTGCCAAACCGCTGGGCCACCAGGGCTGCCTTCTATCTACCTTTGATTTGTGTGTATCATAGACCTGTGGCTGGTTGCACATAATGTCATAACTATTATATTCTCTTGGATTGAGGTTCCTTTTATCATTATGAAATGTTTTGGTTGATCTCTTTTAATATTGTTCACCCCTAATACTATTTTATTATTTGCCTAACAAAAATTTTAAGATGTCTTTTTCTTTTTTTTTATTTAATTTTTTAAAATTTATTTATGATAGTCACAGAGAGAGAGAGGCAGAGACATAGGCAGAGGGAGAAGCAGGCTCCATGCACCGGGAGCCCGACGTGGGATTCGATTCCGAGTCTCCAGGATCGCGCCCTGGGCCAAAGGCAGGCGCCAAACCGCTGCACCACCCAGGGATCCCTAGATGTCTTTTTCTAATCTTTGAGCATCATTTGTAGATAACAGCAATCTTTTTCTTCTTAGGCCTTTTTTTTTTTTTAAGATTTTATTTATTTAATCATGAGAAACACAGAAAGAGTCAGAGAGACATAGGCAGGGGGAGGAGAAGCAAGCTTCTCACAGGGAGCCTGAGGTGGGACTTGATCCCAGGACTCCAGGACCACGCCCTGGGCCGGAGGCAGACGCCCAACCACTGAGCCACCCAGGCATCCCCTTAGGCCTATTTTTAATTCTTTGTAATAAATAATGAGAAAAAGTTTCAGGGCACCAACATTTCAGAACACTGAGACACAGAAGACTGTTAAAGAGAATTTGTTTTCCCTTTACTCTCTATCTTAAACAATGCTGAAAATTCCTTAAAAAGTTATATATAGGGGCGCCTGGGTGGTGCAGTCAGATGTGTACCTGATTCTTGGGTTCAGCTTGAGTCTCATCTCAGGGTCTTGGGATAGAGGCCCGCATTGGGCTCTGCATTTTCAGGGAGTCCTCTTGCATTTCTCTCTCCCTCACCTGTCTACTCTCTTTCTCTCGCTCTCGCTCTTGCTCTCTCAAATAAATAAATCTTTTTTTTTAAGTTTTATTTAGAATTACCACATGACCCAGCAATTCCACTCCTAGGTATATTCCCAAGAGAAATGAAATATATCCACACAGAAACTTGTACACAAATGTTTATGGCAGCATTATTCATAATAGCCAAAAAGTAAAACCAACTCAAATGCCCATCAATGAATATATGCAGAAATTGTCATATGTACATACAATGGAATATAACTTAATCATAAAAGTAGGGAAGTACTGGTATATGCTACAACTTGGGTGAACCTGGAAAACATTATGTTAAGAATGAAGCCAGACACAAAAGGTCACATAACTGAATGATTCCTTTATATGATATATCCAGAATAGGCAAATCCACAGAAGACAGAAAGCATATTAATGGTTACCAGGAGGTTAGGGAAGTGGGCAGTGATCACTTAAATGTATGGATGTTTATGATGATAAAGTATTTTTTAAATTTTCTTTTTTTTTTTAAGATTTCATTTATTTATTTGAAAGAGAGAGAGAGAACTCAGGAGCAGGGGGAGGGGGGAGAGGGGGAGAGAGAGAGAGAGAGAGAGAGAGAGAGAGAAGCAGACTCCCCGCTGAGCAGGGAGCCCAACGCAATGTGGGCTCCATCCCAGGACCCCAGGGTCATGCCCTGAGTCAAAGGCAGGCACTCAACAGACTGAGCCACCCAGCACCTCTGTGATGAAAAAATATTAAAACTAGAGAGAGGGAGCAGCCCAGGTGGCTCAGCGGTTTAGCGCCGCCTTCAGCCCAGGGCCTGATCCTGAGTCCCGGGATGGAGTCCCAAGATCGAGTCCCATGTCAGGCTCCCTACATGGAGCCTGCTTCTCCCTCTGCCTCTCTCTCTCTCTGTGTGTGTGTCTGTCTCTCATGAATAAATAAAATCTTTTTTAAAAATTTAAAAAAATAAATGAAAAAAATAAAATGAACTTAAAAAAAAAAAAATAGAGGGATGCCTGAGAGTGGCTCAGCCATTGAGCATCTGCCTTCAGTCCAGGGCCTTATCCTGGAGACCCAGGATTGAGTCCCATGTCGGGCTCTCTGCATGGAGCCTGCTTCTCCCTCTGCCTGTGTCTCTGCCTCTCTCTTTGCGTCTCTCATGAATAAATAAATAAAATCTTAAAAAAAAAAATTAGAGAGAAGTGGTAGTGACACAACATTATGCATGCACTAAATGCCAGGGAATTGTACAGTTTCTAATGGTTAATTCTGTAATCTGTGAATTTCACCTCCACAAAAAAGTGAATACATAGACCAGCAGCAGATGTTGCCTTGTGCTGATGAGATGAATTACTTTTTGGGAACATGTAAGCAGTTCTGATCTCATTTACTTACCTTGGCAATGAAACAGGGGGTTTGTCTGCGATTTACAGCCAAATCTGTGGCATGTCCAAGTGTCTGCTTCAAAGGGGGGAAATGTTCTCTTTTTATAACCTCTCCCGGGGCAACAATTATAGGCTGTGGTAACAATTCACTTGTAACTCTAGTACTTGAGTTTCATAGAAGAACAGGCCTAATGGGCAGGCTCTTCTTCAACAGCAACATTAAATAACAAAAATGAATAGCTTCTGAATAAAGATATTAGATTTTTTGGGCAGAATTTACTCTATTCTTATCTCATTTTGCGATATACACGATTTATCTTCTGGGAGAAGGGACAACACACATCTTCTTGGGTAAGATATTTCATGGCTGATTTTTCTGGGTTCAGTGATCTTCAATTTTTCACAGGTAGGGATTTTAGATACATGGTCACTGCCCTTCTGTCCCAAGCATTGCTCCTGCCTGGCACAGATAGCCCCCCCAAAGACATGCTGCCTAGACCTTCGAACGGTGGAAGTTGGAGATATTTGCCAGGGGTCCCTGGTATACTAGTTAGCTTTGTTGCGTCCCAAATCATCCCAAAGCCCAGCGGCTTAAAATAACACCCGGTTATTCAGTTCACAAATCTGTGGGTCAGCAATTTGGACTGGGCTCAGTGGAGAGTTCTATGGTCCTGTTCATGCATTTGTAGTCAGCTGCTACACATGCAGTCAGTTGGCTGGTCTGCTGGAGTTTGGCTGGTCCTAAGTAGCCTCGCTTACATGTCTGACAGGTGGCTGGCTAACAGCTGGGGCATCTTGGTCCTTCTCTGTGTGATCTCTTATCTTCCCTCAGGCTAGCTAAGGCTTATTCACTTAGTAGCAGTGTTCTAAACACATAGTGTCACTCTCATCACATGTTTTTGCTCAAAGAAAGTCAAAAGACCAGCCCGGGATTCAAGGGGTGGAGAAAGATACGTCTTGGTGGGAGGTGTATTGTGACCATTTTTGCAATCTTCCACCTGAAGTCACTATTTTTGCTCCAGCAAAAATATTCCATTATTCCCCATACCAGTTTCCCCTAGACCTCTTCTAGGCCTGACAGCCACCAGGCATGAGGCCCACTTGGTCACTGATCCTTTGTGATCATACTCTTTCTCACCTCAATCATGGATCATTGGTTTCTCTTTTATCTGATTCCATGTATATTCAGGCCCAGAACACCCTCTCAGTTTCTGAACCTCAGAGAATTTCTTTCTTATTTTTAAGCATGGCCTTGGTCCCCTAGACTTAGTGTAACAGATGAAGCAGCAGGGCTAGCTGAGGACAAAGCACAGCAGACATCCCACAGAGGACCCCACCCAGGGTGGGATATGTGTGACATTCTTCAGGAAGTTTCCAATTGTCTTAATGTTAATACCTCCTGGAGGGAAAAGCAATCTTTAACATGACAATGGCAAGGCCTCCAGTATCTTGTAGGTCCTCCTTAGCATATGAAGATCCTTTTGAAATCTCCCCATTTGCTTACTTCCCCCAACCCCTGGGTATATAATCAGCCACCCCTCACAGGCCCTGGGCAGCTACTCTTCCTGCCCATCAGTCCTGTTCCTGTGTTTAATAAAACCACATTTTGCACCAAAGACGTACCAAGAATTCTTTCTTGGTCATTGGCTCCAGGCCTCACCTATATTCCAAAACTTCAAAAATTAAAAAAACAAAAACAAAAACAAAACAAAACTTCATCATAACATAGGATTTATCATCTCAATGGGGCCTTGCAAGGATGAAATGGAGCATCATGAATAATTAAGCTAGGACAGCAAGCATAAACTGGGTGTGGCTGTGGGGCAGCCCGGGTGGCTCAGCGGTTTAGCTCCGCCTTCAGCCCAGGGCGTGATCCTGGAGACCCGGGATCGAGTCTCATGTGTAGCACGGAGCCTGCTTCTCCCCTCTGATGCTGTCTCTGTGTCTCTCATGTAAAAACAAGCAAACAAAACTGGGTGTTGCTATTTAAAGCCTCAGTGGTGGGGCACCTAGGTGGCTCAGTCATTTAAGCGCCTACCTTCACCTCAGGTTGTGATCCCAGGGTCCTGAGATTGAGCCCTGAATGTGGGGGGGGGGGGGGGGGGAAGGGTCCTTGCCCTGCAGGGAGTCTGCTTCTGCCACTCCCCCAGCTTGTGCTCTCACTCACTCACTCAAATAAACAAAACTTTGAAAAAAAAAAATCATAGTTCTGACAAGCTTGTTTTCCGGTTTTCCAGCCCTCAAACTGAAAGAAAAAAATTAGAGGGTGAAGAATATTGAAAAAGATACTTGGGCATGTTTGCTGATGGCTTGAGGGTGAGAGGAAAGACAAAAATAGAGAAACACAGAAAAAAATCCGCAATATCTAGAATTATTTAACAAACGTCTTCAATCTTCAATAGTCCATGATATTGTTGTAGGATAGGACAGTTCATTTTGATTATAATAACTTTAGATGATTAGGAAAAATTCAGAATGTACTAAATAAAACGTTTTAGAATGATTCCCATTAAAAAGTAAAAAAGAAAGCTTATGCTGAAAGGGGACGTCAATTTCACAGATTTATTTTATTTTTAGGCCTTGAGTTGTTGTAAAGAGTCCTATGGCTTTGCTGAAGGTAGAGTGTGGAAACTAGGAGGATGTGAGCTCCCCACCCCACCCCCCACCCCAGAAAAAAAAAAAAAAAAACAGAGAATGAAAGACCAGAGACCAGGACAGAAAGGCTTTTTTTCTAAATCCCAGAATTTTTGCCAATTCTCCAGAGTGGTTATTATTTCTATTCTCTTCCTGTTTTCTTTGAAGTCAAAAGTGACTCTGTATTTCATCTTCCCAAGCAGCAAGGAAGTAGGAAGTTGAGGAGCATATTTCCCATCCCCACTTCCTCAGGTATGCTAAGCATGAAGAGGAGGGTAGAGCAGCTAGCTTCACACCCTAGAAGAAAAAGAAAGTCCTATTTCCTCAGTTCTGCAGTGAAGAGAGAACCTGGGGCATCCATCTCAATCAAGAGAAAAGGCCATGATTCTCTTACTTTATCAAGCACTAAATTGCCTGGTGAGCTTGTTAAAAACACAGATTGTTCTCTCCAGAGTCCATGATTTAGTAGGATGGGACTTGAGAATTTGCATTTCTAACAAGTTCCCAGGTGATGCTGATGATGCGGGTTCAGGAACCAGACTTTGACAACTAGAGCAGACATGGGTCCTGGTCCTGACTAAGCATCAGAATCACCCAGGAGGTTTTAAAAAACAAAAATAAAAACAGAGCTTCAGGCCAGAATCTACCAATTAGAATCTTACAAATTGGGACTATGGGCATGTGTTTGCTTATTTCATAAAACTCTCCATTAGATCTTGGTGTTCAGTCGGTGTGGTGTTTCATAGCCCCTGAGTACCCAGAAGCAGGCTAAGCACTTAGTCAGTGTTTAATAAAGCCTTACTGATGGACTGATTTAGACCCAAGCAGTTAAATATGAATCCTTTAGTATGCTAATTTTATTTGATTCGTGATGATGATATTCTTTGAAAAATATCAGTACTGGCCTATTGGCCACATAAAAATGAACACTCTTGTAAAGGAAGTCTATTCGAATAGACAAATCTGTCTATTTGAATAGATAACCTCTGGCCCAGCCATGCAAATCATCAGAATATTTCCATGGCAACATGACTTTTTTTAATGCCCAAATGAAGCTATTGTGAGACTCTCAGATTTATCAATTAAAAATAGTTGTCTTTTGGGGGTGCTTGAGTGGCTCAGTTGTTTAAGCATCCAACTGTTGGTTTTGGCTCAGGCTGTGATCTCAGGGTCATGGGATCAAGCCCCACATAGGGCTCAGGGGGAGTCTCCTTGGGATTCTCTTTCTCCTTCTGCCTCCCTTACCTACCACCACCCCCCTCATCTGGCACACATGCACTCTCTCTCAAATAAACAAATATTTAATTAAAAAGAGAGAGAGAGAAAGAAAGAAAGAAAACTAGTTTATCTTTTATCAGAATATCCTAACAGTGTAACCAAATTGGTAGCTCATACACCGATCAAAATTCAGTAGATTAGACATTCCCATGCAGCACCAGTTTCCTGATATCCTTCATAGATTGGTTTTAACCATGTATTTTTCTTGGTAATAGTTTAAATATTTATCAGAACTTGAAAACAGAATAAATATTGTTCCTGTTTTTTTAAGTCTTTCATTAAATAAGAAGTAGTGTTGTCATTTCAATGATCTTCTCCAACCATAAATCAGAGATCATCGAAGGTCCGAATTGTGTAATTGTCTATTTTCTTCATTTCTGTGATGACCTATCTTGGTTCTGGGTCAGACTTCTTGCTAATGAACATTTAAATTCTGTCCAACCTATTTAGCTGAAGTAGATCATTAAGGTTTGGCTTCTTACAGACTGGCACAAATGTAGGAAAAGTGGCTTGTGAGCTTAACTCTGAATTGTGGTTAATTCGAAGAAGTTGGTCACTGTGTAATTTATAGATTGAGTATTGAACTCATTTCTGAAATGAGATAATAAAGAGCTATTATTGACCCAAATGGAAAGACACACCCCATATTCATTAATAATATGCAAAAACAGAATTTTATCATTCTACTTGTGATGACAAAGAGCACAAAAGCAATGTGAAAATTAACTTAATTGGAAATATTGTAAAATCATTTTCAACATCATATGTTAAAGTAAGGAGCTGCTTTGATTGCTAAGTAGATAATAAAGAAAACCAAAGTAGTAAGCCTGGTTAATTTGTGCAAGTGCTTTACAAATTACTTATTTTCTAGAACCATCATAACACTTAATAATAGTGGTCCATTTAATAGGAAGACTGTTTGAGTTGAAATAGCAGAAGACAGTTAAGTAGATGATTTTAGGAAAGACTACAAGTTGTTCAAAAAGTTCTCTAAATGATACATCTTTTGTATCCAGAGAGCTAAAAAATACATTCCCCAGGATCTAGTCCTTTCCCTGGCATGTAGTTGGCAGTCTGTAAGTATTTGTGGAAGGAAGAAAGGAAGGGAGGAAGAGAGGGGAGAAAGTGAGGAGAGAAGAAATAAATACCAGGGGAAAAGCTTTAAATCTCTTTTATCTCCTGGGCACCAGAGAAGTCTGGGTGCTAGAGAGAAACAATCTGGGAATCAACTGTGACTCTTATCCTAGAATTAATTAATTCCATCTTTCATATCCCTTTTCCTACCCCAATCCTCTCCCAAGACTCCAGACTTCAGCTCTTACTTGATACCTCCAGGTCAGGTATCAAAGCTGATATTATCTACAGAGGCTCAAATTATCTACAGAGAGTGTTGTTGAGCTCAGAGCCATCCTCAAGCCCTGGGCTACCCCAAAACATAGGGATCTAGCAGAAGGGGAGGGCAGGCAAAGGAGGCTGAGAAGTGGGACCAGAGAAACCAGAGGAGCGATGGTCAACCAGGGAACTCTGCAAAACTATCTTAATTTGAATAAACCCAGGGGATCCCTGGGTGGCGCAGTGGTTTAGCGCCTGCCTTTGGCCCAGGGTGCGGTCCTGGGGTGCCGGGATCAAATCCCACGTTGGGCTCCCCGCGCATGGAGCCTGTTTCTCCCTCTGCCTGTGTCTCTGCCCCTCTCTCTCTCTCTCTGTGTGACTATCATAAATAAATAAAAATTTAAAAAAAAATTTGAATAAACCCTAGGGGTTGGGGCCAGTAGAGAACCCTAGAAAGGACAGATTAGGCTTCATACCTGGGCTGAAGGAGAGCTTCAAGTCAGAAATTTTCCTGTTACAGAGAAATTTTTAAGCTATACTTTTTGCGTATCTGAGTTTAGGGAGTGAGATTCCCACTCACTACTAATAAACTGATTACATGCAATATTATATTTACATAATTAATTATTTATATGTGTCTATATAAATGTTACAAAATACTGGGCAGCCCGGGTGGCTCAGCGGTTTAGCGCCACCTTGGGTCCATGGCGTGATCCTGGATACTCGGGATCGAGTCCCGCATTGGGCTCCCTGCGTGGAGCCTGCTTCTCCCTCTGCCTGTGTCTCTGCCTCTCTCTGTATCTCTCATGAATAAATAAGTAAAATCTTTAAAAAAAAAAAAAATAAAATAAATGTTACAAAATACTTAGTGTCCCGAAGGCAAAGGAAGGTCTAGGAAAGAGGAGAGGAACTCCCTTGAGATAGCGCCTTCACTAAGAGAAAGCAATTCAAAAGCTTGAGTTCTAATGATCCCAAAGGGATGAGGAATTTGGGGCTGAAGGGTGAGAGAACAGACGTGAAAGCTATTGAAAGTTTGGCAGCCCAATTCAATTAGCAATAATTGCACCTTGGATAAGCCTCATTGGCTACCATACTGCCACTGCGCAAAGCTTAACAGCCCAATTCAAAGCTTGAGAAACACAGGTATGTTGAGAATGCCCCAAAAAGAATTTCTGCAAAGGCGGGAGTGGGGGGTGGGGGAGTTGTGTGTGCAGATGAGTCTTTTAGAGTAAAAAAGTCAATAACTCGCTGTTGGAAAACGTTAAGAGAAAGTTAAGGATATAGGTAGACTGCAGATTTTCTCAGTGGAAGTTCCTCATCTGAACCCCTAACACAATTGGAGCGACTTTTCCTGATTCTCACAAGAGTGGTAAGTCTAGAATCTGAGACAGGTGGCCCTCTTCTGACACAACAGGAAGAAGCTGCAGTTGAAGAACCTGATCCAGCAGATCCATAGGGCACTGGGGCTTAATTGTTGAGAAAGGCTCAAAAGCTAGTAAGAGTAACAGAAAACAAACGTTAGAGCCTAACACTTACAAATGGAAATCTCACCTCGTGGAGGTTCAAGCCTCACCGAGCCAAAGTGGTATGATTCTGGACGTGGGAGGAAGCCGTTCTCGACTCTGATATCCTGTGATTCTGTGTTCAGGGCCAGTGTGCTCTCAGCGGTTCATTACAGTGACTACACTCACTCACCTGAGCTGGGGCACCTGGCTGCCATTACTTCAGGATCCCACCACCCCGTTACTATCAGTGAGCCCAGTTCTGGAACAGCATCTCCTACCATCAACCCTGGCCCTCAGAGTTCTAGAGAGGAGCTACAAGAGATATTTGGTGAGGGAAAGGATGAGATTGCTGGTATTTAAGGGTACAAATGTGTAAGGAGTAGTGAAGAGGCCATAGGGATCTAAAGCACAGTATATGAATATAGGTAATAGGACCTAACTAGAATTACATCAATATGACAAATACTGCTACAACAGCAATCATATAACAACATATAAGTGCATCAGAGTAACATGCTGTACACCTTAAACTTACACAAGTTACATGTCAAATTTACTCAATAAAAAATAAAAATTTCAAAAATAAGTAAATAATTTTTTTAAACAATTTTATTTACTCATGAGAGAGCCAGAGGGAGAAGCAGGCTCCATGCAGGGAGTCCAATGCAGGATTTGATCCTGGGACTCCAGGATCACACCCTGGGTTGAAGGCAGGCACTAAACTTCTGAGCCACCCAGGGATACTCCTTTTTTTGTTTTGTTGTAAAGGAGTTTCTCAAGCAGCCCTGGTGGCTCAGCGGTTTAGCGCCTGCCTTTGGCTTAGGGCGTGATCCTGGAGACCCAGGATGGAATCCCACGTCGGGCTCCTGCTTCTCCCTCTGCCTGTGTCTCTGCCTCTCTCTCTCTCTCTCTCTCTCATGAATAAATAAATAAAATTTAAAAACTTTAAAAAGGAGTTTCTCAGTGATGCTGTTACCTTCTTACCAGGCCATGCTTTATCCCAGGGTAAATGGAGCATCCTCTGGACCCCACAGAACACAGTGACTGGATGGTTTTCTAGTCTATATAGTATATGCAATCTAGCAACCCCACTTCTCTGGGGGTGCTAGAACATTATGGTTCCATCTGCCATGGCAGTTCTAGTTCTACCTCACTGAATGTGGGCTAATACTCGCCCCCCCCCCCCCCCCCCCCGTTCTGAGGCAAACTTACAGTATATTAGCGCCATCTCCTGGAGTCCTTGTCAAAGTGTAAATCCTGTACCAGGAGAGCATGCTCTCCTATAAACCAACTCTCCCTCTTCCAAAGTTATATTCTCTGCACCCTCAGGATCCAGTCCCATACATATACTCCCACTTCTTTTTTTTTTTTTTTTAAGATTTTATTTATTTATTTATTCATGAGAGACACAGGGAGAGAGAGAGAGGCACAGACACAGGCAGAGGGAGAGGCAGGTTCCATGCAGGGAGCCCGATGTGGGACTCCAGGATCACGGCCTGAGCAGGAGGCGGCGCTAAACCGCTGAGCCACCCCAGGATCAAGAGTCAGACCCTTAATTTACTGAGCTACCCAGACATCCCGATACTAGTCTTTTTTTTTTTTTTTTTTTTTAAGATTTTATTTATTTATTTAAGAGAGTGCACAAGTAGGCGGAGAGGAGAGGGAGAAGCAGCCTCCCAGGGAACCTGATGTGGGGCTCAATCCCAGGATTCTGGGATCATCATGTAAGCTGAAGGCAGATGCCCAACCAACTAAGCCACCAGGAGCCACTAGTACCACTAGTACTAGCCCCTGGTACTAGTCTTTAAAGAAGAAGGAGTGCAGGGCATCTGGGTGGCTCAGTTGGTTAAGTGTGGGACTCTTGGTTTCAGCTCAGATCATGATCTAGGGTCATGGGATCCAGCAACATTGTTGGGCTCTGTGCTCAGCAGGGAGTCTGCTTGAGATTCTCTCTTTGCCCCTCCCCCCGGCACCCCACCCCCACTCACAAGTTCTCTTTCTCTCAAATAAATAAATGTTTAAAAAATAGAAGGAGAAAAAAGGAGGAAGGAATGGGTCCTGTCTGCAGGCCCAGAGGGTCCCAGGGAATCTTAGGATCCAAGATTTTGTAGTGCATCGACCCAGATGTCGCCATCCAATTTCTCACTTCTTCCGAACCAGGGCCTTGGCCTGGAAACAGCATTCTGTAGAATGCTGAGAATTCAACATTCTGTAGAACTTTGCTACTTTTATTTCTAAGTCTCCAGCTTTACTGCTCCCAGGCTGCAGGAGCTGGAATCTATTTGTATACAATCAAAGCAGCACTCTGGCTTCACATTTCTCATTATATTGGCGAGTAATCATCCTAGCCTTTCATTGTCCCTCTCCAACACATCGATGGCTCCAAGTAACCATCATCTAACTCCAAAATTCTTAATTTTCCTCTGAACCCCTCAAATCCCTGGGACATTGCACCTTTTGTGTCCCATCAAAAGCCTATCCCAGTTCTCACCCGTACAAGTTTTAACACCTGCCCTGGAACTGCATGTCTGTGTCGTCCCTACTACCAGTAAGGGAAACTATTACATTCAGCTGGGTCCTGAAACAAAATCCCATTTTAGAGACAGGTCCTTAGGATCAGCTGTCACAGGCTGGATTTTTTTCCGGGAAACAGACTCTAAGACACTGAGGTTTCCATGCAGAGGTTATCAGAGAGATCTTGCAGAAATAGCACCTATGAGCAGTAAAGGAAGAAAAACCCAGCAGACAAAAGAGTTAAACTGTAGCAAGGCTCAGGGGAGGTCTCAGCGGATCCCATGCGGAGCTGTGAAGCTGGCATAGCTCTAACAAGATACCCACACTGAGGCAGGGTGGACAAGTCGTTGTCGGCCCTGCCACACAAAGACTTGTCCGCCCATGAACCAATCATCAGATCTGCATGGTCCCAGGGTGGGGTTGGGGGGCAGTGGGCAGGTATCGCATAACCTTGGGTGAAGTGTCTTTCTTTGGCTGAGGACAATTCCAGAAAGCAATCCAGCTGATCAATCATCAGCCAATGACCAATGACCACACCCCGCCAAACCCTGGAACTGGAGGAGTGAGTACCTCAGTCCTAAAGGGAATCAGCATCCACAACGCTCTGCAACACTGGACATGTCACTTACTTTGCTGAGACTGCTCCCTGGCCTGCACAATAAGAGAATAATACCAACCTCACAAGATAACCTAAAGAGGGCAGCCCGGGGGGCTCAGTGGTTTAGCGACGCCTTCAGCCTAGGGTGTGATCCTGCAGACCCGGGATCAAATCCCATGTCAGGCTCCCTGCATGGCGCCTGCTTCTCCCTCTGCCTGTGTATCCGCCTCTCTCTCTCTCTCTCTCTGTGTCTCTCATGAATAATAATAAAAAAAAAGATATCCAAAAGAGCAAATGAAAAAAACAAGTGCAAGCAATTTGTAAACTGTTAAGGTTATGCTCCTAAGCCTGGATTGTGTGGCAATCTCATCAGCATCTTGCTGTTACACCCCACACTCAATTCTCATCACAAGACCAGTTGGAATTTTACTTTTGTGCCAAGATTTATCTTTCAAGTCAATTTTATTCTCTAAAAAGTTGCAGTTATGGTGTTGACATATAGCTAATTTATTACATGTGTCTTTAGATTGTTTTTCACTGTAAATTACTTCCAAAATAGGTCCTATAATAAGAAAAAAATTTATTAGTCTACTATCTGGGTCTCTATAAAGAATAAAATTCAAGAATTTGTAGTTGTTAAAAATTGAAAGCTACTCTTTAAAAACTTACCAGTTTTTAACTTACCCTCTGCCTTTGGCTCAGGGAGTGATCCTGGAGTCCCGGGATTGAATCCCACATCGAGCTCCCTGTGTAGAGCCTGCTTCTCCCTCTGCCTGTGCCTCTGCCTCTCTCTCTCTCTCTGTCTCTCATGAATAAATAGATAAAAGTAAATAAGTAAGTAAGTAAATAAATAAATAAATAAATAAATAAAATTTCAAAGAAGATTCAGAAACGAACCATTCAATTTTAAATAATTCTCACTAGAGGGAGCTAGTTACAAATAAATACTTTCACACATTGCCTCAATTTCTGAGCTTAAACATATTTCGGACATGTGTATCCTAATTTTAGACATGCATACACTAAATTTGCTCAATGTGAGCATATTTTTAAAATTCAAAGATTATTTCAATTGAAGATAGATTAGACCTTACACAAAATTCTAACTGAACTTAACAGATCTCCTTTTACCTTTTACTTCTTTCCTAACATTTTATTTTATTATTATTTTTTAAAACTTTTATTTATTTGTGAAAGACAGAAGCAGAGACACAGGCAGAGGGAGAAGCAGGCTCCATGCAGGGAGCCCGACGTGGGACTCAATCCCAGTACTCCAGGATCACACCCTGGGCCAAAGGCAGGTGCTAAACTGCTGAGCCACCTGGGGATTCCCTAATCTTTGAATTTTAAAAACATGCTCACATTGAGCACATTGGGATCCCCTGGATCCTGTTTTGAGATGGTTAACAACAAGGCCTTCAGGTCCATGTTAAATGTTTGCTTTGTAGAAAAAGCCAATTGACCCTAGCCTCTAACTCATTATGAAAAGTGGAAAGTACTTGCTGGGGTACAAGTAGATTCTGAAAATGACATGGCAAAGTGAAACAGGTCCTCCTCACCAACAACTGCCCGTGTTGGCCAAGACTGGTGTCCACACTACAGTGGCAATAATACTGAATTGGGCACAGCATGTGGGAAGCACTACAGAGGATGCACACTGACTATTAAGGATCCAGGTGATTCTGATCTCATTAGAAGCATGCCAGAACAGACCGGTGAAAAGTAAATCTCAGGGGATCCCTGGGTGGCGCAGCGGTTTGGCGCCTGCCTTTGGCCCAGGGCGCGATCCTGGAGACCCGGGATCGAATCCCACATCGGGCTCCCGGTGCATGGAGCCTGCTTCTCCCTCTGCCTATGTCTCTGCCTCTCTCTCTCTCTCTCTGTGACTATCATAAATAAATAAAGATTTAAAAAAAAAAAAGAAAAGTAAATCTCACAAAACTTTTTAATAAATTGACCAGAGCTTGTTTAAAAAAAAAAAAAAAAGTTCTCACAATCATCTGTCCACAAGACAGCCAGTGATAGATCCAAGGTCCTCACTCCTGGTTTCATTGCTCTGTCGGGGGCTCCAAGTCCATGACCCAAACCTCTACTAAGAGGGGGTAGGCTGGGGCTCAGAAATACACGGACCACCAGAAGAGGTGGGACTTTTCCCTGGAGACTGCAAAGAAGTTAGACACACTCTCCCGCTTGTGAATGAGGCTAGCCCATCACTCTTTTTTCCATGGTGATTTCTTTGGGACTCATCTCCCTTTGGATTTATATCAAGGACTCAGTGGGGTCAGGACTCAGGGGACATGATACAGGAACTAAGCATGTAAGGGTTGAGCTATTTTGTCGATTTTGCTAGCTTTTCCCTCAGTAGAACAGTAATCTTTCCCAGTCCTAAAACCATGATTCAGCCTTACAGAAAAAGAAGCAAAGCACAGATTAATGCCCTAGGCTGTGGCCTTAATCTCAAGGAGCCCAGTTCCTGTGATTCCCCCCTCGCTCCCCCCCCCTCACTCCCAACCCCACCCCCGCGACTTCACAGGTTGCTACAGTAACTGGCTGCAGTGGATCAAGAAGAAAAGCCCAGAGCAGCAATAAGCCCTGGATGTTCATCATCCAGGATGGCCACTGTGAAGGCCTGAGGGCTCAGCAACTGGGGTCATAGCTGCTTTTCTCCCAGATGATGATAATTATCTGGCTCCTCCTTCCCACCTGTATCTTTCTATCATTTGTGTGCCCTGGACAAATGAAACTGCTGTTTCAGTTACATTTCTGCCTTTGAGCCACAGATCCAAGATATTAGCTGTGGCACAAATTGGCTGATGTCAAAGATTCCTTTTCCTGAATCTTTTACTTTACACAATGTTTGGTTTTTTTTAAATTTTATTTATTTATTCATGAGAGACACACACAGAGAGAGGCAGAGACACAGGCAGACGTAGAAGCAGGCTGGCTCCGTGCCAGGGAGCCCGACGCGGGACTCGATCCCAGATTCCCAGGACCATACCCCAGACCAAAGGCGGCGCTAAAAGGCTTAGCCACCTGGGCTGCCCTGCCCAAAGTTAAATAGCATAAAACAGATATCCTCAAAATCATTTGGTTTAGTCTGGGACATACGGAAGTAGCATCAAATATGTGAACTAAACGACTCAAAAACAATGGCTTCTATTGGTTTTCCCAAAATTCTTCTCTGGCATAATTTTGAAACTATCTTTGAGAGAAGAATAGAACAAAAAGAGTTGTGCCACTTTTTAAAAGTGAAAAGAGAGAGAAGTGATTTGCTTAGTTGGGACTTCATTTTTTTTTTAAGTAAAATAATATTGAGTCAAAGAAAAGGATAAATATAATATTAAGCTATTTGCAAAATAATAAAAGTGAGAATAATACATAGAAAACTTAGTTTAGGAGTTGTAACTGAGCTATCCTCAGTGGTAAATGACCTTAAACTTGAAATGCTTTCTTTCTTAAAAAAAAAAAAAAAAATGTAAAACAAAACAAAACAAAACAAAAATGTATTCAACTCCTAAAATTAGAGTAGTTAATGTAAAGAAAATAGAATTAGGGGATCCCTGGGTGGCTCAGCAGTTTAGTGCCTGCCTTTGGCCCAGGGGGCGATCCTGGAGTCCCGGGATCAAGTCCCACGTCGGGCTCCCGGCGTGGAGCCTACTTCTCCCTCCTCCTATGTCTCTGCCTCTCTCTCTCTCTCTCTCTCTCTCTCTATGTCTATCATAAATGAATAAATAAATCTTTAAAAAAATAAAGAAAATAGAATTAAAAGAAAATAAAACCAGTAAAATGGACATATCCAGTAGGTTTTGGGGAGGAAAGAAAACAAACAAAATAAACATTTCCTGCCAAATTCAATATGCACACACAAAGGAGAGAAAAACATAAATAAATTAATAAATGAGCAATATACTAGAAATATTTAATTACGAAATAATGAACATCAGTATATGCAGATAAACATCAATCTCAGTATTGATCGAATACTGATGGAATGATTAATAGAAAAATTGCAACGCCCAGAATTGACTCAAAAGTTGACAACCTGAAACATAACTGAGATATTATTTAAGTTATCCGAGGAATGGCAACAGGAGCTTTCCAAGCTCAGTTAGTTTTGCAGTGGTATTTTACTTTCCATAGTTTGACAAACTGGCACAAAAATATGAAAGCTAATTTACTGGCCAAACTTTGTTTATGCAGCAGAAGTCATTTACATCCCTAGGTTTGAATCATATCATGACCCCTTTCTTCCATTTACTCATGGAAGTCTGGGACGCTTAACCAGGCTGCTAAAACACTTCATTGCACTTTTCATTTCTGTTACTCTTAGAATGTTAAAATGTTTTTTCTGGCCAGCTCCACAGACTTCTGATCTTTATGAAATTTTGCCTTCTTTCATTCTCTCAGGTGAGGGGCCACCCAACTCTTCAACATTTTTTTTTTTAAGATTTTATTTATTTATTCATGAGAAAGAGAGGCAGAGACACAGGCAGAGAGAAGCAGGCTCCATGCAGGGACTCCAGTTTCACGCCCTGGGCCGAAGGGAGGTGCTCAACCGGTGAGCCACCCAGATATCCTCAAGACAAGAAGAGTTTTTCACTTAAACAAAATAGTACAGAAACAGGCACTAGACTTTGATACAAAATTATAAATTTCAACGAATTGAAGATCCAAGTATAAAAAAAAACAAAAACTCGGGATGCCTGGATGGCTCAGCGGTTGATCATCTGCCCTTGGCTCAGGTCTTGATCCCGGAATCCGGGATTGAGTCCCCCATCAGGCCTGCTTCTCCATCTGCCTGTGTCTCTGCTTCTCTCTCTCTCTCTCTTTCTGTGTGTCTCTCATGAATAAATAAATTAAATCTTAAAAAAAAAAACCAAAACTATAACATGAACTCTTTTACTCTTTACTTTAAATAGGAAAGGACTTTCTAAACTTAAACACAAAAGAAAATATTACATTCCGTTTGACTGCATAATAATTTTAAACATCTGTGGATCATTTAATATAAAACCAAAGAGCAGGGCAGCCCGGGTGGCTCAGCGGTTTAGTGCCAACTTTAGCCAAGGGTGTGATCCTGGAGACCGGGGATCGA
The DNA here is from genome assembly GCF_048418805.1 of Vulpes vulpes. Classification (NCBI taxonomy): domain Eukaryota; kingdom Metazoa; phylum Chordata; class Mammalia; order Carnivora; family Canidae; genus Vulpes; species Vulpes vulpes. The sequence goes on along the minus strand of NC_132787.1, from coordinate 17,350,441 downwards.
GTCCCACATCAGGCTCCCTGCATGGAGCCTGCTTCTCACTCTGCCTGTGTCTCTGCCTTTCTCTCTGTGTCTCTCATGAATAAATAAATAAAATATTTTTAAATAAAAATAAAACCAAAGAGCAACAGTTGAAAAATGTAACAATTTAAATGATTAATGTCCTGGGACACTTGAGTGGCTCAGCGGTTAAGTATCTGCCTTCGACTCAGGATGTGATCCCGGAGTCCTGGGATCAAGTCCTGTATCAGGTTCCTTGCATGGAGCCTGCTTCTCCCTCTGCCTGTGTCTCTCTGCCTCTCTCTCTCTCTCTGTGTGTCTCTTGTGAATAAATAAATAAAATATTTTTTAAAATGATTAATACCCTTTATATATAAAGAGTTCATACAAATTACTAAGAAAAACATTAAGATCCCAATAAGAGATTAAACAAATTATATATTAAAGAGAATTCCCAGAAAATACAAGTGGAAAAGAAATATGAAAAATTAACATAGCACACCACCAAGAGTGAATTCTAATGTAAACTATAGACTTTGAGTGATCATGATTTATCAATGTAGATTCACCAGTTGTAAAAAATGTACCACTCTGTTGAGAGATGCTGATAGTGGGGGAAGCTGTGTATTTGTGGGGATCTCTGTATCTCCCTCTGTTTTGCTGTGAACCTAAAACTGCTCCAAAAAATAGGCCAAAGAAAGACTATAAGAAAAAAATATTAACCTCACTAGAGATCAAATAAAAGCAAAAACTTTAAGTGGCAAAATGCCCACTTTTTCCTCTGAAATTACAAAGATTACAAAATTGAACAGTCAATGGTGATGAAGGTATAATAATACAAGCACCCTTACATAGTTCTTTTTTTTTTTTTTCCCTCATAGTTCTGATGAGAATTAATCAATATAACATTTCTGGAAAGCCATGTAACACTATTAAGCATGTTTAAATGTTCTACCTTTTAATCCAGTTTGTCTATATATTACTGCTGAATATATATATGTCTATATATCACTGCTGAATTATATGTCATTATATCACTGCTGAATAACAAAGTACCCCCAAATTTAGCATCTTATAGCACATTTTTATTGAGATATATTTGACATATAATATTGCATAAATTTAAGATGTACAACATGTAAATTTGATACATTTATACATTGTAATGTGATTACCATTGTAGTAATAATTAGCACCTGTATCACGTTCCATAATTATTTCTTTTTAGTGGTTGAAATAACTAAATTCTAGTCTCTTAGCAGGTTTGAGGATTCTAACATAGTATTGCTATCTATATTCACTATAGACAATAACGTTTATCTTACATAGTTTCTGCAGGTCAGGAATCTGGGAGTAACTTGGGCTAGATGGTTCTGGCTGAGGGTTTTCCAAGCTGTTGGTCAAGGCTTCAGTTACCTGAAGGCTTGACTGAGGCCGAAAGATCTTCCCCCAGGACACTTCATTCACATAGCAGTTGGCAAGTGCCTCAATTCCTTACCACATGGACCTCTCCATGGAGATACTAAAGCATTTTCACATGTCAGCTTTCTGCTTCCAGTGTGAGTGATCCCATAGAGAAAGAAAAAAGAATCCACAGTGATTTTTGTGACCGAGCCTCAGAAGTCACCTTTCACTCACTGTGTTTGCAGTATCCTATTGCTTAAACAAAAAAAACCCTCTATTTAGTATGGGGTTGGAGGTGGGGAAGATTTAGACAAGGGCAAGAATACCAGAAGGGGATTGTTGGGGGCCATATTGGAGGCTAGTCTACTTATAGAAATCTACTTAATTGACTTTAGTCAAATAATCTAAAATGCAGAAAAGACTTTAGACATCAAGATATTCATCAAAATAATATTGATAATAGTAACAATTTGAAGTCACAGGGCAGCCTGGGTGGCTCAGCGGTTTAGGACTGCCTTCAGCCCAAGGCCTGATCCTAGAGACCAAGGATGGAGTCCCATGTCAGGCTCCCTGCATGGAGCCTGCTTCTCCCTCTGCCTGTGTCTCTGCCTCTCTCTTTGTGTCTCTCATGATTAAATAAATAAAATATTTTTTTAAAAATTTGAAATCACAATATTCAAAGACAGAGCTGGTCAAGTAACTTATGGCATAGCTATCCAGTGGAATATGATATTCGGTCATATGTTCATTTAAATAAATGTTTTAAATTATTTTGGAAAATGCTTATGTCCTGGTGTTATGTGATAAAAATTATTTAACCTTAAATATAATACCAAGTATTGATAATGTGCTAGGAACTATTCTAAGTGTTAACATGAATTAATTAACTTAATCTTCACTATATAGCCTTACAAAATAGATCACTATTATTATTCCATATTGTAGCTAAGGAAACTTAGTTATAACTGATAATAAGCAAATTGTTTAGATTACCATAATCAGAAAGTGGACAAGCCAGAATTCAAACCTAAATTATCTCATAATGTTAACCACTATACTATACTGCCTTATATAAAGTATCATAGTATCATGTAATATATATAATTTTCATATTTCTATATATACTAACATGCATAGAGAAAGGACAAGAAAAACACACCAAAATATTAATGACTACGACCTCTGGATGATGGGATTGTGAGTGACTATTTGCTTTTTTTTTTTTTTTTAAGATTTTTTTTTATTTATTCATGAGAGGCAGAGACACAGGCAGAGGGAGAAGCAGGCTCCATGCAGGGAGCCCAACTTAGGACTCCATCCTGGGACTCCAGGATCATGCCCTGGGCCGAAGGCAGGCGCTCAACCACTGTCAGGTGTCCCTATTTGCTTTATTTTTTGTACTTTCCTTCATTTTTAAAATTTTGTAATGTGTGTATACAATGCAGGTAATCAAAATAATACTCCAAAACTGCTGGAACAGTTTGCCTAGATTTTAGAAGCAAGAAAGTACAATTTTTAAAAACTCATTGATCTTGGAAGGGCATTACCAAATGATTTCATTTTCAATCCAAACACTGCAAAATCATTTTGTGGAAGGTGGACTGTATTAGTCTATGTGCATGTATTTGTACACAAATACAAAAAGAATGACAACAAATATTTTTAGAGTGTTTTGTGGAGTTTACAAGCTCATTCTCATATTCACTTGATAAACCAGCTTACTTCTGCAGTTAACACCCTTCTCAACTGTTTATACCACTGTTGCGGTGTTTGAAAAATGCTCCTTGTTAATTGGAACTGAACACAGCCAAATCCTTCTAGGGCATGTGGTTGTACATCATTGAGGAAAGCAACCAACTCTATGTTGCACACCCCAGGTAGAATTTAAGAGAACTGAAATATATTTGAGTTGAATCTTTTCCTTGTCTGGCTTAGTGGTTATTTTAACTGTGTTCTTTTCAAAGTTTTATTACACAACCATGAAAATACTGAGCTTTTTAAGCCTGTTGATGGGAAGCAGGTAATCTCATTCTTTAAAGATGCATTCATTCGGGCAGCCCAGGTGGCTCAGTGGTTTAGCGCCGCCTTCAGTCCAGGTCATGATCCTGGAGACCTGGGATCGAGTCCCATGTCGGGCTTCCTGCGTGAAGCCTGCTTCTCCCTCTCTCTGTCTGTGTCTCTGCCTCTCTCTCCCTCTCTCTGTGTGTGTCTCTCATAAATAAATAAATAAAATCTTGAAAAAAAAAAAAGATGCATTCATTCTTTCAGGTCAATAGGGTCATATTGCAAGATCCTGATCATTAGTGCACAGTTGAATCAGAAAGTTTATGGCTGAATTTGCCTAGCTAAGAATCTTAACTACTACTACTCAGGTGTCCCCAACTACTACTACTCAGGTGTCCCCAGCGGAACTTTGTTGAAAGGTATATTTTCATTATTTCATGCCAAATTTTAAAGCATGGCATGTTTTATTGCAGAAACTAAGTAATTCTCCATGGGGCAGTGTGTGTGTGTGTGGGGGGGGGGGGGTTGGACTACTATAGCACATATTATATATCTTTCAGTTTACTTATATAAGAAAACATAAAAAGGTAGTGCCAGGTGAGTAGAATGTTTTACTCTGAATCTAAATAAAGCAATTTTTTTGAGGGTGTATAATCAAAGAAAAGAAGGAAATTTGGGTATTTTTCCAACAGTTAATGGAATAGTTACATGCATAGGGATAAAGGAAGAGGCAGTATTTAAATTGTAGATCTAAGATCTCAAAACAAGGGCACAGTTGACAAGGTGTCTGGTTAATGTAATGGGAAAACCAATAATTCCGGTTTCAAAGATTTTTTTTTTACTTGAATTAGTCGGTTTGTCTGATTTAACTACATAATCACCAGCTTTTCCCTTTATGTTTTTTTTTAAATATTATATTTCTTTATTCATAGAGACGCAGAGAGAGACAGAGAGGCAGAGACAGAAGCAGGCACCATGCAGAGAGCCTGACGTGGGACTCGATCCAGGGTCTCCAGGATCATGCTCTGGGCTGCAGGCGGCGCTAAACCGCTGCGCCACCGGGGCTGCCCCTCCCTTTATGTTAAAAAATGACCAGGTATCATAGAATGTCAAGGAAAGCCCATATAACTGGAATATGTCCAGTTGGTTTCCACTGGTGTGATCTGCTAACTGGCTGCAAACTGTTATATGCTGCACATTATGTTCAAAACTTTGTAGTATATGAGAAAAGAAACAAAAATAACTACAAATTCTCTGCAGCAACTTCTAAAAAGATGTTGATTCCATTTCCCCACCTCTTGAAATTGGACTGGCCTTAGAGTTGGGCAATGATGAGACATTAGCAACTCTGATGCAAGAAGTAGCTTGAAAAGTATTTATGCAATGAGGCTGGTCCTTTCTGGTTTTGGAAGTAAGCTGCTAAATTGGGCCAAATTTCTCTTTCTGTCTCTCTCCCTCTCTCTCTCTCTTTTAAGATTTATTCACTTGAGAGAGACAGAAAGTATGAGCATGTGCACACACATAGGGGAGAGGCAGAGGGAGGAGAGAGAATCTTAAGCAGACTCTGCACTGAGCATTGAAGCCCTAGGCAGGGCTTGATCCCAGGACCTTGAGGTCACAGTCTGAGCTGACCAAGAGTCCAACACTCAACCCCTCAATTGTGCCATCCAGGTGCTCCTGTTCTTTTTCATTTTTTTTTATTTATTTTTTTTATTATTATTTTTTTTGTTCACCATAGTAACTCAGTCATTGTATCCCCAGGATGCAACATGGTGCTAGCACTGAGTATCACTCAGATATATATTTTTTCATTTTTTTTTAAGGGGGGAGAGGGAGAGAGAGAATCTTTTTTTTTTTAATTATTTTTATTTTTATTTATTTATGATAGTCACAGAGAGAGAGAGAGAGAGGCAGAGACACAGGCAGAGGGAGAAGCAGGCTCCATGCACCGGGAGCCTGACGTGGGACTCCATCCCGGGTCTCCAGGATCACGCCCTGGGCCAAAGGCAGGCGCTAAACCGCTGCGCCACCCAGGGATCCCTCCTGTTCTTTTTCAATAACCATTGAGTTCAATCATTTTGGTGAAACCATTGATTTAACCTAAATATTGGTTTTATAAAAAATAAGGCAATAGCCCTAAAAATATACAATAGGGTCCTAACTAACAAATAGGTTGTATTCTAAGAGTCATTTATAAATCAGTTATCTGAACCTTAGAATATATATCCATGCATCATCACAGTGTCTGGTAAATGGCTGGTGCTCAAGATATAGTTCTTGACAAACTGAGAGTTGATGGAGGGAGGTGGGTAGGGGATGAGCTAAATGGGTGATGGGTATTAAGGAGGCACTTGTAATAATGAGCAATGGGTATTGTGAGTGCTGAATCACTGAACTATACTCCTGAAGCCAATGTTGCACTGTATGTTAACTAACTAGAATTTATTTTTATTTTTTTAAGATTTTATTTATCTATTCATGAGAGGCACACAGAGATAGGCAGAGACATAGGCAAAGGGAGAAGCAGGCTCCAAGCAGGGAGCCTGCGTAGGACTTGATCCCAGGACTCCAGGATCACACCCTGAGCTGAAGGCAGTGCTAAACCTCTGAGCCACCAGGGCTGCCCACTAACTAGAATTTAAATAAAACTTTGGGCTCCATGCAGGAAGCCCAATGTGGGACTCCATCCCGGCACCCCAGGATCATGCCCTGAGCCAAAGGCAGATGCCCAACCACTGAGTCACCCAGGTGTCTCCAGTTAGTTGATTTTAAGTTAAAGAGATTGTCCTGAGAATCTGGGTGGGCTTCATACAATTAGGTGAAAGGCCTTAAGAGCAAAGAAAAAGACGGATAAGAGAGAGGGAGAGAAATGGCAACATTTGGTGAATCTATGTGAAGTTAATTGCACTGTTACTGGAACTTTTTGAAGGTGTAAAATTTTTTCAGCATCAAAAATTTTTGTAAAGGAAGGAGGAAGGTGAGTAAAGTAAAAGTATTCAAAATCCTCACACTGCACTGGAAGTGGTAAAAGCACATATTTACCTTAAAGTTTTAGGGGCACCTGGGTGGCTCAGTCAGTTAAGTGTCCAACTCTTGGTTTCAGCTCAGGTCATAATCTCAGGATCATGAGATCAAGCTCTGCATTGGGCTCTGTGCTCAGTACAGAGTCTGCTAGAGATTATTTCTCCCTCCCTCTCTGCTCTTCCCCTTACTCGCATGCACACGTATGCTCTTTCTCTGTCCCTCTCAAATAAATAAATAAATTCTTTTAAAAAAATAAGTAATTAGGGGTGCCCGTGTGGCTCAGTTGGTTAAGTGCCTGCCTATGACTCAGGTCATGATCTCAGGGTTCTGAGATTGAGCCCTATGTCGGTCTCTCTGCTCAGTGGGGAGTCTGCTTCTCCCTCTCCCTCTGTGTTCTCCCTCTCTTTCTCTCTCAAATAACTAAATAAATTTTAAAAAATAATTAGTTAAGATTTAATCAATCAAGGATTTCATGTTATAATGTCTTAGGTAACCACTAAAACAAAGTAAAAAAAATAACAAACAAATTAATGGGAAAGGAGTGAGAGAATGGAAGAATAAAAGATAATGACTGCAAAAGAAAGCAAGATGTGAGGGAAAGGGGAACACAGAACACATTGAATAAAATAGAAAACAAACTGTAAGATATTTTTAAGTCTAACTATATTAGTAATTACATAAATTGTAAACAGACTAAGAATGGTTGTCAGACTGGATTAAAAAATGATTCTGTTTTTATAATAAAAGTAAGACATTAATTGCCTTTTTCACTCTGTTGACACTTGAACTGTTGGTGGAAACGCAGTGGTGGAAAAACGGCTGTCACCTTAGCCCAAGTCAAGGCAGTAACACCAAACTGTATTTACTAATAGCAGTTGTGCTCTTCACTGCCAGGCACTCGCCAAAACAAAAAGTCCATCTCACTTAAGAATGCCCTTGATGGGCAGTCCCCGTGGTGCAGCAGTTTAGCGCCGCCTGCAGCCTGGGGTGTGATCTTGGAGACAGGGGATAGAGTCCCACGTCGGGCTCCCTGCATGGAGCCTGCTTCTCCCTCTGCCTCGCTCTCTCTCTCTCTATGAATAAATAAAATCTTTTTAAAAAATTAAAAAAAAAGAATGCTCTTGATGAAGCATTATTAATTTTATGAATCCAATTCTCAAGTACAGTTCTTTTGAATACAGAAGGGATCTTAGCAGTCCTTTCCTCTGGTCCTATTCTGATATACAAATTACCTCTTCAGGATTCTGCTAAATGGTCGATTGGTTTTGGCTTAAATGCTGCAAGGATAGCAAATGTGTTCCCTATAATACAGTTTATTGAGCAATCATCTATTCCTACTGTCATACCCCTGACCAGCCTCTTAGTATCCCCAGGGACCAGGTGCTCACTTCTCTGCAAAATAAATGGTGCCATCTTTAATGATGCTAGTTGCCAAAGGCAACGTTCTAATAGCTTGGAAAACACTTGGTTAACAAGGCTGGAGATTTCATGAAAATTATGAACCACATAATACCAAAAGAGCCAAGAGTTTACCATGTCTAAGATCATGGAGGGGTGCCTGGGTTGCTCAAGTCAGCTGAGCGCCCAACTCTTGATTTTGGCTCAGGTGGTAATCTCAGGGTCATGGGATCGAGCCTTGCACCAAGCTCCGTGCTCCGTGGGGAGTCTCCTTGAGATTCTTTCTTTCTCCCTCATGCTCACATGTACACACTCTCAAATAAATAAATCTTCAACAAATTCACATTTTGTGGGTGTATACATTTTGTTTAACCTTATAATAAACACATACAAGTTAATAAGCTACTATGGCTCACCCCACGATTTACAAACACACATATATCTTAACACACTCCCTAAATTTGTTTTCAGAAATCTATTGTGCAGGGCACCTGTGTGGCTCAGTGGTTGACCGTCTGCCTTCAGCTCAGGTCATGATCTTGTGATCCTGGGATCGAGTCCCACATTAGGCTCCTCGCATGGAGCCTGCTTCTTTCTCCCTCTATGTCTCTGCCTTTCTCTGGGTCTGATGAATAAAAAATAAAATAGGAATCTAATGTGTATGTCACTAATGCTAAGAATCACAGGAAATACAATTAGACATACAACAACTACCTTACATTTATTTTTTTAAAAAGATTTTATTTATTCATGAGAGACACAGAGAGAGAGAGATAGGCAGAGACAGAGGCAGAGGGAGAAGTAGACTCCCCACTGGGAGTCCGATGTGGGACTTGATCCCCGGACTCCAGTATCACGCTCTGGGTGGCTCAACTGCCAAGCCACCCAGGCACGCCAACTAGCTTACATTTAAACTCAGAGTGCTGAGCCTTTCCTATAGACTCATAGTAACTTTCACTCTGCCCTGTTTGACTAAGAAGTAACCTGTTCGACTAAGAAGAAAACTGACAGTGCCTTTCTGACCAGTAAACATGGTGAAGAAGAAACAGCATCTTATAGAAAAAAAATAAACAAAAAAGAGCCAAGAATAAAACAGTCAACACTCTGTTTAGATTGACAAATAATGTGAGAATGCCAGCCATGTTTAGTATTGGTCACAAAGATTCAAGGAGCCAAAATTGTATCTGATGGTCTTTTCAGTTATAGTTTTGGAGGGAGTATTTCTAACAAAGGTACATTTCTTTCTTTCTTTTTTTTTTTCTTCAAAGGTACATTTCTGACATTCCAACTAATCACCAAGGATGTTCAGGGCAAAAACCTGCCTAACCAACTTCTACCAACTTCTGTGGTAGATCTTATTCATAAAGTATGTACTACTCTGATGCACACATTCATGGCAAACAAGCAGTGGGTATTTGCCTTGTTTAGATGTTAGATTTACATGTTGGATTTACCAAAAAGTACACAATATTTCTAAAATTTCTGATGACTAGCTCCATTCATCAGTATCTAGTAGGGGCTTCCAATATGGAAAGTGATGGAAATTATGTCACAGAAGATATCCTCAAATTGACTTCAGGGACACCTGTGTGGCTCAGCGGTTGGGCACCTGCCTTCAGCTCAGATGGTGATCCTGGAGTCCCAGGATCGAGTCCTACATTGGGCTCCCTGCATGGAGCCTGCTTCTTGCTCTGCCTGTGTTCCTGCCTCTCTCTCTCTCTGTCTGTCTCATGAATAAATAAATAAAATATTTTTTAAAAAATAAAATAAAAAATAAAAACGATTTCAAATAAATGGTCAATAAGCTTGGGAATGACATAGAAAAATCTAACCAATATAATCTACTAGAAAAGAATAAAAGCTGAGGAAGCCTGAATTTGAATTGGACAAACTAATGAAGGCAATAGTTCTGGAAAATCTCTTGGGAAATAAAAATGCCTAGCTTATCAAAAGCCTAGCTCAAACCCAAGAATCTTTTTAAAAGCAGAACTTTTAAATGATGACAAAGAATAATTCTTATGGAGAGCAGGGATCCCTGGGTGGCGCAGCGGTTTAGCGCCTGCCTTTGGCCCAGGGTGCGATCCTGGAGACCCGGGATTGAATCCCATGTCAGGCTCCCGGTGCATGGAGCCTGCTTCTCCCTCTGCCTCTCTCTGTGATGACTATCATAAATAAATAAATAAAAATTAAAAAAAAATTCTTATGGAGAGCAGAGGAAGCCAGGTGAGTGGTTAAGAGAATATAACATATAACATTTTAAAAATATTAAATAAAATGTTCTACCCTCACAGAATCTAATATGTTCACTTCATGCACAATTTATTCTCCTCTTTTTGTTCTATTATCTATAACTTCTTTGTCAAATGCTGGCCAGTATTAAAATTTTTTCCTTCATAGAAGGGAACCACAGTAAAATTGACATTTAAAAAAAAACCTAGGACACCTAGGTGGCTCAGTGGTTGAGCATCTGCCTTAGGCTCAGGTCATGATCCAGGAGTCCTGGGATCGAGTCCCACATTGGGCTCCCCGTGGGGAGCCTGGTTCTCCTTTTGCCCGTGTCTCTGCCTCTTTCTTTCTGTGTCTCTCATGAATAAATAAGTAAATAAAATCTTAGAAAAATATCAGTGTATAATGCAATCATATTTATGCGCCAGTAGAAAAGGATGGTGAAAACCAAATTGGGAATGAGAAAACAGTGGTGACCAAAATAAAAACTTTTTAAAAATCAGTAACATAGTGCCAGTAATATCAAACATTTACTGAGATGGCTTACTGTGTGCCAGGCATCATCTACCATTTGTCATGCACAATCCCACTTGAGGCTTACAACCATTCGAATTGTGTCAGCCGGAACCTCTGGGAAGCAGATGGAGCTTTACTGGGGGAATGCCTGTGAAAGAGAAAAGGTGGAAAAAGTAGAACTGGGCAGGTAGTCTTCAGACCACACTGCAGAGTTGACACTTATTAAACATCAGGCTGGATGGGGAGAGCCTCACTGAGATCTCGCTGCAGTCTGAGAAATCCTTGGCCATCAGGAACTCTGGAGCAACATTTGCCCACTGGAAGAGTCTCATCTTGGGCTGAAGTGACTATGCTCCTTCCCCACAGAGCTCAGTCACTGGTGCGGGGTGTTAGGGGGGTGGCTACCCAGGAAGATCATGATCTCCCCTCAAAATCCAAGTTAGCTCCAAAAGGTTCTAAGAGCTAAAGCACTCCTCAGAGCTGAACAGCAAGTTCCTTCCTGCAGGCAGATCTAAGCCGTGTACCTCAGGGCTGCCACAGTGAGGTAGGTTTTATTATGATCCGATTTTCGGAAAGTAAAATGAAGCATAGAGGTTATGTAAATTTCCTGAAGTTACACAACGAGCAAAGAGCTAATAAATCTCTCCTCTGTTCCTTGTGTGGTTGATAGTAAAAACTATCTTATGATTTATTGGAGTTTTTAGAAATGTTCAATGTTTATCAATGTCATTTAAATATGCCTTTTAAAAATATTAAGTGTTTTATTGCTAAGTATACAAAAAGACTATCATACAAAAAAAAAAGACTACGGTGTTAAAGTTTTCATTTTAAAAAAGCAAAAAGGATGTGAGATAATATATTCCAAGCTCTAGAGATGTTTAGTCCTATTTTTCTTTGCTCCCCAGCCAAAAGGTGGTGTTGTTTTTAACAATTAAATCTCTGGGCCTCAGTCAAAGGTGCTAAGTTTCAGTGTGGATGAAGAGTTTACAACATAGTTCTAAACATCTGAAAACTGGAATTGCAGGAAAGTGCTCAGAGACCCGTAATTACAGTAGCACTCCCAGGTGCTGCTATAACAATTTTATTGCCAACACACTGGTCTCTTTTACCTCCTACACTAGGGAGGTATGAAGGGCCAGAGGAAATAGTCAAGCAGCAGGCAGTCTAGTGGTTATAGGCATCATTTGCCTAATGACATTTTCTAAATCGATTTCTTTATTACCTAGAGACCCTACTCCTTCCCCTTTAATTGTCATGTTTTCCTGACTCTGAGGAAAACACTGCTTTGGGCAAGCTGGAGAGCCCAGGTGGCTGGGGCCTTCAGAATTCTAGACTCCTCCATCCTTGCCAATTCTTTCACCATAATCTGTCATGGGAAAGAAGTAGGGTAGAAGAAACCAAGGGGAGCTGGAGTTGGGATCACCTTTGTATGAAAAATAATCCTCTGGCTCTTTGGCTTTGCTTTTAACATAACTTTTAAAGAACACAGTCTAAGTTTATTGTGGAAAAATCAGAAAACAGGAGGGAAGGAAGGGAAGGAAGGGAAAGAAGGGAAGGAAGGAAGGAGGAAGGAAGGAAGTAAATCACCAGCTAGGGAGGAAGGAAGGAAGGAAGGAAGAAGGGAGGGACAGAGAGGAAAGGAAACCACCACCCAGAGCTATCTGATATGTCAGTTAGTGCATACCTTTCCAGTCTCTCACTCCTGCGTATTTGTTGTTATTCCTTAACTATTATTTTGTAACTAGTTCTTCTTTATTCAGTATCAGGAATGTCTTTTTACGTCAATAAATCAATTTCTACAAATTTGTACATATATCTGTAATACAAAGAATATCCCATTAGGGAACACTTAAATTTTTTTTTGTTCCTTTTTTATTTTTTATTTTTATTTTTTAAAGATTTTATTTATTTATTCCTGAGAGAGACAGAGAGAAGCAGAGACATAGACAGAGGGAGAAGCAGGCTCCATGCAGGGAGCCCAATGTGGGACTCAATCCCAGGACCCCAGGATCACGCCCTGAGCTGAAGGCAGACGCTCAATCGCTGAGCCACCCAGGCAACCTCATTCCTTTTTTATATTAAAAATGACAACTTAAGGGCACCTGGGTGGCTCAGTGGATTAAGTGTCTGACTTTTGGTTTCGGCTCCAGTCATGATCTCAGGATTGTGAAATCAGCTCCATGTTGGGCTCCTCATTCAGCAGGGAGTCTATGTGAAAGGTCCTCTCTCCCTGCCCCTCCCTTCACTCATGCATGCTTGCACATGCATGTGGCCCACTCTCTCTCTCTCTCTAAAAAATAAGTAAATAAATCTTTTTAAAATTTTTTAAAAAACCAAATTAGTGAACATTCCTGTAGCCAAATTTCTTGGTAAAGTTTTTGAGATAAAATTCTCAAAACAAAATTTAACATTTAACAATGTTAAAATGTACAATTCAGAGGTTGTTAGTATGTTCACAAGATTGGGCAATCATCACCAACCAGTCTGGTTCCAGAGCATTTCCATCACCCCCAAAAGAATCCCTATACTCTTAGCAATGACACTCTCAATACCCCTCTTCCCCCATCCCCTGGCAACCACTAATCTATTTTCTGTCCTATGGGTTTACCTATCCTGGACATGTCATATAAATAGGATTATACTACATGTAGCCTTTTGTGTCTGGCTTCTTAGCAACATGTTTCAAGATTCATCCATGTTGTGGCCCTTTAGTGCCATAGGAATCAGCGTTTCATTGCTTTTTATGGCTGAATATTTGGCTGACATTTGGGTTGTGCCAATAAAACTAGGGAAACGGAGATGCCTGGGTGGCCCAGTTGGTTAAGCATCTGCCTTTGCCTCAGGTCATGATCCCAGGGGTCCTGGGATTAAGCCCCTCATTGGGCTCCCTGTTCAGTGGGGAGTCTGCTTTTCCTACTTCCCCTGCTTGTGCTCTCTCTTTATCACTCTCTGTCTCAAATAAATAGATAAAATCTTTTTTTTTTTTTAAGATTTTATTTATTTATTCATGAGAGACACAGAGAGGCAGAGACACAGGCAGAGGGAGAAGCAGGCTCCATGCAGGGAACCCGACGTGGGACTTGATCCCTGGTCTCCAGGATCACATCCTGGGCTGAAGGTGGCGCTAAACTGCTGAGCCATCCGAGCTGCCCCAATAAATAAAATCTTAAACAAAAACAAAAACCCACTAGGGAACAGTCTCCATGACTCTTCTGCCATATGCTAATGTGGAAACGTGCTTATGTGGCAGTGGCACATGGACAGTCAACTGGGAAAGAGTAGGACAAGACACTGAGGTCCGCAGCCAAGGACAAAGACAAGACTATTATTAGTACACTAGGGTTGGGAATGGAAAGTTGGATTTACAAGTGATTTTTTTTAGTTTGTTCTTAAAAATATTCCATTATCTTAACAATGAGAATACATTTTTTTAAAGCCAGACAGCTTGGCTTCATGGCTATGGTTATTTGTTCTGGTCCAAGGCAGGTCATGTTTAATGCACCCATTGTACCCTACGTAACATGAGGATAACATCTGCAGCCAAGGAAAACTACGTGAACTTATTCACCTAATATAAACATACATATATATATAGTTTTTAATATTTTATTTATTTATTCATGAGAGATACAGAGAGAGGCAGAGACACAGGCAGAGGGAGAAGCAGGCTCCCTACAAGGAGCCCGGTGCAGGACTCGATCCCAAACCCTAGGATCACGCTCTGAGCCGAAGGCAGACGCTGAACCACTGAGCTACTCAGGCGTCCCTACATATGTATTTTTATTTTTAAGATTTTATTTATTTATGCATGAGAGACATATATAGGGAGAGGCAAACACAGGCAGAAGCAGGCTCCATGCAGGGAGCCTGATGTGGGACTCGATCCCTGGTCTCCAGGATCCCACCCTGGGCTGAAGGCGGCGCTAAACCACTGAGCCACCGGGGGCTGCCCCCTACATATGTATTTTTAAATCAATAAGAGAAAAGGCCTATATCCAACCAAGTAGTGAGTTCTCTCACAGTGTGGAAAAATAAATAACTAATATGTGGGCTTTAAACAAACTTTAAGGTCTAAAAGCTCTATCCCTCATATGAGTAAAAAATCAGGCAGCTTGGTTCTCTAAGCTGTCTGGCACAGCTGATACAGGGAATATATACCACAATAGGGATCAAGTTTGCAGTATTTTCTGTAGAGAGCACACTTTGCAGCTTCACTTCAGACCCTATAAATCCCAAGTAATGCTGCTTTTTGAGCTCCTTTGATTGGAGAGACCATTTCATATGATAATATTTTTCCTGTACTTCCTATCAATGGCAAGCCTCCTTTTCCATTACATATAAATCCATTTCATAGGATACCTTGTAGCTAAGATTTCTTAAAGAAGACATAAAAACATAACCAGGGGGGCACCTGGGTGGCTCAGTCAGTTAAGCTTCCAACTCTTGATTTGGTCTCATGTTCTGAGTCATGGGATTGAACCCTATGTTGGGCTCTGCGCTCTACTGCTTGTCCCTTTCCCTCTGCTCTCCCCCCCCCCCCATAAATAAATAAACAAACAAACAAATAAATAAATAAATAAATAAATAAATAAAATCTTAAAAAAAAAAAAACCAATGAAAGAAAAAGGTGATCAGTTTGTCTGCCGTAAAATGAAGACCATCAGGGATGCCTGGGTCGCTCGTTGGTTGAGTGTCTGCCTTTGGCTCAGGGTGTGATCCCAGGTCCGGGGATCAAGTCCCACATCAGGCTGAGAGGAGCCCACTTCTCTTTTTTGCTTATGTCTCTGCCTCTCTCTCTCTCTCTCTCTCATGAATAAATAAATCTTTAAAAACAAAAAATGAAAAGCATCAGGGGCATCCGGTTGGCTCAGTGGGTTGAGCATATGCCTTCAGCTCAGGTCACAATCCCAGGGTCCTGGGATAGAGCCCTGCATCAGGCTCCCTACTCAACAGGAATCTGCTTCTCCCTCTCCCTCTGCCCCTCTCCTGCTCTTACTCTCACACATGCGCTCTCTCTCTCAAATAAATACATTAAAATTAAAAATAATAAAATGAAAAGCATCCATGTTAATCAATTAGGGAATACTTTCACTATATATATGTGTGTATATACATATATAAAATAACATTGTTTACTTTAAAGATCTTACAATGTTACTTGTCAATTATACCTCAATAAAGCTGGAGGAAAAAACCCAATAATTCCCATTCTAGTTATCTATTTGAAAGTATTTGGAATTGCTATAAAAAACAGTTCTCCGAAAAAAAACAAAAAACAAAAAACAAAACAAAACAAAACAGTTCTCCGGCCTTAGTTCTTCCAAACCTGGAATTGACCAAACCAGACACACCTCCCTACACAAATTAAATTAAATTAAGAACATTAGAAAGAAACCATTAAGAGATCTAAAAGGCAACCTACAGTGTGGGAGAAGGTATTTGCAATACATATATGTACACACACACAAAAAAAATATATCCTTCAAAGGATTCATATCCAGAATGTTTAAAACTCTAACAACAACAACAACAAAAAACTCTTACAAATCAGTAAGAAAAAGTCAAATAGAAAAAGACAAAAGGCAGTGCAGATATTTCATAAAAGGATATATGAATGACAAACATCAGAAAATGTGCTCAACATCAGTCATCAAGGATATGTAGATTAAAGCAAAAATGTGACCAGAATGACTAAATTGAAAAGATGCTAAATACCAATTGTTGGCAAGGAGATGGAACAAATGGAACTCTCAAACACTGCTGGTAGAGTACAAAATGGTACGAACACTTAGGAAAATCATTTGCCAATATCTCTGAAGAGTGAACATATGCATATCCTAGGGTACAATAATTCCACTCCGACTATATACCCAACAAAAATGCATCCATATGTTCACCAGAAGACATGTACCACAGTGTTCATCAAAGTTACCAAAATATCTATGAAAAAACTATGGTTCATTCAAATGATGAAATATTACACTGTAAGGAAAATGAGTGATCTAAAACTATACACAATACAGATGAACCTTAAAGTTTAAGATAGAAAAGAATACGTGCTATCCAATTCCATTTCTATAAAGTAAAAACACAAGCAAAATTAATCTAATTGTCAGAAGTCAAGGGAAGGTAGTGACTGGAAAGGAGCATGGGCAGGGTGCGGGAGGGTTTCTGAAGAAACTGGTCATGTTTCGTTTCTTAAACTGGATGCAAGTTACATGGGTATGCTTGGTTAGCAAAAGTCCTTGAGCTATATACATTTATGATAGTGCCCTTTTCTTTATTTTTTTTTTTAAGATTTATTTATTTATTCACAACAGACAGAGAGAGAGAGGCAGAGACACAGGCAGAGGGAGAAGCAGACCTCATGCAGGGAGCCTGACGTGGGACTTGATCCTGGGTCTCCAGGATCATACCCTGGGCCAAAGGCAGCGCCAAACCACTGGGCCATCGGGGCTGCCCGTGCCCTTTTCTTTAAAGTAGGCTCCATGCCCAACGGGGTGCTTGAACTCATGACTCTGAGATCAAGAGTCACATCCTCTACAGACTGAGCCAGCCAAGTGCCCCAGTAGTGCCCTTCCTTATATATATATATTTCACTCTGATGAAGTTTGAAAATAAATGTACCCAGGGAAACCTAAATTTTTAGTGGCTAAAATGTTTATCTGCAAATACTTTTCAAATTATTTTTTAGTTTTTCGGATTTCTACTTACAGAATTTTTGGTATTGGCATCAAAATTGTTTCTTACCAGTTGGCCCTTCTGAACCTCTGTTTTCTTACCTGTAAAATGAGGATAGTAGAATTTAAAAGCCAGGGTGATTTTTAGGGGTGCCTAGCTGGCTCAGTCAGAAGAGGATACAATTCTTGATCTCAGGATTGTAAATACAAGCTGCACGTTGGATGTAGAGATTATTAAAGAAGATAAACTCTAAAAAGTAAATAAAAGCCGGTGTGATTTTTAAAGTGCTTAGCACAGTGCTTGGCACAAAATGTTCAATGGTTAACTTAATACTTTTCTCTAAACCAGTGGGACTTCCCAGGTGGCTAATATAGCATCCTGTACTAACCTCTGTTTTAGCATTTCTTAGTGTCTATTTTCCAAGACTGTGAGGCCCTTGAGAGCCAGGTATAGTGTGTAGCATACAATATTCCCAAAGCCTAGTTTAGCATCTGGCATAGAATTCAGTATTTATTAAATAAATGATTAAATACATTTCAGATACTTTGCAACATCTATTTTATTGCTAAATCATGACATCACATTCATATTCTCTGAAACAAGTTTTCTTGGTTTCTATCCTCCACTAATAATTTTTCCCAAAATATTCTGATTTGATTCTGTTCCAAGAGAACCTCTTCCTGCTATTCCCTCATATTCTTCATTACCTGTCATATTAGGGCAGCAGAATTTTGATCTGCTAAATCTAAATAACTTCATTGCTACCCTCCAAAATTTCTTTAAAAAGCCTTGCGAGTAATAATTTCTTCTGCTCTGGCCCAAATATACAGAGAGAGGCAGAGACACAGGCAGAGGGAGAAGCAGGCTCACGAGCCTGTGGGGAGCCTGATGTGGGACTCGATCCCGGAACTGCAGGATCATGCCCTGAGCCAAAGGCAGATGCTCAACCACTGAGCCACTCAGGCTTCCGTAGAGACTATCTTTGATGAATAAAACAGTGTGGTCATTCGCACTAATTTCTACATTTTAACATGATTAAGAAAAAATAATTTGGGACTAATTGTGGGTATCCAATCAAATGAGAGGCAAAGAAAGAAACTAGAAGTCCCCAGGTAAAGCCAGATTTTTGTTTCCTTTCCACTGATGACATGGTATGCTTAATAACTTTATTCCTGAGGGAGGATATCCCATTCTGAAAAACACACTACTCTAGGTGCTTCCATCAAAATAATCTCTTGGACTTGAAAATAAAGTCTTTACCCCCAACCTTCCATGGCTCTATAGTTTCCTTCAAATGCTTTTCATCTTATTGGCATGTAATACACAGACAGAAGTACACAGCTCTCCAAACCTTTCTCATCTCTACTTTTCATTAGTAAAAAAAAAAAACGAGTACATACTTAATGCACATATAGCACTGTGCTGATATTATACTATAAAACATTAAACAATACAAAAATAGATCTTAAAATTTATCATAAGAAAAAATAGGGGGGAGGACAATTGGGTGGCTCGGTGGTTGAGTGTCTGCCTTCAGCTCAGATCGTGATCCCAGGGTCCCGGGATAGAGTCCTGCATCGAGCTCGCTGAGGGAAACCTGCTTCTCCCTCTGCGTATGACTCTACCTCTCTCTGTATCTCATGACTAAATAAATGAAATCTTAAAAAAAAAATTTTTTTTAACTATGTATGGTGACAGATGTTACCTAGATGTTACTGTGGTGATCATTTTGCAATATATACAAATATCGAATCACTTTGTTGTACACCTGGAACTAATACATCACATGTCAATTATACCTCAATAAAAAAAAAAAAAAAGGAGAAAAAAGAATGAAAAAAATAGAAATAGCAGTCTTGTGGGACAAGGACATTTAGATAAGAACATTTTCTTTCTCCTTTGTAATAATTTCAAATTAATTGCAAAAAATACTAAGGGCTAGCTTTTAGCGGTTTTTTTCTTTCTTTCTTTCTTCTTTCTTTTAAATATTTTATTTATTTATTCATGAGAAACAGAGAGAGAGAGACAGAGGCAGAGACAGAAGCAGGCTCCATGCAGGGAGCCCGACGCGGGACTCGATCTGGGGTCTCCAGGATCACACCCTGGGCTGAAGGCGGCGCTAAACCGCTGAGCCACCCAGGCTGCCCAGTTGTTTTTCTTTTTTAAGATTTTGTTTATATCAGAGAAAGAGGGAGAGAGCACATGCATAAGCAGGGAGAGGGGCAGAGGGAGCAGCAGACTCCATGCTGAGTGGGGAGCCTGATGTGGCTTGATCCCCAAACCCTGGGATCATGACCTGAGCTGAAGGCAGACACTTAACTGAGCCACTCAGGTGCACCTGCTTTTAGTTCTTATTAAGGAGTATATATATATATATATATATATATATATATATATATATATATATATTTTTTTTAAAGATTTTATTTAAGGGCAGCCCTGGTGGCTCTGCGGTTTAGTGCCACCTTCGGTCTGGGGTGTGATCCTGGGGTCTCGGGATCGAGTCCCATGTCAGGCTCCCTGCATGGAGCCTGCTTCTCCCTCTGTGTGTCTCTCTCTTGAATAAATAAATAAATCTTTGAAAACTTTTTATTTAATTGTTCACGAGACACAGAGAAAGGCAGAGGGAGAATCAGGCTCCCTGTGAGGAGCCTGATGCAGGACTCGATCCCAGGGCTCTGGGATCATGACCTGAGCTAAAGGCAGATGCTCAACCACTGAGCTACTCAGGTGCACTGTAAAATTGTCTTTTTCAAAAGGAACTGGAAATAGATTCACCCAAACATTTTAAATATTTCTAAGGCTTACATTTAAGCTAAATGACTACTTAGCTATGGATGAAGCAATGGACTAGCTCCAATTTTAGTTCTACAACTACCTACCTAGGTGACCACTAGGTAAACTTCATTTGTAAAAGGAGCAGAGCTAAATTGGATGATCCTAAAATCTTCTGAGTATCATGTGGGACTAGCACCACCTCGTGGACATTCATATAGAAATACATGATAAGGTAAGTTACATGGCCAAGGTAGAAAAGCTGATGGTTAAAATAGCAGTAAAGGCCTTATTCTTCCTGGCAGCTTCCTCAATAATTTAGTTTACTGAGAATATATGAAACGGCTTTAATTCTTCAGAAAAAAAATTAAAATTGTAACTTTTAACTGACAGATTTCTTCTTAACAATTAATAGACTGACATCCCCAGGATGCTCAAAAACAAACATATGCCTACTGCACTCCTCCCTCATCACTGGCTTATGTGGAAAAGAAAAAAAAAGTACAAAGAAATCTGAAATCTAATGGAGAGTTTAAGAAGCGGAGTCTTAAGCCACATGAGCCAAAAGCACCCCTGAAATTCTGCACTCGAGTGCCGTGGTCTTTGGCACCAGCATAACTGGGAAAAGGGGGCAGCATTTCGGTTCCAATGTGAATGGTGCTTCCTTGGAGGTTTTCCAGGAGGCTAGGCTGGTGGAAACAGGCAACTGGCCTGGCTTAAACTGTTTAGATTTGGGCCTTGAGGCTAAAAGGTAATCTGTACTATTTCAGCATGTTTTATGAATTGGTTCCACTGTAACACAGCCAAAATTTGCCCTTCAAAAATCATCCCAAGAGCCTATCTTGGCCACTCCCTGCATTTCAGCACACTTTTGTACAGCTTAATTACTGTATATCTGGCACCACTTCATGCCCTTTATACACTTTCCCAATCCTGGGATTCATGTGCTGCCAAAGCATAATAATCTTGTAGTGAATACATTTTCTCCTTTAAGCACTGAAACTTAAAGCCTTTTTACAGCTTTTTTCTGAGGTGTTTTGATGTGCAATATTTAAGACCTTACCTGTGTTCACCATAATTGTAGATAATAAAAGTTTTCATCTCTTTTATCCACTTAGACCTCATAAAGACGAAAAGAACAAATGATGCCACACACCTTTCACTGTGCATCTATTTTAGGCCAGGACCTTTATGATGCAGTCTCTCAATTTATTCTTACTATAGCTCTGCTATATTTCCTCCCATTTACAGAGGAGGAAATGAGATCATAAAGCCAGAAAGTACCAAAACCAAGATTTGAATTCATGTCTTCTGATTCTAAATCCATTGTTTATTCATCTATGCCCTGGTGATACTAACAAGCTTGTGTGCTAAATATAATACCTACACCCTACCACATCTTTACTTGGGAATAAAAACCATAGAGAAATCAAGAAAGTAGGAGTCAAGTGCAATATAAGGACAAGAATAAGCACAACACCCTAAGTGAGCCAAGATCCTCAAAGGACTTAGGGATGACATGATTTCTCAAGTTTAAAGGACTACTCGGGACATTTAATAGGGTCTTGGATAATGAATACTTGAAAGTTTAAGAAGTCTCACAGTACTTATCATCCCACAGGTTGTTCATTTACAAAAGAAAAGTGCATTAAAATGGAAAAAAAAAAAAAAAGGAAAGGTCTGGCAGTCACCATCTTAACCAAATGATCAATCTTAGCATCCCCAGTGGAACAACTTGACACTGTGTGCAGCTTGATGTGATACAGTAAGAGATGAACCACAGAGCCTGTTACATTCTTACCAAAAAGTATAAAATCTACTAAGAAAAACAGAAAAAATCCAGAATATTGGACATTGTACAATGGACTTAAGACACCAAAAAGTTCAATGTCATGGGGGAAAGGCAGGGAGGGCTATTCCAGACTAAATGTATGCAAAAACCCTAATGAGGAAGTTTTAAAGATTTTTATTTATTTATTTGAGTACATGGGCGGTGGCAGGCAGAGGGAGGAGAGAAAATCTCAAGCAGACTCTGCAGTGAGCAGAGCCCAACCCTGAGATTGTGACCTGAGCTGAAATCAAGAGCGCTTAACCAACTGAGCCACAAGGAAAAGGTTTTAAAAGGCCCTTTGGGATAATAGGGGCAACTTATTTCATACAGATTATATTAGCTGTTAACTATCTCAGGTATGGCAATGGCATTGTGATTTTATGTAGGAAATCCTTATTCCAAGATGAATGCTTTTCAGGGACGAAGTGCCATTTTGTCACAACTTACTTTCAAATGATTCAGCAAAAACAATTAGATACAGTACATAACAATTAGATACAGTACATGTGGCAAAATGTTAACAGCTGGTGGATCTAAGAGGAAGTTATACTGTTGTACTGCCCTTTAAACTTTTATATTCCTTTCAACTTTTTTTTTCAACTTTTAAATTCTTGATATTCATCAAGACCATTAGCATAAGTTCAACTCTTCTATGAACTTCTGAAAATACAAAATTATAATCAATATATACTATGCTTCTATTCACATATCAGTAATCACTGTACCAGACTCTCGGCATCATAGTGGTGAGAAAAGACATTTCCAGCTTTTATGGAACCTACTCAGCATGTAATTGTGTAATGGAGGGTACAGTGGCTGCTCTGGAAGGCTTCCCCAAGTGGTACCTGAGAGGAAACCTGAAGGGTGAGTAGGGGATGTCTAGCTAGAAGATGGTGGGGAAATGGGTCAAAGGGGACCAAGAGTACATGTGAAGGTACTAATGATAGAGGTGGTCAATCTGGAAAGTGACAGGTATGTATTTCCTGCTGCTTCCCACAGTCTTCCACCCTTTCTACAGAGCTGGTCTCCTGGTTCCATTAACCACTCCCTATCAACCCTCAGATCTAAAGGTGGGAACAGCATCCTGTTACTAGTCCCAGTGTTACCAGGCCTGAGAAGTGCATTCTTTGTATATAGCTTAGTTTATTTCTGTTTTCCTTATTAGCCTTGGCCATAGATTGGAGTTTTTTATTGGTTGAGTGATTGAAGTCACTTATTCTGTTCTTTAAAAGTGTTCTAATTCTCATAGTTCTATCTTTATTCTTTCCTTAGTTCAATTTTGTTGTACTTTTCTTAGATTCTTATATTGAATCTTAAGTTATCAAAAAGATTTAGTTTCATTCTGTAATTGTTATCGACTTACACAGTTTAAAATTGTAGTTTTGTTTCCTCCACGCTAAATATTATAGTGATAAAGATGATGTGCATCCTGTGCACAGCTTTGTAAAATACCTTTAATCAACTTTCCTTGGGGATCCCTGGGTGGCTCAGCGGTTAAGCGCCTGCCTTTGGCCCAGGGCGTGATCCTGGAGTCCCAGTATTGAGTCCCACATCGGGCTCCCTGCATGGAGCCTGCTTCTTCCTCTGCCTGTGTCTCTGCCTCTCTCTCTCTCATGAATAAATAATCTTCAGTTATCTATTCCCTGCTAGCACCTTGTAGAAAACAGTTGAGCACCTTGATAAAAAGCTCTGTAGACTTGAAAGATGCCAGCATAATCTAGGTGGTATCTGGGCTGGTGGGAATCAGAGATGGTTGAGAAAGAGGACTGAAGAGGACTCTGGCCAGGGAGCATCTGAGGAAGGAAGCTTAGAAGCTGCAGTGTTATCAGACAAAAATTCTTGAAGAAAGATACTATCCATTTATATCAAGTGCTGTTGAAAGGCTGGATGAAAAAACTGAGGGCTTTGGAATTCCCCATGAGAAAGCCACCAGTGATCCCTGGAGTGGTGGGGACAGAATCAACAACACTGGAGTGGACTGTAAAGGTGGCTGGAGGCAAAGAATACACTTGCTACCTTAAAAACATGTTTGGGTACACATGTACCCAAACATGTGTGTATTGGGGGGGGGGAACATAATTATTCAAGTTCCTATTTTAATCCTGATAACTTACTGAATAATCTTGAGATTTTGGAGTCTTAATTGTTGAGATTTGAAACAATGACTCTTTACTATAATTACAAAAAAACCCAAACCCAAAAACCCCAGACCATGTTAAAGCTAATATAAGCTGAATATAGAGAACTGAAGTCCTAAAATGGAGCTAATTATTTTTCCCCCTTTCTAGCAAAGAAAGGACAGGCTTTGACAAAATCTTTTCAGTTCTCTAAACTGAAAGATTGAGCTCTTTTAACTGAAGCCTGAAACTAAGTATGTCCAAGACCCCCTAACTCAATATATAATAACGAACAGTTTCTAATCAGGGTGTTAAGATATCTGAAACCCAAAGCATTCTCATGATCACAATGAGTAACCAAACTCCACAGCTCGAGAGAAATTGTTAGAACCTTCAGATCCCTTTCTTTGAGAACATAAGCCTGTGAAACTATCTTTGATCCAATTTGGCTTTTTCCCTGCTTCCCAGTTCACTGAACATCACACAAGAATGGTTGCCAGAGTACCACAATGCTAAATCTGGAGCATTAGGAAACTGTTACAGGGACACTGAATTAGGAGACTCCCTGGGCATCTTCCATCCTTCACTGCAGAGCAGTGAGTCTGGCTCAGTGAGTCTGGCTACCTTTGTCTATTTTTAGAATATCCAGTTATTTCACTAACCCTCCTGAAGACTGTTTTCTACAAAAAAGACAGTATATTAGTAGGCACATCTAAATTAAGAAACAAAACTTGATAACTAATTTAGACAAAGTAACAGTCAACCTCTCAGCAAGGCTTTAACACTTGCCTCTCATTTTCAGCCTTCAAACCAGAGCAAGGTAACCATCTCCAAATGCAGGTGAAGACAACACCACTGCTATGGCAGGGACAGGGGCCAATTCAAAGAGCAAAGGCTTTTGAAAAATTGATTTCAAAGTTACAAATGACCTTGCACATCTACTTACCTGAGAACAGTTTTTTTTTCTTTTTTTGCAAAGTTGTTTAAACAATGTGTTTTTTTTTTTTTTTTTTAAATTTATGATAGTCACAGAGAGAGAGAGAGAGGCAGAGACACAGGCAGAGGGAGAAGCAGGCTCCATGCACCGGGAGCCTGATGTGGGACTCGATCCGGGGTCTCCAGGATCGCGCCCTGGGCCAAAGGCAGGCGCCAAACCGCTGCGCCACCCAGGGATCCCAACAATGTTTATTTATTTTTTTTATTATTTATGATAGTCATACAGAGAGAGAGAGAGAGGCAGAGACACAGGCAGAGGGAGAAGCAGGCTCCATGCACCGGGAGCCTGACGTGGGATTTGATCCCAGGTCTCCAGGATCGCGCCCTGGGCCAAAGGCAGGCGCCAAACCGCTGCGCCACCCAGGGAGCCCTTAAACAATGTTTAAAAGCGCCTGACCCACAGTAGGGTAATTTTTTTTTTTTTTGCTACAGAAAGCAAAAGCACTTGTAATGTAGGGCAAAGAGGCCCAATTTCAAGTGATTCAGTCAGAAAAAATGAGATGCTATGGCAGACAACACTCTTAAGATGTCCTTCATGAGCCCCACACCCCACCTCATGGTTTTTTCACTGTATAATCCTCTCCATTTGAATGTGGGCAGGACCTGAGAAGCTACATTTGAATGTGGGCAGGACTTGAAGCTTCAGAGTCCTACCTCGCAAACTGGCTCTGGAGACCTGTTGGCTTGATGCAGGAGGCAGCCACATCAGAAGTACCCACGTGGCAAGGAACCCAGGGGCCCTACAGCCAGTTAAGGAATCTGGGGTGTCCATGCTAAAGCCACAGGAAATGAGTTCTGCCAACAACCTGAGTTTAACTTCAGATTAACTTGATAACTTCACAGTAACTAGATTAGGTGTTGGCAAATCATCTGGACTATACCAAAACCAAATTTAAACCCAACATTAAGAAAGTCTGGCTTAGGGCAGCCCAGTGACTGAGCAGTTTAGCACCGCTTTCAGTCCAGGGCCTGATCCTGGAGACCCGGGATCAAGTCCCACGTCGACTCCCTGCATGGAGCCTCCATGGAAAAAAAAAAGAAAAAAAAGAAAGTTTGGCCTACAGGATCCACCTTTCCCACCTAATCATCTGTTTTTAAAACTTTGATATGAGGGGGTACCTGGGTGGTTTATTCTGTTAAGCCCGCCTTGGGCTCAGGTCATGATCCCAGGGTCTTGGGACAGAGTCCCACATTGGGCTCCCTCCTCAGTTTGCTTCTCCTTCTCTCTCTCTCTCCTCCCTGCTTGCGCCTGCTCGCTCTCTCTCTCAACTAAATAAAATCCTAAAAACAAACAAAAAACTTTGATATGGGAGCACCTGGGTGGCTCAGTCAGTTAAATGTCTGCCTTCAGCTCAGGTCATGACTTTAGGATCCTGGGATCCAGTCCCATGGTGGGATCCCTGTTCACAGGGAATCTCTGCTTCTCCCTCTGCCCCTACTCGCTTTTTTTCTCTATTAAAATCTTTTTTTTTTTTTTTTTAAGATTTATTTATTCATGGGAGACACAGAGAGAGACACAAGCAGGCTCCATCCAGGGAGCCTGATGTGGGCCTCGATCCCGGTTCTCCAGGATCATGCCCTGGGCTGAAGGCGGCGCTAAACCGCTAAGTCACCCAGAGATCCCTCTCAAAATCTTAAGAAATTTAAAAAAAAAAAAAATTGATACGGATTACATCCCTTTATAGATTCCTCATAATTTTAAGAAGTAAATAATTCGGTAAAGTATATCATTTTACATAAGTTTGGAGGCTCACAAAGGCCAAGCGACTCAAACGGCTAATAAAGGAGCAGAGCCAGATATCAGAGACCATGTGTGACTCCAATGCTGAAATCCACCTGTCCCTATAAACCAGTTTTTATAATTTCTTTAGAGTCTCAATTATGATTCCCACTATGCCGCCAATAGACAGTAATAATAAAACCGTGTCAGAGACATTAAAACCCTAGACTTTAAATAATAAAATAAAATTTAAAAAGCAGAAGAACAGAAAAGAAAAAAGGAAGAGAAAAAAGAAATCAACCAACTACTCGAGAATTTGTCCTTCAGTAATAAAATCATGTTATCTACTAGGTTAATTACTGGGTATTATCAGCTAAAATATCTTTTTTTTTTCATTCATGAGAGACACAGAAAGAGAGAGGCGAGACACAGGCAGAGGGAGAAGCAGGCTCCATGCAGGGAGCCTGACGTGGGACTCAATCCCAGGACTCCAGGATCACACCCGGAGCCGAAGGCAGACACTAAACTGCTGAGCCACCCAGGGATCCCCAAAATGTCTTTATTTTAAAGCATCTCTTGATAAAGAGGACTTTTTCCCTTCATGGCTTGTTATAACACTAAGGGCATTAAACTGAGTATCTGTGAAGCCAAAAACATTAGTCATTCTTACCTAGGAACACCTTTTAAACAAAGCCACAGAACAGCTTCTTTTATTTTCTAGTAAGACTAAATTTATTCAATACCCTAAGTAAAAGTTTTGATTATAAGTATCCAACAGTATAAAAAGTACAAAACAGATTTGTAGATTTCTAATATATTAATACAAAGTGCATGACTACATACAGTACATCCTACAGGCAAAGAGGTGGAAGGGGATGAAGAAGACTGTGGTTGAGGTCTAGCAATAAATAAATAAATACAGAAGTAGAGATGATCCATATTATAGTATATTCTACCACCAATACTGTAGCCAAAATGTACAAAAACAAAAAGCAAAAAAACAAAAAAACAAACCATTTCAAAATGACAGGAGGAAGATGATCATGGCCGGGACTCTTGTAACACACCTCAACGGCTGTGGGAGAGCCAACCCAACTCACTGTGTAGTCTGTGCATATATGGTGGCTTGTAGTTTTTGCCATAAAGAAGAAATATAAAATTTTAAGTTTAGATTAAGAACTATAAAACTATAGGGTTCCCATAAAAAGTGGCTCACTCCTTATTGTTATTTATACTATCCAATTTTAAAAATCCAGTTTTAAAAATAAGTACTGAGTCATGTTATTATAAGGTAGGCAAATGATCCTCCCTTATTATGAAAAGTCTGATCTGGTGATACGTTTTTTCTGAACGTTTAGAAAAGAGGCAATGAGAGTACTTTGGTTTGGGTTCAAGTAAAAGGCTTTCAAATGAAGATTTTAGAACTGAAGAGCTCCACGTTCAGGATGTATCATCTAATATCTCAAGGTTCACAAAGCCTGACTAGAAGAAACCAAACCTAAGCCAACCCACTCAGCATTAACACACACCTCTTTTCTTTTAGTAGAATTTTACTTTAATATGTGGGAAAAAAAAAACAAAAACAAAAAAAACCACCCAAAACCCTAATAGGTTAAAACAAGTCAAACAACCACTCTACACAGATAAAACCTTCACAAAGGTCAACTGAAGTAATCCAGAGCTAAAACTGAATTGTGCAGATTTTCGATGAAGTCACCAGTCATGTAACACAAACAAAAGTCAATTATTTACACACTAGGCAAGCCCTCTAAGAAATGTGCCCCAAGAAGCATTAACCTTTGTTTTTTTTGTGTGTGCCATCCTGAAGACTTGCACATTTTTTTTAAGATAATTTAGCCTTTTTAACAGAATGTGATCTCTACCAGGTGGTAATGCTTTGGTACTATTCATCTAGGACTGCTCATCCTAAAACTTGACATTTCCCCAAAGATTTGACTCTGCTTTAGAAGTTTCAATATAGATAAAAATCTTTTATCAAATATCAATATGGAGGTGACACAGGATGCAACATATACAGTCAGGTTACCTCTCTGTATATTTAGAGATTACTCCTTCAAGGTATTTGCACCAGAGCTTAGTCTGTCCTGCTTCATATTCAGTAGTACAGGTTTGAATCATCAGAACCTTGGCAAGACCTTATTTTTTCAGAATTATTAACAACTACCTCTAGGGGCAAGTCCATGTTACTGAGTTATGACAAATTTATTATCATGAAGGAAAACAAGGATAGCCGTCTTAAAAAATGCCCCAACCACTGCTTCTCAATATAGAAAGACTAAAACTACATACGTTTATCATACAACAAATCCCATCTCTGTCCCCTGAAATTCCCCTAATTTCATTCATTAGAAGGGGATTTAAAAAAAAAAAAAAAAGACTTAAAGAGCACTTTACAGCAGCATTCAGCTTTCCTATGAAATACTCAGCATCTTAAATATTATGTACACTTCTTTTTTTCTTTCAGTAAGCTAGACACTGGCTTCAGAGTTTGTGGAACTGGAGAAGAAATAACCCATTCAAAACTATTCTAGAAATTGTCTTTTGGCAGAATAGCATGTATCCAAGTTAAAAATAGAGGAGGGTTTTGTTGCTTTGTTTTCTTTCCAAAATTTAAATCATTTTTGTTCCCCTTCTACCTAAACCTCAGTCACCACTCCTGAGTGGAGATGGGCAGAGGCTCTGGCCCCTGCTCCTCCGGCTTCTCAGCAGCTGCTTTCTTGTTGCTGCAGCAAGGCTTGAATAGATGTGTGTCAATGAGGACTTCCCCAAAACGGCCTTTATAGATAATTCCACAACATATTTTCTGTCTAAAAGAAAAAAAAGGGGGTGGGGGAGAAATATATTAATAAGGTAGAAAACTAGTAATACAAGAAAACAAAAAAAGGGGGGAGAAATCTATAACACTGTAACAATACAACATGATCAAAGGGTTCACTTCTCTGGTCTCACCACATTTCAAATGAAAGGCTCCTAGAAAGGCCCCCAATTAGCCAAGTTATAGGAATTACCCAGGTCCCTTAAATCCCACACTGGAATCTTACCAAGTATTAAAGGGGACAGGGGTCATTCTGAGATAACAGTTTCAGAAACGGCTCCTAAAGTTATAAACTGTTTCCTCTAAAAATCAGTAACTCTTTTTTTTTAAAAAAAGATTTTATTTATTTATTCATGAGAATACACAGAGAGGAGAGAGAGAGGCAGAGACACAGGCAGAGGGAGAAGCAGGCTCCATGCACCGGGAGCCCGACGTGGGATTCGATCCCGGATCTCCAGGATCGCGCCCTGGGCCAAAGGCAGGCGCCAAACCGCTGCGCCACCCAGGGATCCCTCATTCTCTCCTCTTAATTTTAAGCCTATCATTACGTTTTTCTTTACACTTCATGGTTCTACCACGTCTGCATCTCTACATATATTGCTCGGTTACGTCCAATTAATTAAAAAAACAACACATATATGGAGTTACACTCTATCCGGCAATTTTTTTTGCTCAACATTAACTGAGGTTCATACCTATTGTTAGGGCTTTTATTTCATTTTATGTATCATATTCTATCAAGTGAATATACCATAATTTATTTATCCACTCTCCTTTGGATGGGACAACTTCTGCTATTATAAACATGCCATACACGTTAATGCATGCCTAAAGGTTTTTTATAGGTTCTGTTGCTGGGATATAAAACGGAAACATGTTTGTGTTTACCCAAAAATGCCAGTTATTTATCAATGTGGTTCCTTTCTATTCCTATTTACTAATAAGGGTTTTATCTTAAACCCTGATGAACATTCAGATTTGTCAAACATCTTTAAAGTACTGCTAAGATAGTAGGCATTTGGGGGCGTCTGGGTGGCTCAGTAGGTTAAGTGCCTTCAGCACAGGTCATGATCCCAAGGTCCTGGGTTCAAGTCCTAAATTGGGTTCCCTGCTCAGTGGGGAGCCTAACTTCTCCCTTTCCCTCTGCTGCTCCTGCTTGTGCTTTCTGTGTCAAATAAATAAAAATTAAATCCTAAAAAAAAAAAAAAAAAGATCATAGGCATTTCCCCCTTTCTTTACAAACTGTCAACATGGCAACTTTATTATCAGTTTATTTTTAATTAGTTTAATCCAATCTTACATCACTAGAATAAATCTAATCTGGTCATGATATACTCTTTTAGTATCAAAGTTATGTTAGCCTCATAGAATGCTTGGGGCCTCTGCTCTTTTACTCATAATCTGAAAAAGCCAATGCAAGATCAGAATCATTTGTTTCTGGAATGTTTGGCAGAACTTGCCTAAATGGGTTTTTAGAGGGAAGACTGACCAGTGAATAAACTTATTATAAGACTGCAGATTTTCTATTTTTTCTTGAGACAGTTTTGATAAAATATCTTTTTCTACTAATGTATCCATTCCACCTATATGTCCAGATCTGTTGGTATATGGTTGTTTATAATGTACTACTGTCTTTTAAATTTATTTAGAGCTAAATCTCCCTATTGTTATCTGAGATATTTTATGTGTACTATCTCTTGATTTCTGCTTCATCTCTAGTAGTCTTTTTGATCAGGTCTTTTTCAAGATCCAACTCTTATCTTTACTGATCGTATTCACTGCATACTGGTTTTCTACTCCATTGGTTTCTACTCAGATCCTTAAGATTTCCTTGCTTTTATTTTTCTTTGTATTAAGCTTCACTAATTTTTAAATTGGATACATATCACTTCATTTTTTAGTCTTTCTTTTCTAAGCATTAAAGGCATTAACTTTTCCTCCAACTCTTTTAAACTTCATACCATATGTTCTCTTTTTTAAGGGTTTATTTATTATTTATTTGAGAGTGAGCGAGCAAGAGAGAGCATGAGCTGGGAGCCTGACATGGGGCTTGATCCCAGGACTCTGGGATCACGACCCAGGCCAAAAGCAGAAGCTTAAATGACTGAGCCATCCAGGCACCCCTTGACTGTATGTTTTGTTCTTTTTTTTTTTCTTTAATTTTGATTTATTTATGATAGTCACACAGACAGAGAGGCAGAGACATAGGCAGAGGGAGAAGCAGCCTCCATGCACCAGGAGCCTGACGTGGGATTCAATCCCGGGTCTCCAGGATTACACCCTGGGCCAAAGGCAGGCGCTAAACCGCTGCGCCACCCAGGGATCCCCGACTGTATGTTTTGATTTGTGGTATTTTTCAGTTAGTTATAAAGATCTTCTCATTTATATTATACTTTCTTCTTAGACTCATGGTTTCTTAATTTATAAATGTATAGAGATTTTCTATTTTCATCTTGTTTTGCTAGATACATTTAGTACATTTAGGTATATTTAAACTTTTTCTGCCCTCCTCTTCTTGACTCTGGAGATTTTTCACTTTTTTAATCCTTTTAGTGGTGACATAGTTAATCAAGTCCCACCCAAAGTTATTCAATCTAGGGACGCCTGGGTGGCTCAGTGGTTGAGTGCCTGCCTTGGGCCCAGGGCATGATCCTGGAGTCCCAAGATCAAATTCCACATCGGGCTCCCTACATGGAGCCTGCTTCTCTCTCTCTCTCTGTGTCTCTCATGAATAAATAAAATCTTAAAAAAAAAAAAGTTATTCAATCTATTTATTCTTTTTTTTTTTTTTAATTTATGATAGTCACACACACACACACACACACAGAGGCAGAGACACAGGCAGAGGGAGAAGCAGGCTCCATGCACCGGGAGCCCGACATGGGATTCGATCCCGGGTCTCCAGGATCGCGCCCTGGGCCAAAGGCAGGCGCCAAACCGCTGCACCACCCACGGATCCCTCAATCTATTTATTCTTAATGCAAAGAATGTTAGGGTATCTTAACTCTCATCACTTTTATTGCTTTGACTTATATGTTATTGTCTTCTAATTCTTTTACTCCCATAACTATTGTTATCTCAAGCAGCGTTTGTTTAAATTTACCTAAATGTTTGCTACTTTATCTATTCTCAGAATTTTAAAGTAGGATCTCTTTTTCTGCCTGTAGAACTTTTTTATTTAGGGTCAAGTTGGCAACAAATTCTCAAAATTTTTCCTCGTCAAAATGCCCTTGTTCATAAAAGACAATTTTTAAAGGTTTATTTATTTTAAATAATCTCTACACCCAAAATGGGGCTCAAACTCACAACCTCAACATCGAGTCACATGCTCTTCCAACTGATTCAGCCAGGGGCCCCACACGAAGGATAATTCTGCTACATATATATAATTCTAGGTTGAACGTTATTATCTCTTGGCCCACTGAAGATATTAACCTATTGTACTTTGGCTTCCTTTGTTCATGCTGAGAAGTCAGCTTTGTATGTTTGTTGTTCCTTTGAAAAAACTGTATTTTCTCACTGCTTTATGATCTATGTTGTTTTTCATGTTCCACAGTTTCATTCTATAAGGAGTCATCTATGGGTGAATTTTCTCTACCATAAGATAAATGCTTATTATCTCGCTTTTGTTAGTCTTCCCAAGTCTGTCAAATAGAAGATCCTTAACCACTTTCTCTTTGAATATTATCCTTGCTAGTCTATTCTCTTTTTTGACATTGGGATCCTACATTTACTTACCATTTTGGCCTCTGATTATTCCTCCTTATTAATTTACTCACTGATTTAACAATGCTATTTTTTAAAGACTTAAAAATACATATTTCTAGCTTTTACTTTTTTTCAGCGCGAGAGTTGGTCAGAATAGTATAACTCTGTTACAGGAAAATTTAGGTTCCCTAACATGATTTTTATTTTAAACAAATTTTAATAGGAAAAGCACACAAAATCCCAACTCTCAGCTCAATTCTTGCTTAATCCACCTCCAACCATGTGTGCTACCAGCTGTTTGCCAAATGCCATTTAGTTGCTAAGGAAGTGGAAAACCATTGCCTGTAATTAAGAAGGTTTGCTGGTTAGAGAGAGATTTTTTGTTGCTTTTACCTTTTCCAGTATGTGAGATCTAAAAAGGAAAAAACCGGCGTTCTGTTAGAGCCAGAGGCCATCTCTGTGTCTGAGCCATCATCTGACTGGTTACTATAACAAGGAGATTGAGCTGGGGAGGCACTTGAGGTGGTACTATGAGCATCAGAATCTGCAAGAAAGAGGAAAAAAAAAAGTGTAATTTCATTATATACAACTAAGGCTCAGCATAAAAAAACTGTGAATGAATTAGTAAAAAGAAAAAAGAATGTATTTTCTATTTACTACTAGTATTTGAAGACATTTGTACTCCACCGTTCCTAAAAGAAAATGAGGACATAAGCTTTCAGGAACTTAAGAGTGGAAATACCTTTTCCCATTCCTCCTACTAATAAATAAGTACAACTAAAAACCCTGGCTATCACATATAAAACAAATCTGAAGACTCTGAAAGTTGGCAAAAGCCAGAGAGCTCGACCCAAAGAAAGACACAGTGGGTTCCCTAGTTTTTATGGGTTTTCTTTTTCTCATAAATCCTAGTCTTGGAGCTAGAGAAGCCAGCAACCCAGAAATGCCAATGGGTATAGACAAAAAAACAAAAGAAAGAAAAAGAAAAGGCAAGCCAATAGAACCTTGCTCTCTAAACAACAGGCCAGGAGGAAAGTGGCAGCCTAACAAGACAGGAAACTTTTTTTTTTTTTAAGATTTTTATTTATTTACTCATGAGAGACAGACAGAGGCAGAGACACATGCAGAGAGAAGCAAAGCAGGCTCCATGCAGGGAGCCTACACAAGACTTGGTCCCAGGTCTCCAGGATCACGCCTTCAGCCCACGTGATCAGGCATGTGATCCTGCCCTGGGCTGAAGGCGGTGCTAAACTGCTGAGCCACCCAGGCTGCCCGGAGACTTTTTTTATTAGACAATAATCACTCTATTCAAACACCAGAGGAAAAGAGGCCCCAACACCACTAACTACTCCAGCAAAGGTCAAGTGGGGAGCCTAAGGTTTCCATTCTCATAAGATTGGTAGGAAACCCCCAACAATCCACCAGGATATCAAGAGGAAGGCTATTGAAGAGTCGGGACTTTCACCATGGCCCACTAGAAATGAATAGTCCCACCTTGTGGGAGCTTTAACTCCCATCCCCATCCCACAGCAGTGAGGAGCTCCTCCCACGGTCAGAGGAAATGGATATTAGGGAATGGGGGAGGGCACCTGACTTAACACCACTGGACATTAACTTTTAACACTTCTGCTAGAGAGGTAGCTGAAACAGTCAGTAAAATCAAAGGTTTATTTTTTTTAAAGATTTATTTATTTATTTAAGACCAGAGAGAGAGAAAGAGAGAGGGGCAGAGACACTGGCAGAGGGAGAAGCAGGCTCCATGCAGAGAGCCCAACATGGGACTTGATCCCGAGTCTCCAGTATCACACCCTGGGCTGAAGGTGGTGCTAAACCGCTGAGCCACCTGGGCTGTCCCAAAGGTTTAAATAAGATCCACAACATAAAAAAATTAAAAAAATTAAAAAAAAGATCCATAACATAATTTTTAAATGTCCAGGTTTCAATTTATTTATTTAAATTTAGCCACTTACCATATATTTTTTTCACTTAACATATATTGTATTATTAATTTCAGAGCCAGAGTTTAGTGATTCATCAGTTGCACATAATACCCAGTGCTCATTACTTCAAGTATCCTCCTTAATGCCCATCACCCAGTTATCCCACCTCCCAGTAACCTCCCCTCCTATAAACCTTGATTTGTTTCCCATAGTTAAGAGTCTCTTGGGACACCTGGGTGGCTCAGCAGTTGGGTGGCTGCTTTCGGCTCAGGGAGTCCTGCATCCAGGGAGTCCCACATCGGGCTCTTTGCAAGGAGCCTGCTTCTCCAGACTCTGCCTATGTGTCTGCACCTCTCTCTATAAATAAATCTTTTTTTTTAAAGATTTATTATTTATTTATTTATTTAATTTATTTTAGACAGAGAGAGAGAGAGAGACAGAGAGAGAGGCAGAGACACAGGAGGAGGGAGAAGCAGGCTCCATGCTGGGAGCCTGCCATGGGACTTGATCCCGGGGCCTCCAGGATTGCACCCTGGGCCAAAGGCAGGCACTAAATCGCTGAGCTACCCAGGGATCCCCACCGAATAAATAAATCTTAAAAAAAAAAAAAAAAAAAAAAGAGGGGTACCAGGGTGGCTCAGTCAGTTAAGCATCTAAGTCTTGATGTCAACTCAGGTCATGATCGCAGCCCCATGTTGGGGCTCTGTGCTCAGCAGGGAGTCTGCATGAGGATTTTTCTCCCCTCCCCTTCCCTGTACCCTTTGCCTGCTTATGCTCTAAAATAAATAAATCTTTTTAAAAAAAAATCCCTCATGGGCTGCCTATGGTAGAGCTCAGTTGGTAGAGTGTTTGACTCTTGATCTTGGGGTCATGAGTTTGAGTCCCACACCCAGGGTAGAGTTTATGAAATGCTAAGTAGACATTAAGATGACAGATGTTAAAATAATCTGGCCAAGACTTTAACATAAGCATGACAAAAATGTTTTGGTGACCCATCATGAACATGACTAAAACAAATAAAAGAGGGGATCCCTGGGTGGCACAGCGGTTTGGCCCCTGCCTTTGGCCCAGGGTGCGATCCTGGAGACCCGGGATCGAATCCCACATCGGGCTCCCGGTGCATGGAGCCTGCTTCTCCCTCTGCCTGTGTCTCTGCCTCTCTCTCTCTCTCTGTGACTATCATTAAAAAAAAAAAAAAAAAAGCTAACAAATAAAAAGAATCTCCATGGATAGATCTCAGGTTATTTATTTTTATTTTTTTTTTGTTAAGATTTTATTTATTTATGCATGAGAGATACACAGAGAGAGGCAGAGACACAGGCAGAGGGAAGAGAAGCAGGCTCCATGCAGGAGCCCAATGTGGGACTCGATCCTGGAACTCTCGGATCACATCCTGAGCCGAAAGCAGACACTCAACTGCTGAGCCACCCAGGGATCCCCAGATCTCAGTTTAATAAATAACTAAAAGCTATAAAGAAGAACCAAGTGAGGGACATATGGGTGGCTCAGCAGCTGAGCAGCTGCCTTAGGTTCGGGGGGGGGGGGTCCCAGGGTCCTAGGATAGGGTCCCTGCATTGGACTCCCTGCAGGAGGCCTGCTTCTCCCTCTGTGTCTCTCATGAATAAATAAATAAAACCTTAAAAAAAAAAAACCCAAGTGGAAAAAAAGAAAAACAACCAAGTGGAACTGAAATTTGAACTGGAAAAAAAAATGAAATAAAAAGCTCATGCATGTGCTTAAGAGCAGAATGGAGGGGACAGAGGAGACAATCAATGAACTGGAAGAAAGAGTAAGAGAAATTACCCAATCTGAACAACACAAAGAAAACAACTGAATAGAGACGAAGAGACCTCTGGGACTGTAACAAAAATCTGCATTTGTGTCACTGCAGTCCTGGAAAGAGGGAGAGGGTGGAGATGAAAATGTACTCAAAGAAATATAATGGCTGAAAACTTGTCAAAATTGGCAAGAGACATAAACCTATAGACTCAACAAGCCGAGCAAACCCCAAACAGGATATACTCAAAAGAAATCACTACCATTATCATTAATTAAATTCTTAAAACTAAAGACAGGGGAAAAGCCTTAAAAGCAACCAAATAAAAACAATACTTTACCTACAAAGGGAAAATAGATCCAGACTTAAAAAGGATTAAAGGCAATTCATCAGATACAAGTTTTTTTGTTTTTTTCTAAGATTTTATTTTATTTATTCATGAGAGACACAGAGCGAGAGCGAAAGGCAGAGAGACACAGGCAGAGGAGAAGCAGGCTCCATGTAGAGAGCCCGACGTGGGACTCAACCCTGGGTCTCCAGGATCACGGCCTGGGCTGTAGGCGGAGCAAAACCGCTGAGCCACTGGGGCTGCCCCATCAGATACAAGTTAAATGTGACTTAGTATTTTTGCCCTTAAAAGACAAGTCAAATTTACAAGCCAGAAAATTAATCTTTTGGTTGATGATCACCATGCTCTAAGGCTTTCCTACTGCTATTCTATGGTGACAACATCACAAATAGAGGTTGAGCTTATCACACTCCTCCCTCCCAGGATAGGCAGATATAGCAATCCTCCAATTCAAAGAACCAATTAAGTATTTTTTTTAAAGATTTATTCCAAAAAAAGGGAGGGGGGGCAGCCCGGGGTGGCTCAGAAGTTTAGCGCTGCCTTCAGTCCAGGGTGTGATCCTGGAGACCCAAGGTCAAGTCCCATGACTGGCTCCCTGCATGGAGCCTGCTTCTCCCTCTGCCTGTGTCTCTGCCTTTTCTCTCTCTCTCTCTCTCTCTCTGTGTCTCTCATGAATAAATACAATCTTAAAAAAAAAAAAAAAAGGTTTATTCATTCATTTGAGAGAGCGTTCTCGAGTGGGGGGAGGGGAGCACAGGAAAGGGGAGAAAGGGTCTCAAGCAGATTCTATAATGAGCATGGAGCCCAAGTGGGGACTCCATCTCCTGACCCTGAGATCACAACCCAAGGGGGAAAACAGGAATCCAACATATAACCCACTGCACCATCCAGGTGCCCCTGGATATTTATTAAGGACATATATGTCATATCCTACATGACACTAAAGAAAACCTATGAATAGAGCTTATAGTGCTTTGTATTAACAAAAGTTTACCCACAAAATCCTCAAGAATAGCAGACTTTATGAAATAAGTCTATTGGAATGTTTAAAAGGCTTGCCCAACAATTAGTAGCAGCAGTAATCAGCTCTATGCTTGTGAAGAAAACTCACTATCCTAGGGAGTGCTTAATATCCAAGAAATATTTGAAGCTACAGTTTACTAGACCATTTTCTACTTATAAAATGGCAATTTCATATGGTTTAATCTAACACTTGGGACACTAAATACAAACCATATAAAAATGCAGTTAGGAAGAAGATTCTCTTCTAGAATGTGGGCCTGGAAATTCTTCAAAGAACTAGTTTTTAAAATCTTAAATATTGTGGGATTTGAAAAGGCATGAAGGAGTAATTAGCTAGCACATGGTAGATAGGAGATGAGGAGCAAAGTAGTGGAAGCAGAACACACTATGCATAGGAAAGAAACTGACTCAGCCCAAATATTCTTTACCTAAAATAGGACTTCCAAAAGACGCACTAGGGATTTGCAACTTTATTCCATAGCAACCAGAATTCACTGTAGATTTTTAAGAAAGATTACAAAAAGAATAACTAACATATATATAGGAATTTGTTTTGTTTTGCAAAACCCTTTTTACTTGATTATTCCCATTTCTCAGATCTGTCCCTCCCCTTCTCCCTCTGCCTCACCCCCAGCTTGTGCTTGCTTTCTCTCTCAAATAAACAATCTTT
This sequence comes from Vulpes vulpes, assembly GCF_048418805.1. Taxonomy (NCBI): domain Eukaryota; kingdom Metazoa; phylum Chordata; class Mammalia; order Carnivora; family Canidae; genus Vulpes; species Vulpes vulpes. The sequence goes on along the minus strand of NC_132787.1, from coordinate 17,311,449 downwards.
TTTTAAAAAATATTTTATTTATTTATTCATAAGAGACACAAAAAGAGGTAGAGACACAGGCAGAGGGAGTAGCAGGCTCCTTGCGGGGAGCCTGATGTGGGACTTGATCCTGGAACTCCAGGATCACGTCCTGAATGGAAGGCAGACACTCAACCATTGAGCCACTGAGGAATCCCTCAAATAAACAATCTTAAAAAAAAAAAAAAAAAAAGTATGGTTCAATGTTAAGTGGCACTAAGGCCACATTTCGTTGAGTTTCAAGAACTGTAACTCAAATCCAGATCTTCAGGCTGTAGGTCTAATGCCTTTCCAGTACACCACACAAAGGAAAGAATATCTCAGAAATAAAAGTAGGTACACACAGGACCCATGGAAGCAAATATATAATCAGACGTGAGGACACCATTTAGTGGGTGAGGTACAAAAATTCAAGTCATCTCAGAACTGTTGCGATGCACATAGGTGTTAGCAATTCACAATGCACATGGGAAAACCCGATTTCAGCCTAAGCCTACAAAGCCCACACACCTTTTTCAAAAGGACTTATTTTCACTCTCCAATCCCTCCCTCCACAACACAGCTTTATAATAAAAATCTAAAATTACACCAGACATATTCCCTTAGGTAAGGCAAAACTGAGTCAGGTATCACTTTCCCCATAATTAAAGGGAGGAGCTAAGAAGATACATATGAATAATCAATTCCTACAACCTTCAAGTAGTAGAAAATTACTATTTCCCAAATGTTCATTAAAACACTTGGTAAGAATGGAGGGTAGGGCCCTCTTTTTCTCTTCCCCTGGTAATAGCTAATCGGGAAGGGAACATGTATAAACAGATAATCCAGTTACAAAATGGGCAGAGGAACTTAATAGACATTCTTACAAAAAAAAGAAGAAAAAAAAGGACAAGAAATAACAAGTGTTGGCAAGGATGTGGAGAAAAAGGAATCCTTGTGCACTGTTGGGAATGCAAAGTGCTGCAAACCACTGTAGAAAACAGTATGGGAAAAACAAAAAAGAAAACAGTATGGAGGTCCCTTAAAAAATTAAAAATAGAAATATCATGTAATCCAGTAATTCCACTACTGAGTATTTACCCAAAGAAAATGAAAACACTAATTTGAAAAGATGTGTGCACCCTTATGTTTATTATTATTATTATTTAAAGATTTCGGGCAACCCAGGTGGCTCAGTGATTTGGCGCCGCCTTCGGCCTAGGGTGTGATCCTGGAGACCCAGGATCAAGTCCCACATTGGGCTCCCTGCATGGAGCCTGCTTCTCCCTCTGCCTGTGTCTCTGCCTCTGTGTCTCTCATGAATAAATAAATAAAATCTTTAAAAAAAAAAGGATTTCATTTATTTATTCATGAGAGACACAGAGAGAGGGGAGGGGGGCAGAGACACAGGCAGACGAAGAAGCAGGCTCCATGCACAGCTCAATGTGGGATTCAATTCTGGGACTCCAGGATCACGTTCTGAGCCAAAGGCTGACACTCAACCGCTGAGCCACCCAGGCATCCCACCCCCTATGTTTATTTTATTTTTTTTTAACTTTTATTTATTTATGATAGTCACACACACACAGAGAGAGAGAGAGAGAGAGAGAGAGAGGCAGAGACATAGGCAGAGGGAGAAGCAGGCTCCATGCACCGGGAGCCTGACGTGGGATTCGATCCAGGGTCTCCAGGATCGCGCCCTGGGCCAAAGGCAGGCACCAAACCGCTGCGCCACCCAGGGATCCCATCCCCTATGTTTATTAAAGCACTATTTACAATAGCCAAGATATGGAAGCAAGCCAAGTGTCCATCTACATAGATAAACGAATAAAGATGGGGGGTGAGGGGTATGCATGTGTGTTCATACACACATATGCAAGAATTCTATACAGCCATAAAGAAGAATGATTTTTTTTTTTTAAGATTTATTTGTTTGGAACAAAAAAAAAAGATTTGTTTGAGAGAGAGAGACAATTCGTGGTGGGGAGGGGCAGGAGGGAGGGGGTGAGAAGGAGGGAGAAAGAGGAGAGGGGGAGACAGAGAAAGAAGCAGACTCCCTGCTGAGCAGGAAGCTTGATTTGGAGCTTGATCCAGGGACCTAGAGATCAAGCCAAAGGCAGACACTTAACCAACTGAGCCACCCAGGCAGCCCAAGAACAAGATTTTATTTTATTTTTTTGTAAATTTATTTTTTATTGGTGTTCAATTTGCCAACATATAGAATAACATCCAGTGCTCATCCCATCAAGTGCCCCCCTCAGTGCCCGTCACCCAGTCAACCCCACCCCCACCCACCCACCTCCCCTTCCCCCACCCCTAGCTAGTTTCCCAGAGTTAGGAGTCTCTCATAAGAACAAGATTTTAAAAAGGTTTGCACTGATATGGATGGAGCTAGAAAGTATTCTGCTAAGTAAATAAACTCAGTCACAGCAAGACAAATATCGTATGATTTCACTCACATGTGGAACTTGAGAAATAAAAAAAAAATAAAAAAAAAAGAACATGGAAGGGGGTAGAGAAAGGCAAACCAGAAAAGACTCACCCACCTATGGAGATCTAAGGATGAAGAGGTAGGGGGAGAATGGGCTAAATGGGTGATAGGTATTAAGGTGGGCACTTGTGAGGAGCACTAGGTGTTTTATGTAACTGATGAAACACTAAATTCTTCTCCTGAAACTAAAGTTACACTGTACGTTAACTGAATTTAAATAAAAACTTGAAAAAAATACATTTCTTTAAATAAAAAAGAACCTGTATAATCAAAATACGCACATATTTGTTACCTAAATATTTTACTATAAAATATCACGATATTTTAGCAAAAGATTAAGTGTATCATCAGAATAACTATAGATTAGGAACACCTTAAAAGAATAGAAAGTTAGCAGGAGATATGCAAAGACTTCAGAGTTGTGGTTATTGTTCTTTTAATTCTGAAAACTCCATTACCGGTCCACAATTCATATCTATAATTTTGAAAAAACCCTGAAAACAGAAAGGTTATTCCTAACCCATTCAGCCACAAAATCTGGCCTGATATGAACTATAAAATTAGAGTAAATGAACCTAACCCATACAAGTTTTATTTATCCACCTATGTTAATACTCTTAAATTTTTGCTACAGAAATACTAATGTGTTTGATTCAGTAGTGCTGCCTTAGAAATCCTCCCCTCTTGGACTGCCTGGGTGGCTCAGCAGTTGAGCATCTGCCTTTAGCTCAGGGCGTGATCCCAGAGTCTCAGAATCGAATCCCACATTGGGCTTCTGCATGGAGCCTGCTTCTCTCTGCCTGTGTCTCTGCCTCTCTCTGTGTGTCTCTCATGAATAAATAAAATCTTGAAAAAAAAAAAAAGAGTATATGAACCCGATATTAATTTGTCATTCCTTCTTCCATTCCATCACTCCACACAACACACACTGCCCTAGAAACCTGAAAGTCCTGAGGTTAGCTTTACAGCAACATGTGAGTTATTATTTCTAAAGTTACTTTCAAGAAAACCTGGGCTTTGGTCTCAGATTGTCCACTAATTATTTAAATACCTTTTCTGCATATCTCAGACATCAATTTCCTTATGCATAAATATCAAGTAAACAAGCCTGATAAATACACCTTCTAGAAAATTTAAGATGATGATAGCCTGTGTCTCTGCCTCTCTCTCTGTGTTTGTCTCCCATGAATAAATAAATAAAATCTTAAAAAACAAAAGAAAAAAAAAGAAATGGCTAATCAGAGAACTTTGATGACATCAAAATTAATTTCAAGACCCCAAAGAACTATCTCTACTAACTCGACAATACCTTTGTACACTTTTTAAAAGAAATTTTAAAAATCTATACATACCATATGCCAGCCCCAGACAAAAATAAAGACCAAACAACTATTCTTGAGTACTCATATTTCACTATCAAACTTACTGTGACGTTTAAATTCCTTCTGTAGTTTACTGATCTGGTTGCTTTTTATCCTGTTTCCAGATAGAGTTTTCACTTTCTTTGGTTTCAAAGTAGTCTTCAGACTGGGTCCTGCCCTTGCATCTACCACCTGGAAGAAAATACTGAATATTTAATACCATTTAAAAAATGACACCTCTGGTATTCCTTTGGTTCAGACAAATGCCTATCTGAAGAAGCCAAAACTGAGAACCTGTTTTCGACTCAGGAGTGTTTGAGAGCACATGTGTACTTTTAATCATCACACAGTACTATTAAACAGTTCATCTACTATTTTTTTTCTTTGAAGCAGGCAATAGTAACAGTGTGCTGAACAAAAAAAATTAGATTTAGACTGGCCCAAGAGGTTAAAGAAAATCAAGCCTAACAACAACTAACATTTCTAAAAGACAGTATGGTTTACAAAAAGCTTTCATACACTTTGATTTTACCTTCACTAAGTAAGGGGACTATTTTTGTTACTCCAATTTAGGATGAAGGAAAACAAGAGAAATTATCTTTTGTCTTATTTCACTAAGCTAGTAAATGGGCAAGAATGGGTAGAGAAGAGTACAAGACTCAAATCAAGGTTTTCACACCTATGCTTTATGCTCTTTTCTCTACACTACACATTTTATTTATTTATTTTTTTTACACTACACATTTTAATCCCTGAAATCATTTACATGATGACAATGGTATGATCTCTCACATCTAGCTTTGCCATTGGTCCAGGCCTGCATGGTATCATTTCTCACGATTCTTTCACATTCATTATCTGCAGATTTCTATCCTTAAAAAAGGTTGCCCTCACCTTCAAAATCACAATTTGGATCTTCTCCAGCTAAGTTATTAAAGAAAATTCACTTTTTTGTAACTTTTTTTAGAAGTCGTAAGTAACATAGTCACCAAAGGACACTGAAAGGCTAGTGTTAGGAAAAGATAGCTAAAGAATAAATATCTGCCTGCTTAAATACAAATATTTTGTATAAATGCCAAAAAATGTTCTAAAAGCTAACATACAAAAGAATTAAATAAGGCTTAATAGTGTTATTCTGGTCCTTGAAAATAAGTGACAATGGCAAACAGAACATACATTTACATACACCAGTATGACCGCAACTAGATTTAAATAGAGAATAAGCATGGCTTCCATATACTTGAACACTGTGTTAGACTTTAACACATATAATCTCATTCGGTTCTTAAAAGAGCTGTGAGATAGCTATCATCCTTGCGCTTTGTAAGTAAACGTAAATTGCCCAAAGTTCACAACCAGTTAAGTGGTAACGACAGGATTCAAATTCAGTTAATTTTAAACCCTACATGCTCATGATAGTACTACCAAGAGTTAAGATAAATGTTATCCTAGAGATGAAAAAAGGATCCACGTCTAAATAACTCAAGGATTTTCTGTGTTAAATCTAAAAATAGGGACACCTGGGTGGCTCAGCAGTTGAGCATCTGCCTTTGGTTCAGGAAGTGATTCCGGAGTCCCGGGATCAAATCCCACATTGGGCTTCCAGCACGGAGACTGCTTCTCCCTCTGTCTATGTCTCTGCCACTCTCTGTGTCTCTCATAAATAAATTTAAAAAATCTTAAAAAAAAAAAAAAACTAAAAATATGTGAATGTACACTGTGGATCTCCAAAATGAGGATATTGGATACAGCCTTAGGGAAACGCTACACCAAGCTATTTTGCTTCTAAACATGCCAAAATGTTTAGTAATTATATACGAACAGTAACCAGTGTTTTACTTTATTCTTTCACTTTTCCATCTGAGAGACAACGACTTCTAAATTTTGGGGAAACTAATGTTACTTTAAATGTAATAGAGGTATAACTGAGAAAGACAAAAGGTGAACTAACATGATTCCAGTTTTTTTTTGATCCTGCTGGCAACTTCTTCCATCTTTTCACGAGCAGGACACAGGCATTACAGATGTCTCCTGAACGAGTTTCATGCAACCTGATAAGAAAACAACCAAACCTTTATTAGTCTCATTTACATTAAAGAATTCATGCAGGAGCACCTGGCTGGCTCAGTTGGTAGACCATGCAACTTTTGTTCTGAGGGTTTTAAGTTTAACGTCCACATTGGGTGTAGCGATTACTTAAAAACAAAATGTTAGGGGACGCCTGGGTGGCTCAGTGGTTGACCATCTGCCTTTGGCTCAGAAGTGATCCGGGAGTCCCGGGATCAAACCCTACATTGGGCTTCCTGATGGAGCCTGCTTCTCCCTCTGCCTGTGTCTCTGCCTCTTTCTCTTTCTCTGTGTCTCTCATGAATAAATAAATCTTTCAAAAAAAGGTAAAAAAAAAAAAAAAAAGGAGTTTTTTAGTTCATGCAAGCACATTTCTTTTAGAAAAAATATACCTGATTATAGTCTATAGATGCTATTTCTAATTGTCCTAGGTGATCCAGTTCCATGGTTTCTGTAGTACATTTTGTACATATAATAAACTCCTCGATCCAATGAACAAATTCTATGTACTGCAATGTGGTCATTCTAAAATAATGTTTTTAAAATTAAATAATAGTAAAATTTAACACCTAGAGGAGATCCTGGTCACCATGGTTTCAAACAATGTTGTTCAATTAATCTTTCAGAAGTATGCAGATACTTCCATAGGCAACAAAATGCCACCCTGTAAGTAAAAAAATGTTATCATGGGGCACCTGGGTGGCTCAGTGGTTGGTTGAGTGTCTGCCTTCCGCTCAGGATGTGATCCCAAGTCCGGGGATTGAGTCCCACATTGGGCTCCCTGTTTCTCCCTCTGCCTCTCATGAATAAATAAATAAAATCTTTATTTTTATTATTATTTTTTAATAAAATCTTTAAAACAAAAATGTTATCATAATATTCTAGTTTTATAAGACACATAACTGGAGAGGCACTGTAATTTTTTTTTACATGACTGGATCTGCATAGGGGGAAAATCTCTACCAAGCTCTTTTTAAATTATATCTTTGAAGAACTTTCATTTGATACATTTTCCCTGTATTATAAATACATAAAGAAAAATACTGGTAACTTTTATCATGTAAAACACTGGAAACATTAACAGAAAAATGTAATTTGAAATGGCAAGGTCAAAAGAAACTCTCTGACAACCTTCAAGACAACTATAAAATCCAAGACTAACAAATAAATAATCAACAAATATTTTTATCAAAAAAGAACAAAGTGGTAAAAAATAACTTCTACCCCGGGAAATGGTTCAACAGTAAATATTTATCCAAGTATTTGTTGGAAAGTAAAATCCATTTTACTAAGCAGAGGTTCACTGTCAAAAGATAAAGTGAGGGGCACCTGGATGGCACAGTCAGTTAAGCGTCCAGCCTAGATCATGATCTCAAGGTTCTGGGATGGAGCCCAGCATAAGGCCTGCAATCAGGAGAGAGTCTGCTTGAGAGATTCTCTCTTCCTCCCCCTGTCTCCCTCACCTTAATAAAGAAATCTTTAATTAATTAATTAATTAATTAACAAAATTATAAAATGAAATGCATGTACCCTGATAGATTTTGAGGCAGAACATTAAGTCTTGTTATTGTCCTCAGGAGGTGGAGTTAAACTTCCATAATGTGGAAAAACAATGCAAATAGACAACTATCAGAGGATAACTACTATTAAGAGAGAATGAGTATTTTTTTTTAAAGTTTCTATATATCTTTAAGTTAAAAACCAAAGAGTTTGTTTGGCATAATTAAGAGGCTTCCAAATTTGGTAGTTCCTTATAATTTGGAAAAGTGCAGGTTGTCAGTATTGTTTGATTCGTTTTCAAAGCGAGAGCCTTAAAATAGCCTAGATGAGACTGTAAATGATTTAAATTTATTAGCACATTACTCCAACTGCCTGCCTTGCTTGGAAATATTTCCGTAAGCTGTGATGTTTTTCACTCTAAGGACGGTAAAAACATCAGATGATCTTACCCAAAACAGCTCTGGAAGTCCTTTTCATAGCGTTTACTGTCAGTGAATCGAGAACTGGAGGACTTCGCTCTGCAAATACAGCAGCCCTCTATACTTCGGTACATCTTTGGCTTGTGAAAACCAAACATCTTTTCTTCTGGGCAATAGTCTGTAAAGCCAAGGGAAGTGACACAGCTTTGTTGAGGGTTGTAACAAGGAACCATTAAAAGAGAATTCTCTGTTCCACCCCACCCCCAGTAACTTGATATTACATGACCATGCCAGACAGGAGGGCTCCGGGGAAGACCTCCCGTATCTACCTCCATTCTTGGCACTAGCATGGCAAGTATATAAAACATACAGAATAGCTCAGTTATTTAAAAAGGCCTCTACCCTTCTGGCAACACTCATTCCAAAAATGAGGGGAGGCAGGCATATTTTAAAAATCAACTTAAGTAGAAAATCTAACAAACTCTCCCCACTATAAAATGATTCAATCATACACAATGAAGGATGCATCCTAAAATTTAAGGAAAGGCACCCCCCTTCTATTTTGCACCTTTGTATTGATGTGACTCCCCACTGGGGAAGTTCTGAGCATTTATCATGGCCACTATTTGATACTAAGAACATAACTAGCTCAATATACATCAACCCATAATACTTCGCCCTATGGGAAGTTAGAGGGGATTTCTTCTGTGATAATGTAAAGTTCAAAGCTGGCAAGTTGACTCTACTACTGAAAGGAGGATGTAAAATTCACAAAAATCCAAGGTCAGGATTTAACAATTTTATACATCATTAGGGACGCCTGGGTGGTTCAGTGGTTGAGTGTTTGCCTTCGGCTCAGGGCGTGATCCTGGGATCCAGGATCGAGTCCCCCAAGTCCGCCATCAGGCTTCCTTCATGGAGACTGCTTCTCTCTCTGCCTGTGTCTCTGCCTCTCTGTGTCTCTCGTGAATAAGTGAATAAAATCTTTAAAAAAAAAATTTTTTTATGCATCATTAAGATGAATTAAAAACCAGTTCATGGGGCACATAGGTGGCTCAACAAGGTAAGCGGCTGCCTCTGGCTTAGATCATGACCCCGAGGAGGTTCTGGGATTGAGCCCCACATGGGACTACCTGCTCCTACCTGCTCCATGGAGAGTCTGCTTCTCCCTCTCCCTCCCCTTACTCTCTCTCAAAATCTTTAAAAAAAGAAAAAACAAGTTCATATTTCCTAACCATTGGTCTGATTCAGTTTTATAGAAGTTTTTGGAGCTCTTCTTCTATGGAGTCCTGTGACTGCGAGCAGTAATAAATAGTGAGAAGCAGATGTCCAAGAAATACAAGGTATGATAAATTGTGAGTCTCATGATCAAAAAAACCCCTCAACATCAAGCAAGAAATGAAGAAGCAGCTCTAGAGCTAGATGTAGCAAAAATGTAGCTGGCAGTAAACACCCACCATAGAAGAAATTTAGAATTTCCAAACCAACGGCCAGTTTCACGAGAACATCTGAACTAAGAGAAGGAGTAAAAAGGCAATGAATATAGAAACTAAACCCCAAAGGAGGGTCGCCTGGGTGGCTCAGCAGCTGAGTGTCTGCCTTTGGCTCAGGGCCTGATCCCACCATATCAGAATCGAGTCCCGTATGGGGCTCTCTGCATGGAACCTGTTTCTCCCTCTGCCTGTGTGTCTCTGCCTCTCTCTCGGTCTCTCATGAATAAATAAATAAAATCCCTTAAAAAAGTTTCAAAAATAGGGGATCCCTGGGTGGCGCAGCGGTTTGGCGCCTGCCTTTGGCCCAGGGCGCGATCCTGGAGACCCGGGATCGAATCCCACGTCGGGCTCCCGGTGCATGGAGCCTGCTTCTCCCTCTGCCTGTGTCTCTGCCTCTCTCTCTCTCACTGTGTGCCTATCATAAATAAATAAAAAATTAAAAAAAAAAAGTTTCAAAAATAAATAAATAAACCCCAATGGACACTTGTGTGTAGGAGTCCAAATCTTACAAATCACCACAAAAGTATCATATACAGCATCAATAAGAAAAAATCATTAATACCAATTAGATTAGTACCTATAGTTTTAGGAGTTATAACCAAGAACATTATCTCTTTTAAAGTTCTTTTAGGGGATCCCTGGGTGGCGCAGCGGTTTGGCGCCTGCCTTTGGCCCAGGGCGCGATCCTGGAGACCCGGGATCGAATCCCACGTCAGGCTCCCGGTGCATGGAGCCTGCTTCTCCCTCTGCCTGTGTCTCTGCCTCTCTCTCTCTCTCTCTGTGACTATCATAAATAAATAAAAATTAAAAAATAAAAATTAAAAAATTAAAAAATTAAAAAATAAAAAAATAAAATAATAAAGTTCTTTTAGAGGGACACCTGGGTGGCTCAGCGGCTGAGTGCCCGCCTTTGGCCCAAGGCATGATCCTGGAGTCCTGGGATCAAGTCCCACATCGGGCTCCTTAAATGGAGCCTACTTCTCTCTCTGCCTCTCTCTGTGTGTCTCTCATGAATAAATAAATAAAGTATTTTTTTTAAAGATTTTATTTATTTATTAATAGAGACACACAGAGAGAGAGGGGGGGGCAGAGACACAGGCAGAGGGAGAACCAGGCTCCCCGCACAGAGACGGACATGGGACTTGATCCTGGTTCTCCAGGATCACACCTCAGGCTGCAGGCAGCACCAAACCACTGCGCCACGGGGGCTGCCCAGAGAAAGTTGTTGTTGTTTTTTTTTTGTTTTTTTTTTTTTAAAGAGATCTTATTGGGATCCCTGGGTGGCGCAGCGGTTTAGCACCTGTCTTTGGCCCAGGGCGCGATCCTAGAGACCCGGGATCGAATCCCACATCGGGCTCCCAGTGCATGGAGCCTGCTTCTCCCTCTGCCTATGTCTCTGCCTCTCTCTCTCTCTCTCTCTCTGTGTGTGACTATCATAAATTAAAAAAAGAGAGATCTTATTTATTCATGATAGACATAGAGAGAGGCACAAAGACACAGGCAGAGGGAGAAGCAGGCACCATACAGGGAGCCCGTCGTGGGACGCGATCCTGGGACTCCAAGATCAGGCCCAGGGCCGAGGGCAGGCGCTAAACCACTGAGCCACCCAGGGATCTCTTAAATAAAGTCTTTAAAAATTAAATAAAGTTCTTTTAGAGGGCACCTGGGTGGCTCAGCGGTTGAGTGCCTGCCTTTGGCCCAAGGCATGATCCTGGAGTCCTGGGATGGAGTCCCACATCGGGCTCCTTGCATGGAGCCTACTTCTCTCTCTGCCGGTGTCTCTGCCTCTCTCTGTGTGTCTCTCATGAATAAATAAATAAAGTCTTTAAAAAATAAATAAATAAAGTTATTTTAGAGGGCGCGCCTGGGTGGCTCAGTGGTTGAGCATCTGCCTTCAGGTCAGGTCGTGATCCCAGGGTCCTGGGGTTAAGTCCCACATCAGACCTCACGCAGGGAGCCTCTTCTCCCTCTGCCTCTGCCTCTGTCCACCCCCCCCAAGAATAAATAAAATCTTTAAATAAAATTATTTTAGAAATACACTGAAATATATGAGTAAAACAAAAAGTTTGGTATGTCTTTGGATGACCTATCTGATCCCATTCCATCTCAATTCTGGTTAGTATACCAGAGCAAGTATTTACAAAAGCAATTCACAGAAATAATCAAATATCCAGGCTGTGTGGGTAGGTCTGAGATTGAGGGATTCTGAAATATGGACAAAGGATTTATTATTTATTTCTAAGAAAATATTTTATTAGCAAGCAATTAACTAAACACTGAAGCTTTCCTTTTAAAGGGGCTATTGTTTATCAAGTGTTCTTTAATGTTTTTGTAGGTGAGGAGGGCAGGCAAAGAAGGGAGATAGGGCAGGGCAGAAGGCATTTCAATAATTAAGTCTAATAATAACTGACGCATTTCAATAATTGAGTCTAAACAATCACTTCAAGAACAGAAGTTGTTAAAACATGAAAACAAAATATGCTTAGTTGATTATTCTTGTTAAATGGAGTATTTAGGAATTTGATTTTTTTGAGGAAAAAAAAGAAGATACTCAAAGGTGTGATAAGGCCTGTGAAATGAGATATCGATTTTCCCCCCCAAACAAACCCAAATGATAAATGAAAAGAAAATGTCCTGAAGAAAATGATTGTGTATTCCCGTTAAAGCAAAAATGTTACAGCTCTTTCTATCCTCGAAACTAACCTGTGGGCTCTCCAAACTCCCCTAACATTCTCCATTACCATCAAGAAGGTCAAAAGTCCACACTTCCTCTTACAGTCGCCAACTTCATCAATAGCTCTAGGAAACTTCAGCCTCCCTTCTCAGCAAGGACAAAGGAAGTACAGCAAGAAAGGCCAGTTCATTCCATTAATACACAGACCAAATCCTATTACAACAGATAGATTCCTATCTCTCCCCTCACAATCCCCTTCCCTCTCCACAAATAAACATGCCATCAAAACCATACAGCATTCGGATCATCTCCCAAGACAGGAAACTACCTTCACTGAGGCTGGATTTGACCAAGAAACACAGGTTGCACCAGCTATTACACTGGCAAGCTTTTAAGGAATGCTAGGGTTATAGCTAAATGCTAAGGCCTTCCTTTTTATAAGCAGCTATTGTGAATCAAGTGTTCAATAGGATTTTTTTGTTGGTGGGGATCTCCACAAAACTTACCCAACAGTCCCCACAAGACATCCCATTCTTCAGATTAATATTCTTTTTTAAGTATCAGGGAAAATAAAATAGCCTGATATCTTCTAATTAACAACCCTTTATGCAGCTCTGAGACTTTATGTTCATCCTGATAAAATTTTGCTGCAATGTCTGAGAGGGGTCTAAACCCAGGGTCCACAGTCTTGTAGGCAGTGCTACAGGGAGTAAGATGCAAGGCACTTGCTCTGACACAACACACAAGTAGTGTATGAACCTTTTAATGGATGATTACTTAAACCTATTAAACCTTTTCTGAGCTTATTCCTGAACTTGAGAGGCACCTGGGAATCTGCAGCAAATACACAGGGGTTTCATTTTGGGCTTTGTTTACAGCAACCCAGTTGTTGGTGTTTAACCATTTTGAGCTTTGGGGAGCCCAGAAATTAATGAAATTATTTTCACAGAATCTACAGACTCGCTAATGTTTAAACAAGATAAAATAAAATAAAACAAACAAAAACAACCCTAAAAAACCTACCCACTATCCAGAGGAAAACTAAGGTCACAGCATGGCTCTGAAATCAGCTTACTTTTTATACTTGATAAGGTGGTAGGTAGGTTTGACACAACTAGATTTTAAACCTGGAATTTCTGGTATTTCAACAAACCTGGTGGTTCTTTAGAATACTTCTTTCCTAGTTCCATATTTGTGGAATATTAAACAATTCCTCCAGAACAATTTATTTGTTCAAATGACACTGTAAGCTCTTAAACTATTTGTGACTTTTGCATCTATTCTCACAGGTATCACATCATTCAGCACTGTTTTCACAGACGGAAGCTAGTATCATCTGCTTCCTAATTGATGAATAATTACAGAAGAGAGTGGACACCATACAATCTTGCTCTTAAGTGTGTGGGGGAAAGCAAAAGAAAATTAAGCTTTGAGATAAAGCCAAAAATCAGGAAGACTTAAAATGCTCATTAAAAAGTGCCATTTGTCTTCCAAAATTAGAACAGTGGTGATGGTTGCAAAACTCTGTAAATATACTAAAAACCACTGAATTGTATGCTTTAAAAGAGTGAATTTTATGGTGTGTGAATTCAAAAAGCTTGTTTTTAAAAATGAAAATAGACTAGGTTAGGAATTCTCCTGTCTTTATATATCTTTGTAACATCAGCAGCTAGAATAATCCCTATCACTTAGTAAGTACTCAATAAATGTGCTGATTAAACTCTTTTAAATAAGTTGGGTTTTTTTTTAAAAGTTATGTTTATATGGGCACCTGGGTGGCTCAGTCGGTTAAGCATCTGCTTTCGGCTCAGGTCATGATCCCAGGGTCCTTGGACTGAGCCCCATGCAGGGCTCCCTGCCTGCTTCTCCCTATCCAGCTCACGTTCCCCCTGCTTGTGCTCTGTCAAATAGAATCTTTTAAAAAGTTGTTTATATAGCATCTCATGTTTTAAGCCACTCTCGTTAACATTATTTCTTTGGCCACTATTAGCCAAATAGCCACAAATTTTTACTGTTCTGTCCAACTTAATCCAATCTCCCAAAGTTAAAAAGATTTTATAGTTAAGTCAGCAAAAACCATAAAAGAAATAACTGTGCTTATATGAGCAAAATATCATACACAGACAACAAAAAGTGATTTTTAAAAAACTGCAACAATTAATTCTAAACATTTGATTAATTTATTGGTTTTTCCTCCCACTTTAAAGCTGCACACTTCATATAAACCTCATGATCAAATTAATGAATAGACGGGGACTGCAACCTTAGTGTTAACACAAGGAAACAGTGGGGTCAATGCTGTATATCAAAGATACAAAAGGACCAATTCTATCCTTTATTTATTCATCAAGTACTCTCTGTGCCCTATGTGGGGCTCAAACTCACAACCCCGAGATCAAGAGTCCAATGCTCTACCAATTGTCTAAGCAAGTCAGGAACCCCATCAAAAGGACCAATTATAATCCTTTTTTTTTTTTTGGACGAATTCTAATCTAACCTAATGAGATTATGAAGCCAAACAGCAGAAATGGTATCTATTTTACACTTAATTCAACTTGCAGAAGGTTGGTTAAGTTTACTGAGTGCAATAAAATATAAATGGGAAAGAAAAGGAATCTTCACAATAGCTAATATGAAAGGATGCTATTTAAGAAAAGTTTTGTTAAATAATTCTAGCCTTAAAGAGGGTCTTTTAACAATACTAAATTCATTTTAAGCTTGACTTTAATCAGGAAACAGTATGAAGAACAGTGAAATGCAAACTCTAAAGCTTTTAGTACCCTTTTAATATGGGATTGGAGACAGTGAGGTAAAGAACTTAATTCCAGGGTATTCTTGTCTTTTAAATCTTACAAGGGTATTAATTTAACATTTAGGAAAATAGAGGTTTATCTTACTATGATAAATTCAAAATCTAATAGGATCGCCTTTTTGGGTGCACTTTGAAGAACACCAATAGTTCCTTCTAAATATAACTTCCCCAATTCCACTTTCTAGATTCCTTTCAGGAAGTAAAGGGTTTTTTGTTTTTTTTTTTTTTAATTTTCAAAAATACCTTTCAAAAAACTCAAAATGCCACTGGATGGACTGGATAGAAAAAAACTGAAAGAGAAGTATGTATGCCAAGGATGATAAATCAACTTTATAGTTAGTATTGCAATTTATCCATGCCACTTTGGGAAATGAAATTCTGATAACAAGTAAGAGTGTAACCTCCCCAAAAAAGTATTCTGAAAGTGGGTCTTTTTTTTTTTTTTTTTGGTCATTTTCAATATATCAAAATCCCACAGCTTCTAATCCTCAGTTTTTCTAAAAACCAACTGACACAGACCTTTAAAACAAACCAACAAACAAACCCACAATATACTGGAAGCATCCTAAATGTCCATGAATTCTTAGGCTGGTTAAATTATGATGCCTCCATACTAGAGAATACAGTTTCACACCCTAATTGCAGAGATCTGTGACATATATACAGCGTGGGAACTATCCAAGATATCTTGTTCTACTCCCGAGTAATAGCTATACAGTACAATCTCATAGTGTTTTTAAAATGGGACCTTAAATACATAAACTGGCTTTTTAAAAATAGGTTTTTAAAAACTAGTAACTAGTGGTTGCCTCTGAGGGGAGCAAGAATGAAGGAAGTTTACTTTCACTTTCCTCCTTTCTAGCACCACGCCCCCAAACCTTAGTTACCATCGCACACCTTGACTTAACTAAAGACGGATCTGAAAGAGCCCAGAGAGCTTAAACAAACTTCCTCAGACATACAGATGGAGAGATACACATTAGGAAATATACTCCACGGCAGAGAGAGTAGAGTGGACATCGAGCATGATGGGAAGGAAGCTGCAGAGAAGAGACATGCAAAAGATTTGTAAAGTGGGAAGGAAGCAGTGAACAGACAAAAGGAACCAAGCAACCAAAGACAACTCTGAAGTGAAAGAGATGGCATTTCTTTAGAGCTGAATTTTAAAGAACAAGATGATGGGAAAAGAAGAGATAGAAGCATCGAAAAACACCCATGATCAAAAGTTATGAGCAACCTTTAGTTGCTGTGATTGTTAAAAGTCACCCTTGACATCACTTTTAGTCAGTGGCATGCTATCTTTAATTACCTGTAAGCACAGGATCCAGTAAACGCTAACAGTGTAACTGGAGCAACACTTCACAAGGAGTCAAAGACGACTGTTTTGTGTTCTCATGCTGCTAGGCCACTTGGCTGCAATGTTCCCAATAATGAGACCGGTTTCATCAGAGCTTAAGGAAAGCCAAAGCGCAACTGAACATGATTATTCCCTCTTATATCCTTCAGACCAGTCCACATCCCAACATCAAAACTTCTGAATTTACTTTACTTGCTCACTTTTAAGGAACAAATTTTAACCTGCCTGGAGAAAAACTAAGAAAGGGTTGTGGACACCAACCCCACTCGTTTGCCAAAGGCTCTCCACACGTGCACCCAGTCTCTGAGAAATTACATGGTAAAGTATTAATTATGGCTGCCTATGGAATCCACACTCAGAAGAACCTAGAATTCATCCTACAGGAAAGAGGTCAAACTCAGAAATAAAGACTTCAACTGAAATAGCATAGGTTAAAAATAAAAATAAAAAATCCAGGTCTCTGAGTTTTAGACAGTGTAAAAATAAAATAAAATACTAGGTCTTCCCATTTTTAATAGAGTGAAAAAAAAAAAAAACAAACACTGGGTATCTCAATTCTAGATTAAAAGTGATTCCAGTGCATGAGAAAACTGTAAAGGTTGGGAAGATAGTATTTATTTACTTTGAATGGATGATTATTAAGAAATGTAACTACTGTTGAGTCTGGTGAAAAAGGCATTGTAATGAGTCAAGTTGAAGTCTATTTCTGCTTTCGTCTTTACAATTCAATAGGAAGTCACTTCTAATTTTATTTGCCCTCTCTGCAATATTAGGGTGAAATCTCACTTCTACTTTCCAGGGACGCTGTGAAGCAAGAGTATGAAAATACTAGAATCTGTATCCCACTTATTTCCTTAAATTATAAGACTTGTACATCATAGAAATAAAAACTATCTTTCCCAGGGCATCTCCAACAAATTAAACTGAGGTTGGAATCCTGATTACTGAAGGTTTTCTTTTAAGCCAGATTTGTGAGAAAAGGGAAACTTGTTTTTTTCAGGGAGATTTTAAGGTATGGAGCCATTCTGTTTCCGAACTTGAGGAAAATGTTAAGAAAGGAGATATGGTAGCATGTACCTGGTCTGACCCAAACCTCAGAAAAATTTAAGCACTCTGATTCTTCCATTTCTGAATAGTACCTATTAGGCATCAACACAAGGACTGGCCAAGTCCTAACCTTTAAATACTCTAAATTAATTACGTAATCTTCTCTCCAAAACATGTTGTTCTAGTGTTCACCTATCTTAGTTGTCACCTATACAGTCACACAAAAAAATCTGGAATTCAACTGGTCTCTCTCCCTTCTCATCCTCTGCATGGCCCCCAACATGTCCACTATGAAGTTCTTAAAGATTCTGCTCTTCCTTCACTTCTCTGGTTCATGTCCCTTCTGTCCCTATTGCCTACTGGTCCCCTCATCACGGTGCTGAAGCCTCATAACTGACATTCTCAGAACCTTCAAACAGGTGGTACCTTCCTAAAGCTCAAATATCAATCATCTCTTCCAAGGTGTCAATAAGTGTTTTAGAATAATATCTAAACTCCCTGGCAAGAAATGCAAAGCTTTTCAGGATCTGGTCCTGCCTACCAGCTGCTCCCAACTTGGAATCCTGATATTCCAGGAGTGTCAAACCAGCTTTAACAACTAGCCACATCTCTGCTCAAGTTATCTCTGTTTGGGATGGTTTTACCTCTATCCCCTTAACTCAGAAATTAGGATTTTTCTTTTTTAAACAAAAGCTGTCAATACCTGTATAATACCTAACAGGATTTTCACATACTTGTTTGATATATTATCTCCTTCCTCTCAATGGTAAAGTGTTGCAGGGCAGGAACTAAGTCTTATATTACAACCAGGTGTTGTCTGTACATGGTACACAGATACAGGCAGAATTTGCTAATACCTGAAGAGTGGGATGGGCAAAACAGATCTGAAGGGTATATTTAAGGGCACCAAATGGGAAATGGTGTTCACAATAAAGTGCATTAAAAAAACGAATATTTTGGAGTCATTTTTAAGAGTCAGTAAGTACACAGACTTTCGTAGGAAAAAAAATTTGTGAGGTTCAAAGATTTCCAGGAAATGTAAACCAAGTGAATTACTTTAATTACAGAAAATTAATAGTAAATAATTCAATGCTTTCATAACAATCGGCAGAAAAATATTTCTTGCTTATTTGAAGCAGGCATATGGGGAAGGGAAGATTAGAATAGTGTGGGGCAAAATGCATTTCAAAATGAGAGCTATTTAAACTCAGCATACATTAACACGAACCAAATTAAAATTACATTAAGACAAATCAAACTTCTAATAGGTGGAAACAACTCAATACAAAGCTAGAAATGAATTATTTGATTTTAGTTCAATTGCAACTTTCATACTTCTGGTGCAAAAAGAAAACCTTCCTTGAAAACAAAGTGCCTTCTTTTGGACTAAATGCATTTCCAGATCATTTCCATAATACAGAAAACCTTAGTTGCAGACTCAATTAAAAGAGAAACTGAAAAGCCAAAAGACAATGAAATGTTTTCAATTTGTAACCTCCCAGAGTCAAAACTAAGTGTGGGAAATCCAGGACTCTTGCGGACAAGAGAAACCAGGAACAAAGAAAACAGCATTTTCTCAATTTCCACAAGAGTCTGATGTAAAACGGTTCAATCAGAATTGGATAGGCAACCTGGTGTAGAAGACAATGTCTTCCCAGAACCAGTTTCTGGAGGTGGGAGAGTGGGCTAAAGACACTCATTCTTTCCACCCAATATTTACTGAATGTAACCGGCCCCAGGCCTCAGTTTTGTCTCCTGTAAAATGTCTATTTCCCAAAGTTGTGAGAACAGCCAGTATTTACTAAGCACATTACTTGCTTGCTTATTTACAACCTTATGAGGTAGGTATTATTACAGCGGTTCTGCAGAGGAGAAAACTGGACCACAGAGTGACTTATTTAACATGATCACAGCTTTGGAACCTAGGCATTTTAACCTGAGATTTCCAAACAACTAACCTAGTACCTCAACAAATGACTCCCCTTCTTTCTCAGCCAACTAAATTCCCCTTAATGGGGGAAAAAAGTCGTTCTTAAAGCAACCTACTATGTGTTAACATGGTAAATAATTTGTACTCATAACTGCTTATGAAATTGGTTCAGATTTCAAATAAGCTTAAGCTTTCTCCAGTGAAAAACTAATTTTACATGGAAACCATTCTCAAATCGCTTTTCTTACATAAATCTGCTGAGAGTCTGAGCTTCATGAGCCAGGTTTTTCCAGGGCCTGATTACAATTGGGAAAATAAACCGACCATCCAGGTTCCAGACCTACAGAGTAAAGAACACTGCGCAATAGCAGTCTTGAGGCCTGCTGCCCACCAAGGTTCTAGAATACACTAACTGTTGAACTCCTCATCTCCAAACTCCAGCAAAAAGTAACGCAAAAGGCAGGCAGCAGACTTTGTGGGGCTTTCCCACTCTGGATTCATTCATCTTGATAAAACAAATCTCTATTGCACATATTACGTGATATTTAAAACAAAAACTACTAAGCTCTATTGTATTTGAAATTTCCCAGAACATTGAAATTCTAGCTGTATCCCAGATATAAAATACTAATTAAGAAAAACAAATCAAAGAATTAACTTAATTAACAAGGCATCTCTTACGCATTTTAAATAGTAACTCAGAGAAATACTTGGCCCAAAGAAAGTCATAAAGTTAGTTTTTCAAAAAACAAAGTTTTTCATTTCATTTTCTTAACATGTTCCTTCTATCTACTTCAGAAATGTACTGTCACTAGTATTGGCTGCCTTAAGTATTTGTACTTTGGTCAGCCAAAACTTGAGAAAAATAGGTCTTTAATAACAGAACAATGAAAAGCAGAATTTGTACAGTTTTTTTGTTTGGGTGTGGCACCTACGGATATTATTTTTTGGTAACGATCACTTTTAGATTCTAAAACATGATCCAAATGCATCAGAAATCAGGAAAGAAGCAGCAGAGACGGTGCTGCTTATCGGTTGTCTAGACTGCAGGCAAACCCCAAATACCAAAGAAGCATCCATGTGTCAAACCAGCATAATTTTTGAGCTATGCCTGGGGCCACATAACAAAAAAAAAAAAAAGATTGGCTTGAAAAGAAAATCTAAGAGGGGTAACCAGAAGGTCAACCCCAGTTCACAGGAACTAGGAAGAAGCTAGCAGATAGCCGGCCTTTTACCGTGTCATCCCCCCTGAGCAGCTTCCTCCCCAACCCCCCATATAAAATCTCCAAGAAAGGCCCAACTCCCGGCGTGCTAGCTTCTTCAAGGTCATCCTAAGATAACGCTGTGAGCAATCACCAAACACTGAGCCAGGCATACCTTTAGGGTTAAGAGAGATTTCCCCCCCTTCCCAAATCATTATATAAATACTTTAAATGCCATCAGGCTTTTCTCCCAACTCCACCAGAAACAAACTCCCAGGCTTTCATTTAATTTAGGTCGACCAACTTAAATAAACGTGTTCGGTTTTGCGACATACATTATTAAGAGGCTTTTCGAGTCTGGCCAACTCCAGTTCAAAAAACAGGTGCTTTCAGTGTACTTTTAACGACAAGGTCAAATTCAGAATTTTAATTATTGAAAGAAAAAAAAGAAAAAAAAAAGTTTTTTGTTTTTTGCTTTTTAACCTTCCTCAGGACGACGTGATGGGTGGGGACTGGGGGGGGGGGGGGTTGTCGCCGGGGTGAAACCGTCTCGCACAGGGTCCCTATTGGTCTCATCAGTCGTTCCTGAGTCCGTCCAGCGCCAGTAAGTCACCCAAGGTTAGACGGAGAAAATAAAAACAAAGAAGCCCTACTGGGTCGAGTTCCCCGAACCAACCGCACCGCCCCGCCACCCCAAGAAACCAACCCCACCCGCAGCCTAAACAAACCTCCCGGATCCCCCTCCCACACGTAAACACACAAAGAAAACAGCGGCACGCACAACTCGCCACAGTCCTCACTTCCCTTTGTAGGACAACGGGGAGCCCCGAAACTTCCCCACGGTGAGTGGTGGTTGTTGTTTTTTCGGGTGTCGTCGGGGCTGCGTCCCCCCGACGCGCGGGCCACGGGCCGGGGGCGCTCGCCGCACGCACCGGCTTCCCCGAAAGCAGCCGAGATGCTCCCGGGTCCTCGCCCCCCCCCGCCCCACCCCCACCCCCATCCCTCAAACGCGCTTTCCCCTCAGGCACGCGGTGACGGCCGGGAGGGAGAGAGAGAGGGAGAGGGAGAGAGGGGCACGGCGGCAGCAAATAGAAACGCTCCCCGGTGGGTTTGTTGGTAAATACAACTTGGGTCGGGCAGAAAGTTCCTGTGGAAGCTGCTCGCCCGGGCGAGGGCGGCAGGAGGTGGCCCGCGTCCCTCGCCGCCGCCTCCCTCACCTGCGCCGGAACAACGGGCCCCCGCGCCCGCCCGCCCGCCCGCCCGGCGCCTCCCGCAGGCCGCGCCTCCCGCACGCCGCGCTGCCGGGGCTTGTTCCTCCTCATGGCTTTGCCCTGACGTAATTCAAACATGGCAACAGTTCGACTTCAAAGGCGAATCCACAGACCTCCCAGACGCAGGCTCCGGGCCGCGGGTAACGGGCCAAGGACTCGGGGCCACGCTCCTCCCGGCCCCTCGGCCGCCGGCGCCCGCGCCTCAGCGCCTCAGCGCCGGGGCCCGGAGCCCGCCGCCCGCCCGGAGCCCGCCGCCCGCCGCCCCGCCGCGCACCAGCATGGCACCTCACACGCGCGGCGCCGCCAAAGTTTCCCCGCGAGGGGCCGAGGGACAAAAGCCCCTCTCGAAAGTCGCCCGAAGTTCGGGGCGGGGGGGGGGGGGGGCCGGCCCGCACGGCCCCCGGCCCGGCGGCCGCCCCCGAGCGCCGGCGGGGCCCGCACGGGCACATGCAGCTCTTTGTTTTCTGTCCAGCCGGGCGCTGCCTACGTGCAGCATCAGGGACGTGGGGCTGTTTCTCCGGGGCCAGACGCCGGACGATCCCCCGAGGGGAGGGTCCGGGCCCCGCGCCCCGACCGCGCGGAGCCTGCGCCCCCCCGCCCGCCACCGTCCTTCCCTCAGCAGCCAACCCATTTAATCAAAGTTTCCCAGTGTCCTTGAGGAGAAACGCCCGCCGGCCCGCCCCGCACCGGCGGAGAGTTGGCGACTTTCACTCTGCTTTTTAAACTGGCAGGACGCCATCATCAGCAAACCACATTGTCCTGCCGGCCGGCGGCCCGACAGCCCCCGCAGCCCCCGCAGCCCCCGGCCGGCCCGAGCCCGGCGCCCGCGCGGACCTCCGGCGATCACCGGGGTCGCAGCCCCAAGCACGTGGTCTGTCATGTTCCGCACAAAAAAAGCGGTGCCCCGCGGAGTTCCCTCACTCCCTCGGCGCCGCCGCCGCCGCCGCCTCCATCCCCAAGTCAACTTGGCTCCGACTGGCCATCTTCCGCCGCACACGGCCGCCCCGGAAAGCCCTCGCCGGGGCGCCCCCGTCTACGCTACAGGTGACTAAATTGCGAGCACAACTTGAGGCTCCGCAGACGCCGCGGCCCCCCGCGCCGCCTGGGCGCGGTCCGGGGTGGGGGGGGCGGGGGAGCGGCGTCGGGGAGCCCGGCGGCTTCCGAGCGGCCGCGTGTTGCTCTCATTGTCGCCTCCGCATCCCTCCGGAGTTCGGCAAACAACGCCACGCCGCGTGCGCTGCGGCCACCCCGGCGCCGAGCCAGAGGCCGATTTAAAGCCCCTCACGCCCGCCAGCTCGCAGAGCGGACGGCCGCTTAAGTTTCCGAGAGCGATGGCGTTTATTGTCCACCCTCCTCCGACACGCGCGGGGGGGGGGGGGCGGCCCGCAACGAAACTAAACCACGCGGCTCAGCCGCGGCGCCCGGGCCACTCCGGGGCGCGCGCCCACGCGGATGCACCAGCCCCCGGGGGCCCCTCCGCAATTGCCAGCAAGTCGTTTTCCTCTCGGGCCTTCCCACCACCCAGCTCCTCTCCGCCCGAGAACGCTACGGCTGAGAAAAGTCATTGTCACCTTCAACGTGGATCCCTCAACTCCGGCGACTCCTCACGCGCCTGCAGCCTCCACTCACTTCCCCCACCCCGAGACTTTCGGTTTGCCTCCAGGTCCCTCCCCAATTAAAAAAGAGACGCTGCACATGTGTGTACAAAAGAACCCGGGGGTCTGTGCGGATCACGAGAACACCGCTCCCAGCAATGCCATCTCCAAGACAAAACTTCCTGTGCGTGCGTGTGTGTGTGGAAGGACTGGGGGAGGTGGGGGAGGTGAAAAGAGAAGGGGAAGAAGAAGAAGGAAAAAAAAAAGCCCCACTCTGAAATCAAAGCCTCGTGAGACAGTTTTGCACCAGAGTAATGGTCAGAGTCACTCACCTCCCCAAGGCAGCCGTTCCACGCGCAATAACGTCCCCGAGGTGCGGAGTGCACGCCAAGCCAACCCCCCCCTCCAATCGCTCCCTCCTCCTCAACTGCCTTGTCTAGAAAGATTGTCTCCTGCAGTTCTGCAGTTGCTACCGCTGGCCGGGAAGGTGTAGATTCCGCTTTCCCTCTGCGCACGCGCGTCTCCCGGTACAAAATTCTCCTGAATCGAACTTATTTGCATACGGGCGCGCGCGCGTCGAGGGCTGGGAGGGGAGAAGGCCCGGCGGCCGCGCGCGCTCCCGGGGCCTCTATTGTCCTTTTAAGGGGAGAAGCGCCGCGGCGCGGGAAACGAGGCGGCCGGAGGGAAACGGGGCGGGGCCTGCTTACTACGGCTGACGTCACGTAAACAAACGCCCCCTGGCTGGAGGCTGCGGCGGAGGGGGCGTGGCGTGGCGGGGCGGGCGAGGCGGAAAGGTTAGCGGCGGAGGGACGACGTGGGGCTGCGTGACGTGCTTTCCCTCCTGAGGTTCTCGGGGCGCCCCATTTCTCGTTGCAGGATGGTTTCGGAAGCTGGGTTTGCCGGATTGTCACACCTGTGCCCGGTTTCAGGCTTGAGGCGACAGGGGAGGTGGCGGTCCAAGCACCCACACTGAAGTTACGCCTCTTAGGTTTCTTAAATTTTAAAGTTGGGGTTTTTTGAAGCTTTTTTTTTTTTTTTTTTTTTTTTTTTTTGTCCTCCGGGACAAGGAGAGGTTCGTTTTTCGTGCAGTTTTAATGAGTCGTTTAATAAAGTCCCATTTTGACACTCTATCCAGTCACTCACCCCCCCCCCCCCCCGCCCTCCTCTTGCAGTAACCCAACCCGTAACGATCCAATTTTTACCACCACCACCAACCCCCACTTTGGCCTTAGGAGTTCAAGCCTGTCCGAGTTGAATGGTTGTTAATTTCCGTGGGAACAGCGTAGCTTTCCTAAAAGACCAGTCGGTGGAAAGCCAGTAATCTAGGAACATGCATACCCCCTCCAGCTGCTTGTAAAGAGTGTTCCACTCACCCAGAAATAATACCACTAACTGGTGGTCCTGGGAATGGAAAAAGTAGCCAGTCAAGTGCAAACTTTCCCTCATGGAATATATAATAAACCAACAACTTAAAAGCTTCCTGTCTCAGAAGGAAAGGGGGAAAAAGAAAAAAGAGAAAAGAAAAATCGAAGTAACTCTTCTCATGTTAAGTGAAAAATGAAAAAGAATAATCGTGATACACCTTTATTTGGAGAACACACCTAACAGCAACAAGGCTGAGCCCCTGATGAAATGATAGAGGGCGAGTGGGGAGAGAGAAAGGATGTTTTTCCCAGAAACTTGATATTGTTCCCAAGCTACAAAAGTGTGGACATCAACCATAAAACTTAATCATCTGCTGACAAGTTTCACTGCTTTCACTGTAATGTCAACAATATGGATTTAAATAGATACTTCTGAAACGCTAATTTAATTCAACAACCAATTCCTAGTACAGTCAAGACAAACCCACTTTCAACATCTTTCAAAACTAGTGCTTCCTTTTTTCTTTGGGTCCTGTTTCTGTAACTGTATGTGAAAACCACATATTAAATACCTGCAGAAAAGAGAGAGAGAGAAAAAAAAAAAAAGACACCTCTCACTAAACTGTAAACTCCTTTAGGGGAAGAATTTTATATTGTATTCATTTTTGTACTTCAGTGCCTAAAACAGTGCCTAACAGATAATGGACTCTGAATAATTGCTTGTAATATAGTAAATTAATGGGCATTTTCAAAGTTGTTTATTAGATTTATCTCAAGCCAAAACAGCTTTACTTTGGTGTAAAATTTTTTGTATTCAATCTAAAATTAGTTTGGAGGGGCTTCTGGGTGGCTCAGTAGGTTAAGCATCTGCCTTCTGCTCAGGTCATGATCTTGGGGTCCTGGGATGGAGCCCGCATCCGGCTCTTTGCTCAGTGGGGAATCTGCTTCTCTCTCTCCCTCTGCCCCTCCTCCCCCTCATGCTTGTACTCCTTCTGTCCTTCTTTCTCTCTCAAATAAATAAAATCTTTTAAAAAATAAAATGAGCTTGGAAGTTCACCTTGATTAATATGATGCCTATGATGCTGGAACTGTTCTTATCATAATAAATAAAATGGAGTAGCCTTACCCGCTCTTTCTGGGCTTTCACTGACAACAAATTGGACCCTGAGCATAAACACCTAACTTATTTTTGAAGAAAATTTTTATAAGTTGTCCTGGGTTGTCTCACGTACTTATTTGGTTGATAACAGATCTTCCAAAAATAATTTCAAATTAGTATATGCTTTTGCAAGTATGAAGTTGCAAGTGTGAGAATATTTTTCAAATGTCCATTATTTCTTACAGGATATATTGATATATATTATCTATGTATATAAAATATAAAAATGTACCTTGAATGCCTTTTCTCTTGAAAGTTTATGTAAGAATATATCCTGTATTCCAGGGATGGAATAGGCTCAAATGTGCAAGCAATGCAGGAATTACACACAGTATTTAGGAGATACTGTTCAAATAAAAAAAAGTACCTGTAAGCTTCAGAGCTACTGAGTTATCTAATATTGTACAGCAAGTCTTCCTGTGCTCTCAAAGTAGAGGTCAAAAAACAATCTGGGTAATTTTTGTAGGAAAGGTAGCAACAAAATCCTTAAAGACGAATTTGAGTTTCTTAGAGTCTTAAAAAAAAAAAAAAAAAAAAAAAGAATCTGCTATTTTTGAAAAACCAGATGCATTCCAAAGGTTCTTTTGTTCATTTTGTTGTTTGAACATGTTGTTATGGCTGTCTCTATCCAGAGCCAATAGCTCATTTATGGGCTGCTTCAAAATACTATTACCTAAATATCCCAAGTGAATTTTTTACCAAGAAGGAAGAAAAGGAAGGCAGAAAGGAAAGAAGGGAGGAAGGAAGAGAAAAAAATAAAAGTAGTTTATAATACATAAATTTGGATATTAGGAGAT
Organism: Vulpes vulpes; assembly: GCF_048418805.1. Lineage (NCBI taxonomy): Eukaryota > Metazoa > Chordata > Mammalia > Carnivora > Canidae > Vulpes > Vulpes vulpes. Next base: position 17,284,913 of record NC_132787.1, on the reverse strand, counting down.
TGAATTACACAATGTTAAAAATATTTGAGTATTTGTAATGACTAGTGCTATGTTGAACTTATACTGAGTTCTCAAAAATAGTCAAATTAAAAATACAGTAAAAATTGAAATTGAAAATAAGGTACAATATATTTCGATTAATATGTTGTCTCCACTGTAGAATTATCTCTACTGCTTGAACATTTTTATTCATTTAGTAAACATCTAATAATCATAACTATGTGCCAGATAATAAAACCATTTCAGAAGTAGGGGAGCTCAAGTCCTCCTTACCTCTTCTAACTTATTTCTATATAATTCTGTTTTATTTGCTATTTTTTTTTTCTTCTGCAGCATTCATTGCCTTCTTTTGAGACTTAACTATTAAGCAACTTAACAATTTCTTTTTTTTTTTTAACTTTCCAATTTCTTATAATATTCTCGGCATGGATGATAAATTATACGTAAAGAACTGAAAAGGACAATTCTTGCCTGGTAATGAAGGATATTATCAGCAATTTAGTAATGTTTGTAATGCCAACTCAAACTAATGATCGTTTTTAAATGAAGGCTAATACCCTCATCAGAGGCTGGTACCAACCACATCAAAACATTTTGTTGAGCTCAGGAAAGAGCTGATTATTATTATTAAACATTGGGTTTGGTTCCTTAGCTGGTAACAGCCATAGGACTAAACTTTTTCCTCACACCAAAACAAGCACAGTATTTTGTTACTTATTTGTTTAAATCCTTTTGAAGTTCAGCTAGCAAGTGGTCAGAGCAAGTCAGATAATTTTAAACTATAAGGAATAGAATTGGTTATGTGATCTAAGCAATCCTCCAACAACGGTTTGACAGCTGCAGAAAAAAAAAAAGATATCTGTTACTTAATTAAAGTTACCTTTTCAAATTTTTGCACTTAAAGACTTAAGGATTTGTCACAAATTTAGTCTTAGGGGAACTTCTAAATTTATAGAAATTTTAAGTCTTATACTACTATCTTAATGACATTTGAATAGCATACTTTAAAAAAATAAAATTAAAAAAAATAAAAAAATAAAATTATTTTGTTTCCACTAATATATATCGATAAATATATATATATCGATATATCCTATAATTACTGGTAATAAAGTAATTTTATTTTAAGAAGGACATTGACAAACTAGAATGAGTTCGCAGGAAAATAAATCAGGGTGATGAAAGAGCTGAAAACCATAGCATAAAAGCAGTAATTGAAGGAGGGGCTGTGTTTTGATTGTGCAAGAGAGCAATCTCTGGCTATCTGGAGGACCATCATTAGAAGAACGAATGGGCTCGTTCTTTTATGCCTAAGAACCAAATTTGTTCTGAAAATCACAAGAATATAGATTTGTGCTAAACTTCAGAAAAATCTTGACACACACAAATAGTCCAGAGATTGTTCAAAATACTTCATAGGTCAACTCATTACTAACAAGGTATTTAAAAAAAAAAAAAAAAAAAAGCAAAAATTTTATTTCAATGAATTACATTCGTTATGTACAATATAGAGCTTGCTGCCACTAAAACTCCTATAGAATTCTATGGATCTACGATTCCATGGGATAAACGAGTGGTACCACCAATAAGTGCCTCACGTTCAGGAGAGGGATTTATCACTGGGGCTGAAGAAGTTAGAAATATCTTTTGGGGACGCCTGGGTGGCTCAGTGGTTGGGTGTGTCTGTCTTCGGTTCAGGGCATGATTCTGGAGTCCCGGGGTTGAGTCCCACATCAGACTCCCTGCATTGAGCTTGCTCCTCCCTCTCCCTCTGCCTATGTGTCTGCCCCTCTCTTTCTGTGTGTCTCATGAGTAAGTAAATAAAATCTTAAAAAAAAAAAAAAAAAGGGAATGTGTTTTGGGAAAGGATGGGATTTGAACTCCATTCATTCATTCATTCATTCATTCATAGATTCAACAAATACTGAGTTTCTACTAATTTCCAGTCTCTGACAATAAAATGATAAATGCAGAAATGGTCTCTCATGGAATGTGGGACACAGGCATTCCAGATAACCACCCAAATATAATGATGAACTGTGAGAAATAAAAGAAAAAAAGTTCCAGATAACCACCCAAATATAACCACCAGATATAAGATAACCACCCAAATATAATGATGAACTGTGAGAAATAAAAGAAAAAAAAGTACTGTGAACCTAATCATGTATGCCAAGGGAATCGGACCTAAACTGGAAGGAAGAAAAAGTATCTTTGAGGAAGTTAAGTTGAACTACTAGCAGGATTAAGATGGTGAATTGGAGTGGCAACATCAAGAACAAGTTCTTAGACACAGCAGTTGGGGTGGTGGGAAATACATGACTAGGAGAAGACTCGTGTTTTTGATTGAATAAAAGTCATTACATGAATTCTGTTTGAGGGAAAAGTAGGTGTTAGGTGTTAGAGACCAAGAGAAATCAGGATTTAAACCCTATGCATTCAGAAGTACCTACATTGAATCAGAAGTAGTTAACGAGTCAAAAGCATTCCAGAGACAAAACCTATATGATTGGATTACAATTAGTTTCATCAATATATTTCTCTTCTATGAAAATGTATTTTTCTAAATGTCAATAAGAAATTGATCAGTCCACTTCCCAGAAGAACCCCTGTTCTATTATTCAAATCATTACTGAAGGTAAGCATGCCACATCATCAGCAGATAAACAAGTGAACAAGCAGACACGGGTGCAGAAAGTCAAAGAAACATTCTGGGTTGCCATTTCTAATAGCTTTGGGAATAAAATATCTAGGAATCTAGGAGAATTTAATATTTCTATACCCAATTTTAAAACTTTTTAATAAGGCAGCCGCGGTGGCGCAGTGGTTTAGCGCTGCCTGCAGCCCGGGATGTGATCCTGGAAACTCGGGATCGGTTCCCACATCGGGCTCCCTGTGTGGAGCCTGCTTTTCTCCCTCTGCCTGTATCTCTGCCTCTGTGTGTGTGTGTGTGTGTGTGTGTGTCGTGAAAAAAATAAATAAAATCTTTAAAAATAAAATAAAACTTTTTAATATATATTTTTAAGAATTTGAATTCTTGGGATCCCTGGGTGATGCAGCGGTTTAGCGCCTGCCTTTGGCCCAGGGCGTGATCCTGGAGACCCAGGATCGAATCCCACGTCGGGCTCCTGGTGCGTGGAGCCTGCTTCTCCCTCTGCCTATGTTTCTGCCTCTCTCTCTCTCTCTCTCTGTGACTATCATAAATAAATAAAAATTTTTAAAAAAATTAAAAAAAAAGAATTTGAATTCTTATATATTAATTTTTAAAATATTTTTATTTATTTATTCACGAGAGACACAGAAAGAGAGGCAGAAACATAGGCAGAGGGAGGAGCAAGCTCCATGCAAGGAGCCGGAAGTGGGACTCGATCCCAGAACCCCAGGATCACCACCTGAGCCAAAGGCAGACACTCAACTGCTGAGCCACCCAGGCATTCCAAATGTTACAAACATTAATAATTTATCTAGAAGCTCCTGGTTGGCTTAGTGTGGGGAGCATGTGACTCTTGATCTCAGGGTTGTGAGTTTGAGCCCCATGTTGGGTATAGAGATTACAGAAAAAAAAAAAAACTTAAAAAATAGTTAATCTAGATATATTGTTAATTAAGCAATGTTGCAGTGTTCCAGAAATGGAAATACAACATAAAGCAGATGAAACAGAGGTAATTAATGTACCATACCGCATTTATGGCCGTGATTAAAGAAGATGGTATCATCAGAGGGTAAAACATATTGCATACTATCTTCTTAGCAGGCAAAATTTAGCATATGAATATAATTTAAATTTTTTTACAGGAATAGAATTAGGAGACAGCCTCGGATTTGTTGCAAATAGGGAAGGATATTGCCACTTGGTTTGTTAACTAAAATGCTAATGTAATGCCAATAATAAAATTTAAACTTAATAATTTGGGATGCCTGGTTGGCTCAGTGGTTGAGCTTCTGCCTTCGGCTCAGGTCCTGATCCTGAAATTTTAGGGTTGAGTCCCGCATCAGGCTTCTCAAGGGGAGCCTGCTTCTCTCTCTGCCTATGTCTCTGCCTCTCTCTGTGTCTGCCATGAATTAATTTTTTAAAAATTTTAACCAATAATTTATAAAATAAGATTTTGTGGAAGAGTATAGAGGAGTCCATAATCTTTAAAGGGCATCTGGATGGCTCAGTCAGTTAAGTGTACAACTTTTTTGTTTTTTTTTAAGATTCTATTTATTCATGAGAGACACAGAGAGAGAAAGAGAGAGGCAGAGACACAGGCAGAGGGAGAAGCACGCTCCATGCAGGGAGCCCGATGTGGGATTCAATCCCAGACTCCAAGACCATGCCCTGGGCTAAAGACAGGCACTAAACCACTGAGCCACCCAGTGTCCCTAAGTGTACTACTCTTAATCCCAGTCCAGGTCTTGATCTCGTGGTTGAGAGTTTGTTTTTTTTAAGATGTTATTTATTTTATTCGTAAGAGACACAGAGAGAGGGAGAGACATAAGCAGAGGGAGAAGCAGGCTCCATTCAGGAAGCCTGATGTGGGACTCGATCCTGGGACCACTGGATATGCCCTGAGCCAAAGGCAGGCGCTCAACCGCTGAGCCATCCTGGCATTCCTCGAGGTTGTAAGTTCAAGCCCAGTGTTGAGGGAGCCCACTTAAAAAAATTAGGGACGCCTGGGTGGCTCACTGGTTGAGCATCTGCCTTCGGCTCAGGGTGTGATCCTAGAGTACTGGGTTCGAGTCCCACATCGGGCTCGCAGCATGGAGGCTGCTTCTCCCTCTGCCTCTCTCTCTCATGAATAAATCTCATGTGTCTCTCGTGAATAAATACATAAAATCTTTTAAAAAGTATTTCTGAAAAGATGCTTTATTTAAAATTTTATTGTCTCTCATTTCTTCAAATAAGAACAATTGCCAGTCATGCTGGAATGAATTTCAGACACTAAGTAATTATTTTTTTGTCCAAATTCCTGATTTGGAAAACTGAATTATAAACAAAACATATTCCTATGAACTCTTTTTTTTTTAGTTTTTTATTTAAATTCCAGTGAGTTAACATGTAGTGTAATATTAATTTCAGTAGTAGAATTTTGTGATTCATCACTTACATAACACACTCAGGGCTCATCACAACTATTCCTATTAACTTTTACAGTAACTGATATAATATAATCAAAAGATAATTTATAAATATTTTCCTCTTTTTGGCATGTCATAAATATTACTTAAAGAGAATGTTGCAATTAAAAATGGAATTAAAAATTTATATCAAATAATTTTTTAAATTCTGGAGTGAGGGAACTCAAATGACTTAAAAGATTAATAAGTTTAGCTACATAAAATTAAAAATGTGTACATTAGGAAAAATACCATATAATCAAAGAAAAAAAGCCAAACTGAAAAGATCTTTTTTTTTCAAACTGAAAAGATCTTACAAAATAAAAGGATAATTTCTTTTTTTTAAGTTTCTTTTTTATTTTTAATATTTCATTATTTATTCATGAGAGACAGAGAGAGAGAGAGGCAGAGACACAGGCAGAGGGAGAAGCAGGCTCCATGCAGGGAGCCCAACGTGGGACTCCATCCCAGGTCTCCAGGATCACGCCCTGAGCCAAAGGCAGGCACCAAACCGCTGAGCCACTCAGGCATCCCTCTTTTTTTATTTTTAAGTAACCTCAACACCCAACATGTGGCTCAAACTCACAACCCTGAGATCAAGAGTTGAAAACTCTTCCAAATGAGCCAGCTACATTGCTCCTAAAAGGATAATTTCTTAATGTAAGTAAAGAATATGAAAAGCTAATTTACCCAAGAGCATATGAATTTTTTTAAAGATTTTATTTATTTATTTGAAAGAGCATGAGTGGAGTGAGGGTCAGAGGGAGAAGTTGACTCTTCGCTGAGCAGGGAGCACACTGGGGTACCCTATCCCAGGACTCCAAGATCATGACCTGAGCCAAAGGCAGATGCTTAACCAACTGAGTCACCCAGGCACCCCTACCTAAAATATGTAAATGGAAATAAGCGTATAGAAAGATCTGAGCTTTGAGGTGCTTGAGTGGCTCAGTTGGTTAAGCATCTGTCTTTGGCTCAGGTCATGATCCCACGGTGCTAGGATGCGCCCCGCAGCCTACTTCTCCCTCTCCCTCTGTCTGCTACTCCCCGCTGCTTGTGCTCCCTCTCTGTCAAATAAATAAATAAAATTATATATAAAAAAGAAAGATCTGAACTGTATTCCTACTTTATAATAAGATTATTTATACATTTTATATTAACTTTATTAATAATTTTTATGTAGGGGGTGTCTGGGTGGCTCAGTCAGTTTAAGTGTCTGCCTTTGGCTCAGATTATGATCCCAGGGTTCTGGAATCAAGCCCTGAGCCAAGCTCCCTGCTCAGAGGGGAGCTTGCTTTCCCTCTTCTTCTATTCATCCCCCTGCTCCTTCTGTCTCACTCACTTTTTCTCTCTCAAATAAAGTCTTAAAAAAAATTTAATGTAAATGGAATCAACATTTTTTTTTTTGAATCAACAATTTTTTATCTAGATTTGACTTAAATAAATTTGTTTGATAATATCTGGGGTTGATGACCACATAGGAAAAAGAGGAAGTTTCATACTCTATTATTGGGAGTATAAACTATTCATTCTATTAAGACACCAGTTTAACATTATCTATTGAAATGTAAAACCTTTTGTTTGGTTCTAGGAATTTTATAAGACATATTCACACAGGACACACAGGTATGTGTATAAGAATATTACTCAGCCATTAGAAACGACAAATACCCACCATTTGCTTCAACGTGGATGGAACTGGAGGGTATTATGCTGAGTGAAGTAAGTCAATCGGAGAAGGACAAACAGTGTATGTTCTCATTCATTTGGGGAATATAAATAATAGTGAAAGGGAATATAAGGGAAGGGAGAAGAAGTGTGTGGGAAATATCAGAAAGGGAGACAGAACATAAAGACTCCTAACTCTGGGAAACGAACTAGGGGTGGTGAAAGGGGAGGAGGGCAGGGGGTGGGGGTGGTGGAAGGGGAGGAGGGCAGGGGGTGGGGGTGAATGGGTGACAGGCCCTGAGGGAGGCACTTGACAGGATGAGCACTGGGTGTTATTCTGTATGTTGGCAAATTGAACACAAATAAAAAATAAATTTATTATTAAAAAAAAAGAATACTCATTCCAGCATTATTTGTGATGGAAATAATACAAATGCCCATCAATAGGGGACTAGTTAAATAAATGATGGAACATTCATAAAATGAAAAACCACGCTGCTATTACAAAGAATGAAATTGCCTTACGCATACTGACATAGAAAGATATTAACACTCTTTTCTGTGGATAAAAAGAAATTTCCAAAACAGTACATGTGCATGTTTTATATCTCTTCATTGTTTAAGATCTTGATGATAATCCTGTGGCATAGATGGGAGTCCTTCTCATTTATGTATGAAAAAAATGGGCCTTAACAATTATGAGGCTTAATCAGTGTTCCGTGTCATAATAAGTGGTGGAGGTGCAAGGAAATCAGGTCTCTTGAGTTCGAATTCCAGATTCATGCTCCTGTACTCCTCTATGGACTTTGCCCTGACTTCTCAAACAGAAAGTACTATTTTCCTCCTCTCAATCCTTCTAACATGTTGTCAGTGCATTGTAAGCCACACATCAGTTTCTGCTTTATTTCAACTTACTTGAGTCATTCATGTGCAGCCTTGTAACTCTATATGACAAGATCTAAATCTAATAGTTTCAATCCTTAGAGGGCATGAATATCTGTGAACTTTTTTCCCAATTTTTTTATTGTGGAAAATATAAATAACATAAATGTATCATCTTAATGATTTTAAGTGTACAACTTAGTGATTTTAAATACATTTATAATGTTATACAAATCATCACCATCTATCTCCATATCTCTTTCCATCTTGTAAAACTGAAACTCTACCCATTAAAAAATAACTTTCCATTCTCTCCTCCTCCCAGCCATTGGCAACCCTGTTTTCTATTTCATGATTTTGACTCCTCTAACTACCTCATGTAAGTGGAATCATACAGTATTTGTCTTTTTTTTTTTTTAATTTATTTATTCACAAGAGACACACACAGAGAGAGAGAGAGAGAGAGAGAGGCAGAGACACAAGCAGAGGGAGAAGCAGGCTCCACGCAGGGAGCCCCACACGCCCGGGACTCGATCCCAGGTCCCCAGAATCAGGCCCTGGGCAGAAGGCGGCGCTAAACCGCTGAGCCACCCGGGCTGCCCGACAGCATTTGTCTTTTCATGACTGGCTTATCTCACATGCATAAGGTCTGCAAGGTTCATTCACGTTGTAGAATACGTGAAATTTTTCTTCCTTTTCAAGGCTGAATAATATTCCATTGTATGTATATACCACATTTAGCTTATCAATAAACACTCAATTTACTTCCATGTTTTACCAATTATGAATAATGCTGCTATGAACAAGGTAAACGGATGTCTCTTCAAGACTGTTTTCAATTTTGGGAGGTATATACTCAGAAGTAGAATTGCTAAATCATATAATTCTATTTTTTAAGTTTTTTGAGGAACCACCATATTATTATCCATAGGAACTATATTATTTTAGATTTTCACCAACAGTGCACAAGGGTTCCAATTTCTCCACATCCTCACCAACATTTGTTATAACAAATAACAACATTTGTCTTTTTGATAGTAGCTGTAGTAATGAGTATGAATTGGTATCTCATTGTAGTCATTTCCCTAAAAATTATTGAGGCCGAGCATCTTTTCATGTGCTTATCATCCACCTGTATGTCTTCTTTGGAAAAATATCTATTTAAGTCCTATACCCATTTTTGAATCATGTTATTTGGTTTTTGTTACTGAGTTTCTTTATATATTAATCCTTTATCAGATATATGATTTGAAAATATTTTCTCCCATTCTTTTTTTTATACTCTTTTTTAAAGATTTTATTTATTTACTCATAAGACACACACACACACACACAGAGAGAGAGAGAGAGAGAGAGAGAGAGAGAGAAGCAGAGACACAGGAAGAGGGAGAAGCAGGCTACACGCAGGGAGCCTGATGCAGGACTTGATCCTGGAACTCCAGGATCACAGCCAGAGCTGAAGGCAGTGCTAAACTGCTGAGCCACCTGGGCTGCCCATTTTCTCCCATTCTTTAGGTTGCCTTTTACTGTTGATATTGCCTTTTGAAACAGAAAATTTTTTAATTTTTATGAACTCCAATTTGTCTGTCTTCTTTTTTGTTACCTATGCCTTTGTTATAACCAAGAAATCATTGTTAAACCCAATGTCATGAAGATTTGTCCTTGGTTTTATTTTTAGAGTTTTATAAGTTTAGGTCTTATATTTAAGTCCTTGATTCATTTTGAGTTAGTTTTTGCAGTTGGAAAATAAGGAGTACCCTTATTTCTAAAGATAAAGAGATAAAAAAATAAAAAATAAAAATAAAATAAAATAAAGATAAAGAGATGCTAAGAAGACTAAACAAGCAGACCTTGCTAAGTTTCCCTCAGTTTACTACACTTACCACGTACTCTTTGACCTACCATATTTCTTCATGACTGTCCACTCTTTTTAGCATAAAAATACTCAGACTTAATTGTTTATTCGAGCCTTCTTATGAAAGCTCTCATGTTACATAATAAATTTGTATGCTTTTCTTCTCTTAATTTTTGTCCTTTTAATTTTCAGATGCAGCTAGGGACCCTAAGAGGGCCAAGGGAAATCTTTTTCTCCCCTGTATCTGCAAATAGAGATAATTATACTTCTTCCTTTACAATTCGGATGCTTTTTATTTCCTTTTCTTTCCTATTTGCTCTGGCTAGACCTTCCAGTGCTATGTTAAATGGAAATGGCAAAGTAGCCATCCTTGCCTTGTTCCTGATCTTAAAGGAAAAACTTTGAGTCTTTCACCATTGAGTATGATGTTCACTGTGGGTTTTTCAGATATGGCTATTATGTTGAGGTAGTTTCCTTCTATTCCTAGTTTGTTGAGTGTTTTATCATTAAAAAAGTGTTGAATTTTATCAGAAACTTTTTTTTGCAGTAATTGAAATAATCATGTACTTTGTTTTGTTTTTTAAAAAAAAATTGAACCAGGGCACCTGGGTAGCTCAGTTGGTTAAGCATCTGCCTTCAGCTCAGGTCGTGAACCACCCTTGAATTCCAGGAATAAACCCCACTAGGTCATGGTATATAATACTTTTTAATATGCTGCTGAATGTGGTGTTCTAAAATTTGGTGAGGATTTTTGCATCAATGTTCATAAGGAATTTGGTCTGTAGTTTACTTATAGTATCTTTTTCTGACTTTGGTATCAACATACCTGTGAACTGTTAAAAAATGTTCATACCACAAACTGATGGAATCAGAATTTCTACAGTTGATGCCTGATTAACTACACATTTAAAAACCTGCATCAGCCATTCTGTTTCACACCAAGGGTTGAGCACTGCTCAGATTATCCACACCTGATTCATCTTTGAATGTTCATGGTGCCTTCTGTGAAAAACAGATGTCCAATAAATATTTGTCAAAGTACGAATAATCATCAATGATTTTTTAAACGCAAATGTAGAATCAGGGGTCACTTTACAGGAAGAAAAGTCCAAGAGGTTGGGTGATGGGGGGGGGACCCTGTAAGGATCAGCTGGGCATAAGCTCAAGGAAGTAGTGTATTTTGAGGATAACAGGTAGAACAATTGGGACAGAGGTGTGCTCAAACACATTTTAGATGTTAACATAAAAACAGCCAGAAGCAGTGAGGAGAACAGGCTTTTTAAATCATTCCCTCGGGTTATATATTGCCCTTTATGATGGTTCTGCTCTTCCTTTTCCTTTGAAAGACATCCCTAGTTTATGCATATCACACTTGAATAAGAATGATTGTGTTATAACGGAAAAATAAAGAGTTTGCCTTGGCTCCCCTAAATTCTCTTGAATTTGTAAGAATTTGTAGTGCTAGAAATGCTTTGAAAAAGGATGAATTTATCTGGGATGAGGAAGAGGACTAAAAGGGACTACAGCAGGAATGTGGTTGAACAGGACTGACTACATATGTCTCATAAAATATGGTGTTCCTTACCTGAGGAATTGCCTAGTAAAGGAAACTATTTTTGTTAATATATCTGCCTGTTAGTCAGATGCTTAACAATAACAACAACAACAAAAATTTGTGTGTATTATATTAACTATCAGTATAAGAATTTAGAAATCTCGTTGTAATTTGTTGTGATTAGATTTGATCAGAAATGAACTACTGTTATTACACAGGGGTGAGAGAGCTGACCCACGATTGATAAAGTATATGCTTGAGTTGTTCTTCATAATGTTCACAATAATAATTATTAATAAATATCTTTATATCAGCCATCAAAAAGGACGAATATCTACCATTTGCTTTGACGTGGTTGGAACTGGAGGGTATTATGCTGAATGAAATAACTCAATCAGAAGGACAATCATCATATGGTTTCACTCATATGCAGAATATAAGAAATAGTGAAAAGAACTATAAGGGAAAGGAGGGAAACTGAGGGGGGGAAAATTAGAGAGGAAGACGAACCCTGAGAGACTCCTAACTCCAGGAAACAAAGGGTTGCAGAAGTTTTAGGAGGGTGGGGGGGATGGGGTGACTGGGTGATGGGCAGTAAGGAGGGCACTTGATGGGATGAACACTTGGTGTTATACTATATGCTGGTAAATGGAATTTAAATTTTAAAAAAATCAAAAAAAAAAAAAAAGAAAGAAACAGAAATAGACCTAAACTGGAAAATAAAAACAAATTTGCTATTGATTCTCTGTAAAATAATAATAATAATAATAATAATAATAATAATAATAATAATAAGGATGCCTGGATGGCTCAGTGGTTGAGGGTCTGCCTTTTGCTCAGGGCATGATCCTGGAATCCCAGGATCGAGTCCCATATTGGGCTTTCTGCATGGAGCCTGCTTTTCCTCCTCTGTCTGTGTCTCTGCCTCTCTCTCTCTCTCTGTCTCTAATGAATAAATAAATAAAATCTTTAAAAATAATAGTAATAAATAAATATCTTTAAGTACATTATCTGCTATATGATAAGGATGTTGTTATAAAACATACTTCCTACTCTTTTTTTAAAGATTTTATTTATTTATTTGGGAGAGAGGGGAAAAAGCACAAGCAAGAGGAGTAGCAGAGGAGAAGCAGGCTTTCCATCCAGGACTCTGGGATCATGACCGGAGACAAAGGCAGACACTTAATCAACTGAGCCATGCAAGCACCCCTACTTCCTACCCCTTATGGGTTTCTAGCCCCATGAGGGGGACAAAACAGTGACATAAAAGTAAATACCCAAATACTCAAAAATAATGTAAATAGTGCTCAATTCGGCAGCACATATACTAAAATTGGAACGATACAGAGAAGATTAGCATGGCCCCTGCGCAAGGATGACACGCAAATTCGTGAAGCATTCCATACTTTAAAAAAAATAATAATGTAAATAAAACAAGCTCTGTATTAAATGAAATATATACACCATTATTACTAATATGAGTTCAGATGGTCTGTGCCCTTAAGTTAAGGACTTTGTAAGAAAACCAGATAGGTAAATAGATAATTTCAGCAGAAGATAATAAAATATATCCAAGGTACTAAGGGTACACAAAACTGTAGTATTTAGTCCAGTCTGGTGTTCAGAGAAGGTTTGGAGAAAATGTTGCTTGAGTGGATCTGGAAGGATGGATATGAGGTTGACAGGTGAGCAAACATGGGCAGGGCTTTGCATGCTGCAGAAATAGCACAAGCAAGAGCTCATAAGTGGAAAAAGCATGCCATGTTGAAGGGACATGCAGAATCATTACAGTGTCAAGTGCATGATTGGGATTTATAGGGAATAAGTCTGGTCAGGTTATGGAGGGCCTGTAAGCCATGTTAATAAAGAGTTTGAATTTAGGCTGTAGGCAATGGGAACCATTAAAAGCATTTAAACAGGGGAGTGACATGATTAGATTTATGCTTTTAAGTATCCAATTCTAGGTGTAGTGTGGAGAATGAATTAAAAGAAATAAGACTGAAGGCAGGCTGATTACTTCAGATTATGATGCTATAGTTTAGGCAAAATGTCAGTAAGGACCAAAATTGGACAAGAATGAACAAAAGAGGACAGACTGGGGAGATTTCAAGGAGGGAAAACAACAAGTACTTGGTTATTGACTGAATATAAATGAAAGAGAGGGCAAAGTCTAGAATAAGACCTCTGTTTCTAATTTGGATGGTGATCACAAGAATTGAGATTAAGAAAACTGGAAAGCAAACAGGTCTAGAGCAGAAGATAATCAGATCTAATCTGAGAAGGGGAAGGAGAAAGAGTAGAAGCTAGAGGGGGTGAAAGGTCGAGGGAAGTTTTTTTGTTTATATGTTTTGTTTTGTTTTCTTGTGTAAATAACTTGATCATGCTCATGGGCTAAGACTCAAGGATGAGTGAGTTAGGGAACCCCAGGTGCCTCAGTGGTTTATCACTGCCTTCAGCCCAGGGCGTGATCCTGGAGACCTGGAATCGAGACCCACATTGGGCTCCCTGCATGGAGCCTGCTTCTCCCTCTGCCTGTGTCTCTGCCTCTCTCTCTCTCTCTCTCTGTGTGTGTGTGTGTCTCTCATGAATAAATAAATAAAATCTTAAAAAAAAAAAAAAGGGATGAGTGAGTTGAGAAGAAGAAATTGGAGATAAAGAGAAAACATATCTGATAAAGTAAGGTCCTGGGGAAAACAATGCAGAAGAGAATCAGGAGCAAAGGTGGATGAGTGAGTCTGGAGCAGTAGAATGATTATCTCATCCTCTAAGACTTACGGGAAGGTTGGAACCATGGTGGAAAATAAAGCCACATTTTTAGGAATGGGAGAGATCAGATATCTGTTGCTTAATGACCTGGATTTTTCTCCATGAAGTGGAAGCCAGTTAGTCTGTTTAAGAGTCAAAGTCCCACGCTTGAGTAGATTGAGAATTGTGAGGGAACCATTACTTTTTTTTTTTTTTTTTGGAACCATTACTGAGTAGTGGGAGAGAGAGCTTTCAAAGGATTGTTGAGGAGGTTGAGGATTCAGCTGAGACTGGACATCATAAATTTGTAGTGGTGATCATCTGTAGTTGCCTAATTTTTCCTGCCTAGGAGGACTCAGCAGTTCTAGAAACAATAAGTTACTGGGCTAGGTGGGAGAGAAGATATGGATACAAAGAAGTGGGGAGGACTTTGGAGAGTGGTTTAAACAATCAACCATGCTGGTTGGAGTTAAGTAAGTAGAAAAAATCGACAATGTACTAAGCTGAATAATCGCCTTCAAAGATATCCTAACCCACAGAACCCATGAATGTTACCTTATATAGCAAAAGGGACTCTGTAGATGAGACTAAATTAAGGGCTTTAAGATGGGAGTTTAGGGATCCCTGGGGGGCTCAGCGGTTTGGCGCCTGCCTTTGGCCCAGGGCTCTATTCTGGAGTCCTGGGATCGAGTCCCGCATCGGGCTCCCTGCATGGAGCCTGCTTCTCCCTCTGCCTGTGTCTCTGTCTCTCTCTGTCTCTCTATGTCTATCATAAATAAATAAATAAATCTTTAAAAATAAAAAAAGATGGGAGTTTAGGAGTGCCTGACTGGCTCAGTCGGTACAGCGTGTGCCTCTTGATCTTGGAGGCGTGAGTTCAAAGTCCCATGTTGGGCATAGAACTTACTTTAAGAAAAAAAAAAAAGAGAGATTATTCTGATAATCTTGGTGGACCCACCTATCATCAAAAGTGTCCTTAGGAGCAGGAGGCAGAGGGAGATTTACCATAGGAGGGAGAAAGCCATTTGACAAAAACAGAAGCAGAGCATGGAGTGATGACTTTGAAGATGGAAGAAGGGGCTACAAGCCAAGGAATATAAGTGTTCATTAAAAGCTGAAAAAGACAAGTTAATAGATTTCCTTTCAGCATCCAGAAACAATAAGCCACGCTGACCAACAACTCAATCTAGCCCAGTGCAACTGATTTTTGACTTCTGACCTCCAGATTTGTAAGAGAATAAATTTGTGTTCTTTTAAGTCACTATGTTTGTGGTAATTTGTTACAGTAGCAATTGGAAACTCATATAAGGGATGAAAGAAGATTTGTCAGAAAATTTGGACCTTGGGAGAGTGGTAGGACATGTATAAGCAAAGATGAAGGCATGGGAAAACGGGTGATAAAAAAAAAAAGCAGCTAAGGAGAAGGTGACAATGTCCACAGCATACTTGAGAACCAGGAAACCAGCTTTCAAGAACAAAAAATGGTGCTTCTCCCTCTGCCTGTGTCTCTGCCTCTGTGTGTGTGTGTGTGTCTCATGAATAAATAAATCAATTCTTTAAAAAAAAAGATTGTATTTATTTATTCACGAGAGACACAGAAAGAGAGAGAGGCAGAGACACAGGCAGAGGGAGAAGCAGGCTCCATGCAGGGAACCCGACGTGGGACTCGATCCTGGGACTTCAGATTCACACCCTGGGCTGAAGGCAGGCACTAGACCACTAAGCCACCCAGGGATCCCATAAATAAATCAAATCTTAAAAAAAAAAAAAAAAGTACAAAAAATGGTGCTGGGAAATGAGGCTGGATTGGTAGGGTATGCCAAGTTGCTGAGGGCCTAGATTGCCTCCTTAAATGAGCTGGGCTGTGTCCTGTAGGCTTTGGTGGGGAGCCAAAGGAAGATGAACTTAAAATTGATTTAAATATTTGGAGCTGAGTCACACTTCAAATACAAAGACTAGTTAAGTTTCCAATGATCTTTGACTAGGCTAGTGGCAATGTGTATCTTTCAGGGTTCTCCATAGAAACAGAAGCAATAGGAGATGGAGATAGATGATAGCTAGCTAGCTAACTAGATGATAGATAAATAGATGATAGATAGATGATAGACAAGCTAGAGACCTATCGATCAATCAATCTATCTCTTACCTATGTAACTACAGAGACATGTATTTAGGAAACTGGCTCAGGCGCTTGTGGAGGCTGACAAGTCTAGAGTTTGTAGGATAGGCTGGAAACTCGGAACTGAAGCAAAAGTTGACACTGCAGTCTTGAGGGAGAATTACTTCTGCCATCAGTTTTTGCTCTTACAGTCTTTTTGGGGGACCCATTTGGACCCCCAGAGCTGGTGTAAAGACGATCATGAGCTGAAGATATTTGAGATTCAACAAATAGAGAAAAAGGCTTCCACAGAGTTCCCCTTATCTGACTAACAACAGCAACTTCTGGGAAACGCAGCTGCCAACAATTCCTCTTCAGGGCAGAGCTATTCCCAGAAGGGAGAAAGTGAATAAAAACCTACCCTAAACCCCTTGTACAGGGTTTTTTTTCTTTTTTATAGCCCTGAAGGAAACAGAAAGACTACTCATACCTGTGGAGACAAACATTATCACAAACTTTCTTATCTCTTGTTTTTTCTCCTGAAAACCCATTTACCTTTCCAAAAGTCTTTGGTTTCCCATAAATGCCTTTCTTCTCTTCCCCTTCACTCATTAAGATGGTATATAAGCCCCAAATTCTAACCACTGCTATGGTTACTCATCACTGAGGTCTCCTGCTATACACACAGTGTGTAATAAATAAGCACCATTTTCCCCCTTCCTGTTAATCTGCCTTTTGTCAGTTTAATTTGCAGCTCCCATGCCCTCGACCTAAGAGGATAGGGAAAAATTTTTTCCTCTCCTACACTCTAAATTGATTGGATGAGCTCCACCAACATTATCAAAGATAGCCTTCTTTACTTAAAGTCAACTGATTGTAGATGTTAACCACATCTACAAAATATCTTCATAGCAGTACACACTTAATCAAACACTAATTAATCTAACTGGGTACTATAGCCTAGCCAAGTTGACACATCAAACAAAGGAAGGATGGATAATGTAAAATAAGAATAATAATTAAGAAAATCTTAGCAGGATTTGGTGGTTGGCTAGGGTATGTGGGGAAAAGAGAAAAGGCTTGAAGTCAGTGGTTTACAACTATCCTTCTCACGTCTGTCCTACCCTTCACAATGGCACGTGGATTTCCAACAACTGGTTGAGGTTAGGGATGCAGCGTGTGGCAATGTAACAGAGGTTTACATAGGAATGGTCAATGGCCTTGGCCCCATAAGTGCTATGCTTTAGGTAAAAGTAATCCCAATAGAAATATTAACCTTTATAGAAAAAACAGCCTGTTACTTAAGAACTGAGTAATCATTTAGACAGAAGAAGAAAAAAGAGCAAGAAATGACATGAAAAAAATTTTCTGAAACATGAAAAAAACTGTCACTTTCCCCTGGGCATTGACATGCTGACTGGTTAATGCACTTGTTTCAAACCATTGAAATTTTAAACAATTGGTGTAACCTTGAGCACCAGTTTATGAGCTTTCTACATTTGACATAAGATTTATTCATCTGGGTTGGTGTTTTCCTGAGTTTCGTTTCTATTTTTAGGTTAGGGTTTCTTTCCCAGTGACACATGGGTACTACTTGTAAATTATAAGCTTGGCGTTTTGGCAACGGTAATAATGAAAACCTGAAGTATGAAGATTAAAAATCCTGCCTGGCCAGGTTTTCATGTGAGCCTGGATGCACTTCACTTACTCTGTTAGACTGGTAACTTGTTGCCAACAGAAACCTAAAGAAGCACTTTCTGCAATTAATATGTTAACTATCATTAATGGCTTTGTTTTCTCCAGACAAGTTAACAGCACAGGAATTAGTCTTCAGTCTCGATAAACTGGTTCTGAGAAATGAAAAGCACATGAGTTCAGGAAAGAGACTACAACCAAGCAGTGAATCTAGCTGCAAAATGCTTTGCCCTCCAAGGTGAATTAAAACCTTGAACTTAGAAGTCAATATGACAGACTTTATTTAATGTGCCAGAAATGATTGGTGGCACAAGCTTCATAGCTTCCGGTCCAAATCTTTCTACATCAGCATATGGCTTTCTACAGCCCCAAGGACACCAAGCCCCCAGTACGCAGCCCAGGACTCTCCAGTTCTCCATATCCGGCACTTCATTCACTCTCGGAAAAGCCATTTTCAACACCTCACTCGATTCCTCATACTTCTCAAGGTATCTAAATTGCACCTGCAGACCAATGGCTAAGCTAGGGGTGGAGGAGGGAGGAAATTAATATTTGATATTGTCCCCTGCAATGGAAGGCACCATGCACCTCTTATCTACATTATCCCTTTTATCTGCTTTATCTCTTTACCTATTCCTGTGAGTGAAGCATTATTATTCTCATAGCCTTTCTTATCACCGAGCAAAATAAACTTAAGAGAAATGAAGTAAAGTCTCACAGCTAGTAAATGATAGAAATGGGATTGTACCCCGGCCCTTTTGAATCCAAATACTGGTATTTTACTCAAACTGCATTATGAACTGTCATTTTTGCCTACTTAGTTTATCAGGACAATTTCCCAAGGAAGGGATACCTCTTCTCAGTTTGTCTATCACTGAGGGTATGTGGAGTCTTCCTACAGCTTACCTACACAGTCACATTTCCCAAAACATTTGTTTAGTTAGTACAAATAAGAACAAATCAACTTGGGTCTCTGAACTGTTTTTACAGCTTCCAAAGGACGCTGTCTTTGTCCATCTTCTGTCTGAATCTTGGTGTGATGGAAGAGCAATGGGCCATTCAGCAATTGGAGTGCTGCAGCTGGGTGACATGGGAGCCACGAGTTCTGCCCCCCCCCCCCACCGCTGTAGGGGGGTCCTGAGCTCTGAGATGATGCAGTGAGCTGCCACTGTTCTTCCAACACCACAGGAATACATCACGCAGCAACGGGGCAGTACTATTCTCAAGGGGGTTTCATATCCACTATCTCATCCCAACTTCGAACATCATTCTCAGAAAATTAAGTTGCGGGAAACTCTTATTCGACCCTCCACTCTCTGTGCTGGAACAAGAAGAGGAATAATATAACCTTTTTCCTGGTTAATTGTAGTTGATAAATGCATGATTTCAATCTGATTGTCCACAGGAACCAGGTTGTTTCGCAGTCTTATTTTGACTTGTGAGGACATGAGCTGAATTATGTGAAATGACAGTTGATCTATGAAAGATCCCCAAGTGATGAATTCAGGGCACTCAGAAGTGTCTTTCAGAATTGAACTTTTTTTTTTTTTTTTTAATATTTACTTGTTTAAGTAATCTCTATATCTAACATGGGGCTTTGACTCATGACCCCAAGATCAAGAGTTGTGTGCTCTTCCAGCTGAGCCAGCCAGACACCCCCAGAGCCGAACTTTATTTAGGTGCTTCTGTGCTTCCATTCTCCCTCCCTCTCCTGTTCCTAGGACTCACAGCTGAGGAGTGTGGTCAGAACGTCTGTGATTATCTCATCTTCTACATCAATCTCAAGGTCCATGAAACTATACATGAAAAGATCCAACTACAGCTTTGTTTGAGTTTTTCTTGAAACTACCCAAGATCTGCCATTTATTAACTATGAAACCTTGCAAATCAATTAACAGTTCCTGGTGTCACATTTTTTAAATATTTTATTTATTTATTCATGAGAGACACAGAGAGAGGAGGCAGAGACATAGGCAGAGGGAGAAGCAGGCTCCATGCAGGGAGCCTGATGTGGGACTTGATCCAGGGATTCCAGGATCACTCCCTGAGCCAAAAGCAGCAGCCCAACCATTGAGCCACCCAGGTGTCCCGTGGCGTCACTTTCTTCATTTCTAAGTGAAGATAATAACAAGGGGTGCCTGGGTTGAGCATCAGTAGGTTGAGAATCTGACTCTTGGTTTCTGCTCAGGGTCATGAGATCTGCCCTGCATCTTGCTGCAGCTCCCTACTTAGCTTGGGATTCTCTCTCCCTCTCCATCTGTCCCTCTTGCTCGTGTTCTCTCTCTCTCAAATAAATAAATTCTTTTTTAAAATAAATAAATTCTTTAAAAAATGTAGATAACAAAACCTACCTTACAGAACTCTTATGGAGGTTAAATGAGGTAATATCTGTGAAATTAAGATGCACATTAAAGGTAACTCCTATACTTTAGTTATTATTATTTCTTACTAAATGATACTTTGGGGCAAGGATAAATTTTACTAGGTTACTCCAATCATGCCACTTAGGCAGTCGCCTATGGAATAGAGTTGGTACATTCGGACAGAACATTTCTCATTGTAAGAAAGATGGACATACTTTCCAAAGAGCTAAACTGTAAAATCAAAATGCAGTGGAATGAAGAACGCAGAGGTACGCTATCCCCTTTAAAGATCCTGGCTCAGAGTTTAAATGAAGAAAATGAAAAATTTTAACATAAGTGAAGCATTCTTATGTCAATCTGAGGGAGTCCATGAGTAGAAAAGGCTGTGGATCAGCAAGAAAAGCTTCACAAAAGTGAAGCTGGAGGTGGATTTTGCCCACCTCAGCCCTGTCCAAGGGAGAGTGTTTCCTCCTTAGTCTCTCCTATCTTTATCCCCTTGCTTAGTTGAAATGATTCCCTTTTACAATCACACATGCATTGGCATCTCCCCTCTTTAAATTGTGCCATTGTTGGGACGCTGGCTCAGTGGTTGGGCATCTGCCTTTGGCTCAGGGCGTGGTTCTCGCATCCGGCTCCCTGTATGGAGCCTGCTTCTCCCTCTGCCTGTATCTCTGCCTCTCTCTGTGTGTGTCTCTCATGAATAAATAAATAAAATCTTTTTAAAAAATTAAAAAATTAAATTAAATCTTTAAAAATAAATAAATAAATAAAGCCCTTGTTGACCTCACATTCCCTTTGAGTTACTGTCCCATTGCTCTGCTCCCCATAGTAAATATAGATTTTGAAAGCCTTGTCCGTACATCCTTACTCCTTTGCCCACCTCCCACTCACTCTTCAACCCATCCAGTCTAGCTTATGCCCTCAAAGTTCCATTGGGGAAACTCTTGATGAGGTCCTCAAAAGCCCTTCTGTTTGCCAAATCCAGTAAACATTTCCATCCTCATCCTACTGGACTTCTCACCCACTGATATACATGATTAGTGGCTGCTTCTAACTCTCTTTTTGGAATCTGTGACACTGCACTCTTGGTTTTTCTGCCAATGCCTGGTAGCACCTTTTCAGTTTCCACTGTTAACACGTTTGGCTTATACCCAGCAACTAAGTGTAAGGAGTTCCTCTGATCTCGGTCCTCAAGTTCCTTTCTTAGGCAGTCTCATCCATTCCTATTGTTTTTGTCAGGTGGTTCACACATTTGTACTACCAGCTCAGATCTTTCATAGAGCATAGGAGACTTACATACCCAATAGGTATTTAATATCTCCACTTGGAAGGGCTACAGGCACCTTCTACCTAACGTGTTAAAACCAAAATCACTCTTTGATCCTCCTTGCCCTTCTCCTTGCAACATCTTTCTTCATTATTTCTCAATTCAGTTAATGGCAGTACCAACTGCCAGAAGCTCAAGCCAGGAACCTGAAAGTTATTCTTGATGGCCCCCTCTCCATCACCTACCTACCGTACCCACACCAGGGCTGGCGCCATCAGGTCTGCCTCCCACCTGTAGCTCAAAGCCAGGCTTCTCTGCCACCACCTAGTCCAAGCGGCCATACTCTCTCCTCTGAACTGTTGCAAATTACCTCCTAACAGGTCTCTTTTTGCTCTCTTGTCCATCCTCAATTAATTATTTTTCTTTTTAAGGTAATTTGGAACATTAATTAAAGTCCTTCAGTGGCTTTCTATTGTGGAAATTTCTATATGGCAATTAGGATAGAATCTGGAATCCTTACATAGGGCTGTTGTCTATCTCTCTAGGCTCCTTTCAAGCCTCTCTTTTCCCTCCTTTATTATAGTTCAGCCATGCTTTGCCTTCATTTCTAATCAAGCTCTTTCTAGCCTTAGGACCTTTGCATACACTATTTCCCTTGCATGGTATACTCTTTCCTTGTCTTGCCTTGCCTTTCATTTCTCCCCCTTACGTTTGTTGCCTGGGTAATTTCTACTCACCTGCAAGCCTCAATACTCCTTCCTCGGAGAGGCCTTTCTAAATCTTCTGATCTAAAGCAGATCTCTGGGGGCAGCTGGCTGGCTCAGTCAGTAGAGCATGTGACTCTTGATCTCAGGATTGTCAGTTTGAGCCACACTGGGTGTAGAGGTTACTGAAAAATAAAGTCTTAAAAAAATAAAGTAGATCTCTCATAATTTCTTCTCACAACCTTCCTTCATAATACTATAATTTGTAATCATACATTTACTAGTATATTTATTTGTTGATTATCTTTCCCCTCATGGACTGAAAGCTCCATGGGAGCAAAAATCACGTGTCTTTTGTGTACCACTGTATACACATCCTTACCAGTGTGCCCGAGACATAATAGGTCTTTAATAAATATTTGTTGAAAGATGAATAAATTAATATCCTCCTGATAGGCATATTACACTGTGAAAACAGACATCAGAGCCTGATACCAGTAAATATTTACATCATATAGCTTGTGTAGATCCAGACTCACCAACCTGTCTTTTGATAGTCCTTCTCATTTCTAATTCAAAAATCTTCAGGTCCCATGGGGGCACAATAAAGTCCAGCTGAGCTTTAACACCAAAATTCCTGATTCGGTGGCTCCCCTGTAGAGACATACGCCTCAGCCACACGAAGTGTCACCAAGTGTTTCTCAGAGTCCACCTCTCTTTTCCACTCAGCCCCTCTGTTCCTCTGGGAGGACGTCCTCCTCCTTGGGGGCTCTCCTCAGGAGGTTCCCTTATGGGAAAGCCTCAAGGGCTTAAAGCTCTGTCTCTTGTCTTTGTTCTGCTACTTGTATCTCCCAGGACTTCATTCCTTCCAAGTCATAGAACTGAACTTAAACTTGTTGGAACATAAAGGGGCTGGATTCATTCTGTGAGCCTGGAAGAGTCGGGGCTGAGCTATGGGGAGAGCTGGAAGCAGGAACCCCTAAGCTATCTGGCTCTGGCTCTCTGCCTCTGTCACAGCTCCTCTCCTGTCAGCTTCATTTTCTCTTTCTACAGACAAGTTCTCTCCATGTATTTGGGGACATAGCTGCAGCAGGTCTAGGGTTCTGTGCCCAAGCCCCACATCCCAGTGTGGGAGGGCTTTCCCCATTAGCTCTCTTCAGAAAAATCTGAGGGAAGGGTATTGGTTGACCAGCCACATGCCCTGCTTGAGTGACATCTCAGTCCTCTGTGGCCAGGGTTATGGAATCCTGGGTTTGGAGTGCTGGGGAATACTCTCTATAGAAGGAAAAGGAGGGATCCCTGGGTGGCGCAGCGGTTTGGCGCCTGCCTTTGGCCCAGGGCGCGATCCTGCGGACCCAGGATCGAATCCTACGTCGGGCTCCCGGTGCATGGAGCCTGCTTCTCCCTCTGCCTGTGTCTCTGCCTCTCTCTCTCTCTCTGTGTGTGACTATCATAAGTAAATAAAAATTAAAAAAAAAAAAAGAAGGAAAAGGAGGAACACTACTAGAAAAGGGGATAAAAGTGGATGAGGTGACATTAGAATGTCTACTACAGGGACACCTGGGTGGCTCAGTTGTTGAGCATCTGCCTTTGGCTCAGGTCGTGATCCTGGGGTCCTGGGATTGAGTCCTGCATTGGAGCTCCCTGGAGGGAGCCTTCTTCTGCCTGTGTCTCTGCCTCTCTGTGTGTGTCTCTCATGAATAAATTAAAAAAAAAAAAAAAAAGAATGTCTACTACACTATGTTTTATGTGCAGCAGTGAGCCTGACCTTTATGAGTTGAATTGAAAAAGAGATGTTGAGGTCTTCACCTCCCAGTACCTCAGAATGCAATCTTATTTGGGAATAAGGGCACTGTAGGTGTTATTCATTAAGATGGGGGTCACCGTGGAGTAGTATGAGCCATTCATCTAATATAACTTATCTTTTTAAAATTTTATTTTATTTATTCATGGGGGACACTGAGGGAGCCAGAGACATAGGCAGAGGGAGGACCAGGCTCCTCATGTGGAATCAGAATCTTAAATCCCAAGACCCCAGGATCACGACCTGAGCTAAAGGCAGATGCTCAACCGCTGAACCACCTAGGTGTCCCAGCTTTTTCCTATAAGAAAATATTATTCATGATACTTGTTAAACAATAGTAAGGCAGATTTTTAAGGGGTACTATTGCAATAGCTGTAGAGACCACTGCAATGGGATTTTTTTTTGGGGGGGGAGAGATAAACCTTGACCCCAAACACACAGTAAAGGAAATTGGGAATTTATAGCCAGGGAGCAGGGTGGGTGTCCGTAGATGGAAAATCAGTAAGAGGGAACATCAGAGGTAAGAGGGGATTTTTTTTGCCAAGCTAACCTAACGAGATCCTTGCCACAGGCAGGCCAGGGTGAGCAGACCTTACCTGGAGTTGGGGTTGGGGGTGGTGGAGGATGATGAACTCAATGATATATTAAGGGTAGGGAATTCTGGCTAAAATTGGGTGATGCATGGAAGGAGATGGAACTCAGAAAGTCTATGCCTAGTTGAGAAGAGAGTTCAGGCTTGACTAGTTGAGCCTGACTAGAGTGTGGGCAACAGGAAAATCCTTACCAGGGAGAACACCTTGTGAAGAAGGAGGCAGAGACTGATTAGAGTGACACATCTATAAGCCAAGGGATGCCAAGGATTGCCAGTTGTCACCAGCAGCGAGGAGAGAGGCAAGGAACAAGTTGTCCCCGCCCTGCTCTGGGAAGGAACCAACCCTGCTGATGCCTTGAGTTTGAACCTTTAGCCTCCAGAATAATGAAAGAAATATCTGGGGGGATCCCTAGGTGGCTCAGCGGTTTAGCGCCTGCCTTCAGCTCATGGCATGATCCTGGAGTCCCGGGATCAAGTCCCGCATCAGGTCCCCTGCATGGAGCCTGTTTCTCCCTGTGTCTCTGCCTCTCTCTGTGTGTCTCTCATGAATAAATAAATAAAATCTTAAAAAAAAAAGAAGAAGAAGAAATTTCTGTTATTTTAAGCCAACCAGTTGGGGGTACTCTGTTGCACCAGCCCCAGGAAAGTAGCACAGGGACCCTTATCCGAACTCTGCATGGCCTTTTGTCATAAAACCTCCCTAAACCTTTTGACCTGCTTCAGGCTATGGCTGACTCCCTGTGGGGTTTCAAAATCTAGTCCAGGACTTTGGAAGGAGAAAGCGATGCCACTGCACCTGCTCCGCTGTGCCCACTTCCCTGCTCTCTACCTGGCAAGCACAGTCCTCCACGGAACTTACCCAGTGTGGGCTTTGGCTCACACTGTGGGCCTCTCTTACTGGCGGGGGGGACAGTTCTTTGATTAGGCTGACTCAGTACCCTTGAAGTTGGGCAGTTCTGTTTTTCATGGGAAATGGATAATTTGGCATTCTATTTTTTTTTTTTTTTTTTTTTGGCATTCTATTTTTTTACATTCCCGTCTTTGAGCTTTGTTAGTGAGCTAGTATTTGAGTCCTGTTTGGGCTGCTGACTAATTTAAGATTCTGATTCTGCAAAGTTAAGACCCAAACTTCCTGGCCCCATTTGACAGAAGGCCAGGTGACACTGGTCCCCATGACATCGCATTGTTCCTTTCCATTGAAATGCCCTCATGGATAAAATGGGACTCGGGTTGTAGAACTCTTCCTTGCCCCTGGATGACGCCCCTCAGTTCTAATTGAGGATTAGAGCTAAATGGGGTTGTTTTTCTACTTTATCCTTGAAAGCGGCTCTGATTTTATTTTATCTCCAATTTATTTGTATCCTATGGAAAGCAATATACTCCCAACCGATCAACTCGACTATTACTTAGGGGTTGCTTCAAATCCCCAAGAATACTTGTCCTTGGGCATAATGTTTTTAGACCACTAAGTAGTTATGAGCGTCTGTGTGTGTGCATGGATGTTTGGCTTCAAATGAGTTGCTTTTACAACGTGATAACCTTGTGCCATATGTTGGGCAAATATCTTGGCCATAATTCACAGGCAACTGACACATTAATAGATCCTCTGCCGTTCTCATTGCGGAGACTTTGTGTTAGTGGCCTTTGTCTACCATGCATCTGACAGAGCGGCAGGATTAGCTCCCTGACGCTGGGAACACAGTTGACAAGGGATTTCGTGAAAACAAAGCCAAACAAATGAGGCAGCTTCCGTAGGCACCTGGCTGAAAAACTAAACCTGATTGAATCCTCTATTATGATGATGATAGGAAAGGAGGTAAAATATGCCTTTGCTAATGAGGCTCCTTAAAATCATTTACTATTTAAAACTTGCAAGTCCAGGAAAGCAGAAACTTAGCAAGACACCTTCAGCTGAACCTGGGCCCCCAGAGGTACTGTGCATACTTCCTGAGAGCACAGTCACTGGAAGTCTTTGCTTCAAAACCGGTGCAGCAAATGAACCCAACGCTCTCCCCTTGGCCTGCCCTGGCTTCCAAGTGGCCGCATGGGGATGGGCTCAACGGAAGAGAAATTAAATGTGCCCAGAAGGGAAAAGAATGAATTGAAGTAATAGTCTAAAAAGGACTTCAAAAATAGAGACAAAATAAGTCTAGATGCTACAAGAAAGAAGACAAAAAATAGCACCAAGGTTTACTAATAAACTGGGTGTAAATAAACACTGAACCATTGAATTTCACATTATCTATGGGTCTTTTATTTGCTACAAATTGACATTATCGGCCAGCATGAGGCCCCCAAATGCAAGGGTACAAAGGAAGAAACATTTTTCATTTTGTAAAAATGAACAGTTGCGTGATTACACAAGTGCCCTGTGAAAAGGTGAAAGTCTGCACAGTGTGATTTTAATAGAGTCACACCTGTCCAAATAGAAATTCCCATCAACCTGCCATTGTGCTCTCTTCCCAGAGAGAATGTCCACAAACAGAGACCCTCAACAAAAGACAACAATGTAGGTTCCAGAAGAACAGTGTTGCAATATACTGGGATTAAAATGTTACCAAGGAGCGGAAGGAGTCACTGAGGTGAGCTTTTACCCTTTGGTGAATTGTAGTTGGCCGGAGAATTAGCCATTCATCTTGGTAGATGTAAAACTGATGTTTGATTTCTGTGTGGGATTGGGGTGCACGCCCCAAACAGGAAGTGACCAAGGGTCATATAGAGTAGAATAAACAAAGCAAGAGAGGCAGTGTGTACGGAGAGATTACTCACTGAACCTGCTTCGGAGAACTGTTATTACTGCCACTTCCAAAACTATAGGATTTTCTGCAAGTTACCTAAATTTTATAGGCCTTGGTTTCCTCATCTGTAAAACTAGGACCATAATACCACTGTCATAGGACTGCTGCGGAAATTAAATAAGATATATGTAAACCTGAACATACGAGACACAGTCTGCACTTGAACATACAAACTTCATACCTGCTTTGCCACGGTCTAAGCTACAATTGTGAAGGTTAATGGTTAGGAGGGGCAATGGGGCGCCTAAGGAAGGTTCTGAGGGTGGCTAGAGTTGGAGACTGCTGTGTTAACCGATTAATAAATGGCTTTCTTCATATAACTATTATATCACTGCTGGGCCTCAACTGGCGCTTTTGGCAAACTTTTTCTGTCAAAGGTCAGAAAGTAAATATTTTAAGCTTTGTAGTTCATACCTTGTTGCAACTACTCATCACAGAAAAGCACAAAGGTATCCATGGGCAATGAGTACAAGCTTAATGAATGAGCTTGACTGTGTCTCAATAAAACTTTTTTTGGACACTTAGATTTGAATTTCATATAATTTTCAGATGTCATACAATATAATTCTTTCAAAAATTTTTAAAAATATTTCTATTTATTTATTTATTTATTTATTTATTTATGAGAGGTCACTTGTTGAGGGGGGAATGGAGGGGAAGAGGGAGGAAGGGGGAAAGAACCTCAAGCAGACTCTGAGGAGCTGAGTGCAGAACCCTACTTGGGCTCCATCCCATGACCCTGAGATCATGACTTGAGCCAAAAACCAAGAGTCTGACATTTACCAACTAAGCCACCCAGGTGTCCCTCCTTTCAAATTTTTTAGAACTATTTAAAAGTGTGAAAACATTTCTTAGCTCATGGGTCACACAAAAACAGGTGGCAGGGGAAGGCCGGTGTGAAACCAATAAAGGGGATTAAGAGTACACATACTGTGATGAGCACTGAGTAATGTATAGAATTGTTGAATCATGCTATTGTACACCTGAAATTAATATAACACTGAACGTTAATTATACTTCAATTAGGGATCCCTGGGTGGCTCAGCGGTTGAGCATCTGCCTTTGGCTCAGAGTGTGATCCTGAAATCTCCGGATCGAGTCCCACATCAGGCTCCCTACATGGAGCCTGCTTCTCCCTCTGCCTGTGTCTCTGCCCCCTCTGTGTGTGTGTGTGTGTGTGTCGTGAATAAATAAATATTTTTTAAAAAATCATACTTCAATTAAAAAAATAATTTAAAAAAAAAAAAAGGTCGCAGGGCTGGATTTGGCCTGGGGGCCAAATGGAAGTTTGCTGGCCTCTGTTCTGGACTCTAGATTTTTTTCTTTATATTCATTTTCTCCTTTAATTCACATATCAACCTGATGAGATAATGTCAGGAAGGGAACTCATTTTACAGAAAATGAAACTGACCTTGGATCCAGTCGTGTGACCTTGGGCGAGTTTTTTAAACGTTTCTCCACCTCAGGTTTCTCACCTATCATGCAGGCTCAGTACAAGATTAAGATAATTCAGACACAGAAAACACTTAGAATGGTGCTTCACACACAGTAGGCACCTCATAAATATTAACTGTTCTTTCCCTAAGCATTAAAAACTTTTGTATAACATAGTTTTAATGAGGGCATACCATTCCATATGGACTATCATGATTTATTTAACAAAGTTTCTAATAGAGGATATTTAATTCATCCTTTATTTTATTTCCTCAAAAGGAACTCGTAATTATTTTGTGGAAAATGTTAAAGTGGAAAAAAAAGAAAAAGAAAAATTGTCCATAACAGCATGCATGACCCAGAGATTATAACTGCTGGCATCATTATCATACATGCTTTTACCAGGTTTAATTTTATCTTTAAACAAAGCTGGGTTTTTACTGTACATACTGTTTTGTAACCTGAATTTTCACTTCATCACAATAATGAAGGGCTTCTCAACCTCTCAGATCCTGACCTCAGAAATCCTGGTCTCTGTGTTCCATTACCCTTGTTTACCTTGTGCTTCCCACCACTTCACAGCTATTGCCCTGAGGGAGACCATGCTGACCACCTGGTCTTGGCGTTATATTCTCACTGAAACACTACAGATTGGCAGCTGGCTATCACATCAGTCTTTTAGGAGTTTGGTTACCAGTAGCTCCCACCGTGAGTCTGAGCAATCACTCACAAAATAGCAAAACAGGGCCTGGGGATCTTCAAAACTGAGAACGTTGGACTTAATGACCTCAATAAATTATCACAGTCCTGTCTGAACAAGCAAACCCTGTCAGCCTCTTTCCTTAACGTCTTTATTTTTATTTTTATTTTTTAAGATTTTATTTATTTTTAAAAAAAGATTTTATTTATTTATTCATGAGAGAGAGAGAGAGAGAGGCAGAGACCCAAGCAGAGGAAGAAACAGGCTCCATGCAGGGAGCCTGACGTGGGACTTGATCCAGGGTCTCCAGGATCAGGCCCTGGGCTGAAGGCGGTGCTAAACCGCTGAGCCACCCAGGCTGCCCAACGTCTTTATTCTTCTTTCTTTCTTTTTCTTTCTTTCTTTCTTTCTTTCTTTCTTTCTTTCTTTCTTTCTTTCTTTCTTTCTTTCTTTCTTTCTTTCTTTCTTTCTTTCTTCTTTCTTTCTTTTTCTTTCTTCTTTCTTTCTTTCTTTCTTTCTTCTTTTCTTCTTTTTCTTCTTTTTCTTCTTCTTCCTTCCTTCCTTTCAATTTATTTAAGTAATCTCTACTCCCAATATGGAGCTCCAACTCATGACCCTGAGATCAAGAGTCACACACTCTTTGGACTGAGCCACCCAGGTGCCTCTGGGTGCCCCTATTTTTTTTTTTTAATTTTTATTTATTTATGATAGTCACAGAGAGAGAGAGAGAGAGAGAGAGAGGCAGAGACATAGGCAGAGGGAGAAGCAGGCTCCATGCACCGGGAGCCTGATGTGCGATTCGATCTCGGGTCTCCAGGATCGCGCCCTGGGCCAAAGGCAGGTGCTAAACCGCTGTGCCACCCAGGGATCCCTGGGCACCCCTATTTTTGCTTTCTTTAAGCCCCTTACCAAATTATTATACTTGATGAGTAGTATTTATCATTTAAAATAACAAACAGGGCAGCCCGGGTGGCTCAGTGGTTTAGTTCTGCCTTCAGCCCAGGGCATGATCCTGGAGACCCGGGATTGAGTCCCGCTTTGGGCTCCCTGCATGAAGCCTGCTTCTCCCTCTGCCTGTGTCTCTGCCTCTCTCTCTCTCTCTTACTCTCTCTCTCATGAATAAATAAATAAGATCTTAAAAAACAAAACAACAACAACAACAACAAAAAACAAGACACCTGGATGGCTCAGGGAATGATCCAGGGGTCCTGGGATCAAGCCCTGTGTTGTTGGGCTTCCTGCTCAGTGGGGAGTTTGCTTCTCCTTCTCCCTCTGTCTGCCACTCCCCCTGCATGTGCTCTCTCTCTGTCAAATAAATAAATAAAATATTTTAAAAAATAATTTTAAAAAATCAACAACTCTAAGTGGCTCTGGTGGAGGGCAAGTTCGGATATCTTTGCTAGAAGAAACAGGCTGAGGGGCGCCTGGACGGCTCAGTCGGTTAAGCCTTCAGCTTGGGTCGTGATCTCAGGGTCCTGGGATCCTGAGCCCCTCAGGCTTCCAGCTAAGTGGGGAGTTTACTTCTCCGTCTCTGTGCTTGCTCTCTCTCTCTCTCTCTCTCTGTCTCTCTCATCTTTCAAATAAATACATAAGATCTTTTTAAAAAAATATTTTATTTATTCATGAGGGGCAGAGACATAGGCAGAGGGAGAAGCAGGCTCCCTGTGGGGAGCCCAATGTGGGACTCAATACTGGGACCATGCCCTGAGCCTAAGGCAGACACTCAATCACTGAGCCATGCAGGTGTCCCAAGAAAATAAAATATTTAAAAAAAGAAAAAAGAAAGAAAAAGAAAGAAAGAAAGAAAGAAAAGAAACTGACTAAAAGTAAATGTCCCTTTGGAGTAGTATTTGAAGTGCTGACTTCAATTATAAAAAATGCTGAGTGGCAGACACTCAAACACTGAGCCACCCAGGTGCCCCTCAAACTACCTTTTTTTTTTTTTTTTAAGATTTTGTTTATTGGGGATTCCTGGGTGGCTCAGCAGTGTAGCAATTTGGGACTCGATCCCGGGACCCCAGGGTCATGCCCTGGGCCGAAGGGAGGCGCTCAACCTATGAGCCACTTAGGCGTCCCTCAAACTACCTTTTTATACTTCTTTTTCCTACTCATCTTATCAAGGAGATTATATGTAAACTTCAGAATTCAAATTTTGATTTGCTCTTGACTACCTTGGTTTACCAAATGATAGTAATTTTTCATTGTGAGAAAAAGTTGAAATGTTACAATAATGCATGTTCTGTGGGTATAGAAACTTCTATTATTGGGGCACCTGGCTGGCTCACTCTGTGGAGCATGTGACTCTTGATCTCAGGGTTATGAGTTTGAGCCCCATATTGAGTGTAGAGATTACTTAAAAATAAAATCTTGAAAAGAAAAAAAACTTCTAGGGACTCCTGGGTGGCTCAGCAGTTGGGCGCCTGCCTTTGGCTCAGGGCATTATCCTGGAGTCCCAGGATTGAGTCCCACATTGGGCTCCCCACAGGGAGCCTGCCTCTCTCTCTGCTTGTGTCTCTGCCTCTCTCTCTGTGTCTCTCATGAATAAATAAATAAATAAAATTAAAAAAAAACACACAAACTTCTACTGTTGACTTAAATATGTAAATATCTCAACACAATGTGGTTTTTAAAATTTTTTATTTATTTGAGAGAGGGAGAGCATGAGCAAGGGAGAGGAATAGAGTGAGAATTAAGACTCCCTGCTGAGCAGGGAGCCTGATGTGGGACACAATCCCAGGACCCTGGGATCATGACCTGAGCTGAAGGCAGATGCTTAGATGACACATAAGTATGCAAAGCTTCTTTCAGGTCTACAAAAAGTGACAAATAAATGCCCCATAAATGATAGTACAATTTAACTGTCAAAGTTTTATAATTTATTATGAGTGGTTGTTTTAATGTTTTCAATTAAAACTCAATAAGTCTAAAAAAAAAAAATGACTAAGCCACCCAGTGCCCCTCAACACAATGTGTTTGACTCCTTTTCTGATACCACATAAAGTCATGCAGTAGTGTGTAATCCATCATAAACTGGATTGATTTGAAAAGCTCACTGAGGGGATGCCTGGGTGGCTCAGCAGTTGAACATCTGCCTTCAGCTCAGGTCATGATCCCAGGGTTCCAGGATCAAGTCCCTCTGGGGAGCCTGCTTCTCCCTCTGCCCATGTCTCTGCCTCTTTCTCTGTGTCTCTCATGAATAAAGAAATAAAATATTAAAAAAAAAATGAAAAGAGCACTGAAATCCATTACTTGATATCCTAGCCACTGTGTCCCCTCTGGGCAGTGGAAAGAAAGTTGGATACATTTGATTTTTGGAGGCAAGTGCTTGTGGATCTGGAAATTGAATGGGATTGGTGGATCCTCAGAGTCTGTACACGTGCTAATACGGCAGCAAGTGTGCAGCGTGCCAGCCTCTGATTTGGTGTGCTCTCAGCGGCAGGGGCCCTTCCTCTCAACTGTGACAGGGTGAAGCCGAGGCACAGAGACTGGAACGCAAGCATGATAAACACCTTCCCACCTGGGAGGCTGTGGCAGGTTCAGGCACATCCATTCCCCGGGCATCTGAGCAGCTGGTTTCCACAGCATTATTCCAGAACAGCAGAAGTAAAAGAGTCAGATTAAAAACCAGTAAATCAGCAGTCCCCTAACATCACCCTCAACCTTCTCCTGCTCCATCTCTTGCCAAAAAAACAA
The DNA here is from genome assembly GCF_048418805.1 of Vulpes vulpes. Lineage (NCBI taxonomy): Eukaryota > Metazoa > Chordata > Mammalia > Carnivora > Canidae > Vulpes > Vulpes vulpes. Next base: position 17,251,963 of record NC_132787.1, on the reverse strand, counting down.
AACTGATGGAGCACCTTTCTCAACTAGACATCAACAATCTTTTGCTTTCTGTGCTTCCAAGGAAAACTTACAAAGATTATTAAGGTCTTTTTAAAACACACAGGAACAATTATTGAATACTTACTACTACTACTACTAGTACTACATACTATGCATTGTCCTGTTTGTAGTTTATTTAATTTAATCTCAGAATGGGGGAAAAGGCTTATGAGCAGACCCGACCAGAGGACGAGGCCTAGGATGGCCAGGTAACACAACCAGGATCCAACCTGGTGAAAGGCAGATCTGCTGCCCCCCAACCCACGTCCGTCCCGTTATCACACGACTACAAGTCTAGAGCACAGCCGACGGGCATAACCTTCTTAGCAACAGCGCGCAGCTGAGCTGAAAGCAATCACAAAAGGAAGGCCAAGAGGAAGCCTGCCCCTGAGTGCTGGAGGAGGGCCGACAGGACAGAAGCACGCACCATAGGTGCAATGTTATTAGAAGCTTTTTTTTTTTTTTTTTAACCTAGACAGAGGCGTGTTCATAGCCAGGCATGCCTCTCAAACATTCATTCATCCTGCTTGGACACAATAGACATGTTGGCAGACTGGCCGAGGCGATGGGGGTGGTGGTGGAGGGAGGTAGGAAGTGTGTTGGGGTGGGGGTGGCGGGGAGACTGGGGAAGTTGCCGCCCTGGTAGTGTGGGGCCGTTGCAGGATGACAGAAGGGCCATCAGGAGGCCAAGGGCACTGCTCTCCGTCTGCCAAAGGGCAGGAGAGTGAACCTGAGTCTGAGGGCAGAGCTGCTGTCAGCCCTAAGTGGGGGGCCACCAAGCGATCTGGGATCTGAGGTGGCACCTCATTCAGATCTCAGGGTTAGGTCATAGTTAGTGAGTGGCCTGTGGGTTGAGACACCAGAAAATGAAAGCAGCAAGAAGTACTCGGCCACTTTTTCCTCCTTCTTTTTTTTTTTTTTTTGTCTCCGCAGGGGAGTCACAACCACGACCTCCTGGAACAGTTCAGTTGGCTGCAAATAAAGGTGGAGGAACCGGGCAGTTCAAAGGCAGAAGGCGGCTCTCCCTCCCACCTTTCATTCAGAAAACCCACAAAGTGTAGCCAGAGGGTGGGTGGAAGGAGCAGGCAGTGGCTCCACCCACTCTCCTCCTGACTAAAGGGCAATGCGCCCAAAGTGTGAGTGTGCATGCTTCTTTTTGCGGCGTGTGTGTGTGTGTGTGTGTGTGTGTGTGTGTGCGTGTGTCAGGGAGGTGAGGACAGCTGCCAGAGCCTCTGCCTCGGGTTGCAGCCGCACTTCGCGGAGATCACCGTGGACACTGCAGTTGGACAAAGGCATGGCCAAACCAGAGCAGGTATTCAGAGTCTTGAGAAGGCAAATGGTGACTTTCTTCCCTATCTTCCTCCTTTTCCTTATAGAGTCCATAACCTAGGGGTAGAGATACAGACACATCCTGGATTAATTAGTACTGGATTAATTAGTACTAAGGGCTAAGTACTGGGGGTGACAGGTGGAAAAATACCATGGGCTCTACCACTCAGAAGGGCACTGAATTTGGGGTGGAGGAGGGGCAGGGGTCCAGAGGTGGTATTTGTTATCTAGGTCTGTGTAACAAATTAACAAAACCTTAGCTGCTTAAAACAACAAACATTTATTATCTCACAGTTTCTTTGGGTCATGAATCCAGGCGTGGCTTAACCGGCTGCCTCAGGGCTGAAGGTCTTCCAGGAGGAGGCAGGAAACGCTGACCTGACTGCTGGGGCTGCCAACTCATCTGAAGGCTCAGCTGGGGGAGGATCCGATGCCAAGCTCACTGACATGGTTGCTGACAGGATTCAGTTCTTCACAGGCTTCTGGCTGGAGGCCTCCCTCTGTTCCTGGTCACACGGCCCTCATCGCAGGCCAGTTCAAAACATGGCTGCTTCTGCCACGTTCTGTTCTTCCAAATCCCAAGAGCATTAATGGTAGGAGGCAGGGTTCAGTGGGGGCCAGCTTAGAGGCTGCCTGTTGTAGTATCTGAGCCAAGATCTGCAAAGCGAACGGGAGTCAGCTAGGCAGGAGGGGAGGGAGAGAGTCGGGAGTGGCAGGTGGGGTGGCCTGCAGCTGGAATTCAGTGTGGCCGGGCGCAGAGTGGCCACGTGGGTGGAGATATGTGATGGAGAGGCCAGCAGGGCCCAGGAGCTGTAAAATTTAGAATTAGAAAGATTACATTGCTATGGGGAGAATGGACTAGAGGGAGTAAGAGAATGAAGGAGGCCATCAGGGGTTTGAAATAAGGTGATGCCTGGAGAGACAGAGTAGATGCTAGAGATATTAGAAGTTGGAGTCTGTTAGATTTGGGGACTGATTGTTTGCTGCCTGTCTTCCTCTTCTAGAATACAAGTTTTTGGAGGGCAGGGATTTTTGTAGTCTCTGGTAACCCCAGTGCCTAGAACAGTGGCTTTAAATGGATGAAAGGGATTACCTCCATGTTTCTGGCTAGACTGTCATAGTAGAGCCTTCCTCTGATATACAAAACAGAAGGAACAGGGGATCCTGGCTGGCTCAGTAGGAAGAGCATGCAACTCTTGGTCTTGGGGTCATGAGTTTGAGCCCCATGCTGGGTGTAGAGGTTGCTAAAAGTAAACAACAACAACAACAAAAAAAACCCCACAAAGAACAAAGATTGCTAGGAATGTAATGTTCGAGAAATACCGAGTCTGAGGTGCTTTGTGAAATACTGAAGAGTAAAGCTCGGTAGGCAGTCGAAATGTGGGCATCTGGAGATTGCCCAGAGAAACAGTGAGCATTGATGATCCGAGAATCACAGCACCCAATGCCACCTGTGGGAGTGGCCCTGGGGCCAGGACCTCAAGTTTCCAGGGCCCTAAACAGCATCAGGGCTTTGAAAGATAGGATAGGAAGAAAGCCCCAAACACCTGCCAATGGGAGAAAGCAGGAGTTTTGGGAAATGAGAGAGGGTGGTGACGGCAATGGCATCTTCCAGTGTCTGCAGAGAGTGTTGGGTAAGGAAGGACTGAAGAGTTCAGGAAGGTCAAGCCCTTGGACTTTGGGGTAGATGGAGAGGGAGGTGAAAATAACGGTTTCCAGATGTGCAAAGCCTTATTGAATGTTTTAGAAGTTAAAACTGCCATTTCCAAATTTCATTAAGACAAACAAAATAGATAAGCAGTTGGACATCAGTTCTCCAAAGCTAGTCTTTGCAGCAGCAACTCCAGAATCACCGAGGAGGCTTTTCAAAAATATCAGCTTCAGGGCATCTGGGTGGCTCAGTGGTTGAGCTTCTGCCTTCAGCTCAGGTCATGGTCCTAGGGTTTTGGGACTGAGTTCCGCATTGGGCTCCCCACATGGAGCCTGCATCTCCCTCTGCCTATGTCTCTGCCTCTCTCTCTTCAATTTTAAATAAAAAAAACCAACCAAACAAAAAAACCCCACAAAAAACAGCTTCAGGTATGTACCAGCCCTACACATTTAGTCTCCCTCTAAGAGGGAGGGAGTGAAAACTCATTTTTTTAAAGCTGCCAAGTGATTTTTGAAGTGTGACAAGGTTTGGAAATCATTCATTGAAACCTCTAAGAACTTCTGGTTTAGGGGATCCCGGGGTGGCTCAGTGGTTTAGCGCCTGCCTTCCACCCAGGGCTTGATCCTGGAGTTCCAGGATCAGGATCGAGTCCCACCTCAGGCTCCCTGCAAGGAGCTTGCTTCTCCCTCTGTGTCTCTGCCTCTCTTTCATTTTAATAGAAAATAAAGGGGGAGGGGCACCTGCGTGGCTCAGTTAAGCAACTGACTCTTTATTTTGGTCCAGGTCATGATCTCAGAGTCGTGAGTTCGAGCCCCACATCGGGCTCTGTACCGGGTGTGGAGCCTGCTTAAAATTCCTCTCTGTCCACCCCCTTACTTCTTAAAAAAAAAAAAGACTTTCATAGGAAATTTAAAGTAGTCAGGAAAAAAATCCCCCACAAAGTTAAAAAAAACAAAAAACAACCATAAAACACATCCTGTATGTTTATTATCAGGAAAATGCTGATGACTGTAATTAGAACTATAAATTTAGTTGAGAGTAAATGAGAGCTAGATTAGTAAATAAAATTGCCTGTAAACATTGGTAAATCAGTTATCCTCTTGGGTGTGGTTTGCAAAAGAACCCAGGGGATATCTGAAGGGCTGGGGGGCAGCCCCGGGCTCTGACCCGGCAAGAAGTCTCCATTGTTTCACAGCCCACAAAGCTCTGCAAACCACCATCAACTCTTCTTCTGAAAATGCCAGTTCCCTCTTCCCCCTTCCCCAGCACAGCCTGAGTTGCACCAGGGCCTCCGCTTCCTTACCCCTTCCTTTGTCCCTGGCAGTTTAAGTTTGAGCCTCAGAAGTCCAGTAAAAGCCAGTTCCGGGTCCCCAGGGATCCTAGGCCTTGTAAGTGCCACAAACACACAGCAGCAGCCTTTCCAGTAGGAAGTCTCCAGGGCCGTGGGAGGCCTCTTGCTCACTCCCTACAAGCCAGGCCGCCAGGGACTTTCAGAGACTTACCTCCCACCTCAGCCACAGCCTTCAAAGGGCCTTCCAACTTGACCTCTCACCCCTAGCTCTTGCCCACCAGATTAAGCTGAAATAGGTTTCCCATTTCTACTTTTCCTTGCCATTCTTTTTTTTTTTTTTTTTAAGATTTATTTATTTATTTGTGATAGACATAGAGAGAGAGAGGGAGGCAGAGACACAGGCAGAGGGAGAAGCAGGCTCCATGCAGGGAGCCCGATATGGGACTCGATCTCCGGTCTCCAGAATCATGCTCTGGGCCAAAGGCAGGCGCTAAACCATCGAGTCACCCAGGGATCCCCTTCCTTGCCATTCTTAAAGATCAGTGTACAGATTTTTCATCTGTTTTATAACATTCATTCCTCATCAGGAAATGAAAATAACAACCAACCTTAGGGAAGCTCGTGAGTCACAGCTCCCCCTCCCTTGCTCAGGGGAAGCCTCTGGAACCTGGCTCAAAGTTCACATTTTCAGGTCAAATAGTACCAGACAACCCTTTGGTTTTTCACCTTGTTGGGCACAACGTGCCTGGGGTCGATGGTCTCCTTTCCCACACAGGGTTTCTCCGGGCTTCTTAGCGTATTTCTTTAAAATTAGTCCAATCTCCACCTAATTAATCCGCAAAGAGATGCAAACAAAACGGGGTATCATTTTCACTCTATTAAGATGGCAAAAGAAAAAAAAAAAAAGGAAGCCTGATGATCCCGAGTTTGGCCAGCTTTCTGGCAAGCTGACTCATTGGGGCGCTGCTGCAGGGACTCTGAATCAAGAGACTTAACTATGCGCATACCCTCAACCCAGTAATCCCATTTCGAGGAAAATATCCTTAGGAAATAATCAGGAGATGCAGTGAAGGATTTACCCCCAGGGGATACTGGTTGCGGAGCCCTAATTGAGACATCCTGGCCAGGACTTAGGTGCCTCCCAGGTGGGGCTCGGCTCGCCCTCGGCATCCCTCCGAGGAACGGGGGCTCCTCTAGGGGCGCAGTCCCCCCGCCGGGGGCAGAGACCTACTGGGTACCTGCTGGGCATTGGGCGCTGGGGATGGGGTGCACACCGGGGTCGCCCCCGGAGCCCTGGAAGATGCACCCACGGAAACTGAGGATCTCGGAGAGCGATTTGAAACTGCAGGCACCGTGTTGGGGGGGGGGAGCCGGGTGCACGGCGCACCCCCCCCCCCCCCAGGCAGTCAGCTCTCCTCCGGGGCGCCCGGCCCACCCCTCTCCTGGCCTTTTCCAGAGCAGGCCCGCGGCGCCGGGCAGCCCTCGGAGCGGTAAGAGCCCCCGCGAGGTCCGCCTCGGCTTCCAGCTCCGGGAAGTGGGCGACTGCGGGCAAATGACGTCGCCGCGGGGGCTGTTTGAGGCAGAAGCGCGAAGGAAGGGGAGCGAGCGACCTGCCAGGCGCCCGGGGCCCTGGGCCCGCCTCGGTGGGGGGGGGGGGGGGCTGCGGACTCCCCAGGGTCCGTGTGGGTCCGTGGGGGGCGGTTCTAGGACACCCGGGGCAGGGCCTGGGGGGGGGGGGTCGGGGGGCCGCAGCTCGGGCCACCGGGGCTCCCGCCCGCCTCGCCCCGAGCTGCTCCTCCGCGGACACCGAACCGCCCGCGGGCACGCGCAGCACACGGGGCGGGCCGCCTGCCTTGGGCCCAGGGCGTGACCCTGCAGACCCGGGTTCGAGTCCCGCGTCGGGCTCCCGGCTTGGCGCCTGCTTCTCCCTCTGCTTCTCCCTCCTGTCTGTGTCTCTGCCTTTCTCTGTGTCTCTCAGGAATAAATAAATAAAATCTTTTATTAAAAAAAGGATTCTAGAAGAGGAGCTGAGCCCTTCCCCCCTCCCCCCGCTGCCCCCCGCCCCGCCCCCGCCGGTGAGGGCCCAGCCCTGCGGGGCGCAGGGGAAGGAACACGGACGCCCCAGCCCGACCACAGGAGAGCCCTTTGCATCTCAGAGGAGCTCGGAGGCGGCCTCGGGGTCTGGACTCCGGCCCTTTCGCTAAAGGTCTGCCTGGGAAGCTCCTGTGACCTGTTAGCGGGGGCTGCTCGGGAGCAGTCGGGAGTCTGGGCCCTCCACGGCCTGCGCGAGCTCCGTGGCGTTGCGCAGGGCAGGCCGCGTGCACAGCTGCATTCTCCCGAGGAGCGGGCTGCTGACTTTTCTTTGTATCTCAGAGGGGCTCACAGCTGCCCTAAGGGTTAAGGACTTCCAGGAGGGGCCCCCTGGGGGCTGAGCACCTGCCTTCGGCCCAGGGCCTGGCCCCCGGGTCCCCGATCAGTCCGGCTCCCTGCGTGGGGCCTGCTTCTCCCTCTGCCTCTGCCTCCGTGTCTCTCATTAATAAATAAAATCTTTTAAAAAGGGGATCCCCGGGTTGCTCAGTAGTTTAGCTCCTGCCTTCAGCCCGGGGTGTGATCCTGGAGTCCCCGGATCGAGTCCCACATCAGGCTCCCTGCATGGAGCCTGCTTCTCCCTCTGCCTGTGTCTCTGCCTCTCTCTCTCTCTGTGTCTCATGAATAAATAAAATCTTTAAAAAAAAAAATCTTAAAAAATGCCCTTCCATGACCAGTGAGCCACTCTGAAGGGGAAGGGGAGCAGGAAAGGGAAAGACTTAACTGAGGGGAGGTGGGGGGCAGGAGGGAAGACTTTAGGTGGAACTTCTCTGAGACCCAGGATTGGGGGTTGGGGGCAGAGGTAACCGGTCCTGTGCTCTACTGTGTGCCAGGCACTGTTCTAGACTAAAATTCATGAGGCTTAATGAATTCTTATAACAATCCCATGAGGTAAATAAGATTGTTCTGGTTTTGTAGATTCATCCATTTAATAAATATTTACTGAGTATTTATTATGTATCCGGTACAGTCCCCAGAGCTGGGGATACAGCAGTGAACAAAACAGCCAAAAATGCCTCCTTTCATGGAGCTTAGGGTCTTATGGGAGGCAGATGGGAACCTGGGTTCCCAGAGAGTTGCACAGAGGTCCTTAGCTAGTAGATTTTTTTTTTTTTTAAAGATTTTATTTATTCATTCATGAGAAAGAGAGAGGGGAAGGGGGGCAGGCAGAGACACAGGCAGAGGGAGAAGCAGGCTCCATGCAGGGAGCCCGATGTGGGACTCGATCCCAGGTCTCCAGGTCAGGCCCTGGGCTGAAGGCGGCGCTAAACCGCTGAGCCACTGGGGCTGCTCGGTTGTAGATATTTGAACCCAGGCAATATAGCACCAGAAGCTGTTTTATTTGTTGTTGTATAATGACTTTAAACATTTGAAAACTTAACATTTCCGTGCAACAACCACCAAAAAGAAGGAAAGTGAGAAGATATTTACATTAGATTGTGCAAGGATTGGCTTTAAAGGGTTTTCAAACTAGGGATCCCTGGTGGCTCAGCACCTGCCTTCAGCCCAGGGTGTGAATCTGAAGTCCCGGGATCGAGTCCCACATCGGGCTCCCTGCATGGAACCCACTTCTCCCTCTACCTGTCTCTGCCTCTCTCTCTCTCCATGTCTCTCATGAATGGATAAATAAAATCTTAAAAAAAAAAAAAAGTTTCAAACTACAAATCAAAACCAAAAATATACGTTCAAAATGAAGAAATGGGCAAAGTAATTTAGTAATTATTACTAAAATAATTCAGAAGAGAAAATATGATCAATAATATCGAATCCTGGCTTCCTGAATTATCAAAACAATCCGTTTATTTGCTTGCACAGCGAGGAAGAGTTTTACCTTGACAGCCTGAGCCACCTATCAGAAGGCAGAGGGTAGAGGGCAAAGTCTGCATATTGACTGAGCTTTTTTTTTTTTTTTTTTTTTGGACTGAGGTTTTTGAAAACCCGTCTAAGGTGGGTCTTTCAGGAGGGGTGTGGGATCATGATAAAATACATTAGGATTGTTGGACATAAATGGGCAAGAATATTAAGGGGAGGCGTTTAAAGAGTCATAACAGCTTGCTGTGTGGGGATCCTAAAAGCTAAAATGCCAGTGTCCTGGGCTCCTGGGTGGCTTGGTCCTTCGGTTAAGTGTCTGCCTTCAGCTCAGGTCAGGATCCCTGGGTCCTGGGGTCAAGCCCCCTGTTGGGCTCCCTGCTCAGCAGAAAGTCTCCTTCTCCCTCTTCCTCTGCTCCCCCCGCCCCCCATGCTCTCTCTCACATAAAATCTTTATTTAAAAAAATGCCAGCTGGCCTTCTTTGAAGGAGTGTGTAACTGTGATTGCAGTCATGTGTGTCTCTTCACACTGGGCACTTGTTGAGTTTGTCCAGATTTACCTGACCTGCTTCTGGCTTTTAGCATAGAGTGTACAACATCTTCAAGATGCCTGAAGGCTGTGGAGAACCAAATGATGTACTAAGAAGCCCATTGGATGAAGTAGAAGGGAATGATGGGTAAATCAAATTATAGTGATTCCCCCCTTTTTTTCCATTTTAATTTCAATGTCTGTATTTTCAACTTTTTTTCTCTTAAGATTTTATTTATTTATTTGACAGAGAAAGAGAGCACAAGCAAGGAGAGTGGCAGAGGGAGAGGCTGAAGCAGGCTCCCCAGGGAGCAGGGAGCCAGATGTGGGGCTCCATCCTCGGACCCCAGGATCATGACCTGAGCTGATGGCACACGTGTAACTGACTCAGGGATCCCTCAACTTTTCAATTAGATTAGAAAAGCCTTTATTGAGCTTTATTGAGGTATCATTGAAATTCAACAAATTTCACATACTGAAAGAGCGTACTTCTGTTAAGTTTTGATACATGTATATACCTGTGAAATCATCACGATCCAGATTATGAATGTTATCTGTCACCCCCAAAGTTTCCTTGTGTCTCTTTATCATCCCATCCACTCAGCAGCCCCTGTCCCCGAGCAACAACCCATTTGTCTTCTGTCACTGCAAATTCTTTGCTTTTTGTTTGATTTTATACAAATGTAATCCTGTAGTATGTATTCATTTTTTGCCTTTTTTAAAACTCAGAATAATTATTCTGAGATTCATCTGTGTAGTAGCATATATCTGTAGTATATTCCTTTTTATTGCTGGTAGTATTCCATTGTGTGGCTATATTACAAATTGTTCAATTGTTATCCACTCATTTGTTGATACAAATTGGGTTAATACCAGTTTTTGGCTATTACAAATGTGATGAACATTCATGTACAAGTATGTGTATAGGTATATGTTTTTACTTCTCTTTGGTAACTAATTAGGAATAGAATGGCTTAGTAATATAATAGGTGTATGTTAGGTTTGTTTTTAAAATATTTTATTTTTTAAATTAATTTTTATTAATTTTTATTTTTAAAAAGATTTTATTTATTTATTCATGAGAGACACACACAGAGAGAGAGAGAGAGGCAGAGACACAGGCAGAGAGAGAAGCAGGCTCCATGCAGGGAGCCCGACATGGGACTCGATCCCAGGTCTCTAGGATCACACCCTGGGCTGAGGGCAGCACTAAACCGCTGAGCCACCCAGGCTGCCCCAGATTTTTTAAGAAACTGCTAAACTGTTTTCCAAAGTGGTTGTCCCATTTTACAGTCCCATCAGCAGATGAGACTTCCATCTCACCAACATTTGTTATAATCAGTCCTTTCAATTTTAGCCATTCTCAGAGGTGTGTAGTAGTATCTCATTTTAGTTATAATTTGCATTTATGAGATAACTTAATGATGACAAGCATTTTTTTGTGTGCTTTTTAAAAAAATATTTTATTTATTTATTTATAAGAGACACAGAGAGAAATGCAGAGACATAGGCAGAGGGAGAAGCAGGCTCCCTGTGGGAAGCCTGATGCAGGACTTGATCCCCTGATCCTGGGATCACACCCTGAGCCAAAAGCAGATGCTCAACTACTGAGCCACCCAGGTGCCCCATATCTATATATCTTGTTTGTTATAAAGCGTCCACTCAAATTATTTGCCCCTTTTTGTTGTTGTTGGGCTGTTTATCTTTTTTTTTTTTTTTTTTAAGTTTTATTTATTTATTCATGAGAGACACACAGAAGAGAGGCAGAGAAAGAGGCAGGCTCCATGCAGAGAGCCCGACGCGGGACTCAATCCCAGGACTCCAGGATCACACGCTGTGCCGAAGACAGACACTCAACTGCTGAGCCACCCAGGTGTCCCTGGGCTGTTTATCTTATTGCTTTTTGAGTTTTATATATATACTGCATACAAGTTCTTTATCAGATATATGATTTGCTAATATTTTCTTCCAGTCTGTGGCTTATCTTGCATTCTCCTAATAGTATCTTTCTTTTGTTTGTTTTTTAAAAAAGATTTTATTCATTTATTCATGAGAAACACAGAGAGAGAGGCAGAGACATAGGCAGAAGGAGAAGCAGGCTCCTCATGGGGAGCCCAATGAGGGACTTGATCCCAGGACCCCATGATCATACCCTGAGTTGAAGGCAGATGCTCAACTGCTGAGCTACCCAGGAGCCCCCTAATAGTGTCCTTCAAAGAGTGTGCTTTTTGGCAGAGACTACTTAGTCCTAGGCCTGGCCTAGGGCCTAGGTCTCCTTTCCTTTTGCACCAGAGGACTTTGCCACAAATATGCTCCCCTAGGTCCTTGGTTAGACCACAAAAACATTCAAGCTTGATTTCTCTTTTCTTATTTATTGGAGCTGGAGGTACTGGAGCAGCAGTGTATGTCTTGTGTATGGCATTGTTCAATCCAGCTATCTATTGGGATGGAGAGAGTAACCCAGAACTCAGAATAAAGTGTGTCCTAATGATCAATGCAATAGATTACAGCAAACTGAAGAAAGAGAGTTCAGACTTCTAAATGAAGTGTTTCACTGTAAAACTGCTTAGGATGAAGGTTTTCCAGAAGTCATTTGTACAATTTTCTGCTTAGCCAAGAACTATTTCCCCTCTAAATGCTCAAAATCATATTTATGTATTATTTTAGAGTTTTACACTGATTAATAAATATCTCAAACTTGAAAAAAAAAAGAGGAGCATATATTCATAATTTTTCTGAAGTCCAGTTTATCAGTTTTGTCTTTTATGGACTATATCTTTTGTTGTCATATCTAAGAAATCTTTGCCTTCCCTAAGGCCATTTACCTTTATTTTCTTTTAAAGTTTTACAGTTTTAGGATTTTTTTTAAAGATTTAATTTATTTATTCATGAAAGACACAGAGAGAGAGAGACGGAGACATAGGCAGAGGGAGCACAGGCTCCCCACAGGGAGCCTGATGTAGGACTAGATCCCAGGACCCCAGGATCATGACTTGAGCCAAAGGCAGATGCTCAACCGCTGAGCCACTCAGGTGTCCCTATAGTTTTAGGATTTACATATATATCTATGATGCATTTTGAGTTAATTTTTGTATATGGTATAAGGTGTGGATTGAACATCATTTCTTTTGCATATGAACATTCACTGAAAAGTCTATTCTTTTTCCTTTTTTTTTTTTAAGATTTTATTTATTTATTCATGACATACACAGAGAGAGAGAGAGGCAGAGACAGAGGCAGAGGGAGAAGCAGGCTCCATGCAAGGAGCCTGATGTGGGACTCATCCCGGGTCTCCAGGATCACACCCCAGGCTGAAGGCAGTGCTAAACTGCTGAGCCACCTGGGCTGCCCAAGGCTATTCTTTTTGATGCTTAATTGCCCTTGCAACTTCATTGAAGCAATTGACCATGTATGCGTGGGTCTATTACCAGACTTTCTGCTCTGTTGAATTGATCTATTGTCCACCTCAGTTTTTGCCCACACTGAATTAATTACTGTAGTTTTATTATAACTATTGAAATCGGTTATATTGTCTTTCAAATTTGTCTTTTTTTTCTCAAAGTAATTTAGGCTCTTTTAGGTCCTTTGCATTTTCATTATAAATTTTATAAGTAGTTTGTTAATTTCTACAAAAAAAGACTTAGAATTTTGGGTGGGATTCCTTTGACTCTATAGATCAATTTGGGGAGAATTGACTTCTTCATAATATTGACTATTCTAACCTATGAACATACCATATCTTCTTTTTTCTCCACACCATATCTTTCCATGTATTTAAGGCCTCTTTTATTTCTCTTAGTAGTTTTCAGTGAGCAAGTCTTGCACATGTTTGGTCAGACTTATTCTCAAGTATTTCAGATTTGTAATGCTATTGGATACAGAAGTACAATTGATTTTTGTACATTGTGTCCTGTAACCTTGATGAACTCATTTAGTTTTAGTAACATTTTAGTAAATTCTATAGGATTTTCTACATGGATAATCATATCATCTGTAAACGGATAGTTTTACTTCTCCCCTTCCAATCTCAATGCCTTTACTTTTCTTTTTTAAATATTTTATTTATTGGGGCACCTCGGTATCTCAGTGGTTGAGTGTCTGCCTTTGGCTCAGGTTGTGGTCCTGGGGTCCTGGGATCAAGTCCTGCATTGGGCTCCCTGTGAGGAGCATGTTCCTCTCTCTGCCTATGTCTCTGCCCCTCTGTGTCTCTCATGAATAAATAAAATATTTTTAAAAATATATTTTGTTTATTTGACAGAAAGAGAGCAAGCACAAGCTCGTGGGGGAAGGGCAGTGGAAGGGAGGGAAAGGAGAAGCAGGGTCTCTGCTGAGCAGGAAGCCCAATGTGGGGCTTGATCCCAGGACCCTGGGATCATGACCTGAGCTGAAAGCAAATGCTTAACCCACTGAACCACCCAGGCCCTTCCTTGATGTCTTTTCTTTTTCTTGTCTTATTGCATTGGTTAGAAACTAGTACAATGTTGAATAGAAGTGTTAAGACTGGATACTTTTACCTAGTTTTTTATCCTCAGGGGAAAGTGTTTAGCCTCTCTCCATTAAAGTATAATATTTAGCTATAGGTCTTTTAGAGATGCCCATTAGCATTTTCTGACCTATGAACATAGCATATCTGATGTGAGGAAATTTGCTGAATTAATTTTTTCCCTAAATCATGAATAAATGCTAGAATTTGTCAATAAATTTTTCACATCTACTGAGATGAGCATAAAACTTGCTTTTATGTTTTGGGCTGTAAATGTGGTGAATTATATTGCTTGTTTTTTAATTTTTGAATATTAAATGCCTTACTTTCCCTGATAAGGCCCAATTAGTCATGCCGTATTTTTATCACCAGATTTGAATTGATTACATTTTGTTTAGAATTTTTACATCTATGTTCTTGATGGTTGTTGGTCTATATTTTTATTTTCTTTTAATTTCTTTGGTAATTGGTATCAGGATAATGCTGGCTTGTGGAATGAGTTGGGAAGTATTACCTTGTTATGGGCTGAATTGTGCCCTCTTAAATTTTACATATTGAAGCCCTGACCCCTAGTAACTAGGAATGTGACTATATTTGGATATAAGGTCTTTAAAGAGGTAATTAAGTTAAAATTTAGGTCCTTAGGGTGGTAATTCAATATGACTGGTATCTTAATAAGAGGAAATTAGGACATAGGCATGCACAGAGGAAAGACACAGAGAGAAGATGACCATCTACAAGCCAAGGAGAGAGGCCTCAGAAGAAACCACTGTTGACACTTTGATCTCAGACCTGTTGCCTCCAGAATTATGAGAAAATAAATTTCTGTTGTTTAAGCCACCTAGTCTGTGGTATTTTGTTATAGAAGCTTTAACAAATTAACACATACTTCAGAGTTTGTGTAGTATTTTCATTATTTTTTTCTTGAATTTTAAATAGAATTCACCTGTGAAGTTATCTAGGCCTAGAATTTTCTTTGTGAGAAAGTTAACTATTCAATTCAGATGGAATAACAAATTCAATTTGTTTAATAGACATAGGTGATTCCAGTTATCACTTCTTAAATGATCTTTGGTAGTTGATGTCTTTAAGAAACTTATCCATTTCATCCATTTCATATAAGTTAGAGACTTTATTGCCAAAAAGTTGCCCATGTTATTCCTGCATTATCCTTTTAATATCTGTAAGATCTGTATTTATGCCAATTCTAGCATTTCTGATATTGGTATTTTGTGTCTTTTTTTTTTTCTTTAATAGTCTGGCTACAGGTTTATCAACTTTATTGATTTCTCAAAGAATTACCTTCTGGTTTCATTGATTTTCTTTTTTTCTTTTTCTGTTTTCTAATTTATTGATATCTGCTCTAATCTTTAGTATTTTCTTTTTTGTTAGTTTTTTAGTTTTTTTTTAAGATTTTTTTAAAGATTTTATTTATTTATTCATGAGAGACACACACACACACACACACAGAGAGAGAGAGAGAGAGAGAGAGAGAGAGGCAGAGACACAGGCAGAGGGAGAAGCAGGCTTCTTGCTAACAGGCTGATGTGGGACTGGATCCTGGATCCCAGGACCATGCCTTTAGCTGAAGGCAGATGTTCAACTGCTGAGCCACTCAGGTGTCCCAGTTTTTTTAGTTTCTAAACAGAGTTTCAAATTACATATGTTAGTTAACATATATTGCATGGAACATAATAACATCTGTTACATATATAACATAGAAAAGCTTTTCTTTTGAGAGAGAGAGAGAGAAATGGAGAAGGAAGAGCCAGACAGAGAGGGAGAAAATCCCAAGCAGGCTCCAATGCCCAGTGCAGAGCCCAACTTGGGGCTCGATCTCATGAATCTCTAATCATGACCTGAGCTGAAATCAAGAGTCGGATGCTTAACCAACTGAGACACCCCAGTGCCCCCAAAATCTTTTTCTAATGTAAGTGTTCAGTGCTATTAATCTTTAAGAGCTGCTTCAGATGCTCATTTTGCTTTCACTTTTGATTTATTTTTTTGACCCTTGTCTCCAGAGAACATATTTTATACAACTTGAATCTTGTTAAATTTATTGATATATATTCTATAGCCTCAAATATAGTCTGTCTTGGTCAGTATTCTTTGTGTACTTGGAAAGAATTTGTATCTGCTGTTAGTGAAAATATTCTATAAATATCAATCTGGTCAAGTTGGTTGACAGTGTTGTCCAAGTCCTCTATGTTTCTACTGACTTCCTTATCTATTTACTCAGTTATTGAGAAAGGAGTGCTTTTCCTACTATACTTGAGTCTTTGTCTCTTTCTCATTGATTCCACCAGTTTTTATTTCATATGTTCTGAAGCTCTGCTATTTTTGATTAGGATGTTAATGAAAAATCCAGGAGAAGTTTTGGGGTCATTTAAGAACACAAGTTATGAGTAGGTAAATAATAGACCTAAGAATTATGTTTTACTGGAGTTTAGGAAACATGTGGCCCCACATGGTAGCTCTATCTAGAGTGATTTATTTTTAGGCTTTGCAGACCAGAGATTAATTGCTCCATCTAGGTTACAGTGTCTATTTTAATCAAATTATAACACATCAGGATAAAGAACCAAAAGAAGCAATCACAAATACTAGGTTGAACCATGTAAAGTCGTCATTTGCCTCTGACCTACAAAAATGGTAAGTTCTCACAAAGCAAGGATTTTTGTTCATTATTGTATTTTTCAGAATAGTGAAAGGATTGGGAGCTATGTAGATGTTTTTCATCATAGCATTTTTCAGAATGGTGAAAAAATTGAGAGGTAAATCTAATAAATGTTACACAAGTCTTGCCGTATCCATATCATGGAATTAAGATGAATGTTTTGGGAGATTACTTAATAACCTAGTCCCTTTATATTGTCATCCAATTTTAAGACATTAGATTCCATCTATACATGCTGGCAACTCCCAAATTTATATCTGAAGTCCAATTGCTCACAAAATCCAGACTTAGACATTCAATTTCCTGTTCACCATTTCCACTTGGATATCTAATTAATATTTGAAATTTAATATGTCCAAACTTGAACTTCTGGTCTGTCTCCAAAGCCAGTTCTCCCCACATCCTTTTTTTTTTTTTTTAAGATTTTATTTATATATTCATGAGACACAGAGAGAGGCAGAGACATAGGGAAAAACAGGCTCCCTGCGGGGAGACCAATGTGGGACTCCATCCAGGACCCCGGGGACCATGCCCTGAGCAAAAGGCAGATGCTCAACCGCTGAGCCACCCAAGGCATCCCTCTCCCCACATCCTTAACTCATCTCGGTTAACAGAAATTCTAGCTTCATCCTTCCAGTTGTTGAGGCCAGATCCTTAGTCATTCCTGACTTTTCTTTCGCTCATCTCCCACATTTAAACCATCAGGAAACCATCTTTGGCTTTAGTTTTAAAATATACGCAGTACCCAACACTTCTATCACCTTCATTGTTACCCATGTGGTCTTCTTTCTCTTAGTCTGCAAAAGCCTCCTACCTTAACGGCAGTTAATATTTTTAAATTAAAGTTAATATTTTATTTTTAAACATTTTAGTTATTCATGAGAGGGGGAGGGGAGAGAGAGAGAGAGAGAGAGGCAGAGACAGGCAGAGGGAGGAGCAGGCTCCACGTAGGGAACCCAACGTGGGACTCGATCCGGGTCTCCAGGATCACGCCCTGGGCTGAAGGCGGTGCTAAACCGCTGAGCCACCCGGGCTGCCCTAAAGTTATATATATATATATATATATATATATATATATATATATATATATATATATATATTAAAGATTTTATTTATTTATTCATGAGAGACAGAGATAGAGGCAGAGGGAGAAGCAGGCTCCATGCAGGGAGCCCTATGTGGGACTCAATCGCTGGTCTCCAGGATCACACCCTGGGCCGAAGGCAGGTGCTCAACCGCTAAGCCACCCAGGGATCCCCGAAAGTTAATATTTTAAAGGGTAGTTATGAAAACTGCGTAGATAGCTCTGGACCAAGTTCAAATGGACATGGAAGACAGGTCTGTAAAGCATTGCACCATAAAGTTTGGAGATATTTGCTTTAATCGTCTCATCTTTTCCTTCTGCATCTTCGTGCCCCCCTCCTTTGTTTCTTCTGTAACTGAATATCAGGAACTGGGGCAGTTATCAGTTTACTGCAGCTCAGCTCCAAATCTACCCTTTATTGCCTGTTCTGCAACAATGAAGCTAGGCCCTCTTTAAGCATTTCTCCTTTGCCAGATGGCCCAATGTGAACCTTTGCCAGTGGAATGCACTGGAGAGGCACTGAAGAGGGAACCCTCCCCCACCTTCTGCTGTGCTCCGCTCTGTGAGCTCCTGCGAGCTCCTGCGGCAGGAAGCTCCTGGCCCTTGTGGTGCTCAGCAGCCACCCTTGTTTGGCACTCCCTTGGGTGGCTCTCCAGTGAGTCTTACTGGCACAGTACCTTTCCATGGATGGCCTCCCAGCAAGTTCTGGGATATGGTACCTCCCTACGGATACCCTGCTGGCACCTCACGGCAGATTCACAAGTGCCACTAGTGCAGCATTTCAGTTAACTTTTTTGACATCTAATGGACCATGGTTTGGCCTAACAAAATCTGGCCCTCAGCCTGAGGGAAAGGGGGCATTTTAGGTTTGGGTTGGCCTCAGGCCTAGGGTTAGTAGCTACTCATATAGATACTATTCTTGTGTTTTTTGTTTTTTTTAATTCTTGTATTCTTGAGTTTTTTATTGCTTGGTAGCAAATCATTATTATTTCTTGTTATAGTTTGTGATGGTTAAAAGTTATGTATCCATTTGGCTGGACCATGGTGGTCAGATATTTAATCAAAATCATTCTGGGGATGGCTACGTGGCTCAGTTGGTTAAGCATCTGTCTTCAGCTTGGGTCATGATCCCAGGGACCTAGGATTGTGTCCCGCTTTGGGCTCCCTGCCCAGTGGGGAGTCTGCTTCTCCCTCTGCCTCTGCCCCTCCTGCTATTCATGCTCGCTCTCTTGCAAATAAATAAATAAAATATTAAAAAACAAATATTATTCTGAATGTTTCTATGAAAAAAAAATTTTTTTTTGGTGAAATTAATATTTACATTGGCGGCCTTCAAATAAAGCAGATTACCCTTCCATAGCTTGGGGGGGCCTGAACAAATCATTTGAGGGCCTAACAGAACACTGACCTCTGAGCAAGAAAGAATTCTGCTAGAGGACTGCCTTTGGACTTGAACTGCAAGTCTTCTCTGAATGCCCGACCTGCCAGCCTACCCTGCAGAGTTTGGATTTACCGAGTCTCTACAATTGCATGAGCCAATTCCTTAAAGTCTCTACATACACACACGATCTCTTGGTTCTGTTTCTGGGGAGAACTCTCATACATAGTTTTTTACATTATTATTATTATTATTATTATTATTATTATTATTATTATTATTATAAGGTTTTATTTATTCAAGAGAGACACACAAAGAGAGAGGCAGAGACACAGGCAGAGGGAGAAGCAGGCTCCATGCAGGGAGCCCAACGTGGGACTGATCCTAGGACCCCAGGATCACACCCTGAGCCGAAGGGAGGGGCCAAACTGCTGAGCCACCAGGGATCCCAGTTTTTACATTAAAACACCCCTTTTGGGGCACCTGGCTGGCTCAGCAGGTAGAGAATGCAACTTGATTTCAAGGTCATTAGTTCAAGCCCCACAGTGAGCATAGAGCTTACTTTAAGAAATAAAAATATAAAAATTTTAAAAACACCTCTCTTCAAATAGCTGTGTGGTTTCTGTCTCTTGATTGGACACTGACAAATCCTCATCCACATATGCAAATGCCTACTAAGCTTTTCTTTTTTTTTTTTTTCTACTAAGCTTTTCTACTGGGATATCTAACAGGTATTCTAAACTTAGGTCCAATAGTAAGCTTTTTTTTTTTTTTTTTTTTATCTTTTAAAGATTTATTTATGAGAGAGAGGGAGGAGAGAGAGACAGCACGTGGGGAGGTGGGGAGGAGCCAAGGTGAGGGAATGAAGTAGACTCCGTTAAGCGCTAAGCCCAGGGCCTGATTCGAGGCTTGATCTCACCACCTGAGATCATGATGTGAGCTCCTATCAGTAGTTGGATGCTTAATCAACTGAGCCACCAGGTGCCCCCAAAACGTAAGCTTTTGATATTGATACTAACTTGTTTCTCCTGCACCTTCCCAATTTCTGTAATGCCTGGAACCATTTTCAGTGAGGAGGCCTTCTCTGGCTAACCCACTTATAATTGCAGTCCCCCTCCAGGTAGCCCTAATCACACTTTCTTTTTATTTTATTTTATTTTTTTTTATTTACTTATGATAGTCACACACACAGAGAGAGAGAGAGGCAGAGACACAGGCAGAGGGAGAAGCAGGCTCCATGCACCGGGAACCCGACGTGGGATTCGATCCCGGGTCTCCAGGATCGCGCCCTGGGCCAAAGGCAGGCGCCAAACCGCTGCGCCACCCAGGGATCCCCCCTAATCACACTTTCAATCTCTTCTTTGCTTGTTACCTTATTGTTAACTACAATGTGTATTACTTCTCATGTTTATTGTGTAACTCTTCCATTAGAATATAAATTCCAAAAAAAAAAAAAAAATTCTGTAACAGCAGGAATTTGATGTTTAAAATGCCATGTGTGAAAATAAAAATAAAATGCCATGTGTCGGGATCCCTGGGTGGCGCAGCGGTTTGGCGCCTGCCTTTGGCCCAGGGCGCGATCCTGGAGATCCGGGATCGAATCCCACGTCGGGCTCCCGGTGCATGGAGCCTGCTTCTCCCTCTGCCTGTGTCTCTGCCTCTCTCTCTCTCTCTCTCTGTGACTATCATAAATAAATAAAAATTAAAAAAAAATTAAAAAAAAAATGCCATGTGTCCATAACTTAATGCAACGATTTAAGTAATGCTTACAGTGAGTAGCCAATGAATATTTGCTTTCTATTTTTATCGTAGACTATAATGGTAGTTTGAGTGTTTTGTTTAAGAAATCCTTCCCTTTTCCAGGTTCATAAATACATTCTGTATTTTCTTCTAAAACGTTTGTTTTTCCTTTTTAATTTAGGTTATTAGGTCAAGAATTGATTTTTCTGTATGGTGTGAAGTAGTTTCAAAAAAATTTTTTAAAACCATTTCTGGATAACCAGTTGCACAGCAAGCTGTATGCTTACTATATAATGGTTTCAGTTTATTTCTCTACTTTTGAAGTCCCTTGCCGCTCAGTATTAAGATTGTATAATAACAAAGCAAAACAAAGTATCAACCCCACAGTTTTATTTGTAAAGAACAAAGCATGAAAAGTCATATTTAAATGTACTCCAAAACCTGAAAAACCCACGTCAGTTTCTCTGATATGTATGTTAAAGTGCTTGATATCACAATACTCTTTAAATTTTATATTATGTTCAGATGAGGAAAAAAAAAAATCCAGTTCTGATGCATTGTTAACAATACAAAGAAACACAATATAATTTAAATGCAGAAATGTTCATTTTTTAAAAAGATACACAGGGTACATTTATACAGGGTTCAAGTGTAACACAGAGAGTTTTTTCTATGTTTAACACCCTCATTTGATGGACAACAGAACTCCTTACCGTACCTCTCTACTGTCAACAAGATTTGGTTTGGATTAGTCCAGAGCCACATACATATACATTCAGGAAAATGGATGAAGTGAGATTCTCTCCTACCATAACCCAAGGATGCCCTGGGTTCCTCAAATGAGGAGAATCTTTTTGATACATATTTTTTCTCACTCTGGTGTCAACTGCTCAATGTGATACATTCCTGGAGCTAAGCTTTACTCTGTCCTTGAGAGGATGATCAGTTCAAGGAAGATCTGGGAGTAGGAGTTTCTTGGATTCCTCTGATCACATCATCAGCACTCTCTTCGAAAAGGCTTGGAAATCCAAGAGATTTATCAATGTGTTTTAATAGGAATAAGGGACCTAGAAGCTTATTATTTGTTTCCATCTCCTTATAAGCTAAATGGTGGTGTAACAAACACTTATGTAAGGAACAGGGAGGGGCTTCAAAAGAAACTGATGACTTTGGGAACAGGATTCACTTTATAAAAGTAGAGAGGAGCTCGAGACCATTCTCAATGAAGGTGTGTTAATACTGAAATATAAATAGCTAAGGTTCAGATTGTCCTTTCAACATAGTGAAAAGGATAGCTTCTGCAAACTTCACAGAGAAAATACTCACAATTCTCAAAATGAAAATCTACTGAAAGATCATAAATCTTAGCAGAAAGAAGATATTTCAATTAAGCGCTATACTCTCAATGCTGCCAAATAAATACTTCCCTGGGGATCTGAGGTCCTCGTCTGTTGCCTCATGTTTCAAAATATCTTAGAGGTGTCAACATAGACTACACATAAACTGTTAAGTATAGTCTCTACCCCTCTTTCACTTAAATTTACATACCACAGTGCTTTATTTCAAAAAAAGGAAAAACAAACAATTCAGTATTTCCCCTGTATCATTCACGTAGTGTGACAGTTCATTACAATTCTTTTTTAAAAACGCAGGTTAAAGTAAATACCACAGAGTCACAAAGGTTCAAAAACGTGTGAGATGTTTAAAATAAATTTTAGAGGCAACTGCAAACTTTTGCACCTTTCAGGTTTCTTGTATCATATTCTTGATCCCAGTGGGAAAGAGGACGAACTTTTGTTCCCTGTAGGCCAACCAGAACCCCACTTTATGCCACTCCACACTGAGCCTCGGTCATCTTTAAGGTGCTCGTGAGCCCCAACCAGGGCACTGCTTTCCAGTGTCACACATAATATACCAACAACAGTGTTGTGCCACTGTCGGAAAGCTTCCCATCAGGAGGTTTGGGACATTTGGAAAACACTTAGAAATCAGATGTTTCAAGAGGTAACATTTTTGGCAATTATTTCATTTTATTTTATTATTATTATTTTTTAATCGGTTATTTCATTTTAAAACAATTTCCTCTCAAGCTATTATTATGTGAAAATACTAATTATGGTTCCAGGCATTACTTTACTCTGCATAAGCATTCTTTTTATTCATTAGCTTGGATCCTAAGGACTATTTGTTTCCAAATATGAAATTTCTTCTGAAAGACTGAGATTTACCATAACTGGCAATATTCAGAAGAATGGGCTGTAGGCCATTCAAGCAGCTCACAAGGAGGTCCCCACCTGTTTGGAGCCCTGGCTGTATCACTGGAATAAGTATATGGGCTTCCAAGGGGACCAATTTAAAGGGCCCAGCATTCTAGAGGATGTGTCAATTCTGGTGTGACTATTTCTTTTGAAATTGGTCATTTCCACTGTTATGGTCATACTACACAAAGTGGGATAAGGCTTTAGGTATAACTTTTTTTGGGGTACTACTTTTTAATGTAATGTTTTTATTCACAGGCCCCAAATCCAATTTTGCTCCCAGTTTTTATAACAGCTATAATTCTCAACCACTTGAGAACAATCTGTTAAAATGAATGTTAATTCTTATAAATGACTATTATAAATGAATATTAACACGTATTTACTAGCTGTTTGGGTGGATCCAGGGGTAGAAAGACTATTAACATGAATGCCTCTGAGCTTTGGTGTAATAAAAGACATGAGTTCTAGACTCTTGCGTTGTCACTGATCAGCTGTGGGGCTAAGTATTTAACCTCTCTGATCCTCAAGTGTACCCATCTATAAAATGATGACTCAATGCTAGCATGCTAACCTAGGTCATCTCTCAGCTGCCCAGAGTGTGCCAGAAATACGGCCTTATGAGAAAAGTAGTAAGAATAAAACTCTGCACTGATCATTCTATGGTTTCTGATGACTGCAACACAAGAACCCTGTGGGAAATAGGTCTGGATGCCTCCCATGACAGACTTTCCACGTCTCTGGAAGAGCTACACCAATGCAGATACCCTTTAGCCCCAGGAGAACAAATCTCCAGTCTACCCAGGTCACCCAGAATCATCTTCTTAAACCCTTTCCATGGGTTTCTAAATGCTGCCTTCAACTACCACACTGCTCTGCAAGTACTAAGTCACATATTAAAAGGGGATGCGCCTTGGTTACCCCGGCCGAATACAGTGTTTGATAAAGGGAGTGAGGCACTTGTTTCATTACCTTCTTCCTCAAGGAAATAAGGGAAACAACACTGCTGGCTAAAGCCCAGGACCCTCAAGTTTGTACAAAGGTCCTGAGAGGCCATGGCTTTGCTTCTCAGCCACAACTGGGAATAAAACCCAGAGCTCTGCTGAGGCAATTTCACTGCTAACAACGTGTGAATGCCTAATTAGTTACAGGACCTGCCATAAATGAAGACTTAAGGTAATGAGCTAACACCACATTTATTTAACTTCCTTATAAAATACCAAGCTGGAAAGGTACAATGTTTAGTCTTTCAAAACTGTTGCCTCTTGTTCTGCTTCCATTTTTGTCCATCTATGCTTTCCTAGCTGTTACCTTCTCTGGGCCAGTGGTTTTATATTATTACCCCTTCTTAAAAAGGAACACAAAACTTGCCCTGAAACACCCAGAAAGGGTTCATTCTTTCTCTTTCCCAGTTATTTGCATTATCATGGTCAACAAATACTTTCACAAAAACATTCCAAACTGCACAGAGCCCTCCTCCTTCTTAGACATTCCTTCCATTTCCTGAGAGGGGGATGGGCTCAGGAAGGGGGGCTGCTGGAGCCTAACAAAGACAGGGTTGGAGATTATCCTGGAGGTAGGGAACTGCTGCAGGGTTTAGATGGCCAAATTAGCAGTCCAGAATCAAACTGCCGATTGCAGTTCTTATAACTAGGAGATCAACACTTTGAAATTCACATCTCTTCAAAGTACCTCACATAACAAGAATAAAAATGCCAAGAATGAAGCTAGTCTAGGCTAATCTCTCCAAAGTGTAAAGAAGTTATAATCCTACAATTTAACATACTTCTTGGGGCTTTGTGTTCTCTTTCCAGTTCAGCCAAGCTCCTGGGGTCCAGTATTTAAAATATTTGAATTGTATCATTATCTTGTGCCGGTGGAAAATTTTTCCCAAAAGACTGGAAAAATGACTCAATTCAAATGTATGAAACCATGTGTAACTTAAAAATAGAAGTGAGGACTATCACATACAGTAGGTAAAGCTGTTTACATTCACAAAACAAAGGATTGGACTCGCCAGGATGGATGGCGATGACATAACAATGCATTCTGGGTTCCTTTGTGATACCTGGAGGGAAAAAAAAAGCCCAACTGGGTTGCACTGTAATTACATGTTTACTGGCTTCTTCCTGGCTAGCACCACTCTTCCCCTCCCCAACTCCCAATGCGGTTGAGCTACTTATTTTAAGTCACAGGAATATTCAATCTAAGAAAAGTATCTTATTAGAGTAATATAATTTCTTAAAGAAGATAGCATATTTACACACATCTAACACATGAAAATACTCTATTTTATACTAAATTCCAGGTTCAAATGAACTACAATACAGCATTTTGCCTTGTCTGCAGTGTGAGGATTATTCAGATTGGGGAATACTGCATGGATGCCCCTGCAGTGACTCACTACCTTGTCAGACAAGTCCAAATCAGTCCCCATAGTTGGGGAAGGTTCAGGAACAAGGGGTCTGGACTGAGAGTTTCTAGTCATTTGGGTTACACATCCACTCCTTTGATGAGTGATCCTTCCAAGACTATGGTGAAGTCCTGAATGGTCTGCAGAATGCGGATGAGAGAGTTGACAGTCATGCGGTCTCGCAGGAGGGCACTTTCCTCGTACATTCGGGTAATGGCAGGACACTCAGCCAAGAGTGGGATCCACTGTGGGAGCAGGCGATCCCTACAGATTCAAAGAAAAAGAAGTCCTGAGCCCTGCTGACCTTGCTGCAGAACAACACACATATGAAAGATTTCAATGGGAAGGAGTAGGACTGGAGGGAGCAAAATCTAGGCAAGTTCTGAGGTCAGCAGAGAGGAAACCAAAGTCAAGAATTTGGAAATTGCTGGTTAAATGTCATTTTGTGTTTCTTTTTTACTAGGGTGATACTCAGACATCTGTGACAAGGTATGCCAAAATATACTGACTCTTTGGGAAGAAAGACTGACTACATTAAACAGTTGGGATTAGCATTTTAAAAAAAAACTGACACAACGAACGTAACAAGGAACAAAATCAAAGCAGAAAAATACTAAGTGGATTTTACAAACCAAAATATGGGTTGCACTGGTCTAAGAAGTCAGATCAGTAAAGAGATAAAAGAAGATAAGGATCATGTTCAAAAGGAATTTTATTTTTAATTTTTAAAAAATGTTTTATTTATTTGAGAAAGTGCACAAGTGAGCATGAGTGGGCAGGTGGAAAGGGGGGAGAGGCAGAGGGAGAGGGAGCAGCAGATTCCCAGTTGAGCAGGGAGCCCAATGTGGGGATCCATCCTAGTACCCTGGGATCATGAGCCGAAGGCAGATGCTTAACCATCTGAGACACCCAGGCGTCCCTCCAAAGAAATATTTTTCTTTTCTTTTTTTCTTTCTTTCTTTCCTTCCTTCCTCTCTCTCTCTCTTTCCTTCCTTCCTTCCTTCTTCCTTCCTTTTTCTTTCTTTCTCTTTCTTTCTTTCTTTCTTTCTTTCTTTCTTTCTTTCTTTCTTTCTTTCTTTCTTTCATTCACTCACGAGAGACACACAGAGAGAAGCAGAGACATAGGCAGAGGGAGAAGCAGTTTCCCTGTGGGAAGCCTGATGTGGGACTTGATCCTGGACCCAGGATCACACCGAGTTGAAGGCAGACGCTCAACCACTGAGCTACCCAGGTGCCCCTCAAAAGGAATTTTAAAAGCATAGCTGAAATTGGCCCCTTTTATTATGAAGAAATACAGAACTTAGTTCTGTAAACCAGTTGTTCCAGGAGGATAACATCTCAACCTCTGGTGTGTCTTGATGTTAATTATCTGTCACTAAGTATCTAAGACATCTTTACTGAGCATCTCTCAATATGCCTTTCCCCATCCCCCTCCCCTTTTTAAAAGTTTGTTTTTTGTATAGTCTCTACACCCAACGTGGGGCTTGAACTCATGACCCTGAGTTTAAAAGTCACATACTCTTCTGACTAAGCCAGCCAGGCACCTTACAACATGCCTTTCATGACAAGAGCAGCCATAACCAGGCCATCCTGAATCTCTTGTTGGGGCGCTAGGGCTGCAGAAAGAAACAAACACGCAAAGATAACTTAAGAATCTTTTTCTTGGGGTGCCTGGGTGGCTCAGTCCGTTGAACGTCTGGCTCTTGATTTTGGCTCAGGTCGTGATCTCAGGGTTGAGATCGAGTCCTGTGTCAGGTTCCACACTCAGCTGCTAGTCTGCTTGAGATTCTCTTTCTCCCTTGCCTTCTGCCCCTCCCTTGTACTTTCTGTCTCCAAATAGATAAATCAATCTTAAAAAAAAAAATAAAACAAGCTTATTCTAAAGGTCTATGTGTTTCATTTCTTACAACTGTGATAGTTGTTTTAAAATGAATGGAATTTACAGCTCCTGTGCATCATTTAAAAAAAATAAATGGGTAGGAAATTGTCTTAAAGAGAAGACTTTATACAGTTAAGAATTATTTATACAGTACAAATTCTAGAATGTTACTAAATTTATTTATTTTTAATTTATTTATTTTTAAAAAGATTTTATTTATTTATTCATGAGAGAGAGAGAGAGAGAGAGAGAGAGAGAGAGGTAGAGGTAGAGAACCAAGCAGAGGAAGAAACAGGCTTCATGCAGGGAGCCTGACATGGGACTTGATCCTCGGTCTCCAGGATCAGGCCATGGGCTGAAGGTGGCGCTAAACAGCTGAGCCACCCGGGCTGCCCTAGAATGTTACTAAATTTAAAGCAACATGGTGGTATACTGTAAATATATATGTGTGTATCTGCTGGTGTGTCAAATTCCTTACCAAACTACCTATTGCCTATCTACCTACCTTTGGAGCTAGTGTAGTAGAATGGTTCAGAGCCTCAAATGAGACTGGGTATAAATCTTGGCCCTGCCTCTTTCTGGCTGTATAACCTTGGGAAAGTTTGTAACTTAGTTGTGCCACATCTATTTTCTGTGTTCTCATCTACACAATGAGGTTACCAGTTGCTACTTCAGGTAGTGTGGTAGTGAACTGATAGGAGGATTAAATGAGAGAATGAATGTAACATATTTAGCAAAGGGCCAGCATGTAGCAAGGACCCAATAAACAGTAGTGTCATAATAAAACTAGGAATGAAAGAAGCCCATGGGAGAGCTTTGGAAGGAGCATGATACACCCTTCTAGATTCTTGTCCAACACATAACAAAGATAGGGAAAGTCAAGAACTGGCTTCATACCGTGTTCCAAGGCAAACTAAAATCTGGAATTTGCCGTCCTTTCCAATGTTCCTGGGTGCAGTATTAATAGCATTTACATAGTGGCAGAAGGTCTTGCAGGATGATTTCTGAATAAGGACATCATCTTCATTGTCTAGAATCTGGTCAGTGGTTTCAAAATAAGCAACCGCTTTCTCTGGGGAAGGAAGTCAGAATGATATCACAATACACATTAGTACTTCATGTACAGAAAGAGTAATCACTTAGTTTATTTTGGAAATAGTAATGATGCTTTGCATTATAGTCCAGAAACCAAAATCATTACTTTATCATTGGTTTCACAAGGAATTATAGAGATCCATGTTTCCCAGTGGAACAATATGGTCCCAGAAGTTTATTTTCTAATCTAGACCACATTCCAAAAGGATAGAAAGTGGGGATCCCTGGGTGGCGCAGCGGTTTAGTGCCTGCCTTTGGCCCAGGGCGCGATCCTAGAGACCCAGGATCGAATCCCACGTCGGGCTCCCGGTGCATGGAGCCTGCTTCTCCCTCTGCCTGTGTCTCTGCCTCTCTTTCTCTCTCTCTGTGTGACTATCATAAATAAATAAAAATTAAAAAAAAAAATAAAAAACAAAAAAACAAAAGGATAGAAAGTTTACTCTCCTTAGAATACCTTCAAGCAATGGAAATTGCCAAAAAAGAAAAAAAATGGACTCCTCTATCAAGAATCTTCTAGGAGTAACCAGCCAATACACAGTAGCCATTAAGATGGTGCCCTCTGTTGTGGTTATAAAATGGCTAATACTTTGCAACAAAATCCTTGAAATGGAACTGATTATTGGGGGATGGGGGTGACTGTGTGACGGGCACTGAGGTGGGCACTTGACGGGATGAGCACTGGGTGTTATTCTATATGTTGGCAAATTGAACACCAATAAAAAAATAAATTTATAAAAAACAAAAAACAAAAAACAAAGAAATGGAATTGATTAGGAAATCTGAGGAAGAGATACGTATGCATATCAGAAACAGGAGCAGTAAGATTCTAGGCATTCCAAAAGAAAAAAAAAAATCACTCCTGGAGGCCTAGCTCTGTCAACCTTTTCTTTGTCTAAAAATTCTAAGTTGGATAAAATCAACTACTTCATCTAGACCATATTTACAAGACACAAAATGATTAATCACCCCTCTAAAAAAACTGGGAATTCTAGAAGAACTGCATACCAAAATAAAGATTACAAAGCTTATTTAGCATGCTGGAGCAGCACACTCCAACAGAACTTTGTGTGATGAATGAAATGTTCTATAACTGCAAGGTTCAATTTAATAGCTCCTAGGTAAGGCAGGTGTGACTAAAGAAGTGAATTTTAAATTTAATTTAAATTAAATCAGTTTAAATTTAAATAGCCACATGTAGCTAGTGGTTACCATACTGAACAGTATTAAGCTAGAATAATCCTTCTAAAACCTAAGTTATATTATGTCACTCACTCCTGACTCAAAGCCTTCTAATGATTTCCTATTTCAATCATGATAAAGACCAAAGTCCTTCCAACGGCCTAGAAATTCCTCAAGCACCTGGCTCTGGCAGTAAACAGCCTTCTCTCCCAATATCCTCTAACTCTGTCTCCCTCACTCTGCCCCAGTCACGCTAGTCTTGCTATTCCGTGAAAAGGCCAAGCACACTTTCACCTTGGGACCTCTGCCCTAGCAGTTCTCCCAGCCTGCAGTGCTCTTCTCTGATATCCACATGGCTTGATTCCTCAATTCCCTAAAAATCTGTGTTCAAATGTCACCTTGTCCACAAAGCATGTAACTGCCCCACTTAAGAGCACTCTCCACTCCATGTCCTGTCACTCTGCTCTATTTTTTTTCAGATCAACCATCGCCTTCTAACATACTAGATGAATCACATACTTGTGTCTTTGTGTATTGTCTGGGTTCCTGCCCCCACTAGAATATAAGTTTGTCAACCATAGGAATTTCTGTGTTTTACTTATCTCTAGATGTGTTATCTTTCTTTTTAAAGTAAGCTCTATACTCAATGGAGGGCTTGAACTCATGACCCCGAGATTAAGAGTCCCATGCTCTACCAACTGAGCCAGCCAGGTGCCCCCTGATGTATATCTCGAGCATCCAGAATAGTGTCTGGAATATTATGGACACTATAAATACTTGCTGACTGAATGAAAAGCTAATTTGATATTTATTTCAAAAAATGTACTCCATTGTCACTAACCTTTATTTGCTTTAACTCCTGGATCTTTGAGTTTTCTAAGAAACGTTTCAGTGACCTTATAACAACACACATCTGCTTTGATTTACCTATGAAGTCCCAGATGAAGACATTCTTGTGAAAGATGCGGGCAGATTTGAACCCATGATGGAAGACTTGTTCAAGTGCCACAACCAGTCCATTTTCTCCACACAGCAACACCGTGAGGCTTCCTCTCTGTAAAGCGAAATATGCAGTGCCAAAGAATAATCTGCTGCATTTATGTTTAAGAAGACACTAGAGAAACAGGTGCTGAGTGAGGGCAGCGATGAAGCATGTTTTGTAGCTATTACAAAGCTTACAAATAAAAATTAACATGCCCTCTCTACTGCCTTATGTATTATGTATAAAAATGGCTTTAAAATCCTTTATATTAAGTGTTATAGACTATCATACCTCTTTTTCAGGTTTGTGAAAATGTTTCACAATATTGTTCACAGCTTCTCCGATTCCCTCTTGGATCTGTCCAGCATTGGGTTCTGAAAAAATAATGAACAGTGGCTGAATTCTCATGCAAGGGAAATAAACCAAAGTACTATGGGGTATCACCCGTGTCCACCCATGCAGGAAACACTTCACCACAGCAAGCTGGCTTCTCAGGGGCTCTGTGAAACTTGCCTCAGGCCAGTTCGGCCAAGTGGGAGGCATCTTGGCACAAAGGAAAAGAATCCAAGAGACCCTTAGATTCAAATCCCAATCTTGCCACTTGCAATCTATAACTTTGGTTAAATGTCTAACTTCTTCTGAGTCTGAATTGCCTTAATATACATTATGTGTATATTAAAATAGGGAAATAGGGAAAATAGGGAAATATACATCTCATGTGTCACTGGATAAAGTGAATGAGATATGACAGATGTCGTCAATCCCTGGCATGGTACCTGTCACACAATGCTAGCAAGCCCCTGGATCTGAGGAGTGAGATGGGAAAGACACATAGCATCTTTCCTTAGGTATCTCCTTAGCCTATCTACCTGAGTCCCTTATTGGGCAAAGAAAGGTTTGTGAAGCTCTGAATGGCTAATCTGAAATCTGTGTGTGTGTGTGTTTTTTTAAAGATTTTATTAATTTATTCATGAGACACACAGAGAGTGAGAGACACAGACACAGGCAGAGGGAGAAGCAGGCTCCATGCAGGGAGCCTGATGCGAGACTCGATCCCAGGTCTCCAGGATCACACCCTGGGGTGAAGGCGGTGCTAAACCACTGAGCCACCCGGGCTACCCTGAAATCTGTGTTTTTGCTATTGTGCTTAAAGTAAAGGGAAGGGGTGCCTGGTTGGCTCAGTTGGTTAAGTGTCTGCCTTCAGGTCAGGTCATAATCCAAGAATCCCAGGATCGAGCTCCACATTGGGCTCCCTGCTTGGCAGGGGAGTCTGCTTCTCTCTCTACCCCACCCCCTGCTCATGTTCTCTCACTTTCTTTCTCTCTCAAATAAATAATTAAAATCTTTAAAAAATAATAAAATAAAGGGAAGAGGAAAGCCAGGTATACTGAGGAACCTAAAGCCCAGAACTGCTTCCCTTTCTGGCTACTCAGTCCATCTGGGCACTGCTTCATTTGCCCTGCCTGCACACTCTCAGGCCCTGTTCTTTTTTTTTTTTTAAGATTTATTTATTCATGAGAGACACAGACTGAGAGAGGGGCAGAGACATAGGCAGAGGGAGAAGCAGGCTCCCTGCAGGGAGCCCAGTGTGGGGCTCGATCCTGGATCCCGGGGTCACGAGCTGAGCAGAAGGCAGGTGCCCAACCGCTGAGCCACCTAGGCATCCCTCAGGCCCTGTTCTTGAGGGAGGTGTGCTGGGCTGCTTGAATGGGACCTAAATTGCCTTTGCCTCCCTAACCCCAAGAATGGTTAAGAAGAAAAAGGATTTTAGGGACAAAGTAGGTAACGAGAAAAATTAAATATTTGATAATTTCTTGTGGTGATTAACTACTAAATTTAATACATGTCATACCATAAAGGACAAGCTACACATTCTAGTGTTTAAGAATCTTTGTCATACTGCTGGAGGATTTCTCACATAAAACACTCTTCAGGTAAAGCTCAAGTTAAGTTTTTTCTATGCCAATAATGATTGAAGGACTGATACTGTGGCCTCTTCAGCTGCTAGTTATTTTTTTTTCCTTTTTCTGAATATATATATTTTTAATTTTTTAAAGTAATCTCTTTGCACAGGATGGAGCTTAAACTCATGGCTCCATGATCAAGAATCATATATGATCTGACTAAGCCAGTCAGGTGTCCCTGTTTCTCTTTTAAACATGCAAATTTATTTTGAAAACTTTTATTCATTCTAAAACAGCACTGTACTAATCAGTAGTATTTTATTTTATTTGTTTTTAAAGATTTTTTATTTTTTTATTTATTTTTATTTTTTTTAAATTTCATTTTTTAAATTAATCTCTACACCCAACATGGGGCTCAAACTTACAACCCCAAGATCAAGGTATTATGCTCTACTGATTGAGCCAGCCAGGTGCCTCTAATCAATAGTATTTTAAAACTCATTTATTTAAAATTTTCTACTCATTGGAGGCACCTGGGTGGCTCAGTGAGTTACACGTCTGCCTTCGACTTGGGTCATAATCTCTGGGTCCTAGGATCCGGCCCAGCATCGGGCTCCCTGCTTGGCCAGGAGTCTGTTTCTCTCTCTGCCCTCCCCCTGATAAATTCTATCTGCCCCCTCAGATAAATTAATAGAATCTTAAAAAAAAAAAAGAATTTTCTACTTATTGAGTAAGGAAAGGAAATATGACAAAAAGTGGGAGATAAGGCCTCTCAAAACAGTAATGTCCCACTTAAACTGGGACTGTTTTAGAAGTTGTAATAATTTGGATGGCCTGGGTTGAAATCTCTCAACTCACTCTTTTAAGTAAATTTAGGATTACATACAATAAATTCACCAATTTTAAGTGCAATTTGATGAACTTTGATGGATGTATAGTCATGCAAGCACCATAATCATAATGTAGAAAATTTTCACCAACCCCAAAAAACTCCCCATGCTCCTTTTTAGTCAATCCTCTTCCCTAACTCTCAACTCCTGGCAACTGCTGCTCATGCTTTCTATCATTATTATATTGCCTTTTCTAGAATTTAGTGTAAATGGAACTGTATAGCACCTTGTTCTTTGTGTCTGTTCTCTTTCACATACAGTAATGCTTCTGAGATTCACCCATGTGTTGTTAGATGTATCAACAGTTTGTTCATTTTTATATGTTGCAGAGTGGCATGCCACTGAGTAGATACAGCACACTCTGCTTATCCACCATTCCCCAGCTGGTGGATACTGGGTTGTTTCCATTTTTGACTAGTATGAATGAAGCTCCTATGAACATTGGACTACAAACCTTAGTGTAGCTACATGTATTAATTTCTCTTGAGTCAATGTTTAGGAGTGGGATTCTGTGTCAAGTGTATGCTACGGGTCCACATGTCTTTATAAGAAACTGCCAGACTATTTTTCCTCTTGCATTCCCACTAGCAATGTCTGAGCATTCTGCTGCTCTCCATCCTTACCAGTATTTGGTGTTACCAGTCTTTGTAATTTTAGTTTTTCTAATTAGTGTGTGGTGTCAAGTTTACTTTTGAAGGCAACAAGGAATTAGGAATCAGGGGAATAATTGGAGAAAGAAGAGGGGGGATTTTTAGACTCTATCATTCTAATAGTTAATATATCACCATATGCTAATATATGGATAGGGACGGAAAATACCCAAGGAAACCTCTTTGTTGGTAAACTAAGGAACTCTCAGGTACTGCTGTTGTTCTACCTATGGCTTTACTGTCCATGCCTGAAATAAAACCACTTCACTGATGAACTTCTATCATTTTTCACTAAATCCTACTTGCCTCTTTTAGTTTTCTGTGGCTCCTGTAATAGATTACCACCAATGTGTTGTCTTAAAACAACAAATCTATTCTGTCATAGTCCTGGAGTGCCACAAGTCGGAAATTATCACCAGGCAGAAATCAAGGCAGGGCCACACTCCCTCTGCAGGCTTCACAGAAGCACACGCTCCCCACCTCTTTAAGCTTCTGGTGGCTGCTGGCATTCCCTGGCTGGTGGTTGGATCACTCCAATTTCGGCCTCCCTAATAATATGCGTGACTGCATTTAGGGCCCACCTACACAATCCAGGATAATCTCCCCATCCCAAGGCCCTTAACTTAATCACATTTACAAAGATCTTTTTTCGAAATAAAGTAACATTTACTGATTTTGGGGATTAGGATCTAATACCCTTGGGAGACATTATTCACCCTACTAACGCCCACATAAGCATAAATTGGAAGTTTATGGTAGTATTAAAAATGGCATATGTGGGCAGCCCAGGTGGCTCAGTGGTTTAGTGCTGCTTTCTGCCCAGGGTGTGATCCTGGAGACCCAGGATCAAGTCCCACGTCGGGCTCCCTGCATAGAGCCTGCTTCTCCCTCTGCCTGCCTGTGTCTCTGCCTCTCTCTCTCTCTCTCATTAAAAAAAAAAAAAAAAAAAGGCATATGTGTACAGCATCTTATCTACAGAAGTCACTACATTATAGATTTTTTTTTTTAAATTTTTATTTATTTATGATAGTCACACAGAAAGAGAGAGAGAGAGAGAGGCAGAGACACAGGCAGAGGGAGAAGCAGGCTCCATGCACCAGGAGCCTGACATGGGATTCGATCCCGGGTCTCCAGGATCGCGCCCTGGGCCAAAGGCAGGCGCCAAACCGCTGCGCCACCCAGGGATCCCTAGATTTTTTTTTTAAAGATTTATTTATTTATTCATTCAGAGAGAGCGAGAGAGAGGCAGAGACACAGGCAGAGGGAAAAGCAGGCTCCATGCAGGAAGCCCGATGTGGGACTCGATCCCGGGTCTCCAGGATCACACCCCAGGCCGCAGGCGGCGCTAAACCGCTGCGCCACCAGGGCTACCCAAGTCACTCCTTTATAGTATTTTATTACTTCTGTAGGAAGATAGGGGTGGGGAGAGGAATTTTTAGGTTTTCGCTTAGAAAAAGGGGCTCTGAATAGCTAGATATGGCTCTTTGGGAGTATTGTAATATCAACTGTCTTTATTCCTTAAGGTTCTTGTTTTTAAAGTACAATCTACTGTACAAGGTGGGACTTGAACTTACAACCCCAAGATCAAGAGTTGAATGCTTTACTGCCAGGAGCCCTTCCTCCTTTAGGTTTCAGTCAAAATATTACTTATCCACATTTTCATAGCTTAATCAAAACAGCATACAGTTTTTATTTGATTTTATTTTTTATTTAAAAGTTATGATTTTTGGGCAGCCCCCGTGGCGCAGTGGTTTAGCGCCGCCTGCAGCCCCAGGGCGTGATCCTGGAGACCCCGGATCGAGTCCCACCTCAGGCTCTCTGTATGGTGCCTGCTTCTCCCTCTGCCTGTGTCTCTGCCTCTCTCTCTCCGTCTCTATGAATAAATAGATAATAAAATCTTAAAAAACAAAACAAAATAAAAGTTATGATTTTTTAAAAAATGTTATTTATTTATTCATGAGACACACACACAGAGAGAGGCAGAGACATGGGCAGATGGAAAAGCAGGCTCCACACAGGGAGCCCAATGTGGGATTGGATCCCAGGACCCTAGATCACACCCTGAGCCAAAGGCAGATGCTCAACCTCTGAGCCACCCAGGTATCCCTTATTTGATTTTAAAATCTAAATTCTTCAGGCTTTTTTTCGGAGAGGGGATTGTGAATCTTTTATTTTAAAAAATATTTTATTTAAATTCAATTTGCCAACATACAACACCTAATGCTCATCTCATCAAGTGCCCTCCTTAGAATTCTTCAGGCTTTCAATTATTTAATTCTTGCCCCATTTTTTCCCGTTCCTCTCTCCTCCCTTTTCTTTTAAAGATTTTATTTATTTATTCATGAGAGACAGAGAGAGAGAGAGAGAGAGAGAGAGAGAGAGAGTCAGAGACACAGGTAGAGGCAGAAGCAGGCTCCATGCAGGGAGCCCGACGTGGGACTGGATCCTGGAACGGGGATCACGCCTTGCGCCAAAGGAAGACGTTCAACCACTGAGCCATTCAGGAGTCCCTCTGGAGTCCTTCTCCCTCCCTTTCTCAAACTGTTTGCTCAAATTAATTTTCCTTAGCTTTCTTCTTTTTAATCTATCTTACTGCGATTCATTAATGCAACAGTTTCCTGTGAAATGGCTGCATGATGCCAGCAACATCTGAGGTACACTGAAAATTTAACAATTATGATGGTACTTACTAGTAGTTTTTCCTGTCAGTGAAGTGATGCTCAGTCTCCGAGCTGAGGTGGGGGATTTCTGCTGGGGTGGAGTCCGACACTGCTTTACCAGGTCCTCATCTGCCACTGAGGTCATCAGTTCCCCAATAAGGATCCTCTCCAGGCTTCCATCATCAACGCCTTTCCCCAGCCACCGCCCACATGGGAACCTTGTAGGTCAGAAAAACAACTCCTCCATCACCAACCAGTATTTTACTAGTTTTAGTCCCAATTTTAAAAATATTTTATTTATTTATTTATAAGAGAGAGAAAGAGAGAGAGAGAGAGAGAGAGGGGCAGAGACACAGGCAGAGGGAGAAGCAGGCTCCATGCAGGGAGCCAGACGTGGGACTTGATCCCGGGTCTCCAGGATCACGCCCTGGGCTGAAGGTGGCACTAAACCGCTGAGCCACCCAAGGTTGTCCTAGTCAGAATTTTTTAAATGACACCATGGATGAAGCCCATCATTTTAGTGCCTATGGGTTGTTTTCTAAATTTTAATTTTACAATTTCAGACACAGAAAAGTAGAGAGTATTGTATAAGACACTCATATTCTTATCACCTGACTTAATGTTTTGCCATATGCTTTGTTTTTATTTTGTGCTGAAGTATTTTATTTCTTTTTTAAAGACTTTACTTTTTGAGAGAGAGAGCACAAGCAGCCTGAGGGGCATAAGGGGAAGCAGGCTCTCTGCCAAGCAGGGAGCCCAATGCAGGGCTCGATCTTGGGACTCCTGGATCATGACACAACCTAAGGGCAGTGGCCCAACTGATGAGCTACCCAGGCATCCCATATGTTCAAACATTTAAAGTCCACTCCACACATCAGGGTATTTCACCCCTAAAGCCACTTCAGTATGAATCTCTGAAAAATACATTCTTATACAGCCAGAAATTGTTATTACATTCTGCCAAATTAAAATGACTCAGTATTTTCTATATCTAACCTATATTAAAATTCTGTGGTTAGTTCTTCTGACAAGAATATTTTCAAACTAGAAGTTAATGTGGGAGTTGAGTTACAGGAGAAAACAGAGTATTTGCAAAGAGGAGTGCCAGCTAGTAGAGTCCAAAAGACCCTTTCTTCTTACTTAAATTAGTAACCTCAAACTTCCCCCCTCCTCCCTTTTTAAATCAGAGTTATATCAATCTTTCTTTTCCAACACTTGTGGACTAGGCATTCAGAGCAAACACAATCGATTTTTTGAAAGTTTTTTTGGGGCAATTTTGTATTACATAAAAAGTAAAACTAAACAACCCCAAAACCTAAACTAAAATTATGAGGGCAGTGAGAAAGCTTTAGAAAGAAAACAATTCTTTTTTTAAAGTTTATTATTATTTTTTTTAGTAATCTTTTTTTCTTTTTTTAAGTTTTTAATTTATTTATGATAGTCACACAGAGAGAGAGAGAGAGAGAGGCAGAGACACAGGCAGAGGGAAAAGCAGGCTCCATGCACTGGGAGCCCGACGTGGGATTTGATCCCGGGTCTCCAGGATCGCGCCCTGGGCCAAAGGCAGGCGCCAAACCTCTGCACCACCCAGGGATCCCCTTTTTTAGTAATCTCTACACCCAACAGGGGGCTGAAACTCACGACTCTGAGATTGAGTCACACGTTCTTCTGACTGAACCAGCCAGGCACCACAGAAATAAAACAATTCTTCAACCTTTTCTTGTCTAAAGTGTCTAAAAGAAAGAATTCTGAGTTCTCAAGGACATTTACTTACCTGTATGTATGTCCTGTGATCTCATTTCTGACCATGACACAATCTACTAGCCATTTGGCTAACAGTCCTGAGTTATCGTGACCAATCTGAACGGTGGTCAGCTTCCCCAAGTTCTGGCACTGTAGGGACAGGACCAGAAGTTATTCAGAGCCTGATTCCACATCCACTACCATATAATTTCATAATTGCAGAGGACCATCCTGCATAATGTGCTCTTCTTTCCACTAGAGAGATATATTCACATCTAATATATCCCATCTAATGAGACAAGTAGGACACATAGGGACATTATCAAATGAGAAGACTGTACAAGGTGCTAGATTAGAGATGTAAATAAGTACTAGAAAAACAATGGAAAAGGAAAAATTATTTCTAACTGGGGAACCCAGACTATGTGCCTTTAGGATGAGAAGAATTCCAAGAAGTGGCAAAAGAATGCTATTTAGATTCAGTTACAGTGAGGTCAGGAAAACGACTACAGATATTAAAAAAAAAAATTACTGACATGGCTATTTTTCTGTTTCTAATAAAATGCCAAGGCAGAACTGACCTTAAACCTCATCTACAAGAAGTCTTGAAGCTATCATAAAAAAAAGTATAGTTATCAATGTTTCCTGGCTGTTGGTGGACAAGTACAAAAGAAAGCAATGATAATAGTTAAAAATAAATGTCAATTAAATTCTGACTTTATTTTTTAAAAAGATTTTACTTATTTATTCATGAGAGACACAAAGAGAGGCAGAGACACAGGCAGAGGGAGCAGCACGATGTAGGAGCCCGATGCAGGACTTGATCCTCAGACTCTGGGATCATGTCCTGTGCTGAAGGCAGATACTCAACCACTGAGCCAACCAGGAGTCCCAAATTCTGACTTTTATTTTTTTATTTTTTTAAAAATTTTATTTATTTATTCATGAGAGACACAGAGAGAGAGAGGCAGAGACATAGGCAGAGGGGAAAGCAGGCTCCATATAGGAAGCCGGATGTGGGACTCGATCTCAGGTCTCCAGGATCACACCCCAGGCTGCAGGCGGCGCTAAACCGCTGCGCCACTGGGGCTGCCCCCTGAATTCTGACTTTTAAATTCTGATAAAATATCACAAATCACCCAACTGACTATGTATGGTTGGGAACATCAGAGCTATGAGCTCTTAAAGCCCTTGACTTCTTCGTATCAAGGTGAGAAGACAGCTATCCAGGTGAGGGAGGATGGAAACAGAATGATGGGACTTACAGAGTTTATGTTCCATTCTTGCTAGTCAAAGAGAAGTCAAGGATTTTAATCTTTTATATGCTAAAAAAGGCTCCTGGATGTGTTATGACTGAGTGGAAACTGCTATTCCTAGACCCCCAAGGAACATGAGAACAGGACATTCAGTTAGTACTCCTTCCCTCGTGAAACAAGAGCAGGTATTTGTCTTCTTCCTGCATGCCAGGATCAACACACATGTGGGTTCAAAGACAGGAGAATACTTCGCCAGGTGGGACCTGAAAACTGACTATAATATTATATACCTAAAATGGAGGTATTTTTATAGAACCATGGGGTTTACAAGCCATAAGCATGGATGTCAGCTCTCCTGTCTTTTTGTCCTTTTGTGCAGGTTCAGGCAGGGAGCATTTTACAGTAAGGAAGAGAACCACTGTGGGAAAGGCATTTACTTGAATGTTCCCTAGCTTCCCACTTCTGTGCTAGGCACCAGCAATCATGAAATGGGACCTAGCAACGCCAAAAGTATTCCACTGCAAGTAGAAAAATAGAGCTTAATAATTAAAATTATAGCAATAAAAATACAAAACAAATTATTGTGTTTAAGACCACTTTAGTTGTATACTCACAAAAGTTATCCTGCATGCTTGAGTACTCCTTTATATTATTTGACGTGAGGAAAAATGAAAAAGCAAAACTGGAATCCTTGTGTAGAACTATGTATATTTTCTGCTAAGAAAAGTATTAGCTGAACCCACCTCAAAAGTCATTTCGAGGAGGTTTTTGGGAATCTGCATTACTCCTGTGTCTCCTAGCTCTCCTGATACACAGATCCAAGGGTTCGATGTGATGATCGCATTGCTCAGTTTTTTGATGGGGATGATCACTGACCTATATGGAATCACTGAAAGAACAATACTGAAGTTAATTAAATATTACAATAAAATACTCCTGATAATAAAGCAAGTATATATATTAATGACTTTGTTGCCTTTCACAGATAGTTTGCTCTTTATGATCTATCAATATGTACTTAAACAAAAAGCAGAGATCACCTCTTCCAGTCTAAAAAGATGAGGTCCAGTTTAAAAACCACAAATCCCAATACTTGTGTTGGTTTCTGTGCCATATATATATATCTCACCAGGTATGTATGGCATGCAGAGTATCACCATGGTGATATGCATAACCTATACATTTATAAAAAAAAATCTCAGGCACTAAAACCAGAACTGACGGCTATACAGAATTTTCATTAACATTTTAAATGTTGTTCTAAAATCAAGTATACAAATGAACATGGTTACTGATATGGTTCATATGTAAAAGGGGGTGAATGACTTCTTGGGACAGTATCCCCTTGTTGCTAATTTTCTTGCACAATGTTTCAGAACGTTCCCATTCCAATTTTACAGCACAATACGCAAAGCCAAGAGTAGTAAAAACAATGCCATTCTGGACAAAACATAAAGTCTATAAACCACAATTTGGAAGGCTATTAAGGCCACTAAGGTACAAGAGGAGTCCTGGGGAAAGAAAGATGTGTGAAACTTTTTCCTTAGGGTCTTCAAAAGGCACACCACTAGATGTCACTGTCCTATCACTGTCTTTTGCTCAAACAGAGTAGCAAGATAAAGTTAGAAACTGCACATTCCTTTCATCCTCTTTTAAAAATGGGGATGGCTCAAACACACTGGAGCATTTTTATCCCTCAGAGTCATACTTGTGTTTGTTTTTTTTTTAAAGCAGGGTAGAATCAATTTTTGTTGGTATCTTTGGGATTTCTGCTCATTTAGTCAGAAGAAGAGGTATTAGAAGCACTCCTTCAATGATCTACACATAGGATGATACATATCTATTGGACAAGGTGCCCAGATACAGCCTCAGAAAAATGAGATCATGGTTGAGTGCACTCTTAGATGAGGAAACTGAATGGGATAAATGGTTCATTTCCCTAATTTTACACAGACGACTTTCTTTATGTTGGGTGAATAAACTCCCTTTCGCCTTTTTATTTTGACCAAAGGAAAGGAAAATGTCAGAGGAAAGGCCGTACTTTCACGGTTTAGTAATCATCAGAATCAAATGGGTTTTGAAACTGAAAGAAGAAGAGGTTAGTACAAGACTTTATTTTAGGTGCCAGAGGCTTCTCTCATTCCTTTCACGGAGAGGATCAGAAAAGCTACGAAAAAAAAAAAAAAAAGGTTTAAGGTCAACAGTTCTGTGGCTGCAAAGGGACCACAGATGCACAACAGTGATTACATAAAGTATAAAAGGACTAATATTATTAAACTTAAAATATTTCTTTCATGAAGATCTTAATTCCTTGAAGAGTTACTTATATGAAATCTACAGATATGAGTAGGGTCTTAGGAGTCCTACCTACCTCTGCTATTTCTTCTGTTTTAAAACTGTACATAACATCTTAGCTTTTTTGTTTAAAGATGTATTATTTGGAAGGATTAGAGGGGGTAGAAGAAGAGAGAGAGAATCTCAAGCAGACTCCCCACTGAATGGGGAGCTGGACATGGGGCTCAATCTCACAACCCTGAGATCACAACCTGAGCTGAAATCAAGAGTCAGGTGCTTAACCAACTATGCCACGCAGGTGCTCCTAACATCTTAGCTTCTTATACCAGCAGTAATGTATTAAACTGATTGATGGTTTAGGTACTAATGGATAGTTGACAGATATTACTGGTTGGCCCAATACTCCAGTTCAGCTCCATTTTTCCTTGTCTGCCTCTATCAGAGACTAGAAAGCCAAAACCTACAAAGTTTTGGCCAGTGAAATGTTATATTTAGTGGGATCTCTTAGAAAATCCTGTTTTTCTAGCACAAGTGCTGCTTTTTCCTCCTTGACATTCCTTCCTTCTTCCTGCTAGAAGATGGATTGAGAATAGCCATCTTGTGGCCATGAGGTGATGAGCACTCACTGAGGACTGTGTAGGAAGAGAGGAACAAAGACCCTGGTTCCGTGAACATACTGCAGACTATCTTGAAACTTATTATATAAGAAATATGAAACTACCAATTTGTTTAAAGCACCATTTTCCAAGTTTCTGATTCTTGTAGCTAAACACAATTCCTAACTCATACAAGTAAAATTTCTCCAAAGTGGGGAAGGGGAGCCACTGAACATAATAATTAGTATTGGTGAACAGAATAAATGCCCTAATTTGATTTTCTTTTTTTTTTTTTAAAGATTTATT
This sequence comes from Vulpes vulpes, assembly GCF_048418805.1. Lineage (NCBI taxonomy): Eukaryota > Metazoa > Chordata > Mammalia > Carnivora > Canidae > Vulpes > Vulpes vulpes. The sequence continues at coordinate 17,209,759 of NC_132787.1, read as the reverse complement.
TATTTATGATAGACATAGAGAGAGAGAGAGGCAGAGACACAGGCAGAGGGAGAAACAGGCTCCATGCCGGGAGCCCAATGCGGGACTCGATCCAGGGACCCCAGGATCGCGCCCTGGGCCAAAGGCAGGCGTGAAACCGCTGACCCACCCAGGGATCCCCTGATTTTCTATTAAACACACATCTCCAGTCAGCATTTCCTCCCTCTACAGACCTACATTATTCAGTAAGGTCTTTCTGAATCATCCAAGTTTAATTATGTTCACAGTTCTATACATTTATTACTATATGCTGATTTAAAAAATTTTATGTGTTTTATGTAAGATATTGGACCATTTAATAAAATATTCCTTCTTCTTCTTTTCTTTTTTTAAAGTAAGCTTTAGGCCCAGCATGGGGCTTGAACTCATGACCTTGAGATCAAGAGTACCATGCTCCACTGACTGAACCAGTCAGGTATCCCTAATCAAACATTCCTTTTTAATATTCATCCCAGGGATCCCTGGGTGGCACAGCAGTTTGGCGCCTGCCTTTGGCCCAGGGCGCAATCCTGGAGACCCAGGATCGAATCCCATGTCGGGCTCCTGGTGCATGGAGCCTGCTTCTCCCTCTGCCTGTGTCTCTGCCTCTCTCTCTCTCTCTCTCTGTGTGACTATCATAAATAAATAAAAATTAAAAAAATAAAATCTTTAATATTCATTCTATTTCCTACTGGAGACTAGGCTTCCTGGGAAGCAGGGAGAGTCAGAAATCAGCATAAGGGATGTTGTTCCTGGGAAGACCATATGCCTGGGAGAGAAGTTGAGCTTGTTGCAGTCCCAGTGAAGTCCTCAGTTGATCCCAAGGTTAAGTTCTCAAAAGCGCTTGGCAGTCCTAGGATGCTGGCTCGCCTTGCTAGGAGGGATCATCTTGGGCAGGGGTTGGGGGTGGTGGATAGTTTGTTCTGGTGAGGCACTCCCCACAGGGGCTGACAGCTGATGGCTGCCTTCCCACAGCACTCCCAGCTGCTGGGGCACAACCTTCATTCCTAAATGGAGGTCTGGAGCCTGCCTCACTCACAGTGTCTATCTCACTGTATTATCATATATCTCACTTTTAAAAACATAAACTCTATTCCATTAGTCGTCTGAGCAACTCTTCACTTAGTAGCCAGTTCTCCAGACTTACTGATAGTGGTGAACACACTGGTGAAGCAGAAGTAGTCAACAGCATTGAGGGAAAGAAGATGGTAAAGAAACTGCTCTCTTTCTTCTTCACAACGTAGAAAAGCATAACGCTTATAAAGCTTCCTAGGAATGAGTACAAAATAATAGTATATTTTTCTTGCTTTTCATTATGTCTTGCACTAAAAACAAATACTTAGTAAAAGCCAAATACATTAATTTTACTTTTGGGACTCAGTCCTAAGAATATAATATGAAATATGGGCAAGGTTTACTCATAGATATCCACTAAAATGTTATTTATAAATGGAAAAATATATCATGATACACGCATACACTGGAATACTGTATGAGCATTAAAAATAAAGGTTAGGAAAAGTTTTAATAACAAAACTATTAAAAATAGTAATTTTTATTAAGCACTTACATTTAAGCACTTTCCAAGTGTTTTATAGTTATCCATACATTTAATTCTCATGATTACCCTATGAAGTATAAGTCTATTAGCATTTTCATTTTATAAATTAGGAAAACAGAGATACAAAAAAGTTAAGTATCTTGTCCAAAGTCATTCAAATAGTAAATAACAAAGGCAGTATTTGAACAAAGGCATTCAGTCTTCAGAGCTTGAACTCTTATGATATGATATAATGAAATGTTTATAATACACTAAGCTAAAAAAACGGATGATACTTGGGAGCCCAGCTGGCTCAGTCAGTGGAGCATGCAACTCTCAATCTCAGGGTTATGAGTTCAAGCCCCATGTTGGGTATAGAGATTACTTATAAATAAAATCTTAAAAAATAATAAAGTGTGATACTGAATTGTAAATACAATATAATCTTAACTAAGAGAGCATGCATAGAAGAAAGTACAGAAGAAAATATCTGAGATATTTACTATTTACCTTTATGTAACAGGATTTTTTTCTTATGCATATATATCTGTAAACTCTGTGCCACACATGGGGCTTGAACTCATGACTTCTAGATTAAGAGTCACATGGCTCTGCCTACGAAGCCAGCCAGGCACCTACAGGTGCCCAACAATTATGTAGAAGGATTTTAAGTGATTATTATAATTTTCTTCTACTTTGGCCACAGTGGCCATGAATGGCTTATAATAGGCAGGGATGGGTAAGGGGAGTAACCAGTTTCAGAGAACAAGATCAGGTTCATAGGCTATATTTCACTTTGCATTTTTTATCAAACTCTTTGGACATTAAAATGCTTTGGGGGTAAGCAACCCAATGTGTTATGATGATGAGGCTGCAACACACTGTCAAGTTTGAGATCTTTGCTCAATTTTTTGCATAGCTTTGCTCTAAAGACCTAAGTCTTCAGCCTTCAAACTAGCTCTTATATATTATGTAGATGATGCATTTCATCAAAGAGCATTTCTTGATGGAGTAGAGAGAAACCTATCAAACAGTTAACAATGAACTAACATGCACTTGGATTGCTTTCCTGGCTCTGACCTATTGAATGTAAACATTGATAAGACTCTCAGAAGAAACATATTAAGGCGGACTTTTTCTTTTCTTTTTTTTTCTACTTAAAGTTTTGTTGTGATCTTTACAATATTATATGAGGTTTACATATATTCAAACTATCTTTTGGATGTTACTGTCAGCCTGTGTTAGTTTTTTTTCTGGTTGAGAACAGAGCAATCTGGCCTTCGGATGTCAAGTTCGGTGTGTCCTCACAGGTAAAATCAAATACTATGTCAAACAACGGATGTTCCAAAGCACATGCCTGTTAGAAACGAAGAATGCACATGCACAGGAATCAGCAATTTGTGCTGAAGAAGCCAGTTTGCCAGCTTATGCAATTTACTTTGCAGACACACAAGTCACAGAAGAAAAAATTTCTAAGAGGCTATCTCTTACTTGGTGAGTAGCTGGTTGGAGAGCAACTGCTTGAGATGCTGTGACAAGAGCTTCTTTTCTAGAGATAGTCTTATCCATGCTCGAGCTCGTCCGACGTCAGTCTTGATCTCACTCATGTTCTGAATATGCCTACAGAACAGTAGCAACAGCAGAGATGTAGATCCTAAGATCTTGGGCTGGAAAAGAACTAAAGCATTACAGCACTTTGTGCAGAACACTTCTTTCATACTTAGCAGAAGTGTGAACGGGTGATTCACACTTTATGCTGATTAAACCCTTCAAAGGGTCCATCTGAATCATGAATTCAGTTCCACATCAGAATCACCATTATAACACAAGTACAGAGGCAACACCCTCAGATAAAGCATTTAACACTTGTTTCTTCTTTCAGATTTTATAATGGTCTTGTTTCAGCCTCATGGATACCTGAATCTGGCAGCTGGTTATTCCTGACCCTCAGGAAAATAAAAGTAACAAAACACCTAATATTTAAGTTTTTATTCACAATAATGGTCTAGGTTTGATTAAGTATCTGTCACAACTTTAATACACTATATTAGAGAGATAAGCTTTACTCCACTTATAAAATTCAAAATTCTTTTTTTTTTTTTTTTAAGATTTTATTTGACAGAGAAAGAGAGCACATGAGTGAGGGCACAAGTAGGAGGAGGGGCAGAGGAAGAAGGAGGTTCTCCACAGAGCAGGGGGATGCAGATGTGGTGCTCATCTCAGGACCCTGGGGCCATGACCTGAGCTGAAGGCAGATGCTTAATTGCCTGAGCCACATAGGTGCCCCAAATATTTTATTTTTAAGTAATTTCTACACCTAACATGGGACTCAAACTCATAACCCTGAGATCAAGAATTGCATGCTTGATCAACCAACCGAGCCAGCCAGGCATCCCTCTTTCTTTCTTTTATCCTTTCCCTTTTTCCTTCCCTTTTTTTCTCTTAATCCCTGGATCTGAAGATTTAGGTCCTTAAGCTTCAGGGCTGATACATGATCAAAGACTTGATAAAGAAGATATAAAGCATTATATCACATTACACAGACACATTGAAGAGGTGGCTTAAAAATAAGTCAGAATGACGAGTTAAAAGCCATTTTTGTAGGGCTTAGCTAACCTCACCTTATTCTAAGAATTTTTTCAGAATTTTTGACACACTTATTTTATCTTTAAAGGACTAATACCAGTATACATGGTCATGAATGGAGAAAGCTGTCAGGAGGCAAGCTCCCCCTCTTAGACTCTAGTTCTTACTGATGGTGCTGGCAGTGGTGGGACACTTGACAACCCAATCTGGCACCCCCAGTAGAGCCTATGAAGTAGCACTGGCTCTTCTGCTACCCTGTTAACATTTCCCAAATGACGACACAGTTGACTAAAAGCAACAAAGGGAAAATGGTCAGGCATTTACCACTTAGAGTTCAACAGTATTTAAAAGGTACCCTGTGAGTGCAGTGCCAAGTCAGAGCTCACATAATTGAGGAATACCAAATTGATTCAAAGTGTATTCACTGAAAATGAATCTATAATTGGTCTGATAAGCACTTATGTTGTATAATCTTTTCTTCAGTATTCTTTTACTCTAAAACAGTAAAATCAGGGTACCTGTGTGGCTTAGTTGGTTGAGCATCTGACTCTTTGGCTCGGGTTGTGATCTCAGAGTCCTGAGATCGAGCCCCAGGTCTGCTCTGCACTGGGTGTGGAGCCTGTTTAACAATCTATCTCTGCCACTACCTTCACCTCTCTTTCAAAAACAACAAAAACCCAGTAAAATCTACTGAAGTAAGTTTTATGTTTGCCTTAAACAACTATCTGGAGACATGACAGGTAAGAATGACAAAGTGAAAAATAATTATAATTTGAAGAAACAATCTGTCTATGGTTAAGGAAAATGAGAAAGACTGGAATACATAATGTACAGTCTATTTTAGATGGCAATCAGCATCCCCATCATAAAATTATTTGTGCTAGTTGTTTTTTTTTTTTTTTTTTGCAAAGAGGCATGAGAATTGGGAGATGAAGCCTCCAGACTCTTCTCCTCAAACCCATCTTATTTACTGGTACCAGGGAAGTAACTGTCTAAAATATTGTCTCCTCAATATAATTCCTTTGTTCCAGAACCTTCAAAAACTCACAAGATACACCACCTGCACTATGCAGGATCAACACTCAAGACTTACTACCCCTCAGCCTCAACATATCTCCCCCCCCCCCTTTTTTTTAAGATTTTATTTATTTATTCATGAGAGACACACAGAGAAGCAGGCTCCATGCAGGGAGCCTGACACGGGACTTGATCCTGGGATCCCAGGATCAAGTGCGGAGCCGAAGGTGGCCGTTCAACCCCTGAGCCACCCAGGCGTCCCTCAACAATCTTCCTATTCAAAAAAATTCCATTCCAGACAGCTGACTCATAAGATTGCATTCCACTACCTGAAGTATTTTCTTGTTTCCCTATTTGATTCTATTGGTGTTTCAGATCTGTTTCTTCTAGATACTTTTCCATGACCATGACAGAATTCAATGACCTCTTCAATTTATGAAATTCTGTAGTCTAATTTACATTTGCCATGTACTGTTTATTTCTTTTACTATTTTTCTCTTGGAATACACTTTTCTCATCTTGTAAAAGCTCCCTGGGAAAAGGAGCCCATTATTCCTTAGCAGCCTTGCAGCCTTATTTGTAAGAGGGCCTAGCACATAATAGGAGCTCAAAAACTGTAGCTTTGTAAATCTGTATCTAACTTTATGCTTTAAAACAATTTATATGTGTTATTAAATTGTAACCCAAATCTATTAAAAACTTGCTGTGCAGTTATACCATCTGAATCTGCCTTTAACTAGAATAATTTATTATAGATAACTATAATCGAGTTCAATATAATAGTATACAAGTATTAACTTCCTGTTAATTCACAGAAAAGCATATATGGTATGGCTTAAATAACTTATTTACTTGATTTATTTCTTTTTAAAAATTATTATTTTTTAAAGATTTTATTTATTTATTCATGAGACAGAGAGAGAGAGAAGCACAGACACAGGCAGAAGGAGAAGCAGGCTCCACATAGGAAGCCCGATGCGGAACTTGATCCCAGGACTCCAGGATCACGCCCTGGGCCAAAGGCAGGCACTTAACTGCTGAGCCACCCAGGGATCCCTACATGATTTATTTCTAACCCTGCTACAAAACTTTCTAATTAAAAATAGTTTCTAGGTACTTTGTCTTATCTGATTATCACAAAAACTAGTAAGAGGGAGATCATCATTATTTCACTTTAAGAATGAGAAAACAGAGTAATTGAGACTAAGTGATCCACTCAAGGTCACAGAAATAATACGTATTATTCTAGAGATGTCATCCATCTTCTACCAGTTACTTTTTCCTCACACTTACATTCTTGGAGAAGTTCCCCTTCCATACCCAGAAGACACAACTCTATTTACCACCATGACCTATGGCCCCATGATCTTAATCCTTTAGCTAGAATAGACTGAATAAGAGGATCTGATCTGAACTGAGCCCACTAGATTTTCTCTCAGAAACTAGGAATTAGTATACTGGAAGAAAACCAAGTTAGTTTTTGTTAAGTGCTAAAAATAAGAAATGATGTTAGAGCCAGGGCTTGGACAAGCATATGCACAATAAAACAGAAAGAAAGGGGAAGGGAGGGGAAGAACAGATGTGAAGGGATAAATAGTGACAATTTGCTTCCAGTGAGACAATGAGAGTAATCTGTGACAAGACTGTTAGGAGCTACAGTTCCTGTTCCTGGATTCTGGAAGACACGCCCATGTATCTTCAATAAATTCATCCTTTTTTACTGAAGTGGGTTTGAATGGGCTGTTCCCTAAAACCAAAAGGTTTCTAAGAGTTGTAGCACCTCTAAATTTGGAGTTACATTTCCTGAATCCAAAACCAATGCTTACCTCACTGTATCATTAACAAAACCCAATATTATTCATTCATTCATCCACTTAAACAAGTATTATTTATTAGAGAAATCTAGTAAATTAGATTAGCCAATTTTAGTTTAAGTTCATATTCTGTACAGACAAAAATTCCTCAAAATATTTCTTCCCAGGGTAACAAAATCAATCATAATAACTTAATTTTACTGTAGAATAAAGCCAGATGCTCATAAGCACAGGTGCACACATTATTAGTAAACAGGTAAAGGAACTAGCTACTTTACCCTTAGGTAATTGATTCCCATCTTTATAAAAGGAATTTTTCTAGGATTTACTTAGCATCCTGTTCATTTGTTTACATAGAATACCTAGACTTGGATTACAGTATTCAGTCTCCTTGGTCATGTGATGTTCTACTGTGCCCCTCAACCTGAATTACATTGCCATTAAGAATAAAAGTTCTGTTTGATGACATGTATGTACATGGCTACTCTGGAAAGAAACTGTAATATTGGCAACATCATGATAATCTCCTTTAAATGTAGATAATCTTTACAATTATTTACTATCCCCAGCCTTTCTCTATGGAACAAAAAATTATTCTATAACTGACAGTTTTGTGAGAGTTGGCATCTAAAAAGGTCTTGGGAAGTTGTCTAAGATTCTAATACAAAGGGGACAGCCTTTATGTATATCTGTCCTAGACTCAAAGCTAAGTGAGCAATCTGGTGCCGAGACTCTTGACAACTATGAGGACTCAAAGTGCCAGTGCATTTTTGCCTCAAGAGATAAACCTAGAAAGATAGGAGGTACCAACAGAGACATATGCTCAAAAGACAACACTGACTCAGAAAGGTACAATAATCTTGGAAAGTTTTTTCTTAAATTGTCTGGACTGAAAAAAATCGACGTTTAGGATATATCACTTGGGTGTTTTCTTGAAGGAAAAACATATATATCAGTATCCAGGTAACGATTAAGGACTAAAATGAAGCACATGTCAAAAACCTGGTAATAGGAAAATAATCCTGTCCACTGGGAGTTAAAACTCTGAAGTAAACAGATCCTGAATAAGAAAAACAATATATAAAATGTCATCTTAAATAGAATGGAAGCAGAGAAAAGGGAGAAACAACCACGGACAGTGTTTTCTTCACGGCTTCTTCAGGTTATCAGTCCCATGAACATGAGGATCACTAGTGCAGAGCTGGGTGATTAGGCTTTCACATCTCTGCTTCTGAAGATAGCAGTCTTCTGATTTTTATCTAGCTTCCAGGTAGAGAACATCCATATCAGTGAAAGAATATCAAGTCACCTGGTTAGGGAAATAATGTTTTGGTTTCATTGGCTTCCTGTGATTCTCTCTTACCTGGTCATAGATGTGACCAGAGTTGACAGATGACTGAACTCTAGCCCCTTACTTTTAAATCTCTTTTAGGTATTTGAAGGAAATGTCTTAGTAGGATTCAGTATCTTAGAGTCTGACTATTTTGACTTACTAATTATTTGGTTTCTGAGCTCAGAAAGCTGAAGAGACTCTACCATATGGTCTATGAAGACCTGGAAAGAGTGCTGCTATGTATACCAAAAGAAACTGGAAGTCACACCCATCAGAATGGCTACTGTCAAAAAAATCCAGAAAATAACAAGTGCAGGTGAGGAGGTGGAAAAATTGAACCCTTGTGCATTGCTGGTAGGAATGTAAAGTGGTACAGCTGCTGTGGAAAAGAGTATGGTGGTTCTTCAAAAAATTAAACATGGAATTACTACATGACCAGGTAATTCCACTTCTGGGTATTTACCCAAAAAAACTAAAAGCAGGGACTTGAACAGATACGTGTATACTCATATTCACAGTATTCACGATAGCCAAAAGATAGAAACAACCCAAATGTCTACTGATAGATAATGGATTACACACACACACACACACACACACACACACACACACACACACATATATATATATGATGGAATTCTTACCCAAAAAAGGAAATTCTGACACATACTACATCATGGATAAACATTACAAACATCTGATAACAAACATTTAAAAAAGTATGATACTAAGTGAAACAAACCAGATACAAAAAGCATGGCTCCACTTAAATGAGCTATCTAAAATAGTCAAATTCACAGAGACAGAAAACCAAACAGTAGGTACTAGTGGCTGGGGGAGAAGGGAGAAAGGGGAATTATTGTTTAATGGACACGGAATTTCAGTTTGGGATGACATAAGAGTTCTGGAGATGGGCAGCCCTGGTGGCTCAGTGGTTTAGCGCTGCTTCAGCCCAGGGCCTAATCCTGGAGACCCAGTATCAAGTCCCATGTCAGGCTCCCTGTGTGGAACCTGCTTCTCCTCCCTCTGCCTGTGTGTGTGTCTCTCTCTCTCTGTGTGTCTCTCATGAATAAATAAAATCTTAAAAAAAAAAACAAAAACAAAAAAAACCCAAAAGAGTTCTGGAGATGGACAGTGGTGATAGTTACACAATAATGTGAATGTACTTAATGGTAAGTTTTATTTTTATACATATATAATTATTATATATGTATTTTTTCTTACAATTCAAAGCTAATATACAGTGTTTTATCAGTTTCAGGTGTACCCTATGATGATTCAGCAATTCTATACATTTCTTAGTGCTCATCATGATCAGTGTCCTCTTAATCCCCTTCACCTGTTTCACCCATCCTCTCATCCATCTCCCTTTGTTAACCATCTGTTCTCCATAGTTGAGTCTAGTTTTTTTTGGCTTGTCTCTTTTTTCCCCTTTTGTTCATGTTTTGTTTCTTAAATTTAACATATGAGTGAAATCCTATGGTATTTTTGTCTTTCTCTGACTGCCTTATTTTGCTTAGCATTGTACTCTTCTCCCGTACTTGTTACAACTGGAAAAGTTTAATTCTTTTTTTTTTTTTTTTTTTTTACCATTACCACAGTTTTTAAAAAAGGAGTGCCTGGGTGGCTCAGTCGGTCAAGTGTCCGCCTCTTGATTTCGGCTCTTCTCACGATCTCTGGGTCCTAGGATGGAGGCCTGTATCAGGCTCCCCACTCAGCAAGGAGTCTGCTTGTCTCCCTCTCCCTCTGCCTCTCTCCTGCTCACATATGTGCTTGTTCTTACTCTCTCAAATAAATAAATCTTAAAAAAAAAAAAAAAGCCACAGAAAGACGGTAGAATCTAAGTGGTGGGTATACTGTATTCATTATAAAAATCTGTTCTTTGTTGGATGGTTAAAATTGTTTTTGATAAAACGTTAGGGAAAAACCACGAGAAGTCTTTTCTTGGCAATGTCTTTCACCTTACTAAACACTTTTTGAAAGCAAATCAAACAATTTTTTTCTTTTTATTTATTTATTTATTTATTTTTAATTTTTTTTTTTTTTTAATTTATTCATGATAGTCACAGAGAGAGAGAGAGAGGCAGAGACACAGGCGGAGGGAGAAGCAGGCTCCATGCACCGGGAGCCTGATGTGGGATTCGATCCCGGGTCTCCAGGATCGCACCCTGGGCCAAAGGCAGGCGCCAAACTGCTGCGCCACCCAGGGATCCCCAATTTTTTTCTTTTTAAAGTAAACTCTATGCCCAACATGGGGCTCAAAGTCAGGACTAAGATCAAGAGTTGAATGTTCTACTGAGTGAGCCACCCAGGTACCCTGCTAACCAATCAAGTTTTATTAAAAACATCTAACATTTAGTCAAAACATCACTTGAGGATACTCAGGGGTCTTCAGATTTTTTTTATAAGACAAAGACTGAAAACTGAAAGCCAAAGTAACCCTTAAGTGTTAAGTTCCACTGGACATCAATTTTTACATCTAGTTAGAAGGAGATCTGAGCTATGTTCAGGAAATCTTAGTTCTAGTTCCATTTCTGCTATAAATTGGCAATATGGTCTTAGACTTAACCTGCCTGGGCCTGAGCTTTATATCCGTAAAAATAAGCTAAGAAGCAATATGACTTCTTCTATATTCTAAAATTTTAATTGGTTAGTAAAATGTTTCTCAGCAATCAACCACCTTTCTAAAGCTTTGAAACTGTAACCAAAATAATTTAACAGCAATTTGGCCAGTTGAATCAGGTAAAGATATAAAGATATATGCAAAAATGTTAGATAAGTGCATGCGCAAGTGCACATGCACGCGTGTGCGTGCACCCACACCCACACCCGTCATGAACATTCACGGAGCTTAAAATAGGTGAATCCTTCATTTAACAATTAATGGAGCACCAATTATGTGTTGGACTCCATTAACACTAGCAATTCAACAGTTTTACATGTCTGATAAATTGCCCTTGCTCGTGAAATTTACAAATCATGTCAGAAAAGCAAACTCAGGGGATCCCTGGGTGGCTCAGTGGTTTAGTGCCTGCCTTTGGCCCAGGGCATCATCCTGGAGTCCCGGGATCGAGTCCCACGTCAGGCTCCCTTCATGGGGCCTGCGTCTCCCTCTGCTTGTATCTCTGCCTCTCTCTCTCTTTCTGTGTGTCTCCCATGAATAAATAAATAAAAAGTCTTAAAAAACAAAAAACCAAACTCAACTCAACTGTTATGGGGCGTGGGGCGATTAAAATAGTGGTGTGAAAGAGAGAGACTGGGTAGCTGCTTCATAACAAATGTTCTGGGCTGGCTTCTTGGAGGAAGCAACATTTCAACTAAGATGCAAATGCCAAGAAGGAGGTTTGGCCTGTGGAAATTCTTTTGGGGCAGGTATTAGAGGAAAGCTATCAGGTGAAGGGAACAAGTAGAAAAAGGCTCCAGGCCAGGAAGCAAGGAAGGCATGCTGGAGGAACCAAAGAAGTGGTAGGAGGTAGAAGAGTAGAAGATAACGCTGTGAGATCAAGTAGGCTCTGCCAAACAGAGCAAGGGATTTGGATTTTATTCTCTAAGATCACCATATTACCTATGGGGAGGGTGAATTACAGTAGGGCAAGCAATGAAAGATTGGAACCGTGATGTAATCCAGGTGAGAAATTATTGGGCTTAGACTAGAGAGGTGACAGTTCATTGATCAAACATTCAGTGGGAACAGGTGAGCAGCAGTGTACCAAGAATTGTACCCTCGAGGTACAATAAGCTATCTATGCCTGTCTGTTTGTGTAACAGTTCCTATACATTTCCTTTTTACCAGACCTGGTTTAAAACACACATTAAACACAGTATATGTTTTATTTTTAAATAATTAGCCTCACAAAAATATTGTAAAAGTATAGAGTGTTCCTGTATTCCCAGCTTCCCCTAATGTTAACATCGTACATAACCAAACTAGGATATGAATGTTTGTACAATACTATTAGCTGAACTACAGACTAATTCACCAGCTTTCCCTCTTACGTCCTTTTCTGTTCCAGAATCCAATCCAGGATCCCATATTGCATTTGCTTGTCATTTTAGTCTTCTCCAGTCTGTGATAGTTCCTTAGTCTTTCCCCATTTTTCATGATATTGACATTTTTTAAGAGTATTGGTCAATTATTTTGTAGAATGCCCCTTGGTTTGGATATTTCTGATGTAGTCTCATGGTTAGATTGAAGTTATGACTAGAATTTATGACAAGAATACTGCAGAAGTGATTTATTCTTTTTGGTGTATCATATCTGGGAGTACATGGTGTCATGTCTTATTACGTTAACTTTGATCACTTGGGTTTTTTTATTGTTGTTTTGTTTTGAAGATTTTATTTATTTATTCATGAGACACACACACACACACACACACACACACACACACACACACACACAGGCAGAGACACAGGCAGAAGGGGAGAAGCAGACTCTATGAAGGGAGCCCAATGTGGGACTCAATCCTGGAACTCCAGGATCATGCCCTGGGCCAAAGGCAGGTGCCAAACTGCTGAGCCACGCAGGTGTCCCTGATCACTTGGTTAAGGTGGTGTCTGCTGCTGGGTTTCTCTACTGTAAGATTATTTTTTCCCTTATAATTAATAAATTCTTGTGGGAAATATTTTGAGACCACACAAATGTCCTGGTTTCACTTTAAACCTTCATCCATAAATTTTTCTTTGTTCTACATTTATTAACTGGAAGGCTTCTGTACAAAAGAGCTATCCTGTTACTCCCATTTATTTACTTAGTTCTTTATATCATAACAGACTGATGGATATTTATTTTACTATATGCGATATACTCCAGTACTACTGTTATTCTGTTGTTCAAACTGCTTCAGCTTTGGCCACTGGGAGCTCTTTTAGGCTGGCTCTTGTGTCTTTATTGCATCATGTCCCTTTCTGAGTACTTCCTGACTTTTTTTGACACTAAAGATTCACTAGCTTCATCCTGTATTTTCCATTCCCCAGGCCTGGAATAAATCACTTCTCTAAGGATCTCCAATTTCTTTCACTGAAGGAAAGTATTTAGGAACCACTATGTGGGTGCTAGGTGAGCTCACTGCTATTTTGGGGTATTACTACTTTTAGGCCCTCTCAGTGGGAAGAGCTTGGAAATATATCAGTGAATGACAGGGGCAGGAAACTGGGGGAGAAGAAATGACTCAAAAGAAGTAGCACAAGGGAATTTTGGGGTGATGGAACTGTTCTGTATCATGAGTGTGTGTTTGTGAAAATGCAAAACTACTGGTTTCTAGAATTTAGAAGTATTCTTTTTTCCTTCACTCCCTTCAGTGTGGTTATATTATTCATTTGTAATACAGTTAGGTTCATTTATGTTAGTCTGTATTCCATTTTTGGCTCTCCTTATATTCTGGTTGTTTTGTTTTGTTTTTTGTTTTTAATATATATGCAATAAAATTCATACTTTCTTGGTTGTAGTTCTATCCATTTTCATTGGAGGAAGGTATTTAGTAACCAATATGCATAGAAATACACAAACACTGTGCCTATTTAGTAAACTTGCTTCTGTTTCTTATAGGGATATAGGTTAGTAATTCTGAAACTCTTATGGGTATACTAGGGTTGCACATATAAGTAAATATATTATAGATAATAAAAGCCAAGTTTTTTATGATTGAAGAGAGAAATTACAAATAAGAGAACAGATCCCTGTAGTATTGAATTGGAATCCTAAATATCCTTATGAATTCATGGTTTAAAAATAAATGCCTGTGTAGTATGTAAAAATATATATACACATATAAAGTCAGAAGCAGAAATAAATATATATGTATGCACGTGCTTGAGTAATAATACACATTTGTTTCTAGGCCTATTTTGGGTTCTTTTTACTTATTTATTCATGAGAGACACAGAGAGAGAGAGAGGAGAGAGAGAGAGAGAGAGAGAGAGAGAGGCAGAGACATAGGCAGAGGGAGAAACAGGCTGCATGCAGGGAGCCTGATGTGGGACTCGATCCCAGGTCTCCAGGATCAGGTCCTGGGCTGAAGGCGGCACTAAACCACTGAGACACCCGGGCTGCCCTATTTTAGGTTCTTTACATTACCTCATTTTATTTTTCAAAAGATTTATGTACTTGAAAGAGAGAGAAAGAAAAAGAGAGAGAGTGCATGTGCACAGATGGGGGAGGAAGAGAGGGGAGGGAGAGGGACAAGCAGACTCTGCACTGGGCCCCCACATGGGGCTCAATCTCATGACCCTGAGATCATGATCTGAGCTGAAACCAAGAGTCAGACGCTTAAACAACTGTGCCACCCAGGTGCCCCTCACTAAATATTTATACCAACATTTTGAAAGACTATTATTATCCCATTTTACAAGTGAGAAAACTGGGAGTATAAGTAATTGCCTGGGGCCATAGTTAGTGCATGGCAGAGCTGAAACAGCAACCTCTGTAGGCAGCTATACCAAGCTGCCACTCTTAAAAGCTATGCTTTTCAGTTGCAAGTATCTAACAAACCAAATAAACTTCGATAATTAATATTACAAAAGCAATAAACCATAAAAGGAAAGTTAAGAGTTCTGAGGTTTAACATTGACTTTAAATCTACGTATTTTAAGAGCTAAGTATTGTACCTAAAATATTTAAAAGACAGAAAGCCTGTCTTCCTCATTCAGTAAATCTATTTTATATATCTCGATGCTTTCTAATAATTTCTAAGACCAAAAATTGCAAATGGTAATTCTCAGATTTGCATTTGCTTAAAATTAAACCTACCTGACAGCAATCTTTCTGCCAAGTAACCTGTCATCATTTGCAGTTTTTTTTTTTTTTTTGGTCTGTGTCTGTGGGCAGCAGGTATTTAAGGAGGTTTTAAAAAACTGAACAAAAGAAATTATAAAATAATTTAGCTACTTTAAAACTCTTCTCAGTTCCATTTTCCCTTTGAATTTAATGTCAGGGAAAAAATAATAGTATAAAAACAAAATAAGCAAGATTACAAAAAATGTTTTCTTCAGAATATGTAAGCAAAAAATACACATAGCCATAATTAATTGAGCAATGTAAGTGAAAGCCATAAATATTTGACAATTATCTTCAAGTGCATATATATATATATATATATATACCTCATGTCTTGGATAAGAGAGACCCTGAGTGTTGGCAACATAACTCCTGAGTCAGATTTTCTTCTTTCTGGTCCAAGGGCAACTATGTAAAAAAATATCAGCAAAGTATTAGAAAAATAATAGCAAGGACAAAAAAAATATCTACATGGTTCACATTCTATAAATAAATACTTTAAAATTACCTTGAAAAGAACAAATTTTAAAGACAACAGAAAAGCTCAAACTTTTCCCCCTGAATGTTGTTACTTTATTAATACAGTAAAACAGCTATTTTCTTTCTACTTAATCAGGGGCTGCATTTGGAAATTTAAAATGAATCATAAAAGCCCATTTAGCAAATAAGGCAATGTGTGCAAATTTTGGCCATGAGGACCAGTCATTTTCTAAAGTTATTCATTCTAATAATCTCTGGGTAACTGCAAGAAAGCAATAATTTCCTTATATTGTGAAAGAGTGTTTAAAATGGAAAATCTGAGTCTGGGCTCTCCAGCCTGGTAAATTTCTACTCCAAAGTTCAGAATCCAAAGTATAGAATAAACATCATGCAAAGTGAGTAATCTAAGTGGACATTCAGAAGTATAATGTCTATGAGTCATTTTCTTTGGACCTTGAATGGTTAACATCTGTAAAAGGGAAGATTGTTCCCTTATATAGCAAAAACTAAGCAATCAATTGTTAGCTAACGTATAAAGTTGGAGTGCTCAATCTCATTTTAAATGAGATGCTGTGGAGTTCTGTATCTCTGTACTTTATCTCCATTTTCCTATCTGTAAATGAAAACTAAATTGCAACATCACACTTAACAAATACACTGATAGCATCAGAATTTAAGATGTAGGTTTTACTGTATATTAAACCCACATTTTCTCAGTTTTTATTTTTTTTAAAGATTTTATTTATTTATTCAAGAGAGACACACAGAGAGAATCAGAGGGAGAAGCAAAGCTCCCCACAAGGGGCCTGATGCAGGACTCAATCCTGGACCCCGGGATCACGCCAAAGGCAGACACTCAACTGCTGAGCCACCCAGGTATCCTACTTTCTCCCTCTACTTTAGAGGGGCTAGGGTATAGTGTGGAAACACACAGGTATGTGTAAAGCTGGCACTGTACATTCTGTTGTACTAGGATCTGCACGTTTCTGCAGCTGGTGAAAAAGGCTAGGCTAATACTTGGCAGGTATGAATGAGCATGGACAGGGCTGCCCAGACAAAGAGACTGTGGCCAGGCCAACCTAAAGGCAGATCTTTTGAGGGCCTTCCACACCAGGTGGGTGATAAATAGGCCATTTCTCATGGCAGTTTCAGATGGAGTTTTCAATGGGTCATTAAAAGCACTGCTTTATCTTGATACCTAGGAGGTAACAGGCACCAAGGAAACTGTTCCAGAGATTTGCAGGGAATATGCTAGATTAATCTTCCTGTCTGAGACTTTCACCATTTAAAAAAAATATTTTTATTAATGAGAGACACACACAGAGAGAGAAAGGCAGAGACATAGGCAGAGGGAGAAGCAAGCTCCTTGCAGGGAGACCGATGCAGGACTCGATCCCAGGACTCCAGGATCATGCCCTGGGCCAAGGCAGATGCTCAACTGCTGAGCCAGCCAGGTGTCCCAAGACTCTCACTATTTAAGTGTGTTGTTAATGAAAGTACATCTCTCTGTTTGGAGGAGAAAGTGAAATAGTTCAGAGAACACTTCTACACTCCAGATGATTAGATGGCATGAAAGAGGGCCATATCAGTGATAATAGGTTGAAAGAGGGAAAAGAGAAAAAAAGATTATGAGGCAGGAGAAAGGAAGTGAAACCATAATCAGCAACTTGGCTAGAGGGAGACAAAACAACGAGAAGGAGTCGTGCCTCTGGAAGCAGCAGAGAGCAGGCAAGACACTTAACTGATAAAAGAGGAGCCTGACATTTGAAGAGTGGCAGCATCCATAAGAAGAGCATTCATAGACCTAAGCATTTTCTGGGAATTCTTTTTTTTTTTTTTTTTAAGATTTTATTTATTTATTCATGAGAAAGAGAGAAGAGAGAGGAAGAGACACACACAGGCAGAGGGAGAAGCAGGCTCCATGCAGGGAGCCTGACATGGGACTTGATCCCAGGTCTCCAGGATCATGCCCTGGCCGAAGGTGGTGCTAAACCGCTGGGCCACCCAGGTTGCCCTGGGAATTTTATTTTGGAACCCTATTTCCCCCATTCTTCCCTGATCAATGTCTCTTAAACATGTGATGTACTTTTTTCATGTCTCCTGCAACCTGTTAAAGGTCTTTAGCTCACTCTTTAACACTCCTCTTTCTCCTTGTTTATAGCCTATTTATTAGCATTTTAGATTGGGAGCACTCTAGCCAGTAGTTAAGAACATGGCTTTCTCAAACTCTACAGATAACTTAGCAGCTCATTGACTTTGGTGAGCTGTTTAACCTCTTCATGGTCTATTTTCTCATCTGCAAATTGGAATCAGAATTAATACGTGCCTTATTCAAATAGATGCAAAAGCACTTAGAAAATAGTGCCTGGCACAAAGTTAAGTTCTCAGTAAATAAAATGAAACTCAGTTTGCTTGCTTGCTTTATTTATTTATTTAAGATTTTATTTATTTATTCATGAGAGAGAGAGAGAGAGAGAGAGAAACAGAGACACAGGCAGAGGGAAAAGCAGGCTCCATGCAAGGAGCCCGATGTGGGACTCGATCCTGGGACTCCAGGATCACGCCCTAGGCCAAAGGCAGGGTCCAAACCGCTGAGCCATCCAGGGATCCCCAAAACTCAGCTTTAATTTTGTCTCTTTGTGAAATCTTTCCTGAATATTCTCTCTTTCCAAGGTACACTGTTAGAGGTTATTCTAACAGGACCTGTGAAACTGAACATCTAATATAAACTTAGCATAATTTAACCTTTCTCCTGCTATTAAACTATATGCCTCTTGAGGCTCAGTCACATCCTTTTTTTAGAATACCCACAGGGCCTGGTGGAGGCTCCATACCACATATGTGTCAACAAATATTCATGGAGGAAGATGAGACTATTTAGGGCCAGATGGCGGCAGAGCCTCAAATGACAATTGAGAAATCTGTAGAATTCCTAGGAAGGGGGAGAGGATTCTGAAAAGAATGCTATGCTCCTGAGTGCTTTTTAGTTAAGTTATCAAACAGTGACAGTAAGATGGTATAAGAGAAATAAGGGAGATGAGCTAGAAGTTATTTCAAAAGGCCAGTTTATGGATGAACTAAGACTGTGCCAGCCAGGGAGAGCAAAGAGGATAAATATGTAGTGGCAAAAGACACAGAACTTCATGACTTGATTTAGAAAGTGAGCAAGACTCAAGAGTCAAAAAAATTAAGTATAAATATAAAATGATTTAATAAAAATAATCTCATTCAGTTATTACTTTCCTTTGGATTTGTTAATCTTAATGTTGCCAATGAAGAAAGTAAGGCTCAAAGAAGTCAAGAAACCTGTTCAATTGTATATACTCATCAAAAGGGGCAGAGTATTCTGATGTCATGTCCAGTGGGCTGTTAATATTATAAATGACTTTCTAGCTTCTAAACTTGAGAGAAGAGTCTGATGACATTAAATAACATGGAGAGAAGGGAGAAAGCCTAATAGGGACAGAGGGAGAGTTGTTGAGACAATTAGTTTGTTTTCAGATGTGCTGAATTTGAGGTCCCTCTGGGCCATTAGGATGGATGCATAGGAACTAGGGCCAGAGAAAGAGATTTGTGAATAATCTGCTAATCCAATACCTCGAGTTTGACAGGGGAGTAGGCAATAGTAGTTATTATGATTTGAATTATGTCCCCCAAGAAGATGTAGAAGTTCTATCTCCCAGGACCTGTAAAACTTGACCTTATTTGGAAATAGGATCTTTGTAGATGATCAAGTTAAGATGAGGTCATGAGGGTGTACCTTAATCCAAAGTGATTGATGACTGTGACTGATAAAAGGGAAATTTGGGTACAAAGATAGACATGAGTAGAGAAAAGATGATGTGAAGACATGTGGAATATGCCACTTAAAGCCCAAGACATTTCTGAGATGACCAGAAGCTAGGAGGGGGAGCAGAGGACAGGTTTTTCTTCACAACCCTCAGAAGAAATCACCCCTGCTGACACCTTGATTTTGGATTTCTAGCCTCCAGAACTGTGAAACAATAAATTTCTGTTGTGTAAGGCACCTAGTTTGTGGTACTTTAATACGATAGCCAGGAAAGCAATACAGTAGTTTATTAGTGACTTTGGAGGGAACAGTTCAGAAGCCTGTGAGCAGAAAGTATTAAATGTGTGAAGCCATACATTTCACCTAGAGATCTAAACTCTGAGAAGGTTTCCATGAAATCTACTCCAGAAGAGAAATTTATACACCACTTAAATGCAAGCATATATTACTATTTATTTCAACACACTCAAATATAATAGGCCACTTTCTCCTTCAACATAAACACTTGTAGACTTAATATTTAGCTGCAGAAACTCCTTTTGTGTATCTGCCTGAATCAAAGCTGCTACACAGCCAGTAAGTTTGCAGAGCAGAGACTGTATATATTGTTTTTATAGAATCATCTAGAGTCTACAGGCAAGTAAGTGATTAATAGAAAACTTTTTTTTTAAAGTGAGTTCTATACCCAATGTGGGGCTTCAACTCACAACCCTGAGATCAAGAGCTGCATACTCTCTACCAACTGCCTGGTGCCCCTAACAGAAAAAATGTTTTAAAGATTTATTTGAGATGGAGAGAGAGAGAGTGAGAGATAGTGCATGCATGTGTGTGCCTGAGCCTATGAACAGGGGAAGGGCAGAGTGTGAGGGAGAAGTAAATTCTCTGCTGAGGAAGGAGCCCAAAGCAAGACTCTATCCCAGGACCCTGGGACCAAGACCTGAGCTGATGGCAGATGCTTAACTGACTGAGCCACACAAGCACCTCTTTAATAGAAAAATCTTGATGAAGATCATTGAAGAGTATCTCAAAATTCTCGAGCTAGACCCAGAATAACCATTTAAAAGCAGTATTTCCACTCTCTCCTGCATCTTCCTCCACTCCTTGCCAACTGATTTAAAAATCCACTTAAAATTTAGTGGATTTAATTGAAGTTAAATAAAATATAAAAATAATAATAAAATAGATAAAGTCTATTTTAAAAAATTAAGATAATCTACCCTGCTATGGTCTTCTTGCTAAGAAAGACTTTTTCCATTTGTCTACAACCCTTAAAATGTCACTGACTCCTGTTTAGTGTTGCTTCTGAAGTAACAGTAATGATCTTATCATCGAGTCTCATCCTGGTTCAATGTTAGTAACAGCCGTGTGTTCAAACCTACTGTGAATTTCTAAGTACATAGAGGATCTCCCCTTAATATGAGAATACAGACTGTTTACTGTCATTAATTAGGATGCTTAACAGTTGGTAAACAAGAGTATTTTTTGGAAAAAAAAATCCACCCAGATTTAAAAGCAGAAAAGTCAGTAACTGCTAATTTCCATATAATTAGAACACACTGCTTCTCGATAATGAAATATTTTATTTTCAAGTTAGTGTTTTTATATATATTTCACACTGTCATATTTTAAAATCCTAACTTCGTGGGCTGAATCATCAGAAGTGTTGCAGCAATATTTATAATAAAACCCACCCTTCCTAACAGAGAGTAAATTTGATTCCAAAAGCTTCATGGCTTACATTAATCCTACTTAGGACCAGTAAAATATTTAGCCTGTGTTCATACTTTGTGTGTGTTCACTGTTTTGTCACTAGCCTTTCATCAACACTTGACAGTGCAGCATAAATAGTGACTACATGAGGCTCTAACACATTTGATACTTCTTAGCCTTGACTTCAGAGTTTTGCTGGTCCTACTACTGACCAATAAAAGGCCACTGCAAACAGCTGAGTCTCTGGTCGCTACCTCAACCACCCACCACTTGACCAGCCAAAGCCATGAAACTGCTGGTGTTGCCTGGCAGCTGCTCACTCTAACAGGTGGAGACATTCTCGCATGCTTCATTTGGCAAAAGAGCCAAATGCTTCCATCTCCCTGCCTTAACTAGGCTCAGTTTTCCAAAATTTCATCCTACAAATGGCTATTACTTCCTAGGACTTTATTTTTTCTAATTAGGGTAGGCTACCTTGGTTACGGTTTTATGATCAGAACAGCTAAATTTTCTATAAACGTAAGTAAATGACAGAGATAGGGCATACACCAATGCATTTTTACTTTTTGCAACAGAAAATGGGGCAAAGAGATGGATATTAGAAAAAGCTTTTAAACTTAATCTCAATCTTTACAAATATAATTATATCTTAGGACATTAGGACCTTGATATTCTCTTTAGTGGAGCTCCAGGATAATCTAGTATCAAATTCACATTCGTAGTTGTCTCAGCAAATACATTTAAAAACGAGGTTTCCAACAATAAATACCATATTTAGGGTAGTATTGCAATGAGGGGAATGGAAATAGGGTATGCTTCAATCATATTTGCAATACTTAAGCTGGTGGTTGGCTTATGAGTTTTTAAAAATATTTTAAAAAATATTTAAATATTTCTGAATATCTAAAATAACCCATTATTTTAGAAAAGGTTTCCAAATAGCTGATTCACTATAAAACATTTTATCTCTTATTAGCTTTCCACCATTACTACTGCTTTTTGTGAACTAGATGGTTATTTTATATACTTGATTTTATATACTAGATTTTATATACTTGAGAGAGTGAGTGAGCGATCAAGAGAGCACAAGCTATGGAAAGGGAGAAGCAGGCTGCTCATCAAGCAGGGAACCCAAGGTGGGGCTCGATCCCAGGTGCCAAAAGCAGTTGCTTAACCAACTGAGCCACCCAGGCAACCCTAGATAGTTATTTTATATAAAGAAAAATACATAGAAGGCAGCACATCTAGAAACTCTATGTAACTCTAATTAGTAAAAGTATACTAACACTTCTAACATGTGATGTCTTACGATAAACTGAAATCTGACTCCTGAAGACTTTTGAGACATATACATACATGTTTTTTTCTGTGAAAGATTATTAATGATGGTTATAAAACCTCTTTAAGAAAAAAAATCCAGTATATACTACACCTTAACACTGGTGAGAGTTAAGGTATACTTGTATGATCCTTTACAATTCATTATGGGTTTCCACATGTTATCTTAACATCATAGTTTTACATAGCTTAATATTATTTTCTCTATCCTGTGGATAAGGAAGCTGAAGATCAGAAAGGTCAAGAGACTTTCCCCTGGTCTCACAGCTAGTAAGTAATATTGCTTCTTCTACTTTATCCCACTACTGGCAAGATGGGTAAGTTTCAGCCTGAGAGAGAGGTAAAGACAAAGCCAAATGGTATTGATTCTTCATATGTTCTACTGCTGCCAGTTCTGTAGAAACAATCAATGAACTCTCACCTGGCGATTCTGCAAGGTGCTCTTGCTTCTCTTCTCTGTCCTGAAACTGAATTAAATGTGACCACAAAGCTGATTTCCCCTGAAATTATAAGGTATAAAAAGATTTTCATTTTATAATATATAATTAATCAAAAAATAATTTCTCATCAAAACCATTCACACTGAAATGGTCATTTTGAAGTCTGGAGATCCAAGCTCATCCATTCTTATCTGTGTGATATTCTGAGCAACTCACTTCATGTGAAATGGGTGTCATCCTTTGCCTCACTGGAAAGATTAGCAGCAGCCTAGGGAAAGGCAGCTAAACAAAAGGCCAGAGTACAGGCACGGAGCTTTCTGACTTCAGCTAAGCTGGTACTTAGTTGTATATAATTAGGACGATCTACACTGGCCACACTAGTAACCACAGAATGAAAAGGCTCTAGCAGCACAGAATTTAATTGTGTACATCCATATGCAAAATATATTTGGATGTACAGAATAGCAACTAGGGAAGAAAACTGGAGCCAGAGGAGAAGGAGCAAAGGGGAGGAAGAAAGAACATGCCCACAACAGAAGAAAAAAATCAGAATAGGAGATAAGAGAAACAAAAGCAAAGAAACTATCTGAATTTTTCTACCCTGAATAACTACATAACTTAAAATGGTAAAGAACTGTTAATTCTGGCTAACAGATTTTTTTCCTGAACAGTGACAAAGGCAGACACTTAATGGAATCAAGAGGATATAACCTCTGCAGTAAATGTGCTGTTTTATCCTTTCCTGTTTACCATGAAAGAGCCCCAAACCACCTCTTAATCATGGGTTTTATTTTCTTTTTCTGGAATTAAAAAGCCTGTGGTGCATTTCTAGTCATCCTGTGACAAAGAACCATAACCTTTAATTTTTATATCATTTTCTCCTTGTTCTTTTCCTTTTTTTTTTTTTTTTAAAGATTTACTTATTTATTTTAGAGAGAGAAAGAAAGAGCATGGGAGAGAGGGGCAGAGGCAGAGCGAGAGAAAAACTCAAGCAGACTATGTACTGAGTATGAAGCCCAACTTGGGGCTCAATCTCATGACCCTGAGATCATGACCTGAGCTGAAATCAAGTCGGAAGCTCAACCAACTGAGCTACCAAGTGCCTATCCTTGTACATTTCTTGGCAGCGTTCCTAATCAGCCATGTCACCAGGACCTCCTGAGATTATTACCTGCTTGATCTGTAAGCCGTGGCTCCATATTCTTTCCAGTAGGTCACAGAGGCTGGCAATTAAGGTGTTCTCTTCTAAGCCAGTTATGTTTGCTTCTCCATGGCCCAGTTCCACTGCTTCATGTCCCATTTTCTCCACCAACATGCGTTTTGTCTGAAAGCATCATGTGTGAGCACAAGTGTTAACCCAGCAGTGAAGCCAAAATCCAACAAGTCAACCAACCACTAGATCAGAGACCTGGATTCCCTTCATTATACTACTTTTTTAAACATTTTATTTTTTAAATTTTAAAATTTTTTTCTAAGATTTTATTTATTTGACAGAGAGAGAGAGCAAGAGAAAGTGAGAGAGCGAGTGAGCACAAGCAGGGGGAGTGGTAGGCAGGAAGAAGCAGGCTGCCCACAGAGCAGGGAGCCTGATGTCCATCCCAGGACCCTGGGGTCACAACCCGAGCTGAAGGCAGATGCCCAGCTGACTGAGCCACTCAGGTACCCTAAACATTTTATTTTTAAGTAATCTCTACACTCAACGTGGGGCTTGAACCTACAATCCCAAGACCAAGCACTGCATGCTCCATCAACTGAGCCAGCCAGGCATCCCTTTCATCATACTTCTAATTGTAGAATTTAATCACTCTGGGAAAAGTATCTTAATTTCCGTGGTCAACTAACTACAGTAATATCATATACTTTTAGTATTTTGTTAGATAAACAGGGGGTCCACCAGAGGGAGATTATGATACTATTTTTATCTATCTACCCATCTTTCTATCTATCCATCCATCATCTATCTATCTATCTATCTATCGATTGATCATCTATCTTTTTGCCTCCCACAATACTATTTTAAAGTATCCCATGTAAACCCTTAGGATCGATTATCTTCAGATTACTATCTACAGTAACACTGGGGAATTACACTAGACCCATAAAATGTACTGTCAGAATCTGAAACCCATCCTGTTACAACTAACCCTCCACTGCCCCTGCATCTTGGCATACTGAAGATATCTGCAGTTAGTTTTGATTGCACTTATGCAAAAACCATAACACATAGAGGCAGCTCCAAATTTTTTTTTAGAACTCCCTAATTGGTGAACCAGGACTCTTTTTCCTTCCTGTTTTCCTCTTTTATCTTGTCTCTGCTCATGAGTATGTACCAGAAAATGGAAGGGAAGTGGAAATCAGCTTCAAGTAAATAATTCACAGCAGTCTTAGATGTACTTATAAAATGTAAAGTGAGAAAGAATCTAGTTGCTTTAGGTGGGACCTTGTCTCTGATTCAACACTGTATGCTGATGTTGAAAATAGTGCATTTATTGAATATACACAGAAGGTACTCAAGAAATGACTCAAATAAAAGGATGGAATTGGGATCCCTGGGTGGCTCAGTGGTTTAGCGCCTGCCTTCAGCCCAGGGCATGGTCCTGGAGTCCCAGGATCGAGTCCCACATCGGGCTCCCTGCATGGAGCCTGCTTCTCCCTCTGCCTGTGTCTCTGCCTGTCTCTCTCTGTGTCTCTCATGAATAAATAAATAAATCTTAAAAAAAAAAAAGGGATGAAATTACTGGCTAAAATGATGTCCTGAATCTTGTTAATTTGTATTACTACCTTTGATAAACATGGTTATTTAAGAAGAGACTAGTGTGTAATATACACAAAACTAACAACACAGCTAAGGTCTTCTTCCTTATGGGTATACGTACGTGTATGGACATGGACAATGTCTATACAAAAAAATGTGTTGCCTTTCTATAAAATGACCACATTCCTGATGCAAGTTACTTTTTTTAAGGAGGCTCTACACACCCAATGTGAGGCTCAAACTCTTGAGATTAAGAGTCACATGTTCTGGGCACCTGGGTGGCTCAGTCAGTTAAGTGTCTGACTGTTGGGATCTCTGGGTGGCGCAGTGGTTTGGCGCCTGCCTTTGGCCCAGGGCGCGATCCTAGAGACCCGGGATCGAATCCCACGTCGGGCTCCCGGTGCATGGAGCCTGCTTCTCCCTCTGCCTGTGTCTCTGCCTCTCTCTCTCTCTCTCTCTCTGTGACTATCATAAATAAATAAAAAAAATTAAAAAAAAAATTGTAAAAGTGTCTGACTGTTGATTTCAGCTTAGGTCATGATCTCAGTGTAGTGAGATCTAGCCCCAAGTCAGGCTCTGTGTTCAGTGAGAAGTCAGCTTGAAGTTTCTCTCCACCTGTGCAGCATGCGCCCTCCATCCCCCCGCCCAAACTTTCTCTCTAAAAAACAAAATAAAATGAACAAAACCAGAGTCACATGCTCTACTGAATGAGCCAGCCAGGCATCCCACAGCTTCTGACTTACTTACTATCTATTCATGCTAAAGAGGAAGACAGCAATGAAAAGTCTGAAAAGGCGAGAAAAACTGCAGGGCTCCCATGTCACTGATTCTATGGGCAACATAGAACCTATAAAGGTTCATGAGCTCAGTAAAGAACTTATGAGGTTTATCCTCAGTTAAAGTTTTCCTCTAGGAAAGCTACAAGCTCAAATGGGAGTTGAGTGCACACTGTCTCACATCTGTGAGTAATACGTACCTTCATTCTACATTCTTTTAATAAGCCTTCTACAAATTTGCAGTTGGTTTGTGCAATCACTGCAGGCGAGAGGTCTGACAATTTGGGTTGCCTCAGGTTTTTTCCTAAACTTCGTGCCTCTTGCATATATTTCTAAAAATTAAAGAGTACTTTTAATACACAAATCTCAGATATTCTCCTGACTTTTAACATTACACAAACAAGTGAGAAAAAACAAGATGCAAAAAAGGCTGTAAGTGTATTCATGCGCTAGCAATTCAAGTTTTAGCACTACCAACAGGCAGAGGACAGTTTGTATTTCCCCCACTCCCCAGTTGTTAACTCCTGTGAAAATGAGGGCACTTGAAATCGTGTCAGGTTAAAACACATTCATAATAAGATGGAGCTCACCTCGTTTAATCTTTTTATTGGGAATACCCAAGGTTGTGATTAGTCAGGATCATGACAGGGATGAAAAAAATTTGGGTTTCTAAATTACGAATCAAAGGTTCTCCAAGAACTCAGATCACTGGTTTCTTCCTGTCCCACAGATCAAGATACTCAACATACTTCTACTCTTGGACAATGCTCTTCAAACCAACCCTTTGTTCTAATCAAGTCACAACAGTAAAATCAGGAGCTCTAGAATCTGGTTGCAACTAACTTTATAACCTCAGGCATATTTGCTTATTTGTAAAATAGGCATAAAACACACTCTCCCACCTCACAAGAAAGACTATGAACTCACTCTGAACATGTTTGCTACATTCCCTCCCTTGCCTTGTTCCATAATCAAGAGAAAGCAGAGACATTATATTACTTTCAGAGATAGTGATGGCTCAGAGAGAAACCCAGAAACTCAGAGACCCAGTCCACTGCTCTTGAGCTTTAGTTAGTGAATGTCCAGGGGGAAAAAAATCACTACAGGTTATTATCACCGTACATCTGTTGTCTCTCTTCTTCCTGTGCCACATGCAAAAGCTCATCTAGATACTTATGTTTGCATCAGGAACACAAAGCAGAATCTCCAAAATGTCCAAGTGTCTTAGGGCCATATTTAGAGAATGACTACTCTAAGTTATATAGTAAAACTAGCAGTTTGTTGAGGGGAGAGAGATTGTGAGCCAGCACATCCTCCCACACACACATATGTGAAATCTATCTTTACTATCTCAAGGGAAGAATTTTATATTATAAGGGAAAATGTGTAAACTCCTTTACATTCTCTAAATAAATGGGAGTTTGTACATTTACAGTATTTCCCCTTTGGAAGAAAACTGATCTGCTAAATCTTGTACAAATTTCTAAAAAATCCCCACTGATTAGGGATTCAACTAATGTTTCCTGCTGTTGCATAAACAAAATAATCCATTTCCTTTCCAGTGCAATCATTTTAAGGACAGATTTTTTAAAAATGAGTGCTGTAAGAATTTAATTCCTATAATACTTGTGTATGCATCTTTCTGCTTCAAATCTCTTTTGGGAGGGTCAAAGAAACAGGGAAAATTGAGAATGAAAGATAACTATCACCTCTGGTATAAACAAATATTAACTGCCATGTGTTAAAGGGGTTGTTTCTCCTCAGCCTCAATTCCTCTACTTTAGGACTTATGCAAAGGCAGAGAGAACTACTAGGACTTAGTTCTCAGGAAAAGGTAAGGATCAAATTTAGCTTAGAAAGAAACATACTGGCTAGAAGAAAAGGAGTAAGAAACACAGGCAAGAGGCTAGGAACAGGTCCTGGCATTTCTCTTTCTTCTGATATATATCAACAATTAGATTTTAAGTCCATATTAGATTAAGAATTTAAGCACTGTTAATTAAAGTTTACATTCTATTTTACAAATGAAAATAAGCTAGAATGGGGCTATCCTTCGGCCATATTTACCAAACACACAGCACATACGGGGCAGTAAAATTATTAGCTAACGGCAAACTCCATAGGGCCAAGTCTCCTCTTGAGCAGCTCTGCTGAAGCCACGGAATGAGCAACATCCCTTGGATGTGCACATAAAGGACACAGGGTGTGTGTGCATGTGCGTGTGGTGGGCATGAGGCCTTTCCTCACATCAAGAAGTGATGTTGCCTCTGCATATTGCAAAAATAGAGTACTTGCCTTAATGGTAAACAAGTGATGATAAAGATGTAATTTTCTTTGGGGCAGCTGGAGGAAAAGGTATACTTTAAGGTGAAAAATGGAGAAGAAAGAGAAACCTTTCACAAGGAATGTTTTTGTAAGAAAGCCTATCTCACTACTAAAAGGAAGTGACCCTAGATTTCTATTATGTCTTTTTTCATTTCTGTCAAAGCTTCAAACTACAAAATCAGGAGTCCTATGATACTCTTGCTCTCAGATAGCTGCTGATTGGAACCTGGTATACTGGGTTACTGGGAAGAGTATCAGTCAGTTTGGCTTTCAGCAGTCCTAGGCTATAGGCCCAGCTCTACCTTTGGGTGTTCATTTAACTTTTGGCAAGTCTCTTGGACTTCATGTCATGTTGGACAAGGTGACCTCAAAGGTTCCTTTTAGAACTAAGATTCTATATTGATGACCTGATTTTCTAACCACATAAAATACAATGAATAAAAGAAGTAAATTTCAAACTAAAAAAAACAGTAATAACCCCCCCCAAATACAACCACAAAAAACCCAAAAAACATATCAGGAAGGGTTCACTAAAATACTGTGGAGATAAAACCCAGCCAAAAAAGAAAAGCTGTTCAAAAACGAATTATTTCTGTATTTCTGCAGATGTGCAAATAAAAGGAAGTTTGAGCATTTATTTCTCCTTTGGAAGAACAACAACATGCTAGTCTGGCCCCTCTACAACTTCTCTCCCTTCATTTGCCAAAATACCACAAATTAAGAATTCAAATGATCAGTTTTACCTGTCAACAGTATAGAATTACTCATGTTAGCATACACCACCGTGAAAAGGTACCAAACACAGGAGGAAGTGGAGAGCAAAACAGAGAGGCTGACAGTTCACGTCACAAGGTGATGTGAGGCATTCTAGAGCTATGTGCGCACACACACGTGGATAATTCAAGGAACACCAAAGAGAACTCAGGAACATCTGCAAAGCACTTTCAGGCAAAGAACATACCAGGCAGCACTCAGAGAAGGATTTTTTAGGAAGTCGTGCAGGAGGAGGTGGACCCTGATCCCACTCCCAGAATGCCATGGAGTTCTGACAGACCAAAAGTTCCCCGGAAGGCTAAGAGGATGGAGAAGTGCCAATGACAGAAAAGCAAAAAAGAAAAGGACAGGGAGAAAGAGACAAGCAAAACATGCATGCACATGATAAAGTCACAGCAAAAGGGGAGAGAAGAAAATATGGTAGCACAAAGAAAAGCACTGGACAGATTACACTTCAGTTTTTAAGAAAATGCTTAAAATCATAAATGTATGAACATTTCAACAAAAAAGCAATATATATTTGGAATTATGTTTTCTGCTTTATTTCTACACATCTGAGTTTAGAAAACAGTTAACAGATGTTCTGACTGCAATTTTCTTTGATCACAATAATCAAACCTTATATAATTATTCAAATGTATAAATATGGTTTTATTTTCAAGTAGTACAAATAAAGCATAAGGATTTTAATTAAAAAATAATTTCTAACACTTTAAAAATGGGTGTCAGCAAGCTTAGGATAAAGCACAAGCAAATACATTTTTACTAAGTATAAATTATGTTTGAAACTTTAAAAAAATCTGTTTCTCGTATATATTTTTTTCCCATAGGAGACATATTGACCAAAACTTTATTGAAAACTTAACCTTTACTTGATGCACTATACAGGGAGATTTGCTTTAGAGCCTTATTTTAGGTATATTAAAATTACAAAAATGGGGAAAATGGTGTTTTCTGCTGTAAGTCAGTACAAAAATATTACTACTTTAAAATGAAACTGAACCATTTGTAAAAGAATGAGGAAGAACCTGCACAAGGACAACTGCTGGGCTGAGTTAGCTGAGTTGTGGCTCTTGTATGGAGGCATCCCAGAAAGGCAGCCCACATACCTCCCTCAGGTCGTTGTCCAATCCAATGTGCTCAGAATGTTGGCGAAGGCGGTCTTTCCTGCGCTGCGCCGTGGCACTCCGACTTACCCAGCGACTGGAAAGATAGCCATACCCAAGAAGGTGCAGGTTAAAACAAACAACTAAACCAAAAAAAAAAAAAAAAAAAAAAAGTGACAACTTATCTTTAAACTAGAAAAAATGTACTGTTTAAAACAAAAGACTAACAATACTTCCTTTTCAATCAATTCTTTAAATATAGAACAGCTTTACTGTGATATAATTAAATACCAAGCAATTCATCCACTTGAAGCATGTCAGTGGTTTTTATTATATTCAGACATGCAACCATCACTACAATCAATACTTTTTCAAAAATGAGGTTAAAAAAATACACAGTATCTCCTCATAATGATCACTTCTGGGACACCTGGGTGGCTCAGCGGTTGAGCGTCTGCCTTCGGCTCTGGGCATGATCCCGGGGTCCAGGATCAAGTCCCACATCAGGCTCCTTGCAGGGAGACTGCTCCTCTCTCTGCCTCTATCTTTCATGAATGAATAAAATCTTAAAAAAAATTATTTTCTTTCCACTTTAGTGTCCAACAGAGCCCCAAATCTGAATGAATACCATCCTCTTTTCTGTTCTATTTATGCAGATTAGTTATTTCTTTCAGGACTCCCCAAGAATCACTTTACCTGCCCTTGATCAACTCTCTCACATTCCCCTCAAAAAATGTTTCAAACCTTTCGCTTCATCAAGTGACTCCCCTCAACTGATGGCCCACCCTTGACTCCTTCCTGCCCTCTACTTAATGTATACAAATAGATACCTCTCATCTTTCTTTTAATCAATCACAAAGTATAAAATGTATTGGTCATGGCTCAAAACTAATTCTGCCACCTAGAAGAAACTCCGTGACGCATTCTCTCTTGACTTCTTCAACCTGCTGCATTAATCATCTTTTTCTGTATCTTCAATTTTTCTTTCTCATCTGAATATTTCTCTTCAGCTGATAAGCAGGTTGATCTCTCTCTTGGCTCTTGAAAGTTATACTTAGTTTCTTTCTTCACTCTTCTTATGAAAAAATTCTTAGCCTCAACTTTTTACCTTTGGATCTTCGGTTTATCCAAATCAGCTTCCCCTGCCAATGCTCTTGAAGCCATTTACACCTCTAGCTGCCATATTCAGAGCAATCACTCAATTCTTTGCCGACCCAAACTCTCTGCTATACTTAGCACTACCTTACACCTCCAGCTACTTTCAACTATGTCTGTATTTCCAATGGGGTCAGTTCGGTCACATGTGAGCCTTTGTCCTGGTTTCCTCCCACTTCTGTGCTTCTTTCAGATAGCTTCAATGCACAAGAAAGTGTTTATTCCTCCAAATCTAAACTGTCTACCCCTCTTACACTCCCCATTTGTATTAGCTTTGTGTTGTAAGTATTTATCTCTATTTCCCACAAAATCCTCTCTACTATAAACTCTTGAAGGGCTGGTATCATGTCTGTCAGCTGTTTTTTTTTTTTTTTTAAACAATTTATTTATTTTAGAGAGGCAGAGAGAGCATAAGCAGGAGGGGCAGAGAAGGAAAGGGAGACTCTCAAGCCAACTCCTCACTGAGCACAGAGCCCCATACAGGGCTAGATCATGAATCTAAGATTAGGACCTGAACTGAAATCAAGAGTCGGGTACATAACTGACCGCACCGTCCAGGTGCCCCTGTCAGCTGTTTCGCTGGCAGTCTGTAGATCATCTGGCCCTTCTATGAATATACTCTAAATAAATAATCAGAGATTTAGTTCAATATTTAGGTTTATAGATGTTCCTCACAGCATGAATATAACAAAATTTACTTCCTTTATTCCAAGACTCACATTTTGGCTTCTAAATGTTCCTGAATTAGGATGTGTCTCTTTTTCCATATGCATGTTTAATGTATAATAGTTCCAAAAAGTTTTTGAGTTCATAGCAGGTCTTACAACCAAGTTACTCAAAATCAAGTAATTGTGTTCAAAACAATCTATATGTTCAACAGTAGAGGGTGCTATATAATGAAAGATACAGTCACAAAAAAAATCAAATTGCTAGGAATATTAATATGGGAGACTGTTGATGGTATAATAATGAGTGAAAAATCAAGATAAGGCAGCCTGGGTGGCTCAGCGGTTTAGTGCCGCCTTCAGTCCAGGTCGTGATCCTGGAGACCAGGGATCGAGTCCCATGTCGGGCTTCCTGCATTAAGCCTGTTTCTCCCTCTGCCTGTGTCTCTGCCTCTCTCTCTCTCTCTGTGTCTCTCATGAATAAACAAATAAAATAAAAAATAAATAAAAATAATCAAATCAAATAATCAAAAATAAATAAAATAAAAAAAAAAGAAAAGAAGAACCAAGATAAAACACTGTATAAGTAATATGCTAATTTTGTTTTAAAAAGTGTGGACATGCACATCAGGATCCATGCAAAGGAAGAGCCTAATAGCAAATCTTAACATCTCGTGGTGATAGCATTATGGGTGTTTTAAAATTTACCCTATCACTTTCAATTTTCTAATAAGCATATGTTATTTTATACCAAACTATTTTAAAAATTCCTCAGATTTGACTTATTATCCTCATGATTACGTAGTCATCACACTTAGTTTTAAGAATATCTACTCTTGAATATATTCTTGCCAGCACAGAGCTGTACACAATGTAAAAAATGAATTTATACTTTTGCCATTCAGGAAAAGTCATATTGTATTACTGGCAGTTCATTACTTTTAATTTTTTATTTTTTTTTAATTTTTTATTTTTTTTTATTTATTTATGACAGTCACACACAGAGAGAGAGAGAGAAGCAGAGACACAGGCAGAGGGAGAAGCAGGCTCCATGCACCGGGAGCCCGACGTGGGATTCGATCCCGGGTCTCCAGGATCGCGCCCTGGGCCAAAGGCAGGTGCTAAACCGCTGCGCCACCCAGGGATCCCCTTAATTTTTTATTTAATAAAGTATGCAATTTACAAAAAGCTTAAAATGAGAATGCAGGTTCTTTCTTGCTTTTAAAATAATTTATGCATGCCTTTGGTTTCAAGTTTCTGAATCATCTCAGGCTGCTATTTAGAGAACACTGAATAATCAAATTATGATAAAAATGATAACGAGAAAGGTAGTCCCCTCTTTAAATAGTTAAGAAAAACAGGCTTATACTGGGACAACAAATACAAAGTCCTAGTGATAGATCTTTGAAGTGGAATCCTTGGAACTGTCCCTATAGCAAAGGATCAAAGTTAGACTATAAAACGATACAAAGAGAACTGTAGTGACTGAGAAAGATCCAGAAAAAAACATATTAATACACTGACAAAGATTCTTTACTTTTTTTAAAAAATATTTTATTTATTTATTCATGAGAGACATAAAGAGAGAGAGCAGAGACATGGGCAGAGGGAGGAGAAGGCTCCCTGTGGGGAGCCCGATGTGGGACTCATCCCCAGACCCAGGATCACACCCTGAGCTGAAGGCAGACGCTCAACTGTTGAGCCACCTAGGTGTCCCAAGATTCTTTGTTTGATCTAACTTTAGCTAGGCTCTTGAACTTTCTCCCAGGTCCATCTTTGCACTCCCTTATAAAATCCCGTTTAATGGCCTTGCTAAGTCCATCCCCCCTCCCCGCCCCAGTATATGATCATTCTCCATATCTGATCAGCTTCTACATCATTCATCACCTTCCACATGATGTCTGATCACTCAGGCCTACCTTCAGCAAGAATCCTGTTTGGGTGGTTTAGTCAAAATCCCCGCCCCTCCCCCTTACCTCTGATGTTTCCTCTTAGTAATTTTCTCTCTATTCTGCTACTTGTTTATAAATTCCTACTTATCCACATTATATTTGGAATAGAGTTCAATCTCAATCCCTTGCCCACTGCAATGGTCCCTACATGGCCTCCCTCGAATAAAGTCTGTGTTACCGTCTTCAACAAGTGTCATGAATATTTTTTTCTTTAACAACTTTGGGTTTTTTTTTTTCTTCTTTAATCACTTTGAAGTAGAATATAAACACAGGACGATAAATTTTCATGATAAACAAAGGGGAAATATAGGTTAACAAACAAAATGTCCTTTAGAAATAGCCCTGTAGAAAAACATCAGTGAAAGACAGCAAAATTTGTTCAAGAATTTAAAAAACTAGGGTTCAAATAAATAGTAAAAATAGGAAACAGACTATAAGCACCAGCTAATGAACTTAAATAATAATTAAAGAGAAGGAATAGAATATAAGTGGCAGAACAGTTCCCTTGGCAGGCAAAAGTGGAAAAGGCTTTAGGTAAAGAAAAGGATAAATATTAACTTACATGATAAAACTAGCATCTTACTATACACTCTGTGGCACAAAATGTCCTATTTTATTTTCAAAACAGGGATGTAATCATCTGCTTAAGAAAATTACTATGAGGGATCCCTGGGTGGCGCAGCGGTTTGGTGCCTGCCTTTGGCCCAGGGCGCGATCCTGGAGACCCGGGATCGAATCCCACGTCAGGCTCCCGGTGCATGGAGCCTGCTTCTCCCTCTGCCTGTGTCTCTGCCTCTCTCTCTCTCTCTCTGTGACTATCATAAATCAATAAAAATAAAAAAAAAAAAAAGAAAAAAAAAAGAAAATTACTATGAAATCTATACACTCTTGGTCTTATTAAGGAATTGCTTTTTTCATTATTAAGTCTCAATTACTAAGCATATTTTTACCAAAGATCATCACATTTGCTAAAATACTAATGACTGCTTATTTGCTCTTGTTTCATAAGCAGCATATGAAATTCTAAGACTTGATCAACCATTTGCAGAGGCATGATTATATATCTCTTTATCCTGCAATGAGTTCTTAGGTTTTTTCCCTTTCAGACTACAATCTACCTGAAAATGTAATACTTGGGACTTAGTCTGGAATTAAGAGACCTTTGGATTGTATAGAAGATTAAAAGCAAGATTAAAAGCCTGGGTGGCTCAGCAGTTTAGTGCCGCCTTCAGCCCAGGGCCTGATCCTGGAGACCCAGGATCGAGTCCCACGTCAGGCTCCCTGCATGGGGCCTGCTTCTCCCTCTGCCTGTGTCTCTGCCTCTCTCCCTATCTCATTAATAAATAAATAAAATCTTTAAAAAAAAATAAAAGCAAGAAAACACAGCAGTAAAAATTGAAGTTGGACTCTTCCCTCCTTAAAACTCCCTACTTCCCTTTTCTGCTTTATTTTTCTTCACAAATCTTATCAGTGATAGGTTACTTGTTTTACATATTAAGTTTCTTTGTTTGTTTCCTCTTCCTTAAAAGCAGGGATTTTTGTTGTTATGTTCATTGTTCAACTCCCAGTGAACAGGGCACTGCCTCACATACAGTAGAGGTTCTATCAATATTTGCCAAAATGAACAAACGTACAATCTAATGTTATTAAAAGGAAATAAAACTCAATTTAAATTAATAGTCTACTAATATGAAAGTAATTCAAACAATTAGGATATTTTACAAACAAAAAATAAGTAAATGGATGATTAGTTTGTTCTGATGGAAAATTCTCATTCATTTCTGAAAAACAGAACATTTTATATCTAGTACAATCATCTGGGAAGTTTGAACCTCCTAATGTTCAACATCTTTTAGCACACGTTTAAGGTCACAGTTTAAAAAAGCAGGAATAGGGGGTCCCTGGGTGGCTCAGCGGTTTAGGGCCTGCCTTCAGCCCAGGGTGTGTTCCTGGAGTCCCAGGATCGAGTCCTGCATCGGGCTCCCTGCATGGAGCCTGCTTCTTCCTCTGCCTGTGTACTCTGTCCCTCTCTGTGTCTCTCATGAATAAATAAATAAAATCTTAAAAAAAAAAGGCAAGTATCAAGAATTTGCAACACAGAAGTTAAATAGTTCATCTGAAAAACAAACATCACACTTTTAAACCATCTTTCGAGAATCTTCACATTACTTATTTAGTTTGGGCGATTTAGGTCAAAAGACATAATTCTACCTCTTTTTTATTCCCCTCACTGATTCTCTACTTAGCTTCTAAAAATTTAGGTGGCTCAATGCCATTTCCATCTTGTGTATCCAATCTTTACCTCAGTCTTCTCTCCCATTTCTTTGCCACAGCATGGCTTTTTCCATTCCTCCTCTAGCCACTTTGGTAAGATGATAGGTGTTGTAGAATGTTAAAAGAATACTTTCAGGTGAGGGACGCGTGGGTGGCTCAGTGGTTCAGCGTCTGCCTTTGGCTCAGGGTGTGAACCCTGGATCGGGGATCGAATCCCACATTAGGCTCCCTGTGGGGAGCCTGCTTCTTTCTCTTCCTGCCTATGTGTCTGTCTGCCTCTCTGTGTCTCTCACGAATAAATAAATAAAATCTTTAAAAAAATTCTTTTTCAGGTGAGAAAGGGGCAAATGATTCCAACTTGTCTAAGGTTCCTAAGCTGGTTAGTGGTTAAGAGTAAATTCCAGAATTACTTATTTCTGATTCCAAGTTCTTTCTTTGAAACTTACAGTATTTCTCCTTTAATACCTTTGTGACTTTACTTTTTCTTAAAGATATATATATTTATTTATTTTTGCGAGAGTGAGTGAGTGCAGGAGAGAGCACACAGACGGAGAAGAGGAAGGAGAAGCAGACTCCATGCTGATCAGGGAGCCCAACATGGGCTTTCATTCCAGTATCCTGGGATCATGACCTGAGCTGAAGGCAGATGCTTAACCAACTGAGCCACCCAGACACCCCTCTTTGTGTCCTTTCTTGGAAAACCCTCCTTTATTTCTATTTCTCACTTGCTAGTTTTTTTTTTTTAATGGTGAAAAAAAATATCTATATTTAGATTTAGCCAGCTGAACTCAGTTTAGATGATCCCAATTTTGTTGGCAACATCCAAAGCATCAGAGTCAGGAGCCAGTAGAACATATGCCTTCTCTTCTCCTGATCAGGGTGTTGATCTTGGCCTGTCAATGTTGTAGAGCTTCTTCACAGCCTGTTTGATCTGGTGCTGTTGGCCTCGACATCCACAATGAACACAAGTGTATAGCTGGCTTCTGTTTTCTTCACGGCTGACTCTGTAGTCAGGGGGAACTTGATGATGCCATGGTGATCAAGCTTGTTTCTCCCGGAGCACTCTTTAGAGGGTATTTGGGCTGCCTCTGGAGATGCAATGTCTTGGTCATAGGAATGTAAGTGACATACGGATCTTTTTGTAAATGTGGATGCCTTTCAGCATCACTTTCTTGGCCTTGAAAGCCTTAGCTTTGTTTTTGCTTTGGGAAGGGCAGGGCTTCCTTCTTCACCTTCAGCGCCATCTTTGCATAAAAATATTACTCACTTGTTAATTAAACACTATATTCACCTAAAGTTAAGAATTCCCCTAACCCAAATAATTCTTTCAATTCTAATCACATTTAGATATTTTCTAAATGGAATCATCTGCCATAAAAAATAACAGGGTTTATCTTTATTTTTTGGTAATTTTTGCACTTGATTCTTAAAAAAAGGTGGTGTTCTAGGTTGAACTATGCCTACCTCCCACTTCCCTCCATGACATGTTGAAGTCTTAAACTCAATACCTATGACCATGAGACCTTATTCGGTCTTTGGAAATGTCATCAAGTTAAGATGAGGTCATTAATATGGGGCCTAATCCAACAGGACTGGTGTCCTCATAAGAGGAGGAAACTTGGACTCAGACATAGAGGGACATGAAGACAGAGATAGAGACTAGAGTTAGCACTGTTAGAAGTCAAGAATGCCTGAGGCCAGCAGAAGTTGAAGAAGCAAAGAAGGCTTCTCCCTTAGAGTTCTTGGAGGGAGAACGGCCCTGCCAATACCTTGATTTTGAATTTCCAGTTTCCAGAACTGTGAAAGAATAAATTTCTGTTATTTTAAAAGCTACTAAATTTGTAGTACTTTGTTACAGCAGTTCCAGGAAACTAATACAACAATGAAAGTATACATTTTCTAATTCCATTAGACAGTATTAACATTATATTTAAAGTGAAACTATTCCCAAGTGCACATTACTTTAAAAAAGAAAAAAATCTCTAGTCTTTGGATTTTTCACATGATGGAATTAAAGTCAAATACTCACAGAATGCCAATCCATATTCCAAATGGATTGATTTGAAGAAAGTGATCCAGATCGATAAGATATTTAATGACTTCAGTGCCCCATTAGAGCTGCACAGCATTGCACCCTTCTTATCCCTTCAACTCACTGCTCAAATGGAGAACATGCTTACTTGTTATTAGTTGGTCCTGTTGCCAAGACATCAGACTGTAACTTTGGAAAAAACCCTTGCTCATATTTGCCTTGACCGATTTTCATATCAAGCAGATGTGGATGGATTGCAGTGTGATCCATTTTCATTAGTCGCTGCTCAATTGATTGGGCTAAAAATTAAATTTATAACAAATTAGAGACATTTCATTGGCTAAACCTTAAAACAATGTTTCCTCCACTCATGCACCAACAAAGAACTCAATCTTTCTTACATTCTAAGATAGATTTTCATAAAAGCTCTTGAGAAATCAGTGTGATGTAAGTATAAAGAGGTTAATTTCAAGTGAATAGTAGATGACTAATTTTCATGGTATTTTCTGCCTCTGTCAAAAGTATGGCAGCAGGGTTGAAAATCTACAGTACTGAAACAAGTTTCCCTTAAGTGGAATAATCAGTATTTTAATACTTCAATATTAAATATTTAAGAAAAATACTTTCTTAATGAAAATATGGTTCTAAGTACAACTTTTAAGAAAATGATGGCAAATAAAATATTGACTTTGAACTGAAAGACAGGGAAGGAAAAGCAAGCACAGCAGCCTTATATTACTTTATTTCTTCATATTGTACTAAGATTCATTAAATATTTCTAGTTCTCCATTTGTGAAAATAAGAAACTATAAAGTTTATTACTTCACTTTTAGCAACACATTCTCGTTAGTAGGAGTCACTTAGGAGTGTTTATTAGATCAAGAGGGGCAATGCAGAGAACAATAAAATAAGCAGGCATTTAGAAAATGTCCAGAGGATAAGCAACTGACCTTCTGAAGAATAAAATAAGTCAATGTTAAAAGATAGGAACCATTCAATATTTCTATTTAAAACAACTTAAAGTAAGGAGGATATCTCAAAGACCCAAAAAATAGCAAACTATTTCTCTGGTAGAAAAATCAGTTCTTAAATGTTTTTATGAACTGAATTTTCAAGAGAAAAATGTATTTGTGAAGCAAGACTAGGTCTTTAATCCTTTGCCTACAGATTATTAAAAGGAAAGAACAAGCAGTAATTGTGGTGGTATGATAAACAGAACGCACTCTGGGAACTGCTAATCTTGAGATTTAAGAGAAGTAAAAGGTATTTTTATAAGTATTTCATGGAATAGTTTATTTTGCCCATTTCAATTATCAGCAGATTGAGTACTGCTGGTTATTCCTCATACATAGTTTTACAAACTTTCTTTTTGAGCAGAGAGGGGTCTGTCCATGACATATTCCACCCTTGTCAAAATAACATGTTTAATACCATCTTGTGTGACATAAATGCTTCACCTAAGCCAGTTGCTTGTGCTTGATGACAGCATTTAGGGATGCTCTGCAGAAGTCCTTATTAGCTTCAATGACTTAAAATTCACAATATTAGATACCTACTTCAAATTTCCCTCATTTTTCCTTTATAATTCATATGAGCTTATCTAAAACTTCATGAATTTCATTTTATTTTTAATATGTAACTTGTAACTTTTCTTAAAACACAGTCCATATGTTCTATGTTGGGCGAAAGAATGCCATGTTTTAACGTGAAATGGTATTTAATTTACAATGATGCCCTCTGGCTCTCCACAACCCTATCTATACTCTGAGCGCTTCCTAATATTTATAAAACACTTAATTAACAGATGGCTTAGGCAAAATAAAGCTTACATTCATGGCATGGAATCCTCTGAAGTCCCTGCCAATTTTATGTTCCATGAAATACTACAAAATTCCATCTCTGCCAATGAATGGTTCTGTTCTCATGAAAGGAAGAAAAAAAGTAGCTTCAGTTTTTCCGCTGGATTTAAAATGACAGAGAAATCCATCTGATATGGAGTTATTCTCCTTTAGTAGGAAGATATTTAAAAACAAGAAACATGATTCACAATGAGTTATTTTGGGGTTTATACTGAAGATTGCCATAGGGAGCATAATGCAATGTTACTTTTCAGTAATTATACCACCAGTGAATACTGAACTTTCAGAAATTATTAAATGCCTGCTTTAAGAGGTCATGGGTCTGTTAGATCTTCAAGGGTTTGTGCCAATACTCATTTTCTGTGATTGGTAAGAGAAAAGAAAAACTCTGTATTACTATCAACTTGTCTTTCTGCACAGAAATCATGAGGTTCTGGTGCCACAATATCAACAGCAGATAGCCTCTGCCTAAAGTGTTCACCTGCAAATTAAAATTCTTTTTAGTTAGAGGCAAAACAAAAATAAAAGCAAAATAACAAAGGATGAACCCTCCCCCAAATCAATAAAAAACAACAAAAAGCCCATCTCTATAGTTTTTGTTGGGGGGTGGGAGGAGGATAATTTTATCTGATGAAAGAAGTAACTGCACCATTTATAGGGGATAGACACAGAGCCAGCTGTCTCCTTTTACTTAAAAAAAAAAAAAAAAGTCTTTGATAAATTAGGTTCCTGGGAGACTACTGCTTTTGCCTAATCTCATTTCCATACGTTAAACCTATAATGGTATATCTTCAAGAGTATTACATAATTTCTGTGATGACAGTGGGAATGTCAAACTTTTTGAGAAGCTGACAGAAAATATATTTTAATTGAAAAGATTTTCTGGAGGCACACAAATAAAGGAATCAGTGCTTAGCTCCATTAAAAAAATTCTGTCAGGAAGAGAGGAATGAAATTTTCTCAACAAGGCATTATATTATTCACATGGCTATTAAATCACTGAAAGTCATACAGTTCTCTGAACAGGCACAGACAATCTCATTCATTCCACTCCTTCAATTTCCAGAAACACAGAGGTAACTGCTACTTCCTGAAGGGGCTCCAAGGATCTACTCTACTAAGTGGGAATACACCAGAATGATGTTTCAGCTTATCAAAGAGACCTCTTAAGATTATATAAAGACATCATTTACATACTTCTTTCCTTAAATATGCTATAACTACAGCATCACTACTCCTGTGACTTTGATCTATTTAAATAAAGTAAGGAAGGCAAGCAAGGAGACAAAGCAAAGAAATTCTTTCTTGGGACGCCAGGGTGGCTCGGCGGTTGAGCGTCTGCCCTCGGCTCAGGGTGTGATCCTTGGAGTCCTGGGATAAAGCGCCACATTGGGCTCCCTGCATGGAGCCTGCTTCTCCCTCTGCCTGTGTGTCTCTGCCTCTCTCTCTCTCTCTGTGTCTTTCATGAATAAATAAATACAATCTTTAAAAAACAAAACAAAACTCTTTCTTGCCTCTTTTTGCACCAGAGGAAAGCTTGCTCTCTAATAGCTTCTATATTAGAAGGGGGAAAAAAGTTTAAAAAAGGGGGGTGGCACTCAGGTAATAGTTATCAGTTTATTTGGCAAAGACAGTGCTAGGAACAATGTACAAACGTCTAAAATTGTGTGGATTGGTACACTTCATATGTTTCTTTACTAAATAAAAATCTAATATAGTACTAATGCTTCAAGTGATAGAATTAGTCAAATCTGAGTTCAAATCATGCTCCACCAGCCTCTAGCTATGCAATCGTAAGCAAGTTACTTAATCTTTCAGCTTTCTCAACTGTAAAATAAGGATAGTAATAAAACAGAAGTAACTCTGTCCATGCACACCCCCACTGTTAAGATCAAATGCAAAAATGCATGTAAAACATGTGGTATGATGTTTGGCTCAGTAAATACTGGCTATTAATAGGCTTATTTATTTAACGGACTTTATTATTGCCAGAGAAGACTACTCAAGACTTTTGATTCTCTAAGGAGAAAACTGGTGTCAAGGTTGGGAAAGCTCTAATTTGAATACAAGAATCCAGAGATTGGGACACCTGGATGGCTCAGTGGTTAAGCATCTGCCTTCTGCTCAGAGCATGATCCTGGGGTCCCAGGATTGAGTCCCACATTGGGCTCCCTGCATGGAGCCTCCTTCTCCCTCTGCCTATGTCTCTGCCTCTCTCATGATTAATAAAAAAAAAAAAAAAAACCCACAAGAATCCAGAGATTTAATTTCAATAAATGAAACTATTACAATTATTGGCACCATTAAAAAATAAATATACTGTAATAGTTATATAAATTAGGCAGCATCTCAGATTTACTATTTTATTTATTTATTTATTTATTTATTTATTTTTAATTTTTTACTTATTTA
This sequence comes from Vulpes vulpes, assembly GCF_048418805.1. NCBI lineage: Eukaryota > Metazoa > Chordata > Mammalia > Carnivora > Canidae > Vulpes > Vulpes vulpes. Next base: position 17,166,833 of record NC_132787.1, on the reverse strand, counting down.
TGATAGTCACAGAGAGAGAGAGAGAGAGAGAGGCAGAGACACAGGCGGAGGGAGAAGCAGGCTCCATGCACCGGGAGCCTGATGTGGGATTCGATCCCGGGTCTCCAGGATCGCGCCCTGGGCCAAAGGCAGGCGCCAAACCGATGCGCCACCCAGGGATCCCCTTTATTTATTATTTTTTAAAATATTTTATTTTTATTTTGAGAGAGGGAGAGAGGGAGAAAGAGCACAGAGATAGAGGGAGAAGCAGACTCCTGTTGAGCAGGGAGCCCATAGCAGGGCTTGATCCCAGGACCCCAAGATCATGACCTGAACTGAAGGCAGATGCTTAACCGACTGAGCCACCCAGGCATCCTATCAGATTTATAATTTTAAATTAATACTTATCTTTTCTTTAATGAAGACAAAAGAAGTGAGAAATAAAAAGGCAACATGAGTAGCATGAAAGAAACGTACATTTTTCAATTAAGGCAATGAAAGAGAGTAAGACAAAAACCATAGCAACCTTATGGTTATATTCCATTCAATTTATTACTGTTTTTCCTCTTCTTACGCTTTCTTTCTTTTCTTTCTGGAGGGGGTGAGGGGCAAAGGGAGTAGGAGAGAGAGAAAATCTAAAGCAGGCTCCATGCCCAGCACAGAACTGGATGAGGGACTTGATTTCACAAACCTGAGATCATAACCTGAGCTAAAATCAAGAGTTGCTTAACAGAGCAACCCAGGTGCCCCTGTTTCTCCTCTTCTAAGGAAGGGAAATGTTAAGTAGGAATGGAATGGACATTAACTCATGGAAACAGAAAGAAACAAACCTAGAAAGCACTTGATACAGTACAAAGAATTAACCATTAAGTCTAAAACTGAAAGCTAACTTTTGGTTTATTTTATTTTTTAAATATTTTATTTATTTATTCATGAGAGACACAGAGAGAAAGAGGAAGAGACACAGCCAGAGGGAGAAGCAGGCTCCACGCAGGGAGCCCGACACGGGACTCAATCCCGGGACCCCAGGATCATGCCCTGAGCTGAAGGTGACGCTCAACCATTGGGCCACCGGGGCTGCCCTAATTTTTGGTTTATAAGGCCAACAATGTGTAAAGAGAAATGATCATGGATTTTAAGTTAATTTTAAAAGGCATGACAAATGTACCTGCTTCTTTTAAAGTGCTGCATTTCTGATAGATAGATGTCCTCAAGGTGGGTGCCCTTACATTATACAGTCTTATTTTCTCAATCCGAGAGTCAAAGACCCGAAGCAAAGAATCTTTCTCTTCCCACTGAGACATAATTTTATTATCAATGAAGGTGGCAAACATCTGTGTTTCAATGAAGCGTGAAAGAAATGGCAGGTAAGGTTCAGGCTGGTCAGACAGAAAGGAAGCCTGTAATGAGAATAATTAGAAATTATTAGTGCAAAGAGACCATCTTAGTACTACATAATAAATCTGAAAATTTGTTGGTGAGGTCACTTTTAAAAAATTGTATAACATGCAAATCTGATGCTTGAAATTAAAAAATCTCAAAAAAAATCACTTTTCCTTCTAAATTCATGGAATTTAGGACACTTAGGCCTTTAGCACTGTTTCTACCTTTCAAAATTGATTTACATTCTGGTACTCATGATCATTAGGTAGAAAAGAGGGCATCACTAATTAAAGAGGGTGGATGAGTTGCTGCAATACCATCAATCATCCTCTTTACTTACCAATAATTTTTGAGCCCTTTTCCAGTGAGCTGTGATTTTTTTTTTCCTGCTTGCTATTCCTAGCCTATGCAGTATACCTCTGAGTCATAAGGCACTGACGTGATCAATGGATACGATTGAGATATACGTAATAATCTTAAAAAAACTTTGTGCTTTGTGGTGGTCCAAACTTTGGACTTTGTGCTTATGGGTGAAATCTTTCTGTCTGTCAAGTGGATGTTTTGCTAGGCCCCAATACTGTTTGAGACTGACGAAGGAGTGTTACTTTGAGATCATACTTCTTTCTGATTTGTGCTGATTTAAAAAAGTCTAGGCCTTAACAACTAAAATATATATATATATATATTTTATATACACACACATATATATATATTGCCTGAAAAACCACCCGAATCAACCAAGCCTTTGGAAAACATGCATAACCTGCTGCATGTTCCTGTTACCAGTCTGTATGGTGCATGGAATGGTTCTGTAAATTGTAATCAGTTCCTAATACAAAGTGTTTCTTTTTTTGTGGTTCTTCAGGTTCATGAGTTTGCAGGAATTATAGTCAGAGTTTGATATTAGCTGACATTTGGAGGCGATTTACTATTTCAGCTGCTGAATTGGTTTTGCTTTTCATTCTACTGAGTAAGTGCAGTGTGGCAGAAGCTAGAAGGTGAAAGTTCTGACATAAGATTAGTCTCCTTAATTCTCATTGGCTTCTTCCTAGAATATTTATATTTCATTCTAAAATTTAGGAAACCTTTAAAAAAGTTCCATATAGAAAACCACTTACTCAAAAAAAAAAAGAAAGAAAGAAAGAAAGAAAGAAAGAAAGAAAGAGAAAATCACTTACTCAATTTAAGTGCCTCCATAGTTTAGATGCATTTACATAAATCCAGTTAGCTAGTAAAAGATTCACAGTAGTCTCTAAAAATCAATTCACCTCTTTAAAAGATATTTTATACATAAATATCAATTTTACTTTTTCTACAGCAAACAGCTTTTCTTCTCCCTCCTAACGAGCCAAATATTTGGCTTTTGGTATTCAGACCCTCATGGACTACATTTAAGTCAGCAAAGACTTGGCTTGGAGGACTAGCATGTGATAGTCCTGTACATTTTCCTAGTGAAAAATGAAATGATTACAGGCCTTCTGGAAGCTACATGAAACTTTCATTTCTCTAGTGGTTATATAAAAAGAATTCCATTTATAGTCTGAAGCTACATAAAGATTAAGAAGGAAGAAAGTACCAGTGCTCCATTTAGATAAGAATTTGAATTGCCCCAAGGATAAATCATGAGTGTACACAGATTACTTCCAAGTCAGATAGGAAAAAATGGTTAAGCTTAATAAGAAAGGAACCTAAAAGCAGGAATACATTTGGAGAAGTGAAGGCTTAATTTATTAAAGAAGTTTTCTCAAACAAAAAATGCATCAAAACTTACTGCTCAATGTAGTTTATAAGCTCCAACTGAAAAAAAAATGTCTGAAAATAATTTTTTATACTACCCACCACCTTAACAAAAAATGTTTATTAATATTTACTTGTCAGAGACTCCATGATTGTAGATTAGCCTCTTAGAATACATTAGCCCCTCTGAGAGGTCTTTCATGACACAAAGCTACCATTTAGCAAAAAGCCATAATGCATTCTATTAGCAGTATGATGCCTTGGCAATCAGAGGCAGAGGACTGCACTACACTCTAATGACCTGAAAGAGTTAATGCACACCCCCCTAAGTGCTTTTGTCTGGAAAATGAAAACAAAAGAAACACAAAAAGTGGTGGATGCGTCCAGAAAATCTGCCAGAAGAATACTTTCTAGGAAACCTGAGAAAGAAGCTTCGATTTCAGCAGGACAATTGAAAGTCAGTGTCATTTTCTGTCTTCCTTTCCTACAAACTTTGGAATGGAACTTTAGACTTACAGTCATAAAACCTAATTTATTCACTTTCTCTCTTTTGATCCTAAGATGAGGTAAAACTTTGTCTTCTGAAACTAAACTGTTATTTTTACATGGACAAGTTGAGATGTCATTATAGGATGAAGGCCAAATAGAAGAATAAGTTCTTAATGGGAAAGGAGAGAGGAAAAATCTGTGGTGAAAAAAGTTAACAAAATTAGTAAAACAGCCTACTAAGAGCCATAGAAAGGGAAACTCTTGGGGTTTTTTGTTTTGTTTTGTTTTTTTACTTTGTCAAAGTTCTGCATCTGTTCTCGGTTGGTCAGCCAGGATTCCATGTCCTGGGCAGTCTGAATCACAAATGCTTCATAATCTGCGAACATCTGTGTAAAGCGGTTAGCAAAGACCTCGCGGAGCTGCACGTTGAGCTGGTAGTCCCTTAGTTCTGCCTCTTCACACTGCAGTTTTAAATCCTTTTCTTTTTCACTCAATGTGGCAGAAAGGTCCATTTTTTCCACAGTCACACCGGTCCGCTTGGCCAGAGCTTGGAGGCGGGCTATGGTTTCGTTGCCCTTCAGCAACTCATACATGCTGATGTTGTTAGTGGAGACGTTGCCATTCTTCTTGTCATTAACCAAGTCCTTCAGGACCAGGTTCTTCAGTTTGGTGGCACTCTCACTGCCATGTAGGCTGCCCTCAGGAGGGATCCCAAATTGAAGAAGCACTTCAGAGAGTTCCTGGATAAAATCCACCTTATTGGGGAATTGTGGAAATTCTTCAGGCAATTCAATAAAATGGTTGTCAATGTCCACAAAACACAAATTAGCCTGCAAAAAAAAAGTAATACAAAGGGTTTGATAACAAAATTTTTATATTCTAAAATATTCTCACCAACTATTATAAATAAAACCATAGATTACAAATTGCCTTTTTAAAAACTGAGATATAACTGATATATAACATTTTGTTTTATGTGTGCGATTCGATATATATTATAAATGATTACCACAGTAAGTCTGGTTAAAATCCATCACCACACATAATTATAATTATTTTCTTGTGATGTGAACTTTGAAGACCTTACACTGCCTTTTATGTTAACCTTCTGAAGGTTAAGTATTTTTATTCTTTAAAATTTTTTTTCCCATACGTATTTTATACCGTTTTTAATATAAATGGATATTTTCTCTGGGTCTTGGCAATTTATTAGAATCTGGACATGATTCTGTAATATATGACATCTCTTAGGCATTCCAAAATGAGTAAAGGTGGACAGAGTTGTACCTTACAAATAGAAAGCACTGGGTAAAATGCTCACTGGATGAATTCAGTCTGAACTTTCTTTGCCATTCTACTGCTTTGACACTATTTGTAATTTAGAATTAACAATAATTGCTAAATTTTAGCAGCTGTAGTCCCTCCAAATGGGATGAAATTGGCAAAGAACAATCCAATTCACAGAAAACCCACAAATTTTCACTTTATCCAAAATTAGCTTCAACCTCTTAGCAAAACCATTTCAGGAGTTATTAGACAAACAGCAGGAGGCAGAGAGCAGTAGAGGCAAGTGCTTAGACAATTACAAATGATTATTCCTTGAATAATTAAGAGCTGATTCAGGAGATATTTTTGAGTTGAAAAAAGAGGAAATAGAGATCAGAGGAGAAAAATTTTTGAGTTTGCTTACACTATAGATTTTGAATTTATATTGAATAAAAAGACTTTTAAATATTTTCCAAGGAGTTATGGATAATTTGAGGGGCCAAGTACATGCATGAAATTCTCATTATCCCTCATGTATGTGATTACAGTAGACTCCATAACAGTATTTTACTTTTATTGTTCATACTCTCTTATTAATCAGAACGAGGTTGTCAGTGTAAAGGAAGATTATGCTCATGGACTGTGGAAGGGTGGGAAGCCAAAGATATAGCCCATTACATAAAACTGATCCTGACTATGTTAGTGGCTCAACATAGGGCATAGGCTGGAAGTCAATCAACAGAATAGAAAGTTTCATTTTGAGTTTCCCTCTCTCTCCTACAGCCCTCCACCCAGGTCAGCAAGGAGACAATTCGTACTGCCCTTTGATCCTATAGGGTGAAAGGTGCAAAGAAGAGAGCAAAGAGTTGGGTTTTTACTTTTCTCTTGATCCCTGCTCTATGTCAGGTGATGGTGCACAAAAAGCACAGCAAATTTCTATATTTAGCTCAATCAAAATTCAAGATTACCTTCCACCTAAAAACAGAGAATCAACAATCATTACTCTCAAGCCTGAAATGACCTGTGAATCCCTCTCTTTAATTCTGCAGATGCAGAAACTGAGGCCTAAGAAGTTAGGCAACATCCTGACACCTGTTCCAGATAAGCATCCTCAAACAGCCTGGTGGCTTTAAAGATTTTTTTTCCTCCAATTTTCCTTATCTCCAATATCAGTAGTTTCCTCTAAAGAAAATAAGAGATGAAGGCAAATCTTGAAGACAGTATTGCTGCCTACAGCTTTCTCCAAATCCACATCTTTATATACGTATCTATAGTCTCTAGAAAGCAGGATGTGTTGAAAGGCTTAGGGAGAGAAAGTAGGTCACTATAATTCAGATGGATGATTCAGAGTCTTTAAAAATGGAAGAAAAAAATTCACTAACATGCTAATCTAAATGTTAGCTAGCAACCTCCCACCTCTTACATTTTGTACTGTCTCCTTCATTAATGTCTTCCTGCTATCCTTTTCTATCCTTCTTCTATGAAAAGAGAAAATGATACATCTGGGAAATTTTAAAGCTTGTTATGCTCATACAATCACTGCTGAATTGAAAGGATAGGGCAAGGTGGCTGTTCCAGCACCACATTACTGGCCTATCTTCATGTTCCCATAAGTCTCTCATACCTTCCCTATGATTGCTTAGATGGGCCCAAGCTGGGGTTTTGATTATCACAAAATGAAAACAGGATTATTAACTTGTGTTAGGAAGACTTACTGGAGAAAAACTAAAAAGCCTTTTTTTCTAAAACAACTCCATACAATAGGGCATTCTGATGATCATTTTTTTTTCACTTTTAATACCATTAAACTAAAAAATTCTATCAGAAGAGCTCAAGAAATATATACACAATAAAAATACACTTGACATCTCAATTTAACATTGTTTTAGGACTAAATATTTCTGTATCTTTACTGACCAATGCTGCTCACACATTCATGGTAGGTTATCACTTTTAGTTAAAAATGAAAGACATTCCTTCAAAAGAAAGGGAACAAAGACTTGAAGTTTAATCATTTCTTCTGCCATGAAGCCATCTTACATCCCTACCCTAAAGGAGTTCTGATTTCTTCTGCATATATGCTTACTTAGTTCATTCATTCCTCTTACTTTTTTTTAACCTGTTTGTAATATTTGTAAATGACTCATTTTGAAAAGTAAAAGTTATATCTTACTTCTCTCAAGGTCTCCTAATCTAGCCTACACTGGTAGTGTATGAGACAACTGTTTGGTGAATGACTGAATAAAGCTCAAGGAGATAGTCATTTTGTGGTACTCCAAAAATGTACATAGGAGGAGGAAATATCCAGGAATGTAAAGTCAGGGCAGCTTTCTCTATTCTTAGTGAAGGATACAGTTTCTCAATGGCTGAAGTTAAGCTGGCATAGGGGTAAACCAGAGGAGAATATTTAAAATATTCCCATAGAAAATAAAATATTCCCATAGAACCTCAGGCAAGATACAATAAAAAAGTAATTCTAATTCTAATTTAGTTTTTTTTTTTTTGCCTACCATTTACTATAAAGATAAGCGAGAATGGGAGAAAGTGAGGTGCCATTCTCTGCAATTCATCCTCCTCAGTGCTATATCCTTCTACCAACACTCTCCTCACCCCAACCCCCAAAAAACAATATAACAAAATGGTTACCTGTGCCTATCATTTTAGAACTATGGGAAAAGTAAGTGGGTGGTTAATTATAAGTCTATGTAGTTACATTAGTTAGCTAACAACTAAAATCATACCTTCCTAAAATAATCATTTTGTAAACTTATCATTTTCATAACTATTCTAAGAAACCCCTCACTATTTTTTTCTTTCTCTCTCTCTCTCTCTCTCTCTCTTTTTTTTTTTTTTTTGCCCTGTCACTATTTTTAACTATTATTTTATTTTACAGTTTTCAGGGAAAAGAAGGAGGAGATGAATATTATGAGTGAGTGTATTTATTTTATTTTTTTAAAAGAATTTATTTACTTATTCATGAGAGACACAGAGAGAGAGAGGCAGAGACACAGGAGAAGCACGCTCCTTGCAGGGAGCCTGACATGGGACTCCACCCCAGGTCTCTAGGATCAGGTCCTGGGCTGAAGGCGGCACTAAACCGCTGAGCCACCCACGCTGCCCGAGTGAGTGTATTTAAATCACTCTTTAAAATGGCTTTTTTTTTTTTTTTACTTACTTCTCCAAAATTATGTAAAGTAGATTTTTTCATATCATCATAAAATGTTATAAACACAAAGTGATCTGTAGGTATTCTAAAGATAAACTTAAAAATTCTGAAAGTTCTTGCAGTAATATCTGTGATTTTCTAATTTTTTACTCATTAAATCAAGACTCTAATAAATGTACATGCCCATCCACTCAGAGAATATAACAACAGGAAATAACGTGGGTCAGTTATTAGCATATTCTTCTAAAATATGGGTATACTAACATACATTTTCTATACAGAAGCACTGCTATTTCCACAGCTGACCCAGGGTATTTCCTGTTATTCTACTCTCTGAATAGATGGGCATATATATTTATTAAAGAGTGTTGACTTAATGAGTAAAAAATTAGAAAATCACAGACACTGTTGCAAGAGCTTTCAGGATTTTTAAGTTTATCTTTAGAGCCAGAGAATACATGCAGATATGGAGACAGACAGATTTCCCCACTACAAAAATATTTAGGTGCCATTTAAAAACTCTCAACAATTATAACTCATGTAAAAATGGAAAGAATATTTATACACCTAAACATATTGCCTTATAAAATATAATTTAATTAATATACAAATAGACCAGATACTCAACAGGAAACTAAAAACATGTCACTATTAAAGTCTTCAAACTTAAACTGCATCTAAAATATGTTTGGTTAGTCTATTTCTTTTTCCTTGAAAATTTAAAGGATTACTTCTTTGAACCAACAAGATACTTAGATTAATCTAATAAAAGAGAAAACAAGAGAGTTCAGATAAAAGAGATATAATGTGAAGGCAAAAGCAGAACATGCATAAGCTCAAAAGAGCAAGAAAGCTCACATATACATTTTGTATGATCTGAATCAAGCTATTTTCCCCTGAAAAAAAAAAATGTTAATTTTGGTAGGGAAACATTCATTGGAATAAAGTGAGCAACAGATGATTACAGGAATCATTACTGGGTACAATGGCTGTGGCTTAGTGTGGTATTTTAAATTCACTTATTAAAATGAGAATCTCCATGGGAAATACTAACAAATAAAAGCAAAGCACAGCATGAAAGATTTTATTAAGAAAGGTGCTAATTAAATAGCTAATAATACAACGTAGTTAACTATTTAATGTTTTTAATAGGCCATGGCACTCTCATCAATATTTCATTTCAAAGGTTTTACATTCCAATTCTGAGTACCATTAATGATGGTCAAAAACTATATTCAAAATGCTTCCAGAATTCCTATCTTCTTCTTAAACAACATCTGAAAATACAATATTCAGAAAGCCTAAAAACCTTAAGGTGGTCTAAAGATGGGGTTAGAATTCTTATCTCAACCACCTAGTCAAGCTGACATTTAGAAAAACTTGGTAACTGGCTTTAGGTCTGAAAACAAAGAATACTAAAATATTTGGTATTTCCATTGTCTATAGCTTGCTGAGAGATGCTACTTTTCATTTGACGGAAGTCAAGAATCAAATTCACCTCAATTAATACAATGACTTTAAAGATTTTAATGATATGAAAACCTGGGCTATACTGTTTAAAAGCAGAATTTACAACATGAATGTGGAAAAAATAATTAAATGTTATTAGAATAACAAAGCAATTAGACCATGCTGTTGCTCTATCTTCACAAATTTATAGCTGTGAAAATTTGTCACTGTCCTGTTTGCACCATGCTTAATTATTAACTAGTCATGGTAACCATCAAAAGTCAGGATCTGCACTCTACGGCTCAGGCTCTACCCTAACCCTACTTGGGAGATTCAGGACAGTCATAGACACAGTTTGGACAAAGACCACACTGTCTAACAATAAAGTGGCCTTGACCTAAATCAACAAACAGCAAATGCTTCATCACTCATTAGAAGTTTTACCTCTTGAGGAAGTTCTAGTTTAGAACGGTCAGTTCCTTCTTTTGACTGAAGGCCCATCAGATAAGGGACAGGAGCATCAAGAAAATGTAGTAGAGAAGCAGGGAGGATGGGTACATAAACATGTTGCCACTGAAATGGGAACAAAAGTGTGGTGATGCCTTCCGCCACAGTCATCAAGCGCTGATAATCTGTACAGAACAAGGAAAAAAGGAGAGGAAGATTCCAAATAAAAACATAATCACTGCATTAAGCTTAAAAATATTACTTTCCAGAAAAAAATCTTGTTTTAATAAATAAAATGTTTATGATTATGTAGAAAATACATCAGTTCTACCCCAGGAGAGAATTAAATGATTTCACTTGAATGGTATTAAGGGGGTATGAGTAGGTGGGAAACATCATCTTATTCTTGCTTCTGAAATCACCAGTATGTAAGTTTACATTCCATTCCCTTAAAACGTGGAGGAAACAAGACCAATTAAATTGCTCTTGGCAGGTCCCCAATGAAAATGTACAAGGATATTGCTATTGATCACTTTTTGTATACAGGCATATCACTATAATCCCCAATTCAGAGGCTTTTTCTTGTATATATATATATGTATATATATATATATACGATCAGAATTATGACCTATGGTTATCCTGATTATATTTATTTTAGCCTTCATTTTGTGGGCAAAAGAAATCCAACACACACACACACACACAAACATATATATATATATACACACATTTATAATCATACTTCCTATATTTAACCCCCAACTATGTAACTACCAAATCCAGAAACAATGTGAAAGTTACCAGAAAATTAAAGGGTAATTTTTGCTTGTGTTTTCTCCTCATGAATTAATTTATCAAAACTAAAAACTGTTTGCAATATTAAAGTGCCCTCCCCATTTTATTGAGATATAATTGACATATAATACTGTATTAGTTTTAGGTGTTATGATATAATGATCTGACATATGTATGTACTGCAAAATGATTGCCACAGCTGTTAACATCCGTTACCTCACATAGCTACAAATAAAGAACTCTCTTAAACTACTATGCCATGGGGGTGATTTATACATCCATTGTCTATAATCCTCATTTAAATCTTTGGAGACAGATGTATTTAGAATTCCATTTTTTTAATAAAGGAGTATTATGCATATATCATATACATGAAATATCTAGGGCAGCACCCTGTAATAAAACACATTAATATTTCTGCAGCAAACTTTAGGAGTGTCCCTGTAGGACAGATAAATAACTTAAATAGGGTCACTTTGGTTCAGGTTTGCTTTTTCAGAATTAAGTTATAAAAAGAAACTTTGATTTTCTGAATTTTTTTGGATTTGAGAATTGAAGAGAAAGGATATTAATGGACTTGTAATTTTGCTCACAGAATTCACTGTTCCCAAAAACAGTAATATCTGGGGGGAGTAAGATCCTGGGGAAGTCTTTCAAAAAGGTTAAAGAAAATGATCATGAGCACTAGGTGTTATTCTGTATGTTGGTAAATTGAACACCAATAAAAATAAATTTATTAAAAAAAAAAAGAAAATGATCAGATGCTATTTGGTTCACATCAATTCAAAGAACACCTGACCAAGCATAAACAGGATGTTTTCTCCTTAAAAATCTTTCTTGTGCTGCTTTATAATTTGTATACGACTACCTTTAATAGACTACAGTGGGATTTTGGTAAATGAATCATCAGCTATCCACAGCCAAGTATACTTAGAAGTTTCCTTATGTGATTCATGATTAAGCCTTCAATTTTATGGGGCGCTTGGCTGGCTCAGTTGGTAGAACATGTGATTCTTGATCTTGGGTTTGTAGATTTGAGTCCCATGTTGGGTGTAGAGATTTAAAAAATTTCTTTAAAAAAAAAAAGACTTAGGGCAGCCCCGGTGGCTCAGCGGTTTAGCGCCACCTTCAGTCCGGGGAGTAATCCTGAAGATCCGGGATAGAGTCCCATGTCAGGCTCCCTGCATGGAGCCTGCTTCTCCCTCTGCCTATGTCTCTGCCTCTCTCCCTCTCATGAATAAATAAATAAAATCTTTAAAAAATATTAAAAAAATATTCCCATAAACAGGTTTTCACCTAAAATTTAAGTCTTTTTTTATTTTTTATTTTTTTAAGGATTTTATTTATTTATTCATGAGAGGCACAAACACAGGCAGAGGGAGAAGCAGGCTCCATGCAGGGACCGCCCGACGTGGGAGTTGATCCTGGGTCTCCAGCATCACACCCTGGGCTAAAGGCGGCACTAAACCTCTGAGCCACGTGGGCCACCCTATTTTTTTTATTTTTTAAAATATTTTATTTATTTGAGAGAGAGAGAGTACATAAGCAGGGGGAGTGGCAGAGGGAGAGGGAGAAGCAGGCTCCCCATTGAGCAGGGAGCCCAATGTCCCAGGACCCTGGGATCCTGACCTGAGCTGAAAGGCAGACACTTAACCGACAGAACCACCCAGGTGCCCCAATAGGAATACTTTTAAAACACAAACACCAGGTGGCCCAAGGGGCAGGGGGTCAGTTATATGAAAACGAATAGCTGACCCAATTACTCAGGTGGGACATGGACACATATGAACACACATACACGTGTGCGCACCAGCCAAGGCCCAGAGGAGCCAAGGCTGAGACTGCTGGTACTCTGTGGAGATGGGGTGGTCAAAGGAGATCAGGTAACAGCCACTGACCACTTTGCTCGTGATTGGGTAGATGTATGAGCTGTAGGACATGGGAGTCCTTCACAGGGGCAGGGGTTGGCAGGTGACCTGAACCCCCTGAAATCTGTTGAAAGTCCCTAGTAACTGTAGCTCTGAAGTATGACAGGACTCCATAATGGCACTTGCCCTATGGGCTTTTTTTCTCTGCTGTGGGCTCAGTAAGGGCAGAGAGGTACAAATGTTATCTTAGTCTGCCTATAAGGCACAGTGCCTAATTTATAGCACTGCTGATCAAATTTTACTGACCAAAAAACATTTATCTATCTATCTATCTATCTATCTATCTATCTATCTATCTAATCTATCTTAGAAAGAGAGAGTACATGCATGTGTGCACAGGGGGAGAGGTAGAGAGAATCTCAAGCAGACTCCACACTAAGCACAGATCCCAACCTGGAGCTTGATCTCATGATGATAAGCTCAAATCAAAAGTTGGATGCTAAACCAAATGAGCCACTCAAGTGCCCCTACTGACCAAATTTAATGATGCTATGGAATGTTAACAATTTTCTTCTCCTATTGCAAAAGTCCTAACAAAACACAAAATAAGGAGTAGGAAGGCATGCAGACAAACTATGAGACCAAATTCAGAGAAATATCTTTAAGATTCTCTTTTATTGGTCACCCATTTCAACCGAGGATTGGAGTCCTTAGAAAAAGGATCTCAGGAAGCCTCCACAGCTTTTTGGAAGTGACTAGGGAATGAAAGCACAATGTTGCTCAACCAGGAAGATTTATTCTACATGTCATTCCTGAGGTTTGAGAAAAACAGAGCTCATTTAAAAATTAAAAGAAAGGAGAAAGAAGAAGAAAAAGAAAAAATAGGGATCCCTGGGTGGCGCAGCGGTTTGGCGCCTGCCTTTGGCCCAGGGCGCGATCCTGGAGACCCGGGATCGAATCCCACATCAGGCTCCCGGTGCATGGAGCCTGCTTCTCCCTCTGCCTGTGTCTCTGCCTCTCTCTCTCTCTCTGTATGACTATCATAAATAAAAAAAAAAAAAAAAAAAAAAAAAAGGGAAGAAAAAGTTTATTTTATAGCTTCCTCTTTTATATATTTTATGATTTGACTGTATTCAAAACGTACATTATGTATTATGTAGATGGGCTATTAGAAAAATAACTTGATTGTTCTGGTGCATATCGGCTAACTTTTAAAAATTGCTATTATTTGGGGTGCCTGGCTGGCTTAGTCAGAAGAGCATGTGACTCTTGACCTTAGGGTCATGAGTCTGAGCCACATGTTGGGTATAGAGATTACTTAACAAAAACTTAAAAAAAAAACCAAATAAATAAAAATTGCTATCAGTTTTACTGTCTATAGAGTTTTATTGTCGAAAAAAGTATAGGGACGCCTGGGTGGCTCAGTGGTTTAGCACCTGCCTTCAGCCCAGGGTATGATCCTGCAGTCCTGGGATCAAGTCCCACATCGGGCTCCCTGCATGGAGCCTACTTCTCTCTCTGCCTACATTTCTGCATCTCTCTCTCTCTCTTTGTGTCTCTCATGAATAAAAAAAGAAAATCTTAAAAAAAGAAAAGTTATAAAATAAGCTATTACCAGGGTTTTTTGGTATTATTAAAGATTAGTTTTCTAAGACAATCAATTCCTTAAAAAAGTTCAATGTTTCTAATTTAGTCAGTTTCTTTAAAAAAGAAAAAGCAGTAACACAAAAATCTCGGTTTTAAAAAATTGCAGTTTTACACATTATATAGGAGAAAAAAACTACTTAAATGTCCTTAAGTAATTTAAAGTAGGAGGGATATTCTTCCTCTAATCCCTTACCCACTTCCAATTTACAAATACCTTACCTAAGAATAATGTTTGTTTTTAAAAGATTTTATCTATTTATTAGAAAGAGAGAGAAAGAGAGAGAGAGAGAGAGAGAGAGAGCAAGCACACAAATGGGGGGGTGGAGCAGAAGGAGAGGCAGACACCTCACTGAGTAGGAAGTCTAATCAGTGGCTCGGCTGGATCCCAGGACCTTGAGATCATGACCTGAGCTTAAAGTAGCCACTTAACCAAATGAGCCACCCAGGCACCCCTAAAAATAATGTCAGATTATTGGTTTTGGCTCAGGTCATGATCTCATGGCTGGGGGACAACTTGCTCAAAGGGAGTCTGCTTGAAATATTCTCTCCCTTTGCCCATTGCCCCCTGTCCGGTGCTCACATGCATGTGTGTACACATGTGCTCTCTCTCTAAAAATAAATCTTTAAAAAAAAAGAATAATGTTTTTAAGGAAAAGGAGGAGTGAGAAGATTCATTTGGTTATACAGAATACATCAACAAAAATTTGTCTAGCAATGGCTTATATGCAGACCCTTAGAGAGCCCTGCCTCTGCTATCTCAGCCCCTGTCTAATCAGCATCATTGTGAAGACCATGGTTGGACATTTGACAGGCCTGCAGCTAGACCTGAGGTAGGGGGCACAGGATGGGTAGTGGCACAGGCAACTCCAGCATTGGCTTCTGGCTCACTGTCCAAGGAGGCCACGTCTATTGGGATTTGTATACTGCAAAGTGCTGCCAATGGAGTCATGAGGCTGGTGGTGGCCAGCACACCTTCGGTGATCATGATACGGCTACAAGATTACACACCTACAATCCTGGGTGCAGAGATTGGTCACCACCTAATGCTGGCCTCTAGTGCATGCGTAATTTACCTCATTTCTCTGGCTCCAGAAATTCATCTCTGATACTGCCAACAATGCCTTACAGTACTTCAAAATGAAGGGCACAGCCTCTGGAAGCTCCCAGAGCAAGAGCTAGGATTACAAGTTTTCTAATGATATAACTTGACCCTTGACCTCCATGTATGGATGGCATTGATGTGAAGAAGCTGCACTACACTTCATTTGAGCTAACTAATATACTTTTTGTCCTTGTCCCCACACAGACCTGTTTTTATAAAACTATTTTAACAGCAACAAAAACTGCCTAAAACTCACAAAGACATCACAAAAGACAGAATACAAATCCAAATAACCATAAAAAATTTCAATGTGTGAATAATGAGTCACATTTTGCTTACCATGTTCACAAAGATTTAAAAAGAAAATCACAGCAAAGGTGTGGAGGAAAATGTATTTTCACAAGTTGCTAGAGCTATTTGGCAATAGTTATCAAAAGCTTAAAAATCCACAGATCATTTGATCCAGCAATTCCAATTCTAGGAATTTATCATATAAGTATCAAAAAACATATGTATGTGATGTTTTATGTATAAAGTGTCATTTATAACAGTAAATTATTTGTAATGCCCTAAATATCTAACAAGAAGGATCTGATTATAACAGTTGTGGTCAGTTATATAATGGGATATACTGGCGCAATTAAAAGCACATCTATACTATTAACATAGAAAACGAAAGTGTCCTTGGCAGCAGCTAAGTATTAAGAACTTGCTGAAATTTCACTTCTGGGTATAGGTCCAAAAGAACTGAAAGAAGAAACTTGAAAAGATATTTGAGCATCAATGTTTTTAGTAGCATTATTTACAGTAGCTAAGAGGTGAAAGCAACTCAAGTGTCCATCAATGGATGAATGGATAAACAAAATGTGGTATATACACATACTGGAATAATTTCAACCTTAAAAAGGAAGGAAATTCTGACACATGATATAACATGGATGAACCCTGAGGGTCACTTAAGTGAAGTAATAATAAGTCAGTCACAGAAAGACAAATATTGTGTTTCTATTTATATGAGGCACCTAAAGTAGTCAATTCACAGAAATCAAAAGTAGAATGGTAGTTACCAGGGCCTGGAAGGGGAGGGATGTGGGGAAGTGTCCAAAAGGTACAGTTTCAGTGTTATAAGATGAAAATTCTAGAGACTGCATAACAATGTGAATATACTTAATCCTACTGAATTGTTCACTAAGTAGTAAGATAATGAATGGTATATATATATATATATTTTTTAAGTTTTATTGATTTATTTTAGAGAGAGTACAGAAGGGGCAGAGGGAGAGAAAGAATCTCAAGCAGACTTCCTGCTGAGTGCAGAGCCTGACATGGGCTGAGCTGAAATTAAAAGTTGGATGCTTAGAGGCACCTGAGTGGCTTAGTTGGTTAACTGTCTGCCTTCAGCTCAGGTCATGATCCCAGGGTCCTGAGATGGAGCCCCACATTGGGCTCTCTGCTCTGCAGGGAGTCTGCTTCTCCCTCTCCCTCTGCCTGCAGCTCCCCCTGCTTGTACTCACTCTGTCAAATAAATAAAATCTTAAACAATAAATAAACAAGAATCAGATGCTCAACCAACTAAGCCACACAGGTGCTCCAGTATGTACCTCTTTAAACACAATTTTTTAAAAACTTGCTAAATCAGGGGTGCCTCAGCCAGTTAAGCATTCTGACTCTTGATTTCAGTTCAGGTCAGGATCCCAGGGTCTGTGATCAAGCCCCATGTGGGGCTCATCGGGGAGTGTCTGAGATTCTCTTTCTGCTTCTCCCTCCCACACATGCTTTCTCTCTCTCAAATAAACAAATCTTTATTATTTTTTAAAGATTTTATTTATTTATTAACGAGACACACAAAGAGAGAGACAGAGACACAGGCAGAGAGAGAAGCAGGCTCCTTATGGGGAGCCTGATGAGGAACTTGATCCCAGGACCCTGGGATGACCTGAGCCAAAGGCAGATGATCAACCACTGAGCCACCCAGGTGTCCCAATGAACAAATCTTTAAAAAACTTGCTAAACCTAATCTATATGAAAATAATCTGTGGGCAACAGAATCCACAAAAAATGGATAATTTATGAGAATAAATAATTTGAATTTAACTTGAAAAGAAGGTTTTATTTGATGTTAGATGACTTTTTAAAACATATATATATATATGTGTGTGTGTGTGTTTCAAAGTCAAACAGGGTTTGCAAAACAGGTAATGAACCAAATGTTGAGAATTATTTTTTTATTAAAAATTCTTATTTAATTCACAATTTTAAGTGTAAAAAGTACATTAATCACAAGTTACCCGTGACACTGTATAGTGCCTCTAAAATTCATTGGCAATGGATTGACATCAGGCATTTTTTTAAGCAAATTATTATTATAATTATTTAAAGATTTATTTATTTGACACAGAGAGAGTGCGCCCAAGCAAGGGAGCAGGCAGAGGGAGAAGCAGGCTCCCTCATGAGCAGGGCTCGATCCCAGGACCTTGGGATCATGACCTGAGCCGAAGGCAGATGTTCAACCAACTGAGCCACTGAGGCGCCTCTAAGGCAAATTATTTAAAATAAAAATGTGCCCCTCTATATCTCTTCATTCATAAGAATATAATTTTCTAGTACCCAGACTACCTGTATAAAGTGGTATCTCTTATTGTTTCATCAACAGACGTTAAGAGAAAAAATTTAAAAAAGAATTAAAAATAAATAAAGAGAAAAAATTAAGTATCTATGTATATAATTAAGTACTTACGTTGTTTAAAGTAGATTGAATATAATTGTTGGCAAGAGGGAAAACAGACATGGATTATTTTCCTATTTTATATTATTATTAGTTAGTTAAATTATGCCTAGCAGCTGTTAAATTCTGTAATAGCTGACACAATCAATATGTTCATTTTAAATTTAGTTCAGTAATCTTTTTCAAATACTTCTATTTATGATAGTATGATAGACTAGAGCTCCTGTTCTAAACTAAAAATGCTAAAGAAGGGATCCCTGGGTGGCTCAGCCGTTAAGTGCCTGCCTTCAGCCCAGGATGTGATCCTGGAGACCCTGGATCAAATCCCACGTCAGGCTCCCTGCATGGAGCCTGCTTCTCCCTCTGCCTGTGTCTCTGCCTCTCTCTCTCTCTCTCCCTCTCTCTCATAAAATATTACAAAAAATAATAAAAATGCTAAAGAAAATAATTTTAAAACACCAAATTCACGAATATATATGGATTTGCAAAAGTAAGGGAAGAAGTTATTAGAGGTCAGGAACAAAATGGGAACAAGGGTTCAGAGTGGCAAGGCTGAAGTGTCTCGCTTTCTTCAAGGCATTTACTGATCCAAAGTGGCCCAGAGCTTCAGTTTTATTTCTGTGCATGTTGAGGTACGAAGTCTAAGAAGGGCTGGGATTCACACAGTAGATCCTCTTGCATAAAAGCTAGGACCCAAAATGGTAGAAATCTCAGGGAAAAGGGATCCAGAAAGGAAAAGGAGGGCACCAGGGTAGGTGATGGGGTCACTGGGTGATGTAATGAGCACTAGGTATTATGTAAGTCTGTGGAATGAATCACTGAACTCTACCTCTGAAACGAATAATACACTTTATGTTAATTAATTGAATTTAAATTAAAATACTTAAAAACAAACAAAAAAAAGTAGGTCTTTGTTAAGCTCCACGCTGGGTGTGGAGCATACTTAAAAAGAAAAGAAAAAAAGTAGTCCTGTATTGCCAGTGAACTCAGATGCTTTGTGAAAGTAAATACAAATCATTCCTGCAGGAAGAAATCCTCAATCTTTAACCCATCAGATACTGAATTTATCTGATAAATAATATAAAATACATTTGTTTAATATGTTTAAGGAAATCAAAGAAAGAATTAAGGAGTAAACTGTTTTAGGGCCACTGAAAGCAAAATGTCAAAGGAAAGATTAACTACAGATTAAACACAGGTAAAAAGAGAATAAACTGGGAGACAGATGTGAAAAAATCACCCAAAATGCAACAAAAAGACAAAGAGATACAAAAAGAGGTTGAGAGATATGGAAGATGGAGCAAGACAGATTAACAGGTTTAATTAAAGTTTCAGGAGGAAAAATAGAAATCTTCCCAAAACTTGAAACACATTAACCCTAGATTTCACAACAAACCACAAGCAGAACAAATAAACTCTTACTGAGATAAATTACAGTCAAAATAAAGGTCATGAAAGGCAACCGAAAATCTCATATACAGCCAGAGTGAAAAGACAGATTTCTGGCCAAGGAATGACAATTAGGGTGACTTTGACAGACACTTCTCAACAGCTATTCTAGAAACCAGCAGACAGTAGAATCTTATTCTCAAAATGCTAAAAGAAAAGAAAAGAAAAACCAAAACCCAAAAAAACCCACAACTTTTTTTTAAACCCACAATTTTTAACCTAGAGTTTAATATCCAATAAAATCATCTTTCTTTTTTTTTAAAGATAGATTTATTTATTTATTTATTTATTTATTTATTTATTTATTTATTTATTTATTTATGATAGACACACAGAGAGAGAGAGAGAGACAGAGAGGCAGAGACACAGGCAGAGGGAGAAGTAGGCTCCATGCCAGGAGACCGACGTGGGACTCGACCCCGGGACTCCAGGATAGCGCCCTGGGCCAAAGGCAGGCGCTAAACTGCTGAGCCACCCAGGGATCCCCTAAAATCATCTTTCAAAAACACAGGCAAAAAGAAAACAGTTTCAGGGAATCCCTGGGTGGCTTAGTGGTTTAGCACCACCTTCAGCCCAGGGTGTGATCCTGGACACCAGGGATCCAGTCCCGTGTTGGGCTCCCTGCACGGAGCCTGCTTCTCCCTCTGTCTCGGCTCTCTCTCTCTCTCTCTCTCTCTCTCTCTCTCTCTGTGTCTCTCATGAATAAACAAAATCTTTAAGAAAAAAAAAAAAAAGAAATGAAAACAGTTTCAGATGAACAAAATCTCATTTAAAATGCCACCTCATTTGGGGAATGTCTAAGGATACACTTTAGGAAGGAGACAGATCCCAGAAGAACCACCTAAGATACAAAATGGAATGTAAAATTTTAAGAAATGGCAGTTGTGGTATTAAAAAGAAAATCACAGATCTAAAATGGGGTTACTTATACTAGGTAGGCCATGTCACCAACCTGGGGCTTACTATCTAATCTACTTACAGTTTCAACCTCCTCCAGAAATGCAGTCCTAACTGGTCAGTCTGGAATTTCCTAGTCAGCACTCGTGAGGTAATCCACCTAATAAGACCCTTTTGTCCCCATAGGAAGGTGGGGGGACCTCTCTTAAAATAATCCTTTTATCTTTTTATGACCTGCTTGTCCTGCCTTTAAAAACTTTTCCCTTTCTATAGACCTTTGGAGCACCCCTGTAGTTGCTAGATGGGATACTGCTCAATTCATGAATTGATTAATAAAGCCAATTATATCTTTATAATTTACTTGGTTTAATTTTTGTTATTTAACGGTGGGTAAATTTAAACAAAATCAAGTGTATAAAGTAAAAATGACTTACATGAAGGATTATCAAAATTCTGAACAACTATATCAAGTAAGCTATGATGGGGGTGGCTAGAATTAAAGCACTTTACAGTATTAGTATTTTATTTTATTATTATTTTTTAAAAGATTTTATTTATTTATTCATGAGGGAGACAGAAAGAGAGAGAGGGGCAGAGACACAGGTAGAGGGAGAAGCAGGCTCCACGCAGGGAGCCCGACGTGGGACTTGATCCCGGGACGCTAGGATCACGCCCTAGGCCGAAGGCAGGTGCCAAACCGCTGAGCCACCCAGGGATCCCCTCAGTATTAGTATTTAAAAGATTCTGATTGACACAAGACTAAGTGTTCATGTTAAAATTCCAAAATTAACCCATTAAGAGAGGGAAAGCGCTGGGACGCCTGGGTGGCTCAGTGGTTGAGCATCTGCCCCAGGATCAAGTCCCCCATTCGGCTCCCTGTGGGGAGCCTGCTCCTCCCTTTGCCTACGTCTGTGTCTCTCATGAGTAAATAAATAAAATCTTAAAATAGAAAGGGAGAGTTTATATATCTACATTAAAAAAATGGGAAAAAACTGCAACAAGAAAAAAAGGCATTCCAATTATTCCCCCCCCCCCCCAGAAAAAGGCAAAAAAGACGGAGAAAAGCAAGACAAATGGTCAAAATAAATAAGAACTAAAAAATTTTTGAATTAAATAATGGAAATGCCAGATACTAATACTTGTGGGATATAGCTAACACAAGACTCAACTGTTTACAATGACTTCAAAGACTCAAAATTTGGGGAGATTTAAGTAGATTTAAAGTAATTTTAAGGAGATTTAAAGTAATTAAGTCCAAAGGAAATAGTAGAAAGAAGAGAACAATTAACAAAACTAGAAATCAAATAGAAGAAAAGATATAAGAGAGAATATTAACAAAGGTAAAAGTTATTTAAAGACAGTAATATTTAGAGGTGCCTGGGTGGCTCAGTTGTTTAAGTGTCTGCCTTTGGCTCAGGTCATAATCTCAGGGTCCTGGGATAGAGCCCCACACTGGGCTCCCAGGTCAGCAGGGAGTCCCCTACTTCCCTCTCCCTCTGCCTCTCTCCCTGCTTGTGCTCTCTCTTTCTCTCTCTTAAATGAATACATAAAAAACCTGAAAAGAAAAGAAAGGAAAGGAAAATAAAAAGAAAAAAAGCTCTTGTTTAGTGTCAGGAAACACTATCATTTGGTATCAGAAAAATGTGAGATTGACTAGAATGGTCCAGATTCACAGAAGCTTGTGATTTGGGAAGATAAAGGATGGAAGTGTGGGGGATGAGGAAACTGATTCCTGTGTGGCCACATGGCCAAAGGTACATGGAACAGCAGATGAGGTAAGTTATTGAAGGTAAAAGTTACCAATGGAATTTATAGATGGATTTGACTTCCTGGGAGCTGATTCATGGGATGCCTGAGGAAATGCAAATCACTAAAAAAAAAAAAAAAAAAAAGTGAATTATATAATCCCTTCATTATTGTTATCTATAATAACGAAAATAAAATTAAGAGTGCTGGGTCACTTTTGACATGACACCAAGCTGAGCTTCTGCCAAGTGGCTTCAAGGCTATTCCAAAAGAGAAAAATTATGTGAGGACAACAAAAGGTACTTCTAAGACCTCTGGCCACCCAAGGCTATATTGTAGGGCAGGTCAAAACCAAGAAACTAGTGGGATGTCTGGGTGGCTCGGTGGTTGGGCATCTGCCTTCAGCTCAGGGCATGATTCTGGAGTCCCAGGATCGAGTCCCGCATCGGGCTCCCTGCATGGAGCCTGCTTCTTCCTCTGCCTTTGTTTCTGTCTCTGTCTCTATCTCTCTCTCTCATAAATAAATAAATAAAATCTTAAAAAAAAAAAAAAAAAAAGAAACTACTGAAACTGGGGGGTAAGGGTGGAATTTGGTGGGAAGGAGCCATCTCATTTTGTAGATCAGTATCAACTTCTTCAAGAATCCTTTCTAAAATGGATTGAGAGTAATTCATAAGCAGTATCTTTGTTTTGAAATACTGTAGAGTAGAAAAGCATGTGTAGGTTGATACAAGACCCACAGCTAACTATGAGACGATCACAGGTGGCTATTCACGATCCACACACACACACACAGCAAGTTATTCCTAAGGGAACAGTCTGGTAGACTGGACAAAAGTCACTGTAAATTCGGTTTATCTTGAGGAATGGAGACTGCCTAACTCCTTCTATAAATGCCAAGTGGAACATTCCAGATGAAGTAGTTAATATGCTTCATATGCAAGCCATGTAGGACTGGCTTTATAGTAACTGGGATATTCATCCACTGAATATGCCCATTACCTAGTTCATAGTAAATGCAGGGGGCTCCTTTTGCCCAAGTACCTGCTGTAACCTTACTGTCATAAAATCCATCAGAGAAGCCTTATCAAATTCGCTATCTCAGCTGCTCCTCATGGATCGTATAGATGCTAATAAAAACATTAAATTAATTAAAAAGAATATGTGGAAAGGCAGAGGGGGAGAGCCATGGGACTTTTCCTAGCAGGGTGGAAAATTTTTTAAGTTATTAAGAGATAGGGTCAATAAAGCAAATATTGATAGGAATGAAACAAAGAGGAAAAGGAAAAGGAGTGTTAAGGGACTCATTCCAGCAGGGTAGAATTCTTTAGATGGTTATTGAAAAATGGGATAAAAGACACTGATGAGGCTGAAACAAGGTCTTAATAACAGCACTCTAAGGCTAGATAGACCAAAGGAACCCCTTCTTGGTACTCCTACATTAAAAGACGCCAAACAAGTTGGGTCTATTTACCCCAGTTTCGAGAAATTTAAAATGTGGGAAAGGCAAAGATTATAAGGAGAAATCAGACCTGGGATCCTCTAGGGCAACAGTCGGGCAGAATAATCAAGATAAATATTAACAGGGGTGCTTGAGTGGCTTAGTTACTTGAGTGGCTGACTCTTGGTTGTGGCTCAGGTCATGATCTCAAGGGTCCTGGCACCAGGACCTCCCTGCACTCAGCTGGGGAGTCTGCTTATGGGTTCTCTCTCATTCTTCCTCTGCCCCTCCCCACACTCGCATGTACATTCTTGATCTCATTCTCTATTGCTAAAATAAACAAACAAATCTTTAAAGAAAACATAAATATTGACAAAAGGACCAAGGTCTGGCTCACGCCCTTGTGGAGACCCAAAATCTATAAGTAAGGTACAAGAGTGGGGAAAATGGTCAGTGGGTGAAGAGAAGTTTCTGAGACTCCTTTACATAGAAGTCTCACGTACTGTAGTATTGAAACCTTTTAGTGAAGTCTTAATGTGGGCTACAAATTAGATAGAATATAAAAAAGTTTGAAGGTTGAAAGCATTAAGGTTGAAGTTTGGGTAAAAATTACAGTGTTTAAATATGCTTTACCTCAAACTACATATTCAATGCAATCACTATCAAACACCAACGACATTTTTCACAGAGCTAGAACAAATAATCCTAAAATTTTTATGGAACCACAAAAGACCCCAAATAGCCAAAGCAATTTTTAAAAAAAGCAATATTTTTAAAAAGCAATATTAAAAAAATTTTTAATAAATTTTATTTATTTATTCATGAGCGACAGAGAGAGAGAGAGAGAGAGAGAGAGAGAGAGAGAGAGAGGCAGAGACTACAGACAGAAAGAGAAGCAGGCTCCACGCAGGGAGCCCAATGTGGGACTCGATCCCGGGACTCCAGGACCACGCCCTAGCAGGCGCTAAACTGCTGAGCCATCCAGGGATCCCTGCCAAAGCAATTTAGAAAAAGAAAACTGGAGGCATCATGATTCCAGATTTTAAGCTCTATTACAAAGCTGGAGTCATCAAGGCAGTATGGTACTGGCACAAAAACAGACACACAGATCAATGGAACAGAACAGAAAACCCAGAGGTGAGCCCACAACTATTTGGCCAACGAATCTTCGATACAGTAGGAAAGAATATCCAAAGGAAAAAAGTCTCTTCAACAAATGGTGTTGGGAAAACCGGACAACAACATGCAGAAGACTGAAACTGGACCACTTTTTTTTGCACCATACACAAAAATAAATTCAAAATGAATGAAACACCTAAATGAAAGACAGGAATCCATCAAAAATCCTAGAAAAGAACACAGGCAGCAACCTCTCTGACCTCGGCCATAGCAACTTCACCAGACATGTATGTCACTGGAAGCAAGGGAAATAAGTAAAAATGAACTACTGGGATTTTATCAAGATAAAAAGCAATGAGAGAAGATATTTGCAAATGACACATCTTATAGAAAGTTACTATCCAAAATCTATAAAGAACTCAACCACCAAAAACAAAACAAAACAAAACAAAACCAAAAGAAAAACAAAACAAAAGCAAAAGCAAAAACAAAAACAAAAATCAATCCACACCAAAACAAAACCCAGTTAAGAAATGGGCAGAAGACATGAATAGACACTTTCCAAAGACGACCTCCAGATGGCTCACAGAAACATGAAAAGATGTTCGACTTCACTCATCATCAGCGAAATACAAATCAAAACCACGAGGAGATACCACCTCGCACCTGTCAGAATAGCTCAAATTAACAACAAAAAAACAACAGGTGTTGGTGAGGATGTGGAGAAATGGGAACCCTCCTGCACTGTTGGTGGGACTACAAACTGGTGCAGCCACCCTGGAGAAGTGTGGAGGTGCTTCAAAAAGTTAAAAATAAAACTACCCTACAACCCAGCAATTGCACTACTAGGTATTTACCCAAAGGATAAAAAAATACAGATTTGAAGTGGTACATACATACACCACGATGTTTAGAGCATCATTATCAACAACAGCCAAACTATGGAGAGACCCCAAATGTCCATTTTAAAGAAGATGGAATACACACACACACACACACACACACACATAATGGAATATTAGTCAGCCATCAAAAACACTGAAATTTGCCATTTGCAACAACATGGAGCTAGAGTGTATTATGCCAACTGAACTAAGTCAGTCAGAGAAATACAAATACCATATAATCTCTCTCATATGCAGAACTTAAGAAAGAAAACAGATAAACATATGGCAAGGAGGGGAAAAACAAAGACGGAAACAAACCCTATGAGATTCTTAACAACAGAGAACACACTGAGGGGTGATGGAGGGAGTTGGGTGGGGATGGGCTGAATGGGTGATGGGGATTAAAGAGGGCATTTGTGATGAGCACTGGATGTTGTATGTAAGCAATGAATCACTGAATTCTACTCCAGAAGCCAATATTGCACTGTATGTTACCTAACTAAAAATTTAAATGAAAAATAATAAACAGGCTTACCTGAATGTTTTATGGCAACAGATACTAGTATGACTGCAGAACACTTTCCCCAAAAGTAAAAGAGAAAGCCTATAAATTGCCCTTCAAGCAATATTAACTGGACAAGCTACATGGGAATAAAACTGTCTGAGCCTACAGAGTAAAGCAACAGGAATCCTGGTATGGACAAAGTCTGCACCACAGCCCTATGTGCAAAGCACAGACTGGGGTATGGCAAAAATCTGTGAGCATGTCCCAGTATTGAGTATTGGGATGCTGGACTAGAGAATTTCCATGAGAAGCAATTACCAGCTTGCTACTGAACATTAATTTAAACTGTTCCTGTGCATGAAAGACATAAAATAGGGCAGCCCGGGTGGCTGAGCGGTTCAGTGCCTGCCTTTGGCCCAGGGGGTGATCCTGGAGACTGGGGATCGAGTCCTGCATCCGGCTCCCTGCATGGAGCCTGCTTCTCCCTCTGCTTGTGTCTCTGCCTCTCTCTCTCATGAATAAATAAATAACATCTTTAAAAAAGAAAAAAAAGGAAAGACATAATCTTGAAACCTGAAATACTAATGATGTCTTAGGTAATGCTGGAAAAACACTCTAATGGAGAAGGCAATGTTTGATGAATTCCAAAATAAAATGGAAACTATTTATACAGGATCTTGTTACAAAGAGAATGCAAGGAGGAGATAAACAACCAGGAGCCTCTTTTCCTACAGGACTGACTCTGGAAATGTACAAAGAGTTGCCGGATTCTGTCACTTGTAGAAGCCGGAAATCTACTTGTATGTAGCTGAACCTAAACTGGAACCTAAGGCATGCTATTCCAAAGGTAGAAGCATCTGGGTTTAAATAAAAAGGAGGAATAGCAGCTGAGGGTAAAGGAAAGAATAAATGAATTATGTAGTAAAGGAAATCCAATATACATTAACACCTCAAAAGAGGCGTAGAGCAAGAGATAATATTATCTCTATCTACAATTATCTACTATTGAATTCATTAGTTCAATTATACCACATGCCTTGAAAGGGTGAAACGTGTATTGTTTAGACCACTACTGCTTCTGGAACCTGACAAGAATGAATGGAAGTCTGCAAACCTGAGCAACCTCAGCCTGTGAGACATTTCATACAATAAAGATGATGGACTGAACTGTTAATGAGTGAACGGGACTAGTAAGAACTAGTAATCTGCCAGCATCTTTTAACTATCAGGATTCTTTTGCTATATGGGATCCTTGGTCAAATACCAGCGGGTAGCCTGTGGTATTATAAAACATATTTGGTGTTTGTTCATAGTTGATGATGATGATGGTGATGATGAAGGAGGAGGAGGAGAAAGGCAGAAGGAGGGGGCAGGAAGAGGAGAAATAAAAAAAAAAACTAAGTAAACTATTAGACTGATCTGGTAACTTACATCTTCCCAACAAGAACAAACAGATTGTAGACAAGTTCTCTCAGTCATGGAACAAATAATTACAACCTTAAATAAAGTCTTCTCTATCTTCCAGAAAAAAATAGAACACTTTCCAACTCAATCTATAAAGCTAGAATAGCCTTAATACAAAAAACTAGACAAGATAGTACATGAAATGAACACTAGAGTGAAGACATAGATGCAAAAATTCTAATAAAAATATGAACCAACTAAATCAAACCATATTTAAAAAGTAATGATACATCATCATAACCAAGTACGGTGGGGATCCCTGGGTGGCTCAGCGGTTTGGCGCCACCTTCGGCCCATGGTGTGGTCCTGGAGACCCAGGATCAAGTCCCGCATCGGGCTCCCTGCATGGAGCCTGCTTCTCCCTCTGCCTGTGTCTCTGCCTCTCTCTCTCTCTCTCTATCATAAATAAATAAAATCTTAAAAAAAAAAAAAAACAAGTAAGGTGTATCTCAGGAATAGAGGGATGGATTTTTCACCTTATTAAGTGATTAAAAGGAGAAAAATATGATCATCTTATTTGATGTAGAAGGAGCATTCAATAAAATACTACATGAATTCATGATTTTTAAAAACTTGAACTAGGAATAAAGGGAACTTCTTTAACCTGGTACAAGGCAGTCACCAAAAAAAACACTACAGCAAAATATTATACTTTATAATAAGTGAAACAGTAAGTGTTCTTTTTTTTTTTTAGTAGCGCCTGGGTGGTTCAGTTGGTTAAGCATCCAACTCTTGGTTTCAGCTCAAGTCATGATATCAGGGTTGTGAGATGGAGTCCCACCACCTTGTGTTCCACACTGGGTGTGTGGAGCCAAATAGAGATTCTTTCTCCCTCTTCCTCTGCCCCACCCCCACTCATTCTCTCATAAATAAATAAAGAAATAAATGTGTATTTTAAAAAAATAAATAAATGTGTAATAAAAAGACAAAGATGCCTGCTACTATCAATTCTATTCTATATTATACTGGAGAGCTAATGTAGTAAGGCAAGAAAAAGAAATAAAGGTGAGAAATACGGGAATAGAAGAAACACAATTGTCATTATTTGCAATTGTTTACTATTGTAAAACTTCACTGAGAGACATTAAACAAGACCCTTAGAAGTGGAGAGCTATAGCATTTTCGTGGAAGGGGAAACTCAAAATTTTAAATATGTCAATTGTCCTCAAATCAGATTCAATGCAATTCCAATAAAAAAGAAGGTGTAGTATTGTCTGTAACATAGCATTATCTTTGTTACAAAGTGCTAATGATGGTATGGCTTCAAAGGATTAATGATTTTGAAAGCTCTTTCAGCTTTACGTGTTAAAATGATGCCATTATTTTATATTGTAATGTACCTATAGACACATGTGAAAAATGCATATTGAATAAATTAGTCTATTTCTTGGGGAAAAAAAAAATAAAGTAGTGAGGGAAGCTCCCTACCAGATACCAAGACTTACTTTAAAGCTATAGTAAAAATTTAGTACAGCAACAGAAAGATTGGCAGAATAAACTGAAATATAGGAACTTACCTAAGACAGAATAGGCTCCCTGCATGGGGCCTGCTTTTCCCTCTGCCTGTGTCTCTGCCTCTCTCTCTCTCATGAATAAGTAAATAAAACCTTAAAAAAAAAAATCCTATGACCAAATCAGCTATGGTGTTCAGCTGAGCACAACTAGCAGTTTGTGATTAGAAGGCTTCCAACTTTTTCAAGAGAACTTTAAGTAGCTTCTACTTTTTGACCGGGTTACTTCATGCACAATTTACAAGAGGAAAGAGAAGAAAGGTGGGGAGGAGGCATTGTGAAGGAATCACAGGCTGGGATGGCAGTTCAGTGTGAGCTGTGGGTAACTGCTTATCTCCATTGTAAAGAGTCAAAGAAGGTAAGCAAGGCTCCAAAGTGTTCCTGCGACTTTAATTATGGACATGAAAACCAGACACTAGTGTTTAAGCTCTCCTTTTATTCCTCCCTCCATTATTCCTCTGAAAAGAGGATCATATTCCAGTCTTCCCAGTGTCTTGTTCCAGGTATTTCCAGGGTGCAGAAGAAAGTTACCTTTTCTGATTTGAGGTCCTGGAAAAGAGCCTCTATCTCTTGGGTGCATTCTCTACTTAAAACTTCTAGCTAGTTACCATCATAAAGTGTAATAATACACACTTTGGGAGTGTAATATACACACTCTGTAAATGGCAGATTGAATCTGTTTAAATGGGCTGTGGACCAGAATTTCAAATCAGTCTAGAAGGACAGTTTCATCATTAAAATCCATCTACTTTGATTCATTTTGGGTTTTCATGGTTATTGTTTAGCCCTTGCAATGTTTTTAAATTTTATGGCATAGCTTTATTAGTGAATAAAACAAGAAGTATTAGATGTTATTAAGATCCCCTTAACACAGGAAGAATGAAGGAGGGCACCAGAGTACAAATCAACATAATCACTTTTATTGCATTCATTTAAATTGAATCTCTTTCTCTAATGGGAGAGACATTGTCAATATTAAAATGTGCATTTATGCAGAGCTTTCATTTTATACTCTACAGTTATTTAGCATGATATCATTAAAACAGATTAGCAGAGTGAGCTAATAATTTAAAAATAAATATTAAGACAGATAAGGAAAGGTTAAGTGTAGTGCCTGATACAGTTAATATGGTGGTTAAGTACTCTGGAGAAAGACAGATCCAAGTCCCATTCTTAGCCTCTACAACATTACCTAATCGCTGTGTGATCTCAGGAAGGTTACTTAGCTTCCCTGAGCCTCAACTTTCTTTTGATAAAACATGGATAAGAGCAGTAGCTCATTGTTGAACAGAAAAGTAACCCCAAAACGTACAAGGCATTTTTATAGTATAATTCCTAACATAGAGTGATTTCGGTGAATGGTTATAAAATTAACATATGAGACTTTCTGGGGATCCCTGGGTGGCTCAGCGGTTTGGGGCCTGCCTTTGGCCCAGGGCACGATCCTGGAGTCCCGGGATCAAGTCCCACGTCAGGCTCCTGGCATATGGAGCCTGCTTCTCCCTCTGCCTCTGTCTCTGCTTCTCTCTCTCTCTCTCTATATATATATCTATCGTGAATAAATAAATAAAATCTTAAAAAAAAAACAACATATGAGACTTTCTTTTGTAGGACACTTAAAGTGTGTGTGTGTAGAGGGAAAGAAGAGGGAGACAGAGAGAGTGAGGAGAGTATGTGGGTCCTATAATCTCAGGATTCATAAAACCAAATTACCACAAAACCTTACAAAAAAAACCAAAAAATAAATCTCATTTATGCTCATAAACACTCATGTTTCTTCATCTGAAACTGAATTGGCAGATATTAATCAATTATAACTTTTCAACAGCTTCCATGAACCAGCTGGGATAAGCTAATCAAACAGCGGAAAGATGACAGCTCAGGACAGACCACACACGGTGAGACATACAGTGCCTTTTAATAGAGAAAGTGTGATAATGAAAGGTTTTTTTTGTTTTGTTTTGTTTTTGGCTTAAAAAAAAAAAAGTCCTAACATTCAATATAAGAGAACATTTATTAGGTCCTCAACCCTGAAACAAATGCCTTGACTATTTAATTTAACAAAGCTATACTTTAAATGCAATAATATGTTGGACCCATGCAACTTAAAATATACATAATTTATAGGGGATTATGTTGGACTGATAAATCAATAATAATTACAATAATATCAGCTATCATTTAGCGTCAAGTATCATGTACAGGTTTTCTTATTTAGCCTTCACAATAAATCAGTGAGAGAGAAGGGAAAAAAACCCTGTTATCTTCATAAAGATGAATTAATTGACACGAAGATTATGTAACTTGTCTGTGGTTACAGTTAGTATGTGACAGAGCAGAGATCCGAACCTAGGATTGTTATGTCTTCAAAAACCAATATTCTTTCTGGCCCAAAGCTGAACCAAGTCAGAACTAAAGCTGAACCAAACGACCTTCAAGATCTCTTGTCAATCCAGGATCTAAATTATCCAGTTCCAAGCCCCTGCTCTCTCCCAGCAACTCTCTAACCCCTACCCTGGCTTCAGGGAAAAAAGCAAGAAGGGAAGAAATTGAAAGAGAAAATTACTTAAAGTTACATGTTTTAGATACAAACACGTGATCTGCAGGTAATGATCAGCCCTAAGAAAGTGAGAGCAAGAGGAAAGGAAAGAATTTAGATTGGTCATTAGAGAACTTCCTGACAACAAAAATTGAGACATCAGAACACATTATCAAAGAACATTATGTAGGATAAACTGAAGAAAACACAACCTCGTGAAGGGCTGTCAACACACAAATAGTGTCAACATACACACAAGATGGGGAAGTACAAATATAGCCTACTTGGCTCAGCTTCACTTATAATTTAAAATAGAAAAGAAAAAAAAGGAAAGTGGTAAAATAAGCTTGACGGCAGCAGTCAGGAGATTGCACTACAATCCTGCTAGCCTAAATACAAGTTAGCAAAAAGCTAACCCAAATATTTGTGCCACATTTTTCAAAGGACACATCGATGTAGCAACCATTTTGTATTTTCCTTCAACTCACTATTCATTAAGACAGAGCATCTTTATTTCCTCTGCAAAATCATGTTCAGATTGGAACAAGTACTCTAGTTTAGACTCAACATTAGTCATCATAAATGCACTCATAATATAAAACTCAAATTTTGTTAGGTTTCTTAAGTATATGCTGGGAGAACTTTGAATGGAAAACATCACAAAGGTAACTTCCTTTTGGGAATAAAAGCAAAATAAAACAAAAGCACTCCATACAACTCCAGTAGAACCGTTAACCCAGGAGAGTCACAGCTAGTGAGATCTCCCATAGGCAAAGTTCCAAAGATGAATGCCTTAGGAAACTTCAGAGTCAACAATCTCATTTATCCCTGTCCAATGTCAACAGAGTTTTGATGTGAACCTTTACTGATCTGCAAAAAATGAGATGGCTGGCTACATGTTCTTGGTACTAACATCATTCTCACTTTCAATATGAAAAGAAATGTATTTCTTTTATGATGATTATGTACTATCTAGAAAAAAGGGCCTATTTCTATTAAAAAATAAATATATTCAAGTCAATCAGATTAATGCTTCTGTAGGCTTTCCTGTTTTTGTCCAC
Organism: Vulpes vulpes; assembly: GCF_048418805.1. NCBI lineage: Eukaryota > Metazoa > Chordata > Mammalia > Carnivora > Canidae > Vulpes > Vulpes vulpes. The sequence continues at coordinate 17,134,158 of NC_132787.1, read as the reverse complement.
AGCCACTGATGCCTCAAAGAGATGTAATATCTTAGCCTCTGGTCCCACCTAAAATAGGTGCTCCTTTTACACAAAACAGAAGGCTTCTGACCATTAATAATTTGGTTTTAATAAATACCCCATGGAGGTGCAGCAGTTTGGATTTATAAGTACTTTTTGGGGGAAGTTTTAGAACCCAAGGAAGACTTACCTTGCGAGTAGAGAAGGATCTGCATCTCTAAAAGAACACAGGTAAACACCTGTACCAGGTTCTCCAACCCCAGAAGCTCGAAGGCCTCTCGAAGAGGATAATCGGAGAGGGGGAGTTCATTGGGCCCAGGTCTCTGGCAGATGACAGGTTCATAAACACCATAAAATTTCAGTGATCTCCCTGGAGGTGGGAGGGGTACCTCATAAAGAATGTTATGGATGTAGCTCTCCAGCGGCAAGGGCGGTGGCTGCTGTGAGGTAACCGCCCTGTAAAGCTGGATAAGGAATTTCTTGCAGGCCTGCATGAATGGCAGTGGTGTGATCAAACATATACTTTTTGAAACATACAGGGTGTCTCTGCTGATGTCATAGGAGTTGTATCGCTGGAGTTTCAAAAGGGAAGTTGTATCTCCCTCATCAATACTGCTTGCCAGAGAGTCCATGCTGCAGGAGGATGAAGCATACACGCTGCTATAATGCTCTGCATTGTGCATCTGGTAGAGCGTCTGCATTGCTGTGCAGATCTGCTTACTTGTAACTTCTTCATAAAAAGTGAGAACAAAACCATAGGTACGAGAGCCATCTTCCCGGGTAATTATAAATGAGTGAAACTGAGGGTCTTTATTGTCAGTCTGAGTTCTGAAAGACAGCCCTTTAGGCATGCACAACTGTGGAGGAAAGGGGAAAAAGTATGAGAATGCTATACACAAATAACTTCAAACTAGAGAAAATGTTAGTTGTTTATAACCTAACAAGACTCAAAAGGACACAAGTTTTATCCATATTTAATATTATTAGTAGTAGCCTTAGAGATACACTGTAAGTTCATTTACACATTGATAAAATTATTTTTAAAAGAAATCTATATATACATACATATATATACATACAAACATACATACATACATATATATAAATATATAGAGATGGAAAAAACATCTTTACTGTATATTACGTGCAGGAGGTTTGACTAAGAATGAGATCTTTGACTTGCTCCCAGTAAACTTCTTATCCAAGCCTGTGACCTTCAACACTGCATGTGACTTCTCCAAGTCTCACTTTCTTTATCTACATTTGCTAGTCAATGACTTGAAGGCAAAATATTCAATGGTACTTTACAAACATTTAATATTTAAGTATTAATCACTATTTCTGAAGTGATGATGGTAATGTTTCAGAGGACTAGAGAAGTAGGTGAAGGCTCATTTGATAAATTGAAAAAAAAATAAAAACAATAGTATCACTTTGTTACTATTTTGAACAATATGATACTTGATCTTAGAAACAGAAACTATAAAAATGGAAGGTTTTTTTTTATTTACTGAAGCAGAAGAGTAGAAACAATGACATCTTAGATCCGTTCCAGTAAGTATTATGCTTTAGGTCTTGGTAACTACCCAGGATTGAGTCAAATTTGGGAACAAAACGACCTGAAAGTTAAAGATGCCTAATTTAAAATTCTTAAAATGCAATTTGAATTCATTCTTTAAAACATTTTAAACAAAATAAAAATTACAAAAAATTTGAAAAGAACTTTGTAATTTAACTACCTTAACATAATGATCATTCTTATGTATTTCTGTTTTTGTATTGCAATATGCTTTCTGCATATAAATAATTTTACCATAGCTATTATATTTTTCTTTTTTCAGACTTAACAATTGATCTGATGTGAAATTTGGAAGTTCTCCCCATGTTACTTAAGAAAATGCAATTCACCTTAAAAGTTACGTGTCCTTCATTCAAATTATCAACAAACACTTATTAAGTGTCTTTATGAGCCAGGCCCTGTGGGGGTGATTCAGCTGAAAAAGACATAAGACATGCTCCTGCTCCTATGGAACTTCCAGTCCAGTAAGGATGACAAATGACTAAAAAATAAATGGTAAAGTATGGGAAGTACTGTGATGGAGTAAATACAGATTGCCATGGAAAAAACATAGCAGGAGGACCTAAATTAGAAAAGAAGGAGCTAGCAAAACAAAAACAAAAACAGGAAGTCTAAGTGGGAGCCTAAAGATGAGCATAGCTGTTAGTGAGATGGAGAGAAGGCAGAGAGGACACATGTGCAAAAGCCCAGAAGACAGAATATGCGGGTTTGAGGAAGTGACATGTGTTTTTTGTGGGTGGGAAACAGAAAGCAAGATAGGGGGAAGTTAAAAAGAACCCAAGAAAAAAAGAAAAGAAAAAAAAAGAAAAAAAAAAAAGAACCCAAGAGAAATAATTAGAAGCTACATTGCAAAGGTGTTTGGTGAGTCATGTTAGAAATCTGAAGAGGACAATGGGAAGAAGCCTCTGCAGGGTTTTAGCAGGAGGGGTATGGAACTGTTTGTGCCACCTAGCATGTCAATCTTCCTGTACTGAAACGCAGTGTTTTTCAGAGGGGGTCCAAGGAGGTAGCAAGAATGCCTCAGGGCTTTGGAGTCATCTTGACTTCTTTCTCTCTCACTCCATTAATCCAATCCATCGATAAAGACCATCAGTTCTACCTTCAAAACTATATTCAGAAACAAATTCCTCCATCTTTACTCTTACTACTCTAATTAGCCATCTTCCTTTCTTAGCTAGAAGACTATTTAATATTCTGCTCAACAGTCTTCCTGCCTTTGTCCTTATCCCCATACTGTAGTCCCTACAGAGTAGCCACAGTGATCCTTAGAAAATATAAGCTAGATCTTGTTCCTCTTCTTGAAACCTGCAATGGCCTCTTACCTCACTAAACCTGAACTCTTTACAATATAAGGCCCTTATAAGGCCCCACACGAACTTGGCCCTGGCAACTTCTCTGCCTTCATCTCCTACTACTCACCTACTCTGTTCCAGCAACACTAGCCATACTGTTGTTCTGTGAAAACACCTCGCAGGCACTTGCCAAAATTTGTTGTTCCCTCTGGCTAGAACGATCTTCCTTTAAGTTTCCATGTGGTTCATTCCCTATGGCAGACTGTACTTTCTAAAAATGACTCCAACGGTATTTCTAGTTCTACAATGCTGTTCTAGAACCTTGTCATTCTCCCATCAAGGTCATGGGTGGCTCACTGAGAGTGCCTACACCCAGGAACTGAAAACCTGTTCTGTAAAAAGCCAGATAGCTCTACAATGCTGTTCTAGAACCTTGCCATTCTCCCATCAAGGTCATGGGTGGCTCACTGAGAGTGCCTACACCCAGGAACTGAAAGCCTGTTCTGTAAAAAGCCAGATAATAAATATTTTAGGCTCTGCAGCCCTTATAAACTTTGTCACAACTACTCAGCACTAACATTGTAGTGTAGTCCAAAAGCAGCCACTGACAACACATAAGGAATGGTTATGACTTTATTTATAAATAGGAAGCCAGTTGGATTTGCCCAGAGGGCCGGTCTGCCTACCCCTCACCCAGTCAAGTAAAATGTAACGGAGGTGAGAAGTGACAAATTAATGACTTTTCAGGGTAGGCTTAAAAATGCAATACAACTTCCATATCTCCGGTCATATACACTCCAACATATAAAAAATTTGACCAATGTGAAGTTGCCATGCTAGAGATCACACAAAGAGATGGCACAGAGATTGAGGATTCCCCAGCAATGTTTCCAGCCCAGGAGATATCACCTGTGAGTGGGTGAACCTTCAGATGATTCTAGTCTTTAGCCTTCGAAACAATCTAACTGACACCCCGTAGTGCAGAGAGGTTACCTTGCTAATAAACCATACCCAAATTGCAGATTTGTAAGCAAAGTAACAGTTTTGTTGTTTTAAATCAAGAGTCAACAAACCATAGTCCTTAGGTCAAATCCAATCTGCCACCTGTTTTTGTAAATGAAATTTTATTAGAACACAATACCACTCATCCATTTAAGCATTGTCTATGTCTACTTTTGCACTACAACAGCAGAAATGAATAACTGACAGAAACTAAACGGCCTATAATGCTTCAACTATTTACTATCTAGCCCTATATAAAAACAAAAACAAAAACAAAAAAACGGCCAGATTATGAAAAACCCACAATCCATGTTTTAAGCCACTTAAGTAGTATACTGGGGTGGTCTGTTATACAGCAGTAGCTAATGGAAACACTCCCTTAACTTTCTTTAAGTCTCTACATAAATACTATCTTAAAGAACTTTCCTTTATCATTCCATAAAAAATACTGCTTTCATCCTATAAATGCCATTAAAATGTCACTTTTCCTCTAGAAAGTCTTTAGTGAATGGGGAAGTATACTGCTGTATACACATGTACATTGTATACTGACACATTACTAGTTTCTCTATTTTGTTTGGCTCTCTAGATTGCAAGTGACTCTAGGAATGGTGCTATATTTTTACAACTGTAAACATACAAGAGTACCATGCACAGAACAATATACTATTTGGGGCCATAAATGGTAATTGATAATAAATACTAAAAGCAAAATCATGAAGCTTAGTATTATTAGGTCAGTGAAAATGTCTTTATCTTTATATTTCAAAACACTGAATATGAGACCTAGAAATAACTAAGGTAGCTTTATGTAATTATTTTTATAAATGTTGGTAAGAATTAAATTACTATGTATATTTGGGAAGAATAAGACAATTAGGTAAAACACAAATACCTGAATTTGTTAGACGAAAATTGGTTTATTCCCAATCTTGGGAATAGCTGTGTAAGGAAAGGCCATGACAAGGCCTTTTTATAGTTATGTCTTCACATTAAAATTGCTTTCATCTTTATAAGAAGAGGAGATTCTCTGCTGTTTTATGAATAAAAACCCATGTGACACATCTATTATTATCCGTAAAGATTATGGGAAGGAAGATTTGAATCCCTCTTTTTCCAGGTTATGTTCAAACTTATTTGGGATAGTGCATGCCATGTATGTATTTGTTGAAAGAATAAAACAAGTGAATAAGAAAACAAAACAACAGCTAGGGGCACAGGATCAGATTTAGTTCCTCTCTTGATTAAGTCTATAGTTCTCTTTTTACATGTAGTAGACAATACAGAAACACAGGTGACCTCCAAAGTCGAAATAAAGATTTAGTTTGATAGGCTTTCCTGACATCATAAACCACAAAATTACAGCTCTAACTGTTTTTGAACAGCTGCCAAATATTCCCCTAAGGTTTTGTAGCTTTCTGGAGCATGCATCAAACATTTACAGGAAAAGCTTGCCAAAAGTTGTGCTCAAAGTAAAGAATGACTTTCTACACTACAGATAACAGATGTAAGAACTCTCAAATTCTCTTCCTACGAATCAAAAAAAGTAAGAATTATATTTCTAATTTGGGAACCATGACTTGGAAAATGCTACTGCCTTTTCATTTTTTTAAAAAGTGAGAATTCTTGTAGGAATTATGAGGTTCAGTTTTCAGAAAACCTGAGACATAAATCAAGATTTGTTCACTAGGGCATTCAACAATCTCTTTTTCCCTAATACTGCTCCTTACTAACAGTATCCCCTTTCCAACCCACACTCCCACAATAAAACAACTAAACATTTAGGGTTGTCAATGTTTACCGGATTACCATTGGTAATCAGATTACTTTAGTCAAAAGTGGGCTCACAATGCTGTGTATCGCTCCTGGTTTGAGCTGACTACATGTCCTTATTATCTCTCTGGGCTATTTCAGGCAGTCTGGCTAGAATTTTAACAATTTCTTTTTCCATTTTCTATAGTTCTATGACTTCTATGCCCTCTCTTATTACACAAAAATAAATTATTCAAAGTTGGTCTGTTTGCCTTTCCTTTCTCTGATGTTCATTCCCTCTCTCCCACCTTTTTCCTTTAATAAATATTAATTTTATGTCATGTATTACATTAGATCTTGGTAATTCAAAAGACAAATATGAAAATAATCTCTTCAGGGAGTTCACAGTCTGGTAAAAAAGGCAAGCACACAAACCAATGGTTATAAAATAATAGGATCAGTGCTGTTGCAGAGTATGTTCAAGACATTATAGAAACAGAGAAGAGAGAGCACCTAAATACTCCTGCTTAAGATGATTTTGCAGGGGAGGTAACAATACTTCTCTGTAAGGGAAGGGAAGTATTATAAGTATGCAAACATTCCTTCATTTAGTCAATTATTTCAGCCTCTACTGTATGTAAAACTAGGGATACAGCAATGAATAAGGGAGAGTATGCCTGTCTTCGTGGTGCTTACATTATGACAAGAGACACAGAGCTGATAACTAGCTACATAATCAATTATTTAATTACAATTGTGATAGGTACTACAAAAGGATACAAGGTGCTAAAACGTCCTAAGAGAACCTGAAGGGACCTGACTGAATGGTGGAAGGGTGGTCAGGGATGGCTTCTCTGAAAAATTGTTTAAAATGAAACCTGCAGGGTCACTAAGAATTCACCAGGGGAAGGAGAAGCGGAAGAGCCTTCCCGAGAAAAGCAGAAGCAGAAGTTTTAGTGTAAAGAATAAAAAGGATAGGAACAGAAGTCCACATAAGTTTGGGGGTTTGGATTAAGGTGAGTGTGTAGAAACAGAGAGAAGTAGATAGATATCTGATTGCACATGGGAGAGGGTAAGAAAGTGGGAACCTTCAAGGATAATGCCAGATTTTCAGCTAAGACAACCAGGTGGATGGTTGTACCATTACTGACCAAAGCTAGTGGGAAGATCATAAATCCAGTTTTGGACATGTTAAATTTGAGACACCAGTGAATATTCCAGCTGCAAAGTTAAGAAAACAAGTGGCTCCTCCAGTAACAGCTGGATTAAAGCCCCATTCCTAGAATTTTATTGTGAGACATGAACTTAAACCTGGATGAAAATGAGGGCTTAGTTTCATTCTAATGTCAACCCTATTAATCTAACTAAGGGTTCTCCATCTCAAATTCAAGCACTTGCTGAGTCTCTAAAAAGTATATATAGTTCTTTATCCTTTGAATCTTATAAGATAGGCATCTGAAATAGATTTTTCTCAGTCAGCCCTTTATCCTTTACTCTTTGCTCATCATTCCACGCTACCTTTCTTTGTGATCAAAGTAAAAAAGAAATTGTAAACTTAGAGCTTTATAGATTATAAAAAGCTTTATAAGTTATGACTCTTTTAGTTACTTAAAATATATATATCAGATGTTTCATTTAGAACAGTTATACAAAACAGAATCTTCATACTTCATATAAGTTGCTTAAAAAGGTACTGATCATATTTTCTTAACAATCCCTAGGTTCTCTACATTCTTAAGGGTAAGTTCTACTGACCAGAATATTATATAGTCATGGATGCCAATATGCAGAGATCTGAAACAGGGGTAGGGGGAGGCAGGGGAACTTCAGTTCCATTTGCAATGCTTTGCTTCATTTAAAAGAAAAAGTACAAATCTGAAGTAAATTTGTCAATGTTGAAATATGTTAGTTCTAAGGTATATGACTGTTGGTATTGTTTTGTTTTCTGATACTTCCCTTTTGCCTTTTTTTCATGAAAATCTCTCAATCAGCAACCGAGACATAGAAAGCAATTAATTCAGAAATAATTTCACCTGTCCCTTACATTCATTTTCTATTTCATTTGCATGGCACTCATGGAATTTTTTTTATTTAAAAACGTTCACTGCTTTGGAGTATTTAATTTCTGTATGAAATTAATCATCCTTCTTCAAAGCACTACTGTTGCTTGTTAAAGAAATGACTGATATTACAGAAGGTGATGACTCATTGGAGTGAGATTTTGCTAAAGGCAAGAAGAAAGCTTTATACCTCTAGGTGGGAATAAATTATAGCTTCATACAAATGCACTTACTAATAAATCAGAGGAAATTAAGGGCAGTAAATCTATGACCCAAATGCAGACTAGTTTAATGGGATGCTTTTCAGAGATTTTCAAGGAATGCCAGCAAATCCTTTTAGATTTGCAGCAATAAACAAATGCTATGTGGTGTTTAACCATCAAAACACAAGCCTATGTGTTTATTTTTCATAGAAGACTTTGGTTGCTTACATAAAATAACCCCAGAGGCAAGGGTAAAGAAAATATCAAAAACAGATTAAGGAAGCTGATCGCTGCTTTAAAGATGAATGCTTTACAGACCAAGGCTAAAGTTATCATGGATATCTCATTATTAATGCATTCAAATGACTAACAGAAAGAAAAAGTGGCATTTTGTTCCAAATGACTATGGATTCATATTGTAGTAAGAACCATTCTAATTTCTCACAGATAAATTTATACTTTGAAATATCTTACTAATTTAAGAAGTCAAGTGTTGTAGTCTATTTACATTCTTATCTAGGTTTCCATTGCTTCATTTAGACACTCTTTTCTTTAATACTTTTCTATTAATTTGCTGGCACAGCAGCTGATAAATTATTTTTTGTCATTGTTGTTTGTTGGCTATTTTAGTTAGAAGCTTGCCTGTGCTCCCTCCAAATATCATAAATATAACAAACAGTTGTGTTCTACTTAATATCTATGATGCTGTCTTCACCAAAGATGAGGCTAGGCCTCACAGTATTAACTTGCAGCAAAATGGCATCTCTGGTTAGAGAAATAACTATACTGTGTTCTGTGAAGAATCAAAGTCAAAGTGCCAAGTGCCTTAGGCATTTGTACTTAGAAAAAGTACCATGTTACTCCCTCTTTGCAGCAAACTGAGACTGGAATGAATTTACTGTGATACAGAAATATCACAAAAGGTCCAATGTGACCCACATCATTTTAAGGTGCAGCTCAAAACTAAGTGACATCATTTTTCTTTGGAGGAGGCAGCATGTAGATAGGGAAAAAGTCAGCTAGAGAGTAAGAATGATCTGGATTTAACCGTTGAGACTCTTTGCATAACTATGGGTTAGTAACCTCTATAAAATATGAATAAGAACTCTCAATGGGCACATGTAAGCATGTATGCAAAAGTAACTTACATAACTATTTAGCAGGTATCTACTGTATATTAATTTCTTTCCCTTATAGTATCATAGCATAATGGGATCTGTTGGCTCTACCTTTAAAATACTCAAAACACTCTACAGCTATCAATGTCTCAGTCCACTGTTAATTATTTCTGTGCCTATGATGCCTGATATCTGATTTGCTCACTTTAGGGCACTCTGATTTTTATAATCAAAGAATTCCATTCATGGAATCCCAAAATATTACCCAGGCTTTTAATTAGGACCCTTCCTAAATAATCTGAAAACTATGACTATTTCTAAGACCCTCTAAAGGTACTTATAATCACCAATGGTAGTTCACTGCATTAATTCAGAGTCCTTATAAATAAATTTCTACTAATGTGTAAATGACGAATTGAAGTTCCTTTTCCTCTTTACTTTGTGAATATGATAAATTACAGGCCCATCATACAACATTCCTTGAAATATGAAAACTGTAATCACGCTTCTTCTATCAGGCTCCTTTCCAGGCAAACAAATATTACTGTTTATCAAAGCATCTATGTATAATTAATACAAACCCACAACACAGCTTAATAGTAGGAAAAGAAAATGGGCTTTGAAGAATACATGCATTCCAATGTTCACAGCAGCATTATCTAGAATAGCCAAATTATGGAAATAGCCCAAGTGTTCATCAACTGATGAATGGATAAAGAAGAGGTAGTAATCACACAATGGAATATTATTCAGCCATTAAAAAGAATGAGATCTTGGGCAGCCCTGGTGGCGCAGCGGTTTAGCGCCGCCTGCAGCCCAGGGCATGATCCTGGAGACCCTGGATCGAGTCCCACGTCAGGCTCTCTGTATGATGCCTGCTTCTCCCTCTGCCTGTGTCTCTGCCTCTCTCTCTCTCTCCCTGAATAAATAAATAAAATCTTAAAAAAAAAAAAAAAAAAAAAGAATGAGATCTTGCCATTTGCAACAACATGGATGGAGCTAGAGAGTATTATGTTATTAAGTGAAAAAAGTCAGAGAAAGATAAATATCATATGATTTCACTCATATGTGGTCTTTAAGAAACAAAATAAATGAGCATAGGGGAAAAAAAAGAGAGAGACAAACAAACAAAAAAAAAGACTCTTAACTATAGAGAACAAACCAATGGTTACCAGACGGTAGATGGGTGGGATATTGGGGAAATAGGTGATGGGGAGTAAGGAGGGCACTTGCTGTGATGAGCACCAGATGATGTATGTAAGTATTGAATCACTATATATACACCTGAAACTAATACCACACTGTATGTTAATTAACCGGAATTTAAATAAAAACTTAAAAAAAAAAAAAAAAGAAAATGAACTTTGAGAGTCTGTTGTATACACTTATTAGCTGTGGAAACTATAGGGAAGTAACTTAACTTCTCAGAGCTTCATTTTCCATGTCTATAAAATGAGAACAATATTATCCACCTTACAGAACTGTTTATTTAAAACATTCAATTAAATAAAATAATGTAAAAAAAATAATAAAATAAATAAATAAATAATGTAGACATTCAAAATATACTTACTATTGTCATTTTTTTTTTACTATTGTCATCTTAATGAAACAAAAAGGCTCAAGATGGAAAAAACATACATACCATGTTCACTGCATCTTGATCAAAAGGGTTCCATTCTATATTCTCAGGATAGTGTGCCAGCACTTTAGATTTGAATGTTCTTCTCAAAGGACTCTGGTCAAAATTTTCACCTATAATAAATAATTAATAATTAGTTAATATCTAAATTTTTTTCAAACATGTCATAGTTTTATTTTTTATTTTATAGATATATTGACTAATAATGTTGAAATCTGATTCAATTTCTACCTCTAATAGTCTGAACTGTAAAATCCTCAATGGACAACTGAAAGGAACTGTTAATAAAAGGATCTGCATTTAAAACTTCAGAATCTGGGATCCCTGGGTGGCGCAGCGGTTTGGCGCCTGCCTTTGGCCCAGGGCGCGATCCTGGAGACCCGGGATCGAATCCCACGTCGGGCTCCCGGTGCATGGAGCCTGCTTCGCTCTCTGCCTCTCTCTCTCTCTCTCTCTCTCTCTCTCTCTGTGACTATCATTAAATAAATAAAAAATTAAAAAAAAAAAAAAAAACAAAAAAAAAACTTCAGAATCTGAATTTCAGCATCCTGGCCAGATAACAATACTAAAAATCAAGATCTACCAAAATGATCTTTGCTGTAACCTAATTATTGTTCTTATTTCAATATATAGTGATAAAATATCTACTTGGAAACATCTAATTTATTAAAGAAACATCCCAAATTGAGCATCCTGAATCATACTTCTTCTGATCCTGAGATTTTGTACATGGATATACAATGCTGCCATGCTCAAAGGAGGCAATCTTGCTTGTGCTTCCACAGAAATCTGACAAAGGTGACTGTACCCAGGCTTTTACAAGTAACAGAATGAACAGAATTAGAAACATCATTACTAAGTTGTCTAGTTTAGTAGACAGAACATTTTAAACACCCTAAACCTATGAAAAGAAACCAGCTATTCTAAGCCAAATTTATTACCTGCCAAAATTCTGGAAAAAATTAAGGGAGGCTATACTTTGATTATTACATATTTTTAAAAAACTTCAATTATAGCTGTCACCTCAGTTCTTTATCTCCTTGACCAAATTAATTCCCGGGAGACCGGTTTCTCCCAAATGCCTTAGTTCCATAAAGAGCACTGGGTGTTATACTATATGTTGGCAAATCGAACTCCAATAAAAAAATATACAAAAAAAAAAAAAGTTAGGATGGATGGCTCTTCAATTCTCAATGTCAAAAAGTTGAGAATGAAGAATTAGAAGACCTTGGAATATCATTCTGTCTCCTGGGTTTTTTCCACTTAAGTTTTAATTAAGCGTAAAACACAAACTGTCATATCAAAAGATAAATGCCACTTACCAGTATTTGTATGAGTAAAGATATCAAAGTAATTTATAAATCATAATTGGGCATTTAGACTCAGTTTTCATTTTTGGTAAAAGTATGAAAAGATGGATACCAAAACATCTTTTAGTGCAAAACTTAACAGATCACAAAGGAGGGAAATGTCACACTCTAAAATCTTGTTGGAAACTGTGATATAAAATACACAGAAGCTTTTCTGAATAAAGGCACATAGTTTAAACAGATATGCTGCAGCAACTAACCTACTGTTTGTAATTTCAGCCCTTGGCCAATGATTATTTTCCTTTGGATTCTTCTTACTTATCTAGGCAAATGCTTCATCTCTATCTTTCTACTCCACATTTCCATCTTCTAAGAGATAGATAGCTTTCACAGCTAGAAGAAAAACTGTTAAAAGCATCCCTGAGGATAGTTTATGAGTTTTTGCAACATGCCTCTAGAGCATGCTTATAAAATCAATGGAAAAATGTGGAAGTGTCCACAAGTTAGCGTGCCTGAAGAAGAGTTAGGGTTCAGAATGTCTGATTTCAGGAAGGGTAAATGACATCTTTAAGCTGATACTAGATTTTCATGCAAACACTAAGAATTTTTAGATTACTTCTTCATGAAAAAAAAGAAGAAAAATACTACTTTCCCTTCACTTTAAATCACAGAAAACACAAAACAAAAATTCTCTTTTGGTCCTAAAGGTCTATGCTTCTGACTCTGCTATCGACTCAGGAACAGGATATCCTCAGATAATATACAGCAACCAAGAATTCCTCTCCTTCACCCACCCACAGAAATGTTTATTTTTATCATAAGAGTCAATAAAATGTGAAACACTTTGTGAACAGAATAAGCGGCACATAATGTAAGATATAACTCCTTGCAACACTTACCTTTTAATGAATTCCTGCCTGAGTCTGGTAAAATACTAACATTATCTTCACTCATATATCAAGTTATTAATGGGCAGAGGATAACTCAGAAAAGTCATGAGAGTGCCATTTTCAATATAATTGTTCTATTAACTAAGGAACACCACACCCTCTTGAAGCACAATGGAATCACCAGAAGAGAGAGAAGGAAAATCACCTTTTTCAGAGAGAAAAAATTTCACAAAAGCAAAAAAAATGGAAACACTCACTAAAAAGAAACACAAATCTAAGAAAAGAAAAAATAGAACCACCACCACCATTGCCACCACCACCACTTACTAGACGGCCAGGAAAAAGGGGGCAATAGGAAAGATCGTTGCTGTATATATATAGCTGTCTTGGCAAATATCATCTTGAAGTAAATTAAGGGAAGAACCAACTATGTAGAAATTCTGATAACACTGTTCAGGATTTAGACATGAGTGGATGTAGTTATCATTACTATTAATAGGCAAAGAAGAGAATCTTCAAGAAGCCTTCTGAAGATGGGAGATGGGTAAACAACCTAGTCTTTTCATTTTGAACCCATATTAAAAATGAATTTCTAATTTAGAATTTACTTCTAAGACTTAGCAGGAGAAATGAATCAGTCTAAGAATTTGGGTTCCCAGGCAATTGAAATTATACACAAACATCCTTAACTTAAAATCTACCTTTTTTTTTTTTAACACTATCCTGAAATGATCAAGGATTGTAAATTTGTGCAAATATTAATATCCCCCACTACAAACACATATAAACTTAATTCCAAGTAATACTGTTAAGTAACTTGCTACTAAATTTAAGCTGCAATTCATTCAGCCTTTCCTCCTCAGAAAATAGTATATATCTGCCAAGAGAGCTTAAGACTAGTGAATAATTTTTTCAAGGCATGAAGCAAATGAGGTCTTTATAAAAATTAAGATGCAGATGAGAGAACAAAAATACAAAATAATACCTATTTTTTACCCAAGCAATAATGAAAACAAAAAACCAATTATTATGGGCTTGGGGTGAATTAAAATAAGGATTTCTAACACCTCAATTTTTATTTTTACTTTTATTTTTACCTGAAGTCGTATTTGCAGCATCTTGGCTCTTGCCATGACGATCTGCTTCTAGCCATTGGTACAAAACTACATAATGTAACAGAAACAAAAAACTTTATAAACAAAGAAACACAAACACAAAAGCAAAATGACTCTGAAGAATGGAAAATGAGAATAACAGATTAAACAAAAGCAATTAAACATGAGACATTAACATCAATGGAATGTAGCTTAACACTAATAGTATGTAGCTTATAAGCTACTTTTAATAAGAAAGCACAAAGAATAGGTAATTTTATCTTAATGTATTATGCGAAATACTATTTAAACATCTGTTAACAATTATTCATATGGGAAAAAAGCACATATATTCTTCTCAATGCTGATTTGAAGAGAAATATCAGGAGAAAGCTAAGGCTTCCAAAGTCAGATAAAATATGATAGCAAGACTAAATGACCAACCTTAAAAATTACATCTCAACTTCTGCACAACCTATCAGAATGGCTGAAGTCCAAAAAAATGACTATACCAAATCCTGACAAACACATGAAGTGACAGTAACTCTCATTCATTGCTCGGTGGGAATGCAAAAATGATACAGCCACTTTGGAAGACAGCATGGCCATTTCTTACAAAGCTAAACAGTCTTACCAAAGGATTTCACAGCTCTAGTCTAATCAGGAGAAAAACATCAGATAAATCCCAAGAGAAGCAATCGACAATATATACCTGATGATTACTTGCGCCAAACTACCAAGGACATCAAAATGCAAAGTCAGAGAAGCAGTCACACCCACGAGGAGTGTAGGGAGACAAGATAACTGAATATAATGTGATATATATGATGAGATCCCCCAAGAGAAAAAAGGGCTTTAAGTAAACACTAAAGAAATCTGAATAGAGTACATACGACTTTAGTTAATAATCATATATCAATTGACTTGTTAATTGTAACAAATATACTACTGTAAGATGTTAATGATAGGGAAAAATGTGTGTGATTGGGGTGATATGGGCTATATGGGAACTCTATTATCATCTCAATTTTTCTAAAACCTGAAACTGCTCTAAAAATCAAGTCTGTTTTAAAAAAGCATTCCATTATGTAAGGACAAAATCATACAGTATGCAATCTTATAAGTAACCTACCTTTTGGAAATCACTCTATGCAAAAAAGAATTGAAGTATGCTCTGTACTGAGGTTCCATTTAATCAATCATCCCTTTATGTGCTATTAACCGCAAGTGTCAACTCTTGGAGGAAAATTACTACAGTAAGGACATAGGCAGTTAAGAAACTCACATTAGACCTCTGTAACTTGGCAGCTTTGAAGAGTGTAAAAACTTCTGAATAGGTTATCCAGATGTCTACAAATTTTAGATCTCCAGTCCTCCCTTTAAAGAGCTAAATAATAATAATGTAGGGTCCTAATTGCCAGGGAATCTTTCTATCTATACCTTAAAGGTCTGAATGGTCTTAGGACAAAGGCTACACTTCTACTCTGGGAGGGTATTTGCCCACATATATTGTGAGAGTGGATACAGAAATATCCCAATCAAGGTTTGCAGAAACTCTGTGCACTCTCCCTTCACAAAACAACAACAAAAACAAAGAACTAGGGAAGGAAGCCTTTGGAACTCATGAACTGAAGGAATAAAGGAACTGATCCATTATAAAAGGCCAAAGACACCCTGAAATCACCAAGGAGGTTATCTGCATCTTTCCAGTCAGATGGCATGTTGACATTTATCATCAGGGAAAGATGGCCCAAAACAGACCTCTGAATAGCCCCCACACATACACCCAGGCAGTGTACAAGGTCACTGGCTGAGGGTGCCCCAGTGGGCGCACAAGTCAGTATACTCCCTCCAGGATACTGCACACTTCTGGGAGACAAACAATTCTTTTGATTGGGACTAGCAAGGAAGAATTCAAGAAGCAGGCCTCACTTATTAAATACATACAATAGGGTTTTTTGTTTTTCCTTTCTGGTTTACAAGAACTACTACTCATTAATGAGTACAGATGTAGCAGAGTAGGGAAGTATTAGGCCATGACACAAAAATCTCCCCACTTGGAAGAAAGCGAGTATGAACTTTACAACTGAAAATATTACTCTCACAAAAATGAGATGCAAAGTAGGGAGACTAATCCATTAACTGGTCTCACAATTCTGGCCTATCTCATCTAAAGGCTATTCTGTCCTAATTAAGACAGAAACTCTTGGGTGCTGAGAATATCACTAGGAATATTTACCAATAGTTCAATTACTTCATATAGCTCCTGTTTCTGGTTTTACCAAAGGGGAAAAAAAAGGAAAAATATGAAAGTTATTCTAGGTCAACTTAGAGAATTATATATAAGCAAAAATCTTTTTAGTAGATTTAGATATTCAATTATTTTATCCTCACCTCCAGATTACTAAAATCCAATAAACCATGGTCTAAATATTTTAGAAAATTTCCAATGAAATAAGTGCATCTGCTTCATGCAAAGCTATAATGTGAATCACTGTTAGATCAAATTTGGACTTGAAAGCTTACTTTATAGTACATATATGTAAAAAGATAATGTATAACTAAAAAAAGAGGTCCCTAGGTGGCTCAGTCACTTAAGCATCTGTCTTCGACTCAGGTCATAGTCTCAGGGTCCTAGGGTCAAGCCCCGCACTGGGTTCCCTGCTCAGTGGGGAGTCTGCCTCCCTTTCCCTCTGCTCCTCCCCGCCTAGTTCATGCTCACTCTCTCCCTCTCTGTAAAATAAAATAAAAAATAAAATAAAATCGAAATGTGACAAATATACTAGAGTGTAAATGTGTAGTTCTAGAAGGACTGAGCTCCAAAAATTTAACTTCCATAAAGCATCTCAAATATGTCATAATATAAAGAGCCTGCTACTATGTTTGTAGATGATGTTAGAATACCGAGAACACACCTCTTCTCACTGTGGCTGGGAGCATTAGATCTAGATTTTCAGTGGCTTCATACTTCCTCTCAGTGCACTGAAAGTAGGTACTCCCAGTTCCAAGCCACTGGGTAAGAATTTCTACCACTTGTATATAGGGTTGCAAGTGGAGAAGGGTTTGTGATATGCGTCAACCTTGGAGCCTTCTCAGCCTGAGTGGTCCCATTACCCTCTTTCTCTAAACCTACCTGCTTCGAGGGCCCCAGTGAATTCCCTCCCTCATTATCCATTTCCATTGTAGCCTGTCATCTCAGATGACTGAGTATTTTCTCCACAAAACAAGGGCAAGCCTCACAATACTTCCCTATCCTCTTGTCCCTGAAGGATACCACAGAAGTCTAGATGTTTTAAAGAAAGCTTGCTGATAAGAACAATGAGAACAAATAGGAAGTTAAAAGGTCATCTCTTTTGCCCTTTTCCTTTTGTTCCTTTTCACTCTAAAGGGAAAGTTTAAACACACACACACACAAGCATGCACCCACACAGGTAATAGTAGATACAATATTTAAAGTCAATAAATTTTTCCCAATATTTTGATAAAGGTGAGAGGAGAAAATGGAGAGCTATGGATGCTGCCTATGAAATCCATACTGAGGCAAAAAGGAAGGGAGGATGTAGTGGTGAGGTAATTCTCTCTCTTATGTCTATCACTACAGGTCCCCCCAACTGTCTGTCTCCAAAGATCCCTGCCTGAATTGACATGATCTGGAGTTGTAGAGGGAATACTGGACAGCAGTAGATCCTACAAGAGAGACTGACTAGGGAAAGGAAAGCAGGGGCAAGGGGATCCCACGTGTTGGTTTAAAAAAAAAAAAAGCAACAACGAAGGGATACTCCTGTGACATTCACAAAGAGACATTTCCTACACATGGGTTGTCTCTACATCACAGTGAGCTGTCCTCTTCGAAATAGATCCCCTAGAAGGCTGCATATTCATTATCCATTCTAATGATTCTACCACGATTTAAATAATCTCTGAGCAGGTGACATTTAAGGTGAGACCTAGTGAAGTAATAATAATTATCATAGTTAACACATAGTGCTTACTATAGAGCAGGTGTTATTCTAAGTGTTCTATGTATATTAAATCATTTCATCATCATAATTAGTCTATAAAGTAGCTCCTATTTTATCATTTTATAGATGTTGGAACTGAAGCAAAAAAAAGGTTAAATAACTTGGCCAAGGTCAGACAACTCTAAAATTCAAACTTACACAGCCTAGCTCCAAGTATGCTCTCAATTCTACGTAGGAGGTCATCTCAGGAAAGAGTATTTCAGGCAGAGGAAACAGCAAGTGCGGAATCCCTAAGGTATCCATGAGCTTGTCACAGCTGAGATGCAGCAAGGAGGCCAGTGCAATGTATTTAAGTGAGATGGTAGACAAAGTCAGAGAGGTAACCAGGGCCCGATAAGACAGGGCCTTTGAGGCCATGGTAAGCTATTTATGGGGAGTAACTGGAGTTTTTAATTTTTTTAAAGGATATTTATTTATTTATTCATTCATGAGAGACAGAGAGAGAGAGAGAGAGAGAGAGAGAGGCAGAGACCAGGCAGAGGGAGAAGCAGGTCCCATGCAGGGAGCCTGATGTGGGACTCGATTCCGGATCCCAGGATTATGCCCTGGGCTGAAGGCAGACGCTCAACCGCTGAGCCACCCAGGGATCCCAACTGGAGTATTTTATTTTTTAATTTTATTTTTTAGGGAAAAAAGAAAGTTTTATTTTTATTTTTTGTATGTTTTTTTATCGGAGTTCGATTTGCCAACATATAGCATAACACCCAGTGCTCATCCCGTCAAGTGCCCCCCTCAGTGCCTGTCACCCAGTCACCCCGACCCCCCGCCCACCTCCCCTTCCACCACCCCTTGTTCGTTTCCCAGAGTTAGGAGTCTCTCATGTTCTGTCTCCCTCACTGATATTTCCCACTCATTTTCTCTCCTTTCTCCTATAATCCCTTTCACTATTTTTTATATTCCCCAAATGAATGAGACCATATAATGTTTGTCATTCTCTGATTGACTTACTTCACTCAGCATAATATTTTAAAGAGAGAAGTGACTTGGCTTGAATAAGCTCACGCTGAGAGCTGTGAGAACAGAATGTAGAGGATAAGAGTGGAAATGGAAAGAACTTAGGAGGCTTCTGCAATAATCTAGGCAGAAGATGATACAATAATCTAGGCAGAAGATGATGGATCAGGGAAATAGCATCAGGGTAGGGAGAAGCAGTAAGATCCTAAATATATTTTGAAGACATAAAAGATATGATTTGCTAACAAATTAGATGTGAGAAAAAGGGGTAGTCAAGAAGGATATCACGATACCACGGTTTCTAGTCTGAGCACCTGGATGAAGATGGTAGTTCTT
Organism: Vulpes vulpes; assembly: GCF_048418805.1. NCBI lineage: Eukaryota > Metazoa > Chordata > Mammalia > Carnivora > Canidae > Vulpes > Vulpes vulpes. Next base: position 17,114,904 of record NC_132787.1, on the reverse strand, counting down.
TACTAAGATGAGGAACAATGCAGAAGGAGAGGGTTTTTACCAGAGGGCTGGGAGGCTGGAATAAAGAATTCAGTTTTAGATATGTTAAGTCTGTGATGCCTATTAGATATACAAATGAAGTTTTTCATCAAGCATTTAGAAATGTGAGTTTAAAATTCAGGGAGAAGTTAGAAAATTCAGCATCAAACAGATGGTATTTAACATTACAGGGCTGGATAAGATCACCAAGGAAATGAATGTAGGTGAAGAGAGAAAGGCTGGGGTCAGGTTCTTGGGAGGCTCAAGAATAAACATTAAGAGGTTAAGAAGAGAAAGAGGAATAGGCAAACAGGTAAATGAAAAAATGCAACCAGTAAGGAAAGAGAAAGGCCAGAAACATGGGCATCATGAAAGCCAAGTAAAGAAAATATTTAACAAAGAAAGAGTTAACAACGTGGAAGTCACTGGTGACCCTGAAGAGAAGTCTGTGGAGAGGTGGATGTGAAAGGTTGGGGTGTTCCAAGAAAGAATGCAAAGAGAGGAAGTAGAGGCAGAGAGTATAAGTAACTCTTCTGCAGAGTTTTGCTGGAAAGATGAGAAATGGATAATATTGGAGAATATGTGGAAGGGAAAGGCTTTTGTTATTTTTTTTTTTTTTAAAGATAAAAGGTGTCTACACTGTGCCTGGCACAGTGACTGATGCTCTGGATTGGATTAGTACAGTACAGTCCCTCTGAGGATCTCTCATTCTCCTATCTTGTCTTCCCAGAGAGCTGACTTTGCCCATTCCATATGCCATCATGGCTAAAACAGGTTATACTCCCCCAGGTAACCATTCTTCCTATCCCCTGCAAATTTATCTACTTTATCCTTGTAAGGCTGTATAACATGACACGGAACCCCTAGAAATTGCATTCACTCCATTACATTTTTCCCCACCTTGTACTCATAGAAATGGTCCCACACTATTCTCACTTGGATAAGGCACGCCAGTTACCTTAGCACCAGAGTACAACTACCACTGATTCTGGATCTGTGACGGACTACAGGTGCTCACTAACAACCATGTTCTCTCCTTCCCAATATTCTTGCATCTGGGTGAGGGCCAAATCACTAGTTCTTGCCAACGAAAAATAACCAGAAGTGACATGTGTCACCTCCAGGCTGAGGCACATACCTGTCCGTCCTCTGCCATCTATCAGCTAAATGCAAATAGAAATAGGACCTGAAAGAGATAGGAAGGTCACTCAATGGAAGAAAACTTGGGTCACTTAATGTCTCTGCAAAATAGAGCCCCTCCCACCCTGGCCTACATTAGATTAAACATTAAATGAGAAATAAACTTTTATTGTCTCAAGCCACTGATAGTTTGGGTTATTGTTAGAGCAGTTAGCTATTTATGTGTTTCTGGATTACCCTGGCTTTTTATTTGCGTTAGCACTGACCTTCTTACTATGTTACCAGTTCCTGACTATATTATGCCTTCTATTTCTTGATAACTCTCTAGACTGCTTTTTATTGTACAAAATAAATGCAGCTCTTTAAATACGGGACAGAGTTTGCCAATTTTTTTTAATGAATGCTCTCTACTCTTCAATAGAAGAAGCCACACATCCACTACTAAGCTACTAATCAAGACTACAGGTTTTAACCCATGATGGACTTGTTAAACTTTCTAAAAATACAACTTCTAAATCCAGTCAGCAATCTTGCAGGTCTAAGTGGCTGATCATAAAGCCAATCAAGCAAAAGCTGAAGGATCTCTGAAAATTTATAGACCTTACTGAGGAATAATCATCAATAAAAAACCATTAATCATGGTAATCTTAAAAGTTTCAGATATTAATAAAAGCACATCAATATCAATCTAGTAAATTTTGAATTTCTAAGAAATTCACAACACATTTCATTCTTGATCACATCAAAATTAAAGAGCCACACTGTACTTAGCTAACACTAAATACACTTCAATTACTGAAGTTTATTCACTGGAAATCTAGAGTACACAACACATGTATTCTGTTTCAACCCCAACTGGAAGTACCTCAATTTAATTCTGTCACTAATCACCTGGTGTTGGTGGAGAGGTCACCTGTTAAAGGGCATGGACCCCTAAAAGACTGCCCTGACTTCAGAGATCCCTAGCCCACCTGCCCTTCTCACACGCTGGCTATACATTTGGAAGTTCCCATGACTATCAGGTTTGATAATTCACTAGAACAACTCATGAAACTCAGGAAAGCACTATTACTTGTGATTGCAGTTTTATTACAAGAGATGCAAATCAGAAGGATCACACAAATGGAGACATACACACACAGAGTGAGGTCTGGGAGGGAATGCTGTGCTTTCATGCTCTATCCTGTGGAATTGGGGGTATATCACATGCCACCACTACACACACAATGTGTTTATCAACAAAAAGCTCCACTAACCTTTGGTATTTAGAGGGGGTTTTTTTTGTTTTTTTTTTTAAGATTTATTTTATTTATTTGGGGGGCGGGGCAGGGGGAGAGGAGGAGAAAGAGAGTCCCAAGCAGTCAGCACAGAGCCCGACTCAGGCCTCAATCTCATGAACTCGAGATCATGACCTGAGCCTAAACCAAGTCAGTTGTTTAACTGACTATGCCACCCAGGTGCCTGCAGTATCTAGGCTTCTTAATGGGCTTCACTACATACACAGGACTGATATGATCATTGGCCATGTGATGACTGAAATCCCTAACTTCCTCCCTTCCCCAGAAGCCCAGTTGACTCAAGTCCTCTGATAACCAGCCCCTATCCTGAGGCTATCTAGGGGCCCATCATTACTTCATTAGGATCACACTCCTATTACTTAGGAAATTACCAGGGTTCTAGAAGTTGTGTGCTAGGAACCTGGACAGAGACCAGACAAATTCTTATTAGGCACTGTGCATTATATTGCCAAGCACAGAATACAGTAGCAGATTATTTACTTGCAAAAATAAACTTAGCAATGAATTCAAGATCTATAGTCCTCTGATAATGAGGAATAAACAAAGCACTCTGCTTCTAAGCCATATTTTTCATACTATCCCTTTTCTGATAAAATGTGAAATAAGAAAAAAAAATTTTTTAAAGTCACTGAAGTATGCTAACATATGAAAAAACTCCCTAAGAGGAAAGGGTCCATAATTTTTAGGTTAATCAAATAAGTACCATGTGTTTACCAGTGCTTAGTAAATGATTTTATTATTCTGAAAAATATAATAGTGACTTTCAAGTAATAAGTATAGCCAAGAAAACAAGGTTCTAGTTCTAGCTGACTATCTTGGGTTCTAATAGTTTAGGACAAATCATAAGTTATTTGAGCAAAGGTTTCCTCATATATAAAATACAGATTACATAATAACAACACATTAGTATTAGTAGAGACCTATCTTGTGTGAAGATCTTTTATGCAATATATTTCTGGGAAAGCGTATTAATGTTATTATTTGATGCTGTATGTTATACAGTATAAACAAATTCTTCCTATTGCTAAAGAACTTATTTTCTGCTAAAAGGATACCAAGGGAGCCACCCCTTTGCCTTCAGGAACAAAAGAAAGGCATCTAGCATTAAAATATTTATAGCTGACAAGTAACACGATAGGGCTACAGTTCTAAGATGATTCAACCTGAAACAATTCTGATGTATGACTCAAGGAAGCAGTTATTTGCTCAGAGCTAACACAGGCTTTTCCCTTCATTTCCATTCATTACTTTTTGCTGCCAAAACTCTCATTAAAAAAAAAAAAAAAAAAAAAAAAAAAACAACTATAAGGAGTCAGAAACAAGTAACTCCGTTTAGTTTGCACAGCAATACCAAGGAACATATACAAGAATACCACTTTCTTCCTCTTATCCTCTTCAACAAAACACAACAAAACACCTGCAAAAGAAATCAACTAGTTCTTTAAAGAAAAGATACAGGGTTGCTTGGGTGGCTCTGTGGTTGAGTGTCTGCCTTTGGCTCAGGTCATGATCCTGGAGTCCTGAGATTGAGTTCCGCATCAGGCTCTCTGCAGGGAGCCTGCTTCTCCCTCTGACTATGCCTCTGCCTCTCTCTGTGTCTCTCTTGTGAATAAATAAGTAAAATTTTAAAAAAGAAAGAAAAAAAAAAGATATAAATTACAAGCTAGGAAAAAGGGTTCACCTGTTTTACTAATGCCCCCTGATTCAAGGTCTATGAAATGGTTATATGAGCAAAACAGGCCAAAAAATGTTACTAAGATTCACAGAGAAAGAAAATCTTCCTATAAGAATCAAACAGAAGCATTATTATTCCAACAATTACCTGAAGTTTTTTGCAGCTAGAATGGCTCCATTGATGTAATTGTTGCTAAGTGAAAGTGGCCTCTAAGTCTCTCCATCAAGATGCACTTTTATCCAAAGGTCCTCAAGGCCCTCCCCTAAAATGCTAGAACATTCAGGCTTTAAAATGAACTGCTGCAGGGATTCCAGTTCTTAAAATGGTATTGGGGGATAGCACAAACCTATGAAATCATGGTCCACATATCTTAGGAAGAAGACAATTTGACCTGTTGAGGAACTTCCTAGATCCCAAAGCTACTGCCTAGCATACTTTAAAAAGTTAAGAAAAAAGTCAAGTCACCTACGGTAGGGTGAAAAAAAAACCATTTTAACCACTTTCTCAAATTTTTAAAATTAGCAAAAAACAAAACAACCCTGGAAAAAAACAGGAGGGGAGAGTAGAATTTTTCTCTTCCTTATAGGAAAAACAAAGCCTTCCTTTCTGTCTCCATCAGACATAGAAGAAAACCCTCAAGATGATCTCAAGCCCTGAATTTCAAATCACAATTCCTACTACCCACCAAGAACCTGTACTCAGCTGTTTCAGTAACCAGCAGCTTTGTTCAATGCTTGCAAAACTGAACTCATCATCTCCCGCAATGCTTTTCCTCTATTACTGATGCCACAATTCATGTAGTTGATAAGTACTGCTATCTCCTTACTCATCCCTGAAGAAGGGTTAACACTAAAAGGGATTCATATTCACTATTTTACTGTAGCACTCAGAGTACTATCTGGTACTTAGCCAGATTTGACTTCCTGATTAAAAGTCATTCTAGGGCAGCCCCGGTGGCTCAGCGGTTTTAGTGCCACCTTCATCCCCGTGTGTGATCCTGGAGACCTGGGATCAAGTCTCACGTCAGGCTCCCTGCATGGAGCCTGCTTCTCCCTCTGCCTGTGTCTCTGCCTCTGTGTGTGTGTGTTTCTCATGAATAAATAAATAAAATCTTAAAAAAACAAAGAGGATTCAATATCCTCATAACATAGAAAATCTTAGCTGTTCTGTTTCTAGAGCATAAATATCGAATATAAATACTTAGTTTACAAAATATAAACTAAACTATATGTGACCTTAGGTAAACTACTTAGTCTGTTTTCTGGAAAGGAAAATGGCAATAATGAATGAAGTTATCTTATAAAAACAGGAACTACCATAAAGGTCCTTTTCTTTTTTAAAGAAAATAATTTTAAGCATAAAATCCAAACCCTTCAGTAACATGAATCTACCATTAAATACTGATTTGTAGTTGGAAGAAATGTCCTATAGTGACTAATATAAAAGATATAAGCAGCATTTCCAACAAATACTGTAGATGCCAGGAAAAAAAATTTGCGTGTGTCTGAGTAAAAGGTAATCCTAAATAAATGAAGATCCATGCATCATCACCCAAAGTCCACAATTTATACAAGGGTTCACTCTTGGTAATATATATTTTCAAGGTTTTAACAAATTTGCAATGGCATGTATCTATCATTTACAGTATGGGACAGAAGAGTTTTACTATCCTAAAAAATCCTCTGAGTTCTCTGCCCCCAACCCAAGGCAACTACATACCTATACCTTTTTTGCTGCCTCCAGCCTTCTGCCTTTACCATAAAGTCAAAGAGCTGGAATCATTATATATATATAATGGATATATAGATATAGATATAGATATAGATATAGATATAGATATCCTTTCCAGATTGGTTTCTTTCACTTAGTAATATGCAATTAAAGTTCCTCCATGTCTTTTCATGTCTTGGTAGCTCATTTTTCTTTGGCACTGCACAGTATTCCACTGTATGGATATATCATAGACTATTTATCCATTCACCTACCAAAGGGTATCTTGGAAGCAACACTTCCAAGCTTCCAAGTTTGGGTCATTATGAATACAGCTGCTATAAACATGTGTGTATCAGTTTTCAACTCCTTTGGGCAAATACCAAGGAATAGTTCTATATCATATGGTAAAGTGTATTTACTTTTATAAGAAACTGTCAAACTGTCTTTTTCAAAGTGACTGTACCATTTTGTATTCCCATTGGCAATAAGTTAAAGAGTTAAATATTTTCTTTAACATGTATTAATTTAGTTAAATATTGTATTTATGTTGTCATCTTGATAACAATGGCTCTGTCATCATTATAGCTATTTAACACAAGACTATATTGACTATAAAGGGTTATATATAACTAAGTTATATACGTAACTAGACAAAATTATACACTGCCTATAGAAAACAGGATTCTCTCTAACAAATAAACCAATGAACTCTAACAAATCTTAACTATTATTTTGAAGTCTTTGAGTAGTCAGAGATATGGACATCTTGGGAATGACATGTTTACTTCCTTCCCACTTTTAAGTAAGTGGCAGTAAAAATAGTCTAATCTGCAGGATGTAAAATAAGCTTTCTTAGTCAAGAATCACAAATGATTGGACTCAGAAGAGTTCTTATAGACCAAAGAGAGAATCACTTCCAAAGCCCTACCTGGTAATTTCTTTACATCAATGAGTAGTAACCACCACTGACCCAGTGGCTCAAGCCAGACAGCTGGTCATCCTTGACTCCTCTTTCTCTCTCATTCCCCACATCTAATCACATACTTCATCCTACTGATTTAACCTATTTTTCTTAAATCTAATTCTCCCCACCCCCACTGCTATAGTCTGATCCAGTACCATCTCTCATCCTGAATTATTACATGTCATCACTGTTCCTAGTGCCCCCAAGCTTACTTCCCACCAACTCTTACTCCATAATGCCACCAACATATCTTTCTAAATACAAATGTGATGTTACACTCTTTCAAAATTTTTCAATAGTGCTTCATCATCCTAAGGATAAATCTCAAATTCCTTAACACAGCTTCAACATTTTTCACAACCTGACTGCTTATGTCTTAACCCTTCCCACAGGATTTTCTATATCCTTTGTATTCTGCACTCTAGTCACTCAGAAATTACTAGCTGTTCACCATATGTACAATATCCTCTCAAATTAGCCAACTTTTACTTATGCTGTTTGGTCGCAAATATTTCCTCTAGCATTGTCCCCACCAATCTACCCCTATATTCCACCAATTCTTAGCCATTCTTCAGTTCTACGTTTATAGGCATTTCTTCTGGAAAAGCCTTTAGTTCTATGAGGATAAGGTTGTATCTTGTTCACCTCTGAATCTCCAGGCCTACACAGTGCCTAGCATAATACAAATTCAAGGACCATTTACTAAGTAAATGAATAATTAAGAATATGGGATAGTTAAATGAACATGAGATTGCTCCTGACTTTGTGTGAAGATTTTTACCTTGTTTGTACAAATTCTAGAATAATAGTTTCATGGAGGAATAAAAGTCATTTAATAAGAATTTCAGATTTGTGATTATAATTGTACTGAAATTATATGTTAAAATGATCATTACTGGAAGACAGTAGAGCAGGAGGACCCTCAGCTCACCTCGTCCCATGGTACGTAGATAACATTCTTATCAGGGATCCCTGGGTGGTGCAGCGGTTTAGCGCTTGCCTTTGGCCCAGGGCACGCTCCTGGAGACCCAGGATCGAATCCCACATCAGGCTCCTGGTGCATGGAGCCTGCTTCTCTCTCTGCCTCTCTCTCTCTCTCTCTCTATCATAAATAATAAATTAAAAAATAAAAATAAATAAAAAAGACTGTATTTATTAAAAAAAAAAAAAAACATTCTTATCAGAGTAAATAAGCCAGAAAATGACCTGAAGACTGCATAACAGACTCCACAACTAAATGCAGAGAAGAGGCCATACTGAAGAGGGTAGGTAGGGTGGAAATGCAGTCAGTTAGGAACTAAAGGAACCTGTGAGGCTATCTGCAGTAGGGAAGGAACCAAGAGCATGGAGAAGGGAGCAGACCCGCACATAGGGGATCCTGTATGGGGAAAATAAACCGCACAGTGATTTGAAAAGCAGAGAGCCTGAATTTTATGAGTTCTTATAACCAGTGGGACTTAAAACCTGGAATTTTAGAAATTGGCAGGTTCGGCTCTGGAAGAGCCTAGACCCTGCCTTAAAGACAAAGAACAACAAACAGCCCCTAAGGATCTAGCATAGAAGCAGCAGTTTGAAAAATCTCTGAGGCAAACAAGAGTAGTTTACTAATTTAAAAGGGGTCCTGGAGGGGCAGAGATCCTTGGGAGACTCCTCCAAGAAAAGAGGAGCTGGTGGGTGCCATTTCCTCCTCACATTCCCTATATAAACGTATAGCCCCCTGTGGGAAACAGCTCAGAGCTACTCGCTACATAATCTGCTTACACCAAACCCTGCTACCCTCCCGCTCTGTACCTTACAGGTCTTCCCCCTCTACTTGGCCAGAGCCAATCCAGGGCAGTGCCACAGGCCTGGCAGTGTACAAGCAGCCAGGACAGGGGCCAGTGACACTCCAAAGTGACTCCTGCCCCAGAGAGATTAAATGATAACCACAGATTGCAGCTCCAGCAGTGGACTGGGGGCAGACATCTGGTCTGACTGCAGGCCGTGCCCACCAACATAAGCTTCTCAGGGAAAACACTGGGAAAAGTGCCCTCCAGTTGGTGCTACTGCCATCTCTGGCAAACACCTGGTCTGACTCAACTCAAGCTCATGGCAGCTCCACACTTGCTCACTAACAGCACAAGGACCAAACACTGCCTACAACAGGCAAAGAGAGCCACTGTAAGAAAAAGTGGTTCAGCCACAGTAGCAGCACTCATGCAACACACATAGGAGATACTCTTAAGCACCAGGTTCTGGTAAACAGGGGACACTACACTATAGGGCTACAGGACTACTTCATTACTTTCAAGAGCAGGGGGGAAGCTGACTTTCCTAACACACAGAAACAGACACAAAGAGGCAGAGAAAATGAGGACACAGAGGAATATATCCCAAATGAAAGAACAGGACAAAATCACAGCAAGAGACCTTAGCAAAATGGAGATACATAATATGACTGATAGAAAACTTCAAGTAATGGTCAGAAAGATACTCATTGGATTTGAGAAGAGTGGAGGACATAGTGAGACCCTTAAAAAAGAGATAAAAAGAAAGAGATGAAGAAAACAATAAATGTAATTAAAAATACACTAGATAGAATAAATAGTAGGCTAGAAGAAACAGAAGAATAGATCAGTGACCTGGAGGACAGAGTAATGAAAAGTAATCAAGCTGAGTATGTAAGAGAAAAAAAAAATTATGCAAAATAAAAATAGACTTAGGGAACTCAGTGACTCCATCAAGCATAGTAACCAGTTACACTACAGGGATCCTAGAAGGTGAAGAGACATAAAAGGGGGCAGAAAATTTATTTTAAAAAATAATAGCTGAGAGGCCCTTGAATGTCTGAGTTGGTTAAGCATTTGCCTTCAGATCAGGTCATGATCCTAGGGTCCTGGGATTGAGCCCTCTCTCCCTTTCCCTCTCCCCCCCCCCCAAATAAATAAATAAAATCTTAGAGAAAGAAAAGAAAAGAAAAGAAAAGAAAAGAAAAGAAAAGAAAAGAAAAGAAAAGAAAAGAAAAGAAAAAGAAAGAGAAAGAAAGAAAAGAAAAGAAAGGAAAGAAAGGAAAGAAAGAAAGAAAGAAAGAAAGAAAGAAAGAAAGAAAGAAAGAAAGAAATAGCTGAAAACTTAGTGAATCTGGTTAAGGAAACAGAAATCCAGATCCAGGAGGCACAGAGATCCCTCAACAAAATCAACTCATCAGATCCACACCCAGACACATAATAATTAAAATGGCAAAAAGTAATGATAGAGAATTTAAAAACCAACAAGAGAAAAGAAAGCAATTATATACAAGGGAAACCCCATAAGGCTACTAGCTGATTTTTCAGCAGAAACTCTGCAGACCCGAAGATAAGGGCATGATATATTCAAAGTACTATAAGGGAAAAATCTGCAGTCCAGAATCCTCTATCCAGCAAGGCTATCACTCAGAATAGGAGATATAAAGAGCTTCCCAGACAAACAAAAGCTATTCATGACCAGTAAACCAGTCCAATAAGAAATGTTAAAGGGGACTCTTGAGCGGAAAGGAAAGACGAAAAGTAAGAATAAAACAAGTAGGAAGCAAAAAGCTGTAACAAGTATTATCTATAAAAATCAGTCAAGGGACTCACAAAGGATGTAAAATATGACACCATAAACCTAAAATGTGGGGAGAGAAGAGTACAGAATAGGTTCAAACTTAAACGGCCATCAACTTACTATGAACTACTATAAGCAGAACATGTTATATACAAACCTAATGCTAAACATAAATCAAAAACAAGTAATAGATATCCAAAAAACAAAGAGAAAGCAATCCAAACATATCACTAAAGACAGCCAACTAACCGTGGGAGAAGACAATAGGGAAGAAAGGAACAGGGAAGAACTACAAGAACAACCATAAAACAAGTAACAAAATGGCAATAAATCAATAATTATTTTGAATATAATGGACTAAATGCTTCAACAAAAGTCACAGATTGACAGAGTGAATATAAAAAAAAACAAAAAACAGAAAAAAAAAAAAAAGACCCTTCTCTATGCTGCCTACAAGAGACTCATTTCAGACCTAAAGACACATGCAGATTAAAAGTGAAGGGATGGAGAAGCATTTATCACGCAAAGAGAAGTGAAAAGAAAGCTGGGTAGCAAAACTTATTTTGGACAAAACAGACTTTAAAACAAAGACTGAAAAAAAACAAAAAAAAAACAAAAAACAAAACAAAACAAAAAAAAAAAAACCACAAAGACTGTAGCAAGAGATAAAGAAGGACACTATACAATCATAAACAGAACAATCCAACAAGAAGATATAACTGTAAATACTTATGGCCCAACATGGGAGCCTTCAAATACATAAAGCAGTTAATAACAAACATAAAGGAAGTAATAGAGTAATACAATAATAATAGGGGACTTTAACACCCTACTTACATCAATGGACAGATAATTCAAACAGAAGATCAAGGTAACAATGGCTTTGAATGACACACTGGATCAGATGGATTTATCAGATATATTCAGAACATTCCATCCTAAAACCGTGAAGTACACATTCTTTTCAAGTGCACATGGAGCAGTCTCCACAACAGATCACATATTTGGTCACAAAACAAATCTCAACAAATTCAAAAAGACTGAAGTCATACCATGCATCTTTTCTGACTACAATGCTATGAAACCAGAAATTAATAACCATGAGAAGAAATCTGGACAGGGCACAAATACATGGAGATTAAATAATATGTTACTAAACAATAAATGGATCAGCTAGGAATCAAAGGGGAAATAAAAAACTACATGGAGATAAATGAAAATGAAAATACAACAGTCCAAAATCTTTGGGGTGCTGCAAAGGCTGTTCTAAAAGAGAAGTTTATAGCAATATAAGCTTACTAAGAAGAAAAATCTTAAATAAACAACATAACCTTACGCCAGTAAAAGAGCCAGTAAAAGAACAAACAAAACCCAAAACCAGTGGAGGGAAGGAAATAATAAAGTTCAGAGCAAAAACAAAAACAAAAACAAAAACTTAAAAAACAATAGAACAGATCAATGAAACCAGGAGCTGGTTGTTTGAAAAGATCAACAAAATTGATAAATCTCTAGCCAGACCCATCAAAAGGATGAGAGAGAAGAGAGAAAAAAATAGGACTAAAACAAAATCAAATGAAAGAGAGGTAATAACAACAAACACCACAGAAATATAAATAATTATAAAAGAATTTTTTTATTATAAAAGAATATTATGAAAAACTATATGCCAACAAATTGGACAACTTAAAAGAAATGGATAAATTCTTAGAAACATATAACCAACCAAAACTAAAACAGGAAGAAACAGAAAATTTGAACAGATCCATTATCAGCAGTGAAACTGAATCAGTAATCAGAAAAGTAACAACAACAACAACAAAAAGTAATCAAAAAAGTCCCAAAAGTCCCAACAAAGTCCAGGGCCAGATAGCTTCACAGGCAAATTCTACCAAGCATTTAAAGAAGAGTTAATAACTGTTCTCAAACTATTCCAAAAAGGACACCTGGGTGGCTGAGTCAGGCATCTGCCTTCAGTTCAGGTCATGATCCTGGAGTCCTAAGATCAAGTCCCGCACAAGGCTCCCTGCTCAGCAGGTAGTCTGCCTCTCTCTCTGTCCCTCCTCCTGCTTGTGCTCTCGCTCTCTCTCATGCTCACTCTAATAAATAAATAAAACCTTAAAAGAAAATTCCAAAAAAAAACAATGGAGAAGGAAAACTTCCAAATTCAATCTATGAGGCCAGCATTATCCCAATACCAAAACCAAATAAAGATTACAAGTCAAAGTCTCTGATGAATACAGATGCAAAAAATATCAATATAATACTAGCAAACTGAATTCAACATACATTAAAAAAAAATGGTTCACCACAATCAAATGGAATTTATTCCCAGGAGTGGTTCAATATGCACAAATCAATCACTGGCATCAATAAGAGAAACGATAAAACACCATAGAATCGTCTCAACTGATGCAGAAAAAGCATGTGACAAAATACAACATCCACTCATGATAAAAAACCCTCAATACAGTAAGTTTAGAAGGAATATACCTCAACACAGTAAAAAACCACCTATGAAAAACTCACAGCTGAATACAAGCTGGTGCAAACTGGATAAGTGTGGAGGTTCTTCAAGAAGTTAAAAATAGAGCTATCCTATGACCTAGCAACTGCACTACTGGGTATTTACCCCCAAAGATACAGATGTAGTGAAATGACAGGACACCTGCACCCCAATGTTCATAGCAGCAATGTCCACAATAGTCAAATTATGGAAGAAGCCACGATGTCCTTCAACAGATGAACGGATAAAGAAGATGTGTATACATACACACACACACAAAACAAAAAACAAACCAAACCAAAAAAAAAAAACAATTTTACTGAGCCATCAGAAAGGATGAATACCTACCATTTACTTCAACATGGATGGAACTGAAGGGCATTATGCTGAGTGAAATAAGTCCGTTGGAGAAAGACAATTATCATATGGTTTCACTCATATGTGGAATATGAGAAATAGTGAAAGGACCATAAGGGGAAGGAGGGAAACTGAGTGGGGAAAAATTAGAGAGGAAGACAAACCATAGAGATTCCTAACTCAAAAAAAAAAAAAAAAAGAGAGAGAGAGAGAGAGACTCCTAACTCTGGGAAACAAAGGGTTGCAGAAAGAGAGGTGGGAGGAGATGGGGTAACAGGATGATGAACATTAAGAAGGGCATATGATGAGATGAGCACTGGGTGTTATACTATATGTTGGAAAATTGAATTTAAATAAAGCATTAAAAAAAGAAAAAGAAAAAGAAAGAAAAAAACCCCACAGCTAACATCATACTCAATGGTGAAAAACTGAAAGCTTTTTTCCCTAACATCAGGAAGAAGATAAGGATGTACACTCTCACCACTTTTATTCAACAGAGTACTGGAAGTCTTAGCTACAGCAATCAGAAAAGAAAAAGGAATAAAAGGCATCTAAATTGTCAAGGAAGAAGTAAAACTTTTACTGTTTGCAGATGACATGTCACTATATAGAGAAAACTCAAAAGATTGCACCAAAAACCACTAGAACTAATAAATGAATTTGGTAAGGTTGCAGGATACAAAGCCAATGTACAGAAATCCATTGCATTTCTAGATGCTAATAATGAAGCAGCAGAAAGAGAAATTGAGAAAACAATTCCATTGTTACAATTGCACCAAAAATAATAAAATACCTAGGAATAAACTTAACTGAGGAGGTGAAAGACCTATACTCTGAAAATCATAAAACTATGATGAAAGAAAGAGAAGATTATATAAACAAATAGAAAGATATTCCACACTCATGGATTGGACGAACAAATACTGTTAAAATGTGCATATGAATTAAAGCAATCTACAGACTTAATTAATCTCTATCAAAACACCAACTAGAACTAGAGAACTAGAACAAATAATCCTAAAATTCATATGGAACCATAAAAGCCCCAGGCAGCCAAGTAATCTTGAAAAATAAAGCTGGAGATATCATAATTCCAGATTTCAAGTTATACTACAAAGCTGTAATAATTAAAATAGCATGGTACCAGGATTTTTTTAAAAAAGACACACAGATCAACAGAACAGGACAGAAAGCCCCAAAACAATACCATAATTACATGGTTAACTAACCTTTGACAAAGGAGACATGAATATGCAATGTGTCTTTTCAACAAATGGTGTAGGGAAAACTGGAGAGCCACATGCAAAAGAATAAACCTGGATCATCTTCTTATACCAAACACAAAAATTAACTCAGAGTGGATTAAGGACCTAAATATGAGGCCTGAAACCATAAAAATCCTAAAACAGAGCACAGGGAGTAATTTCTCTGACATCATCCATAAAAGTATTTTTCTAGAAATGTCTCCTGAGGTAAGGAAAACAAAAGCAAAGAAAAAAAAAACTATTGGGACTCCATCAAAATAAAAAGTGTCTCCACAGTAAAAGAAATCATCAACAAAACTAGAAGACAACCTACTGAATGGCAGAAGTTATTTGTAAGTGACATAATTATTGAAGGGTTAGTATCCAAAATATATAAAGAAATACAACTCAGCACCATAAAAACCCCAAGTACTCCTATCAAAAAAGGGCACAAGACATAAACAGACATTTCTCCAAAGACAATATACAGGTGGCCCACAGACACACGAAAAGATGCTCGATATCACTCGTCATCAGGGAAATGCAAATCAAAACTACAATGAGGTATCAACCTACACCTGTCAAAATGGCTAAAATCAAAAACAAAAGAAACAACAAGTGTTGGGCAAGGATGTGGGGAAAAAAGGAACCCTCACGCACTACTGGTGGAATACAAAATATAGTCACTGTGGAAAACAGTATGGAGGTTCCTCAAAAAATTAAAACTAGAATTACCCTATGATGCAGTGTTTGCAGGACTGGGTACTTATTCAAAGAATACAAAACCACTAATTCAAAAAGATACATGCACCCACCCCTATGTTTACTGTACCATTATTTACAACAGCCAAATTATGGAAGCAGCCCAAGTGTCCATCAATACATGAATGGATAAAGAAAATATAGTACAATGGAATACCATTCAGCCATAAAAAAGAATAAAAACTTGCCATTTGCAAGAACATGGATGGAGCTAGAGAGCATAGTGCTAAGCAAAATATATCAGTCAAAGAAAGACAAATACCATACGATTTCACTCATATGTGGAATTTAGAAAGCAAACAATGGGAGAAAGAGAGACAAACCAAAAAACACTCTTAAATACAGAAAACAAAAACAACAACAAGAAAACAGAACAAAGTGATGGTTACCAGAGGGCAAGAAGGTGGGGGATAGGTGAAAGAAGTGAAGGGAATTTAAAAAAAAAAAAAAGAAAAAGTGAAGGGAATTAAAAGTACACTTACCATGATGAGAACTGAATAATATTTAGAATTGTTGAATCACTATACTGTACACCTAAAACTAATATAATACTATATGTTAACTATACTGGAATAAAGTTTTTAAAATTATCATTACTATTTTTGATAAAATAGTTTTCTTTTTGACAATATGATGTAGAAATAGCTGAGAAATAACAGGAAAACTGCACTATGGATTTTTGTGCATTCCAGATACTTATAATTTTGCAGATATACTTACATGGTAGATAAATGTTACTGCCAAAAGTTTGTTAAATTATACTTCTGTGAGAGACTATAGTAAGTCAAGTTCTTTTAGGATGGCCTTTCCTTTTTTTATGAATGAATGAACAAAAACCCAACAAACTAGAACTTCAATAACATATAAATAATTAATAGACTGTGATTTAGAAAAACTACATTACATAGAAATACTTTTTACAGTAAGATTAAATTTATTCACTAGGAACACAATTTTGCTAGGGGTGAATAGACTGTTCAAAATTATATATTGCCAATCAACATATATATTCAGTTTTTGTTATAAGCTTAACCAAGCATTCTAGGAATACAAAAAATTATTAATAATGGTTCTTCCCTTAGTCCTTATTAGAAGAAGTTCTTGAGAAAGCAATAATTCAAGCTGGTGAACACAATTATATCAAAACAGAGGCTATAACTGCATATTTTATAAGAACTTAAATATATGCATTAAAGCTACTCTTTCAGAGAAGTGCTTACATTTCTTTTTTTTTCATGTAGATACAGGGGTGTGAAAACCAGGTGTACAGATTACCCTTATTTCTTGTGCAGTATTCCTGAGCTTGCTCCTTTTGGTGATAATAATTAAAATAAGTTATTTATTTATATTAAATTCTTCTAGTGATGCACAACATGAATTCTATATTAGTATATTTCACACCTAAACGAGGTTAAGCCCAAGCCATGAAAAAGTTTTGATCTGTTAATTACTTTTTACACTTTTCCATTAATTTGTTCCTTCACTATGTATGATTTTAGTCACTTTTCAGTTCTTTAGTTGCATAAAAATATACCATCTTTGTGTTCCTTCAAGGCCTCCTTCAAGGACGCCTGGGTGGCTCAGTGGTTGATCGTCTGCTTTTGGCTCAGGGTGTGATCCTGGACTGCCAGGATCAAGTCTCACACTGGGCTTCTTTGCATGGAGCCTGCTTTACCCTCTGCCTGTATCTCTGCCTCTCTCTGTGTGTCTCTCAGGAATAAATAAATAAAATCTTAAAAAAATAAAAAAAAGACCCAGATAAAATAAGTGACTACCCATTACCATTTGTCTACTTA
The DNA here is from genome assembly GCF_048418805.1 of Vulpes vulpes. NCBI lineage: Eukaryota > Metazoa > Chordata > Mammalia > Carnivora > Canidae > Vulpes > Vulpes vulpes. Next base: position 17,097,867 of record NC_132787.1, on the reverse strand, counting down.
AGAGCTGGCTACCAATTTGCATATTATTTAAATTCTTTCCTTTTTCTCTTGTACTGCTCAGCTTTAAGGCTATTTTTCATGTTTGTAATTAAAAAAATATTTCAAGCATACAGAAAAGTAGAACAGAAATAATGAATATCTGCACATAAGTATCTTCCACCCAAATTCAACTAGTGTTAACATGCTATATTTGCTTCACAATTTTTTTTAAGATTTTATTTATTTATTCATGAGAGACACAGAGCAAGAGAAAGAGGCAGAGACACAGGCAGAGAGAGAAGCAGGCTCCATGCAGGGAGCCCGACATGGGACTCGATCCCAGGTTTTCAGGATCACAACCTGGGCCAAAGGCGGCGCTAAACCACTGAGCCACCCGGGCTGCCCGCTTCACAATTTTTTAAAATAGAAATAAAACTTTAGAGATATAATAAAACCCTCTTTGTGCTCCTCAGTGAACCCTTTAGGCTTGGAGATCAGAAGACCACTATCCTTCAGGGCTCAGCTGAAATCCTACTTGTATAAATAATCCCACCATTCCACCATCCACTATGACTCCTCTGTTCTATCTTTCTACCTAATAGAGGCAAGTCTTTATTTTTCCTGTGATACTTTCCTCCAACCTGAGCTTAACATGGCCTGTGAATTCTTCACACCCTGACCACACTGCTGTGTCCTGACTTGGTCCCATTGCTGCTGCCTTGGTCTTGAGGCAAAAGGTAAAACCACATCAGCAGAGGTGAAGGGCAATGAGAAGTACAGCACGAAGCTGAATAGCACAACAAGCTGAAAGAGAAGTACACGGTGGGAAAAAGGAAGGATGCTCTCTAACTACGCAGATTGCAGTTTAAGCTAATAACCTTAGTTTTCCTGGTGGTAGTACTCAGGGGTTGGTCTGTAAGAGAATTCATTCCCCCATAATCTACTGCCCCAGCCCTATAGTAGGGATCTGAGAGTCAGAGGGACAGAGGTGAGGGTCTGGAGAGCTGTGATGGGCTGGGAGTCTGATGAAACTGCAGACCAGCACCTTTGTGTCTCTCTTCTCTGTATTTGCCTTTTCTTTTCCTCTCACCCTTCCTATGCCTCCCCTTTATAACCTAAGCTATTTGCTCTGCCCTGGCAGGCTCCAAGGGGGCTCTTCTTTCCTCCTCCGCCTTGCACTGGAGGGGCAAGAAGCGTGGGCTCCCTGTGGGCCAGCTCTGCAATGAGAACAGTGCAGAGAGATGAAAGGCCGGGAAACAGGGCTGGGTAAACCAATGGGTAAAGTCAAAAGCCTCTTAGGTTTGGTCTCTCTTCTTACATGGTTCATCTTACCTTCCCATCCAGATTGGAAGTCCCTCTACTAAAGATGGCTCTACAGACATGTACATGCTAATTCAAATATTTTAGAAAATAATACCGCATAAATGAATAATTCATAACATGCCAGACTCGAATAATCTCTAAGAGATTATGCAGTCCACCTACCCCCTCCCCCATTTAGAGCAAGCAAATCCTTCAAGCAGCTTTTCATCAAACTCTTAGTGCTGTATACTACCTTCTCTTCTCAAACACATTTAAAATTACCTGAATTCCATACTCACTGCATCATATTTAACTAGCATAGCTAGCTGTTTTTTTTTTTTTTAATCCCTCTGCTTCATGCTGTGCTAATTTAACCTCATCTTGGTAAACAAGAAAATGGTCCGCATTTGACAGACTCGAGCTGCAGCAACTGCAGCTGGCCTGTGTGCAAACCAATTTTGTTCATTCTTTATCCTGGCAGGGAGCCTTGCCCTAGAATTGTGTGGGGACTAATCAGCATTAAACCTGTGTCAGAAAGGTTACCGAAAGCAGCCCCAGAGCAAGGCGGCAGTAACAAGACTGTTCAGAAAAGGGATGAGGACAAATGCAGCAGCTGTGTACAAATCTATGTGAAGAGTTTTGCTCACGACATAAAATTGGGGCCCAGCTTCCTTTCCACACTTTGGCACTTCTGTGGAAATGACTTGGAAAGAGGATACATGGGAAAAAAGAGATCCACCAAATTTGCTTTCTTTTTTTCTTTCTTTCTGGGATGATGAGTGCTTGGTGGCTAGCCAGGAAATGTTCCTTACTTCAGATGGTAGCGAAAGGAAAAGAAATGCATCCTTTGCCACTCTATAGCTGGAAACACTGCATTGCTTTTCTTTGGAAATCTAGTGAGTTTAACGGTGTGGTTTTTTAGAGGATGAACCTGAGGTACAAGAAACTGGAGACATGCCTAGTAAGATCCAGAGTAGATACAAACGAATATAAATTTGACTAAAAAAATTATTAAGGAATAAATACATCAACATTAAGTGATAAAATACTGGAGTATTTTTTTTCTACTCACTTGCAGGATTCAGCCTACACTTTCAGAGTATCACATTCATTTTGTACTAGAACTTAAATGAGAATGAAGTATATTCATTCAGCCTTTCAATCCTGTTATCTACACATATATTTTTTAATAGGACACTAAGCTTTCCCAAATATTTACCACCAGCTTTGTGGGGCTGGTGAGGAGCCAAAAAAGGGCAGACTGTTTTTATCTGATCATAGTAGTTCTTGAACATATGGTTGCTTTTTTGTTCATCTGTGCATATAATTCTCATTAAATGGCTGATAAGTCAGTAACTTCCAGAGATTTTTTTATGACAGCTTTACTGAGATATATTTTATATACCCTAAAATTCACCCTCTGAAAGTACACAATTCAGCTTTTCTGTCCGTGGACACCACTGAGTAAGCATCATTAAAGTCTCCTCTCACACCAGTGCCATGTCTAAGTCTGAGTCTCCCAAAAAGCTCGAACAGCAGCAGAAGCTCTTCATTGAAGTTTGAGCTTTGAAACCCAATGACAGTCTGAGGAGCCATTCTGAGCAACAGGGAATGCTCATGGACTGTGTGGTAATGAGAAATCCAAACACCAAGTATTCCAGAGACTTTGGGTTTGTCACATATGCCACTGTGGAGGAGGAGCGTGCAGCCATGAATATAAGGCCACACAAGCTGGATGAAGAGTTGTGGAACCGAAGAGGGTGGTCTCAGGAGAAGATTCTCAAAAACCTGGTGCCCACTTAATTGTGAAAAAGGTTTTTGTGCATTAAAGATGACACTGAAGAACATCATCTAAGGGATTATTTTGAACAGTAAGGGAAAACTAAAGCGACTGAAACCATGATTGACCAAGGCAGTGGCCAGAAGAAAGGCCTTGCTTTTGTAACAACTGATGACTAAGACAGCATAGGTAAAACTGTCATTCAAAAATATCATACTGTGAAGTAAGGAAAGCCCCACCTAAGCAAGAGATGGCTAGGACTTCATCCAGACACAGAGGTCAAAGTGGTTCTGGAAACTTTGGTGGTGGTTGTGGAGGCGGTTTTGGTGGGAATGACAACTTTGGTCATGAAGGAAACTTCAGTGGCCAAGGTGGCTTTGGTGTCAGTTGAGGTGGTGGTACATATGGTAGCAGTGGGAATGGCTATAACAGATATGGTAATGATAGAAGCAATTTTGGAGAAGGTAGAAACTATGATGATTTTGGCAATTATGACAATCAATCTTCCAATTTTGGACCCATGAAAGGAGGAAATTCTGGAGGCAGAGCTCCAGAATATATGCCAAACCATGAAACAAGGTGGCTATGGCAGTTCCAGCGGCAGTGGTAGCTATGGCAATGGCAGTAGGTTTCCATTACCTCCAAGAAACAAAGCTTAGCAGGAGAGGAGAGCCAGAGAAATGAAAGAGAAGCTACAGGTTACAACAGATTTGTGAACTCAGCCAAGTACATTGTGGGAAGGCCTAACTGCTACAAAGGAGACATGTTTTAGACAATATTCACATGCGTGGGCAAAAAACTTGAGGACTGTATTTGTGACTAATTGTATAACAGGTTATTTTAGTTTCTTTTATGTGGAAAGTGTAAAGCATTCCAACAAAGGGTTTTAACATAGATTTTTTTGCACTCTTGCTCTTGATAGCTAAATGTAATAGTCTGATCATGACACTGAATACATGTTTTGTTTTTCTTTAAATGTGCTATGTAGGGACCCCTGGGTGGCTCAATGGTTGAGCGTCTGCCTTCAGCTCAGGGCATAATCCTGGAGTCCTGGGATCGAGTCCCACATCAAGCTCCCTCCATGGAGCCTGCCTCTCCCTCTGCCGATGTTGCTGCCTCTCTATTTCTCATGAATAAATAAATAAAATCTTTTAAAAAATAAAAATAAATAAATGTGCTGTGTAAAGTTAGTCTACTCTGAAGCCATCTCAGTGAATTACCCCAACAATGTGCAGTTAGAATTCCTTCAGGGTGGGGGGCACGCCTGTGTGGCTCAGTTGATTAGGCATCTGCCTTGGGTTCAGGTCATGACCCTAGGGTCCTAGGTTTGAGTCCCATGTCAGCTCCTGATAAGCATAAAATTTATTTATTTTCCCTCTCCCTTGCCTGCCATGCTCTGTCAAATAAATAAATAAGATCTTAAAAAAAAAAAGAATTCCTAGAGGGGGATACCAGATTCCATTTGAAATTTATTTGCAACCTGCTTGGTCAGAGTAGCCATTGTCTCCACAAACCCTGGTGTGGATGAACTGACAGCTAATGTGTTATGACCTAGAATTCACCATTAAAATGGTCACCCAAGACAAATCATGGAATTTATTTGGTTATTAATATGATTGCTGGCATATCCTATACAATATTATCTAAACTGAATTATGGTATCAGATAAAATTATAGATGGGGTTAAAGCTTGTGTATTGGGGATCCCTGGGTGGCTCAGCGATTCAGCGCCCGCCGTTGGCCCAGGGCATGATCCTGGAGTCCTGGGATGGAGTCCCATGTCGGGTTCCTGGCATGGAGCCTGCTTCTCCCTCTGCCTGTTTCTCTGTCTCTCTCTTTCTCTCTCTATCATGAATAAATAAATAAAATCTTAAAAAAAAAAAAAAAAAGCTTGTGTATCATCCATTATCAGATATAATCAACAAACGATTTACATCCTCTTGAAAAGATACACAGCTCAGTGGTTTGTAGTATACCCAGAGTTGTGTATCATTACCACCACCACTAATTTTAGACATTTCATCATCCCCAAAAGAAACTCTGTGCCCATTAGTAGATAGTTTTTGATAATGCAGCCATCCCTAACTGCTAGTAGTATTTGTTACCTGTACAGCATTTCTTGACCTTTGTCAACTCGAACATGGCAAAAACAACAACAACGAAAACTTTTAAGAGTATTAGACAACACATAAAAAAGTCTCAAAAAATGTTTTTCACATAAACCTTTTCTCTAGTCCAGTTTATCCATGCACCAATTTAGGAACTGTCTTTGCAAAAACAATTTATTTGTAGGAATAGTGAATAAATATTATTCAACTTACGGATTTCAAAATGCATTTTCAACCTCACCTGCAAAAGCCAGTTGCCTACAGATAACTCTGTGTTGAGGCTCTTATTAATAAAATTAGCTATAAAGTCCTACAGAATTTTCAACCTTGTTTCTCAAATATATGAAAATCGTTTGCATTATCACTATTGCCAGATACTTATTATGAATTAAAATGAAACACTTTCGGGATCCCTGGGTGGCGCAGCGGTTTAGCGCCTGCCTTTGGCCCAGGGCGCAATCCTGGAGGCCCGGGATCGAATCCCACGTCGGGCTCCATGCACAGAGCCTGCTTTTCCCTCTGCCTGTGTCTCTGCCTCTCTCTCTCTCTCCCTCTCTCTGAATAAATAAATAAATAAATCTTTAAAAAAAATGAAACACTTTCTAATCAAACAACATAAAGGTTAAGCAGGTAACTGAACTGAAATGCAGTTAGTCAGCAATGAAAAAATAGAAATATAATGTGAGCCATATATACAATTTAAAATTTTCTATGAAAAAAAAAAATAAATAAAATTTTCTATGAGCCACATTTTTAGAATAGTAAAAAGAAATAGAAAATAAAAATAGCTGTAATGATATGAACCCAATGTATCCAAAACACTGCTTCAACTTGTAATCAATATACAAAAATTTTATTTTATTTTAGTTTTTTTTTTTATATACAAAAACTTAAGTGGGATACTAAGTCTTTAAAACCTGGTTGAGGGATCCCTGGGTGGCGCAGCGGTTTGGCGCCTGCCTTTGGCCCAGGGCGCGATCCTGGAGACCCGGGATCGAATCCCACATCAGGCTCCCGGTGCATGGAGCCTGCTTCTCCCTCTGCCTGTGTCTCTGCCTCTCTCTCTCTCTCTGTGACTATCATAAATAAATAAAAAATTAAAAAAAAAAAAACCTGGTTGAATATTTTGCATTTACAGCATATCTCATTTTGGAGTTGTCAAGTTTTAAATGCTTGACAGTCACATGTGGTTAAGTGGCTCCCATACTGAGCAGCATAGCCTTAGATTATTGAAATTAGCTTCTGTTTGAATTCATCGAAGGGGACTGCCTTAGCTTAAGTATTCATCATCTTTTGCCCAGATTATTCCAGTAGACTCCTAACAGTTCTCCTTGTCAATCTAGCCTCTATACTGCTGCCAAAAAATGATCTTCTTAATATGTTAATATGATAGTCTATCATTATAATCCCCTGCATAAAATCCTTCAGTGGCTCTTTATGGCTGGATAAAAATCCAAATTCCTTAGATTGTAATATAAACCTTGTATTTGGCCCTGATTCTCTCTCCAGTTCTACTTACTACTCTTCCTCTTCTCTCCCATGTTGGCTATAGTAAATTTCTTGCTGTCATATTCTCCTTCCTGCCTTTAAATGTTTTCCCTATATTTAAGACATCCTCCCCTCAATCCTTGCACATTTAACAAACATCTGTTCCTAGTTCAGTGTTACATTCTCAGTAAAACTCTCCCCATTTCCTGCCAGGGAAAGTTAGAGATGTACTGCTCTAAACTCCCTTCTACAGCATCTGTCACAATTGCAACAGAGTCAGATTTTATGAGGGTCTGGCTCTAAAAGGACCCTAGAAAACTAAAATCAGAGTCAAATTACCTTTGGAAATTTTTAGAAAAGCACAGCCATAGTGGAAGCTGAAATTTGCTATACTCTGCAGTCCTAAAAGCACCTTCCTCTGGGAATTGGACAGATCTCCACTTCACAGATGAGGAAATATCAAAAAGATTATGGCTCGTGTGACATTTCAAATAGTAAGGTTGCTAACAATATCCTTGGTATGCCCATAATCATCAACACTGCTCTTCCAACTTTTTTTTTTAAGATTTATTTATTTATTCATGAGACACAGGAAGAGAGAGGCAGAGACATAGGCAGAGGCAGAAGCAGGCTCCCCACAAGGAGCTCGATGTGGGACTCGATCCTGGATCCCAGGATCATGCCCTGAGCCAAAGGCAGAGGCTCAACAGCTGAGCTACCCAGGCATCCCCGAACAACTGGTTTAAAAAAAAAAAAAAAGCTGGGATACTACGATTTAAGGAGGTTATTCTTCAGTTTCATCTTCTTGCTTCTATTCTACCCTATTCTAATCATTAAGATGAAAGTTGGAATGATCATTTCTCTAGGCAGACTATTTTTTCTTCACAGATGTCTCCTTCCTCCTCCTATTCTTCCATTCCTTTTTAGGTCAAGAAAGATGGTATTTAATTCTTAAGACTGTAGGTATGTGAGGGAGACTATAGCAAAAATTTTAAAAACATCTTTCAAAAACACCTTTAAATATCTGTCAAATTCTTACCTGATCCTAGTAAAGCATCAATGACAAAAATATCTAAATACTTTTCCATTTTTAAAGGGGAGGGAGCAGGGCTTGCAGGCACCCTGCAACTTCCAGTTTACTGAGGGTGGCCTGAGACCTCAGAACAACTTGTGTGTCAGTCATTCTAAAAGAGACATTATGGAATGCCCGAAATTCCCTACTCCCAAGGAAAGGGCTGTTCTCAGGTTCAGAATGTGTCTGCGAAACTCCCAAAGCCTTAGGGTATAGGTGACCAATTTGGTGGATTCCCTAAACATGCTCACCATCCCTACAAGAAGAGAGAAAGATAAAAGTGATCTATTCCTGCAATTTTGGAGGATTTAGAAAGCTGACACCAGGAGAGAAGACGACTGACTGCTTAGGCTATCCTGTTGCTGACCAGATACTGTCACTTTAGTGGGAACGTGATGGCCCCAGTGTAAGGTGGTAGATTTCTTACATCATTTTACCACAGGGACATTATTTTTGAGTTAATGTTAGGACATCTTATTAGTCTGTTTTGCCATAATTTTTTTTAGTTTTTATTTAAACTCAATTTGCCAGCATACAGCATACCCCAGTGCTCATCTCATCATGTGCCCTTTAATGCCCATCAACCAGTTACCCCATCCCCCTCACCTCCCCTTGTGCAGCCCTTTGTTTCCCAGGGTTAGGAGTCTCTCATAGTTTGTCTTCCTTTCTTTTTCCCAACTCAGTTTCCCTCCTTACCCTTATAGTCCTTTTCATCATTATATTCGATGTATGAGTGAAACCATATAATTGTCCTTCTCTAACTGACTTATTTCACTCAGCATAATGCCCACCAGTTCCATCCATGTCAATGTAAATGGTAGGTATTCATCCTTTCTGATGGCTGAGTGATATTCCATTGTGTGTGTGTGTGTGTGTGTGTGTGTGTGTATGTGTGTGTGTCGCGCATAAAATGGTCAATGGTTGGGGCACCTGGGTGGCTCAGTTGGTTAAGTGGTTAAGCATCTGCTTTCAGCTCAGGTCATGATCCCAGGGTTCTGGAATCAAGCCCCACATCGCATCCGGCTCCCTGCTGAACAGGGAGCCTACCTCTCCCTCTCCCCCTGTTTGTGCTCTCTGTCAAATAAATAAAATCTTTAAAAAAAATAATGGTCAATGGTTAACATGTTACACAAATTTTTACATCAATTTTTAAAAATGAAAAAGTATATGAGAAAAATACTGCACGATTACCAAAACTATCATAAATTCCTTCAATGTGCATATATGAGACATTTGTTTCTATAAGGTTGTCCAGAATAGCTCTTGAATCCTAAGACTGATGGGATGTGCTCTGAGAGAAGAGATTAATGTCGGAATACTTAGCTCTTAGGATGTGATTAAGCTCATTTTGTTCATCAGTAAAGTGGCATCAGAACATTCTTTCTAGCATATTAAAGGAAATGAATCCTAATTAACATCTCTAATAGCTCAGTGAGCCTCCTTGTCTTTTAAGTAAAAACTAGTGAGCTTTTTTTTTTTTTTAAATCATGAGTAATTTTGAATCATGTCTTAGAAACATCAGTGGAAGAATGTATATGGTAAGGGATAAACAAATGCATGGAGTAAAAAAAGAGTTGGAAGGACCCTTAGCAATAAGCATAGGAATAACATTTTATTTTTTAAAGATTTTATTTATTCATGAGAAACACAGGGAGAGAGGCACAGACACAGGCAGAGGGAGAAGCAGGCTCCATGCAGGGAGCCCGATGTGGGACTCGATCCCAGGACTCCAGGGTCACGCCCTGGGCCAAAGGCAGGCGCTAAACCGCTGAGCCGCCAGGGCTGCCCCCCTCTCCCTCTCTCTTAAAAAAAAAAAAAATTGGAGGGTAAATGTATAAGACATAATTAATTAAGATTTTTTTCATATAACAGTAAATTAACAAGGTAATTTAATGATATCTGAACCAAAACACTTCTGTTTTATCAACTTTTTGTATAATAAAAAATAATTCCTCATAAGGGTGATTGGTTTTTTTAAGGACTCAAGAGATTTTTCAGCCCTTTAATGAATAGCTTCTATGAATAAAACACTCTGCAAGGAGAACACAGGCAACACCCTTTTTGAACTTGGCCACAGTAATTTCTTGCAAGATACATCCACAAAGGCAAAAGAAACAAAAGCAAAAATGAACTATTGGGACTTCATCAAGATAAGAAGCTTTTGCACAGCAAAGGATACAGTCAACAAAACTAAAAGACAACCTACAGAATGGGAGAAGATATTTGCAAATGACATATCAGATAAAGGGCTAGTTTCCAAAATCTATAAAGAACTTATTAAACTCAACACCAAAGAAACAAACAATCCAATCATGAAATGGGCAAAAGACATGAAGAGAAATCTCACAGAGGAAGACATGGACATGGCCAACAAGCACATGAGAAAATGCTCTGCATCACTTGCCATCAGGGAAATACAAATCAAAACCACAATGAGATACCACCTCACACCAGTGAGAATGGGGAAAATTAACAAGGCAGGAAACCACAAATGTTGGAGAGGATGCGGAGAAAAGGGAAGCCTCTTACACTGTTGGTGGGAATGTGAACTGGTGCAGCCACTCTGGAAAACTGTGTGGAGATTCCTCAAAGAGTTAAAAATAGACCTGCCCTACGACCCAGCAATTGCACTGTTGGGGATTTACCCCAAAGATTCAGATGCAATGAAACGTCGGGACACCTGCACCCCGATGTTTCTATCAGCAATGGCCACAATAGCCAAACTGTGGAAGGAGCCTCGGTGTCCATCGAAAGATGAATGGATAAAGAAGATGTGGTTTATGTATACAATGGAATATTACTCAGCCATTAGAAACGACAAATACCCACCATTTGCTTCAACGTGGATGGAACTGGAGGGTATTATGCTGAGTGAAATAAGTCAATTGGAGAAGGACAAACAGTGTATGTTCCCATTCATTTGGGGAATATGAATAATAGTGAAAGGGAATATAAAGGAAGGGAAAAGAAATGTTGGGAAATATCAGGAAGGGAGACAGAACATAAAGACTCCTAACTCGGGGAAACGAACTAGGGGTGGTGGAAGGGGAGGAGGGCGGGTGTTGGAGGGGAATGGGTGACGGGCACTGAGGTGGACACTTGACGGGATGAGCACTGGGTGTTTTTCTGTATGTTGGTAAATTGAACACCAATAAAAATTAATTAAAAAAAAAAAACACTCTGCAAAGTGCTATGATATGAGGCAGCAAAGATTTAAAGATCCAGAATTCTACAGTACCATCTCATAGTAATATCTCATAGAACTTATTCATTACTATACTCAGGTTCATCATATATCATTGCAGAAATATAATGACTACTGTGCTCAGCAAATTTAACAAATGTTATTGTACTATCAGCAATCTGATGCCAGATTAATTTACACAACCAAGTGTACAACTAATGAATGAAGCAGACTACTGAGACTTTTCAAAATCTGATTTATCAAATGCCAATCCATCTAGATTTCTAAACCATAAGAATACCATTAAAAAGTTTTTTTGTACTGTAATAATATACAATATCTGCTCTCTATCAAAGAAAAATGAAATGGAGATAAGAAATCATTTTTATTTCTCCTTAATGCCTAACTTATGTGACAAAAATAATATTCTGATAAAGAATATTAACAACAGAAGACTGAAGCAAGAGATTACTGTTCACAGGGCCTAAAATAAGATTAATTTAGAATTTATCTAGACCAATCTGACATCTCACACAAAAAATTTTTTACATCCCTGATGTAAGTCATTAAACTTCTGTTCAAGTGAACTCATAAAGTAATATATTCTGTTTTAAAAAACAGTCTTAAAAATTAGAAAAAAAAATCTAAGATGCAATCTGCTGTCCTACAGCTTTCCTATAATTCTCTAGTCCCAGTTTGGCTCTCCAGACCTACTGAGGTCCACATTTTATTCTCTAAGACCAGGCCTCAAATTTTCAAAATTGACTGATATATTCACTAATGTCCTCTTCTAAGAAAGCATACTCTGTAATCAATTTACCATTTCTGAAAAAATAGTAAAGAACCTACATCATCCTATTCTCTTCTCCCTGTGTTTCTTTTTTAACGCTCCAAGCACGTATCTTCTGTGAGGCATTAATATTATAGGTATCGGAGATACAGCAGTTACTAATATAGACATAGGCCCTATCTCATAAAATTAACAATTTAGGGATATGCTCCAGTTAATCAACATGTATCTTAAAATCTACCATCCCAGTTCAACACAATTTGAATATAGTGGAATTATCCCAAACAGTACATATAACAATGCAACTAAGGAGTCATATTAAACTTATTTTTTAATAGCCTAGTCATTTTTTGAGTTACACTGAGCCTGTAGTTAATTTATTTTTTTAAATAAATATATAGGAATGCCTGGGTGGCTCAGTAGTTGAGCATCTGCCTTTGGCTTAGGTAATGATCCCAGAGTTCTGGGATCGAGTCCCACATCAGACTTCCTATGGGGAGCCTGCTTCTCTCTCTACCTATGTCTCTCTCTGTGTCTCTCACGAATAAGTAAGTAAAATCATAAAAAAAAATTAAAATAAATAATTATATGCCAAGTATATACTAGGAACTATGAACGTAACAAGAGAGTATACTCTTGCCCTCAGAGAGTATGATACCCCATAAGGAAGATAAACAAGTAGACAGCTATAAAGCAGTGAGATGAGTATAATAAGGGGTATCTACAGTGTGCTAGGAGAACATAGTGGAAGATTATGTAACTTGGAATATACCACAGCTTTCCTAACCAATAGCCTGGAGTGAACTGGTTGTGTCTCCAGTAGACCAAAAATGCTCATGGCAAGTAGCACTTCTGCTTCCTCTATTTGAGTCTGCTTATCACACCCATTTCCAAACTCTTTATGTAGGTATAACATGACAGTGAATTCAAAATTTGGTTGTTTTTTTTTTTAACATTTTATTTATTCATGAGAGAGACAGAGACAGAGAGAGAGAGGCAGAGACACAGAGACACAGGATCACACCCTGGGCTGAAGGCGGCGCTAAACGGCTGAACCACCCAGGCTGCCCTCAAAATTCGATTATTAAGCAAACCTATAAAATATGACTGAAAAAAATGATAATTTCTATGAAAATAAAGCTGAATGTATACATTTGGCCAAGTTGTTAAACACGAAACTGCTGTCTAATTAGATTAGGAAGACTAAAGATTAGGGTAGAAAATTGTAAAACTCTAGAAGGATTTTGCTTTCAGATTTCTTTGAAATGGCTTTAAATTCTCATTCCACTTTAAAGATACATGATTCATTATGTGTGAAGTTTATATTAAGAAACATCACAAAAAAATTATAGTTAGCAGATCCTTCTTCAAAGGAAAAAAGCCTTGGTCCTAAAACATATTGATGAAACATACATATGCAGGTTTTAAGAGAAAACGTTTAAAATATACATATGACCTTTCTTTATAGTTTACCAGACTTTTTGATTAATTAGTACCAATTACAGTGGGAAGAAAGGACTTCAGCTGCAACAGTCCCCCCAAAAAGAAACAAAGATGCCAAAAGGAATTTCAGGATGCTGCTGTGTAAAGGTGATTAAAGATTAAAACCAGAATCTGAAAAGGTAAAAGCTGAAAGGAGCTGGGACCCAAGTTAATAAAATCAGCAACACAGCATGAATAAAGCAGATCTGGATTTGTTTACCAAACTCTGAAATGCTGGGATAAAAGCAGTCTCTAAAAAAGAGGATTTCATTGGTGCAAAATCATTCCCACTAGAAAATAAACTCCATGAAAACCAAGGATCTTGTTTATTTTCACTCACTGATTTACCCCCTCACCCTGAGTGGGCTTTAGAACACCTGGAATGAGGTAGGCCTTCAATAATTCTTTATTTAGGGTTGAATGAATCAACTGCATGAACTAGCCACAACATTTTTTGACATTTATAAAAAAAAGGAATACCCTTGAAATTTGAGCAATGTAAACTTAAGATAAGCAGAGGACAGTGTGACTTGACCCATCAAAAAACAAACTTAAGAGCCCAAACAATTTCCCAGCATCTTCTCTCACTCCTTTCCTATGGAACCTTACTCTAGTTTTACTGACTGTCTCACCATTTCTCAGGACTTTGTCCCTATTCTCTTGGCTGAAGTGCTTCCCTAGCTTCCCCTTTCTCCACCTATTAAAATTGATGCCTCAAAAGAATATATACAAATGGCCAATAAACACATGAAAAGATGCTCAACATCATTAGTCATCAGGAAAATACAAATCAAAACCACAATGAGATGTCATTTCATACTAGGATTGGGCTAAATTTTATTTTTTATTTTTTAAAGATTTTATTCATTTATTCATGAGAGACAGAGAGACAAGCAGAGAGAGAGAGAGAGAGGCAGAGACGCAGGCAGAGGGAGAAGCAGGCTCCATGCAGGGAGCCTGACATGGGAGACGTGGGACTCAATCCCGGGTCTCCAGGATCATGCCCTGGGCCGAAGGTGGCGATAAACCGCTGAGCCACCTGGGCTGCCCAGGATTAAGCTAAAATTTAAAACATAACAACAACACATGTTGACTAAATTGTGGAAAAACTGGAACCCTCATGCACTGCTGGTAGGAATATAATATGGTATAGCTGCCTTGGGAAACAGTCTATTTCTAGCAATTCCACTCATAATTTCAATACCCAAGATTCCTAAAAATATATGTCCACACAAAAACTTGTATATGAATGTTCACAGCAGCATTATTCATAATAATAGTCAAAAAGTAGGAACTCAAATGTCCATCAACTGATAAATGGAAAAATGAAATGTAGCATGTCCATATAGTGGAATATTTGTCAGCAGAAAGGAATCAAGTACTGATATGTGCTACAATATGAAAATTTTATACTTGAAAATATTATACTAAGTGAAAGAAGTTAGACACATACTATAGGATTCCATTTGATATGAAATGTCCACAAATAGGGAAATCTACACAGATAGAAAGTAGATTTGTAAATGCCAGAGTCTGAGTGAAGGGAAGAATAAAGGAATCAACATAGGTATGGGGTTTCTTTTGGGGGTGAAAAAATGTTCTAAAGTGGATTGTGGTGATAGTTTCATAACTTTGCAAATATATTAAAAGCCACTGAATTTTTTTTAAACAAATATATTTTTTTTCAAGATTTTATTTATTTATTTGACAGAGAGAGAGCACAAGTAGAGGGACCGGCAGGCAGAGAGAGAAGCAGGCTCCCAGGTGAGCAGGGAGCCCAATGCAGGCAGGACTCAATTCCAGGACCCTGGGATCATAACCTGAGCCAAAGGCAAATGCTTAACTGTCTGAGCCACCTAGGTGCCCAATGAATTGTTTATTTCTTTGTAAGGTTTTATGTATTTTGTTTGAGAGAGAGAGAGAGCATGTGCAAGCACAAGCACACAGGAGCAGAGGGAGGGGCAGAAGGAGAGAATCTCAAGCACAATCGTGCTGAGGGCAGAGCCTAATTTACCATCAGTACAGTGCTGATATTGAATCATATTAAAGCTATGACATTGGACTAGATCACCAAGGTGACAGCAACCTGTAACATCACAAGGTAGTAGACATCAGAGCACAAAAGAACTAGAAAAAATTTTGTAACAATCAGTCATCCTAAAACTGGATGGACCTAGCATTTCTTGAAGAAAACTGCATTGCATGAAAGAAGCTCAAATTACTTATGCCTTGGAAGATTTTCTGATTTTCCTCAATTTAAAAATATATGCAGGGCAGCCCGGGTGGCTCAGAGGTTTAGCGTCACCTTCAGCCCAGGGCGTGATCCCAGAGACCTGGGATCAAGTCCCAGGTCAGGCTCCCTGCATGGAGCCTGCTTCTCCCTCTGTCTGTGTCTCTGCCCGCCCCCCCGCCCCGCCCGTGTGTCCGTGTGTCTCTATGAATGAATGAATGAACGAATATAATAAATAAATATATATATGCAGCATATATATATGTGTATACACACACACACACACACACATATGTGTATATATATATATATATATATATATGCAGCTAGTCAAAGGAGAGGTCCAGCATCCGTGGGATATGGGACTTAAGACCAAGACCCAATTAAGCATTCCACAAGAGCATTCCAAGTCTCAGAAAAAGAATTAAACAACCATTGCTCAAGAAAATACCCTCTGAAAAATGCCCAACACAAAATTATGCCAATTTTTATTAGAAATCTCCCATATTACATTTTAAAAAGACAAAATAATAAAAACAGATATGTTTGCCATATCAGTAGCCACTGCCTTGAGTTCTGCACCCTCCATAAAATTATTGCTCTCAAACACATAATCCAGAACTTTTGTGCTATGCAAATTAAACACCAGCGACTGTGGTTCAATTTTAATGAAACTGAATACAGTAGAACACAGCAGTTCTATATCTATGGAGGATCAACAGTTTTTAAAAACAGTATATAGAAGAAAACAAAGGCAGTAATCTCTTTGACATCAGCCTTGGCAAAATTTTTCTAGATATGTCTCCTCAGGCAAGGGAAACAAAGCAAAAATAAACTACTAGGACTAAATCAAAATAAAAAGCTTTTGCACTGCTAAGGAAAATACCAACAAAATGAAAAGGCAACCCACTGAATGGGAAAAGAGATTTGCAAATCATGTATCTGATAAAGGGTTTTAATATCCAAAATATACAAAGAACTTATATAACCCAACACCAAAAAATCCCACAAATAATACAATTAAAAATGGACAGAGGGGATCCCTGGGTGGCGCAGCAGTTTAGCGCCTGCCTTTGGCCCAGGGCGCGATCCTGGAGACCCTGGATCGAATCCCACGTCGGGCTCCCGGTGCATGGAGCCTGCTTCTCCCTCTGCCTGTGTCTCTGCCTCTCTCTCTCTCTCTGTGTGACTATCATAAATAAATAAATAAAATTTTAAAAAAATTTAAAAAATTAAAAAATAAAAATGGACAGAGGACCTGAACAGATATTTCTCCAGAGATGACATACAGATGGCCAACAGACACACAAAAAAAAATGTGTCTTAACATCATCTGTCATCAGGGAAATGCAAATCAAAACCACAACAAGATATCAACTTACACCTGTCAACATGTCTAAAATAAAAAAAAATAAAAAAATAAAAAAAAAAAAACAAGAAATAACAGTGTTGGCAAGGATGTGGAGAGAAAGGAACCTTTATGCACTTTTGGTGGGAATATAAATTGGTCCAGCCACTGTGGAAAATATGGAGGTTCCTACAAAAAAAATTGTAAGTAAAAATACTACATGATCCAGTAATTTCATAAGTGGGCATTTACCCAAAAAAAAAAACAAAAACCCTAATTCAAAAAGATATATGCACCTCTATGTTTACTGCAGCATTATTCACAATAGCCAAGATACAGAAGCAATCTAAGTGTCTATGGATTGATGAATGGATAAAGAAGATGTGGTGTGTGTGTGTGTGTGTGTGTGTGTATAAAATGGAGTATTAGTCATAAAAAATAATGAGATCTTGACAAGTGCAGCAACATGGACAGACCTAGTGGGTATTATGCTAAGTGAAATAAGTCAGAGAAAGATAAATACTGTATCCCTTATATGTGGAATCTAAAAAAACAAACAAACAAACAGTTTCATAAATACAAAGAATTTAAGATTGCCAGAGATTGAAGAGCGAGGGGGTGGACAAGTAAATGGTACAGGGGATTGGTAGGTATAGGCTTCCAGTTATGGGATGAATAAGTTCCAGGGATGAAAGGTACAGCACGGGAATTACAGCAGGTACTGCAACTGCATTGTATGGTGACAGATGGTAGCTACACTTGTAGTGAACACAGTATAACACAGAGTTGTCAAATCACTATGTTGTGAGGGGGCCTGAATGGCTCAGTTGGTTAAGCAACTTGCCTTCGGCTCAGGTCATGATCCCAGAGACCTGGAATAGAGTCCCACACCTATTCAGGGAAAGCCTGCTTATTATTCTTCTCCCCCCTCCCTGCTCATGCTCTTTCTCTCTCTCAAATAAATAAAATCTTTATTTAAAAAAAAACAATTTCATACACCTGAAATTAATGTAACATTGTATGTCAACTATACCTCTATTTAAAAAATATGTGGCCAAATTTTGAGATTTCTGTGCAAAGTCTGAAATTTTATATAACATTTTGAACATACATTTTTCTAGAAAGCCAGTTCAAACATTTTATTACATTCTCAATGGAATCCATAATATCCACATAGTTTAAAAGTTTTAGGCTTGGGGGCGACGCCTGGGTGGCTCAGTCAGTTAAGCATCTACCTTCAGCTCAGGTCATGATCCAGGGTCCTGGGATCGAGCCCCATGTCCAGCTCCCTGCTCAGTGGAGAGTCTGCTTCTCCCTCTCCACACCATCCCCCCAGCCATGCTCTCTCTCAAATAGTAGGTAAAATCTTTTTAAAGATTTTAGGTTTGAAAATTAACATTGCTAGAGACCTGGAAATCAAAATAAACCACAAACTGAATGTGTCAGAAATGAAAAATTACTAAATTTCAAAAGTAGAATACACAACTTTCACATCTTTCAAAGCAATTATCATCAATTGATGATAAGAAATTTGTCCAGTTCAAACTACATTCAGACATGATGAAAATTCTCTGAGAACACGCTCCAATTTCCTTAAAAGAACAAGTACATTGATACTTCTGTAAGCTTTTTTTTTTTTTCCTTTTTTTTTCTTTTTTTCTGTAAGCTTTAAACTTTAGAGGGACACAGACCTAGGACCTTATATTCAAGTTGCAGCTGTCAGTTACCAATGAGGTTATTAGCTAGTTCTCCTGCTTCTAATAACCAGTCACCATTTATCTCCTATTTTACTCCAGCATCTGAAAAAAAAGGCTTTTAAATTGGAGAAATGGATAAAACCAAGAAAGGTTCTTGGTTAAATGGCTAAAATGGGAAACGGAAGGAGAGGCAGAAACAAGTTTAATTACTATTTTCAATTTGGTTCAATTTATCCAGTATTCAAAGAAATTCACACTTTCCTGATTCAAAAGCTTCTGATATATTTAACATTAGACATAAAAGTTGACTTAAAGTCTCTTCAGTTCTGGGGTCCTGAGTGGCTCAGATGATTAAGCATCTGCCTTCAGCTCATGTCATGATCTCCAGGTCCTGGGGTCAAACCCCCTCCCCCACTGGGCTCCCTGTTCAGCAGGAATCTGCTTCTCCCTCTACCCCTGCTTGTGCTTCTCTCTCTCAAATGAATAAAACATCTTTAAAAAAGAAAAAGTCACTTCAGCTCTATACATCATACCAAACATTTACATTCTTATTATGTGGTAAGAACTGTTTTTAGCACTTTTTTTGTATTAGCTCATTTAATCCATGTGCACGTATATAAATGTATTTGTTTTGTTGTGTCCTTAAGGCCAATGGCAAACTGACTTTTGCGGAGTCTTAAATTCCCTGGACTGATAAGAATTACCAGTATAAAATCCCAAATAGCCCTGTAAGTTCACATTGGGATTTGATTCAGAAGTAGGATTTTTCGTAAGAAGAATCTTTGAAGTCCTGAATCCTGGCATCAGAGTTATCACAGGCCTGGACTAACGGTCCTACTGTGGCTCTGTTCAACCTAGGATTACATTCTTTTCACAATGCATATAAGAATCTTAGTTCAAAACTCACTCAAATATCAGATGAACCCTGTAATTGCCTTGGTCTCTCCAGCAGAAAATGACTTCCTATATCCATTCTACTCACCATAATAGACAAACTGTACCTAGCCTAAAAATAAAGCAAAGTAGAAAGATATTTCTAGACTTCCCACTTGGGGACCATGAAGGTCTTCACCCAGACTTGACAGATAATTATCTCACTCAGGGAATGTTTACAAAAGAATGAGTAATGAAAAGTGAATATTTTATAATGTTCAGTGGAAAAAATATGGTAAAAGGATATATAAGGTAGGAGAAAAACTATATAAGATCACACCCAAAAACAAAAGGAAATATAGTAAAACAGTAACAGTGGTTGTGGCTGGGGTTTACATTTCTAAAACATTTTTTTATTTTCTAGTTGTCTTTAATAACCTGTGTTAATTCATGCTCTTTAAATATTGTCAAATTACAAACTATATATATGACCTATATAATAACTAATCTAGGTAAGTTAGCTTTATATTAGGTATTTATTTATCTCATACCAAAATGTTATTTCCTACACAGGTGTCATTCTACAGAACCATTTTCTGATCATTTCCTCAAATCTGTATCAAAAAACTTAACTTACATTCTTCCTCCATTTTATTTGTTCTCCACTCCTCCCTGAAAAATACCTACTTAGTAGCAATCATCAAGACTTTATTGCAGAGTGTAAAATTACTCTGGATTTAAAAGCAACATTATAACCCAACATCTAACAGGCCATTGGAATAAAAGTAAACATTTGCTTAAATGTGCACTTCCTGTATTCCATTTTAAGTATCTTTGTCCTATAAAAATATAGTAATATTTGATTGAAATATTCAACAGCAACCAAAATCTATGTTGAGTTTACAGTTCTCAAAGTGAATTTCCAAAAATATCACACTAACACATTCAAATTTAGTTGGCATAGACATGTTTGCAAAGTTTAACAGAAACAAACAGCCCAAGACTTGCACATGGAGAACTGCAGCTCTGAGTTTCTCTCTTTGCAGCAAATGTTCTTCATTAGCTGTTATTCTTTTCTCCTTCAAAGAGTTTTTCTCTCAGGTCACTGCCACATTGTTTCCTATTAGAAGTTAGTACTGGGTGCCTGAGGCTATACATACACACATATGTGTATACATATACATATATACGTGTATGTGTGTGTGTATATATAGGATATGTATATATATAAAACTTCAGTCTATATTCCTGGTAGATTCAAATTTATATTTGTTTGTATTTTACCTTTACTTTTTTGTGTTGAACACATTTTCAAACATACCTAAGGACAGAGAATAAGGAAAAGTATAATGAAACTCCATGTACTTGTCATTCAGCTTCAACAATATTAGTAATTGGTCATTCTTGTTTTATTCCTCTCCCAACTTTTTAAGGGGAGGAAGTGAGTGCTGGAGTATTTTAAAACAAATCTTAGACATGATTAGAAAAAATTCTCCCTAGCAAACTTGAAGGTGTAAAAACATTTGTCTTCTTTCACTTAAACCTTACCATATTAAAAATATCTAAAGTATTAAGGTACTAAACTTAATGTCTACGATAGCTTATGTTAGAATGAGACTTTTAGAACTAAAAGGAAACATAGAAATCATAATTTCTTGCTATTCAAATTGTGATAAGCAAGCCAGCAGCACTGGCATACCCAGGAGCTTCTTAGAAATGCAGAGCCTCAGGCCCAGCCCAAACCTACTGAACCAGACTCAACATTTAAACAAGATCTGTAGGTGACTGGCATGCTCATTAAACTTTCTGAAGGGCAGCTGAATCTACTCCACTCAGTTGAGAAAACAGAAGCCTGGAGAGGTTAAGTGACTCTTCCTACAAGAGTAAAAACCAAACTATCTGATTCTGAGACCAGGTTTTTTTCCTCACATGACATACTGCCTCTCAACAAACCTGATTCCCACCACATCCTTCTGGAAATGAATTCAACAACTGAATTTTCCATACATATATATTTTTTAATTCATGAGAACCTGACATTTTCCCAAGTCTACCATATGTAAATTAATCAAACTTCCTTCTTTGGGTAAAAGGACAGATCTTTTCAGCAAGAGTGCCTTCAAGGAGACCAATTTAATTAATTAATGGTTATGTATTTTTTTTAAAGGTCAGTGCTACAGTCTCCTTATGTAGAGAATATATTATTGAGTGCAGCTGAAAACTCAGACCTTTGATCAATAAACACAATACTGAAAGCCAGGCTCATTTTCTAATTGTGGCTTCAGTAGGCAAGTTCAGAAATGCATTAAAATGTACCACTTGCTCCCATAGCAATGATAATCAAGTCTTCTTGTTACACTAAAAAGGCACTGCCTTTTTTTCCCCTTAATTCTAAGAAATTATGATTTTATTAATAAAAATGTAAATAAAACCTCAGATTAAAATTATTTTAAAAGGCAAATATTAATTATGGTATCTAAGTATTATTTTAAAAATTATTTTTTCGGCCATATGGGCTTTCATAAGAGGCCATTCTTAATTTTCAGAACAGAAGTTTATGACACGTAGGAATTCCAGAGGCTTCTGAAGAACAATATTAAGAAACCTATTATTTATAGATAAAAAGCTTTTGAATGTTTCAGTGGTGTGTGTTTTCTTAACAAAATACACAGTGGAGGGTAAAAAAAAGTCAAAAACAATACTATTCCTTCAAGAATACTGGTAGAAGAGTAAACTGGTACAGCCTTTACAGAAGGCAGTTTGATAATACACAATAAAAAAATAAATTATGCATGCCGCTTGACCCAGTAGTTACCCTCAGAAATGTGACCTCAAGAAATAAAAATGTGTGCAAAGATCTTCCTACCAGAAATTCTGTGCAATACTGTTTATAATTTTAAAAATGTGAAACAACCTAAGAACCTATAGGAAGGCAATATATAAATAAAACTGCATTATTAAGTATATGGTGTTTTACCATTAAAAGAATAATGGAGGGATCCCCGGGTGGCTCAGCGGTTTAGCGCCTGCCTTCGGCCCAGGGCGTGATCCTGGACACCCAGGATCGAGTCCCACATTGGGCTCCGTGCATGGAGCCTGCTTCTCCCTCTGCCTGTGTTTCTGCCTCTCTCTTTCTCTCTCTCTGTGTGACTATCATAAATAAATAAAAATTTAAAAAAAAAAAAAAAAGAAAAGAAAAGAGTCCAACACTTGATTTTGGCTCAGGTCATATCTCAGGTTCCTGAGATCCAGCCCTATGTCAGACTCCACACTTGGTCTGGAGCTGCTGGAGACTTTCCCTCTCCTTCTGCTCTGCCCACTGCACACTCTGAAATAATAAATAAATTGTTACAAATGAAAATAAAATAAAATGGAATCATCTCTAAAACATAGTATTGAGTTTTAAAAGGTTAAGAAGGTTAAGGTTGTATACTGTGAAATTATACAATTAATAAAACATATGAAACAAAAATATTTAAATCATGTTATATACTAATATTACCTATAACATATTAAATACATACAAACTACTTACGTTGCATCTTCATGCATAGAATAGGTACAACTATGATGTCCACTAAAATGTATCAGTAGCGATCTCTCCACAGTTCGATTGCTATTTTTCTTTACTTTTTCCATGTCATGTATAGCCCAAATTTTCTAAAAAATCGTGTATGATATATTCACAATGTTTTAAAATTACAATTACAGGGAATCCCTGGGTGGCTCAGAGGTTTCACGCCTGCCTTTAGCCCAGGGCATGATCCTGGAGTCCCAGGACTGAGTCCCACATCAGGCTCCTTGCCTGGATCCTGCCTCTCCCTCTGCCTGTGTCTCCACCTCTCTTTCTCTCTCTGTCTCTCGTGAATAAATAAATAAAATCTTAAAAAAAAAAAAATTACAATTACATTAAAAAAAAAAAAAAAGCAGAAAGCAGAAGTACAAATTCAAGGCCTGGGATGAATAAGGAAGTTTAGCAATGGAAAAAAAAAAACAAAAGCAAAAACCTCACCCACCTAACTACTAACAAACACTTCAGGTTTTTTGGAGAGTAGGAAAAAGGCAGAAATGAGAAAAAGAAGAAGGAACAATCTGAACCTGCTAAAACCAGAGATGCTCACCACTTTTGCCACATCAAAAATAGTGCAAGGAAAAGCTGCTCTTAAGTCTGCTAACCCCTAAACAAAATCAATCACACACTCTAGCCTTAGGAGCTCACTATGATGATCATTTAGCTCTAACTATACTCCAAGAGCCCTGTGTAAAGTAATATGGAAGTATATCAATCACCACAAAGTTTTATTCTTTTCAGTAATTCCACATAGAGAGCAATTGTGAATCTCCTTCTTTGTGATGTACCAATATGGATCAGAGCTTTACTGCCCCTCCTTTTCCTCTTTTTCTGGGGCTTGGAGCAAAAGGCAATTGCATTGGTGACACTTCCTAAGAACATGAGTTTTCAGTTTTCCCATCAAAGATTATTCCAGTGAAATCAAAAGAATGGTAAAATAAGAAAAGTCAGCCACAGTTCTTTGATCTGTGGAAACTTGTAGGTTTTCTGGGTCTAACTTCAAGTTTTTTTTAGAACTCCTAAAATTTAGATGCAAGATCCAAATAACTTGATTCCTAGTCTTTTAGTACCCAAGGGTCGCAAGCTTTTATTTAGGGCAGCCCGAGTGGCTCAGCAGTTCAGCGCCACCTTCGGTCCAGGGCGTGATCCTTGTGTCCCAAGATCGAGTCCCAAGTCGGGCTCCCTGCATGGAGCCTGCTTCTCCCTCTGCCTGTGTCTCTGCCCCACTCTCTCTCTCTCTGTTTCTCTCATGAATAAATAAATAAAAATCTTAAAAAAGAAAAAAACAAGCTTTTATTTACAAGGCTTATCTGACCTTGTAAATAAAACTGGATATTATATTAACAATTATTTGAACCCATACTTCATGAACAAAACAAAAAAAATACACTGATGGATAAAAACACATTTCACACAATGCTCTAAATCAACTCCTGTTTATTACTTCCCTCTTAAAAGGACTGGATTAATTGCAGAGTAAAACCAAACATAAATCAATCTAATGAATAAGAATTGACTATATGTCCATTTAGCAATTGAAAGTTTCTTTTAGTATTTAAAACTCCATGGTTCTTCAAACTAGAAACCTCATGAATATAGTCTGATATTGATTTTTATTAACAAATGCAACTAACCATTTCATCCCTCATTAGGATTGACTGCAAATTCTTCTGGCCGCCACTTATTCAGCATTGTTAAAGCATTATCTATATGTAGGGAAAAAAGTATAGTTGTTCCTTCAAAGATCAATTCACCAAATATGCTTTAATTCAAATGGTAAATACATCATTTGGAACAAACATTTTAGCCACAGGTGAAAAGCAAAAAGCAAACTTTCTACCATTCTAGTACTGAAGATACTCCTTATTAGAGAGGAGAGGGAAAATAATCAGTTTCCGACCTGTTTTACTCGCACCTTTCCATTAGTGGAGGAAATGAACTAATAATGGCAAGTCAAGCTACTCTCCATAAGATACTTTTCCTCAGCAAATCAAATTCAAAGGCAAGCTTAAAGAACAGGGAACACAGAATGGAAGAGAGGAGGAGGACAGGTTCTCCTAAGCAATATTATAGTTCAGAATCTGCTCCATTAATCTAATTGAAAGTATTGGCAAGAATTTCCCAGCTAGATCAGCTAGATTGGGTGCCATTGGGTGCCTTCTATCATTCATTATGATGTGCTGCTCAAGCACATAAAGTTGCCAAAACACAAATATTTTAGAATTATGTCAGGCAAGGAGTAAAAATACAAGAAAAAAAATTTAAACCTACTATGTCCAACAGCTGGTCATTTTCAGAATTTATAGATAAATTTTTGTTAACAGTAAGGATACTCTGCCTGTATTTTGTTTCATTGTCCAACTTAAAGTGTAACAGAAATAGAAGAATCTGACAGCATTCATTAATATCTGTTAAGCAATTAAATACCTGATGCTTAATAAAAAATTTAAGAATACCAATGAAGTAGTGAAAGGAACAAAATCACACGATGTTAATCTACCAAGAAAAGAGTCGGTTGCTTACTGTGACCTTGAGCTTACTACTAAATAAAAAAATGTTTAACAATTTTGTAAGAGAAGGAAAGGGGGGAAGAAAAAGACACTCCAGGGGCTGTTGCCATCTTCTTTACTATTCTACCCATTAAAAAATACTCACAATTTTGTACCTAAAATGTTTTAAGTGTGCTTACTGATAGTCTTAATGTTGGTGTCTGCATGCTATCTTTGGCCCTTTTGTTCTTCTCTAGCTACAATCTCTCTCTTGGTGATTTTATCTAATCTCAAAGACTTAAATACATGCATAATTTAGAATTCCATTCTTTTCTAACTCCAAACTTACAAATCTTACTGCATACTTGACCAAGATATCTAACAGGCATCTCAAACTCAGCACATTTAAAACTGAATCCCTAATTTGCACCACCCCTTCTCTAACCCATGCCACCCACAGTCTTCCCCAATTAAATTGATGGCAACTCCATCTTTCAAGTTCCTCAAGTCAAAATCTTTGGAGTCGCCCTGGACTGCTGCTCCCTTTCTCTCACACCCCACCACTTGGTAATGAAATCCTACTGCTTCAATCCTTCCAAATATATCCAGAACCCAATCATATACCACCATCTGTTCTGAGCTGCCATTATATCTTACCTAGATTACTGCAAGCTTCCTAACAAATCTCCCTGTCCCCCTAAATTAAGTCTTTATATATGACTGCCAGATTTATGTTTTTAAAACTAAGTCAGGAGTCTCTATTGTGCAAATCCTGCAATGGCTCCAAATCTCTCTTTGAGTTAAAAACCAATACCCTGGACAGCCCCGGTGGCTCAGCGGTTCAGCGCCTGCCTTCAGCCCGGGGGTGTGATCCTGGAGATCCGGGATCGAGTCCCACGTCAGGCTCCCCACATGGAGCCTGCTTCTCCCTCTGCCTGTGTCTCTACTTCTCTCTCTGTGTCTGTCATGAATAAATAAAACCCTTTGAATAATACAAGGTCTTTCTGGCCTCCTGCGACCCTTCTGCCCTGTTATTCTACCCCATTTGTTCGTTTTCACGGACTCCTAAAGATTCTGTAAAGTCACGAGACAACCAACATGGCCTCACTGAAGGCCTTTGCTCTTCTTGTTCTCTCAGCCTGAAAGGGATTTATCTCAAATATCTTTCTTGGCTAACTCCCTTATTTCCCTCAAGTATTTGCTCAAAGATCACTTCTCAGTGAGGCTTACCCCATCCACACTATTTAAATTGCTCTCAGTCCCCTCCATACCAAAAAACAAAGGGGGGGGTGTCTTACCCTTGATGAACGCATCTCACCTAGCAAAGACTAGAGAAAAAATACTAGAATTACAAAAGTATTTGCATGAGAAAATGGAATGAGAGATTAGCTAGAACAGTTTTGTCAAGACTCCACTCATGTTTAGGGACTTGAAAAGATAACTCCATATACAAAGAATGAAGAAAAAAGGTCAACTAACAAAAAGAAGCTATATATTCTCAGAGCCCCTCTCTGAGTCATAAACATACAGCTGCTACACACTAATGTAAGAGAATCATGGAGGGGAAAACAAAACACAATTTAAAGCACAGCAAAGTATTTCCTTACCCACACATGGCAATATAGAAACAGCAATAAGATATACTCTAATTCCAGGCATATGCAAATAAAAAATAAATTCTGCTCCATATAACTATGTTTGTCTCTAAGAGGCTTACCTGAGGCTTGATGCTTAGTTTCAAAAAGAAAAAAAAGAATATCATCATTTAAATCTGATTAACCAACATGTGACTTCCTTAATTCATAGTTTTGGTTTTCAAAAAAGACAACTAACACTCCAATCAGTTTAGCTTAAAATAAAATGACAAACAGAAAAAACTGCATTTCAATAAAGAAATGAAAAAGCAATAATTTATTCAAACATGTACTGTGCACCTGTTAGGACTGATATGGCCTCAAGTACAGTGACTATAGTCGAAATGAGGTATAAATACCAGATGCATGAGCACTTTTTCCCTTTTCAATAAATTTATCAAATATATTGACCATATTGGCTACATATTCTGGAAGTTTTCCATTTCAACAAATGTGCAGTGAGCATCTATTATGTGCATGGCACTGTACCAGACGAAAAGAGGTTTTAAAGATGAATAATAGGTTATTATACTTGTTTCCTATGTATCCCAGATACCGTACACAATCTTACTAATCAACCCACCAACTTTATGAGTTAAATACATCCCTGTTATATAGATAATAAAATGTAACACCTAGAAAATTTAAGAGGCAAAACTAGCAAATAACAAAACTGGGATTCAATCTCAGCTTAAACTCAGATTAAACACCTGGGTTGCCCAGTGGTTAAGCGTCTGCTTTTGGCTCAGGGCATGATCCTGGAGTCCCAGGATGGAGTCCCAGGATGGCTCCCTGCCGGGGAGCCTGCTTCTCCCTCTCCGTATGTCTCTACCTCTACCTGTGTGTGTCTCTCATGAACAAAATCTTTTAAAAATATTAATAAACTCCAGAACCCATGCTCTTAACTACCATGCTAACCTGTTTCCCTCAAGAAGCTTCAAGTCTAGAGGGCAGAAAGGTATGCTTAGAAATAATGCTAATTAATACACCTAACCAGTTCTACCTCATTAGTGCCCAAAGTCTACCTGACAAAAAAAAAAAAAAAAAAAAAGCAAATGAAGTACTCATAGGTAAAGAGCGAATACATTTTACACTACAGAATTACTCCCCAAAAAATAAAATTTTAAATAAATGGCTTGTAGTAGTATATAATCCAGGAAATGAGAGCTTTACAAGAAAAATAAAATGAATAATAGGTGACAAAAAGCAACTAATTTTCAGCTTCTTTCTACTCTAAAAAAGCTGCTGTATAATAGCTTCAATTTCTTCAGTGATAAGAATTCTAATTCTGCCCAACTCCTCTCTTCCTAAACGTTGAGGACAAAATCAGATGATTTGTAATACAGCACAAAACTACAAGTATTTACCTAAAAACTGTTTTTTACAAATTCTAAATACTTCTGTAGAAAGGCTTCCTTCTGCCAAGCAAAACTACTTTTTGCACACGGGCTGCACAAAGCTTCCCAAGACAGATGGGCAGCCTGCAAGGCCTTCAAATCCTTTGTTTAAAAGGTGGCAAATGGGTCCTATTGACCATTAAAGTAAGCCAGGTTTCTGGGAAGCACTGACCCCAATAAAGACATTATGTTTCTTCATCTTGCAAAGCCAGAGCAGACAAAAGAACCAAACTAAAACAAGAGAAACCAAAGTAAGATTAGACTCAAACATTAAAATCCGTATCATACTAATTTGACACAAGCAGCCCCTATTTTTCAACAGCTGTCACAAAGCTAACCTACAAAAATGAGAAGATCAACCCCACTCTGTTTTAAAAATCGTAATCTATCATTCAACTAGGTAAAATCTCAGCAGTCGGTATGAACAAACTGCCAACCTCCTTTAAAGGAAAAAAAAGGGGCTCTCTTCTCATGTAAACCAGGGAGCTAATGGAAGAAAATCATATTTGAACATCTAAGACATTCCTAAATAGTGGCAAAGCTTCTCCCTAAAAAAGAAGTAGAAATAACCAGGTGAATCTCAAGTTACTATTGAATAAAAAAGCAGTCTCATAAGCTTTGAGACGAATTTATCGGACGAGTTTCCAGAACTTTTAATGCTAAATAATATTCTTAGTATCAATGACTGTAAGTAAAATAAGTTAATTTTAAAAATATAAATGATCTCCCTTGATCTGCATCCTAAATGATTTCAAGAGATCTACAGGATATTGATAAGAAACCTGCAAATATCTTTTACCAAGAAAACAAAGTTTACTACTCACATGCACTCTAAATCAAAATAAAATTTCTTTAAAAAAGAGTACTGCTTAATAATCAGAAGAGATTCATAATTTAGAGATGTTTAAAGTATTATAGATACTTTAAAGCATAATGAACTGTAGTGACTGATTCCTTTAGCCAGTCTGTTCTCAAATCCTACATTACTTCATTTGCCTCACAGCTTATTTTGTAAGAGATTCGAGTATATATGAACCTTTCCTTGAGTGTCTATTTTTTTATTGATTACATCCACAGCAACAAGGAAACAAAACAAGGGCAACTCACTCCAACTCCAGATTGGCTACCGGAAGAGGAGAATATGTGACGATCTAAGGGAAACAAGGCAGGGACTGTTGGAGTCCATGAATATTTCAGAAGAATAATGAAAAAGTGTGCCAGATGGGTTTGCTTGCAGCTGGCTAACAACTAAATTTCTGACCAAAGCCAAATGCTTCCTTACATAATTTATCAAGCACTTTTCAGTTCCCCTCCACTACAACCCTTTTCATTCTTTTATTTTATTTTACTTTTCTGTTTTTAAAAAGCAATACCACCATCACTTCTCTTTGAAACGAAGATTATATAACATTTTTAAAAGAGAAAAGAAAAGAACACCTGTGTGCCATGTACTGCTGAGTCTGAAGAATAAATCCAGGTGTTACTATCAAAGCAAAAATTGACAAAGAAGTGCTACAGAAGCTAACCACTTTCTTAAAGTACTTTAAAATAAACACTATTTGCCAAGGGTTAGCAACAGTTTCAAACACAAATCAATTCTGCATAGCCTCAGTGGTGAAGGTTCATCCTTCTTGGAGCACACTGTCCCTGCACATCTCTCCAGACTCAACTTCCCAACATTCCACCATATATTCCAGATACAGATGCAGCTGAGTTCACTTGTATTCTCAAGGTCTTTTAACAATAAAAATAAAAACTTATAAGCACCTCCTATGTGCTTGGCACTGTTCTAAGCATTTGACCAGCATATCCCAAGAGGAGTTGAGAGTACTATTATTATTAGGTAAAGAGAATTTACATAACTTGCCCAAAGCAGTCTGACTTCAGAGCCCAGGCTCAAACTCTGCAACAGTGCTTCTCTAAAATAGTAGATCTAGGGATGCCTGGGTGGCTCAGCGGTTGAGCATCTGCCTTTGGCTCAGGGCATGATCCCAGAGTCCCGGGATCTAGACCTGCATCGGGCTCCCTGCGTGGAGCCTGCTTCTCCCTCTGCCTGTGTCTCTGCCTCTCTCTCGCTCTCTCTCTCATGAATAAATAAATAAAACCTTAAAAAATATATAAAATAGATATGTATTATTTCTTTCAAATACAGATTGCTTTAAAATCCTGCACACTACTATAGCTTTAGTATGCTCTTTTTAAAATCATTCCTGGGCAGCCCAGGGGGCTCAGTGACTTAGGGTCGCCTTCAGCCCAGGGCGTGATCCTGGAGACCTGGGATTGAGTCCCATGTTGGGCTCTCTGCATGGAGCCTGTTTCTCCCTCTGCCTGCGTCTCTGCCTTTCTCTCTCTCTCTCTCTCTCTCTTATGAATAAATAAAATCTTTTAAAAAATAAAATAAAATAAAATCGTTCCTGAAGTTTATAAGTCCCAAATGAGAGCTTTAAAAGCTTTAACACTGCCAAATCAGTGTGGTAGCTAGCCTCCAAGATGGCTCAATGACCTTGCCTCCAATACTTACAACCTTGTGGAGTTCCACCTCACAGTGTACCAGGCAGGCTAGTGTGACCAATAGCATAAGGCAAAAATGATGATATGTCACTTCTGAAATTAGGCTGTAAAAATTTTTGACTTCTCTCATGGACCTCTCTCTCTCTCTCTCCCTGTCCCTCCCTCTCTCTGATCATTTGCTCTGAGAAAAACCAGCAGCCACATCATTAGAACACACAGGCAGCCTACTGGAGAGGCCCAAGTGGTGAGGAACAGAGAGGGAGGTCTACTAACAACCAATCATAAGAATGAGTTTAGAAGCGGATTCTTCAGCTACAGTTGGGCAAGGCCCTGAGATGGCTACAGCTCCTGCCTACAGCTTGACTGCAACCTTGTAAGAGAAACTCTGAGCCCGAAGCACCCAGCTAAGCTGCTCCCAGATTCCTGACCTTCACAAAGTATGCAAGATAATAAACATTTGTTTTGAGCACTGTATTTTATTATTTTTTTAAGATTTTATTTATTTATTCATGAGAGACACAGAGAGAGAGACACAGAGAGAGGGAGAAGCAGGCTTCCTGCAAGGAGCCCGACATGGGACTCGATCCAGGGACTCCAGGATTACACCCCAGGCCAAAGGCAGGCACTAAACCACTGAGCCACCCAGGAATCCCCGAGCACTGTATTCTAGGATAATCTTGTCCCACAGCAAGAGTTAACTAATATAATGAAACAGCCACATTGACAAGCTTATTTATAAAGTGTTAAAAGAAAGAGACTTTTTAAGATTTCTAAATTTCTAAGCTGGGATATGAATAATTTTTAATAAATTACTTCCTCAAAACCTCTGACAATATTACTTTAAAAATGTTAAAAGCAGGGATCCCTGGGTGGCGCAGCGGTTTGGTGCCCGCCTTTGGCCCAGGGCGCGATCCTGGAGATCCGGGATCGAATCCCACATCGGGCTCCCGGTGCATGGAGCCTGCTTCTCCCTCTGCCTATGTCTCTGACTCTCTCTCTCTCTCTCTCTCTCTGTGTGTGACTATCATAAATAAAATAAAAATTTAAAAAAAAGAAAAATGTTAAAAGCACACATAAAATGTATTTCTTGATTTAATTACTGCATTTGGTTAATGAGACTATGGCATTTCATAGTATTTATTCAATACATAAATTGTAACTGAAATCTAAAGATTAATAGAAAATCAAAATTCACTATATTAAAGTGGACATAAAAGAGCCTTTATCTTTAGAGACACATTCTAAAGTATTATGGATGAAATGACATAAAATCTGGAATTTATTACAAAATAATACTGTACCAACTCACAGGCATAATAAGGAGGTAGGACAGTGAAGATGAAATAATACTGGCGATCAGGTGATAATTAGTTGACAGGCACTTGAGAGTTAACTAAACTATTCTCTTTTGTACAGAGAAAATAGTATAGCAAACATGAGCTTTGAGAGGAACACAGAGAGTATCTTTAGAAGCATACACAGAGAAGTGGTAACTATTTCTAACATATTTTATGTTTCAAATTTTCCACGCTAAAAAGTTTTTTTTTTAATTTTCTAAACAAAAAATATTCTATACTGTATAATTTCCTGCTCTACTACTATAATCCACTGAAACTTCCCTTCAGCACAAGACTCTATAAAGTCAAGGTGATATCATATAATTTATAGAAAAGTATCTATAGTTCAGATAATAAAGGTTTTAAGTAAAACTTTTATTAATTCAACATGTGTATTTACACTTGTGGATGACTTTCAACTACCTTCTAAAAAGAAAAGATTCTACCTATTGAGTCCTTTTACATCTATGTTGTTGAGCCCTCTTGCCTAACTTGTATGTCTTGCTTATATAGGTGCATTTAATTACATGTAGATAATCTACTCCTAAAATAGATGAGCAGCCAACCAAATCTGTAATTCTCAAGTGTAAAATGGCCCAAAAGCTATTTGTGTTTTCATTTACAATGTCATTTTGGTCAACATATATGGGTTTATTATCATTCTTTTTAGGTATAAGCGCACTGTTGTCCATCAAATTAGGGAGGTGGGCTCTTTGACACAAGAGAATGGCTAAGTTCCTCTGTAGTGAAAGGAGCCTGGATTTGGACTGAGAAGAATGTTCCTTCTGGTTCTAATTCTGCCACTAGCAAAATAATAATAATAATAATTATTATTATGACACTAGCAATGTAAACTTAGGCAATTCATTTAGCATCTCTGAACATGACTGCCAATTGCAAATTAGGGACTGTATCTGACCTGCTTTAAACAATAGAAAATAGGGATCCCTGGGTGGCGCAGCAGTTTGGCGCCTGCCTTTGGCCCGGGGCGCGATCCTGGAGACCCAGGATCAAATCCCACATCGGGCTCCCTGCATGGAGCCTGCTTGTCCCTCTGCCTGTGTCTCTGCCTTTCTGTTTCTCTCTGTGTGATTATCATGAATAAATAAAATCTTTAAAAATAAATAAATAAATAAATAAACAAACAATAGAAAATATAATTTGAACAATACCTTTATTATTGTTACAAAAAAAAGTGAGGTAAAAGGCAGTAACATGCATAAGAGAAATACATCAAAGTTCAAAGAGTATAATCTAAAATTAACTTTAAAAACATGCCATGGAACACAGAAAATACCTCTAGAAGTACACACAAGAACATGGTAACATGATTGTGTCTGAGGAAAGGACCTGAAAGGAAAAAGGATGAGATATATGTTTTTAAACATTCTGAAAATGATACCACATGAATGTATTACCTATTTTTTTTTAATATGAATAAACTTATCCCTCAGGAAAAAAAGGACACAACCTCTGAGGGATTGTCTTGAAATTGAAGGAGAGTTCTATCAACACCTTAAATCTCATCAGAGTGTCTGAGGCTTCCTCCAACCAATTATGTTAATAAGGATAATAGCTAATGTTTACCAAGCAATTACTTCCCGTCAGGCTCTAAAGTAAGCACCATTTATGCAAGATCAGCTAAACAATACACACAGTTCTAGAGTATTACCAGATGACCTCAACAGTTTAGGTAGGGACACCTAGAACGGCAAGCACCCGCAGACATTCCAACTGGTTAGACAGTTGCTTGCTGTACAAACAGCAAAGGATATATGGTTCACTGCTGAAGAATACAGATGCATTTTAAATGCACTACTAAAATCTATCACAAAAACAACTCTGTGTTTTAGCTACAAACTGACGCACTGCAGAAAATCGGTAAATTACTTACTAATTAATGCCCAGCAAACCATCCTAATTCAAAACTAGTCTCAGCTTGTATCTGGCTAGTTCTACATTTTTCTTAATTAGAGAATTTTTATATTTTGTGTTTAAAAGTACAGATTTAAATTAACATGCACCCATTCCTGGTTCCTCAATGGAAGGAAGGAAGGAAGGAAGGAAGGGAGGGAGGGAGGGAGGGAGGAAAGAATTCATGAGTTGTCTACAAACGGAGGTAAGTGTGACATTAGGGAAAGAACACAGAACTCTGCATCTGAAGCCATGAATTCAAGTTCTAGCTCCACCACTTATTTGTACACACACCCTTTAACATAAATACTTCTATCATAATAAGATGTAAAGAAAGTAGGTTTTTTTTTTTAAGATTTTATTTATTTATTCATGAGAGACAAAGAGGCAGAGACACAGTCAGAAAGAGAAGCAGGCTCAATGCAGGGAGCTCAGTGTGGGACTCAATCCTGGGACTCCAGGATCATGCCCTGGGCTGAAGGCAGGCGCTCATCCACTGAGCAACCCAGGTGTCCCAAGAAAGTAGTTTTAGTCCTCCCTGATGTAAAGGAAAATAGTTATATGTACTATCACTACCACAAATTCAAAATGGACCTAAATGTTCTCTAAAACTTATTTCCTCCTGTGTTCCTTCCTTCTCTGAATAACACCATCATATATCCCTGTTGCCTGGGCCCAAAATCTCAGTTCTATGTATCTCATCCCTCCTTCAATCTCTTATACAATAAAGTTGTCCAATCAATTTATCTAATGTCTGTCCTCTCTCTTATATCCATCCTCTTTTCTTTACTCCCACTGCCACTATCCTAATTCAGGCCCTTCTCTAGTTTGTAAAACAGTCTTCTACATTTGACAAAATTCCACATCTATTCATGACAGAAACTCAACAAAGTGCATTTAGCGGGAACATATCTCAACATAATAAAGCCTTCCATAAATGAAAAACCCACAGCAAACATCACACTCAATGGTGAAAAACAAAAGAGCTTTTCCTCGAAGGTCAGGAATAAGACAAGGACACCAACCCTCATTACTTCTATTTAGCATAATACTGAAAGTCCTAGCTACAGCAATTCGAAAGGAAAAAAAAAAAGAAAAAAGGCAACCAAGTCAGGAAGGAAGAAATTTAACTGTCACTATTTGCAGATGATATGATATTATACATAGAAAACACTAAAGAGTCCAACAAAAAACTACCAGAATAAATGAATCTGGTAAAGTTGCAGAACAACAATTTCCTAATTGGTTTAGTTTCTTCTTAGTTTAATTCCATTCTACACCCTTCGTCCAGAGTAATATTCCTAAAGCACAGCTTTGAGCTGACATTCTCTTGCTCCAAACCTTTGAGGGGCTCTTTTCTGTCTCTCAAAGGACCTTCTTCATAGTCTGGCATTAAGTTAGGTTGCTTACCAACAGCCACTTCCTTTCCCCTTCCATGGTGAAGCAGCACTAGTTTTCATCCCGAACTGTCTTTAGACAGCTTTTTTTTTTTAAGATTTTTATCTATTCATTTGTTTTAGAGATAAAGCAGGAGGAGGAGGAGAGGGAGAAGGACAAGCAGACTGCACTGAGTATGGAGCCAGATGCAGGGCTCAGCCACATAACTGCAAGATCAGGACCTGAGCCCAAATCAAGAGTCAGACACTCCACTGACCACGCTGCCCAAGCGCCCTGGTCTCTACTTTAATCCCATCTTCCTTGTCACACTATTGTATTAAAAATTGGCCTCAGGGAAGTGCGACCTAAAGTGGTCTAATCACAGCAAAGACCTAGATTTGTATTTCATAATGTGAGTGGGGAGTGAAGGAGGAAAGTTAAATCTCTTCTAGGGAGGATGTGATATGCAAATATGAAGCCTGAACTCCTACCACCATTTTATTACCTTGAAAGAAAAAAGCCACACTGAAAAGGAAGTCATCAACACTGGGGACAAACAGAGCATAAAGAACTGCAATGCCAGAACTCTGCTCAAATTATACCTGAACATCCCACCCCTAAAAAAACTTGTTATTTGAAGCAGCTAAATTTCTTTAGTTCTTGGGTTCCTCTCTGACTTAGCACTGTGACAGAAAAATCATCCAAAAGTTAGATTCAACCTCTCTTACGAAATCATCTCCCACTCCATGAAATACTTAAAAGCAAGCTAGTCTACATATCTTTTAAGTATGGAACATGTACATTTGATTCTAGAAACAAAATAGGGGAGCATAGATGTGGGGAAAAATAAGCTCCTTTTCCCCCATAGTTTGCTCCTCTACTTTTTTGTGTTATATGCTCCAAAAAAAAAATTTTAAGAACCAGTGCCGGTCACAGTATTTAGAGCAACCAAAATTCACCTTAATTCTGCCCATCCTAAAAAATAGCTAAACAGAAACAAAAATGCAAATAATCTCTCTCCAGACAAAAACTAACTAGGGTTTTTTTTTTCTCTCTCTCTCTCCCCCTCTTTTGTGCTTTCTTTTTTAAGTATTTTTTTTTCTTTTTTGGAAGGTTTCATTTACTCAAAAAAAATTTTAGAAAGCACTGTCATTACAACAAAAATCCCATTCATGCTATGCTAATAAACTGATTTAAAGAAAACGAGATAAGCACATCTACCCCTGTATAAGTTTTTTCAATTACTATGACAAATATCCCTTCTTTGCTTTCTTAAGGTCTTAATTTGTTTTAAACATATGAAACTCATAACAAGTGTGTTTTAGGAGTAAAGTAATTTAAAGCCAAAACACTGCAAAACAATAAAAGACTGTCCTTGTTCTTACTACTCCACTACATGAAAAGAAAAACAGACATTCTCTGTATTCTCTACAGCTAGTGCCAGCACTGACCATGAAATGTTTACACAGTCCCTACAAAGGGAGACAGGAAAGGAGTTGTGAGGGACAAGTGTCAAATCTACTGCTGCTTCCCGATTCAGTCTCCCTAAAATATTATTCTCTTCCAGCAACCTGAACAAAGACAATCAGATTTTCTGTCAGAAGTATCTTATACCATCTAAATAAATTTCCATCCTGCTATGTGACTACAAACAAATCAGATTCCCACTAAGAGATCAAAAGTTTACCTTATTTGTCACTGAACTGCCTCTTGCTCACTAGCTTCTCTCCTGTCTTCCCATCTCATTTGTCACCAGTGCTTTCTTTCCCCTTTCTTTTCCATAGTGGGAAAAAAAAAAAAATTGTGATAGATTATTGTAACATTAAACTCCTCATTTCAAAGCTATTCTTTCTTTCCCATTTCACTTTAATTACTGGTAGTATAAAGAATTTTGGTTTTTAAAAAAGTTGCAAAGTACTAAGAATTTAATTGTTATCCCTCAAATTAAATACCTGAAAAAGACAACTCCATTTCATTTATTTATTCACTCTTTCAATCAACAATTATTTACAGAGGTCTTTAAAGATGCCACATGCTAAATCAGTGGCAATGACTTTGACATAAAAAATGTTACTGTGTTTCTCAGATTATTGTTCAGCTCATTTAACCACACCACTTCAGTAAAATGGTCACTCTGGCTTCTAATTAGTGACCAGAAATCAGAACTTCTATTTTTATTTTAAATTCTACCCCTCTGGGATTACAGGTAATCATTGTTTTCTTTAATGCAATCCTGTATTCTCCATTTTTTAAAATGAG
The DNA here is from genome assembly GCF_048418805.1 of Vulpes vulpes. Classification (NCBI taxonomy): domain Eukaryota; kingdom Metazoa; phylum Chordata; class Mammalia; order Carnivora; family Canidae; genus Vulpes; species Vulpes vulpes. The sequence continues at coordinate 17,060,045 of NC_132787.1, read as the reverse complement.
CATACATTATTTTTATAATTTAAAAGCCACGATTTTTTAAAAAGCACTTACTGCCTTTTATTATTTCACAACAATTATTTTATTTATCCTCACTCCTGGTGGAATATTTCAGTGTATAAAACAGACATTCCTCAGAAAGTCCTACTAAAATGTCTGGGGGGAAAAAAAAAACACAAACAACCTCATATGTACTACCAACAAGTAGCAAAACCATATGAGTTCATCTCCTTTTGTCTATCCCTGATTCTCTTTCTACTCTATTTTAAGCAACTGATAAAGTTTCTAAAAAGCCTTTATTATAAGAAAAGCAGATTAATGCACTGATTTTTCTCCAAAAACATTCATTTTGTTGCTATTGTAGGACACTCCCTACATCCAAATTTTAACTTTTCATACCTAATAGACAACAAATGGAGAGTAAACAGCTGGGTCTCTCTTGGGTTCCCTTATCCTGGAAAGCTCTAATTTTAGTTTCTCCCTAAATAATCAACACTACTTTACAAAATTTTACTCCAAAGAAAAAACACATTGGCATACAAATACAAATACCCACAAATTAAAGTTCCTATTAGAAAATACATAGGTACTATGGAAAGTCAAAAAAAAAAAAAAAAGACTTTTTAAAGAAAAAAATATTTACAAAACTCATGTCCACAATTAAATTTGAATGTTCTTCTGAATTCTAAGAACATCCTTTAAGGAAGCATAAAGTTTTATGTTGCTGTGTAAGGAAACCTCGGGTATATGGGGAAAAGCTCAGGGGCCCATAATCTCATCACAAAGCAGCAGGGTCAAAAGGCAGAGGTCAGGGAATCAGGGGAACATGGAATAAAACAGTTCCCACACTTGAGAGAAGACTATATCTCATTTCAGAAGACATTCAAAAACTCTTCAGTTGTATTTACTAGAATAATACAACCATTTACACTGTCAGTCCCAAAGCAAATCTGAATTTTACAAAACAATTTCTTATTTTTAAAAGCAAAGGATTTAAGAAGTTACTTCTCCTATATTAAAAAAAAAACAACACCAATCTCTCTCCCTCACACACATACACCAAGGCTTCAGCTGTCTCTCAAAGACTGACTTTCAGATAGATAAAAGCTGTCACCTGATCTATTCAACAGAGTTCAGTGGGGCACAGAAATAAATACTAAACATGCATACATGTCAACAGACATTTCACATCGAGCCCTCTGCCCCCTAATGATTCAGCCAAGTATGCCTACTTCTTGGCCTTATGGCTACCTTCAGAAAAAAGCTAAATTTTTACTCCTGCTTTGAGGAGATTTCATTCCAGGGAAGAGTGAATGTGATTTTGTTAAACTTGAGTAGGTGCAACATTTGTGCAGGAGACTGTAATGACTCCCCCAGCCCCGAATTAAACCTGTGGGGGCTCCAGGGCCTAGGACACTAATCTGGATACCTCTGTACAATTTCTCACACTCTTAACCATAAAAATCTGTGTTCCAAGTAGAAGAGGGGGTGAGAGAAAAATTAGTAAGATCAAGAAAAGAGGATTTTTGACTTGACGTGTGATTTTCTACTGCCTTCCACCCTCCATACACCTGTATTTTACACTCTTCCCGCTGGCCCCTTCCACCAGGGACAAGACAGTTTACGTGTGGTTCACAGTAAATGAGGTCTGTTCACCCTTCACTGTGAGGAGTACACAAAATTTTACATTTGAGCACATACACCGTTCACATATTTAAAATCAAATGGTGGCTACAGCTGCCAATGGAAAAATAAGCACTGCTGGCCAGGAGTGAGAACAGCTAAACAAAATAACCTATTTTGGCACGATCACCTCAAGAAACTGTGAAATCACAGTCATTGTTCTCATGAACAATGGCACAAAGCAAATGAAGTCAAGGTGGAAAGCTCATTTCCCTGGAGCTGAGCCAGAATATCTTGAAATCCAGACAAAAGTTTATTTATTAAGAAATAGAATACACTTGAGACAGGAGATGGGAAACATTCTGAAACAATCTGTTATCTTATTACCCCAGCCTTTTAAATTTCCTTAAAGGTTAGGGTTAAATGAAGTGAAGAGAAATTAACCTAGAAAATAAAATAAAACACTGTGGTCCTGGAAGTGAATCATCCATAATCTTTAAACCTATAACCATTTCTAAATTTCTACTGCTCAAATTATTCCTATGCAAGTCTATAGATGATTCTCATGGAATTCCATTCGATAGGCTGATGCCGATTCTGATAATCAAGAAATCATACAAGAGTCCAAGGGGATACCTGAGTGGCTCAGTGGTTGGGCATCTACCTTTGGCTCAGGGTGTGATCCTACGGTACCTGTACTGGGATCGGGATAGAGTCCCATTATCGGGCTCCCTGCATGGGGCTTGCTTCTCCCTCTGCTTATGTGCCTCTCTCTCTCTCTCTCTCTCTTGCTCTCGCTCTCACTCTGTCTCTGTCTCTCATGAGTAAATAAATAAAATATTAAAAAAAAAAAGAGTCCAAGATGCTCACTCTCCTTCACAATTCCTGTCTCACCTGTCTCAAGGGAAACAATCCTTCCTTATTTTAGTCCCAATTTACAGCAAAAAGAAAGAAAAAAGGATGTAAATTTATTATACAGAAAAAATATTGTTGATCTACCAGATTGTCCCTGTTTTCTCAAATAACTATGAGAAAAGAAAAAGAAACTAAAGGTATACTAGGAACACAAAGTATTATGCCTGAAAAGCCATGGAAAATAAGAAACTCTGCCCAGTTCCTGCTGGAGATGAAGGTAACTGAAGGATTTATTTTTTTAAAGATATTATTTACTTATGAGAGACAGAGAGAGAGAGGCAGAGGCAGAGGGAGAAGCAGGCTCCATGCAAGGAGGCCGACACAGGCCCAAGTCTCCAGGATCAGGCCCTGGGCTGAAGCAGGGGCCAAACCGCTGAGCCACTGGGACTGCCCCCCAAAAGAGCAATTTTAAGCAGTTTCATGAGGACTAAGGTGAAAGTAAGGGTGATCTCTAAAGAAAGGATTAGGGAAAAAAATGTACAAAAAGTCTGGTCTGAGCAAATTTGTGCCAAACTGTACAGAAGAATTAAGACTATCAAAAACTGTACACCTGGGTGGCTCAATCAGTTAACCGTCTGTCTTCAGCTCACATCATGAACCCGGAGTCCTGGGATCAAGCACCACGTCGGGCTCCCTGCTGGGGGTGGGGGGGCTGCTTCTCCCTCTCCCTCTTCCTCTATCCCTCCCCCATCTTGTGCACTCTCAACTTGTCAAATAAATAAAATCTTTAAAAAAAAAATAGACTATCAAAAACTTAATTTATGTATCACTTCTACACTGTTTCCTTGAACTACAGAGTAAGTCCCTGTGTTAAATAAATGACTGTAAGAACGTGCTATACTGGAAAAGAAGACAAGAAGTAAGGGCAAGAAAACTTGGTCTTCAAAGCAGGTACCTGGATTCTCCAGGCTTGGGTAGGAGAAAATTATGTAAAACAGGTGGATTTACATCACACAAGGCCTTTGTGATGTAGAAAATAGACTACTTTAAATTATCTTAAAACTGTGTTTCACAGTTAATTTTATTTTTATTGTTTTTAAGATTTTATTTATTTATTCATGAGAGACACAGAAAGAGAGACAGAGACACAGGCAGAGGGAGGAGAAGCAGGCTCCATGCAGGAGCCCAATGCGGGACTCGATCCCAGAACTCTAAGATCACATCCCGAGCCTAAGGCAGACGCTCAACTGCTGAGCCACCCAGGCATCCCGGGTTTCAGGCTTCAGAACCTGCATCTAAGCATTCAGCATGCTGGTCCTCACAGCAGAGTTGGAACTTAAAAGACTCTACAACTCTTTAAAATTATAATTTCACCTCCTATTTTTATTTCACTCTGTGGTTTAAAGCTCTTCCCAAGAAACCGTCACATTTTATAACTGAGCAAAGTATCTAAAAAGTATCTAATTGTCTAGATCAGCATAGTATTGAAAAACCTACTCCCATGTGTGTCCTCAGATTATGAACAATTTTTTTTTTTTTACTGCAGTGGTGCCTATGATTCCACCTCTTTCTCTTCCATCCAATAAAAGCACATGAGAATGGAACTGAGTGAGAATGGCATCATTAGAGAGAAAACCTTGATTCTACTCACTTATTTTAAAACCCGTATCATTTACAACCTCAGTATCTCAACTACTGTTAATAATTACTGTGACTCAGCTCGGAACCAGCAGGCCCACCAATGTGTCACCACTCACTAGTCGAGGACAGCTGGTCTAGAGGATCCAAAGGGGTGGTGAGCACAGTGGAAGAGGGCTATGTTGCAGTCAGACAGCTTGGGAGATAATCCCAGCTTTCAGTCTCTGAGAGTTTGGGGAACACCTCACATAACATGAGGAAAATAACACCTTCAAGTTAGTGTGAAGACCAAAAGTAATGTTTATAAATCACCAATCACAATTCATGACTCTATAAATGTCAGCTCTTTTCATAGCTTCATTGTATTAAGGTGACTTCTGACTTAATAGTGCTAGTACATGTCTTTGAAAGTCATTTAAAGAAAAGATTAATTAAAAAATAGCTTTGTACCAGTGATATAAGTTTATAAAAGAAAAATGAAAGGTATTAACTCAAAAAGTTCATGTTAATTAAAAGTTATAATATTTAATTTAGAATAAAATTAGTAAAAGATTCTTTGAAAAGGCACAGGGATGTCTGGGAAAGCAACTTATCTTCATGATGTGCTATCTCAGGAGCATCTAATATACCTCCATTTTTTTCCCTAGAATTCACACTTCTTAGCTCCTTATACTCATTTTGTTTGAAAAGTAACGTGGAAAAAACAGTCTCATTAAAAATTTTTAGAATCTCTGGCTAAAAGGTCATTAGATGGTACCATTTTAGTACTGTACAATACAGACAAAATGGGGCACCTGGGTGGCTCAATACTTGAGCATCTACCTTTGGCTCAGGTCCTGATCCTGGGGTCCTGGGATCAAATCCCACATCAGGCTCCTTGCAGGAAGCCTGCTTCTCCCTCTGCCAATGTCTCCACCTCCCTGTGTCTCTCAATAAATAAATAAATTTAAAAAAAAATACAGACAAAATATGGGGGAAAATATAGAGAATTAAACTTCATAGAAATAAAGGAACTGTCCTGCTGACTATGTCTAAAACTGATGTGACATGGCCAAGAAGGAGGAAACTATGAAGGCATTTTCCTAAGATATTCCTCTAAAGTCACAGTTGAAGCTACAAGTAATCTTTAGTACAACATTTTCTGACATTTTATAAATACTACTCACCATTTATATGTCACCTAGCATTAGTTTATTAATAAATGTCATACGCTTACAAAACAAAAACAAATTTGCTGTTACCTATACACTTGCTTGCATAAAGCTGATTTTTAAAAAGATTATTAATTTTTCATAGTGTATTTCAAGAGCAAATAGGCTAAGAAATTTTAGGAGCTCACCACAAAGCTGACATATATTTTTTACTAAACTATTTCTTAAGATTTTATTTATTTATTCATGAGACCCAGAGAGAGAGAGAGGCAGAGACACAGGCAGAGGGAGAAGCCCAATGTGGGACTTGATCCCGGATCCCAGGATCATGCCCTGAGCTGAAGGCAGACGCCCAACCGCTGAGCCACCAAGGCATCCCAAGTTTCTCATTTTTAAAAAAACTCTAGTTTCCATTTTAGAGGATAAAAAACCCCACACATAAATCAAATACGCTAATTTTAATTTCAGTAATAAAAAGGAAAAGGTCTATTTTTGTCCATCTCAAATTATCTCGAAATTATTTTATTCTAACAATCTATGTGTGTCACTATTTTGGTCACTGTGTATGTTATAATAAACAAGAATGAAAAAGGTCTTGCCCTCTAGGAGCCAAAAATCTAATAGGGAAAACTGACTTTAAAAAGTAAAAGTAAACAAATACATTTATAGTAAACTGTCAGATGCCAATAAGTGCTACAAGGAAAATAAAGTAGGGCTCCTGGCAAGAGTGGGGCAGGCAGAGAAAGGAAGAACACCATTTTATACAGGATGGTCTGAGGCCAATCTCAGGAGGTAACACTTGTGCAGAGACCTAAATGATGAGAAGAAGCCAATATTGTAAAGATATGGGGCTGCTGGGATCCCTGGGTGGCGCAGCGGTTTGGCGCCTGCCTTTGGCCCAGGGCACGATCCTGGAGACCGGGATCGAATCCCACGTCGGGCTCCCGGTGCATGGAGCCTGCTTCTCCCTCTGCCTATATCTCTGCCTCTCTCTCTCTCTCTCTCTCTCTCTGTATGACTATCATAAATAAATAATAAAAAAAAATTTTTTTTAAATTAAGAAGTACCAAAATACTTAAAAAAAAAAAAAAAAAGATATGGGGCTGCTCTGTCATGTGGTTATTAAACACTTGAATCGTTACTTGTCCAAATTGAGATGTGAGGTAAGTGTAAAATACACACTGGATTTTGAAGATTAGTAAGAAAAACAGAATGTTAAGTATCTCATTAATAATTTTCATATTGATTATATGCTGAAATAATATCCTACGTACATAAATAAAATACATCATCAAAATTAATATCTATTTCTTTTTAGACTATTAGAAAACTTAAAACTACATATGTGTCTCATATTATATTTATAATGGACAATGCTGTCTAAAAAGAGGATTTCAGGGAGACAAGAGAAGATGAACACAATATGAGACTAGAAACAGCTTCCGGTTTTTAAGGACCTTCAAGAAAATCAACATAGCCATGAAGGAGTGATCCAATCAGAAAAGGCTGGAAAAGTAGACAAAGACCAGATCACGAAGAGCTTTCCAAATCAGGTTGCTATAAACTAAATATGTGTCCCTCTCAAAATGCGTTATGTTGAAATTTAATATCCAATGTCATGGTATTTGGAGGCGGGGCCCCTTGGGAAGTGGTCATGAGGGTAAAACCCTCATGAATAGGATTCATGCCCTTATAAAAGAGAACCGAGAGAGCTGTCAGCCCTTCCACACGAGAGCCATCTGTAAACCAGGAAGAGGGTCCTCCCTAGACAAGGTGCTTGGATCTGCCAGCACCTTGAACTTGACTCCCAGCCTTCAGAACTGTGAGAAATAAATTTGTTATTTATAAGCAGCCTGAACAAAATAAGATACAGGGTAGAGTCTGATTCCTAAGAAAGCTAATGAAGAATTTTAGGTGGAAAAAAAATATTCTAAGATCCTACAGTGGGATAGTTGGCAGTATCATACTGCTAGTATAGACTTCTAGAGATTATCTAATACAGGGATTTCAAACAGAGGTCCCTGGCTCCCTAAGGGCCAATGTAAATAATAACTGAGAGTCCATGAACTGATATTAATATTTCAAAAAACTTATTAAAAACTGCACCTTTCCTGTAAAGGGAACTGCAAAGACTAATTGATTTTTTTTTCCTTTCCTTGTGGCTGAAATTATAATTACTCAATTGGTCCTCATGTGGCATATGTGGTGTATATATATACACACATATATACATATATATACCCTTGTACTCTATCATTTAGGATTAATTTTTTCAAAAACAGATACATTTAGTTTTTTCACTCAAAACAAGTTCAGGCTCATGGAAGAGAGGAGTGGTATGTTCAGAAATCAGTCACTTCACTTAACCCCTTTGAAATAGATGAAAACATTGAGCCCACAGATGTCCTAACTCACAGGCCAGGATTGGACTCCTGGCTCCTGACTGTGCATCCAGCTCTAATTATGGTTTCACAAGTAAACATACATTCCTTTTAAAAACTATAAACCAGGGCAGCCCTGGTGGCTTAGCAGTTTGGCGCCGCCTTCAGCCCAGGGCATGATCCTGGAGTCCCAGGATCGAGTCCCGTGTCAGGCTCCCTGCATGGAGCCTGCTTCTCCCTCTGCCTGTGTCTCTGCCTCTCTCTCTCTCTCTCTGTGTCTCTCATGAAAAAATAAGTAAACTCTTAAAAAAAACTATAAACTAAGGACAAGTAATAATTTATGCTAAGAAAAAACATGATAAAACCCAGTAAAAAGAGCAAAGATATTTTTAAAAAGATGAAAGAGGGCAGCCCCGGTGGTTCAGTGATTTGGCACCGCATTCTGCCCAGGGCATGGTCCTGGAGACCCAGGATCGAGTCCCTCGTAGGGCTCCCTGCATGGAGCCTCCTTCTCCCTCTGCCTGTGTCTGTGCCTCTCTCTGTGTGTCTCTCATGAATAAATAAAATCTTTTAAAAATAAATAAGTAAATAAAATCTTCTAAAAATAAATAATAAAAATAAATTTAAAAAATAAAAAGATGAAAGATTTATGGAGTCAGTTTATATGCTTTATATTTATATAATAAAATCTTTATAAACATTCATCAATAAAAACAAAAATAACATCATATATATACTCTTCTCAATTTTTAATGAATGAATAAGGGAATTCATTCACACAAGAGACATTATCAGTGCTGACCATAAAAGAGACAAACCAGGCCAGACCATAAAGTCATAAAGACCAGTAGTCTCCCTCTTAATATTTTTCCTATAAGAAGCAAAAAGATAATCTCATTTGATTATAAAGTTCTCCATGTGGTCCCTACACTGGTAGATTTTCCAATCTGCATTATAATAGTGCATGTCATTAAGGAGATGGCAAATGTAGTGGTTATGGACATGAATGGATCATGCCAGACAGACTTTCAATCCGGAGTTCAGGTTTCTGCTTCATTTGTTAATACAGCACATACCGTATAGGAAGTTCAGAATATGAGAAGACACTTATGTCCATCCCTCCTTCCATATAATCAATTACTGTAAGAACCTGGGAGTACTTAAAAACTTCCTAGTCTCCGTTTCCTCACCTGCAAAACAGAGAAGATAATGCCACCTTCTAAGGTGGCTGTCAGGATTAAATGAAGCAATAATTATGAAGCATTTACCACCGAGCCTGCTTGCTTGCCATGTGGAAAGCAGTGAACAAATGTTAGTTATTATGCTATTTTGTCACAGATTCTTACAGAATGGTTACTGTCACTTATATACTACACAACTGGCACACTGTAAACATTTAATATTGAACAATTAGGGGATCCCTGGGTGGCTCAGCGGTTTGGTGCCTGCCTTCAGCCCGGGGCATGATCCTGGAGTCCCAGGATCGAATCCCACATCAGGCTCCCTGCATGGAGCCTGCTTCTCCTCTGTCTTTGTTTCTGCCTCTCTCTCTCTCTCATGAATAAATAAATAAAATCTTAAAAAAACAAAAACAATCCAAAGTGTACTGGCTAATTATGGCTTCCTTAAAACCAAAATTTAGGTTGTAATCAATCAAAAATATTAAGGGTTTGGACATAATAGCACTCGTTTTCTAAAGTATTTTACATAGGAAAACTGTCTCTACCCACCATTAAGTTTCAGAAGAGGAAAAAGTTTTCCTCTCTATGGAGCCTCATGAAAATCATAACTAATAATGCACTGTATTTTAGACACTTTTATTACTCCAAGCAAATCTGTGACCAGTAGTGGAATTAGTACAAGCAAATTTCAGAATACCTGAAATTCCTGTCTTAACACCTCAGATGTTACCTGCACTCCTCCAGCCTCCTTTGTCTCTCTCCCTATCCCGTTTTTCTTTCCCTTTTTATTATTTTCTTCTCCAAAGACATTTCTGTCCTCCTCTTGTCCCCTTTCCCTTCCTGCTTCATCTTCTCTCATATTGAGCTCCTTATGCAGATATGCCCTGCGTTAACCAATTGAAAAGAAGCCTGAGCCTTGGGGTTATCACTGGGAATTTAGCTGCGCTGACTGCTAGGCCAATTTCACTATAAAAAGTTTTATTCCCAGTGAATTTTAAAAATCAAGCTAACACTATCTCATAGTAACTAGACCTTGAATCTTCTTTGGCCTTATTAGAACAGAGGCTGATCCTTGTATTTCTCCTTCCCCAGCCTCCCAGTTTCCAGGCCAAACCTTTTAAACTCCCAAATATAATCCATTGTGAGCCAAGGATGGTGTGAAATGTATGAAGGGAAACCTCATTAAGTAGGAAGCCACAGGCCAGAAGGGGGAGCTCTCATGCCCCACCACACTTCAATCGCGGAACCAACAGAGACAGACCTTGCAAACACAAATGACTACCTGGGGAGGAAGAAAGGATTTCTTCTTACCTGGCAACAGCCCATCCAATATGAGACTGTCACAATTCAGTGACACTGAAAAGCTGCTACATTCTGAATTCCCAGTTTATTCCAATGGACTTTTTGTTTATAAGAGTGCCTCCTGGGGACACCTGGGTGGCTCCGTGGTTGAGTGTCTGCCTTTCGCTCAGGTGGTAATCCCGGGGTCCTGGGATTGAGTCCCACATCGGGCTCCCTGCATGGAGCCTGCTTCTCCCTCTGCCTGTGTCTCTACCTCTCTCTCTGTGTCTCTCATGAATAAATAAATAATTTTTTTAATAAATAAATAATAAACCCACTTTTCCAGGTAAAATAACTTAACAGTTTTAAGACTAACAATGTCAAGATAACAACCAAGATACTACCAATGGTGGTCAGATCAGGGCAGCTCTAACCCATAAAGCCTATGCAGCAGCAGGCCAGTTTTCAAAAGGCATACTTTAACAGTCTTGACTATGACATGCAGTCTGGAATAAAGTCAAGCCTGAAATGCTTGCTAAACTCAAGTCAAGCTCATCTCTTTTCTAAGCTTAAATAAAATAACTATGGAGCACAGTGTACTGGAATAACCAGGCTCTAGTCTGCTGTCTGCTGCAAGTCAAATATATTCTCTGAGGGATCCCTGGGTGGTTCAGCGGTTTGGCGCCTGCCTTCGGCTCAGGGCATGATCCTTGGAGTCCAGGGATCAAATCCCACATCAGGCTCCTGGCATGGAGCCTGCTTCTCCCTCTCCCTGTGACTCTTCCTCTCTCTCTCTCTCTCTCTCTTTCATGAATAAATAAATAAAATCTTTAAAAAAAAAAAAAAAAGTTCTCAGGGCCCCTAATCTCTTAGCCTTGGTTTCTTCACTGTAAATGATAGTCTAAGGCTCCTTTCAGAACTATCATGGCATGATACTGTCAGTATCATCTACATGTTTTACTGTTGACCTTTGAACAACACAGATTTGAACTATGCAAATCCACTTACATGCAGATTTTAAAAATTAAATACAGTACATTAGTAAATGTATTTTTTCTTCCTTACGATTTTTTTTTTTTTTTTTTTTTTTTTTTAGATTTTATTCATTTATTCATGAGAGACACAGAGAGAAGGCAGAGACATAGGCAGAGGAAAAAGCAGGCTCCTCACAGCGAGCCTGATGCGGGACTCAATCCCAGAACTCCAGGATCATGCCCTGAGCCAAAGGCAGACACTCAACTGCTGAGCCACCGAGACATCCCGATGACTTTCTTTTTTTTTTTTAAATTTTTTATTTATTTATGATAGTCACACAGAGAGAGAGAGAGAGAGAGGCAGAGACACAGGCAGAGGGAGAAGCAGGCTCCATGCACCAGGAGCCCGATGTGGGATTCAATCCCGGGTCTCCAGGATCACGCCCTGGGCCAAAGGCAGGCGCTAAACCACTGCACCACCCAGGGATCCCCCGATGACTTTCTTAATAACATTTTCTTTTCCAGGTGCCTGGGTGCCTCAGTTGGTTAAGTCTCTGGCTCTTGGTTTCTACTCAGGTCATGATTTCACAGTGGTGAGATCCTTGGGCTCCCTGATCAGCAGGGAATCTGCTTGAGATTCTGTCCCTTTGCTCCACATGCATACGCATTCTCCCCCTCTCTCTAAAATAAATAAATACATCTAAAAAAAACTTTTTTCTGGGGCACCTGGGTGGCTCAGCTGGTTAAGTGTCAGACTCCTGATTTTGGCTCAAGTCATGATCCCAGGGTCCTGGAATAGAGCCCTCATCGGGCTCCCTCCTTAGCAGGGAGGTTGCTTGTCTCCCTCTCTCTCTGCCCTTCCTCCCCACTTGTGTGCACACACTCTCTCTCTCTCTAAAATAAATAAATCTTCAAAAAATTTTCCTTAGCTTACTCTATTATAAGAATGTAATAGAGTAATATACGCAGTGTGTATTATTTGACTGTTTATGTTTTCAGTAAGGCTTCCAGTCAACCGGAGACTATTAGTAAAATTTGGGGGGAGTCAAAAGTTACATGCAGACTTTCAACTGTATGGGGGAAGTCATTCCGCCCCCAACCTCCCTTTGTTCGAGGGTTAATTATATTTGAATTTAAACCACATTCACTGCCTCAAAACTCTTCTGGAAACGATACCCGAGAAAACCAAAGTTAAAATAAATAGAGGCAGCAAGGAAGAGCTCTAAACAAAGGCTTGTGGCAGTGACTACACCCATCATACTTCAGTATTCCTCAGCAGAACTGAATCCAAACTACCACCGGAGTGCTTTAAGAATATTCTGGCCACCACACAACTTGTGGACTCATATGTAAACTTTACACTCCTTCATTTATTAAACACCGTATATAAGGTACTATGGAAGAGAGAGGCAAAAACCATAAGCCCCCTCCTGGGAGTTTGCATATTTATGTTACTTAAATAAAGGTCCTTCATTTCTCTATTGCCTAAAAGATCTGCTGCTGTAAATCAAGCCATGTAAATTCCTACAGCTAGGTCTCAGAGGAAATGAGAGGCATAAAAGAAAATTCAAAATGTCTTGCCTTTCTACATCTCAACTAATTCCAACAACTTCTATTTACACCTTCTTTATTCTTCTTTTTTTTTAAGATTTTATTTATTTATTCATGATAGACATAGAGAGAGAGGCAGAGACACAGGCAGAGGGAGAAGCAGGTTCCATGCCAGGAGCCTGACACGGGACTCGATCCCGGGACTCCCGGATCATGCCCTGGGCCAAAGGCAGGGGCTAAACTGCTGAGCCACCCAGGGATCCCCTATCTTTCTTCTTCATGCAACAATCAATTTGAAATGTTTTTCATATATTTAACATTTTAAAAAACGTAAATATTTCTACTTTAATATCTAAAGGACATTTGTTTATGGATAAAGTCCATTTTAAAAATATACATATTTAAAAATATGTGTAAAAGAAGCATAATAGCTAAGATGAACTAAAGAAAGGACAATAGGAAATACCAGCATACCTGGGTGTGTGTGTGTGTGTGTGTGTATACACACACACACACACATATTTCATATGTATATATATATAATTCAGATGTAAATATTTCGTATGTATATGTGCATACACATATATTTTGTATATATACACATATTTATATATGTGTATGCATATATACATTAAATATAAAAGAAGTCTTTTCCACTGTTGGTAAAGCTAGGCTTTACCACAAGGAGTATCTAAGAAAAAATCTAAAGCTCTAATAGGGCAGCCCTGGTGGCTCAGGGGTTTAGGGCCACCTTCAACCCAGGGTGTGATCCTGGAGACCCAGGATCGAGTCCCCCTTTGGGCTCCCTGTATGGAGCCTGCTTCTCCCTCTGCCTGTGTCTCTGCCTCTCTCTCTGTGTCTCTCAAGAATAAATAAATAAAATCTTAAAAAAAAAAAAAAAAAAGATTTTCTAAAGAATAAAGCCCTAATAACTTTATCATAAAGTTTTAGTCCATTTAATTGTCACTTCATCATATGGCTTGCGTCCTTAATTTTATTTCAATGCCCCACCACCTGCAGAGTTTAAATTCCAGGAACATACATACGTTAAGAAAAAGCCTATAGGACGCCTGGGTGGCTCAGCAGTCTAGCGCCTGCCTCCGGCCCAGAGCATGATCCTGGGGACCCGGGATCGAGTTCTGCATCGGGCTCCCCGCATGGAGCCTGCTTTTCCCTCTGCCTGTGTCTCTGCCTCTCTCCCTGTGTCTCTCATGAATAAATCAATAAAATCTTAAAAAAAAAAAAAAAAAAAAAGTCTATAAAGCAATCAGTAGAACTCATGTTTAATAGAAGTCAACTTAGACCTTCTACAGGCTAGGTGACAACTTGCTAAGAAACAGTGTGATAAAAATAGATCAGTTCCATAAAAGTAAAATAGAAACTTAACTATATTTAACATTGAAATTAATGCAGCAAAACAGAAACAACCTCCTGACAAATTTGCCTAACTCACTGGCCTTGTTTCCACATCCCCAAATGAAGCTCTGTGGAAACAGTCAAGAAGACTGTTAGTTGGGAACGTGGTACTACATTCTCTTGTTTTCCTCTCATCTTACTGGCCATGCTTCTTAATTTCTTAAATTTCCTCTTCATCCTCACCCCTGAATGTTGGATTATCTCTAGGATTCAACTCTTGAGCCTTTTCTCTTTTCTATCTATACTCACTCCCTGGGTAATGCCATCCAATTTCATGGCTTTCAATTTATGTCTACATGTAAATTTTGACCCCTGAGAGAGGTCTTGCCCACCTGACACCTCCATTTGAATGTCTAATGGATATCTCAAATGTAACATGTCCAAAACTGAACTAATGTTTTCCAGCCTGCTTCACTATCAGTCTTATCTCAGTAAATAGAGATGCTTATAATTGTTTAGGCCAAAAATCTTAAGATCATCTTTGATCACTTTCTTTGAATATGAATATCTTATCCAATTCATCAGCAAGTCCTGCTGGCTCTACCTCCAAAATACATCCAGTTTCTCACTACTTCACTGCTATCGCCTTGGTCTAAGCCACCAACACCTCCTACATCACAAAGCAAAAAAGAGCCTCCTAGCTAGTCTGCTTCTAACCTTCTAACAGTCTAATCAACAGCTTCTAACTGCTTCTAACAGTCTAATCAACAAGCCAGTCCAGCAAGCCTTTTATAGAGTACATCAAGTATCATTATTGCACTGCTCACAACATCCCAGTTGCTTCCTGTCTCAGAGTAGAAGTTCAACAACTGTCTATTAGGCAAGAAGCCTAATGTCTATTAGGCCCTACACAACCTCCCTTACCCTTTCTCTATGATCATATCTACTACTCTCTCCTCCTTCAGCTCTACCTTGGCCTCCTTACTGTTACCTGCACAAATGAGGCGCTCTCCTACCTCATTTCTGAATGCACCGTTTCCCCTGCCTGCAGTACTGTTCCCCAAGACAATCCACACAAGTTGCTTCATCTCCGTCAAGGTTCTTTTCTAAGGTCACCTTTTCTGTGAGGCCTTCCCTAACCATCTCATTTAAAATCTGCAACCCGGCGCAGACTGGGTGGCTCAGCGGTTTAGTGCCGCCTTGAGCCCGGGGCCTGATCCTGGAGACCCGGGATTGAGTCCCACATCGGGCTCCCTGCATGCAGCCTGCTTCTCCCTCTGCCCGTGTCTCTGCCTCTCTCTCTCTCTCATGAATAAATAAAATCTTTAAAAAAAATAAAATAAAAATAAAATAAATAAATAAATAAATAATCTGCAACCCGACAATCTCACCATTCTGCTGGTACATCTCATTTCCCTGCTTTATTTTTCCTCATAGCATTTATTGATATCTAGCAAACTATATATTTTCATTATTTGTTTACATTAGAACGTAAGCACTATGATGGCAGGGATGATTTTAAAGATTTTATTTATTTATTCATGAGAGACACAGAGAGAGGCAGAGACACATACAGAGGAAGAAGCAGGCTCCCCACAAGGAGCCTGATGCGGGACACAATCCCTGGACCCCAGGATCATGCCCTGAGCCGAAGACAGACGCTCAACCGCAGAGCTACGCAGGTGTCCCGATGGCAGGGATTTTTTTACTGCTTTGTTCACTGCTGTCCTCAATGCCTAGAACACAATCTATACCTTAAGGCTTTCAAAATTTTTTGTTAAATGAATCACTGATACTAAAATATTATTAGACAAAAATTACTATTATTTCAAAATACCAAATATCATGAGTGTAAATCTCAAACAAGCATTCACAGTTATGCATAGTATTCCAAGCGGAGAAGCCAGTGTCCAAAAAAATGAATTAAAAATTAATTCTTTACTGCTTAATTTTGTTAAAGCCATCTGCACTACACCTACAGGTGTTGTTTTAGCTTTCCTAGGCATATAGACTTGAGATAGAAAAGAAAAAAATACAGGCTTTTTCCTTTCTTCAGTCACTACTGACAAAACGCCTCCAAGTGACCCGGTACTACAAATGATTAGGATGTTTCAGGGAGAAAGGGCTCTAGAAAAATAAAACAATCCCTTCAATCTCAAAAGAGGAATCTCCGAATTTCTCTGCAGACATGTTTTCTAACTTCATATCCCTTAACAAAGCCATTCTTCATGTGCACATGAAATCTCAGTTCAAGAAACAATATGGCCATATAATTACACATACAGAAAATCCTGGTACTTAATCCCTCTTTTCCAAAAATCTTTAAAACTAGACACGTAGTTTTTGCTGAAAATGTTTTGCTGTGAGCCTGGCTTAAAAAGGTACTTGCTCGGCTAAGACACAGGTTGATCAGCACTGTCACTTTATCTTAGAGCTGAACACATTTGTTTACTATTATTATTTAATACAGTCTCTCCAGTCCCCTCTGTTACCCCCCAAAAAAGCAAAGGGGAAGACAAAAATACACATTGGTGCGAGCAATAAGGCATGCCACGTCCAAAGCGAGCTGTTCTGAAAGACTATGACCTAAGTGTTTTAACACTGACACAGATAAAGTTCAGGCGATAGGTGTCACTTGTCTCGCCCATTAACAACAGCAACCAAAAATCAAGATTCAGATCCCAAGAAGGCCAGCAGAAGGAAAAGAGGCGTGAAAAATGAAATGGGCTGTTCCTCCTCGGCCTCCTGCCGGCACTGCGCACTCGTTACCCGCCACCCCTCCCCGTCATCCCCGAACGGCCCCTTTCCCCAGCATCGGCTCCCAGCTCAGCCCCGCACTGCGCCATCAGATGGGTACAGAGGAGGGCCCGGCCGGTGCCCCTGCGGGAAGAGCCGAGCAGCAGTCACGCACACGGCGCACCCCACGGAGGGGGGGACGGCCAACTCCTAAAGTCAGCAACGGTGGAGGTGGTGTCAACAAAGCGTCGTGCGGAGTCTCAAGCGTTCAAAGGTCCTCCCCAGCTCCCGTGACGCCGCCAGATGGACGGGATTCCGAAAGGCCGCTTGACCGTCACGGCGGAGCGCGAGGCGGGAAGCGGCGCCCCGGGGACGGTCAGGGATGCAGTCCAGGCAGCCTCCCGCCCGCACTCGCCCCGCAGCCCCCGCAGCCCCCGCAGCCCCGGCCTCGGGCGCCTCTCCCCCGACGGAGCCCGAGCGCCGCGTCACGTGCCGGGGCCGAAACTTCGCAGCCGGGCGGAGAGGCTGTGAGGGGGGGGGGCGGGCGGGGGGATGCACCGGCTCGCGGCGAGGCCCGGGAGGCAGCGCGCGCCGGGCCTCCCCCACCGGCCGCCTCCGCGAGCAGCTGCGGCCGCGGGGGCCGTGCCCGGAGCCGCCCCCGCCCCCGCCCCCGTTATTAATAACCCCGCGCCCGCGAGGCGGAAGCCTCGGGCCGGCTCCCTCAGCGGCGCGACGCCCGGCGGCTCGGCAGCGCACCCTGCACGCGGCATAAATAACAATGTCATTAAATCGCCGCCCGGGCGCCGGTCCGGAGCGAGACGGGCGCCGCCGGGAGCCGACTTTGTCTGGAACCCGCCTCCCGCGCGTCCCCGCGGCGTCCCTGAGGGGACCCCCGCGCCGCCGGCGCCCGGCCTTACCCGCCAGCTCGTCGGGCTCCAGCCCGCTGTCGGCGTCGATCCCGCACAGCACGAAGTAGTGCGCGAAGCGGCAGGCGGCCGGGGAGGAGCCCGAGCCCGGGCCGGGCGCCGCGCCGCTCCCGCTCCCGCTCCCGCTCATCCCGGCCGCTGCTCCGGCCGCCGCCGCCGCCGCCTCTCGGGAGGGCTCGCCGCCCTGGCTGCGGTCTCCGCGCGCCTGTCCTAGGGCGACACCGGCGCGCCCATGGCCGCGCAGCCGCCGCTCGTCACCGCAGCCTCGCTCCTCGCTCCTCGCCCGGCGCCGGAGACGCGGCCGCGAGCTCGCGCCCAGTCGGTCCCGCTCCCGCTCCCGCTCCCGCTCCCGGCTGGGGGAGGGGCGCGCAGGGGGAGTGTCGGCGTGAGAGGCTCGCGCCGCCGCAGCTGCGCTCGCGCACTGGAAGCCGCGGCGTCTGGCGCCCGCCGGTCAGCTGAGCGGCGCTCGGGCTGTGGGAGCGCGGCAAGGGCGGGGGCGCCGAGGACCGGCGCGCGGGGCGGAGGGGGCGGGAGGCGGCGGGAGGCGGCGGGAGGGGGCGGGGGGAGCGCGCGCTCGCGGCGGGCGGGAGCGCGCCCTTCCGTCGTGCGCGCGCGCCCCCTCCGGCGGGCTCCGCGGGGGCGCGCGGCGCGGGCGGGATGGAGCGCGCCCGCCGGGGCCGCGGCGCAGGGGGCGGCCGCGCACACGCCTGCTGGCCTCGGCGGCCCGCGAGGACGTTAGCCGCGGCGTGGGGAGACGCTGCCTGGCCTTAAAAATAAAATAAATAAATAAAAAATAAAAAACGCATCTTTGGGGAAGCTTCACAGCCGGTCTGAGACCATTTCCCACCACCGCCTGGACCATCAGCATCTTTTAAACTGTGACGTGGGTGAATGCCTCGTTTAAGAGCTCAGTCCTTGGATCTCTTCCTCAGCCCTCACCCCCATCTCCGAGCCATCCTTACTCAGTGAATTGGTGACACCCCCAATATCCACAAATATCCACAAAGCGTGAGACTTCGAAAAGGACAATTGCCTGTTCCACCCCCACCCCCCGCCAGCCTTTCTGTACTTTATCCTGACGTTTTGCAGGTCAGGGCCCCCCAGTTCCCTAGCTCTGGACTCCGTGGATAATCTTCGCTCCTCCTGCAGGTATAACTGGAGGCTGATAAGGCAACAGGAATTAGACCCTGAACTCTGCTCCTCATGAACTCTGCTCCTCACAAGGCCGTGGCTTTTTTTTTTTTTTTTAATTTTTTATTTATTTATTTTTTATTTATTTATGATAGTCACACAGAGAGGGAGAGGCAGAGACACAGGCAGAGGGAGAAGCAGGCTCCATGCACTGGGAACCCGATGTGGGATTCGATCCCAGGTCTCCAGGATCGCGCCCTGGGCCAAAGGCAGGCGCCAAACCGCTGCGCCACCCAGGGATCCCCGGCCGTGGCTTTCTTACCCTGCTCTTGCTTCTGATACTCCAGCCTACAGAAGCAGAAGCAGTTCGCCAACCAGTTTTATTCCCCTGAGACATGAAAAACCGAATCGATCCATGTCCACGTTGCCATCCCTTCCGCGCCCCTCCTTACTCTTTAAGGATTTGAGAAGGAGATGGGGGGGGGGGGGCGCATCACGAATACCTGGTAGGCACACAAACCTTCCAGGCAGGTGAACTGAGAGAACGAACAATTATTTGACTGAATAATGCTCTTCCTGGAGGATACGTACGCATGCATACCATCATTTACTGTAGCTTGCCTCCTCGCTTGCTTTCTTCAATTTTGAAATGAAAGAAGAATCAAGAAATCCTGGTGAACCACAGCCTAGGTAATTGACCTTTTGCTCCTTTGGCACCCTGCATTCTTTCTTCAAAGCACCCTGTAATGACTTTTTCTGTTTGTCTTAGCTGGATTGTGAGCTCCAGGGAGCAGAAGTCGTGCTCTGTGTTTTATCATATTTCTAGTATCTAGCAGAACCCTGGTCCCCCTAAGCCCTTCAATTTATTTTTATTGAATGAATGAAAGAAAGGTTATCCAGGTAGTAAGAAGTTGTTGGTGCTACTAGGGAATATACAAACTTTAATATCGGTAATATTTATGAACGTGTGCTAACTTGGTGCTATAAAATTATTGTTTTTCCTCCTATAGAGATAAGTACTGAAATACATAAAACAATTTCACTAATAAGGAGGAGAGGGAGTGACTGGAATGTATATGTGTTTCTCCTAACAATTGTTGGTGATCGCTTCTTACAGAATGCTTGTTAGATTCTAGACTGATCAAAGCACAATAGAAAATGAATTTACCATCTGCACTAGCCACAAGAATGTCATTTTTTTGTTCACTTGAAAAGCAACTGATTTATGAGTTTGTGAGCCTTGCATTAATGTTAAGATTTAAAAAAACTGAAAGAAACGCAAACAGAATGCATTCAATTATGAGATATAAATCTCATCAAAATAGACATCAAAAAAATAAAATAAAAATAAAATAAAATAAAATAAAAAATAGATGACATCTCCAAGATCTTTCCCAAAGCTTTGCAGAGAATTGTCACAAATTACAAAATTAATCTTTAATTTGAAAATACCTGGGTACATTCTTAATTATCACTTCAGAATGACACTGTGTAGGTATATTCCGCATTAAATTGCAATGAAATAAAAGGATAAGCAAGAATTAACTATATATCATGAGCATACATGTTTTCCTCTAAACTAATGACATAATTAATTTAGCTAAGCAAACAAAAAATGACTTGAAATAAATCATCCAAATATTTAAATTGTGTTGAGGAAAAGAGAGATTCATGTCTCTTCCCATGCTAAGACAATTCTTGTCAATACCATTTTTCACCTCCATCAGGCCATCCACACATACATAAAACCAAGACAGCAGAAATTGCTAAAGTAATTTCAGGCCCCACACATTCATTGAGCCACACTTCACTAACAGTCACAATCACTACATGCCACCAAGTTAGCAGTGCTCAGTCAATGGCTCACTCTTCAACTTCCTGCAGACCACAGACCCTAGCAGAGGCTCAGCTCCTCCAAGCATAAATCATGCCCTCCATTTGAGGATTTACCAGAATCCTTCAGAGGTAGCAAATCATTGCTCAGATACTTAGAGCATTGCCTTTCATTCTGCTGTTGTTCCTTGTATATTTGCCTGACTTGAGAACCTGCAGTGGAGGCAATAATCCAACTTTAGGGGCACCTAGGTGATTATCAATTAAACATCTGCCTTCAGCTCAAGTCATTATCCCAGGGTCCTGGGATGGAGCCCTGCATTTAGCTCCCTGCTTGGCTTCTCCCTCTGCCTCTGCTTGCCATTCTCCCTGCTTGTGCTCTCTCCTTTTCAAATAAATACATAAAATCAAAATAAATAAATACATACATACATAAAATCTTAAAAAAAATAGTAATCTCAGGATGCCTGGGTAGCTCAGCGGTTAAGCACCTGCCTTCAGTTCAGGGTGTGATCCTGGAGTCAAGTCCCTGGACCGAGTCCCACGTCAGGCTCCCTGCATGGAGCCTGCTTCTCCCTCTGCCTATGTCCCTGCCTCTCCCTCTGTGTGTCTCTCATGAATAAATAAATAAAATCTAAAAAAAAAAAAAAAAAAAAAGTGATCCCAAACCTCTAGATAGCACGAAACATGCCAAATAATCACAATTCCAACAAAAGGAAATCTTGACTGACATTTTCTTCCGGGTTTTAGCTTTCTGGGAAATCTTATCACAACAAAAGTTTATTTGAAAAATTGCTAATCATATTCTCTCCTCATAGTTTCAGAAACAGGGTTAGTTTATGCCAGTAAGAGTTTGGTAGCAAAAAGCTGACTCACGGTTTTGCGTACATTTTTCTCTACCTTTTACAATGAATCGAGTATTATTAAGAATCTCCTTTATGTAAGTTATTGTGCTAATGCTTTGAGAATATGGAATTTTAAAAGACATGATTCCTCCTCTTCAGGAGTTAATAATGTAGTAGAAAAGAAAATATTTTTCAAAGATAATTAAAAGACCAAAAAGATAATAAAAAGTAAAATCTGGTGTATTCCACATGACAAGTTCAAAAAGCAATATAGGATCTAGTGAGCAGGGATGTCAAATCTTATTAAGGAATTCAGTAAGATATTATGAAAGTGGCAATATTTGAGATGGGCCTTACAAGAGCAAAAGGATTTCATGAGTTAGAGACAGGAGGGGAGACATTCCCACAGAAGAAATGACTGGGGTAAAAAGTGTGTAGAGGGAGGAAAAAAATGTGTAGAGGGCAGTAGTTCAGCTGGAGCCAGAGCTGAAGAGTCTTGAATGCCAGGAAAGTGGGGTTGACTTACTTTTTTACACTCTTTTCTCACCTGCGGGATTTGACACCTGAATGCTAGTTTTGAGTGAGTTTGACACAACTCACAAACTTCTGAAATCAGTTAAACCAGTCTTCTCATTTTACAAATAAAAATATCTAAGTCTCACAGAATTTTGGTGATTTATCCAAACATACACTGTTAGTGGCAGAACCAGGAGCAAAGTATAAAAGACTGCATTGTAGCATTGTAGAATCTTAAAGGCCTTTTCATTTCTAATATCTATTAACTCTGTGAAATCTCTTTATCTGAGTTGACTAATTTTTTGCCTGTTTACTTCTTTTTAGTGATCCACTTTGGAATTTGATTATTTTTTTCATTTTATAATGAAAAATTTTCAAATATAAAGACTAGAATAATGAACCTCAATATACCCATCACTGAGATTTAATAGTAACATTGTGCCATTTTTATCTATTTGTTTTTTACTGAAGTATTTGAAAGTAAGTTAGGCACAATATTGGTTGACATTTTGATTATGTCTGTTTATCTAAAGTCTCACATAAATGTCTCCTTACTTTTTCAATGGAATGCCCAAACTTTCTTTTCTCCCTTTACCTCACGTAAAACATCCAACATTAGTTCCTATTCATCATCTAGTCCTATTCCAATACTTTTTTTCCCCCAATAATACTATAGTAGATTCAATTCTTTTCTCAGGACTGCCTCCTCCTTCTGAGAACCCCTTTCCTTCATCCCATCAAGTTGTTCTCTCAAGACCTACAATGATATGATACTTCACACACACATCTCTCCCTCCTCTCTACACAGTTGACTGATCTAGAAGAAGCCTTGTGGCCCAAGCTGAGTCAATGAACCATTTCCCATTGGTCTTGGACTTGGGGCCCAGAGAGTTGAGATGGTCTCTCTGCAGGCAGACTGTTGTAAGCTGAAAAGGTCAGGAAGTATCAGTAGTCACGCTTCTATTATATGAAGAAAAATAGTGAGAGGGAAGAATGAGGCTGACAGAACAGAGAAGACAAACAGAGCAAGCATCCTGTACTGCTATCATGAATTTAACCTTTTTTGCCTAAGCTAATTTAAATTGGAATTCTGGCACTTGCAGCCAAAAGAGCATTTATGTAAGTGTGATTTGGGGAGTTATCAAAAGGAAGAATCAGGGCAGCCCCGGTGGCTCAGCGGTTTAGTGCCGCCTGCAGCCTGGGGTGTGATCCTGGAGACCCAGAATCGAGTCCCACGTCAAGCTCCCTGCGTGGAGCCTGCTTCTCCCTCTGCCTGTGTCTCTGCCTCTCTCTCTCTCTCTCTCTGAATAAATAAATTAAAAAAAAAAAAAAGAGTAAAAGGAAGAATCAGGCAAAATCTTCAGGCTTCTCCCAGCTAAAAGGTATAAAGACCATTCTAAACATTTACCCCACTCAAATTCAAAAGATTTAAGGAGAAGCTATAATTCTGTAGTATGTTTTCAAGGTCTCTCTATGAATATAAATACATATACCTATAAAAACTAATGGTACTTATCTGTCTGCTTATTGAAACAATAGCAAGCCTACATTAAAAATACTATAAGCTTTGGACACCTGGATGTCTCAGTGATTGAACGTCTGTCTTTGGCTCAGGGCGTGATCCGAGAGTCCTGAAATCAAGTCCCGTATAGTCCCATATCGGTTCCCTGCAGGGAGCTGCTTTTCCCTCTGCCTGTGTCTCTGCCTCTTTTTCTGTGTCTCATGAATAAATAAGTAAAATATAAAAAAATATAAAAAATAAAAAATACTACAAGCTTATTTTTTCTCTTTTGGGTAGATTGTATTTTGTGATTAAAAAAAAAATCTAAATGTTACAATGTTTGCAGTACATTTATCTGACAAAGAACTTTTATCCAAAATGTTTAAAGAACTCTTACAACTCAAATGTAAATGCAATTTTTAAAAGATTTTATTTATTTATTCATAAGAGACACAGAGAGGCAGAGACATAGACAGAGGGATCAGCAGGCTTCCTGAAGGGAATGCGATGTGGGACTCGATCCCGGGACACTGGGGTCATGACCTGAGCCAAAGGCAGACGCTCAACCACTGAGCCACACTGGTGCCCCAACACAATGCTATTCTTTAAGTTGGCAAAATATTTGAACAAACATTTCACAAAAGAAAATATGCTTATTTTCCATAAGCATAGGATAAAGAGCCCAACATCACTATTTCAACATGTGGAGATGAAAAACGTGACTAAATTACATCAGGGATGATAAAACCACAAAAAGATGCTACTTCATATGCACAAGAACGGCTAAAAATTTTTTTTAAGATTTTTATTTATTCATGACAGACACCAAGAGAAGGCAGAGACATAGGCAGGTGAAAAAGCAGGCTCCTTGCAGGGAGCCTGATGTGGGACTCGATACTGGATCCTGGGATCATGCCCTGAGCCAAAGGCAGATGCTCAACCACTGAGCCACCCAGGCATCCCCAGAATGGCTAAAATGTAAAGGACAGACAATACCAAGTGTTGGGAAAGATGTAGGCATTGCTAGTGGGAGTGCAAAATGCTACAATTTGGAAAACCATGTGGTAGCTTCTTATCAAGTTAAATAAACACTTAGGAAAAATCCATTCCTATGTACTTCCCAAAAGAAATAGAAACATATGATCACAAAAAGGTTTGTTCTTACAAAAGTTCATAACAGCTTTATTCATAATAGTCCCAAACTAGGAAAAAAAAAAAACCTATGCTAACAATTTATTGTCTCTCAGGTTTGAATCTATCTTTCTTCACTCCGCTTTGTAATATTAGAGCAGGAGCCTGTAAGCATCTGCCCTCTGCCAACTGGTACAATGTTAGCCTTTGTCAAATTGAGGGCACTGGAGGAACTCTACAGGAAATACATCAGCAGGAAGGCACCTACCTTCTGGGTTCTGGTTCTTTTTCCATATTTTTATTCAGAACAGGTGCTAACACTTGGTAGCACTCAACTCTGAGTCACCTCACTGAGTAGGTCTAGCTACAATCTCAGGTCCTGCTCTTCCCACTCTCAGACTGCTATTATAGATCAGACCCTGGCCACCCATCACCTAGTAATTGCAGGCCACCTATGGGGCAGCTCTGGCCCATGTCCTTTGGCAAGTTTCTTCACAACTAACAAGCGGGCTGTGCATTCCTATGAATAGCCAACTCTTTTCAAAGAGGTCAGAATCAAAGCCTTGTGGGGGACAGAGCATCTTCTTCTAAGTCCTAGTTTCCCCGAGTCTGCTCTCCTTCACCCTGCTTACTACTTCTAGTTCCTCTTGTACCTCTTAACTGTAAACAGTTAAGTTATTAACTGTTTATTACTAGTTAACAATTATATTAGATTTTCCTGTTCAAATGACTGGTTTCTGCCTTATGACAAATGTACCATCCAGATGGCCATCATCAGATGAATGGATAAGTAGATTGATATACCATGAGCTACTACTCATTAGTAAAAAGAATGAACTACTGATCTATGCAACCAGGTGATGACTGTCAAAAATATGCTGAACCAAAGGTGCCAGATGCAGAAGAGTCCATAGCATATTAATGGATTTACATGGAGTTCTAAAATGAGCAGAAAGCAGATCAATGGCGGCCTGAGGCCAGGGGTTGGGTGGGATAGGGAACCAACCACAAAAAAGCACAAGGGAAGTTTCTAGAGTATGGAAAAATCTTATATCTTGATTATGGTAGTCATTTCACAAATACATACATTTGTCAAAACCCATTGAATTATCCTCTCAAAATGGTACATTTTAATATTCATAAATTGGACTTTAATAAAATCCATTTAAAAAGAAAAAAGCCAAAAGATAAATGACAATTTTTAATTGCATTCTATATTTCAAAACTTTACAGTTTCAAAGTTCCTGCCATTTTTGTTGATTGACAAGAATTGATTTAAATTCTTACAAAAATCCTGTTCAATTTCCATTCTCACCTGGCATTTTTTGAGGTAGTTAGGTTTTCTGGCAAAGGTGACCCCCTCCACAGTCACACTACCTATGACTGTTTTCACGTCTTCCTTCTTCCTTCCTTACCTATAAGACAATTGGCTTAAGGTTATTAAACTAATTTCCTTATTTGTACGATAGGGATCAAAATAGGGTTGTTATGAAGTTCAAAGGGATAATATGTATAGAGTGCTTAGCCCAGTGCCTGGTACACAGAAAGCATAGAATACATAGAAGGTATTGTATTTACGTACTAGGCATTGAGCTAAATATTTTAACATACAATATCTCATTATTTGTTAACAGAAGTTATGGCATCAGAAAACTAGTGCTTGGATATTATTGTAAATATTTGAAATTCTTTTCTTTCTTTCTTTTTTTTTTTTTTTAAAGAGGAGAAGGGGGGGCAGAGGGAGAGGCAGATGGAGAGTCTTTTTTTTTTTTTAGAGATTTATTTATTCATGAGAGACAGAGAGAGGCAGAGACATAGGCAGAGGGAGAAGCAGGCTCCATGCAGGGAGCCCGACATGGGACTCGATCCCAGGATTCCAGGATCATGCCCTGGGCCAAAGGCAGACGCTCAACTGCTGAGCTACCCAGGCGTCCCCAGACGGAGAGTCTTAAGTAGCCTTCACACGCCTGGCATGGAGCCTGACACAGGCTCCATCTCACAGCCCTGAGATCATGACCTGAACCAAAATCAAGAGTCAGGTATTCAACCGACTAAACCACCTAGGCATCCATAAATATTTGCAATTCCTAATGAAACTTCTAAGAAGTCCAGTACTTCTTAGGTAGCACCTCAGAATATAGCAGAACATGACCATTTATAATCATATGCAGCCAATGGAGATACCAGACCATAGCCCCGGCCCACTCAATGATGTATGATAAACAATAGAGGGTGATGGTGTTGGGTGGACATGCATCTGTACTCCGATAACAACATAGGAGGAGTTTGGCCGTCAGTCTTGGCATCCAAGATGGGCCATATCTCTAGATGGTGTCTAGACAATAAAAAGTGTCATAAGATTTAGTTGTTGAAAAGGGGGCAGAAGGGAGGCTCCAATGCAGGTAACATTCAGAAGTCTGGGCAAGCAGCAAGCCTCAGGAAGTCACAAGAATCACAGTTTCTGCAGTTGGACTAAGAAATGAAGAGTATATATGGGTCGAATTGTGTCTTCCCAAAAGATATCTCCAAGTCCTGTTCCCTGTTACTTGTGAATATAACCTTATTTGAGATAGGGTCTTTGCTGATATAATTAAGTTAAAGATCTCAAGATGAGGGCCTCTGAATTTAAGCTGGGCCCTAAATCTAATTTTAATGTCCTTGTAAGAGAAAGAGAGAGGGAAAATCACATGAAGACAGAGGCAGAGATTGGGGTGATGTCGCCTCAATCCAAGGAATGCTGAAATTTGCCTGGAGACCCCTGAAGCTAGGAGAGGGCCATGGGATGGATTCCCCCTCACACTGCCAGTACCAACACTGGAACCAACACTGCCAGTACCTTAATATGGACCTTCTGGCCTCCAGAACTGAGGAAATCTATTTCTGTCCTTTTAGGCACCCACGTTTGTGGTAGTTTGTTGCAGCAGCCCTAGAAAACTAACATAGAGGAGAACTGGCAAAGGCCCAGTCTAAGAAAGGGACTGGGGACTGAGGTTACCAAAGTCAGATCCAAGATACCAATGTACTATCAGCACATCAAGGGAGAGTGACTGAATGTAAGATAGGAGACTAATTCCTTTTTTTTTTTTTTTTTAAGATTTTATTTATTTATTCATGAGAGACACAGAGAGAGAGGCAGAGACATAGGCAGAGGGAGAAGCAGGCTCCATGCAGGGAGCCTGATGCAGGACTCAATCCCCGACCCAGGATCACTCCCTGAGCCAAAGGCAGACACTCAACACTGAGCCATCCAGGCTTCCCAGGAGCCTAATTCCAATAACATAAGCACAATGACAAATTCTAAATAGAAAATGCAGGTACTAGATTGGGTAGAAGGTCTCAATTTGAAGCAGAAAATGGGTCAAGGATAGGCCTGGAAAATCACATTCAGGTGTTTCCATCTATGGGTAGGAAAAGCTCCAAAGTAGCCAGAATGTGGAATAGCATAGTATTGGGTTTTAAAAGGGCAAAAAGTGGGGATCCCTGGGTGGCTCAGCAGTTTGGCGCCTGCCTTTGGCCCAGGGCGCAATCCTGGAGTCCCGGGATCGAGTCCCACGTCGGGCTCCCGGCATGGAGCCTGCTTCTCCCTCCTCCTGTCTCTGCCTCTCTCTCTCTCTCTCTCTCTCTATGTCTATCATAAATAAATTAATTAATTTTTAAAAAGGGGGGGATCCCTGGGTGGCACAGCAGTTTAGCGCCTACCTTTGGCCCAGGGCGCGATCCTGGAGACCCAGGATCGAATCCCACGTCAGGCTCCCGGTGCATGGAGCCTGTTTCTCCCTCTGCCTATGTCTCTGCCTCTCTCTCTCTCTCTCTGTGTGTGACTATCATAAATAAATAAAAATTTTTTTAAAAAAGGGGGCAAAAAGCAACTTTAACTTTCTGTCCCAAGATCAGAACCGGTTGAGAAGACATAGGACACCAAGAGATGGAGAACAAAATATAGACTCTATTACCAATAAAACTGATTAGAAGAGAGAAATTTAGGGCAGCCCGGGTGGCTCAGCAGTTTAGCGTCGCCTTCAGTCCAAGGGCGTGATCCTGGAGACCCGGGATTGAGTCCCATGTCGGGTTCCCTGCATGGAGCCTGCTTCTCCCTCTGCCTGTGTCTCTACCTCTCTTTCTCTCTCTGTCTCTCATGAATAAATAAAATCTTAAAAAAAAAAAATAAAAGAGAGAAGTTTAGATCTGTGGGCAAAAAAACTTGCTGTACGGACACCTGGGTGGTTCAGTAGGTTGGGTATCTGCCTTCGGCTTAGGTGGTAATCCCAGATTCCTGGGATCAAGCTCTGTGTTGGGCTCCATGCTCAACATGGAGTCTGCTTCTCCTTCTCCCTCTGCTCTTCCCTCTCCCCACCCCCGCTTGTGCTCTCGTGCTCTCTCTCAAATAAATAAATAAAATCTTAAAAAAAAAAAAAAAAAAGACTTGCTGTATTATTCCCTGTCTCTCCAACCTACTCTTCCCTTAAGCCAGACCCTGGCACAGCAAATAGTAGGGGATATTTGAGCCTGCAGAGCATCTACCTTTATGGTAGTAATTGCTGTCCCATTTAAACTCCAGGCAGAGGGCAGCCTGGGTGGCTCAGCAGCCTTCTGCTCACTCAGGGCTTGATCCTGGAGACCTGGGATCAAGTCCCACGTCAGGCATCATGCTTCTCCCTCTGCCTGTGTCTCTGCCTCTCTCTCTCTGTGTCTCTCATGAATAAATAAATAAATAAAATCTTTAAAAAAACAAAACAGGGATCCCTGGGTGGCGCAGCAGTTTGGCGCCTGCCTTTGGCCCAGGGCGCGATCCTGGAGATGCGGGATCGAATCCCACGTCGGGCTCCCGGTGCATGGAGCCTGCTTCTCCCTCTGCCTGTGTCTCTGCCTCTCTCTCTCTCTCTGTGACTATCATAAATAAATAAAAATTAAAAACAAAACAAAACAAAACAAAACAAAAAACTCCAGGCAGAAAGAAAATAGCTAAATCTTCAGTGCTTGCAACCTTTAATTAGATTAGCTCCATCCAGTGGAGAAATGAGCATGAATGTCAGAATTTGGTATCTACCAGTCAGAGGAGGAGAAAGTAAGGGGTTACTTTTTAGAAGTATCTCTCCGGAAACATGAGGCCAGAGGAAAGGTTTCTCCCTAAGAGGTGGTTATTTACTCAGAATCTGTTCCCCATCTCCCTCATTGTGGAGCATTCATATTGTTTGGGTGGGATTGGCCTTATTCTTAGTTCTAGGCTAAGACTTTGTGATACTATGTCCCTTGTAAGAGTACTTGATTCAGGGATGGACACTTATCCTAAGTTGGTCTAATTAGTTTGAGGTTCCAGAATTTTGTTTGATAGTTGGAGGAAGGAACACCCTGTTTTTGCCTTGTATATAAATAAAGAAGTATGTGACACCGGGGTAGCTTAGCTGTTGAGTGTCTGCCTTCAACTCAGGGCGTGATCCTGGGCACAGGGATTGATTTCTGCATCAGACTCCCTATGAGGGGCCTGCTTCTCCCTTTGTCTGTGTCTCTGCCTCTCTCTCTCTCATGAGTAAATAAATAAAATCATAAATAAATAAATAAATAAATAAACAAACAAATAAAATAAAGTATTCAGTCCCTAGAATTGCTGGTAGCTCTATAAGGAAAGCCAGGCTAAGAAGGAAGCCAACATACAGAACAGGGCAGAGCCAAGAGAAACTCTAAAAAAACAGAGTATATGGGGTGCTTGGGTCACTAAGTCAGTTAAGTGTCTGCCTTAGGCTATGATCTTGGGGTCCTTGGAGCCCCACATCCTGCTCCCTGCTCAAGGGGGAGTCTGCTTCTGCCTCTCCCCACTGTGCATGCTCTCTGTCAAATAAATAAATAAAATATTTTAAAAACTAAAAATAAATAAATAAACAAATATCAGAGTATATCATGAACTCTGGATCAGATCATACAGGAAGCCTGCCCAATATCTGTCATTTGTCAGTTGTCAGTAAGCCAATACATTCCTTCTATTGTTTCAGCCAGTGTGACTTAGTTCTTTTCCTTGCAAGTAAAAGTATATCCCCCCCAAACAAAGGGGTTGATCTCTAAATTTCCTTTCACTTAAAAAATTTATATCCTGGGATGCCTGGGTGGCTCAGAGGTTTAGTGCCTGCCTTCTGCCCAGGGCGTGATCCTGGAGTCCCAGGATCCGGTCCCGCATCGGGCTTCCTGCATGGAACCTGCTTTTCCCTCTGTCTGTGTCTCTGCCATTCTCTCTCTCTCTGCCTCTCATGAATAAATAAATAAATCTTTAAAAAAATATCCTAAATTTAATAGAAAAGAAATATATAACTCCATATTCTCGAAAAAAATCCCAGGGCCATCTCTTCTTACAGAGGTGACAATGTTATGCCACTAGAGCCTCAGGCAGCTAAGGCAGGCTGTCCTCTAGAATCAGAGGCCATAGAATGAGTAAGATATTTTAACAGTCTTCTATAGAAAACATTTTCCTTGGTTGGCTGTGTTCCCTCTTACCAAACCAAGGTTGAGAGTACAAGAATAGCAATTAAAATGTGTACCTTCTTTCACAATTTAGAACATTCAAACACTTTGTTTCATCAATTCTGCTTCTCAGAATCTCTCCTATAAAAAAAAAAGAATATATGTGCAGTGATGTTCCCTGGAACATTGTTCATGATATTAAAAAGGGGGAAACAATCTTACTTCTACCAGGAGGAAATGGTTGTATAATTTCTGGTATATCTATACAATGCAATGCTAAGAATGTGGTTGTGCTGATAGAAGAAAATTATCTAATATATAACTTCATGGAAAAATCAGGAAATAAAAATATATGACATGACCCTTATGTTCAAAATAAACTGTACACGTTTGTGCTTAAAAAACATGAAAGACTTCTACCTTTTATTTTTCATATTTCTGTACTGTTAAAAATGTTTACAACAAGCATCTATTGGGGATCCCTGGGTGGTGCAGCGGTTTAGCGCCTGCCTTTGGCCCAGGGCGCGATCCTGGAGACCCGGGATCGAATCCCACATCGGGCTCCCGGTGTATGGAGTCTGCTTCTCCCTCTGCCTGTGTCTCTGCCTCTCTCTCTCTCTCTCTGTGACTATCATAAATAAATTAATTAAAAAAAAAACAAGCATCTATTGCTTTTGTAATTCAAAACTTTTTAAGTGTGTGTGTGTGTGTGTATCTTTGTGAGAAAGGATTATCAACATTGTGAATCATGGGTATGATTATGTAAATACTCAAATGTAACTATTTTTTTGACTTACTGAGGCTAATTCAAATGACTATACACATATTCATTCATATGTGTATATGTACATGTATTCATGGCTGTTCTTCATTATTCAATAATTCTTATTGTGTGCTTATTATAAATCAGGCAGTGTTCTAGGGATATGTCAATGAGTAAAAGTCCACTGGACATATCGTACTGCTCATATATAGATACAAAATAGCCTCAAGAATGTAAGTAATTTTTTTGAGAGAGTGTGAGAGCCTATGGGAGCAGGTTGGCGGGGTGGGGGTCACAGTCAGGGAGAGGAAATAAGAGAATCTTTTTTTTTTTTTAAGATTTTATTTATTTATTCATGAGAGACACAGAGAGACAGCGAGGCAGAGACACAGGCAGAGAGAGAGAAGCAGGCTCCATGTAGGGAGCCCAACATGGGATTTGATCCCAGGTCTCCAGGATCAGGCCCTGGACTAAAGGCGGCGCTAAACCACTGAGCCGCCCGGAAGTGAGAGAATCTTAAGCAGGCTCCACGCCAGTTTCAGAGCCCAGTGTGGGGCTCCATCTCACGACCCTGAGATCATGACCTGAGCCAAAATCAAGAGTCAGACACTAAGAATGTAAGTGAATCTGGAAATGAAGCAAACTGTATATGTTATTATATATAATTTTCAATCATCAAAACATTTAATTTGGTTAATCAGTGATGAACTCGACTTCATGTTATAAATTGGTAACCTTTCCCAATTTCATCTATAAACTTCATAGTTGAAAGCACTGAACTGGATAGCTGAATAAGTATATTTTTGACGCAACATCTTAAGACCCTTACCAGATGCCAGAATTTGAACCTGAGTTCTCAGTTCCAGACTTGTTGTATAATTTCTTTTAAGTAGGTTCCATGCTGGGCTCGGGGCTTGAATTCACAACCCTAGGATCAAGACCTGAGCTGAGATCAAGAGTCAGATGCTTAACTAACTGAGCCACCCAGGTGCTCCTAGTATTGCAATATTAATTAATTTAGATATACAAATCTTTTCTTTCCAACTTGTGGAGCTGAGAGGTTCTGGAGGTCAGGAATTGTTTTTTCTTTCCTCGCAATCATACATCACAGTTTACTCTTTCAGGAATTTGACCAAATGCATACCTCAGCTTCCTCAACAAAGAATGTACACTTAAACTAAAAATAGAAGGCAGATCCTCTGTGCTTTTCAGTCATAATCAATATGACTATTCATGAAGTAATTATTTAAAGCTTAGCAGTTTAGACATAATCCCATCATTGAATTAGGCTTCATATCGTAGAGAGAAATTTCAGGATGTTTATTCACCTCAGCTCGCTTCTAAGCAACTGTTATCCTTCAAACTTATAGCCCCCTTGATAAGCATCATTTCTAGGGAGCAATTTTAGCTTATATAATAGTTTTTTGGAATACACTGTGGAATGTACCTATTCTGTTTTAGGAAAACTATGGTCTCTCTCTCTCTTTTTAAAAGAATTCTTCTCTGATGATTTCCTTGAACTGCAGACTCAAACAATAATTAAAGGTAGCAAGAAAGATGCTGGGAGAAAAGCCAATTTAATTGTACTAGCCTGAATAATTGTTTCTGACTTCCAGCTTGCCCATTGTGATTTTTTTTTGGCAGGAAAAAAAATTAATATCAGACTCCAACAATCTTCAAACAAGTAAAAATTATAATCTGGTCGGTGTCTATTTAAAGTAACAGAATCCAAGGCAACACAAGAGGCTTAATTTTAGACATGCATGTTATTAACTAAGAGTAGGAAAGAGCATTATCTAGTAGTGAAGAGCCAGGAGATTGAAACAACCCTTTTAAAATTTATACTCTAGTTTCTTCAAGGTTTAAGTCGGATTAAACAACTTCAACTCCTTGTATTTAGCTGCTCTGTCCTTAAATTTGGATAAATTTGCTTACCCCTTTATCACTATGCAAAGTTGTTGACTAGCAAGACGACCAGAAAGCAAACTCTTTGTCTTAATTCAGGCTGCTACAACAAATTACCATAGACGGGGTGGCTTAACCAATAGAAATTTATTTCTCACAGTTCTGAAGTCTGGGAAGCCTAAGATTAAGGTGTCAGCAGATTGGGTGTCCAGAAAGAGCCCTCTTCCTGGTTTGCCGACAGCCATTTTTGCATTTTGTCCTCACAAGTGGGTAGAGAAGCAGTGAAAAGGGTTCAGAATCTCTTAGTGATACATGTGTATATTATATGGTTGACAGCTAGAAATGTTAAAATATTGTGGAGTGACCTCTTCAGCATTGTTGGGTAAAAGAGTGAGTTTTGGAGACTCCTCTAAGGCAAAAATATGGTTGGGTTATTATAAAGAACTAAGTCAATAACAGAATTAAAAAATTCTAACCTAAAAAAATTACTGAAAAATGAAAAGCTTGCTAACTTAGCATCTGAATTTAGACACTAAAATGTCTGTCTTGTCTAGTGATGTATTTTAAAATGTTATCACTGGCTACAGGCAGGCAGTAGCTCCACAAAAGTAGCAATTAATGTGACAGCAGTTAAATGTTAAGACCAAATTAGGGGGAGTTATTTACTCTCATTGCTATTATTGGAAGCATATAGGAGGTACCCAGAAGCTACTATAAAGGAGGTTATGGATAAATACACACTACTTTTTATACTCATCTTGAAATGTACAATTGCTCAAAATCCTCTCAAGAAAAAAAAAACCTAAAGTGAATAAAATATAGAACAATTTACAGTCTTGGATCTTGTGTGTTCTTTTTTAAACAGCAGTCACAGTCTCCAAACATTGGATAAATATTGAACTCTTTTCTTAAACTTTTTGTTATGGAAATTTCCAAACATACACAAAGTAGAAAGAATAGAATGAGTCCTCATGTTTCTATTACCTGAATTCAACATTTACCAACATATGACCAGTCTTGTTTAATACCCTCCTGTCCCCTGACCCCAACCACACTAAATTACTTAAAATCAACTGTCAGTCCTGAAGGTAATGTAACACTGTGTGCCAAGTATATTTCAATTTAAAAAAAAAATCCTCTCAGCAATGGGGTCTAACTTCAAATATTTCTTAAATCCAACCACTCTGTACCACCTATATTGCTATTATCTTAGTTTTAGTAATCCTCAAACTTTTCTGTCTCAGAATCCCTTTCCTCTCTTGGAAACTATTGTGGACTCCAAAGACCTTTCTTTGTTTATGTGGTTATGTTAATATCTGTCATCATTATTAGAACTGAGGGCTGCAACAAATGTAAAACATTTATTCATTAAAAAATATTAAGTCCAGGGGATCCCTGGGTGGCGCAGCAGTTTGGCGCCTGCCTTTGGCCCAGGGCGCCGTCCTGGAGACCCGGGATTGAATCCCACATCGGGCTCCTGGTGCATGGAGCCTGCTTCTCCCTCTGCCTGTGTCTCTGCCTCTCTCTCTCTCTCTGTGACTATCATAAATAATAAAAAATAAAAAAATTTTAAAAAAAATTTAAAAAAAAATTAAGTCCAGAGATGCCTGGTGAGAGACACACAGAGAAAAGCAGAGACACAGGCAGAGGGAAGAAGGAGGAGCAAGGAGCAAGGAGCCGGATGTGGGACTCGAACCTGGGACTCCAGGATCACGCCCTGAGCCGAAGGCAGATGCTCAACCGCTGAGCCACCCGGGCTGCCCAAAGTGTGGCTTTTCATATCTACTTCTGGATTCAATAACTTCTGCTTGAATGTATCACATGTCATGTAACCTCTGGAAAACTCTATATTCATGAAAGAATGAGAATAGGAAAGGCAAATAATGTCTTAGTATTATGAAAATAGTTTTGACCTTGCAGATCCACTAGTATGTCTTAGGGATTCCTAGGGGTCCTCAGGCCACACTTTTTAATGTTCTTTTTAACATTAAAGTTACATACCATAAACTTCACCCTCATAAATTATACAGTTTAATAGTTTTCAAGATATTAACAAAGATATGCAACAATCACTTATCTAATTCCAGAACATTTTCATCATTCCATTAGCAAGCATTACCCACTCCCCCTCATACCATCACCTGGTATCACCGGTGATAACCACTTATCTTTTTTCTTTTTCTATGAATTTGCTAATTCTAGATACTTCATAAAAGTTGAATCCAGGGATCCCTGGGTGGTGCAGCGGTTCGGCGCCTGCCTTTGGCCCAGGGCGGGATCCTGGAGACCCGGGATCGAATCCCACGTCGGGCTCCCGGTGCATGGAGCCTGCTTCTCCCTCTGCCTGTGTCTCTGCCTCTCTCCCTCTCTGTGTGTGTGAGACTATCATAAATAAAAAAAAAAAAAAAAAAAAAAGTTGAATCCATACAGTATGTGATCTTTTCTTTTTGGCTTCTTTTACTTAGCATGTTTTCAAAGTTCATTCATGTTGTAGCATGTATCATACTTCATTTCTTTTGGAGGCTGAATAATACTCCCTTCTATGAATATATCACATTTTAATCACTCATCAGTTGATGGACATTTGGTTTGCTTCTCCTTTTTGGCTATTACTGGTAATGTTGCTATGAACAGTAGTGTACAATTGTTTTTGTGGGCAGGTTTTCAGTTCTCTTGGGTACATACCTGGGAACAGAGCTGCTAGGTCATATAGCAACTCTAAACTTAACTTTTGAGGAACTACCAGAATGGTGAGAGCACATTTTGAGAACCACGTCCCTAGTGTGAGCCACTCTCACTTACTGTCTGGACTATTCCAAGACTTGCCTAACTAATTTCCCTGATCCCACCCTGGTGCCCTTGAAGTTTTTTTTCCCACACAACTGCCATTGCCATCTTTCTAAGAACTCACATTAGAACACATCCCTCTACTATATAAAACACTCTGCTGGTCTTCCATCACAGGTAGAATAAAATCCAAACTCTACCAGGGTTCAAACATGATCTAGTCCCTCCTTACCTCTTTGACTTACCTCCTCACTTGCTGTGGGCTAGCCCAGGGACTTCTGCTTTTCAAACATGCCAAGCTCCTCCTCACACCTCAGTGCCTTTAATTCATCCCCTTCATCTGGAGCTTGCTTCCCACTAATCTTTGTTGTGATTGGTCCTTCTAATTTACATTCAGATCTGTGCTTGAAAGTAATGTTCTGAGAAGAGCCTTCCTTGGCTTCCCCGTCTAAAATAACCACTCCCACCAATCACTCTAATCACTTTATCTAACTACATTTTATTTAGAGTACTTACATTGTTTACCTATGTTTAATTGTTAATTTCCATCATTATATCTAGTTCCTAGAGATTCAATAAATATTTTGGCATGAGTGCAATAAAAGCCAAAGGCGGGTGTTCCAGTTATTTATCACTGCATTACAAACTATCCCAAAACGTAGTGATTTATTTAGGCTAGGCTCAGCTGGGTGATTTTTCTGTTGGTCTTGCCAGTAGTTACTTGTGTAGTTGCCAGGGACAGCTGAGGCTGGGCTCAGCTGGACTTCCCTTCCCTCACCACATGGCCTCTGCTTAGGATCTCCACAGCAAAGTAGTCGGATTTCTTACATAGCAGTTCAGGGTTTCCAAGAGGGAAATGGTGGAAGCTACTGTCCTTTCAAGACTTAGGAACTAGCACAGCATCATTTCTGCCATAGTGTGTTGTTAATAGAGTCAAAAAGGCCAGCCCAGATTCAAGGGACTATTCAGGGACATGAACACCGGGTGTGTATCATGGGGATGGTGGTGGGGGTGGGGGGCGACCAGTGAAATTGGCAAGCGCGCCATGCAAAGGCTCAGTGTATTTTGCTTATTGTTATTACAACTATCTGATAGCTGGAGGAGGAGATTCCTTAGAGAGTTGGCTGTCTTGCAAATTAGAGCATCTTTTCTAATGCAGAGGTATATGAATCAGAATAAAGAAAAAGCTTGGGATCCCTGGGTGGCTCAGTGGTTTAGTGCCTGCCTTCCACCTAGGGCGTGATCCTGGAGGCCCGGGATTGATTCCCGCATCCAGGGAATCTGCCTGTGTCTCTGCCTCTTTTCTGTGTCTCTCATGTATAAATAAATAAAATCTTTAAAAAAAAAAAAAGAAAGAAAAAGCTTATTAATTATTGTGAATATAGGAGTCATTGCTGCAGGGGCTCCTGGGTGGCTCAGTTAAGTGTTTGCCTGCTGCTCAGGTCACGGGAATCTCTGCTCAGTGGGGAGCCTGCTTCTCCCTATCTCTCAGTTCCCAACCCCCCCCCCCCCCCAGCTTGTGTGCTCTGTTAAATAAATAAATAAATAAATAAATAAATAATAAAGTCAGTCTTTGCTGCAACTTGATCAGAAACCATACACCTGGAGATGGACACGTTTTATTATAGACTCTGTAGCTGTATTTTTAAAATGGGATTCTAATGGAATCCTTATCCAGGCAGCATAGCACAGTAGTTAAGTACAGGACTCTGGAGCCTGACAGCCTGAGTTTGAGTCCTGGCGAGACAGCTTACTAGCTGGTGATCTTTTTTTTTTTTAATTTTATTTATTTAAGACACAGAGAGAGCGAGAGGCAGAGACACAGGCAGAGGGAGAAGCAGGCTCCATACAGGGAGCCTGATGCAGGACTCGATCCCGGGACTCCAGAATCACGCTCTGGGCCACTGAGCTCTAAACCAGGCTCTAAACCACTGAGCCACCCAGGGATCCCCACTAAGCTGGTGATCTTGAACAAGCTGCTTAACCCGTTCATACTTCAGTCTCCTCATCTGTAAAATGAGAAGAGCAAGAATGATAACTACATAATGGGTTTTGAGAATTAAGTTGGTTAGTATCTGTAAAGTACAGGATAATGCCATACAGTAACTGGTACGTAAGCATTTGTTAAATGAAACACAAATTTCAAGAAAAAAAATACTGAAATGTTAATTCTAACAACATCAGTAGTTACATTTATCAAACAGTAGATAACCACCCCTTTTTTTTTAACTTGCCAAAAGGCAATTGAACTAAATCAAAATAATTTACCAGGATGTAATCTAAACCCTTCTCTCCTCCAAGTTTTCTCCAATCATTAACTATATAAACACAACTAGTGGTCATGCCAACTAGTCAGATAGGTTTTGTTTTTTTTTTTAATTCATTTTTGCAATTACTTAACCTGACTTTAAGACTTTGACCTTTATTGCATTTTCTTCCACCTTCCTTAATAACCCCTTTTAAAAGCCTTCAGAAAAAAGACACAATAATGACTAGCAAGTTAAAGTAATATTAAAAAGCAATGCTTGTTCAAAGGTTGGGTTTGATTGTGGAGGGTTGGAGGTCACACACAGCTATGAGTGTCATAGTCCCAAGAGGGCTGGTCCATGGTCTCTGACACCCAAGTTAATTCAGGGCCACTCCAGAAAGTTCACTTGCAGCTTCATGAGCATAGACTATTCCAGACTCCACAGTCTCTTCCTCTATAAAACACGGAATCCTAGGCAAGCAAAAGCTGTAAAAAGGGAGACTAAAGTTAAAGTAGCTTTCAATGGAGCATTCAAGGGTAAATTTGCAGGCCATATGACCACTGGCGATTTTAGAAAGCCTGGGTAAAATGGATTCCTTATAAAAAAAATGTAACTATCATCTTATGTTTATATGTCATAGTAGCTTTTCAAAGTGTTTTCAGCCTTTTTTTTTTAAAAAAGATTATTTATTTGAAATAGAGTGGGGGGAGGGGAGAGGGAGAAGGAAGATCTCAAGCAGACATCCCCCCCACTGAGCACAGAGTTGGATGTGAGGCTTGATCTCAAGACCCTGAGATCAAGACCTGAGTCAAAACCAAGAGTAGGATTCTCAACTGACAAGGGTACCCAGGTGCCCCTAGAGTGTTTTCAGCCTTACCTCATGAACAGCTTCAGGAACACAGCAAGACTAATATAATAATTACTGCTTCCGTGACAATCAGCATTCCAAAGATGAGGAGTCAAGGCAGAAGGTTAATTATAAACAAGAAGAGGTGTGGATCCACTGGCCTGGCAGTTTGTCCAAATCTGAATGAATTATAGGGAGACTGTGGGTTCTCTTTGTCTTCTCTGCACCTCTTCAATACCTGCCAAATGTTGAGCATGGACAATTAAGACTTCTATTCTCGTTTCTTCTAATTTCACTTTTCGTGAAGCTATAACAATAAAGGGGAAAATGGAAGGCATGTATAATCTTACCACTTCAATACAATTCATTCCTACATATTTTCTTCCAGAATTCGCCCAGTTGCACGCAGGCTTTTATATAATTAGTGTCACAGTGCACGTGCTTTTCAATTTTACTTTTTCTCCTCTTATAGCAATATTTGTTCATGTTATTTCATAATCTTAATTATTATGACTTCATATTCCTATTAGTTGTTATGTAATAACTAGTCATTTGTCTATTAGTAGACATGTAGGTTGTTTCCACTTTTTTTTTTTTTTTTGCTATAAAAGTTGTAATGAACATCTCTGTTTTTATGCCTTGTTTGACATAATTTCCATGTGATGAATTCCTAAGATTATGAATTGTGGCAGACTCTATGTTCTAAAGATGGCCACAACAATATCTTCCCATCCCATTGCTCTTCTGCAATGTGACCGTGACACTCCCCTTTGAACATGGGGAGTTCTGTGACTGTTTTGACTTATAATGTGGCAAGGTGACACTATGCCCGTTTCGCGTGTAGCCCTTAATGGGCCTGATAACACCTATTTCCTGCTTCTAGAAAGCATAACTATCCTGAGATTACATGATGTGCAAGACCTAAGCCACATGAAGAAGCCCCGGGGTCTGAGATGCCACATGGACGGTAGGAATAGCACAAAAGCAGTGAGACACAAGACATATGAACAAAGATGCCACGTTGGAAATGTATCATTTAGACCTCGCAACCCCACATGAAGCCAGGCGAACTGCCCAGCAGAGCCCTTCCTACAGAACTGCATGAAAAATAAATGGTTATATTAAGCCACTAAGTTTTGCGATAGTTACCTGGTCATAGGTATTTGAAACATGAGTGTAGGGGCCAAGGGCAGACTGTCCTAAGATGGACCACTTTGGTGTGATTGAGTTACAAAGCAATCAAACCCAGCAGATTCTGGAAAAGCTCTTTACCTCCCCCCCCCACCCCCCAGCTGCCTAAAAAGATAGGCAATCTGTTCTAGGAAGAGAGCTATCACCATAGATAACTACATTTGAAGAGGAACTAGGTATGGTAGACAGGGAGGAACCTAGCAAGGAGGGCCTGACCAAAGTCCCCTACATCCCAATGTGTCTGAGGGGCCCACCAAACATTTGTTCATCAAACACTCACTTTGTTTCATCTTCCTGTGAATTGTAGTCCTTCCTTTTGAAGTCCCAGACCGCTACCCACTTCTCCTTAGTTCAGAATGACACGCATACCTCATTTTGCCTGTCTTCTGTGTGGATTCCTCCTACACATGAAATTAAATTTGATTTTTTCCCATTAATCTGTCTCATGTCAATTTAAATCTCAGTCCAGCTAGAAGGATCTTGAAGGGCAGAGGAAATTCTTTCTCCCTGACGTGGGTCAAAAGATTAAAAGAAAAAAAAATCCCAAATGCTGGCAAAAGCATTTCTAACAGAACTGAACCAGTTTGTACAATTTGCAGTGCCTTAAAAAGTCTACACTTCTCAAGATGCAAGCCTAAGAAGGATTGTATTGTCTGTGCTGTTTCTGAATTACTTCATTTAAAGAGCATCCAACTCCTTTTTTTTTTTTTAAAGATTTTATTAATTTATCCATGAGACACACACACACACACACACACACACACACACACACACACACACAGGCAGAGAGAGAAGCAGGCTCCATGCAGGGAGCCCGATATGGGACTCGATCTGAGGACTCCAGGATCATGCCCTGAGCCAAAGGCAGGCGCTAAACCACCAAGCCATCCAGGGATCCTCCAGAGCATCCAACTCTTAATTTTGCTTCTATTCTGAGAAGGTAAGTGCTCACTTTGGAGACCTCTGATTTTCTTACCCTCGCCATCTCTGGTATATGTCCTTCCTTCTTGCCCCATTCACCTCACCCCCATCCCCCATTTTAGGTTCTGCTTATCCTCAAACAAAAATAATATCTGCTGCTCGCCTACTTTGAATTGAAACATACAAAGCAATTTGAAATTCCTTCAAGAAAGGAACGGAGAAGGGCTGAAGTGTGTATGGATACCTCTAAGGTACATCAAAGATAAACATACACTTGATTTATCAATTCATTCCAAAACCTTCTGGAGCACCTCCTATGTGTTAAGCATATTGATTTGCTCAGATACTCAGATATCTAAGTGGTAGACACTAAATCGAATCAGATTAAGGCTAAGGGGAATTTACTGGCACATGGAATCGAGGATTGGTTTCAGGTGAAGCCCGACCCAGGGCCAAACAAGACAAAGGAGGAACAGATTTCTCGTTTCTTGGGCTGACTCTTGGTTGAGCGCTGGTTCTTTTCTCAGGCTCTGCATAGTTAGTTGAGGCAGTAGCTCCAGCCCTGTGGTCTCTTGAGTTCCAGTTCAATGAAAGAGAGAAATTCTTTCACGGGGCCAGGCACAAGCCCTGGCATTCAAGGACTGTAACCTCCTCCATCTTGCACCCATTTCTGAACCACTCCTGTGGCCTGGGCAGGGGTGGGGTGGGAAGGGTGAGGATGCACCGATGGACTGAGGCTGGGCCACGCGGTCCATCTTGGTGGTGAGTCAGCCTCTGAACCAGTCACGTGGCCTGGGGTGGGGGTGGGGGTGTGTTTGGGGAAAGGATGAGGATGCAGGGATGGGCTGAGGCCGGGCCCCGCGTTCCATCCTGGCTCTGAGTCAGCCTCTTCTAGAGGTTAGACCCTGAGATCCGGGGAGGGGAAGTAGGAGGACAGTGTCCTGAATGCAGCTGCCAAACACCACATCTGGCTGTCTCCTGTTCCCATGCAGGAATTCTCCTACCATGCTATGGTGTTTGACTAAATACTGGCCTCCCCCCCCCCCCCCCCCCCCATATAATCAGAGTCTGAGGGTTGTCTCAGACACCTGCGGTTCACACTGCCTCGGCTTTGTTTCAGTGCTCTGGATGCAAGGATATTTCTAAACGTTTAGTCACTTCTCCTTTGAGGTGCCACCACACATCCATCTTTCTCAGGAGAATCAGCCTCCAGGGGAAGGAAGGCAGCCAGCAGATGAAAAGCTACTTCTTTCCTTCAGCTCCTAGGAAAATGCATAATTAGAATCTTCCAAGATGTGAAGGAAGAGGATAGAGCTAGATTTCCAAATGTGGGGTGACAAGTATTTTACAGAAGGACGTAGTTGGGTTAGACACCACCACAGTTCTTGCTCAGTATAGAAGTCTGTGGTCGACAGTGTCTTTCAGGACAGGCAGTTTGGGTGCTGTTTTTAAGAAGGGGAGAGGGCATTGGCTCCTGAAGTGGCTGGTGGGGAGGGAGGAGTCTCTTCAGGAGAGAGGGAAGGGTGAGTGGAGACAGGAAGACATGCTTCAGCCAGGTTCCAGTTGTAGTTGTCAGGCGGCTGCTGCTCCTGACTGTGGATTTTGAGCATTTCCACAAATCCTCAGAATTAGTTCAAATCATCAGCTGGCACTTGACAGCTTTATTCCCTTGGCTCTTGAAAGGGAAAGTAAATCAGAGCTTGACTGCTCAGAACCTGGCAGGAACACTTTAATAAAGATGTTCATGGGGAGTGGGAGCAGGCTTGAGGATCCTCTGTCATCTCTCAGGGTCCACTTCGATCCAGGCTGGCTTCCAGAAAAATAACAGCCAAGTTGTGAAAATTGCAGGATGGCCCAGCTCTACTGCAGAATGCATTATCAGCCCTCGAGCTATGTCACTGCAAACAGAAGCCTATGAAAAGAGGAGAATGAGAGGGGAGATGTTATAGGGGCAAATTGGTTGAGAAAGCCCTGGTTCACAAGGGCAATGTTTACATTCCCAAGGGAAGCGAAGTAAGCAGCACAGGAAAACAGGCAGCTACCTAGGAGAGGCAGGGGGAGCTCTGCAGGGGAAGTCACTGCCCTGCCGGTGAGCAGCATTTCGATGCTGAGCTAAAGGCAGAGGCGAGGCCGAAGTGTCAGGGGGAGAGAGCTGTTCTCTCAGTATGGGTTGAACTGAAGTGCATATTAACATTTGGGCTGATGTTGCCTCATTTTAAGTTTTATTTCTCATCGATCGTCTTGTGGATCACAAGAGCCACATGAGCTGTGCAACAAGCGAGTAGATTCCAGTTTGCCAAGGGCATTACAAATAATTGAGCCCTCTCACCTACCCTGTTGCCTTACAGACCTGTGTCTCTGTGTAAGGATCTAGAATGTCTTAGATCATACTAAAGCCCAAATTTTGTCTTTTATCTGAACTAGAACAATTGAGCAATAGGAAACATGTTGAATTTGACCTGAGCCCTGTTTTCCTGGAAAAGAGTAACGGGAATTAAGAAATCCCCAACCCTTTCTGTTCTGGAACAGGGCTTACTGCAAAGAGCCACCCTTCCCCATAGGATTTAGATAAGACTCACTGATGTCCCCTTGTTTACCTGTGAAAAGCCTGGGCACAAACTCAAAATTCCCTTTGTTGCCTCATAAATGATTAGCTGAATTGCTTGTCTCCATTGACCAATTGCAACAAAATGCTGTTAACCAAATTTTGCTTAAGCTTCTCTACCTCCAGGT
The DNA here is from genome assembly GCF_048418805.1 of Vulpes vulpes. Taxonomy (NCBI): domain Eukaryota; kingdom Metazoa; phylum Chordata; class Mammalia; order Carnivora; family Canidae; genus Vulpes; species Vulpes vulpes. The sequence continues at coordinate 17,015,592 of NC_132787.1, read as the reverse complement.
CTGTGAACTTTGGCCCACCCTTGAGGCTTGCATTCAGCCCGTGGTGATAATGGACAGGCCTGGAGTGAAACGTTCTCTGACCTACCATCCAGTCATGCAGTTTTTCATCTCCTTCACCAGGGGTTCTTCTTTGCCAGGTTCACTCTTCTCTATAACAGAAAAACTCTTTTTACCTGACCCTCAAACTGCTTGCACACCTTATGGTCACAGCATTCTCCTATTGCAATAATTCCTTCCCCCATCCCTCTTGCCATAATCCTTTTGAAGCAAGTCTCTTACTAAGTCTGGAATTTTGTGTGTGTGTGTGTGTCAAACCAGAAATGGACGACAACTCATTAGCTCCTTTTCTGAACTCCTTCTATCTATAGATGTTTATAGAAATCAAAAATTCTTTTATTCTTCTACTGCTTGAATGGGTTTCCAGCATGACTGCAGCTTACCAAGAAAAGACGATCTCTGACAAATGGTGAAAAGGGTAAATAATCTAAGTTAAATGCTTATCATATGCTGGGTACTGTTTTAAGTGCTTCTGTGTGTTATCTCATTTAATTTTCCCAAATTCCTTACAAGTTAGGTATTATTTTTAGTTCTGCTTTACAAAAATGGAAACTGAAGCAAAGAGAAGTTAAATAACTTAGTCAAGGTCAGATAGCCAATGAGTGACAGAGTTGGGACACGAAGTCAGGTTGGTCCAGGGCCACAGCTTGGAATTTAACCACCATGCCATGGGCTTTCCTTGGGGATGGCTTCGTGGGGATGCTCCTTCTATGGATAGGAAGCATGTGAAAAGAAAAAAGAAATCCTGGCAAGTGTAAGCTAGGCACTGACCTGGCATCAACAGCTGGGAACTGGTTTACCACTTAGCAAACATAAACCATTTCCCACAGTAGCATGTCTAGTAAGGTCCCTCTGTGACTGACCTGGAGTGATGTGAAAAAGAGCCCATACCACAGTGGTACCTTTTGCACAAAAACAAGATCCTTGTATGAACCACAGCAAGGACCAAACATCTCCCTCTCCTAGCTAACATGAGCAACTGGTAGTTCTTTATCAATGACAATATTAACCTGATCCCACTCCTGCCACCTCCTTGATAAAAATCAAGATTCTTAATCACTAAAATACCCCCACTTTCTGACAGAACCCAATCCAGAGCAATCTTCACTTTATCGAACCATCCCCCAAATCATCTAACAGAAACCCCAATCCTAATGTAAGCCCCTTCTAATTCCCTCTTACTAGATACTGCCAAGTTCCCAAGGTTTATAGTTATCTTTGCTACAGCAAGTAATGAACCCTACTTTTTATGATTCCAAGTGTGAGCCTAGTGGGCTGGTGGGCTTTAGCACAAGCCTATAGTTCCCTAAGGCATGGATTTGATGCTTCCTGAGGCCTCACCTGGTAGTTCTATCTTGTAATGGCAGGAGCTTCTACTGGGTCTTGCTTCTGCCTTTCCAGAAGCAAATTGCTTGCTTCTGTCTGCTTAGAACTTCCCCCTCCTTTTTCTCTTCTTCTTAACCATCCTTCCACCCCTACTCCTACCTTCTTCCCCTTCAAATTCCTCCGGAAAAGGCTTTATTTCCTTTAGGATACTGTAAATGGTTTACCATACTGAAGATAACTAACTTGGTTATCTTCAACTCAGATGTGCCAGCTCGGGAATCCAAAGTCTCCCTGCAGTTTCTTGACACACCGAAAAATGGAGGAAACATGTCAACAGAGACTTCTGTTGGTATACTCAGATTCTATCTGTTGAATAAGAGACTCCAGAAGCATTTCTTCCCAGTCTACTTCTTATGTTACATTTGGGCCCTTGGGATGAAGGAGAAAACTGTTCAAACAGCTAAATTATCATTCTTACTATTATGCCCAAACACTAATCACAGAAATCACAAAAAAATTTTGTTTAATGGTCAGAACGTTGGCTCCAAATTTAAAAGTTTTACTTTTGTTGTTTTTGTTGTTGTTTACTTTTGTTTTTACTTTTCCTTTATTATCTGTAGACAATTTCCTATATAACAACTCATAGCTGTGGCCCCAATGACATAATGACATGTCTAGAACACTTTGTGTCACATGCATATAAATTTATGATGTGGAAATTCAAATATATATGGCGTGACCATGGCAAAATAAAGACAATAACCACTGTATTCAGCAACGTGGTAGTGAAAATGGATAACATTGTCATGTGCTTGACTTCCGTTATGATTATGCTACATGAGATTTTTGAAGTGATTGAGCATATTAATGCAGGTCTCTATGACACTGCTTTAGGTATTTCCTAAAGCTATAATCCCTTATGGTAAAAATAATCCCTTATGGTAAAATCAATATGATTTTTATTTATTTATTTTTTTTTAATTTTTATTTATTTATGATAGGAACACAGTGAGAGAGAGAGAGAGAGGCAGAGACACAGGCAGAGGGAGAAGCAGGCTCCATGCACCGGGAGCCTGATGTGGGATTCGATCCCGAGTCTCCAGGATCGCGCCCTGGGCCAAAGGCAGGCGCCAAACCGCTGCGCCACCCAGGGATCCCCAATATGATTTTTAATCACATTTATATTTTTTCTAGATATTTTCAGTTTATTTTCGAAAATACAAAACATGTATTATGTACTGAAATGATGGATATTTTTAGTGTATGATGTGATGTTTTCTAACAGTGCTTTAATGACCACTCATAACCTGCATATCACTTTTTTTAAAGATAGATTTATTTATTTATTTATTTATTTATTTATTTATTTATTTATGATAGACATAGACAGAGAGAGAGAGGCAGAGACACAGGAGGAGGGAGAAGCAAGCTCCATGCTGGGAGCCCAACGCTGGACTCGATCCCGGACTCCAGGATTGCGCCCTGGGCCAAAGGCAGGTGCTAAACCGCTGAGCCACCTAGGGATCCCCCTGCATATCACTTTTAAAGTTCCACAAATAGTTCATTGATAAATAAATTCTCATTGTAAAAAACTAAAATTCAGAAATATACAGAGTAAACATACAGAGTAAATTTAAAAAGTAACCCATAATTCTGGACTCCTCCCCGCAAAATCTCACTTCCTTAAAATAACCACTATTTCCAGTTGTGTGTGCTTCCTTCCAGATCATTTGCTTTGCATTTATATCCTTGTATATAGACATATGGTAGATAATAGTAAACATTTATTCTGTACTGAAATGTTTCAGATACATTGTTATCTTATTTAATCCACGCAGGGGAGGCAAAAACTTACCTCTCTCCTCTAAGACTTTTCATCTGGGCTTGAAAATTAATTTGACAAAGACAGATTAGCAGGAGAAAAGCATACATTTATTTAACATAAGATTTATGTGACATGGGAGTCCTTACAAGGAAATGAAGATCCAAAGAAGTGGCAAAATCTAAATATGCCTTTAAACCAAGTTCTTTTGAACAAAAAGAAGCAATTGTAGAAAAGCAACTAAATATATGAGGAGGCTAAATGAAGATAAGAATTATTTGAATGAGGTCTGTTTGTACTGAATTCTCATGCCTCCAACTTCCTGCCCTTGATGATAAAAAAGTTGCTTTCATTTTGCTATAGGGAGAACATCTTCTTCTTTGTTTTTTTTTTTTTTTTAAAGATTTATTTATTTACTCGTGAGAGACGCACAGAGAGAGAGGCAGAGACACAGGCAAAGGGAGAAACAGGCTCCATGCAGGGAGCCCGATGTGGGACTTGATCCCAAATCCTGGGATCACGACCTGAACCGAAGGCAGCCACCCAACCGCTGAGCCACCCAGGCGTCCTGGGAGAACATCTTCTTATGGGGGTTTTATCTTCTGCCATTAGGAAGAAAAAGGAGAGAGAATGCTATTCTTGACCCTACCTTGTTTTTAAGTGTCTTTAGCTCAAAGTAATCCTTATGCCAAAGCACCTATTTTGGGGTGGCATATATGCCACCCTTCATCTTCATAACACCCTCCATCTTCACAACAACCTTGAGGCTGGTGCCATTATCCATTTACTGGTGAGGAGCTGGAATCACAGGGGCAGTAGCTACATTGTTTAAATCATACCACTGTAAATAATGAAATCAGATTTTGAACCCAAGCTGTCAGTTCAGTGTCACAAACTCTCAACCACTACACTGTGCTGCCCCCCAATGGCAAGTCAGTATCACCCCAGGTGCTTTTTGGCTTTGCTAGCCACAGAAGTTAACTACCTGCATGTTCTGTGTAGATAATCACAACTGATTACTGGGCAACTCTGGGCAGCTGAACCAGAACTATTGGGATGCTTCCCTGTAGTAATAAATACAAAAGAAACACAGTTAAAAGTGCTACTAGCTAAAATTGCATCAAAAATAATAACATTCTTTTTTTTTTTTTATTTATGATAGTCACAGAGAGAGAGAGAGAGAGAGAGAGAGGCAGAGACATAGGCAGAGGGAGAAGCAGGCTCCATGCACCGGGAGCCCGATGTGGGATTCGATCCCGGGTCTCCAGGATCGCGCCCTAGGCCAAAGGCAGGCGCCAAACCGCTGCGCCACCCAGGGATCCCCTAACATTCTTTTTTTAAAAAATAATAACATTCTTAGGAATAAACTTTAAGGTGAAAGATTTGTACTCTGAAAATGATAAAAACTTTGATGAAAGAATTGAAGAAGACAAATGGAAAGACATTCCATGCTCATGGATTGGTAGGAGAAATACTGTTAAAATGTCTATGCTACCCAAAGCACTCTATACATTTAATGCAATCCCTGTCAAAATCCCAACTGCATTTTTCACAGAGCTAGAACAAACCCAAAATTCATATGGAACCACAAAATACCTCAAATAGCCAAAGCAGTCCTGAAAAAGTAAAACAAAACTGGAGGCATTACAATCCCAAGGCTTTAAGTTATATTACAAAGTTGTAGCAATCAAAACAATATGGTACCGGCACAAAAATAAACACATAGATCAGTAGAACATAATAGAAAGTTCAGAAATAAACTCACAACTATATGGTCAATTAATCTTTGACAAAGGAGGCGAGAATATGCAATGGGAAAAAGAAATCTCTTCAAAAATGGTGTTGGGCAAACTGGACAGCTACATGCAAAAGAATGAAACCAGATCACTTTCTTATATTATACACAAAAATAAACTCAGCATGGATTAAGAACTTAGATGTGAGACCTGAAACCATAAAAACCCCAGAAGAGAGTACAAGCGGTAATTTCTCTGACATTGGCCATAGCAATAGTTTTCTAGATCTGTCTCCTGAAGTAAGGGAAACAAAAGCAAAAGTAAACTATTGGGACTACATAAAAATTTAAAAATTTGCACAGCAAAATAAACAACCAGTAAAACTAAAAGACAACCTATGGAATGGGAGAAAATATTTGCAAATGACATATCTGATGAAAGGTTAGTATCCAAAATATATGGAGAACTCATAGAACTCAACAGCAAAAAAACAAATAATCCAATTAAAGATAGGCAGAAGACATGAACAGACATTTCTCCAAAGACCTCCAGATGGCCAACAGACACATGAAAAGATGCTCAATATCACTATTCATCAGGGAAATGCAAATCAAAACCACAATGAGATACCACTTCATGCATGTCAGAATGTCTAAAACAGAAAAGAAACAAAGGTTAGTGAAGATGTAGAGAAAAGGAACCTTCATGCACTGTTGGTGGGAATGCAAACTGGTGCAGTTGCCATAAAAGGCAGTAGGAAGTTGGTAAAAAAAAAAAAAAAAATAGAACTAGAACTACCCAATGATCCAGTAATCACATACTGGGTATTCACCAAAGAATACAAAACACTAATTCTATGAGATAGATACACTCCTATGTTTATAGCAGCATTATTTATAATAGCCAAATTAGGGAAGCAGCTCAACTACTTATCAATAAAGAAGGTGAATATTATTCATTCATTAAAAAAAAGAATGAAATGTTTCCATTTGCAATGATGTGGATGGAGCTAGAGAATATTTTTTATGTTAAGAGAAATAAGTCAGTCAAGACAAATCCATATGATTTCACTCATATGTAGAATTTAAGAAACAAAACAAATTAGCAGAGGAGAAAAAAAAAAAGACAAACCAAAAATAAACTTTAACTATAGAGAACAAACAGAGGGTTATTTGAGGGGAGGTGGGTGGAGGGATGGGTGAAATAGGTGATGGAGAGTGGGAGTATACGTGTCTTTTTTTTTTTTTCTGATTCTATTTATTTACTTGACAAAGAGGAGAAGCAGAGGGAGAGGGAGAAGCAGGCTCCTTGAGGATCAGAGAGTCCAATATAGGGCTCGATCCCAGAATCCTGAGATCATGACCTGAGCCTAAGGCAGACACTTAACTGACTGAGCCACCCAAGTGCCTTGGAAGTATACTTGTCTTGATATATGAAATTGTTGAATTGCTATACTGTACACCTAAAACTAATATAACACTGTATGTTTACTGGAATTAAAATACTACTATTACTATTACTACTACTAAAGTGCTGCTAGCTTGAAGCCACAAATGCAACCAGTCTAAACCTGTATGTATTGTCAAAAACTGAGGTGAGCTTCTCAATGAAACTGCAAGGTTTATTTAGCTGTTATAGTTCGTTGGTTGAATAAAATTAAATTTGGGGATATTTCATCACAACCCCTTTCTTGCCACATTCCTGACTCCCAGCTGGGTTCTTCAGATACTATTCCAATCTATTAAGAGCCAAAGAGTAGATTTATTCTTGAATCCCATTTTATATTCCCATCTTGGTTTCATCCATTTAATGAGGATAATCCTGGCCCTGTTCCTTCAGAAAATTGTGAGGATAATATTAGAGGACATTTAACTGAAGGCATTTTACCAACTGGAAAGATCTCCAAGTCACTATATCTAACTCGTGCCCCATGAATCCCTCTCTGGGTTGTGAAGATGGGTGAATTAGCTCTGTGCTTCTATTATTAAGAAACAATGAATGAAAGTCATCAGACATGATTAGTGTCGTTTTTTTAAAGATTTTATTTATTCATAAGAGACACACAGAGAGAGAGAGGCAGAGACATAGGCAGAGGGAGAAGCAGGCTCCCTGCAGGGGGCCTGATGTGGGTCTCAATCCCAGGACTCTGAGATCAGGACCTGAGCTGAAGGCAGATGCCACCCAGGTGCCCTCATGATTAGTGCTTTCTACAGAACATTCAAACAACACAGTCTACCTCTGTAACTTCTTGTTAAAAATATGTGGTTCAGGGTTAATATGTGGCTCAGTTGGTTAAGCGTCTGCCTTCAGCTCAGGTTCTAATCCTGGAGTCCTGGGATCGAGCCCCATGTCAAGCTCCCTGCTCAGTGGAGAGTCTGCTTCTTCTGCTTCTCCCTCTCCCTCTACTCTTCCTCTCCTTTTCCTCCACTCATGCTCACATGCTTTGTCTCTCTCTCAATAAATAAATAAAACCTTTAAAAAAATTTAAGAAAATATGGTTGAAATATGGTAATGATAGAATGCTACTCTTTTCTGCTACTATAAGTGCATCCCCTCCTAGGGAGTACAGAGCAACGGGGGAAAAAAGTTGCATTAAGTGCCTAGCACACAGTAGGCATTCAAATATCTGTTCAAAGAATAAAAATGAAACATTAGTCCGAGTCCAGCCCTATTATATGTTGAGACATTTAATTTTTAAAATATTTTATTTATTTATACATGACACACACACACACACACACACACACAGAGAGATTGGCAGAGACATGGGTAGAGGGAGAAGCAGGCTCCATGCAGGGAGCCTGACGTGGGATTCGATCCTGGGACTCTGGGATCACACCCTGGGCCGAAGGCAGGCAGTCCTGAGACATTCAAATTCATCACACTTTCCATATGCATCAGTTTTTCTCATCTTAAGAAAGAGAAGAAATAACATCTGCCGTTTTCTTAGCCTCTCAGAGACATCATGAGATGAAGATGACATATAAAGTATTTTATCTCAGTGTGCAGATTTAAGTAAGATATGTATGCATGTATTGCCCATGAAGGCCCCCACAGGTGAGGTGAGTTATCACCATGAGTGTGTCACCTGGACATCAGTAAGCGCTAGCAGTCCTCAGATCTAATTGTTAAGCAGGGGGACAAGGCTCCCTAGCAGTGTGTAGGCAGGAAAACGTGAATGGGGACTGTGAGAAGGAAGGGTCCTGATGGGGATGAGTATTCAGATTTGGGAGGACTAAAAAAGTGAATAGGAACTAGTCAATAAATACTGGGAAGAGGATAAGAGGCAAAAGACTCTTCCAAAGGTCAGCCCCGGGACGCCCCGGTGGCTCAGCGGTTGAGCGTCTGCCTTCAGCCTAGGGCGTGATCCTGGAGTCCCGGGATGGAGTCCCACATCGGGCTTCCTGCATGGAGCCTGCTTCTCCCTCTGCCTGTGTCTCTGCCTCTCTCTCTGTCTCTCATGAATAAATAAATAAAATCTTAAAAAAAAAAAAAAGGTCAACCTCAGAGTAGGAGCCTGGCAGTCAATGGGAGCAAGCTGGCAAACAGGTGACTGCAGTGAGCCCTGATGCAAGAGCTTGTCCTGATTCACTGCATCTGAGTCAGAATTGCTTTCCAGCTTTTCTTGGGAAGGTTTTGCTGACGTATGGAGCTGAGGGTTGACGTCAGCACTTAGAGGTGGTCACGGTTTAATGGTCAACATTGCTTGTAGTTGTTGCTATGTTATGGTGTGTATTCACGGCCCTATCTGCTGCTAATGGGAAGTCATCCGTGCAAATAAAGTAAATATTGACGTGTTTATGTACATGGTATACATTATTCGAATCCTATGAATGGTGTCATAGAGATAACACATTTGGGAAGCAAAATGAATGCTTAAGTTGGCAATTTCCAATGTGATTTGGGTAGTGCTATTAGAGATCTCAATGTTACATTATTCAAATACTAATGTGTTCACTTGTGGTTCTTCAGTGTTTGACTACTGCCTATAGGCTACAGTTTTTTGAAATACTACTAAACTCAATGTCAATTGGTTATTAAATTTATGTCAGATATAGGGGTGCCTGGGTAGCTCAGTTGGTTAGGCAGCCGACTCTTCATTTCTCCGCTCAGGTTATGATCTCAGGGTCCCGGGATGTAGCCTGAATTGCAAGGCTCCACGCTCAACAGGGAGTCTGCTTCAGGATTCTCTGCCCCTTTCCACCTCTCTCTTTCTCTCAAATAAATAAATGTAAAGAATTTATATCAGATATCCATCACAATGAATAAAGAGTAGGACCGATGTTGGGAGGGTTTTAAAAACTAAAGATTTCTGAATTCCTGGGAACTTTGATTTCTCATGCCTAAATCCCAAAGACAAGATCTGTAGGGAATTTGGAAACATTATTCTAGTTTTTTTTTAAGATTTTATTTATTTATTCATGAGAGAGGCAGAGACACAGGCAGAGGGAGAAGCAGGCTCCCTGCGGGGGAACCTGATGTGGGACTCCATCTTGGGACTGGATCTTGGGACTGGATCTTGGGACTCCAGGATCACGCCCTGGGCCAAAGGCCAAGGCTCAACCGCTGAGCCACCCGGGTGTCCCCATTATTGTAGTTAATGTTCCTTGTTATGTATAGGAGGGTTAAGGCTTTGCAACTGTGGAGAAGAACCTACATGTGATTTTTAGGTTCTAACCATAACATGGTCTAAAGTCTAAGGGAGAGAATGGCGGGGTGAGAGGAAGTAGGGTCAATGTTCTTCATCTATGGTCAGTGGTTTATTTCTTCCAGGTTAAGTAAAATCTTACACAGATTAAAATGCTTATGCACGTTAAAATGTTTTTGATAATGTCACAAGGTGGCAAAAGTTCTACTTAACTCCTCTGTTATTAGAAATTTTAGGGCAGCCTGGGTGGCTCAGCGGTTGAGCGTTTGCCTTCAGCCCAGGGCATGATTCTGGAGTCCCGGGATCGAGTCCCACGTCGGGCTCCCTGCATGGAGCCTGCTTCTCCCTCTGCCTGTGTCTCTGCCTCTCTCTCTCTCTCTCTCTCTCTCTGTGTGTGTCTCATGAATAAAAAAATTAAATCTTAAAAAAAAATTTACAGAATTGGAGGGAATGCCTGGATGGCTCAATTAGAAGATCATGTGACTCTTGATGTGGGGGGTCATGAGTTCAAGCCCCACATTGGGTATATAGAGATTATAAATAAATAAACAAACTAATTAAGAAAAGAGAAAAAAAAAAAAGAGAAAAAAGCCCTAGAAATTTTACAGAATCTGAAAGGTAAAATTGAAACAAAAAGCTGAAATTGATATTTACAGAAAGTTCCTTTGGTGAGAAATAATGATTAATAATTGTGGCAAAGCCAGTTTCATGTGTTCCATTTCATTTTCCTTTTGAGCTCTGAAGAAGACTACAGTTCCCAGCACACTTGCATAAAATACCTCTCACCATCTTTCAGGCTGGCTTGTTATCCATGTGCATGGCTGGAAAGTAAGGTTCCAGGATGACAGAAGCACATAGAAGAAGGAGCACCCATCCCTAATTTGCTGCTTAGAGAACTACCTGCTGAACCCTCTGACCAGGAATACATGAGAAAGGAACCTTTATCGTATTAAGACCCTGAGAGTTCAGGAATATACAGTATGGTAAGTAGGTACAAAGTAAGGCACACTCATATTGTAATATATGGGATATTACAGGAAAAGGTATTCCCCATACCTGGAAATAATGTACCCACTGGGAAATCACCCAACAAAACTCACACTTAATAGATTAGGGTGCCATCTGTTTTTTTTTTTTTAATATATTTTTTTATTTATTCATTCCTGAAAGACAGAGAGAGAGGCAGGCAGAGACACAGGCAGAGGGAGAAGCAGGCTCCACGCTGGGAGCCCGATGTGGGACTCGATCCTGGGTCTCCAGGATCATGCCCTGAGCCAAAGGCAGGCGCCAAACTGCTGAGCCACCCCGGGATCCCCTGCCATCTGTTAAAATAACTTCAGTAACCCAACTTTAATAACTCCAGAGCTCTTTCCATTGAACAGTGTGCCTCCACCATTACTTCTATGCCCTAGTTGTTCATTATGATTTAATAAAATGAAAAACATTTCATGCAACAACAGCTTGGGAATGTGGTAGTATAAGACTCAACCATCATGCCCTGCCACAGTTGGTTTTTGGACTGTGTGGCAAGAAGGACCAGACTCTGGAATGTGAGGTCCCCGCCTGCTTTCTGCTCCAAGGAAGCCCTACCTTAGTGGCCACCTAAGCTTACCAGCCACAATTTCTCACGCAGCCCAGCTGTCCTTTAAGTGGTTTAAAGTAACTGAGGCCTTAAAAAAGCAGATCGTCAGCAAGAGGAAATAGCTGAAAGGGAAAAGCAAACTACTGAACAGTACAAATGCAAGAGAAAGGGGCCCTGTACCCATCATGCAGCAACAGTACATGCCTTCACGACAGGCAGAGCCATGGAAACTGAGTGGGGTTGGATGACTGCCATTTCCTTGACTGGGGGTTTGGTTTGGTCTAGAATCTGAGTCTTGTCTTGACATAAATAGCACTACTTATGCAAATAAATGTAAGTGCAAACCGTTTATTTATTTTAAAGATTTAATTACTTATTTGACAGAGAGCATGCAGGAGCAGGGGGCAGAGGCAGAGGCAGAGGGAGAAGCAGACTTCCCTGAGCAAGGATCCCCCCGTGGGGCTTGATCCCAGGATGCCAGCATCATGACCTGAGCGGAAGGCAAACGCTTAGCCAACTGAGCCACTGGCGTCTCCCATTTATCTCATTTAAAGAGATAAAAATCTAAGGTCAGATTCTTAGATTTGGTGTTTCAGAGTTCAAAGAGATAAGATTATCTACTCGGGCAGATAAAAGTTACAGGGCCAAGCCAGAACTGGAATAATTCTACAGGCTCTTAAGAGAATGGAGAAGTCAACTACTCCCAAGACTACATTTTAAAAACACATAAACAAGGTATCTTAGTGACACAGTGAACCCCTAATCACACCCTGAATCTCTGGCAGTCTCTAGGTTACAAATACTAGTTTGTAAAAATCTCAGCTGAATGAATGCATGAAACAGCAGGTTGGTGGTTTTTCCTACTGCAACTGCCCTGGAAACGGCCCTTCCCCACTTGCAGCGCCGCTTGCCAGGCAGTTATGGGCCGAGGGCGCCCCCTGGTGGCCACCCGGGCGACCACCAGGCGCGCGTGCTGCTCGCTTTGGGCTTGCCCATCTCTTTCCACTTGTACCTACCTATGTACAGCATTTCTTTTTTTTTTTTTTTAAAGATTTTATGCATGTATGTATGTATTTACGTATTTATTGAGAAAGAGAGCGAGCAGAGGGAGGGGATCTCAAGCCGACTCCGTGGGGCTGGGTGGAGCGCAGGGCACCAGGCTCCCTCCAAGGATCCTGAGATCCTGAACCAAAGAAATCAAGAGTGAGTCATTCAACCCACTGAGCCACCCAGGCGCCCCGCTTTTTTTTTTCTTCACATTTTTAAAATTAAAATAATGGAAAACAAAACAGGGTATTAAATCACATGGCAAACAGCACCAAGCAAAGATGGCATACTGTACTGCTGGCTGTTAGAAACCTCTGCAGAGGGGCTCAACTTCCTCATTCGGTGGGTCCCAATATTTTCTGTGTAGCAGTGCAGGTTTGAAACGTGCAGGGGTTGAAATTATGAAAGTCAAGAACTGCTGCAATATTTTTTTTTTCTTTTTGGGGGCCTCTACTTGCCCTTATTTCTTAATGAAGAACTTAGTTCCATTCCAGTTTTTTCCTCCTACATGTATACACATAGCTTTAAGAAAAATATAGCTTCTTTTGGTCCTCTTCTGTCCCTAATTCCGTGTACAGGTGCAAAACCACTTTTTTTTTTTTTTAAAGATTTATGTATTTGAGAGAGACAAGACATGGGGGGAGGGGCAGAGGGAGAGAGAATCCCAAGTGGGCTCCCCGCTGAGCCCCTAGGCTGAGGGTGGGGTGGGGTGGGGAGGGGCTCCATCTCACCACCCTGAGATCCTGACCTGAGCTGAAACCAAGAGTGCAATGCCTAACTGTGCCCCCCAGGCACCCTGCAAAACTACTTCTAATAGTGGCTGAAAACAAAAGCCATATAAGTAGTGAATAAAATAAGAGTTTCTAAAAAAACTGAAGTGTCAACCCCTAAAAACTTTTAAGTACCTAGATGCTTCTCTTCCTCTTGTCACACTTTTCCACATTCCTTTTCATCCTTTTATTTTTTATTTTTAAAATATTTATTTATTTTCCTTTAGATCCTTTTATTTTATTATTTTTTTACAAAGTCACTTTTTTAAATAACTTTTTTTTAAAGATTTTATTTGTTTATTCATGAGAGACACACACACACAGAGAGAGAGAGGCAGAGACACAGGCAGAGGGAGAAGCAGGCTTCATGCAGGGAGCCCGATGTGGGACTCGATCCTGGGACACCAGGGTCACGTTCTGAGCGAAGGCAGAGGCTCAACCACTAAGCCACCCAGGCGTCCCCCTTTAGATCCTTTTAAAACTCTACTCTTTTTCTTCAGGTGCCAACTTTCAAGATAAATAAAAAGCTACTGATTATATTTTTAATCATTGTTCCATTTATTTTCTGTTATTACAATAGAATAGTCTTAAATTTGTTTTTAAACTAGCATGGCATAATGAGCCTTTTGTTTGAGGGCCTGGGAACTAAGAATCATTTATTACAATGTTATTGTGTAAAGATACACTCCAGCTCCTGAAATAACAAACAGACAAGGACTTCAGGTGGTGAGTTTATAAAAATTTTAGCTGATTGATTCATGTAGGGATATAATACTCATTGGTAGTTTACATAATTATTATTACTATAAACACTTATTGAATATTTCTTATGGTCAGGCTTTAAGAAGCTTGTATGCATTGACTCATATAATATTTTTTAGATTATTTATTTATTTGAGAGAGAGACAGAGAAAGCACAAGCAGGGAGGGGCAGAGGGAGAGGGAGAAGCAGGGCAGTCCTGGACTCAGGACTCCATCCCAGGACCCCAAAATCATGATGTGAGCTGAAGTCAGAGGCTTAACTGACTCAGCCAGCCAGGCGTCCCCGCATTGGTTCATTTAATCCTCACCACAGCCCTATGATGCAGGTACCTCTCACTGTCTCATTTTATGGGCATGAACAGAACTTTGAAGCAAAGAGAGGCTAAGTTACTTAATCAAGGTCACTGTTAAAGGCAAGGACCAAGTCTTACCCATTTTCATTTCTCCTACAGTGTCTACCCCTAGCAGATTCTCAGCAGAGTGTTGTTGACGAGTGAGCTGGTTGGGGCGATCTCTCTAATGGTTATCATTAGCCATCATACATGAGGTTTCTATGAGGTTTCGCAGTAGGCCCCTGAGGGACATGCACTAGCAAATTCAAAAAACGTCAGTGCCATATGTGTTGATTTCATCAAAGGAGCATTGGCGCTGTCCCCAACGTTCAGCTCCCAAGGATCACTGTGGGCTGAGGGTTGGGAACAGACTGTGAGATGCTGCTACAGAGGCAGACATGGCTCAATAGGCAGGGCACTAGAGTCTAGTGACTCCAGTCATCTTCAGATGTTGTAGAAAAAAATTGACATATGTGGGTGACATGAAAGTTTCTTTTCTGTTATTATAACAGCCTAAGATTCTAGAACTGAGCATCATGTTCTGCATAGATTAAACGAAATACTTTATGTAAAGGACATGAAATGAAGGACATGGGTGATACTAGGTCATGATTGTATCATCACTGCTAACAATAATTGTTGACTTGTACATCTGTCTTTTGCAGACAGGGAAAGTTGGTGAGGATACCTGGCTGTCTTACCATCTTTTTACAACGCATAATTAAAACACAGTAGTTTGAGCTTGGTGATGAGAAAGCTTTTCCTTTATCTTTCCCAATGGTCCTTATTTTGTGTACTTTATTTTCAGAGGCCATTAACACGTTGACAGGAACTAAATTGCCATCTTCATTTTGTTACTCCTCTGATCACCCACCTGCCATGATTGATTCCCCATTAAAATTACTAATGGAATCTAAGCTTCTAAGCCAGGCCATTGAGGCCCTCTACCAACTGGCCCCCACCTTATCCTAATTTCATCTCCCACTCCCTGGCGTCCATGAATGCTCTTTATTCTCTCCAGAAAAAAACATGTAAATTCTTGCCTTTCACTCTGTGCTTGAAATATCTTTCTCCTTTCTCATTACCAAGTCTAAATCCTGGAAGACTAAGGGAATAGAGCCTGGTGCACAGCTTATAAGGGAACAGCTCCAGAACCAGACTTTGCCATCCCAGCTCCCCTGCAAATCATTTATGAGCCCTTGAGCATGTTATCTAACCTCCCTGGGCCTCCATTTCATTGCCTGTAAAACAGAAGTCATAATAGTTCCTACATTCTAGACTTATCTTGAAGCTTGAAAGAGACGATTTAAGTAAAGGACTGAGAACATTATCTGGTGGGTAGTGTGACCACAGCATGTCCGCTCAGCTGTTACCGTTCGTGTTGTCTTCTCTGGCCTGAACCTTTTCACAATAACAGCTCCTTTTTCTAAATTCATACACTGTCTCTGTTACTTCTTTGCTACATATTCACTCATTCCATAAATATTTGTTGGGTGCCTGTGATGTGCCATTCAACGTTCTCAGTGTTGTAAGCAAAACAAAGTCCCTGTCTTTGTGGAGCTTATATTTTAGCGGGGACACAAGCAGTTGGAAAATTAGATAAGGAAGCCATATGGTTTGTCAGATGGTAATAAAAATGTTGGGGGAAAAATAGGGGAGGGTTGGGGAATGCTGGGGTGGGCGTGGCAGTATCATCTTATATGGGGTCGTCGAAGAGACCCTAGGACAAGGTGACCCAGAGCAGAGCTCTGATGGAAGCAAGAGGGAATCTTGGCTGTCTGGGTGGGGAGCAAAAGGGCAGTGGGAATGCTAGCTTAGCTCACGGGAGGAGCAGGAGGAAGGCCAGGGTGACTAAATCCTCAACAGGGCCAGGGGAGGAGAGTTGGGGGTGATCTCAGAGGTGCAGTGGTGGCCTTAAAACTCATTGTAAGGACTTTGGCTCTGTTCTGAGGAGAAAAGCAATTTGTACATACATTTCTTTTTCTCCCAGGTAACTATTTTTTTTTAAATTTTTAAAGACTTTATTTATTTATTCATGAGAGACAGACAGATAGAGAGAGGCAGAGACACAGGCAGAGAGAGAAGCAGGCTCCACGCAGGGAGCCTGTGGGACTCGATCCCGGAACTCCAGGATCATACCCTGGGCTGAAAGCAGGCACTCAACTACTGAGCCACCCAGACATCCCCCATCCTGTGTAACTTATGAAACATTTGTTCTGACATCTTTTTACTTCCTTGACCCTTCCTATGAAACGTTATTGCGGAACGCCTGGGTGGCTCAGTGGTTGGGTGCCTGCCTTCTGCTCAGGTTGTGATCCTGGGATCTGGGATAGAGTCCTGCATCAGGCTCCCTGCGAGGAGCCTGCTTCTCCATCTGCCTATGTCTCTGCCTCTCTCTCTCAGTCTGTGTCTCTCATGAATAAATAAATAAATCTTTAAAAAAAAGGAAACATTATTGCATATTGCACTTTAACACATTTTTCTCTAATCCTTTTATTCTGCTTTTTTCTTAGAAAATTTTTTTAGAGGTACTTGGGTGGCTCAACTGGTAGAGTAGCTGCCTTTGGCTCAGGTCATGATGCCAGGGTCCTGGGATGGAGCCCTGCATCGGGCTTTCTTCCTGGTGGGGAGTCTGCTTCTCCCTTTCCCTATGCCTGCCTCTCCCCCTTTGTGCCACCTCCCCTCTGTCAAATGAATAAATAAAAATCTTAAAAAAAAAAGAAAAAAAGAAAAATTTAAAGATCTTATTTATTTGAGAGAGAGAGAGAGTGGACAGAGAGAACAAGCATGAGTGGAGAGAAGGGCAGAGGGAGAGGGAGAAGCAGGCTCCCCATTGAACAAGAAGCCCAACAAAGGGCTCCATCCCAGGACTTGAGCTGAAGGCAGATGCTTAATTGAGCCACCTAGGCATCCTTTTTTTCTTAGAAACTATCAATAGTTGACATATGTCTTTATGTCTTCATTACCTGTCTCCTCCATGAGAAAGAGGACTCCATTAGGACAAGGATTTTGTTTTCAAAACATGTGCCAAGGTACGCCTGGGTGGCTCAGTGGTTGATCATCTGCCTTTGGCTCAGGGCCTGATCCTGAAGTCCTGGGATCAAGTCCCACATCGGGCTCCCTGCATGGAACCTGCTTCTCCCTCTGCCTGTGTCTCTGCCTCCCTCTCCCTGTCTCTTGTGAATAAATAAATAAAATCTTAAAAAGCCACAGCAATAAAAAACAATAACAATAAAAAACATGTGCCAAGATTGACCACAGGTAACTGAAACCATGGAAAATGAAATCCTGGATAAGAGGGGGACTACTGTTACTCAAAAAATATATATTACAACAAATAACAAGGGAATTAAAATGGTACACAAGAAAATATTTACACAAAGGAAGGCAGTGATAGAAGGATGAAAGAACAAAAGAGACACGAGACAGAACACAAGTAGCAAATTGGGAGAAGTCCTTCCTTATCAGTATATGCACAATATAAATGGATTAAAACTCCAATTAGAAGGCAGAGATGAGCAGAGTGAACTAAAAAAAACCCACATGATCTAAGTATATCCTGTCTCCACGAGACTCACTTTAGATTCAAAGACATAAATCACTTGAAAGTAAAGAATGGAAAACTATATTCCATGAAAAGAGTAAACAGAAGATAGCTGGAGTGGCTAAAACAATATTAGACAAAACAGACAATCAAGACAAAAATAGTTATGAGAAACAAAGGACATTATATGACAAAAGGGCCAATCCATCAAGAATGTATTACAATTATATACACACTTAATAATGAAGCCACAAAATACATCAAGCAAAAACCGACAGAACTGAAAGGAGGTGTAGAAAATTTAATAAGTGGAGACTTTGGGACACCTGGGTGGCTCAGAAGTTAAGTGTCTGCCTTTGGCTCAGGGTGTCCTGGGATCAAGTCCCACATTGGCTCCCTGCATGGAGCCTGCTTCCCCCTCTGCCTATGTCTCTGCCTTTCTCTGTCTCTGTGTCTCTCATGAATAGATAAATAAAATCTTTAAAAAAAAGTGGAGACTTTAATGTCCCTCTTTCAATAATTAGAACAACTAGGTGGAAGATCAACAAGGAAACAGAAGAGAAACTACAAATCAACTAGATTTAACAGACATTGATAGAACCCTACATCCAATGAGAGCAGAATACATGTGCTTCTCAAGTACACAGGAACATTCTCCAGGATAGATGATATATTAAGGGAAAAAACAAGTCTCAATAGGTTTAAAAGTATTAAAATCATACAAAGTATGTTCTCCAATCAAATCCAAAAGATAAGCTGGGGCACCTGGGGGCTAAGTTGGTTGAGTGCCCAGCTCTTGATTTCGGCTCAGGTTGTAATCTCAGGGTCAGGAGGTTGGGCCCTAGGTTGGGCTCTACACTCATCAGGGATTCTACTGGAGATTCTCTCTCCTCCCTCTGCCCCTCTCCCACTCATGCTCTCAAGCTCTCTCTCTCTCTAAATAAATAAATAAATCAAACCTTAAAAAAAAAAAAAAATAAACCACAAGAATCCCTTCATAACCTTCATCTTAGAGACTTGGCATACTGAAAATCATATCAATGTAAGACTGTTCTCCAACAGTATCAAGAAGAACTCTATCAGAAAGAGAAGACATTGGGATGCCCGGGTGGCTCAGTGGTAGAGCATCTGCCTTTAGCTCAGGGTGTGATCCCGGGGTCCTGGGATGGAGTCTCGCATTGGGCTCCCTGCAGGGAGCCTGCTTCTCCCTCTGCCTATGTCTCTGTGTCTCTCTCTGTGTCTCTCATGAGTAAATAAATAAAATCTTAAAAAAAAAAAAAAAAAAAAGAAAGAAACAGAAGACATTGTGAAGATCATTTTTTCAAGGGCCTCAATGTACCCAGTAGGTGGCTAGCCATGAATAGCTTCTACCCAAGACCTTGGAAACAATGCCCAGCTCCATGCCTAGCATGGAGCCCAACCTAGACTTGAATTCACAACCCTGAGGCCGAGACTGAGCTGAGGTCAAGAGTCAGATGCTTAACTGACTGAGCCACTCAGTTGCCCCTAGTTTAAGCTTTTATTGCTAAAAATAAATACTTAAAGTTTCCTTCTCTAATATTTGATACTTTGGGCAACGAAGGAGGATGAACAAAGAAAATGTTACACAAAACCGTTAATATCAAATTTCATTTCTCTATAGGTTTAGGATGAGGATGAGATTGGTTTTCCCTCCTAACCCCAGGTGGTCCAGTTCAGAATTAATAAAATACCATAGGCTGGGTGGCTTAAATAGCAAACACATGTTTCTCACATTTCTGGAGAGCGGAAGTCTAAGATTAGGGTGCCACACGGTTAGGCTCTTGGTCAAGTTCCTCTTCCTGTTTTACACATGGCCATGGTAACCATGGTGGTGTAAACATGGTGGTGAGCAGAAAGAGAAGCAAATTCTCTTCTGTCTCTTCTTATAAGGGCACAAATCCCATCATGAGGGCTCCACACTGATGCCATAATTGATTCCCAAAGGCCTCATCTCCAAATACCATCAACACAGGGAATTAGGGTTCCAACATATGGATTTGGAGGGGGGTATAAACACACAGACCCTAAGAGCCGTTATTAACAGGACTTAGAGGCACTGTTCAAGACCTTCAGATAAATCTCATGCTAATACTTGTCTCCATAGTCATTCCCTATTGTCCCCTTTGTGCTACCACTCACTTGACAAATGACTGGAATTTAACCACAAAGGTAAAAGGCACGGAGAGCCTTGATGCTCATTCCTACCAGAGTCTGGGATAGCAATCTTCAGGAGTCATGTAGATCTCGTGAACTAAACAAGCTAAGATGGTTAAACCAAGATATGAAATTAGAGATCCCTGTTGACCAAGATGAGAGATTTCAAGACCCTGAAAGGCTGGACATTTTCCTCCGAGGACCTGGCAGGTGTCTGTCCAGTAGCTTTCTGCCCCATCCCTCCTGCACAGGACTTTAGCCCCATCTGATCCTGCCCATCATCACTCTAGGTAAAATCCAGATTGCTCAAGGTATGGCTGCTGAGCCTGCAGAACAATTCCTCTCTATTTCCAAAGCCACCTGAATTTTGGCAGACTCCTCTTGCTAACGTCCTATAAAGCATTCCACTCTTCTTCTAAACTGACTGCTCCTCTTGAGAGTTCTCATGCCAGGCATTCTCTAATAAAAGGTCATGCTAAAATTCTTGGGTTATTTTTTTTTCCTATGTAAACAATAATTAAACTTTCTAAACTGCCCTCTGGGGGGAATGCTTGAGTTCCTTTTAGAAACACCACTGGAAAGTCTGATTAAGGTCAAGATAAAGAAACAGAGCAGCTTATCAAGACCTGGAGGAGATCATTCAGAAGTTAACAGGGATTTCACATGAATGAAAGAATGAAGAAATCTGAGAGCTGGAACGCAGAATAGAGTGGCTTTGAAATTATGTTTGAAGTCCACTGTCTGTCAAACTTTTGGCCTCCTACGCAGCTGTGTCTCTTATAAAATAAACAGATTCCTGGGTTCCATCCCACACCATTTTAGGTCGGCATCTCTAGGCCAGAGTCTGGGAACTGGAATATTTAATCAAGTGTCTCAGATGGGTCTTATCACCAAGGGAGTTTGGAACACATGGTTCTGGAATTGTGTTTGTAAATAGAACTGGCGTTGGGAGCTTTAAAAATTATAGCTCCCAGATTCCATTCTGAGGATTCTGTACCTAAATATGTGTTGAGGAGAGTGCATGTATAATTTAAAACTCTTTTTCGGTGATACCCACTGATGGCACTGCCTTCCTGGAGGACCTGTGAGAAATGCAGACTTTCAGGGGCACCTGGGTGGCTCAGTGATTGAGAGTCTGCCTTCAGTTGAGGTCATGATTTTGGGGTTCTGGGATTGAGCCCCGCATTGAGCAATTTGCTCGGTGGAGAGTTTGCTTCTCTCTCTCCTTCTGCCCCTCCCATCCCACTTGTTCTCTCTCTCTCTCTCTCTCTCTCTCTCTCTCTCAAATAAAATCTTGAAAGAAAGTTGAGCAAAGAAAGAAACAGGTACCTCCTTGACCTGAACCAGAATCGGATGTTTAACAAGATTCCTAGGTTAGTTGGTATGCATGTCCTGGTTTGAGAAGCACTGCCATGGGGTACTTGGAACTGCAAGTATTTTGATTCCCAATTTTATGTGGGACAAGCACAGGTCTCCTTCCAGGGGGGAGACACCAAGTCAGCTGGGAGAAGGGGCCCACCACACCTTTTTAGGTTCTGGGGTATATTTCATTTGAAAAAAGATTTTGCTGATGAGAAAATTGGCAAAGGCTCAGTGCTGCTGCAGGGCCATTTTTGTTTTAAACAAATGAAACATTAAAAATTAGCTTGGGGGCAACCTGGGTGGCTCAGCAGTTTAAGCGCCTGCCTTCCACCCAGGGTGTGATCCTGGGGTCCCGGGATCGAGTCCCACGTCGGGCTCCCTGCATGGAGCCTGCTTCTCCCTCTGCCTGTGTCTCTGCCTCTCTCTCTCTCTGTCTCTCAGGAATAAATAAATAAAATCTTAAAAAAAAAAAAAAAAGAAACTTTCTTTTTTTGTTGTTGTTTTTGTTTTTAGAAACTTTCTTTAAAAAAAAAATAAAAAATAAAAATCAGCTTGGTTTAGGGGCACCTGCATGGCTCAGTCAGTTAAGCATCTACTTTAAGCTTAGGTCATGACTGGCCTTAGAATTCAATACTTGTTTGCTGTCCTAAAACTTTTCTGTATGATTTCTTATCAGTCTGGGGTCTAGGGTTTCAAGGGGAAGGAAGACAATTCACAGGGAGATGGGAAGAGCAAATGTTTGATAAATAAATGTTTGCCATGCTATGCAGATAAGTCTTTCTTTCTTTCCTTTTTTTTTTTTTTTTTTTAAGATTTCATTTATTTATTCATGAGAGACAGAGAGGCAGAGATATAGGAGAGGGAGAAGCAGGCTCCCTGTGGGGAGCCCAATGTGGGACTGGATCCCAGGATCCTGAGATCATGACCTGAGCAAAAGGTAGATGCTTAACCACTGAGCAACCCAGGTGCCCCAGCAGATAAGTCTTTCTTTTTTTTTTTTAAATTTTTATTTATTTATGATAGTCACACACAGAGAGAGAGAGAGAGAGAGGTAGAGACATAGGCAGAGGGAGAAGCAGGCTCCATGCACCGGGAGCCCGATGTGGGATTCGATCCCGGGTCTCCAGTATCGCGCCCTGGGCCAAAGGCAGGCGCCAAACTGCTGCGCCACCCAGGGATCCCCAGATAAGTCTTTCTGATGTAAAAATTTCTCTCTGGGAATAGCTCTCTTTCTGGTACAGGGTCCTTATCTAAATTCTTTTAGTCAGTTAAGGGGGAGGTCAGAAACTCTTTTTGAGTCTGTTGGGCTTTGTTGTCTTCAGCTGGAAATAATCTACATGCCAAAGTAGAATGTCCTGGGGCAGTTTGCCCTGAACCCCATCACCTACCCTATAGTCCAGCAATTCCACTCCTAGGTATTTACATGAGAAATGAAAACATATAATCACAAGAAAAGTCCTACAAGAATGTTTAAGCTGCTTCAGGGCTTTATCTGTAATGACCCCAAACTGGAAACAACAGAAATGTTAATAAGCAGAAAAAGAGGTAAACTAAAGTCTGTTCACACAATGGAAGGCTACGGAAAGACAGCAAAGAGTAAGGTACCACTATCAGCAATAACATGGTGAATCTCCAAAACATAATGCTAAGTAAAAGAAGCCAGATACAAAAGAGTACACACTGTGTAATTCCATTTATGAGAAACTCTAGAACAAGTAATACTAACCAATGGTGAACAGACATCCAAACAGTGGTCCTGAGAGGTGGGTGGGTAGATGGATGAGATTAGCTGAGAAGGGGCAGGAGGGACTTTCTGGGGGCAAAGGGAATGTTCTGCATTTTGACAGTTGTGGGTACATGCGTGCATGCATTTGTCAAAACTCTATCAGAGGCACCTGACTGGCTCAGTTGGTAGAGCATTTGAATCTTGATCTCGGGCTTGTAAGTTCCAGGCCCATGTTGGGTGTGGAGATTCCTTAAAAATTAAATTTTTTTTTTTTTTTTTTTTTTTTTTTTTAGATGGGAAGAGAGAAAATGTTTACAAATTGTTTGTTTTTAGGAAGTTT
The DNA here is from genome assembly GCF_048418805.1 of Vulpes vulpes. Lineage (NCBI taxonomy): Eukaryota > Metazoa > Chordata > Mammalia > Carnivora > Canidae > Vulpes > Vulpes vulpes. Next base: position 16,992,363 of record NC_132787.1, on the reverse strand, counting down.
TTGACCACAAGGAAATAAAACCAAACTTCCGGTGGCTTTAAAAAACAAAGGAAAGTAAAAACTAAACAAGAAAAGCAAATGCGCCATTCAGTCCTTTTTTCAAATGTTTTGTGTGCAGCTTCCAACTGGGGCTTCCAGGAGGCCGGGCTGTCCTCCCTGCAGAATGGAATACAGAGGCTCGGAGGGCTTGCTCCGAACCACACATGGGCACCGGCAGGTTCACCAGCCGAGCAGGAATTTCATTCCAAGTGCCTGGTAGATGGCAGGGACTCCACCAAAGTTGGTTGTCTTCCTTCTCTGGGAATACACAGTGTCTAATTTTTCTTCTGAATCTGCTTATCCAGTGTTCTCTGGACCTTGAACTTTCAAGCATCAATAGTTTCTTCTTGGTTTGTGTATTAGTTTCCCAAGGCTGCCATAGCAAAGTGCCATAAACTGTGTATGACATATCTGGTATCTCTTGTCTCACAGTTCTGGAAGCAAGAAATCTGCAATTAAGGTATTGACTGGTTCTTCGGAGGACTTGGTGGGAAATCTCAAAAATTAAATCTTAAAAAAAAAAAAAAACCCACGCCCAAACCCAACACCTCTCATCAGACTGTTTGCTTGAGATTTGTGCATTTCAGTGCATGTGAATTAGGCCTCAATTAGTGGGAAAAAGAGAAGGAGACAAATCCCTGTCCTCATGGAGAGTCCTTCTGCTCATTTTAGTTCAGTAAGCAAAATAAGTGATGAATGCCTGTGGAGAAAAGCAGAGCGGGGAAAGAAAGCATTGCAATTTCAAGTACGGTGGTCAGACCTTGTGGAGATGTTAGCATCTGAGCAGACTTAGAAGAGAGGAGGGGTAAAAGTCTGCAACAAAATACCAGAGAACCGAATTCAGCAGCCTAGTAAAAGGATTACACATGATGACTAAGTGGGATTGACCCCTGGAATGCAGGGATGATTCAACATACAAAAATTGATCACTGTCATATACCAGATTAACAGAATGAAGCAGGAAAACCACTTGATCTTCTTAATTGATGCAGAAAAAGCATTTGACAAAATCAAGCGAAATGAGGGGTTTAGTGGTATTCATTTTCTGAGGGAAGACCACTCCAGGCTGGTGGTATAGCAAGCTGGGAAACAGCAAATGTGTTTGAAAAATGCAAGATGGCAGCAACACGGTGAGTCCAGTGCATTGGAAAAGGTATTATTGAAGGGAGAAAGTAGCAGGAATGGAAGCCAGGGAAGGTGCCAGGCATGTGATCGGAAGGCATGGTGGGTGGAGGTGCTACTGGAGGGTATTCGGTGGGGCAGTGACATGACCTGACTTCCTTTTCAAAGGATGGATCTGGCTCTCTGTTGAGAACAGACCTCAAGGAGCAAGGATGGACCTGGAGGAGTTAATTAGGATGCTGATGTAATGATCCAGGCTACAGGTGATGGTGTCTTGGGCTAGAGTAACAGTGCAGGTGGTAAGAAGTGGTTAGATTCTGGGTATATTTTGAAGCTATCACTTAGAGGATGGGCAGGTAGATTAATTGTGGAGTGTGTGTGTGTGTGTGTGTGTGTGTGTGTGTGTGTGAGAGAGGCCGAGAATGTGTCATGGATTGTGTCACCAATTTTTTTTTTAAGTAGGCTCCAGGGGTGCCCGGCTGGCTCAGCGGCTGAACGTCTGCCTTTGGCTCAGGTTGTGAGTCCCGCATCTGGCTCCCTGCATGGAGCCTGCTTCTCCCTCTGCTTGTGTCTCTACCTCTGTGTGTGTGTGTGTCTCATGAATAAATAAATACAGTCTTTAAAAAAAAAAAATAAAGTTGGCTCCATACCCAGTGTGGAACCCCACATGAGGCTTGAACTCAAGATCCTAAGATCAAGAGTCCAATGCTTAACCAACTGAGCCACCCAGGCACCCCAACACAGTCTTTCTTTAAACTTTAGGCTTTAACTATTACCAGTGAGAAGTATTTCCACTATATTTTACAACTGAACAAGTGTACCAATGTGGTAACATTGTGGGTGAGAATCTGCTCTTTATACAGAATTAAGTCTATTTCACAGTTCAGTTTTGCTGTTTTTGTTTTTTTTTTTTTAGTTTTTTGCTTTCACCATTTTAACTGACACACCTGGCAGATGTTAAACTAAATTTTCACTAGATGGCACTCTAGCTTTAGTTGGCTGAAGACTGAGCAGCTCTGCAACTTCTCAATCCCTTTTATAGCAAACAGGTCTTAAAGGACCCACAGTCAGGATTTTTAGGTGTGACTTAACTCTCTGGATTTACAAGTGTGCCTCCTGAAGGAGCAGCAAGTGCAAACCTCAGATGAGGAACTGAAAAGAGGAAACTTGCATATTCACACAGACATGGTGTTACAGAACGGTTGCAAGGATAGTTTTGTGGAGAGAAGTTAGGAGGAAGTTTAAGCTCTTAGAAAACCCCAAACTTCACACTTGACAAGTCTGGGGAGAAACCCATTCTGAGATGGCAGAGGCAAATTCACACTTCCTTGCGTGTGTGTATTTTTTTTTAAGGTAAGCTTTACACTCAGTCAAGGGCTTGAACTCAAGACTCCAATATCAAGAGTTGCATGTTCTACAGACAGCCAACCAGGCACCCCTCCTTGGGGGCAATTTATGTTTTCTGCATCTCAAGGCTGTTTTTATTTTAAGATTTTTAAAAATTTACTTATTCATGAGAGACAGAGAGAGGCAGAGACACAGGCAGAGGGAGAAGGAGGCTCCATGCAGGGAGCCTGAGGTGGGACTTGATCCCGCGTCTCCAGGATCCGGCCCTGGGCTGAAGGCAGCGCTAAACCGCTGAGCCACCCCGGCTGCCCTCAGGGCTGATTTGAAAACAAAACTGAAGTGTCAATATTTTACTAGAAATATATTTACCAAAAAAATAAATGAATATATTTATAAGTTTGTCATTTATATTTATAAACAGTTAAAAATTATATTTATAAACACTAGTCTCCCAAAGTGGCAAAAGAAGTTATGTTTTTCTCATCATTCCAGATAATTCCATTAGCTTTGTTGAACTGTTCTTCCAGCATTGAGGAAAAACAAAAATACAAAGCACTTATTTTTAATGTACCTGAATTATGTAAGAACAGAAAAACAATGCAAAAATTTGGACTTAAAATGAGACACAATTTGAATAGAAGATGAATGATGGCAAAGAAGCACATAGAAAGATGCTCAAACAACATGGATGAATCTCACAATAAGCATGTTGAGTGAAAACAAAGACAAAAAAGAGTACATATTGTATGATTGCATTTATATAAAAATCTAGAAAATGCGAACTAATCCACAGTGACAGAAAGCAGATCAGTGACTGCCTGGGGATGGGATGGGGGGATGTGGGCAAAGACAGGGGGGCACTGAATATGCTCACTATCTTGATTTTGGTGATGGTTTTATATGTATATCGAAACATCAGACTGTATACACTTTACGTGAAATTTATTGCCTGTCAGTTATACAATAAAACTGTTAAAAATAAAATTTATTTTTATTTTTTAAAATTTTTATTTCTTTATGATAGTCACACAGGGAGAGAGAGAGAGAGAGAGAGGCAGAGACACAGGCAGAGAGAGAAGCAGGCTCCATGCACTGGGAGCCCGACGTGGGATTTGATCCCAGGTCTCCAGGATCGCGCCCTGGGCCAAAGGCAGGCGCCAAACCGCTGCGCCACCCAGGGATCCCTAAAAATAAAATTTAATAATGAGACACTGATATGTAATGTTTACTAATTTATTCATTTGTTTGTCTTTCATTTAACAGAATTGTCTTAACTGTGCCAGAAGATAAAAGAGGAAAGACATAGACTTTCTCTAAGTCTAGTAGAGAAGCCAGGCAATGGTAGTTCTGCTTGATATTCTCATTGGATGTACCCATAGGAAGCTAAGAAAATGTCGAGATTAGTGTGTGTGTGTTGCAGAAGGCTTTTCAGAGGGCCTTGATCCGGACCTGAGCTCTGAAGGTTGAGAAGGTGGATGGAACAGTGAAGATCGGTTGTTTATGGGGCAGTGTCCACAGCTTGCTGTCTTAACCAAGGAGAGAGAGCCTACAGAGAGAACAAGGCCCTGCGCCAAAAATCATAAAGCCACATGATAGCTCAGTTGTTATCAGTTGACAAGTCTGCTTGGTAGCACTTGGGTCCATTTTAATAAAAGCATGACAGCTCTTTCTTTTAATTAAACAACAATACATCAATACCACACAACAATAGAAAAGAAAATCTAGGTCTATTTTTCATGGCTTATCTGGTTTATCTTATAGGAATATAAGGGCTTTTCTGAACTATAGAATAGTCCAGAAAAAAAAAAAAAAAAAACCCCAAAGCAAAAACATTTAAGTTGTACTGTAGAGAATGAGAGAGAGAGGAAGGTAGGATTGGAAAGAGACCAGTTCTAGGAATTCAGGCAAGGGATCATAAGACTGAACTAAGGCAATAGCAAAAGGAAAAGAAAGTGGATCAATTTTAAAATTACTGAAGTGGGGAAAGGACATTTAGCAGTCCCTTTAGCCTAGTTCCAAGTTTTAGTTAAGGTGTCTTCACTTTTTTTTTTCCTTCACATTATTAAATGCATCTTCAATGATGAGCACTTAAGATTTTTACTGGAAACCCTCTTTTGTAGAAATGTTAGGTCTGTCTCCTCTCCCTGGTGTCTTGGGGAATAATTGGGATATCCTTGCTATTCACAGGGATAGAATACAGAATCAAGTTAAAAACAATTCTTTAACCAATTGATCTTGAACATGTATTAAGGTTTATTGCTAGTAAGATAATCGGAGTGTGGAAATGAGAAATTCTGGTTGAGAAAACAAAGGTATACATCAGCAGCTGTTTTTTTTTTTTTAATTTTTAATTTTTATTTTTTTTTAAATTTTTTTAAATTTATTTATGATAGTCACAGAGAGAGAGAGAGGCAGAGACATAGGCAGAGGGAGAAGCAGGCTCCATGCACCGGGAGCCTGACGTGGGATTCGATCCAGGGTCTCCAGGATCACGCCCTGGGCCAAAGGCAGGCGCCAAACCGCTGCGCCACCCAGGGATCCTTTTTTTTTTTTTAAATAGCTAGTTAATAAATACAATTTTATTCACAGTCATGAGTTAGGGGCAGACGGGGCTAGGCAGGGAAAGATAAAGGAAAGGCCCAAGAGTCAGGCTCTTACTGATCTCAAGAAAAGGGACACAAGACAGTAAAAACAGAAAAAAATAAACCTGGCTCCCTAGCTCCAACATGTTAGGAGTATCCCCCTTTAATGGCTACTGAGTAATCGCAGGAACTCACCAGACTACAAAGAAATGTCATTAAGGTGTTATCGATAGTCCCTGCTCAAACCAAGATGGCAATAAGATGGCATCTCAAGGCCAAGGGCTACCTGACTAGGCTCAGAGAAATCCCAGATGTAGAGAAATGTTATGCAGGAGATACTAATCAGAGAGAAGGGAACACCTTGTTTGGGCTCATGATATTTATAAGAACATCTTGTTTGTCATTGTGATAGTTACAAATTCACCATGTTGTGTCTAAATATAGACATGATATTTACAAATCCACCCCGATATTGATGAGAAATCTACCAAGTTCCCTGGTCAGTTTCCTACAAAAGACCATAAAAGGCCTCAGGGGGCCACCCTCTCAGGACCCCTTTCACCTTTAAGAGCTTTCTCTGTACCTCTGCTTAATAAACTTCTACCTCTTCGCTCACTTTGTTGTCCATGAGATTCAGTCTTCGACTCTGTGAGACAAGAACGAAGCTCTCCCTTATCAATATTAGTTTTTATAGAGGAAATGTAGGGCAGAGGGACTCAGAGAGGCTAGGTGCCTCTCCTTCCTTCTGAAATAAGCACAGCCCTTCCTGCAAAAGCAAATGAGAAGGATGCCTCTGGGGTTGTTACCTGGAACAAGGTTTCATCTCCTTCTAAGTAGTTCCTAGAGGTTCCAGTTTGTAGGCAAAGTGGGAAACCCCTCGAACAGAGGGCCGAGATGGAGAACAGAAGCAACAGGCTCTAATTTTGAACAGGTGGCTGCCAATCACTCCCCTAATTGCAGAATCAGGTGCAGAAACCCGATTTGCCTGTTCCTTAGTGGAGGTCAATTTTCTTTCTCCTTTGACACCCCAGAGAGGGTTTTCATGGTCAGGTGCGGAGGCGAGTGGAGTTTGGAGTATGTGGAGGGTTGCAAGGTGGACACGTGGGTCCAGAACTTGAGTGATAAAGGTTGCAAACAGATTTATAGTGAATATCTATGAAAATTAGGAAAGAGAGGACGTCCTTCGGGATTTAAGCTGTCGAAGGTAAGGGTCACGGAGGGCTTATGCTGCGTCTGGGTTGCTCGGCGCTGCATACCTGGTGCCCAGGTGTGCGTAGGGGCTGTGGAGGAATTGCCCCGAGGGGTGCCACTTTGGCTTGTGGATTTTTTTTTTTTTTTTTTTTTTTTTTGTGGATTATTTGGCTTGTGGATCGTTTCATTTCTTCTTTCTTTTCTTTTCTTTTCTTTTCTTTTTTTTTTTTTTGGATTATTTCTGAGCTGAAAACCATCAAGGTATAAAAGACTCAGGGAGAAACTGACCTCCCCCAACTGCTTAAAAGAATTTAAACATGGGACGCCCGGGTGGCTCAGCGGATGAGCACCTGCCCTCGGCCCAGGGCGTGATCCTGGGGTCTCGGGATCGAGTCCCACGTCGGGCTCCCTGCATGGAGCCTGCTTCTCCCTCTGCCTGTGTCTCTGCCTCTCTCTGTGTCTCTTAATAAAAAAAAATAAAATAAAAAATTCAACAGAGGACCTGCTCCAGAGGAGATCTCTCACCGTAGGTAACTGCAGTACCGCGGGACGTAGGTGTGACAGGTAGGAGTGGAGCAAAGTCTGACGATCGCTCTCGCCATCCCCTTGCTTCTGTGCGGCCCAGCACTCACTTACCCCTGGTCGTCTTCTGTGAATGACTCTCCTTCCCTTTGAAGTGCCCAACTCCCTTCTCCTTCGTTCAGGATGACGTCTAGAGCTCCTCGTCCCCCCAGGCACAACATGCAACTCGGGGTTGTTCTGTGGATGTGTTTAAGGTCAATGTAATTCTACGAGCAGCTGGAAGAAGCTTTGTAGGGTGGAGGAAGGGAAGAGCAACACTGCCCCGTCTCCGAGGCGTGACTGGCACAGAGCAGACGCTCCACAGTTTGACCGGATTTCGCAGGAACCCGAGCTCAGGGTCCCACCCTTGCTGAGCGACCTCAGGTGCCCCGCTCCTCCTCGGGAGGCCCGGCCCCTTTAAGAAAGGTAGGCAAAGGCGGAGAGGCTGCTGGGAAGGGGGGCGGGACCCGCGCTCCGCGCTCCGCACCGGGAGCCCTGCGTCCGCCTCCCCGCGGGGCCGCCGCGCGCCGGGTGCGGCTCTAAAGCATGCCGGGAAAGACGCTCAAAGGCGAGGGCTTAGCTTCCCCGCGCGCTCATAGCCCAGCCTGGGAAGGACAAAAGGACTGCGCCTGCGCCTTTAAGACGGACTCCCGTTCTCGGAGGGAAATAACGTGGTCACGGACGCGTATGGAGCTTCCCCCTTTTAACCCGTCCTCTTTCCTCAACAACGAACACAGGTACCGAGTGCCCCGCGCCCAGTCCCGGGTTCCCAGAGGATGCTTCACGGGGGCGGGAGGCGCCGCGCTAGCCCGCGTGGTGTCCCGAACCACAATCCTGTTTGCTGTGTTTTAAAAAAACTTTTCAGTTAATTATTTATTTTTACTTATTCATGAGAGAGAGAGAGAGAGAGAGGCAGAGGGAGAAGCAGGCTCCGTGCGGGGAGCCCGACGCGGGACTCGATCCCGCGACCCGGGATCACGCCCTGGGCCACCGGGGTGTCCCTGCTGTGGTTTTGGTTTTGGTTTTACAGATTTTATTTATGCCTGTGTCTCTCATGAATAAATACATACAATCTTAAAAAAAATAAGGGTTTTATTTGAGAGCGAGCTCTGTGTGGGGAGGGGCAGAGATGGAGGGAGCAGCCGAGTCCCCACTGCATAGGGAGCCCCTATGGGACTTGATCCCGGGACCCCGGGGTCCTAACCTGAGCCAGACGCAGATGCTCCACAGCCTGCGCCGCCCAGGCACCAGCTCCGCCGCGTTTTTAAGCTTAGGCTTCTGGGCAGACCCAGCACTTCCTAACGGGATCGGGCCAGTGAGAGAGAAGCGAGGCTGTCAGAGACCCTGGGGTCCCGGGGCCTGAAAATCTAGCCTGAGCTCACACAGGTGGCCTGACGGGCATTTAGCCTGCCTTGTGTTCTGATATATTTATATGTATGAATTAAATATATTAATATACTAAATACATAATGCATAATCTTTAAATATGTCACATTTAATTTAAATATATATCAAATATTAAATATATATTAACATGTAACTTAACCATATATATACTATATTAATACATCAAATGTATATTAATTTAAATATATATTGTACAATATACTATAATACATATAATGTATTATAATGTATATATTATATAATTATATAATTTAATTATATATTTATATAATTATATAATATACATACTATATCAATACATCAAATGTATATTAATTTAAATATATATTGTATAATATACTATAATACATATAATGTATTATAATGTATATATTATATAATTATATAATTTAATTATATATTTATATAATTATAATTTAATTATATATAGTTTAGTTATGTAATAATATAATAATATATAATATACATTTACATAATATATAATTATAATATATATTTAAATATATTATCTATTTATTCATGAGAGACACACAGAGACACAGGCAGAGGGAGAAGCAGGCTCCATGCAGGGAGCCCAACGCGGGACTCGATCTCGGGTCTCCAGGATCACGCCCTGGGTTGAAGGCAGATGCTCAAGCACTGAGCCACCCGGGCTGCCCTATTCTTACTCTTATCAAGGTGTTTTTCCTATTGGAACAAGTCTTTTTGGCCCAGGCTTGGTTAACATGAATCAGGAGATATTTACGGAAAGATGTTTGTGAATTGATATTCTGTAATAACAAATCTGTAAAAATTTCTTTAGAGAAAAAAATTTGAATCTTGATTACCATGATGTTTTATGCTACAACAACCGTTATTGAAATAGAGGGTACTGAGGATAATTTGTATTATCTTTGTCCACAATTATGGTTTGGTAACCTCCACAACTCTTGGCAAGACTTCATACAGGCAAGAAGCGTGTTTGCCCTGGTAATAGCTCTACCTCACCGCTAGTCTAAGGTTCCTGAAGTCGGAGACTTCTTTTATTCACAGTGCCTGCTTAAAAGTAAGTGGTTTATTAAATGTATCTTGTGTGTATGTGAGAAAGGATTTTAAAGGTAAACCTTATTTTATGTAACAGGCATATTTCCGAGGATTTCTCTCAAAATCAAATGCTTGTATATTTGTTCTAAAGTATTAAAAGGCTTTTGTTGTGAAAAAGGCTTGTGTGTGTGTGTGTGTGTGTGTGTGTGGTTTTTTTTTTTTAAGATTTTATTTATTTGAGAGAGGGGAAGAGCGAGCGAGCACACATGAGTAGGGGGAGAGGGAGAAGCACACTTTCCACTGAGCAGGGAGCCTGATGCCAGGGCTCCATCCCAGGACCCTGAGACCATGACCTGAGCTGAAGGCAGCCACTTCACTGACTGAGCCACCCAGGCACCCCAAAAGGCTTCCTTTAAAACGGTTGGATTTTCCTGAGTTGATGTACCAACACTTCCATCTGAAATGGACTTGCACTTGTGAATCCTCTGCTACAGATTTTACACTGCACTATTTTCTTACTACACAATGGGAATGTGGAAGTGTGCATGAGCCTTGGGATTTTCAGTATTCTTTCTGTTTTTAGAGACCCACCAATTCCAGTTGAGATCACCGTGGCAGCCAGACCTTTCCTTCCTCACAAGGAGCAGCAGCTCTTATCAACAGCAACATTGACAGAACCTGTGGTTTGTTTGTTTTTTTTTTTTTTTAATCTTTTTATTTTATTTTTTAATTTTTTATTTATGATAGTCACAGAGAGAGAGAGAGAGGCAGAGACACAGGCAGAGGGAGAAGCAGGCTCCATGCACCGGGAGCCCGACGTGGGATTCGATCCCGGGTCTCCAGGATCGCGCCCTGGGCCAAAGGCAGGCGCCAAACCGCTGCGCCACCCAGGGATCCCTGTGGTTTGGAAAAGGACTCATGGCTTTGAGCCTGGGCTGGAGAACATTTGCACCATTTGCCATGAATCACTGTAGTATCTTTCTGAAAGCAGTGAGGAGTAGTGGTCTTTCCTTGTTTCCCTGGGGCCACTGCCCTTGGAGACGAACTGGAAGCTTTTTGGACCCTGAGATGAAAGCTTTCCTGGAGGAGAACACTGAAGTCACCAGCAGTGGCAGCCTCACCCCTGAAATCCAGTTGCGGCTTTTGACACCCAGATGCAAGTTCTGGTGGCAGAGAGCTGACCTGTGGCCCTATAGTGAACCATACTGGGCAATCTACTGGCCAGGAGGCCAAGCCCTGTCTAGGTACTCTCCTGACTGAAATGGGAAGCCTTAAGGCCCTTCCAGATCCTTTCTGTTTTCTGCAGATTCTTTTTTTAGCCCCTTCCAACTCTATATTCTCCTTTCTCCTCACAAAAAACAAACAGTAAAACCTCAAAGTCTTGTCACATTTGGAGCAGTTTAAGCATACTCCAGGTTTATCAAGCTATTTCCTCAAATACAGTTCTTTAAGAGAAACCCTCGGATTAACTGCAAGACCCTAGATAGCTGTAAGTGATCTAAATTTCACAGTATTGTCTGGTTCATGGTTCATAAGATAGGGCCAGTGCAGTTTCAAGATGGACCCCAAAGCCCCAACCCTTTAGCTCTCCTAGTTTATTTATTTATTTTTAAATTTTTATTTATGCTAGTCACACACACACACACAGAGAGGCAGAGACACAGGCAGAGGGAGAAGCAGGCTCCATGCACCGGGAGCCCGACGCGGGACTCGATCCTGGGTCTCCAGGATCGCGCCCTGGGCCAAAAGCAGGCGCTAAACTGCTGCACCACCCAGGGATCCCTAGCTCTCCTAGTTTAATCTCATAAATGTTGCTCCTTGAGTCTTATACTCCCACCCTTGAGCCTCTGCTCAATCCCAACGAACAGGGGATGCGAGTGGGCCCTGCAAGGATTCCCTCTTTAGTGGCTTACTGACATCTCAGGTGAACTCTGGACTTGAATCTGCATTTAAAAATAATTTTTTTTTTAAGATTTTATTTATTGGGATCCCTGGGTGGCGCAGCGGTTTGGCGCCTGCCTTTGGCCCAGGGCGCGATCCTGGAGACCCGGGTCGAATCCCACATCAGGCTCCCGGTGCATGGAGCCTGCTTCTCCCTCCGCCTGTGTCTCTGCCTCTCTCTCTCTCTCTCCCTGTGTGACTATCATAAATAAATAAAAAATTAAAAAAAAATGAAAAAAAAAAGATTTTATTTATTTATTCATAGAGACACAGAGAGAGAGAGAGAGGCAGAGACACAGGCAGAGGGAGAAGCAGGCTCCATGCAGAGAGCCTGACGTGGGACTCGGTCCAGGGTCTCCAGGATCACGCCCTGGGCTACAGGTGGCGCTAAACCGCTGCGCCACCGGGGCTGCCCTAAAAAAATTTTTTTAAAGTAAGCTTTATGCCCATCATGGGGCTTTAGGACATTCTCTCACACATTGCACTATGCTTTTTATTAAAACACAGCTGCTGAGACAAAGGCAAGAGTTTTCAGCATTTCAATCTGGTTTTTTGCTCTTAGATTGGTAAATGATTAAATGTGCTTATACCTTGAGGTTATAGAGCTTTGAAAAGGATAAGGAGTTGCAGCAAGGGTATGGCCTAACGAAATTTATGTAGTTTTAAATGCAAAATAAATAAATGCATATATATAGTTTTTTGGGGAACCCTGGAGATGGGAGCTTTCTAGGTATTTTCAAACAATTCTGATTTTCTGGTTGTTGTTGCCAAAGTATCAAGCTTTATTACTTACATCATACCTCAAAAATACTGACATTTTCAGTGACATCTATTAAAGTGATTGTTTATCAACTTCAAATATAAATACAATCAAACTCCTTAACAGACTGAATCAGAGGTCACAAGTTGGTGCACCCACGGATGTGTTTTGTTTGGCTTTTACTTGTAAACTTAAAACAAAAAATCAGTTTCTAGCATTTAAAACTTCCCAAATCTCTGATTTGAGGAACAGGAGTATCTGTTAACATAGAATTTCTATATGGTAGTAGTGAGGTGAAGATGGGTAGCAGCTTTCCCTTTAGACAGGCCACTACACCCCTACTTTGCCATAATCCCAGATATTCTTTCCTTTCCCGTAGTTTGCTCAAGTGTCAGTTGACACATTATTTCAGGGTTTTTCATCCATCTGCATTGTTTTTTTTTTTTTTAAAATTTTTATTTATTTATGATAGTCACAGAGAAAGAGAGAGAGAGAGAGAGGCAGAGGGAGAAGCAAGCTCCATGCACCGAGAGCCCGACGTGGGATTCGATCCCGGGTCTCCAGGATCACGCCCTGGGCCAAAGGCAGGCGCCAAACCGCTGCGCCACCCAGGGATCCCTATCTGTATTGTTTGATAACTATTTTGCCCTTGTCCAAATTCTTTGGTGAACTGGACTTTGTGCCTTACCAGAGAGGTTATTGTAACACAAAATAAGCAGTAGAAAAAACACTCTATGATGAATAATCAAAAGGACAGTGAATTTTGGATCTAGCTTACTGAGTCCGTATTATAGCAGCATTCTGTTAGTCTGTATTCTTGGGGCTTGACAGTTTGTGGATCATAGGAAGTGCTCAATATTTTAAAAAGAAATTTTTGAAAAAAAGACATTTTTGGGGGGAGGGTGCTGGCTTAGTCATTAGAGCTTACAGACTTTTGATCTCAGGGTCAGGAGTTCAACCTCCATGTTGGGTGTAGAGCTTAAAAAAGACTTTTTTTAAACCTCTTACTGACCTTCTCCCATCTCGGTGTTTTTTGCTTTCTTTCCAAATTAGGTATCTTTTGGATAATCCTGATGTTGTTAGAGGAAAGTCTGTGTTAGATCTTGGGAGTGGATGTGGAGCTACAGCTATTGCTGCTAAGATGAGTGGGGCATCAAGGATCTTGGCCAACGACATAGACCCTAGTAAGGATTTCATATTTAAAAAAATATTTTTTAAAGGTTTTATTTATTTACTTGAGATAGAGAGCAAGGGGGCATGAGCGATGGGACTAAGAGGAAGAGGGAGAAGCAGGCTCCCTGCTGAGCAAGGAGCTCGACCTGGGGCTCAACATGGGGCTCAATCCCAGGACCCCAGGATCATGGCAGACACTTAACCAACTGAATCACCTGGGTGCCCCACAACTTAAAAATATTTAAAGCTTATCTTTATTCTCTTTTGGGATAATTATCTATAGATGCCTCAACGTGATAGCTTATTTCCATGTGTATTTTGTAATCTGATACTGTGAACTTATTATGTTCAGTGGGACTTTATCTCTGAGGCTCCTATGAAGCCTGAATTGAAGTGCATATTTCTTAAGAGGATTTGTATTTATGTGTGTACCAACCTGGGAGTGCTTACTGTGAATTTCTGGGCTAGAGATTTCTTGAAATATGTAGGTTGTGTGTATTTGACCCAAAACCCAAGTAAGGATAGGCCTTGTGTTTTGAGGGAGATTTTATTCTATTAAATCCCAAGTTGAGACAGGTCAGTTTTAATCTTATCTGATTTTCTTTTACTTTACAGTTTTACTGAGGATCTAGCTCTTGATTATACTTATTTTATTTTTTTAAAGGGGTTGGAGAGGGGGAGAGACAGAATCTTGAGCAGGCTCCACGCCCAAGTGCATGAGCTTGACACAGGGCTTGATCTCACAACTCTGAGATCATGATCTGCGCCGATATCAAGAGTCTGATGGTTGATGCTTAATAGACTGAGCCACCCAGGGGTCTCAGTTCTAACTTGCCACGTTGCTCAAGCTCAAGGCTTGATTCCCTGTCTCCTGGACAGCTATAACAAACCAAACCTCTTGGTTATTAGATCAGCAAATGTTCCTGAAAGCCTTGACATTTCTAGGTGTTTTGTATTGTTTGTTTTGTTTTCAGGATGTCCACTCATGCATCTGAAAATTGTAGTAAATAGTTTGTATTGGTAGAAACTTCTTTATCTAAAAAACCACTTTGAACAAAAGGGAAAAAAATATTATTAGGATATTTTCTAAATTACTTAATAGGGGATTAAAACTGCCTAGCATATACCAATTCATTATGTGCTTTTTAAAGTTGCAGGAATGGCTATCAGACTGAATTGTGAATTGAACCAACTGAATCCTTTTCCCATTTTAACCAAAAACATTTTGGATTTGGAACAAGATAAGTGGGACCTTGTTGTGCTTGGAGATATGTTTTATGATGAGGACCTTGCAGACAGTCTTCATCAATGGCTGAAGAATTGCTTTTGGACCCACAGAACTCGAGTACTGATTGGTGACCCTGGACGACCCCAATTCAGTGGACATAGCATTCAACATCAGCTACACAAACTGATAGAATATTCACTTCCAGAGCCCACTAGGAGGGAAAACAATGGATTGACAACAAGCACAGTATGGGATTTTCAGCCTTGAGTTATCCAAGTGCTTCCAAGTATGAATATATTATGTTTGGGTTTAACCCTAAAAGATTCTCCAGTTTAAAGCATGTAGTTCTTGTTAAATGGCAAATCTTGTTTCTAAAATATGAAGTCTTAAAGTTTTGTCAGCCTTTGTCATGTAATTTTGTTCTGCATTACATCAAATATACAAATCTCTGCCTGCAGTTTTCTAGTTTTACTGCTGTAGGAATAGAATCCTAGAGGACAATACCAAAATGGTAGCAAAATGTAATTCAAGTAGTGGAGAGGAACGAGAAAGTGTAGTGAAGTCTGTTTCAGTAGTTGAGGACAACTGTAGGTTGTATCTTTGAATTATATACAATAAAAAATATAGAAGAATACTGTATTTCAAAAAAGTTACCTGTAAAGATCAATGAGGCATCAAAGTGCCTCATACAGTATTTAGTAAGTAATAGGACCTCAACTGGCAGTCCTGGATAAAAATAAAGATTTTAGAATATGCTATATACTGTTACCTTATGATTCATGCCTCTTTATGGCTCACCAAGGTTAGCTAGAAATTGGTTATGCTATCTTGACATGTACCAACTTGTCAGGATCTTCTTTATCAATAAAAACTCTATGACATAAATGGGAATGTGAAGAAGAATAGGTATAGGACCCTGCTATTTGTATAGGAAAGATATACATATATAGCTACATATGAATATACATATAAAATACAGGAGTTGCTTGCAACATACATAGAATGTCCCTGAAAAGATAAATATGTAACTGAACAGTGGTTGCCTTTTGGGAGGGTACCGGGTAGCTGGTAGACTGGGGTGAGAGAGAGACTTAGGTTTTACCTTTGGGTCTTACTTAAGATTTTGTACTAATTATATGTACTGTAAATTTTCTAATCTCTAATTTAAAACTGAACATGAGCATTATATGTGTTGGAAAAAAAATATAAAATGCAGCCTTGCTAATGTCCTCTCATGTTCTTGCACACTGCATAGGAATGGTTTACAACATGTGCATCATATATAAACTTTCTAATAATGCACGCACACCACTGGGATTTGGGTACCAGGGAGATGTGATCACAGTTTCAGATATAGCAGAAATGTGAAGGGCAAGTTGTTGCTTAGATAGGAAAAGAGGATAATTAGATGGGAGTTTTAGAGCTGAGGCTGCAGAGGATCTTGTGATTCTTGAACTTGGAAGCCAGAGTTTATTCCAGTCCAGGGAAACAACTCTTGTGCATCTAATTCCCATTCGTCTACTGGGTCTTAAACATTATCAGCTCTGAATTTTGATTCAGCCTTGGGTTAAAATTAATAGAAATTACAGACTACACTGGCATTAGGTGATATTTGAGAGGAAAGGGTTTTGTTGACCACGTCCTTTGAAAATTCAGAGTACTCTGTTGGTTATTGCCCTTCTCAGCAAGATAAAGAGAAAATTATATTCTGGAGCACTGTGGAAATCAACTTGATGAAAGAAAGAGAAGATTTAAGTTTAAATATCCATTTCTGTTAACTTAATGATTTTTCAGGAGGGCACAAGAAGGTTTTTGAGATAATCCAAGTGTTACTTATTTTAAAATTTCCCATGGATATAATGGTGAGCCTTGAATGACTTCATAGTTTAACAACCAGGTTTGTATTAAGACCATTCATGTTTAATTTTTTTTTTTTAATTATTTATTTATGATAGTCACAGAGAGAGAGAGAGAGGCAGAGACACAGGCAGAGGGAGAAGCAGGCTCCATGCACCGGGAGCCCGATGTGGGATTCGATCCCGGGTCTCCAGGATCGCGCCCTGGGCCAAAGGCAGGCGCCGAACCGCTGCGCCACCCAGGGATCCCCAAGACCATTCATGTTTAAAGTGGTTATTGATATAGCTGGATTAATTTCTACCATATTTATAACTGTTTCCTATTTGTTGCCCTAGTTCCTTATTTGTTTTTTGGTGTTCCACTCTTTTCTTTCCTTCTCTGTTATTTATTTATTTGTTTGTTTATTTATTTACTCAGAAACACAGGGAGAGAGGCAGAGACCCAGGCAGAGGGAGAAGCAGGCTCCCAAAGGGAGCCTGATGCAGGACCAATCCCAGGACCCCGGGCTTATGCTCTGAGCCAAAGGCAGATGCTCAACCAAGGAGCCATCCAGGCGTCCCTTACTTACTTACTTACTTACTTATTTATTTATGACACAGAGAGAGAGGCAGAGACATAGGCAGAGGGAGAAACAGGCTCCTCACAGGGAGCCCAATGTGGGACTCAATTCTGGGACTCCCGGCTCGAGCCCTGGGCTGAAGGCAGATGCTCAACCCAGGCATCCTCCTTGTCTGGTTTTAATTGAGCATTTTGTGATTCTATTTTCCCTCCTCCCTTAGGATATCAGCTATACATATTTAAAAAATTATGTTTAGTGATTGCTTTAGTATACATTTACTACTAGTCCAAACCCATTTTCAAGTAATACTGTACCACTTCATGATTTTCAGTTCAGCTTTTATATTATGAGAACTGGAGTGATGACTTCTAATCACTTTATAATATCTGACCGAAAATTGGGAGTACGGATATTATTTTTATTTTTCTCCTCTATTTCTTTTGTGTGTTCATTCATTCAACAAATATTGGGTGCTTATTATGTACCAGATACTGTTCTAAGCACTGGGGATATAGCAGTGGGTAAAAAGACAAAAATTTCTGTCTTCATAAACCTTGTATTCTAGGGTAGAGAGATAATTATTATTATTTTTTTATTTTTATTTATTTATGATAGTCACAGAGAGAGAGAGAGGCAGAGACACAGGCAGAGGGAGAAGCAGGCTCCATGCACCAGGAGCCCGATGTGGGATTCGATCCCGGGTCTCCAGGATCGCGCCCTGGGCCAAAGGCAGGCGCCAAACCGCTGCGCCACCCAGGGATCCCTGGTAGAGAGATAATTAAAACAGACAAGATGCCAGGTGGTGATAGATGGTAAGGAGAAAAATAAAGAGATCAAAGTGATAGGTGAGGATGATTAGTGATAGGTAGGACTGGGGTACTGAAATTTTCTTTTCTTTTTATTCATTTACTTCTTGGGGGAGGGTACTGACATTTTAAACAGAAATAGCTAATACAACCAGCAATATAAAAGGGTAAGAATATCAAACTGCAAAGTGCTTTTAGGAAGATACTCCTTTACAGACCCTAAAAAGCTGACACTTTAGGTCTTGAAAAACTTGTTTCCCAAAAAGGGGGAAAAGCTACTGACTTTGATGTTTACTATTATGTTTTATTGAATTTGTCTTTAGAAAATTTTCATAGGTGGAACAGGTCTTACCATTTTACACATATGTACATATGTACCACCTTGGGGCAATATATATATATCCATACCATACATACCACATTTATAAAGTAATTAATAGTAAGGTCAAGAAAGAGAGTTGAATGTATAAACCCTCCTAAACAGGTAGAAGAAATTTACTATATCATACTTAACTTCCTTTGTATTGCATCACAGTTAGAATAGGAAATCTTTAAGAAGGTCCCACTGAGACAGGCTTATGGTACAGGGAATATACTGAATTTGGGGTGGTTTAAGCATAGTATACTTGAGAATTTTGTGATTATAAAAGAGTAATACAGTTCATTTGAAAACTAAGATCTATGTTGTTTATTTCACAATATGAAACCAACCAAGCTTTAGGAAGTAGCCTCTATAATGATATTTTGTATTTTTTTTCTTTTTTTTAAAGATTTTATTCATTTATTCATGACAGAGAGAGAGAGAGGCAGAGACAGGGGCAGAGGGAGAAGCAGGCTCCATGCAGGGAGCCCAATGTGGGACTCCATCCCCGGTCTCCAGGATCAGGCCCTGGGCCAAAGGTGGCGCTAAACCACTGAGCCACTAGGGCTGCCCCATGTATTTTTCTTTTTAAATTTTATTTATTTATTTATTCATGAGAGAGACAGAGAGGCAGAGACACAGGCAGAGGGAAAAGCAGGTTCCATGAAAGGAACCCGATGTGGGACTCGATGTGGGACTCAATTCTGGGTCTCCAGGATCATGCCCTGGGCTAAAGGTGGCGCCAAACTGCTGAGCCACCCGGACTGTCCAATGATATTTTGTATTTACTCATTCTTACATGTTCCTGAATGCAGTATTTAAGGAAGAAATTTCATAGATGAATAGCAACTATTTGGGAAAAGTAGCCATAGGAATCAAATAAGTGTCTGGGCAAAGGCCTCTCAGAACGGTTAAGGTGGATGATGTGGGTTTATGACATTAAACTATTATATTTTATTTTATTATTATTATTATTTTTTATTATTATTTTTTAATTGAAATAATAAATTCTGTGAGGATTTACGGGCCTGATGTTCAGCTTTGCTTTTGGCCAATGAACATTTAAATGCTTATGGAAGGTAGGGGCCAGAAAATAGCAAGGAAGATAATTATGCTTTTAGAGATACTTAGAATTTGCCTAATGGTTATTCATAACGGTAAATTTATCTTACAACAGCTCAAATATGTAGGTAGGAGAAGGAAATCTTCAGGGAAAACCGGTAATTTAAAAGTTTGTTACTTAAGGAGCAAACACAATAGTCCCTGCCCAACCCCCGCCCCCCCCCCATACATTAGAGGGCATGCTAGGCTTACCACGTCAAAAACAATGACTCCGCAAACAAACAGGATAATGCACTATTAAAATGTTTAAGAGTCTGTTAACTTCAAAGCAAAAACCACATTATTGGAAAGCCAATGTCTTAAAACCATTGTTTCCTGGGAATGTAGTATGAAGATCATTGCTTTGATAAGCTTCAATAAGCATCAATAAACAGTCCACGTCACTTGCTTTAGTTTGTTTGGGCCTACTAATTGCTCCAGGACTTCTCGTGAATGATCTACAGAAAAAAACAATGACAATCTGTTAATCCGCAATAATCAAAGATACTTACTACGTCTTCAGGTATAAAGTAGGAATGACGATTACTATATCTCATAGAGTTGTTGAAAAGATTAAAGGGGATGATATATAAAGAATCACATACAACTAAAAACAATTAGTGGTAACCCTCCTTATTAGCTGCAGTGCACATACCATAGTAATACTTGTAAAAAAATAGGCATTCATTGTTTTCTCTGTAATTTTGTCTTAATTTCATCAACCAGAGAGTAAAGGTATAATTTCGCCATTAACCTGTAAATAAACTTTCTCAGGGTTCTGGGAAGCAACAGACACACTAACATGAAGAGCTTGAACAGAGTTTAACAAAGCAATTATTTACAAAGGAGTGAGCAGGATTAAAGAAAGCCTATAGGGGTGGTAAGATACAACTTGCCCAAAATGGTTAGGGGAAGGAGCAGTTACTAGAAGAGGGTAATCTGACCTGTAGGTAAACGTCTTCCACATCGTGCAATAGTATTATAAAGCATGATTTTTTAATAGATAACTTAAATGAATTCAATATACTTTAATCTTTAGGGCATTTAGATTCTCTGTTATTCACAATGTATAGTAGTGATTTTAATATGGTTTACATTTCTTTTTTTTTAATTCTTTTTTTAAAAAAGATTTTATTTATTTATTCATGAGAGATGAGAGAGAGAGAGAGAGAGAGAGAGGCAGAGACACAGGCAGAGGGAGAAGCAGGCTCCATGCAGGGAGCCCCACATGGGACTCGATCCCAGGTCTCCAGGATCATAACCTGGGCTGAAGGTGGCGCTAAACCACTGAGCCACCGGGGCTGCCCTGGTTTACATTTCTTTTGCAAAGTCAATTTTATAATGTCTTTTAAGAACATGAATTAAAGCAAAAATACCAATAAAATGTTACTACTTTACAAATTATTCATAAGTTTACCAAGTTTGTTTAATAGATACAGCCTATGTTGCATAGACATCAGAGCTCCAAACCAGTCTTGGAAATTTTCTAGTTTAATGGTTGTTAGTTATGGATTTCACAAACCAATAGAAAAAAAAGTGGGCCCTACATAAGGTTCCTAAATTTTATTTTAAACTAAACAAAAATAAGCCAAAATACCAAGACGCAGTGCAAGCAAGAGAAACAGAATGTATGGAAATGAGAAGTAATTACAATTAAAAAAACAAAGGTTTACATCAATAACTAATTTTCAAAAACAGCTCATAAGAGAACAAATGCAGTTTTGTGATAATATATCCTTTATTATAGAAGAAATCCATTATATAGGATTTCAATTTTTTTTTTGATTTCTAAATCAAAGAGAGGTTTCAATTAGGTTGCAAGTAAAAGCACAAAGATATATCATGAAAACCGTAACTATAACAAAGCTAGAATGGCTTTACTAATAGCAGATATGGGGAGTACTTCCTAACTCATTCTATGAGACCAGTATAACCCTGATGCTAAAGCCAAATAAAGACGTCATACACATACAAAGCAACAGACCAGTATCTCTTAGGAATATGTACTCAAAAATCCTCAACAATACACTAGCAAGTCAAATCTAGCAACATATAGAAAAGCTCCTATGCCATGATCAACGGAGATTTATCCCAGGAATGAAAGGTTGGTTTAACATCTGAAAATCAATTAATGTAATACACTGTATTTCTTTCCCATTGCTACTTTAATAAATTACTACAGCCTTGTTGGCTTAAAGCAACACAAATTTATTATTATATAGTTTGGAGGTCAGAATTCCAAATTAGGTCTCATTGGGCTAAAATAAATCAGCATTCCTTTTTGGAGGCTCAAGGAAGAGAATTCACCTCCTTGACTTTTCCAGCTTCTAGAGACTACCACATTCCTGGCATTCCTCCACGTTCAAAATGAACAACAGTAGCTAGAGTCCTTCTCAGACTGCCTTCTCTAGGATTTTCCTTTTGCCTGCCTCCTTCCCTTATAAAGACCCTCATGGGGATGCCTGGGTGGCTCAGTGGTTAAGCGTCTGCCTTTGGCTCAGGGCCTGATCCCGAATTCCCAAGATGGAGTCCCACATCCGGCTCCTTGCATGGAGCCTACTTCTCCTCCCTCTGCCTGTGTCTCTGCCTCTCTTCCTGTGTCTCTCATGAATAAATAAATAAAATCTTAAAAAAAAAAAAAGACCCTTATGATTACCCTGGGCCCACCTGGATAATTCAGGATAATCTCCCTGTTTTAAGGTCAACTGATTAGCAACTTTAGTTCCATATGCAACCCTATATAACATATTCAGGTTCTAAACATTTTTGGGTGGGGGCATTATTCTGCCTATGACATATACCATATCAATATAGGACAAAAACCACATAATCATCTCAACAGACACAGAAAAAGCATTTGAGGGCATCTGGGTGGCTCAGTGGTTGAGCGTCTGCCTTTGGCTCAGGTCTTGATCCCATTGTCCCGGGATCAAGCCCCACATCGGGCTCCCTGCAGGGAGCCTGCTTCTCCCTCTGCCTGTGTCTCTGCCTCTCTCTCTGTCTCTCCTTAATAAATAAATAAAATCTTTAAAAGAAAAAAAAAGAAAAAGCATTTGACAACACTGATGATTAAAACATTCAGCAAACGAGGAGTAGAAGGGAAGTTCCTCAACTTAATAAAGAGTATCTATGAAAGAACTAAAGTTTTAAGATTATACTTAATATTGAAAGATTAATGTTTTCCCCCTAGGATGAGAAATAAGGCAAGAATGTCTGCTCTTTCCACTTCATCTTTTTTTTTCTTTTTAAAGATTTATTTATTTATTTATTTATTTATTTATTTATTTATTTATTGGAGAAAGAGCAAGTGTGAGAGCACTAGTAGCCAGGAGGGTCAGAGGGGTAAGGAGAAAGAGATTCCACCCTGAGCAGAAAGTCTGACTCAGGGCTCAAACCCAGGACCCTGGGATCATAACCCAAGCCAATGGCAGCCGCTAAACTTGCTGAGCCACTCAGGCCCCCCTGCTTTTTCCCCTCTATTCAACATTGCATTGGAGGTTCCAGCCAAGGAAATTAGGGAAGGAAAAGAGATAAAAGGCATTCATGTTAGAAAGAAGTAAAACTATCTGTATTTGTACATACATATAAAATGTCTGTATATATAATGTTCCAACAGATCCACTAGAAGATTGGAATAAATGAGTTTCAACAAGGCTTCACAGTACACGATCAATATACAAAAGTCAAACGTATTTATACACTAGCAATGAAAAATCCAAAAATGAAATTAAGAAAAGAATTATGTTTATGTTACCATCAAAAATAATAAAATACTTAGGGATATATTTAATAAAAGAACTGGAAAACTTAGCCTGAGAACTATTTTTTTTTTTAAAGATTTTATTTACTTATTAATGAGAGACACACAGAGTGAGAGAGGCAGAGGGAGAAGCAGGCTCCATGCAGGGAGCCCGATGCGGGACCTGATCCTGGGCCTCCAGGATCAGGCCCCGGGCGGAAGGCAGGCACTAAACCACTGAGCCACCCAGGGTTCCCGCCTGAGAACTATTAAGCATTGTTGAAAGAAATTCAAGATCTAAAGAAATGGAAAGACATCTGTGTTCATAGGTCAGAAGATAATATTAATATAGCAATATTCCCTAAATTGATTGCAGATGCAATTCAATCTCTCTCAGAATCCCAGTTGTCTCTCTCTTTTTTTCAGAAATTGACAAGATGATCCTAATATGTATGTGGGATTCTAGGGATCCAGAACTAATACAATTTTAAAAAGAAGAATACAATCGGAAATTTATACTTCCCAATTTCATTTTAATTTTTTTATTTTTTAAATATTTTATTTATTTATTCATGAGAGAGAGAGGAAGAGACAAAGGCAGAGGGAGAAGCAGGCTCCATGCAGGGAGCCCGATGTGGGACTCGATCCCAGGTCTCCAGGATCACGCCCTGGGCCGAAGGTGGTGCTAAACCCCTGAGCCACCCGGGCTGCCCCCAATTTCATTTTAATTGGTGTTTTCAGGATTATTTTGACATTTTTACTAATTATGAACATGTTATCAAACATTACAAATACATATTTGTTTCCAACTTTACTTGTGTCATCCTTTTGTAGAAATCTATTATTGCACATGAATAGGATGATATTTTCCCCTCCAATAAACCATACAGTATATATATATATTTTTCCATACAGTATATTTTTATGTAATTTTAAAATTCTGTAATGTAATACTGCTAGGTGGCAGTATTACATTACTGAAAGTCTGGTCAGGCACCCTTTTCCTGAGAAAATGCTGAGTAGTTAGGACTGAGTTTGAGTAGTAGGAATAATCAATGCTCCAAAGAGAAACTGTGGGTTCTCTAAGGATTTGGTGATCCCTTGCCAGAACAGTGTAGAAACTGTAGGAGAAGAAAAATAATTTTCCTTCTATATTTCTGAGTTCTTGGCTGAGACCACCCTGTAATAAAAGATAGATTAATCAGAGAAAAACAAACACCTTATCAATATGTATACCTCATATATGCATGAGAGATACCCAGGGAAAATAAGAAACACTCAGAGATGGCCCTAGCTACAACCTTAAGTACCATCTACGGCTAAAGACAAAAGAAAGATATTGGGGTGGGTAGGGGTGGGAAGGCCAATTACAGGAGGTTACTAGACATAGCACAGTAAAAAGTAAAAGGTAAGGTTTACTATATAGATTTATGTTGGTGTCTTTGCCATTGATAAGATTCTCTTGTGATTTAGAGGCACCCATTTATTCCTAGTATATAGAGGGAGATACTTACAAATGGAGATTTTTCTTTATAAATGCAAATTTCTCTTAAAAAGAACTTCTCCATATTCAGAACTCCTCTAGTGTCTGCTGTTTCTCAAAAATAATCAGGTCAAAAAAGTCCTTATCCTGAAGAAAGCATATTTTGGGGTGGCATATTGTGGCACCCTTCCAAACACAGATTCTCAAGATTGAAAAAGACTCAAAACATCATCAATACCAATCACACCGCTGTTGCTTGCTGTCACACTCCTTTTTCCCTCCCTTTTCTAGTAATAGTTAAGCCACTTGACATCAATGGCTCAGGAAATTGTTCCACTAGGGAAAGAATTAGAGATTTTAATAAGGTCACTTAAGGTTTTTATTTCCAGTTCTACTATCAAGTATTTCCACTTAAGTTCATTCTCTGTTCCCTTATCCTTAAAACAAGGGTGTTGTGTAGATGAAGTCTCTACATCTACAGGGAGATTTTACTATCTCTCAAAATATATGATTAAAATAGATGGAGACCACCTTTTGAAAGAGATGTATGGCAGGAGATTTAGAGCACCAAGAAAAAGAAGAAACTGTGGGAAATATAAATTAGATTTTTCAAATGATCAAGGAAAATGTAATTTAGATATTTTTGTAGAATATACAATGGAAAAGGTAAGGCTGGCAGATTTTTACAAATAATGGTCAAGGCTATAATGCTTCATTACAGTGTCTGGAATAATGAAATTCTGTGGCACAGTATCGGTAATGGATAAATAATGATGAGGAAACAATAATACAGGATTTAGAAAAAATTAAAATATGAAATAATGAAAGAGTTGTCCTTTAAGCAAGGAATCAACTTTACTTAAAGGAAACTGAAGGAAACCACTAGGGTCTTAAAATACTTTTTGTTTTGGGCTTTATGTGGTAAATCTTGACATATTTGCGATCTAGGAATCTAAGTAAAAAACTTCCTTGTATAGTAATCAGGGTGAAACAAATCCTCACATATTACTAAAATTTGGGTCAGTTCAATCACAAGTGGCAGATTTCCTGTTGATTTTTCCTGCCTTTCAGTGTAAGACATAAATTAATTTAGTGCTGTCTTATTGCTTTATTGTCCTCCTAAAATCTAAACCTCCATGCCTGCAAACACTGTGGAACATGTTTAGAGAATTATGAGAAACTGAAATGCATGTCTGTTGTAGTAGATTAGTAAAGGTGAGTGGGTTGAACTTACTGATTACCACTGCAGACATAATTGAATTAAAAAGAATTTAATAACTTGTAAGATTATTTTCCTGCTTCCATAACATCTATAAAAAGTACATTATGTTAAAGAACAAGTGAATTACTGGTTTTATTTTATTTTTTTTTTTTTTTAAAAGATGTTATTTCTTTATTCATGAGAGACACAGAGAGAGAGAGAGGCAGAGACACAGGCAGAGGGAGAAGCAGGCTCCATGCAGGGAGCCTGACATGGGACTCGATCCCAGGTCTCCAGGATCACACCCCAGGCTGCAGGCATCACTAAACCACTGCGCCACCAGGGCTGCCCGAATTACTGGTTTTATTAAACAACTCATGAATCAGTCAGCATCCCATCTAGCAAGTAGAGAGTAGCTCTCTCTACTGTTGTACAAAATAGAGGGTTTTTATAGGAAGGAGAGTAGGGCAAGAAGTTGTTATCAAAAGAAAAATAGGGATTGGCTTAGGTGAGCTCACCTTCTCACAGGAGGAGAGACAAAGGGTCCTATGAAGTGGATTACCTCACCTTTCTTTGAGGGGGATGAAGTGGGCTCACGTGACAGATTATCTCATTGGTGCTGACCAGAAAGTTTTACATTGACTGGCTTAAAATTTTACTTCTGGAAAAGCTGAAACTGTAATTAAGTCTTAGTTTGCTGTACTGTGGCAAATGAATCTACCTTGGGCCTGGGGTTTTCTTTCTAAAAATTATAATTTATAGTATTTTATTTTATTTATTTATTTTAAAGATTGTATTTATTTATTCATGAGAGACACAGAGAGAGAGGCAGAGACACAGGCAGAGAGAGAGAAGCAGGCTCCACACAGGGAGCCCAACGCATGACTTGATCCCAGGTCTCCAGGATCATGCCCTGGGCCCAAGGCAGGCGCCAAATCTCTGAGCCACCCAGGCTGCCCCAAGTCAGAGTGTTTCTAACAGTTTAAGACCTGATTTATAATGTCGAGTTTTGTTTATAGTCTAACTTTTAAGGTTAAGAAACTTAAAAAAGTACACAGAATTATAGCAGAGAAGATAAATCTATTAATTTAAGGAATTTGAGGAGAAATGATGGTGACACTGTCAATTTGGGGGTCAGATTGCTTTGAGGATAACATTATAATTGAACATACTTATATACATATATTTTCACGGATAATAAATCATATTGTTTTACATAGTCATATACAAACAACCACAAAACTATATAAGCATGAGGAAAAATGTCATATAAGTTATCAAGAAAGAAGAAAAAACTTTCATTTACCAGCCTAGGTAAGGGGAGTCCCCCTCCCCTAAAAAACCATTTATTTTCTTTGGAAAAAAATAAATAAAAATTAAAATAAAAGGTGAATATATTACCCCATTTTATTTTCATTCAATAATGGTAGCAATAATATACAAGGGAAGAGTAGAAATGATCTGGGTAGTTGAAAAACTTGAACTGCTTTTCTCTTTATGAGCCTTTATTAATAAAGCCATGGTGTATGAATTCTTTTGCATTATTATCAGATTTCCCAATTTTATAATTGACAATTATACATAAGGGCAAATTGAGGTCCATGAAAGTGTTCTATGCTAAAAAAATTTTGGGAAATGCTTGCATAAAGACAGTTAAACAAGTTTCTTAGCTATAATTTCTCAGAGCCTTTGATAAATTAACATTTAAGTTAGGGACAAATAGGGCTAGGCTAGGGCTAGGTAGGGGGCCATGGAATCAGGTTCACAGAAATACCCAAAATGTTGGCAAGCCAGACCACCCTGCCCTAGGTGTGGATGGGGAGGGTGTCTTTTTATGATGGTCATATATGGCTAACAAAGAATAATCAGACCCCAAAGAAGAAGTAAGCCATTAAGGATGTTATCACCTGTTCTAACTCAAACCAAAACAGCACAAGAATCTCAAGGCCACAAGTTTCCCAGTCAGTTCTCATAAAAGGCCAATCAAAAAGCCCTCAGTGTCATCCCTGTCAGGACCCCTCACTTCTGAGAGCTTTCTCTGTATCTCTGTTTAATAAACTTCTATCTCTTTACTCACTCTCTGTTGTCCACGAGATTCATTCTTTGACTCTGTGAGACAAAAACCAAACTTCCCTGTATCACATTCATTATAGTAGTATGTTGCATTTCTCAAACTTTTTTGGATGCATGAACACTTCTAGGTCTGGGGTGTCTGGGTGGCTCAGTTGGATAAGCATCTGACTCATGGTTTCAGCCAAGGTCATAATCTCAGGGTCATGAGATCAAGCCCTACATTGGGCTCTGCATTCAGTATGGAGTAGGCTTGAGATTCTCTCCGTCTCCTCCCACTGCCCCTCCCTCTGGTCTTGCATGCTCTCTCTCTAAAATAAATAAATAAATAAAATATAACCCCCCCCCCACCAAAAACCACTTTTAGTTCTATGCTATTGTTGTGGAAGAAAAATTTTTCTCTACCCTTCAAGATTCTTCTGGCTGGTCACTGAATTAAATTAACAGGAGACAGATTAAGAGGAGAAAATTAAATTAAATTTGCATGTATGCAGTTCTCAAAGATATGGGACAAGACAGACAGCTTTATACTTCTTTTTTTTTTTTTTTAAGATTTCATTTTAAAAAAAAAAGATTTCATTTATTTATTCATGAGAGACACACAGAGAGAGGCAGAAACATAGGTAGAGGGAGAAGCAGGCTCCTCACAGGGACGTGATATGGGACTCGATCCCTGGACTGGGATCATGACCTGGGCTTAAGGCAGGTGCTCAACCACTGAGCCACTCAGGAGTCTCAAGCTTTTATACTTCTTAGACAGAGAAACAATAACTTTGTGAGGAACTGACAGGACAAAGAAAACTTATGTTTGAGAGCTTCGAACAGAAATCTAAACAGAATTGAGGCTGGGATAATAAATTATTAAAAGTAACAAGGTTTGTTTATATAGACGTCTTAGGCCCTGAATTCCCCATCTCTGACGATAAGGATGTCTTTCTAGCTCCTGGTGCAGGGATGGTACCTTTCACATGTGAGATTTGTTTCCTGGTTTTTGGAGACAAAAGGAGGTCAGAGTGTTCTTCTTGCACTGGCTGTTTCTTCAGTAACTTTAATTCAAAATAATATACTCCATGGCATATTTTGGGGTGGTCTGCCCTAAGCCCTAGCATTATGCCTATGGTATTTTCTAGAACATCATACCATGTCACTGTAGTTAAAGGATTTCAGGGCAGATCAAGGAAAAAGATATGACCACAAGGTGGCAGTAGGACACAACAAGTTGTATTTGGGCCGCACTTTGACAGATTTCCTTTCAGAAGTCCCTCACAACATGAGATTTTCCTAAGACAACAATGTGTGTGTGTATGTGTGGGGGCACTACTGAGAAAGGAAGGAGGGTAAACGAACTCCCAGAGGACTGGAGAGAAGGTTTATGTGTCATAATGTCACTCAGCATCAAGATAAGGAGTCTCTGGGTCAGAGAGTTCCAAAAACTGGCCTGAGTGCAGTTTTTCAGGGTATGCAGAGCAGGAAGGCTATAGATGACTAAAAATCTGCTTCTTTAGGTTGTGTTTAGAATCACTGAATGGGGCACCTGGGTGGCTCAGTAGAAGCGTCTGCCTTCAGCTCAGGTCATGACCTAGGGTCCTGGGATTGAGCTCTGCTTTAGGCTCCCTGTTCAGCAAGGTGTCTGCTTTTCTCTATCTCTCTGTTCCTCTCTCCTTTCCCCCACCCTGTTCATGTTCTTTCTCTGTCTCTCTCAAATAAATCAAATCAAATCACTGGGTGAATAGATATTTGGTGCCAGTGGGCTTTTGAACTAATAGTCCCAATCTGCTGTGATGAAACAACTACATAAGACCATCTTTGTTGGTAAATGCTGGCCTAGATAACCTTCTAGGTTAAAACTACTGTTACCCTATTCCAAGTTTTTTGAACTGTTGTCATTTTAATATCTACTTTCACTTCCAGTATAGCCACATGGAAAATATAAGAAGTGATTTGGAAGGGATATTGTATTCCTGCTCCAACTGCTAAAGGTAACTGATTATTGTTTTTTACTGTAAAGCAGTGGTTCTCAGAGTATGGTCTGTAGCTCTTACAGTCTGAGAGTCTTTTAGGGTTATGAATTAAGACAGTCACTTTATTCATGGAACATCTTTTTTACTTGAAAGAACAGCTGACAACCCAAAGTCATTCAGACTCATCAGGCTATTTCTTTTTTTTTTTTTTTAATTTATTTTTTATTTTTATTAAAGATTTTTTTTTCTTTTTTTAAATTTAAAATCAATTAGGGGTACCTGGGTGGCTCAGTGGTTGAGCATCTGCCTTTGGCTTACGTTGTGATCCCAGAGTCCTGGGATCGAGTCCTGCATCAGGCTCCCCACCACAGGGAGCCTGCTTCTCCCTCTGCCTATGCCTCTGCCTCTCTCTGTGTCTCTCATGAGTAAATAAATAAAATCTTTTTTTTTTTTTAAAGATTTTATTTATTTATTCATAGAGACACAGAGAGAGAGAATGAGAGGCAGAGACACAGGCAGAGGGAGAAGCAGGCCCCATGCAGAGAGCCCAACGTGGGACTCGATCCAGGGTCTCCAGGATCACGCCCCGGGCTGTAGGCAGCACTAAACCACTGCGCCACCGGGGCTGCCCAATAAAATCTTAAAAAAATTTTTTTAAATCAATTAATTAACATATAAGATATTATTAGTTTCAGAGGTAGAGTTTAGTGATTTCTCACTTGCATATAATGTCCAATTCTCATTGCATCAGATGCTCTCCTTAATGTCATCATTCAGTTACCCTATGGCTCCAGCACAGATTATTTCTTGGAAAAGAGAAAAATGAGCTTATCACTTCAAATAAAACAAATTTCAGAGTTTGTGGCCAATGATAAAATTTTAGCTTTCAAATGAATTTTAGAAAATTTGTAGCTGCCATTATGATCTTGACAACTACCTAATACTGATATTAACAAATGTGATTTTTTTTTGCTATAATAAAATGTCAACATTGGAGGATCCATATTACTAAGAGAATCAATATTTTCCAAACTGCCAATGCATGACATTACAAAATCATGTATGGGTAAAAGATTCAATCAAAATACAAGATAGACCAATGGATTATAATGTGAGTGTATAAAAATTTCATTGATATATTTTCACTTTCCACACTGAAACTAACCTTTAAGGAATGACCACTTATTGAGTTTGGGGGTAATATCAAAGAAGAGTGTCCACAGGGTAACCAGAAAGATAATGAAAGTAAAATTAGCAAAGATTGATTTTATATGTTGCCTAGCCAAGTTATTCTGAGATGAATATAACAGAACATTAAAATAGAACTATTTCAGGGATCCCTGGGTGGCGCAGCGGTTTGGTGCCTGCCTTTGGCCCAGGGCGCGATCCTGGAGACCTGGGATCAAATCCCACGTCGGGCCTCTGGTGCATGGAGCCTGCTTCTCCTTCTGCCTGTGTCTCTTCCTCTCTCTCTCTCTCTCTCTCTCTCTGTGCGACTATCATAAATAAATAAAAAAATTTTATATAAAAAAATAGAACTATTTCAGCTAAGGTTCCAGGACTAAAGGTACCAGTTACTCTCTCACTCCAGTGAGATTCCAGATCACTTACACATGACTTGCAAATGCTTGGTTGACATCTGATTTTGGAATCCATGGCACTTCATCCATTCAAAGATACAAAAGTATTAAAGTGACAAGGGATGGAGAATTGGAAATTGAAGAAAGAATTTCTTTGAAGACAGCTGTGATTGGAGTTTTCAAAAGAGGGCTGGAGATGCTTGCTTTTCCATTTAAGCTTAGTGAAAAGAAACTCTGAGAAGATCATTTGGAGAGTCTGACATGTCCCTTGGAGCTTGGGGAAACACAGGGCACTAATATCTGACCCACCCCTGAGAAAACTAAAGAGCAAAAGGCTATGGTGAGAGTCTCTGCAGCTAAAGAGAAGATGGAGGTTGGGATGTACCTGTACTCTCATTGCCTAAAGTATGGGTTTCCTGTGGACAGATGGGGTTGCCTTATATTTTGCTCATGAAAGCAACCTAGCTAAGTTAGGAAACCGGAACAGAAAGAGACTGAAGGTATATTGCTGGATGCCTGGGGACAGAGGAAGAAAATAGTAGCTACTAGCCAGAAGAGACATGCTGGCTTGAATGAAAAAGAACAGCAGATAGGGGATGTGTCCTGAAGAACCCCCAAGTGCCCCACTTTTGAGAGAATATGGATCAGCTCACCCATAGGGCTTGGAGTGCTGACACTTGATCACAGTAGCACTGGTCAGGTAAGATTTTTCCTTCTCTTCCCTCTGTTCCTGCTTATCTCCATCCCACCCTGTACTAACACTGGTGGGATCAGAATTGGGGAAAGAAGAGAAGTGAGGGGGATGGTAAAATGCAGAAACAACAATGTTCCCTTATCCACTGCAGCCAAATATGAACTGACTGGAGGAGCAAAATCTTTAATTTGAACTTGCTTGGAGTACTGCATGTACCTAAGACATTCTAATTACTGAAATGAGCAGTTTCAGTGATATGAAATGGCAAGACATTTTAACTATCTGAGAATGATAAGAAAAGTCAATCACACCTGAGATTTCATCTGGCAGTAGGGAAAAATCAGCCTCTTTAGAGCAGATTTGTAATAAAGTAATGTGAAGAAAATAGAGTCACTTTACGAGTACCCCTTGCTTGATATTGATCAAATGCACATATAATTCAGTGGACAGATTTACACACTTTGGTTGGTATTCAGGAAAGATTATCAAAGATTGCTGTTATCACATTCCATGTACTATGGTCTCCTCTATCTTAAAATAAGATCCTACTTGTTAGAATACATTTTTTTTGCCTCCTTTGATGATCAGAGAACCTCTGCCTTCTCACAATCCTCAGGATAACGTTCACAGGTACCAGTCCCCTGCACTCAGTCCTATGAGCTTTTCTTGTTCTAAGTAATTTTCTTTAAATTATTATTACTAATTTTAATAGATAAAACTATCCACATGATATAACATTCAAGAGGTACAAAGGTTATATAGTGCAAGCTTTTTCTTACACTTGTCCCTCCATAATTTTCCCTGGAGGTAAGCACTGTTAACAGTTTCTTTCTTTCTTTTTTAATTTTATCCATCCACTCATGAGAGACACACACAGAGAGAGAGAGAGAGAGAGAGAGAGGCAGAGACACAGGCAGAGGGAGAAGCAGGCTCCATGCAGGGAGCCTGACACGGGACTGGATCCTGGGACTCCAGGATCATACCCTGAGTCAAATGCTGAGTCACCCAGGCGTCCCTGCCCAAAAGATTTAGTCTTTTTATTACTATTATTATTTTGTATTTAGTCTAAATTATAGATGTCACTGATACCAAATACAACTTGTGGTAGGCTTGGTTTACACTGACAGTCCAAACATAAGAAAGAACAGAGGTTAAAAAAAAAAAAAGAACAGAGGTTAAAAGGACTTCTAGGATCATAACTCAACCTGGAGAGTAACTGTTTAGACTGTAATTAGAGAAACAAGCTGGAAGGACTGGGCATCAGTGCTGACTCACAAGTGAGGTACAGGGCAGCTCCAGTGGCGCAGCGGTTTGGCACCGCCTGCAGCCTGGGTTGTGAACCTGGGGACCTGGGATCGAGTCCCATGTCGGGCTCCCTGCATGGAGCCTGCTTCTCCCTCTGCCTGTGTCTCTGTCTCTCAGTCTCTCTCTCTTTCTCTCTGAATAAAATAAATAAATCTTAAAAAAAAAAAAACCACACAAGTAAGGTACAGGTTATATACTGTGGTACGTGGCCCACTGCAGGTATAATGCAAAAGGGCTGACGTGGTGTAGTTTCAGGACATGGTCATATATA
This sequence comes from Vulpes vulpes, assembly GCF_048418805.1. NCBI lineage: Eukaryota > Metazoa > Chordata > Mammalia > Carnivora > Canidae > Vulpes > Vulpes vulpes. The sequence continues at coordinate 16,959,001 of NC_132787.1, read as the reverse complement.
GTATCGTGGCTCTTTTTTTCACCACAATAATATTGTAGTTTATTAATTATTTTATGTAAATTATGACACCAAAATGATATTTTTGCAATTTTAAAATTTATGTTCTTATATATCACTATTAGCTCAACTAGATTTTATAAATAATAAAATCTATTATTACTTATAGATTACTTAAAATCTATTATTACTTATAGATATAATAGATTGACTCAGGGCAGAATCTTAAAGGTAGAATCTTTATATTTTACTATCTTTAGTAGTCCTTTCTTTTTCTTTTTTAAGTAGGCTCTACACCCAGCGTGGGGGCCCAACAGAGGGCTTAAACTCAATACCCTGAGATCAAGAGTCAGACACTTAGCCAACCAAAGAGGGCCAACCAAAGAGGTACCCCTCTTTTCTCTTTTAAAAAAGTTTTTTTTTTTTTTAATTTGAGTAGAGTTGACACACAATATCATATTAGTTTCAGGTATACAACACAGTGATTCAGCATCTCTATATGTTATGCTGTGCTCACCACAAATGTAGCTACCATCTGTCACCATATAAAAATATCACTGGTTATGTTCCCTATGCTGTACCTTTTATTTCCAGTATCATGGCTCTTACACAGACCAAATGGGCTGTGACTAATTTAGTCTCCTTCAGTGAAGGATCACATTAGCCTAAGCATCCAAACTGCTCTATGTTATGCTATGTTCACCACAAATGTAGCTACCATCTGTTACCATACAACATTATTGGCTATATTCCCTATGCTGTACCTTTTATTTCTGGTATCATGGCTCTTATACAGGCCAAAATGGGCTGTGACTATTTTGTTCTCCTTCAGTAAGTTATCTATCACATTAGTCTAAGAGTCCCAATTGGTTTGAATCGCAATGGCTATAGTTTGATGAGATTTAGAATCAACAGGTCATTTGGCACATTTTATAGATGTAATACAATAAGCTTGATTTTTTTTTTTTTGGTCTACATAAAACATCATGTTTAATATCAAGACCACTACCATCATCATCATCATCATCGTCATCACTAACAGTTATTGAACCTTCACTATGTGCCAGCCACTATATAGAGGATAATTATCATGACTAAGCCTATGAGGTAGGTACAACTATTATATCCATCTTACGGATGAGGAAACCGAATAACGAAATGGGTTGAGTAGTTTACTTAAGGTCATGCAGTTATTAAAAGATGAATCCAGAACTTGAGCCCAACCAGTCTATCATACTAACCTGTTATTAGGGGGCATCCATGGAAGAGTAATATACGTATCTGAGGACAGCAAGTAAGGACAGCTTCTACAGCCTCATCAGTCAGATTCACACAATGTCCCATATGAATCTCCTATTTAAAAATAAAGAAAGGATAGTCAAAAGAAAAAACAGATTTATGATTACAACATGAAAAACTTAGGAAATACTCTGATACAAAAAGAACCAGGGGCTCCTGGCTGGCTCAGTTGGAGGAGGATGAGACTCTTGATCTCAGGGTCATGTTTAAGCATCATATTGGGTGTAGAGATTACTCAAATAAATAAAACTTAATAAACAACAAACAAGGGTGCCTGGATGGCTCAGTCCATTAAGAGTCTGCCTTTGGCTCAGGTCATGATCTCAGGGTTCTGGGATCAAGCCCCACATTGTCAGGCTCTCTGCTCAGCAGGGAGTTTGCTCCTCCCTCTCCCTCTGTCTTCATGTGCTTTCTCTCTCAAATAAATAAATAAATAATCCTTAAAAAATAACAGCAACAAACAAGACAAACAAAAAGAACCAAATCTCTACTTGCAAGAAAAATTTTAGAGAAAGGACTAATGTAAGTATGCAGTAATTTGGAAAGTATAATTTAAAAGTTAAGTGCGCAACCATTTTATAAAGCAATATGGCAAAATCTATTAAAGCTGAAGGTGAGTATACCCCAGAACCTAGCAGTTCCAATTGCAAATGTCCACTATACAGAGTAGCTCCTGTATATGTGGACAAGGAAACAATTTATAAATGTGTTCATTTAAAAAAATGTTTAAAGGGATCCCTGGGTGGCGCAGCGGTTTGGCGCCTGCCTTTGGCCCAGGGCGCGATCCTGGAGACCCGGGATCGAATCCCACATCAGGCTTCCGGTGCATGGAGCCTGCTTCTCCCTCTGCCTGTGTCTCTGCCTCTCTCTCTCTCTCTGTGTGTGACTATCATAAATAAATAAAAATTAAAAAAAAATGTTTAAAGATTTTATTTATTCATGGGAGACACAGAGAGTGAGAGGCAGAGACATAGGTAGAGGGAGAAGCAGGCTCCATGCAGGGATCCTGATGTGGGACTCGATCCTGGTACTCTGGGATCATACCCTGAGTCGAAGGCAAACACTTAACCACTGAGCCATGCAGGCATCCCTAAATGTGTTCATTTTAATATTATTTGTAATAGTAAAGAGGTGGAAAATGAGTAAACACATGGTGGTTTGTTAATGGAACAGATGAAACAGTTAAAATGAAAAATATCTACTTGTATTCATAGCCATAAATCTCAAACATAATGTTAGTTGAGACACTTTGGAAAATAGTACGGTCGTATCTTTTATTTTTTTTTATTTTTAAAAAGATTTTATTTATTTATGAGAGACAGAGAGAGAGAGAGACAGAGAGAGACAGAGAGAGACAGAGAGAGACAAAGACACAGGCAGAGGAAGAAGCAGGCTCTATGCAGGGAGCCCAATGTGCGACTCGATTCTGGGACCCCAGGATCACACCCTGGGCCAAAGGCAGGTGCTAAACTGCTGAGCCGCTGAGCCACCCAGGGATTCCCCCCTGGTCGTATCTTTTAAAGCTAAATGTGTACTTATTATATGGCCTAGTAATTCCATTCCTAGGTGTTTACAAGAAAAATGAACATGTATGTCTATTATAAAGACTTGTGTGCAAATTTCCATAGTAGTATTCATAATACTCCAAAATTTGAACAACCCAAATGTCCATCAAATGGTGAATGTCTAAACAACTGTGTCATATCCCCACTATGGAATATTACTCAGCAAAATAAATAAGTAAGTAAAAGGAATGAAATATTAACAATGCAACAACATAGATGAATCTCAAAAACATTATGCTAGGTTAAAGAGGTAAAAGAAAAAAGTGAAAAAACAAACTGTGTTACATGATTCCATTTATATAAAATTCTAGAAATTTTAAAAGCATAATGACAAAGTAAATCACTGGTTGCCTAGGGATGGAGGCATGGGAGAGAACTGATTGGAAAGGGATGGAAAAAATGTTTTAGGGTGGTGGAAATATTTTATACCTAATTGGGTGGTCAAAGGCTGTACAACAATTACCAAAATTCATCAAATTGTACACTTAAAACGGGTAACTTTCTAATGCAAATTATACCTTAATAAAGCATGAAAAATTAAACACAGTTTTGAATGAAAAGCAAACTGTAATATAACACATACATTATAAAACTATCATGTGAAAGTTTAAAACATAAGTCAATACTATATCTTGTTTATCGATCTATATTTGTCTATCCATATACATGGAAGTATATAAACACGCAAGGTAACATACACAGGTGTCTTTAGAATAGTGGTTATTTTGAAGGAAGAAAGGGAGAATAAATGTGGGGGGAGCTTTATACATGATATATTATTTTTAACAAGGAACTGAAATAAATACAGAAAATGTTGAAATTTAAGTGGTTGGTCCACAGGTTTGTGTTATATTACTTTCTGTCCTTTTCATATGTTTGAAATATCATATACCCCTTGTTTGATGTTCTAATTTGGAATCCTTCTGCACTGCTGGTGGGGATGTAAAATGGTACAGCCACTGTGATAACAGTATGACAGTGTCTTAAAAAATTAAACATGGCATTACCATATAATCCAACTATTTCATTTCTAGGTATAAATCCAAAGGATTGAAAGCCAGGAACTAGAACAGGGATTTGAAAGCCAGGGATTTGTACACTTATGCTCATAGCAGTAGTAGTCACAATGGTGAAAAGGTGGAAACAAATATTGATAGATGGATAAACAAGACGTTTACATATATACATGACACACATAAGCATGTATATAAACATATACAATATAAACATATATACATGTATGCATATATATGAATATGTCATATATATACAATGAAATATTATGCAGCCTTTAAAGGAATGAAATTCTGATACATGTAGCAACACAGAAAAACCTTGAAAACATGCTAAGTGACATGTCAGACAAAAGGACAAATATTGTATGATCTACTTATGAGTTATCTAGAATAGGCAAATTCATAGAGAACAACTGGAACAGAGGTAGTTAGAGGCTGAGTGGAAGGGGTAATGGGGAGATATTGATTAATGGGTAACAAGTTTCAGTGCAGGATGAGGAAAAAGTTCTGGAGGTGGATTGTGGCAATGGCTACACAACAATGTGAATGTACTTAATTCCACTGAATTGTACCCCCCAAATAGGTAAAGTGGTAAGTTTTGTGTTGTGTATATCTGACCTCAATAAAAAAACATTTTAAGAATTCTGGAAATAAGATTTATCTAATAGTTGACACATATATTTATGATGTTAGTATTTTTTCCTCCTGAAAAGTTATGAAGTTGGTGTACATATTATAATCAGTCATATCTTATAAATAAAGGAAATGTGAGTATATTGAAAACTCATAAAAATTGAGGAAGAAAGGGGTGCCTAGATGGCTCAGTTGGTTAAGCATCTGCCTTCCTCTCAGGTCAGGATCCCAGGGTCCTGGATCAAGCCTCACATGGGGCTCTCTGCTCAGTGGGAAGTCTGCTTTTCCCTCTCCCTCTGCTAATCTCTCCTTCTCCCCAACCTGTTTGTGATCTTTCTCTGTCTCTCTCAAATAAATAAACAAAATCTTTAAAAACATTTGAGGAAAAAAGCATCTTGCTATAAATTGGCAAAGTCTACAAAGAAATACAATTTGAGAACAGATGGAAGGAATAGTGTTCAACATTTAAAATATATCAAGGCACAAAAAAAAAATGCTGCAAACTGGAGTCTTGGCAAAATTGTGAATTCACAATGTAACCTTCACAGGAACCAATTTTACAATATGAATTAGGACCATAAAGTATCCATATCTACTGATCCACTTTTTCTGGATTTTGGAGTTCATTACAGAAATGGAAGAAAAAAAGTATAAACCCCAACATATAATTATCTCTAATAGCTAAAAAGTAGAAATAACCTGAATTGCCAACAACAACAAAAGGAAAGAATGATACATCCTATGAATAGATTTTGTTCTCTGATATATCAATGCCTAGAACATAGCAGGTACTTAATAAATACTTGTTGAATAAGTGCCTAGAATTGCAGTAAAACATGAGGATAAAAAGAGGATAAAATGATGAACAAAATGGTCTCTGCTCACTGGAGCTCAAATCAACAGAAATTTCAGAAATAATCATGACACTCAATATATGTTGTAACATGTTTGTGTGTTTGTCAATCTTTAGAAGAGGTCTTTAGGTTTTTTTTTTAATTTTTATTTATTTATGATAGTCACACAGAGAGAGAGAGAGGCAGAGACATAGGCAGAGGGAGAAGCAGGCTCCATGCACCGGGAGCCCGACGTGGGATTCGATCCTGGGTCTCCAAGATCGCGCCCTGGGCCAAAGGCAGGCGCCAAACCGCTGCGCCACCCAGAGATCCCCATTTTTTAAAAAATTATTATTAAGTAAACTCTACCCCCAACGTGGGGCTTGAACTCATAACCCTGAGATCAAGAGTCACATGCTCTGCTGACTGAGCCAGCTGGGGTGCCCTGAGGTCCTTAGACTTTAAATCAAATTGATTTTCAAGTTATAAGCAATTAAGCAAGATTGATAATATAATTTCCAGGAATAGAATATATGAAAAGAGAGAGATTAAAACAGAGCATGTGATAAAAAGCAGGAATCCATATTATATTGTCCATTAAAGAAAAGTCAGTAAAAAAGATGAAAAAATTTGTATTTCAATTTGAGTCAGAAATTGTGGTCACAAAAATACTGGATGCTATGAAACAAAGATTAAAGTATATTCACCTTGTTTAAGGAAGGAATTAAGTTCTAATAAAGTTTAGAAAGATTTCCACTGAAATGTCTTGGCACTTAGAGAAATAAGATTTGGAAAATTGAAAAAAAAAAAAAAAACCCTTAATGATATGGCAGTATAACTGCCAACACTTATTGGTAACTGAATCTTTTTTTAAGTCTGCTTAGGTTGGTGCTCCTAATTTTATTTTACTTTATTTTTTTTTTAAGATTTAATTTATTTATTCATGAGAGACAGAGAGAGAGGCAGAAACATAGGCAGAGGGAGAAGCAGACTCTCCACAGGGGACTTGATCCCAGGACCCTGGGGATCATGCCTTGAGCTGAAGGCAGACACTCAATCACTAAGCCACCCAGGTATCCTGGTGCTCCTAATTTTATAATGCTGAAGTAAATATGTAGGTGTGTTTTCTATCATTGCATGACCACTAATCTGGTGGCTTTATTAGGGAATGATAAACTAGGTTAACTGGGAATTTTATTAAAAATGATTATAAGATAATGTTATTGTAAGAATTAAAAACCTAATGAATATAAGGCAATAGTATGGAGGCTGGAATATAGTTAGTATTCAATAAATGTTAGTATTTAATTAATTAATTAATTAATTTATTCATTCATTCATGATAGACATAGAGAGAGAAAGGCAGAGACACAGGCAGAAGGAGAAGCAGGCCCCATGCCGGAAGCCCGATGCGGGACTCCAGGATCGCGCCCTAGGCCAAAGGCAGGCACTAAACCGCTGAGCCACCCAGGGATCTCCCCAAATGTTAGTATTTTAAACAGTAAACATTATGGCAGAGTTTACTGCTCCTACAGTTAGGATCAATTTGGAATCTGGAACTTGGTATAAGAAAATATGGTAATTTCTTAATCAAATGATTTGTAAAAATATATGTGCTATAAATATATGCTATATATATGCTCTATATACATACTCATGCACACACATACATAAAAGCAGGATGTAGATATAAAAACAAAAAAATTGTCTCTAGGCAATAACTCAAGGAGAAATATTTTGGCAAAAACATGGTATTGCTATTCTTTCATGATAGTTAATGGTAACATTTATAATTCATGTATAGCCTGTTTACTTCCATAAAGAATTTGATGTGGCTTATCATTGAAAAGCATATCTATATTAAATAAGACTAAAAACCTCACTATAAATTGGGAAAGGAGGAAACCTAAAAACCTAAAAACTCATGTAGGTGCCACATGAGTCACTGAATAGAAGGGCTGAACACTAATTTAGGATCTTCTTTTTTTTTTTTTTCTTTTTAGTTTATTTATTCATGACAGACACAGAGATAGAGAGAGGCAGAGACATAGGCAGAGAGAGAAGCAGGCTTTCTGCTAGGAGCCCAGTGTGGGACTGGATCAGGCCCTGAGCTTGAAGGCACAAGCTCAACCACTGAGCCACCCACGCATCCCCTAATTTAGGATCTTTTTTTAAAAAATTTTTGAAGGATTTTATTTATTCATTCATAAGAGACACAGAAAGAGAGGCAGACACACAGGCTGAGGGAGGAGAAGCAGGTTCCGTGCAAGGAGCCTGATGTGGGACTCAATCTCCAGAACCTGGGACCACACCCTGAGCCAAAGGCAAATGCTCAACCGCTGAGCCAACCAGGCATTCCTAATTTAGAATCTTCTTAAAGAGCTGTAAAATATGTTTGTTGGAGAAGAAAACCCTTTTCCTCTTAGTTTCTCTTAGGTTTTATCTTTGGGAGCCTGTGGATTAAAATGACAAAGACTAGCAAGAGAAAAGGCAAATTTGGTCACACACAAGCTCACAAAGAAAGTGGCTCAAAGAAATGGCTACAATATAGAGTTTATATATCATCTTCATAGGAGAAAGGGAGGGGGAGAAACGACACTTAGAGAAAAACAAATGACTTTTAGGCAAAACAAAGTGCGCCTTTAGAGAGTAGATGGGAGTATGATAGTCTTCTGACAATGTTTATGTAATTTCTCATTTGACTCCTGCAGTGAGAGGAGTAATCTTTCTGGTATTGGGTAGTCTTCCTTGAAGGGGGTTTGATGGCAGTTGAAGTCTTTTGACTCTGTTTTTAGGTAGATGGAAGGAAAGTATTTCAGACAAAGCCTCTTTTAAAAGCATCTGTTGATTCTGAAACATCTAGCTCAAAATAATTTTTATGTGACAGGTATATTCTGGATCCCTTCATGTATATTAAGAAAATAGGATGGCAAGACACTAAGTAGTCCTGGTAATGAAAATTCTAAATAATATCTCTTTACATTGATAAACTTTCATAATCTTCACTGTAATAAGATTATCCTTAGATGTGTTGGAAGCTAAAACTTCTGGAAAACGAGAATTTTCATTTGAACTAAAATGGGTTTTTATTTAAAGTGTGCTTTACCTCCTAACTTTAACAGTTTTTCCTCACTCTGGAAATAAAGAGATGGAGGCAAAAACCAAACCAAACCACCAAACAGATGGCATGGGAACCCCTAATTGATATTAAGGGGCTGGTTGTTTGCTATATTCAAAAAGCAATTTCTGAGGATAATATAAAAATTTAGTTAGCATCAACTTTATAGATATTTTTAAATTACCTCTAATTTCTTGGCACAAGGTCCATTAACAAGAGCAACCACACCGTCATCAGATACCTAAGCAAAGAGAACATGCAACATGGCACATAAATGGGAAAGCTGAAAGTAAAATTTTCTAAATATTATTAATCATTTATATATGGTTTTATTGCCTTCCCATTCAGCAAACATGTGTTTTAGCCACACTTACCTTTTTTGCCTTTACTTAAAGTAATTGAGGGGACTGTGCCAAATTATATTGCAATTGTATAACCACTGAAGCATGAGGTGGTCAACAATTTCAACAAAAACCAAAAAATTAATTATGTTCTTCTGATGAGTCACTGAAATTCACTGGGCAAACACATGCAGTCTTTATATTTCAAGTCTGTATTTCACTTACCTGAGTAGCTGAAAAATCAACACACTGCAAAAATGGGCAGTTTTCTCCCAATGCGTGTAAGGACACATCAGTAATTCCTAAACAGCCACCTAAATCAATGATCTTTAACAGCCGGCAGTTGAGTGCAAGAGCAAGGACTCCTTCGTCAGTAAGATTGCAGCATCTTTTCAAAGAAGCTTCATGGAGGTATGAACAAGAGGAAGCCACAGCTTTTATTCCTGGGGGAAAGCACATACATATGTATATATAGGAGAAATGCGACTGGTTTTCCTTTTAGCAATCACCTGTATTGACATGCCCAACTATATGTTAGCTTTTTGCTAAGGAGTCCATCTCTGAGGTTATACTTACTTTCTAGTGATGCTGTGATTATTAAAACTTTTTTGGAATATTTCAGGAATTCTCTACATAGTCTGTAATATATCATTCAGAATATCCACAAAGAATGGCCAGACTTTGTTGTTGACCAGTAAATCTGCCCTTAGGAGATAGCCAAAAGTCATTCAGAATCAAATTAGCTAATTAAATAATTGATGGATCTTCTTTTTGTTAAAACAAAAGTTTTAGGGGCACCTGGATGGCTCAGTCAGTTAAGCATCTGCCTTCAGCTCAGGTCATGATCCCAGGATCCTGGAATTGAGCCCCATGTCAGGCTCCCTGCTCAGCTTGGAGTCTGCTTCTCCTTCTCCCTCTGACCTCTTTCCTACTTGTGCTCTGTCTCTCTCTCAAATACATAAAAAAATTTTTTTTACACCTTAAAAAAAGTTTTAAAGTAATAAGGTTAGTGAAAGGGAAAGGAGAGAAAATCAGTGGGAAATATCAGAGAGGAAGACAGAACATGAGAGACTCCTAACTCTGGGAAATGAACAAGGGGTGGTGGAAAGGGAGGTGGGTGGGGGGTGGGGGTGACTGGGTGATGGTCACTGAGGGGGGCACTTGATGGGATGAGCACTGGGTGTTATAGTATATGTTGGCAAATTAAACTCCAATAAAAAAAAATAAACTGAAAAAATAAAGTAATAAGGTTAGTTTTCTTGTGCACTCTGAAGGGAAATTGCCCAATGTCTTAGGTAACAGTTTTCATGCTTATCCTTAAGAATCATATTTATGTCTCTCCATTCTCTCTTCCCCTTTTGACTTTTATTTATTTATTTATTTATTTATTTATTTATTTATTTATTTTTTAATTTATTTATGATAGTCACAGAGAGAGAGAGAGAGAGAGAGAGAGAGGCAGAGGGAGAAGCAGGCTCCATGCACTGGGACCCCAATGTGGGATTCGATCCCGGGTCTCCAGGATCACGCCCTGGGCCAAAGGCAGGCGCCAAACCGCTGCGCCACCCAGGGATCCCCCCTTTTGACTTTTAATTCCAATTAAATTGATGTAAATGCACATTGGAGACTGGTACATAATGTATCACAAAAATAAAAGAGTACTTTGGGGATCCTGGGCCCTTCAATCATGCATACACATTAAAACAATGTTAAGAGATGCCTTTATGAGCAAAATACACAAAAAACAAGGTGATGAATTCATGTGTAGGTAATTTTTACTGTTTTCCATATCTTAAGACAGGGCTTTTAATTAATCAATGAATTAATTTTTATGCCCCTGAAAGAACTTTTGTTTTATTCATCAATGTCCAGCATGAAAGTTCTTTTTAGTGAGCTATCATTTGTGTAAATACTTAAAAATGTATGTTTCTTTGTAGTATTATGAGTAGCCTAACTTGCTAACCAAGATGATTGCAAAATATAGCAAACTACTCACAAAACTTTCTAGAAAGAGTTAAAATCCTTTCTTGATCAAAAAAGAATAAAAATCCTCTAATTTATGTAATAGTTTCACTAAAAAAAGTGGTTTGACTGGTTATAAAAAAACTATGTGTTATAGAGGATAAAAGGTACAGCATAGGGAATACAGTCAATGGTATTGTAATAGTGTTGTATGGTGACAGATGGTAGTGACACTTGGGGTGAGCACAGTATAATGAAATACAGTTTGTCTAATCATGAAGTTGTATATCTGAAACTAATGTAACATTGTACGTCAACTCTAATAAAATTTCTTTTCAATAAAAAAAAGCTATCATTGTACAGACTGATAGAAGAGTGTTAGTAAATTTAATCTGATGATGATTTAACTTTCTCTTGTAATTTTGCATCAAGAAAGCCCTAACAAAGTATGAACTGGTCAATGGCAAATCAATTTCAAAGTGTTCTGAGCTCTCTTACACAGATGTCCATCCACGTTTACTTTAAATTTGTTTCTCTCTTACTCTCTCTCTTTTTTTTTTTTTAAGATTTACTTATTTATTTGAGAGAGAGAGAGAGCATGCACAAGAGAGCATAGAGACTGGGGAGGAGGGTCAGAGGGAGATTGGAACTCTAAGCAGATGCCTCACTGAGCATGGAGCTGGATGTGGGGCTTAATCTCATGACCCTGAGATCATGATCCTGAGCCAAAACTAAGAGTTGGATGCTTAACTGACTGCACCACCCAGGTGCCCCTATATCAGATACATTTAAATTACTAGTAGTGACTTATCCAGTGTATTTCTTAACTTTTAGCAATGGTTATAAGCAGGAATTCTAATTTGGAGTCTTTATCTTAGTTTGAATATTTTTATTGATACAGTTTTTATTTCTTTAACATCTTCATACTCACTTTTGACATATTTACTACTCCTTCTTTGTTCCAAATTATACTAGATGGTGAATAGTAATCTACTGATTTATTCAGGGTGAATAAACATACCTTTTGAAGTTATGGAAATTCTGTTTTCTTTTGAGGAACTTATATTTAATTTCTTTAATTTTCTGCAGTTGCACAGGTGTAGGAGAGCAGTATCTGAAATGTCACAGCTTCGTAGATCTAGTGTTTGGACTTCAGGATGTAAAATCTGTAAAAAAAAAAATGTGATTTTGAAAAATTAATTTTTCTTATAAATATACATGTATATTACATATTCAGTGTTTTGGTGGTCATGACAGATGGTAGATGGAAAATATAACAAAGAATACAAAAACCTATCTGAGTGGAGACACATACATTAAGCAGGAAAAAAAAAAGCCTACTTTCAACTGGAGGTGCAGTTTCTAGCGCCCCCAAAGTCTTTACTGGAACACATGGCATTGTTGAGATGCCTGGTACAGAGTAAGGATCCACTAGACCTGTGAAGCAGAATCAAGGTGGTGGCATGTACTTATCTTTTTCTAGTAGTTCCTGACTCTTATTAGAGATTTGTGCTATGTGCCTCTGCTCAGCAAGTATGAGTCTTTAATTGCTACGTATTGATGGTTATAGTATGTCAGTATTGTTTATCTAGAACATTTACCTCCTTCATTCTTATTGTGAGTACAAACAAATTCAGTATTACTGAATGCTTACTTGAGGGCAACAAATAGCAAATTTATTTCAAAGTGTTCTGAGCTCTTTTCCTTGGCTTCCTTCCTTCCTTCCTTCCTTCCTTCCTTCCTTCCTTCCTTCCTTCCTTCCTTCCTTCCTTCCTTCCTTCCTCTCTTCCTCCCTACCTCCTTCCCTCCCTCCCTCCCTTCCTTCCCTCCTTTCTGAGAATGAGGGGGTAGGGAGGGGCAGAGGAAGAGGGAGAGAATCTTAATCAGGCTGCACATCCAGCCTGGAGCCAGATGTGGGGCTCCATCTCACAGTCCTGAGATCATGACTTGAGCTGAAATCAAGAGTTGGTTTACTGGCTGCCACCAAGGTACCTCTCTTTCTTTTTTCTTTTCTTTTTCTTTTTTTTTTAATATTTTATTTATTTATTCATGAGAGAGAGGGAGAGACACAGGCAGAGGGAGAAGCAGGCTCCATGCAGGGAGCCCGATGTGGGACTTGATCCGGGACTCCAGGATCACGCCCTGGGCCTAAGGCAGGTGCCAAACCGCTGAGCCACCCAGGGATCCCTTTTTATTTTTTTCTAAAGTAGAAATAGCTTTGCTTGGATAAAAGTAATGTGTTATTGTTGTAAAAGATTCAGACAACAGAGAAAAGTTATAAAAATGATAAGAATATTTCTACTTATTGAGCACTTACCAAGAAGAGTACTGAGTTATATACATTATGTCATTTAATATTCTCTTTCTCAAACACATACCAATATATCGCTGAAAGATTGGTCATTATATAAATGACCCATTTATATATCCCATTTTATAAATCAGGGAACTGGGATCCCTGGGTGGTGCAGCAGTTTAGCGCCTGTCTTTGGCCCAGGGCGCGATCCTGGAGACCCGGGATCGAGTCCCACATCGGGCTCCGGGTGCATGGAGCCTGCTTCTCCCTCTGCCTGTGTCTCTGCCTCTCTCTCTCTCTCTGTGTGACTATCATAAATAAATAAAAATTAAAAAAAAAAATCAGGGAACTGAGGCACCTGGAGCTTAAGTAGTAACACAAGGTACACATAGTCAAAAAAACAGCAGAGCTAGGATTGAAAACCAGGTCTTTCTAATTCTAGAGGGCATGATTTTATATACTATAACTAAAATTACTCATAATATTACCCAGAGAAAAACATAGTATTAGTTGATATTTTTGGAGTTTAAAAAAAAAAAACACTTGGAAGAAAAATGGGATCAGATGAAGTATACTTGTAAGATGAGCACATTTTACAAAAACAGTTTATTGTGGTTGCATTCTGTTCCATTTTATGCATGCACCATAACATGTTAAATGCATTCTACACTGACAAACACTTCATTTTTATTTTTATTTATTTTATTTTTTAAAAAGATTTTATTTATTTATTCATGAGAGACACAGAGAAAGGCAGAGACACAGGCAGAGGGAGAAGCAGGCTCCACGCAGGGAGCCTGATGTGGAACTCGATCCTGGGATTCCAGGATCATGCCTTGGGCCGAAGGCAGGCGCCAAACTGCTGAGCCACCCAGGGATCCCAACACTTCATTTAAAAGAAATAATTTTTAAAAGTTTATTTAAATTCAATTAGCATAATGTATTATTGGTTTCAGAGGTAGAGGTCAGTGATTCATCAGTCTTATATATAACACCCAATGCTCACTACATTAAGTGCCCTCCTTAAAGCCCATTACCCAGCTACCCCCATCCCCCCACCCACATCCCTTTCAGTGAACCTCAGTTTGCTTCCTCTAATTAAGAGTCTCTTATGGTTTGTTTCCCTCTCTGATTTCACCTTATTTTATATTTTCCTCTCTTCTTCTATGATCTTCTGTTTTGACAAACACTTCAACTGAACATTCAGGCTGATTTAGAAGCCAATATAGTATAGTGTTAAGAACATGTCTTCTGGAGGCAGACTGCCTGATATTGAACCCTATAAGTATGATCAAGCTCTGGTTTTTGTGTGTGTGTGTGCCTCAATATCCTCATTCTTAAAATGGGCATAATATTTTGTGAGAAATAAAGGTGCCTTGCTTACAATATATGCTATATATAACTGTCAACTATTATTATAAATGATATTTTGGTAGGCATACTTGTGTGCTTTCCCAATTATTTTCTGGGGATTAATCTCAGAAGTAAATGGTAATTATATAGAGTGATGGAGATGTTAAATAACCCTATTGTAATCATTTTGCAATGTATAAATGCATCAAGGGGTGCCTGGGTGGCTTAGTTAAGCATCTGCCTTCAGTTTAGGTCATGATCTCAAGGTCCTGGGATTGAGGCCCCATCAGGCCCCCTGCTCAGTGAGGATTCTGCTTCTTCTCCCCCGACTCTCCTCCCTGCTTGTGCTTTCTTTCTTTCTCTGTCTCAAATAAAACAACAACAACAAACACTTAAAAAAATAAGCATGTCAGATCATCACATTATATTGCATGCTTTAAACTTTTACAATGTTACATGTTAATTATATTTCAATAAAACTGGAAAAATACTGGAACTAAAATTGTTGAGTCACAATAGTAAGCACATTTTTAGGACTTCTGTTAATGGCAAGCTGTCCTCCTTTTAGCTAAAAGTTTTTTTTTAAATTTTTTAAAAAATTTTTTTCTAAAAGGTTTTTTAAATCAATTTACACTCTCACCAACAGGAGATAAAAGTGACCATTGCCCACACTATTATCAACACTGGATATTATTATTTTTTAAGTCTGCCAAACTGAAAGGCAAACTGTGACTGTTATGACTAATAAGGTTTTTTTCCTTTGAGTCCTTCCTGATTCTTTTTAGTATTTTTTTTTAAAGATTTGTTTATTTATTTATGATAGACATAGAGAGAGAGAGGGGGAGGCAGAGACACAGGAGGAGGGAGAAGCAGGCTCCATGCCGGGAGCCCGACGTGGGACTCGATCCCGGGACTCCAGGATCGCGCCCTGGGCCAAAGGCAGGCGCTAAACCGCTGAGCCACCCAGGGATCCCCTAGTATTTTTCCTTTGAGTACTTCCTGATTCTTTTTAGTATTTGTTTTGATTTTTCTTATCAATTTGTAGGGATTCTTTAAATTGTCAAGATAACAAACTTATGGAGTTGCATGTGTGTGGCAAATATTTTTCCAAGTTTGTTACTTGACTGCTTCTTTTTTCTTCTTGCTATAAGAAGTTCATATTGTTATGTAATCAAGTCCATCAACTTTTTTCTTCTTGGTTTCTAACTTTGGTGTCATGTTTAGAAAGGCCTCCTCCATCCACTATAAAAAGAGTTAGGAAATATTTCAAAGAGAGCCATCCAATGATGCATGCAACTTTGCAACAGATGTTCAATCCGGCTTTTTGAATAATTTCATAAGCAGGACTCATACAGATAGAGATTTGAGGGAGAACACCAAAGAAATCATACTTCTGGGCTTTTAAAAAATATTTTATTTATTTATTTGAGATAGAGTGTGAGAGAGAGCATAGCTTGCTGGGGGAGAAGCAGACTCCCTGCTGAGCAGAGAACCTGACAAGGGGCTTGGTCTCAGGACTCTGGGATCATGACTGAGCTGAAGGCAACAGCCAACTGAGCTACCCAGGCACCCCAAGGTTTTTTTTTCTATCTCATTCACTCCTTAGCTATTTTCTATTTAGATTAAAATTAGGTTTAAATGAATATTAAAGATTGCCATAAAACAAAAATTTAAACCACTGGAATATAGACTAAAGGGTGAGAACAAAATGGAGATGATGGGAAAATGAAGAAAACCACCAGTTTTTGGTAGTGTCATAATATTTCTTCTTTGGGCCACACACAAACTATATACATCCACAGAACCATCAACAGTAAGAACCTAGGGATATTATTCTATCTTTACAGAGCTAAGCAGACTACAACACTAAAATGTCTATGTTCCAATGCAAGCTGTCATGAAGAAAACAAAGCATTAGAGGTACATTGGGTTAATGTTAAAAGAAACAGTAATGGCACATCTAAGTGCATTTACAATATGAGGTTACAGGGACAGTCATGTACTGGAGTGCTATAATCAGAGTTTGTTCTCTTTTGATCATAGGCTTTGGTCATTAGAACCAGAGTTTCTGTAGTAGACTAGTCTAGTGCAGAGTCTCAGCAGACAGTGATGATGGCTGCAAACCCATTTTACAGTTAAGAGAACTGAGACACAATGTCAGAAAGAGTGGCAGAACCAGGATTTTAATTCAGGCTGGAGGGCCTTACTATACTTACTGCCTTATAGAATAGCCAATTTTAGCTATTTTAACTTTAGGGAAGTTTAGAAGAGTGGCTTTTAACTGCTGATTGTTTTTCTTTTTAAAGAAAAAAAATTTTTAAAGGATTGTATTTATTTATCCATGAGAGACACAGAGAGAGAGAGGGAGAGAGAGGCAGAGACATAGACAGAGGGAGAAGCATGCTCCACCACGGAGCCCGATGTGGGACCCGATCCCTGGACTCCAGGATCATGTCCTGGGCCAAAGGCAGATGCTAAACCACTGAGCCACCCAGGTGTCCCTAACTGCTGATTGATAAAATCAATTTAGTAGACTCTGATCAACACTTCTGTAAATTGAAAAAAGATAGAATAAAGTAGAAAATATCCAAGTGTGCTATACATAGTATGGTTATATGTAAATGTGGTTTGTGGACCAGAGACATAATATAGCATGTATTTCTTACTGCAGGTTTTTTTTTTCTTTTTGTCATTTGTGTATTCATTTTGCATTTTTATTTTTACTTTTTCCAGATTTATTGAGGTAAAGGTGATCAAAAAGCTGAAAACTTTTTGAAAATGTAGAGATCCAGGGTGCTGGTAGGATGAAGACAAGGGGAGCAGCTAAAAGAATGGTGAGAGAAGATATTTTTAGTAACTATTACACATGAACATTTTGGTTATCTGGAGAAAAAAAAGAACCCCAATGTTTTATTATATTTTAAAATTATTACTAATCCCACCATATGTCATTGCTCCAAAAGTCTGAAACCATATCTTTTTTTTTTTCAAGATTTTATTTATTTATTCATGAGAGACACAGAGAGAGAGGCAAACACGGGCAGAGGGAGAAGCAGGCTCCACGCAGGGAGCCTGACCTGGGATTCAATCCTGGGTCTCCAGGATCACACCCTGGGCCAAAGGTGGCACCAAACTGCTGAGCCACCTGGGCTGCCCTGAAACCATATCTAAACAGTAAAATATAATATGCTTGCTTTGCAATTGTACACTCTTACCTCACTTATATTTGAATCTGTTATCTGCCCCTGGGTACTCATTATTTTAATCAGTCTATCTTTTATGTTGGGAGGCAAAGGCTTAATGTCTGTGATATATCTGGAAATATTCTTCATGAAGCACCACAGGCATCTGAAATACAAATACAATATAATAAATTACATGGTACTGGTACCGATTCCTAATAACTTATGCTGTTTGCTTGACTAAGTGCCTTTTCATAAACAGGGTGTACATGGTTTATTAATATTTGCAACTAAAGCTTGCTAAGATTCAAAAGCCTTGGACATGCCTGGTTAGGCTCTGAGGCTTTTCCCTTTACATTTTTTTTCTAAGCAAACCTCATTTACTAAAATGCATTCTAAGTTACAAAAAAACAAACAAAAAACACTTTTACTAAGGCAGCCTCTCTAATTTCTAAGATACAGTTACTATCAAGATTTCAGTTACATATTCCTAAATAAATATTGAGCTAGGGCCTACGAACTGACAAGTTTTATCTATTAATGCAGCAAAATTTTCTCTATTTTTCTTAAAAGTTATGTGTATAATGAAATCATGAGAGAACTACAACCACAAAGATTGCATAAATTGTACAAGTCATAGAGATAACAAACTTGGTGTCAGGAATGTACATGCATAAAGCAGAGTTATCAGAGGAGGCAATAACCAAGGCCCATATGACCAACATATCTCATATGTAGTCTGAAATTCCAACTCTCTGAGAAACTCATACTATAAACAAACAAACAAAAAACAAACATATATCTTACTTAAACCTCTGATGACAAATACTTCCACATATATATAATTTTACATTCATGAATTTCCCTGTCCTATCCCTTCCCCTTCTGTTAGATTAGTTCCTCCCACTAATATCTAGTGTATATTCTTTTTTTTTATATGTGTACGTGTGCACACATGTGCATTTTGAGGGTGGATCACTGTTTCCTAAAATAGCCTCACCTGTAGACTCAGTTTTCTGTACCCTTTTTCATTCAATAATATCTTACAAAATTCTTCAAATCATCAGGTATAGTTCTAATGCTTCTTTACTGGCTTTAAAATATTTTACAGCATGGAGGATTTATTTAGTCATTCTCCTACTTACGAACATTCCACTGTTTCTGGGACATGTTAATATACATTGTCAGATTGTTTTCTAGAAAGTCTGTAATACTTCATATTTTTATCAGCAGTACTAGAGTACTGTATTCCTCTACATCTCTCAAGCAACAAGTTCATTTTATTTTTCCATTTATTTCAGTTTTCTCCGTTTCCCAATCTCATCTCCCACCACTCGAGGAATCCATTCTAATGTCTAATGTGTGTCCTTTCATTGTATGTATCCTTTTAACATGCTTGTTGTATTTCTGATTTACATATCTGGTATTTGTCATAGATTTGTTTAGTTTTTCACTTACCAATGTTTTTAAGATCTACCTATCCTTAAATGTTGGACAGTCTCATGTGTGAAAAGTGGTATCTCATTATTACCTTAATTTTTATTTCTCTCATTACTAGTAAATTTGATATCTTTCCATGAACTTGCTGGCCATCTGGATATGCTTTTCTCTAAATTGTCTATTAATTTCCTTTGCCTATTTTGCTATTTTTTTTAAGATTATTTATTTATTTATTCATGAGAGACCCAGAGAGAGAGAGAGAGAGAGAGAGAGAGAGAGGCAGAGACACAGGCAGAGAGAGCAGCAGGCTCCATGTAGGGAGCCTGACATGGGACTCGATCCTAGGTCTCCAGGATCACACCCTGGGCTGAAGGCGGCGCTATACCGCTGAGCCACTCGGGCTGCCCCTATTTTGCTATTTTTTGACTTAAATTCCTAAGAGGTTTTTTTTTTTTTTTTTTTTTTGCCAAATAAATGACTAAATTTGTATTTGTTTTATGAGTATTCAGAGAATGTATATTCTCTAAGAGATGTAATGTTGTATTATACATGTATGCCTAAATATATCTCTCCATGTATGTATATGTATATGCACACAGATATATTATGTGAATATGATAGTATTATTTAATTCTTCTGTTATTTTTTCTACAGTATTTATAGAACTCTTTTTTAAAAAAGATCTTATTTATTTATTTTAGGGAGACAGAACTAGTGTGAGTGGAGGGGAAGAGCAGATTGCACTGAATATGGATCTGGACACAGGGCTTGATCTCACAACCCTGAGATCATGACCTGACCTGAAATCAAGAACTGGATGCTTAACCAACTGTGCCACCCAGGCGCCCCTAAATTTTTAGAATTTCTAATTTACAATACTTGTACTTTTAAAAAAGATTTTATTTATTTGAGATAGACCATGCATGGGGCGGGGGGCATGCAGAGGGAGAAGGAGAAACAGGTTCTCCACTGGGAAGTGAGCCTGATGTGGACTCAATCCCAGTACCCCAGAATCATGACCTGAGCCAAAGGCAGATGCTTAACTGACTGAGCCACCCAAGTGCCCTGACAATACTTATATTTTGAAATCAAATTTTACTTTCCTTTCTACTGGTTTTTGTTTTTTGTACATTACTGTTTTATAATGAAAAAATTTAAAATACATAAAAATAAACTAGGATGACATAAAATCTATGCAGCATAAATCTAGAATTTTAAATTTTTAATAATTCTAAATAATTTTTAATAAATTCAAAATTTATTCTTTATCATAGTGTGTCAGACATCTTTCTTAAGACATAAAATATTTCAGGTATAAATAAAGCCTCCTGTGTACACCCACATAGGTTTATTCTTTATCTCCCTTTGCAGAGGTAACCACTACCATGACATTTTTAAAAAGTTTGTATCCATGATTTTATTATCATTTTACTACTATAATATATATGCATAAATAATATTGTTTTCTATACTTGTTTTTTTATTTTTTAAGATTTTATTTATTTATTCATAAGAGACAGAGAGAGAGGCAGAGACACAGGCAGAGGGAGAAGCAGGCTCCATGCATGGAGCCCATCGTGGGACTTGATCCCAGGTCTCCAGGATCATGCCCTGGGCTGAAGGTGGTGCTAAACCGCTGAGCCACCGGGGATGCCACTGTTTTCTATACTTGTAAAATGTAGAGAAGTATATTAAGTTTCCTACCATGGCTGAACTTGTCAGCTGTCCTTGTATGTGACAATTTTCCTGTTTTATAAGACTTGGGTGTTAATGGCAAATTCATGAGCATTACATCTTCTTGTGGAATAGTCCCTTTATTGTTAAGTAATATCTCTCTATCCATATTATTTTTCACATCAGATTGTATTCAGTCTGTTTTTAATATTGTTCTACCATCTTTGTTTGCTGACATGATTATAAGACCCATCTTGTAATTGTTGCAGGTAGCTGTAGTTTGTCCATTTTAATTTTCAGTTTATGTCCATTTTCAATGCTGCATAATATTCCATTGTTTGAACTGCTGATGTACAATTGGGTGGTTTATAATTTACTATTATGAATAATATTCATATGAATACTCTTGGACAGGTCTTTTGGTGCATGTGTTCCTGTGTTTTGATCGAGTATATGCCTAGGAGTGGAATTGCTGGCTCATAAGGTATGCAAATGTTTAGCTTAATGCCAAACGTTTTCTGAAATGACTGTACTGATCCTACTTTCATTCAATGGGAGTTTCTGGAATCCATATCCTTGCCAACACTCAGCATTATCAGTCTTTTTAATTTTAGCCAATTTATGAATATAATGGTGGCAACACAATGTGACTTTGAATTGCAGTCCCTTATTTATTCATTAATTTGAGCATGTTTTCATTTTTTTATTGTTATTTGGATAGTCTCTTGAGGAGTATCTGTTCAAGTATCCTGACCAGTTTTTGGGGGGTCTATGTTTTACTTAGTGGTATGTAGAGTTCCTTTTATATTTTGGACGTGAGCTTTCTGTTGGTTATATATGTTGCAAATATATTTCCCATTTTGTGGATTGTCTTTTCATTTTCTTAATTATGTCTTATGTTGAAGAGAAGTATAATCTAATGCAGCCTAATATATTATTTTCTTTATGATAAATTTCTTTTGTGTTCTGTTTATGAACTCTTTCAATGTCCTAAGTTCATGAAGATATTCTGCTATGCTTTCTTCTAAAAAAATTCATTACATGAATTGTTTTACCTTTCACTTAAAAAACAAAATTTTTAATTAAGTGATCTCTATGCCCAATGTGGGGCTCAAACTCACAATCCTGAGGTCAAGAGTTGCATACTCTACTGATTGAGCCAGCCAGGCACCCCTACTTTTTGACTTAAAAACTACCTGGAGGGGACGGCTAGGTGGCTCAGTGGTTGAGCGTCTACCTTTCACCCAGGGCATGATCTTGGAGTCCTGGGATCGACTCCCACATTAGGCTCCCTACATGGAGCCTGCTTCTCCCTCTGCCTGTGTTTCTTTTTTTTTTTTTTTTAATTTTTATTTATTTATGATAGGCACACAGTGAAAGAGAGAGAGGCAGACACAGGCAGAGGGAGAAGCAGGCCCCATGCACCGGGAGCCTGACGTGGGATTCGATCCCGGGTCTCCAGGATCGTGCCCTGGGCCAAAGGCAGGCGCCAAACCACTGCACCACCCAGGGATCCCTCTGCCTGTGTTTCTGCCTCTCTCTCTCTCTCTCTCTGTGTTCTCATGAATAAATAAATAAAATCTTAAAAAAATAAAAGAAATAAAAAAATAAAAACTACCTGGAATTGATTATTGCAAGTGTAAAAAACTATGCAGTGTCTGAGTTTTACCCCACTTACAAACTTACAAGTGAGCCTATTATCAATTTATGAATGCTGGCAGAAAACAAGAAATTCTTGGGTCAAAGAAAAAGGGCTTTATTACTCATGACAAGAGCAGTAGCCAGAGCTTCACATTTATGTTAGTTTCCCATGCCCACCTTTTTTTAAAAAATAGAATTTATTTCTTCCCCCTATGCAGTCTTAAGTCCTACAGTATAATGTAGATAGAGCTCAGATGAATGCTTGCTCACACAGCAGGTTATATTGTAGAAGACGACACTAAGCTTGGGTGATTCACAACTTTTATAAGTAAACTGAAGCAAGTCTGCTTTTTTGGGGGGAAGGAGACAATATTTGCTGCACAAACAACCTTCAGCAATGCCCCAGCTAAAGAGTAGTCAAGATCCTACATTCTTGGGACGCCTGGGTGGCTTAGCAGTTGAGTGTTTGCTTTGGCTCAGGGCATGATCCCGGAGTCCCAGGATTAAGTCCCACATCAGGCTCCCTGCATGGAGCCTGCTTCTCCCTCTGCCTGTGTCTCTGCCTCTGTCTCTCTGTTTCTCATGAATAAATAAATAAAATCTTAAAAAAAAAAAAGATCCTACATTCTTGGCATACCCATAAGGTTCATGGCAGATTGCTTCTCCCAACATCTACCCCAAGATGTTCTTGGCTGAACTCAAATATTTGTATACCACTCTGTCAGCAACTCTAATTAATTTGACCAACAAAGGCAGAAGCCAAATCTGTTCAATTTGTCTCTTAAAGCATTTAATTAAGGCTACTATCAATAGTATTCCAAGTAGCAGGATAAAGCCCATCTTTAGTAATGACCTTGACAGCACCCCCAGGGTCCCAGACTCAGGTAACTGTGAATAAGTATGCAAGAGGGGGAAGGAACAGTAAGTCTATTTTAGACAAGATGTTGTCCAATCTATCATCCACTATGAAACATGCAAAGGAATTTCAATTGTTGTTTCAATGACTACATTTTTCTTTTGTAGGGATTCTATTTTTTTTTTAGGGATTCTAATTAAAAGAAAAAAATTGGGGTACTTGGGTGACTCAGTCATTTAAGTGTCTACCTTTGGCTTGGGTTGTGATCCCATGGTCCCGGGAGTCAATCCCTACATCAAGCTCCCTGTTCAGTAAGGAGTCAGCTTATCCTTCTCCTTCTGCCTTTCCTCCCTGCTTGTGCTCTCTTGCTCTCTCAAATAAATAAAATCTTTAAAAAAAATCCTATTATTTGTATTCTCTTAAGGATAACTGTTCCTTTGTTTTTAAATACTTTCAATACATTTGTTTTAAAATACCTTTCAAATTATTCTATTATTTGTAGTTCTTCAAGTGTCAGTTCTATATTTTCTGCTGAGTCTCTTTCGTGCTATTTTTTTGTAGATTTTTTTTTTTAAATTCTTTAATCTCAGGAAGACTCCCTGCTGAGTCTGGAGCCTGATGTGAGGCTGGACACAGGGATCTAGGCAGGGCTCAGCCTCACAACCCTGAGATCATGATTTGAGCCAAAATCAAGAGTTGGTCCCTTAACCAACTGAGCTACTCTACTCAGGTGCCCACCCACCCTTCTTTTTTTAAAAAAAGTTTTTATTGTTAAAGTTTTTTACTCAAGTAGTTTTGCACGAGAGACCTATATGTTGTGTTGTGAAGCCATTCCCATAGTGAAGGTCTGAGTTTTCTCTGATTAAGGATCTTGTGTTTGTCTGGTTGGGCTTTAATCACAAAATACCACAGACTGGCAGACTCATAAACAATACAAATTTAATCCTCACAGCACTGGATGCTTTAATTCTGAGATCACAGTGCTAGCTAGCATGGTTGAATAAGGGCCCTCTTTCTGGTTCATAGTCAGTGCCATCTCTCTGTCCTCACATGGTAGAAGGGTTTGGAGATTTCTCTGGAAATTTTTAAAGGGCACTAATTCCAATCATGAGGGCTCTACTCTCATGATTTAAACACCTCCAAAAAGCCCACACCTACTAATACCATCACCTTTGGGGGGTTAGGATTTTATTTTATTTTTATTTTTTATTATTTTTAAAAGATTTTATTTATTTATTCAGGAGAGACAGAGAGAGGCAGAGACACAGGCAGAGGGAGAAGCAGGCTCCATGCAGGGAGCCTGACCTGGGACTCCAGGATTACTTTCAGCCCTGGGCTGAAAGCAGGTGCTAAAACGCTGAGCCACCCAGGGATCTGGGGGGGAGGGTGTGTGTGTTAGGATTTTAACATATGAATTTGGGACTTACAAAAACATTTAGCCCATAGCAGATCCCAGGAGTATTCACAAATTCCAAAGCAAAGTTTTTTTTTTTTTAATTTTTTTTTAAATTTTATTTATTTATAATAGTCACACAGAGAGAGAGAGAGATAGAGGCAGAGACATAGGCAGAGGGAGAAGCAGGCTCCATGCACCGGGAGCCCGACATGGGATTCGATCCCGGGTCTCCAGGATCGCGCCCTGGGCCAAAGGCAGGCACTAAACCGCTGCGCCACCCAGGGATCCCCCAAAGCAAAGTTAATGTCATTTATTCACCTTGAGCATTCTGCAACATATTCATGGTGAAAATTCAAACCATACACCTGTGCATAATAAACATGAAAGATCAATTTTTCAACAGGAATTTCACTTTTGGCTGGGACTTTACATCCTTGTTAGGGGATATGGGTTTCTCTTGGCAGGTGGGGCATTAACCTCAAGCTAGGTGGTTCTGCAGCAGGGGTATATTCTGAAGGAGCTGAGTAATGCAAACTATCTGTTGACTATTCTCTCCACGGGTGAGCAGCAAGTCCTTCCCAGAAGAGTGATCTGAGTAGCACATCTCCATGTGTATCACTCTCATTTTCCAAAACTACCTTTCATTTAGGTGTTTGTACATTTTAAGTAATTCATACTGAATGGGTAGTAAGTTCCTATTTCCCAATTCTCATTCTCCTTGACTTTGTTATATTGAAATCAGATACTCCATCATCAACAGAAATTTCTATCATTTATTCTAAAAGTTAAAAGCTTAATGAAAACATTCCCAGATTTTGTAATGGCTCTAAGATCTAACTGACATAACATTAGTGTTTTTTAGCATATCCAGAGTTGTGCATTTGTCATCACTAATTCCAGAACATTTTCATTACTCTAAAAATAAATCTTTGGGCAGCCCGGGTGGCACAGCGGTTTAGCACCGCCTGCAGCCAGGGGTGTGATCCTGGAGACCCAGGACCGAGTCCCACATAAGGCTTCCTGCATGGAGCCTGCTTCTCCCTCTGCCTGTGTCTCTGCCTCTCGCTCTGTGTCTCTCATAATAAATAAATAGATCTTAAAAAAATAAATCTTGTACCCATTAGCAGTCAGCTGCCAATCTCTCCCATCTCCCACCAATCTATTTTGTCTCCCTAGGTTAGCCTATACTGTACATCCACATAAATTGAATCATATATGGTTTTTTATTACTGGGTTCTTTTACTTAGCATAACATTTTTTAAATTCTTCCATTTCAATTACTGTACTTTTTCAATTCCAGAATTTCCATTAGGTTCTTTCGAATATACAATTGCTATTTCCTTACTGATATTGTCTATTTGATGAGATACTGTCATCATCTTTCCTGAAATCAAGGTGAAATTCATAAAATATAATTAAAGTGTACCATTCGGTGGCATTTTGTACATTCACAAATGTACAAAATGTTGTGCAACTGCCACCTTTATCTAGTTATAAAACATCTGCACTAGTTCGAAAGAAAATGTGTACCTATTAAGGATTCAGTCTCCATTCCTCTCTCCACTAGATATTTGACAACTACCAACTAGCTCTCCATTGCTATGGATTTATCTATTTCAGATATTTCACATAAATGAATTCATATAATATGTGGCCTTTTGTTTCTGGCTTCATCCACTCAGCATAGTTTCCAAGGTGCATCCATGTTGTTGCATGTATCAGTACTTCATTTCTTTTTATTTCTTTTTTATTTTTTTAATTTATTTTTTACTTCATTTCTTTTTAATGGCTGAATGGTATTTCATTAATGGGTATACCACATTAAAAAAATTATTTTTAAGTAATCTCTACCCCCAACATGGGACTTGAACTCAAAATCCTCCTGAGATCAAGAGTAGCATGCTTTACTGGTTGAGCCAGCCAGACACCCCCCACATTTTATTTATTGATCATTGGTGATGGACATTTTGGTTGTTTCCACTTTTTGGCTATTGTGAATACTATTGCTATGAACATATATATACAAGTATTTGAGTATCTAGTTTCAGTTCTTTTGGATATATATCTGGGAGTAGAATTGCTGGGTAATATGATAATTCTATGTTTAACTTCTTAAGGAATGGCCAAGCAGTTTTCTCCTTTATGTCTTAATATATGGCTTCCTTTAGTTCTTTGAATACATTTATAATAGTTTCTCTGAAGTCTTGCTAACTCCAACATCTGGTTCCTCTCTAAGGCAGTTTCTACTGCCCATTTTTTCCCTATGTATGGGTCAGTTTCTGTTTGTCTCAAAAAAGTGTTTTTTGAAAACAGGACAGTTTAGATAGCATAATGTAGTAACTCTGGATACTGATCCCACACATTTCCGATTATTTACTTCAGTGACATGGTTGGAATATTTTAGTGAAGGCCATTTCCCTGTCTGCAACCTCTGATTTGCTTCTTAGTGGGCCCAGCTTGGACATAAGCCTTATTCCCCTAGGATGTCAGTGGTTTCAGTAGGGCTCTCTGCAACTATCTCTTTTTCTGATTATTCTGTTAAGTCTGTATAAGTATCACACAGCTGTCAACCTTAGCTCATTACAGATTAATTGCTCTAATGTTTTCAATAATGTGTGGAGTGTAAATTGCTCCACAATGTCATCCACTTCATTTTGGACTCCTGTGTAGTATTCATTTCTGAGATCAGTGTTTAAGGTTTGCTCTGACTGTAGGGCAGGCTCTTGTTGGATGTCCCTTTCCATGGTTCTCTCTGGTGAATTTCCTGGTCTATGGTTCAGCTTGCATTTCACATGAAGCTATCAGACTGTTAATACTTATTTAGATTTGAATTTCCTCCACTCTCTGTTTCAAATAAAATCTTCTTGACAGCTTTAGAATTGTTTTGCAGCATACCTTTGTTCCTGAGACAAATCTCAAAGCTACAATTTCAGAGCTGGAAACAAGGACGACTGATTTCTTTTCTTCTTTCTTTCTTTTTCTTTCTTTCTTTCTTTCTTTCTTTCTTTCTTTCTTTCTTTCTTTCTTTCTTTCTTCTTCCTTCCTTCTTTTCTTTTCTTTTTTTTCTTTTTCTCTCCTTCCTTCCTTCCTTCCTTCCTTCCTTCCTTCCTTCCTTCCTTCCTTCCTTCTTTTATTTATTTATTCATGAGACACACACAGAGGCAGAGACATATGCAGAGTGAGAAGAAGGCTCCCTGTGGGGAGAGCCTGATGTGGAAATGGATCCTAGGACCCCAGGATCACGACCTGAGCGAAAGGCAGATGGTCAACCAGTGAGACACCCAGGTGCCCCAAGGATGATCTGAGTGAACCCTACTTTAGGATCAGAGTGCTGGGAAGTGTCTCTGGTCTCCCTAGCTTGCCTCTCCTAAGATGGAACCTCTACCCATGAATGAGCTGGGATAAGGGAGATCAGCATCCCAGTATTCTCAACATGCCATGCTGAAATAGAGCCTCTGCCCTAGAAGCAGGGGTTAGGTGAAGGTAGCAATCCCCCAACTGTTGATCATACTCACCCATAATTTAGCCTGTGAACAAGTATGGGGGGAGAAATGTGACAAGAAATGCTGGCATTCTGTTCTTCTCAGGAAAATGCTGAAGTCTTTGACTAGGAGCTGGGAGGGGGGGTAGCCCCATCACCTTAGCCATATCCATCTGGAGTGGCATAGACTCTCGCTGTTCTTATTGAGTTTTATTTTATTTTTCTTATTGAGTTTTAAAAGATTATACTGAATGAATGTTTTTTCATTTGCTGTATGCCCTTAGGAAGATTTCCAGAGACTTTAAGCAGTTTGTTGTCTTTTATAATTTTCAACTTTTATTCTTACTTAATGAGGGAGCAAATGTGGAGCTCCTCATGTTGTCTTTTTGTAAGTCTTCCAAATATCATCAATCTTCTCATCCATGTAACACCTGTATCCTATTAATAAGAAACATGGTAACTCCTTTTCTTTCAAAGATGTACTTGGACTCTTTAAATAAAGTGGTCATTTTAGGTTTGATTACTTTTCAGTATGAGGTCTTTCTATCCCAATTGATTCTAGAATTCTTGGAAAGAAATGGTGAGAAACATTTCACCAAAAGACAGACCTACTCATGTATTTTAAAAAATCCATAAAACTGGTAAATTGTTTAAAAAATTGAGGTGAGACAGTTTTCCAACTTCTGGCTGGGGGGTCACAGTTAGGTCTTTTACATCCATTGGTATGCACAGAAGGTAAGGTCCTGACTGCTCTTTATTTGGGCCATTTCTCAGGTAGATTGTGTTTGCAGCAAACAGTTCTGAGAGATAAGGCATTGTCTCCCTCCAAGAAAGGACAGGTTTGCTTATTTCTAGTTAAGAAACTGTTATCACTCAAGCTCAATGTTTTTTTCCTGTAAGATACCCACTGTGCAGGCATCCATTTGAGCCCTCTGTTGTCACCCTTATAGGATGTGGGGGAGAAGGGCAACTGAGGCAAATTGCTCTTGTGGCTTGCTGTGCCTTAACAAAGTCCTTTGTCTCTAGCCCAGAAATCTTGTGTCTTCTGCTAGCATCCACGAAACAGTAACAGTCTCAAGTAAAATCAAATCGTAGATCTAATGATTTTGTGATGAGAACTGGATGCTAATGGAAACAGAGCTTTATGGAAGAGGGAAAAGAAAGGTTCTGTGGGCCAGGTCTGGGGATATGTGATTCTTTGAGACCTGGTAGCAAATGCTCTCCTCATTTATAGCAATTTGTGCTCCAACCCAAAATGGTATTTAAAAAAAAAAAAACCACCTCTAGTCAATGTCCTCTGGCAAGACAATTTTATGATGCACCTGAGGCAAGCAGCAGCTGCAGCTGTCAATCTGACTTGATGTGGGGTTTCTCATCCCTGTCCAGAAAAATTTGCATGGATATGGATGGCTCTGAACTTCTTTGTATTTCAATTAAGGCTGCAATTAAGCAGTGACATTGCCCACGTGGCATAAGCAAAACGATGTCAAAGTGATCCAAATCAAGCTTAACGATAAATTCAAACTAGAGTGACTTGTGTCTCTTTAGTCTATATGGATATATGTAGAGAAGAATAGGCCATGGAATACTTCTCAGTTGGGTTGAGGATTTCTCTTTGTCCCTTGTAATTACTGATGATATCGTCAAAGATTAACGGGTGAGCTTAAATTTCATTGTGCAGGTCATAATGGGTACTATTCTGGGCTTATTCTACCTCTTGGCTGTCTGAAATAAGATCTATTGGTCTCCCTTGGGATTTATTCAGTTAGCCGAGTCTGGGATCTTGGGGGCAGAACTGAGGTCAATACTGCAGATTGGCCTCATCCTGCTTCTTGAAACTCTATTAATAGCCTTTGTTAAATGCTGTATGATACAAATTAAATACATTTGGTCCTAGCCTTTGCTGATAAAGTTAATCAGTGAGGTTGAAAAAGTGTCATGCTCATGTGATAATTTGTCAGGAGCCAAGATGGTAGGACCAAAAGGTGGGATGTTGGGAAAGGCAGTTCTTTCTGGATTTTTCATCATCATGCCAGTCTTGCTGTGAATGACAAGAATACATGGTCCTAATATGTTTTATCTGGTCCACTCTCAGGGTTGTGTTTATAATGATCAACCCTGTCCAATAAAGTAACATCTTCCTCCAGGACAAAGAGGTTGCTTACTGCTTACTATACAATGGCAAGTCCCCAAATTTCGTTCCTGTAACGCACCTCATGGCTTGATTAGACATTCATTTGGGCTGTGTTTCTCTCCTAGAATGCTACCCACTGCTTGTGTTGGCATCCATCTGAGCCATCTGTGTTGCTTCTGTGTGTCTTGGAGGTCAAGAGGAAGTGACATAAACATGCTAATGCTCATGCTGCTTGTTGTGCAATAAATAATAAAGTCCATTGTGCCTTTGACCCAAGAGACTTTGTTCTACCAGCGTCCATGAAACAAGACCAGGCTAAAAAATGTATTAGCTTATAAGAAGGGTAAAATCAAATTCTATACTGATATTCACTCCCCTTATATTTTCCTTTATGCAGATTTCAGCTATGTTTTAAATGTTTCCTTTTTCCCCACAATGCCATCCTTTTTTTCTGCCCCATCTCTCTTCCTAAGTCTTTTTCATCTGAGTCCTTTAGGGTCCTCTTTGAGCTCAGCTGTCTAGCCTGTGTCATGTATTCCCACAGTCAATGGTTTCCTCTTTCTGCTCCAGTTCCCTCCAGCAGCAACATCAGTGAACTGGGACACAAATAAATTCAGCATTTTGAAAAATGCTGCCCTGAGAAGTGTTACATAGCTCATGAAGACTATCTAAAAAGTCTGTTGCTCAAACAAAGAAAGTTTATTAAATTTACCGCAGCACAGATTTGACAGGATTTTGGTAGTGTCTCAATAGGGAAGAGCTACATAAAGAGTACATCAGGATTCTCCCTCCAAGATGGAGAATGGGTTAATATTAGGCATAATCTGTGACTTAGTAGTGTAAGACTGACGGACACAGGGTCTCAAAGCAGGTGAACAATCTATCCTGATAAACATAATGTTTGCTTTAACAACCAGATGTTTGTTTAGATAAAATGATTGCAAAAATTTTCTGGAGCAAGTTATATTGACATAAGCGATCTCAGTTTTCAGGCCTAACAGTTGACACAGGTGGTCTATGTTCTCAAGACAAAATGAAAACTGGCCAGCTAAAACTTAGCAAAATCTTCAAAAGCTGTAAAAAAAAAAAAAAAAAAAAGGGTGGGGTGGGGAGAGATAGATATCCAATATGAACTGCTCCAAATTTTGTAGTTAAAAGAAACAACTTATTTATATTTAACCCATTAGTTATACGGTGAATTAATATAACAAGAAATGATTTTTGGCAAAATGGCCTACTTTTATTATGAATATTGCATAAAATTTAGTCTTGGTCTTCTTTTCTCCTCCCCATATTCTCTCCCTTAAACTTAAAAAATGGCTTCATCTATTACCTATTAGATTTTACTTCTAATTTTAGACTCAATCCTTGATCTTGCTTTCAGATTATAAATTATAGTATCTTTATCTGCTTGTATGATATTTCTACTGGATGTTCTGATTCATTTTCCTCATAAGACACTTAACTTCTCCATGATTATCTAATGACATCACAATTCTCCTGGTCAACAAAGCTAAAAACTTTAGAATATGTTTTGCCTTTTCCCTTTCTTTCATCCTTCTATTCAAAACTATTGACCACATCCCGGATCCAAAGGAATCTCTAAGGCAGTGCTGATTCAAAGTGCTAGTAAGTGAGGAGACTGGGATCTCATGCAAGGATGTAAACCAAGCAGTTTCCTTCACAGAGAAGTTCCATTCTCTGGACTAAACAGTACACTCAGTAAGAGTTGACTGTTATCCTGGATCAAGCTCCTTACCTTGTTACAATCTAGAAATAGCTTGCTGACCAACCACCAGCCTGAACATCCATTTCCCCAAAAGGATTAGGAAATATGATTCTCAAGGCAAATATGGACTCTCATATGGAGAACAACACTTTAGTATGACAATAAAGGTCATATGGTCATTTTTTGCTTTATTTCCAAGGTCTAGATAATTTTCTTAATGTGTTATTGTTTCCTCTTTTTCACTAAGTACTGTTTTATTTATTTATTAATTATAGGTTAGTTATTCATCAAGAGAAACTATTCCATAATCCAATGTTCAGGTTTCATAGTTCAGAAATACAGGTGAGTGACAAACTCCCATGGAATTCAACCCAAAGAAATTCTTTATGTTTCAAAATCACTTTGCATTCTGAAAGATACCAGCCTTCTTCACCTCCTCAAAATCTTTCAAGGAATCATAATTTCTGTATAAATCTGCATACTCCTTCTTTATTGATTAGACCACAGCAAAATTACAGAAAGATGCAACCTCAGGGATACAGTGAATGTTCCAACAATATGAAATCACAGATGCTTGGCCAGAAAGCCTCACATCTGAGGTATTGTCAAAGCATTGGAAGTCATGGTCGTTATTCTGAACACCAACCTCAAACCTAACATCCTTCCTAACTCACCAAGCACGATGTTTGATTCTTTAAAAACTTATTTATTTATTTATGAGAGAGAGAGAGAGAGAGAGCGTGCACGCGTACATGTATCTGGATACGGGGCTTGATCCCACCACCCATGAGATCATGCCTGAGCTGAAACCAAGAGTCTGACACTTAACCAACTGAGCCACCCAGGTGCCCCAGCACTATGTTTTGAAGTTCCATCCATATACATCTACTCTTCGTTTTCCTAACAGCTGCATAATATTCGATGGCACCTCTCCCAGTGATGGGCAAATTCTTTGTCACCACAGTGGAATTCTACAATGAACATCTTCATACATATGTCTCCAGTTTAGGCTCTCCTTACCTCTTTCCAAGATTTTGCAACAGTTTCCTAAGTATCTCTTTATTCCCAATTTCTCCCTAATTCAAATCTCTCTCTACTCCAGTATAGTTCCAAAACCTTTTATAGCTCCCATGGCTACATACAGAATTAAACACTGTTATAGCATTCTGGTCCCCAAAGTTCTACTCCTAATTATATGGCTTTATGTCTCAATACTCTGCTATTCATATTGTATTCCCCAGACAAATTGAAATGCTACTTTCTGGCCTTCTCCCATATTTCTATCTTTCCTGCTTGTCAAGGCTTTGCCCTTATTATTCCACTCCTTCTTGGATGTATTTCTTTCCATTTCCAACTGTCAGATGCTACCAATCTTCAGCTACAACCCCCTTTACAAAACCTTCTCCTAGTCTTTATATTCTTTTCCTCATCAGAAATTTCAAAACTTTGTTAATCCCTTTTTTGTGCTATTATTCTAACTATATTATAGTTATTTATATATTTGCTTTATGCTGGTTCCACAAAACTGTACCTTTTTAATGCTAGTTACTTCCCACAATCATCAGCATAGTGCTTCATATGCCAAATATGCACTTTAAATACATGCTTAATTAAATATTGAGCATCTCCTAAAAATAAGGAACTGTGGCTATGAAGAGATAAAAGACTTCTGGCCATAGAAGTTCAGAGGATCATTGGTATGAATGTGTCAGGGAAGTGTCAGGATAAAGACAGGAATTTTTTTTTTTTAAAGATATTTATTTATTTATTTATTTATTTATTCATTCATTCATTCATTCATTCATTCAGAGAGAGCAAAGAGAGAGGCAGAGACACAGGCAGAGGGAGAAGCAGGCTCCATGCAGGAAGCCCGATGTAGGACTCGATCCTGGGTCTCCAGGATCACACCCCGGGCTGCAGGCGGCACTAAACCGCTGCGTCCCCGGGGCTGCCCAAAGACAGGAATTAAAAGCCAGGTATTCAGCGAGGCTTTAGTCTGTCTTTCTAACTTGCACTCTTAACTATTTCTCCAACAGTTTGTATTGACAGAAAGGAATTCCAATTTGGATTAGGTATAAAATGTAAGCCAAGAATGAAAGCAAGATACTTTTCTCAGGACTAAAACAAGCCTGAGTTATATAAAAAAATCAACAAATTTCTCTTATAAAAAATGACTGTGGGGATGCCTGGGTGACTCAGTCGGTTAAGTGTCTGCCTTTGGCTGAGATCACAATCCCTGGGTCCTGGGATCAAGCCCCATGTGGGGCTGCCTACTCAGAAGGGAGTCTGCTTCTCTTTCCGTTTGCTCTTCCCCCTGCTTGTGCTCTCTCACTCTAACAAATAAAATCTTAAAAAAACCCAAACAAACACATGACTGTGGACTGAGGGCCAGAAGTTTATGAGATATAATGTAAATGTTACATCTCAGTGATTTCAAAAGCACTCAGTAGATTACGATAACTGTTCTCCTCAGCCTTAATTTTTACATGGCAATATTTTTAATGTAATATTAACAAATTGAAAGCTCCTGGAGAGAAGCAATTGCCATTGTAACTGCAAGTTCCAGCACAAAAATCTCATGTGAAATAATTAATAACAGTAACTAACACTTAGTGCTAATTACTTGCTAGCATTAAAATAAAATAACATGGAGATCAGCCTGAAAATTCCTCAACCAGACAAAACCAGTTAGGTCACATAAGTGAAACTTAATCTAGCTTATATCATGAATGCAAGAGAAACTTATAGGTTATTTCTTGTAAATATCTCTGATAATGATAACACTTAAATCATCTTCCTAAAATGGTATGAGAATCACTTTTAAATAATCCCCTGCCATCTATAAACTCCCATTTAAAAAAAATTTTTAATTCCAGTATACTTAACATATGTTGTTTTTTTAAAAAAATTTTTTTTAAATTTATGATAGTCACACAGAAAGAGAGAGAGAGGCAGAGACATAGGCAGAGGGAGAAGCAGGCTCCATGCACCGGGAGCCCAATGTGGGATTCGATCCCGGGTCTCCAGGATCACGCCCTGGGCCAAAGGCAGGCGCCAAACTGCTGCGCCACCCAGGGATCCCTTAACATATGTTGTTACATTAGTTTCAAGTCTACAATATAGTGATTCAACAATTCTTTTTTTTTTTAAGATTTTTATTTATTTATTTTAACTTTTTCATTTTTAAAGGTTTTATTTATTTGACAGAGAGAGGGAGAGTGTACAACCAGGGGGAGTAGCAGGCAGAGGGAGAGGGAGAAGCAGGGAGAGCCCAATGTGGGGCTTGATTCCAGGACCCTGGGATCATGATCTGAGCCAATGGCAGATGCTTAACTGATTGAGTCACCCAGGTGCCCCTATTTATTGATTTTAGAGACAGAGAGAGTGCAAGCAGGGAGACTGGAACAAAGAGAGGGAGAGAGAGAATCTCAGGCAGACTCCACAGTAAGCATGGAGCCCAATGTGGGACTCAATCTCACAACTCTGATATCATGACTTGAGCTGATATTAAGAGACAGATGCTTAACTGACTGAGACACCCAGGTGCTCTGTGATTCAACAATTCTATACATTACTCAATGCTTATCATGATTGGTGTACTCTTTAATCCCCCTCACTTATTTCACCCCTCCCCCTGCCCACCACCCCTCTGGTAACCATCAATCTATTCTCTGTATTTAAGAATCTGAGACTTGGCTTGTCTTTTTTCCTTTGCTCACTTGTTTTGTTTCTTAAATTCCACATATGAGTGAAATATTATGGTATTTGTCTCTGACTGACTTATTTCACTTAGCATTATATTCTCTAGCTCTATCTATGTTGTTGCAAATGGCGGGATTTCATTTTATATGGCTGGATAATATTCCAGTATCTGTGTGCGTGTTTGTGTGTGTTCATATTTTCTTTATGCATTAATCTATCAGTGGATACTTGGGTTGCTTCCATAATTTGGCTATTGAAAACAATGCTGCAATAAACATAGGGGCATGCATATATATATATATATATATATATATCTTTTTGAATTAGTGTTTTTGTATTCTTTAGGTAAATACTCAATAGTGATATTACTATCCTAAATAGGATCATACAAGGATCCTATTTTTAACTTTCTGAGGACCCTCTATACTGTGTAAATTCCTCTTGTAATAACCAATCATTGTCAAGGTTAAACAATTTTCTTGTTCTCACTTTATAAGCCATCCTCTAATGACATACCTCTGAGATTCTAACCACTTTTCATTTGAAGTCTCTCTGTTTGCTAACAATTTGTTTCTCACTCAGTAAAATATTCATATCAAGTAAAACTCTGAATTTTCTTTTGATAGTTTCTGGTGTCAGAAGTGGGATCCAAAGATGACCCCTGTTCAGTCCCAAAGCCAGCTGGTGCCAACACCCATGAAACCCATTGCACACTGCTTTCTTATTAACCATGGAATTCCAGGGTAAATCTTTCTCAGATCCAAACTCTGCTCCCTTTGTGTTGACCTCTCTGGTTTTTACTGAGCAAACTTTGTTGAAGTTTTTCAGTAAGTCATGCTATTCTGTTCAAAAGAGGGGGAAATGTGTGATTCCCTCTGTTTTGGAACAGCTGTTGAAAAACAGAACCCCTGATAATTAAGATTTTTTAGGGAATATAAGACAAAGATGGTTTCTACTTGGTCTAAAACTCAGACCAGGATCTTATGCCTTTCTGGGGGATCCCTGGGTGGCGCAGCAGTTTAGCGCCTGCCTTTGGCCCAGGGCGCGATCCTGGGGACCCCGGATCGAATCCCACGTGGGGCTCCTGGTGCATGGAGCCTGCTTCTCCCTCTGTGTCTCTGCCTCTCTCTCTGTGTGACTATTATCAATAAATAAAAATAAAAAAAAAATAAAAAAAATTATGCCTTTCTGGAAAATCGGCAAACTTTACAAAGAATAACTAGAACTGCAGTGATCACTTTGGGAAAATCCTTAACTTAGATAAAATAACCCACCTTAGGCACCTTTTTTCCCCCCTTAGGCACCTTTTTTAAAAAAAGGAGACCACATATTTCCTAAAGACAATAAATGTATTCTTTAGTTGGTATGCCAAGTGTCTACAAGACAAAATGACTCCAAAAACAGGTTCTCTAAAGAATTCTTACAGCACACAAATTATTCTTAAAACTCTCAGAAATATAGAAACTAACCCAAATGCTTTTCAAGTTCATAAGATCTGGGATAATCTTTAATGCATAAAAGCTTTGCAAACAATTTAAATGTGTTGACTTAATAAAAACAGGATGTCTTCACAGTAGTCAACATTAAATATAGTGCAAACATACAATCTTTCCTTCTTGGGTTTACTAGTCAAATAAGCTGATGCTATCTAGCTCTGTTACAAAATTTGTAAGCAAGAAAAACTTAAGATGTTAGTTAGGTATTTCATGTTTAATCCAAGCATAAATATTAAAAACAAATAAATAAACTCGATTAGATTAGATAATGGATATTCATCTAATGTAGAGAAATGAAATGTACATGATTTCCAAATTAGGTAATATATTAAAACACGTTTATTTTTTTTTGGCTGCTTAAACTTTATAAAGAGATAAAAGATACTTCAATTTATTTTTTTTTCTTTTTATTTGTATACATGTCTTTTGCTGCATTAAAAATAAACTATGAATGGGGATCCCTGGGTGGAGCAGCGGTTTAGCGCCTGCCTTTGGCCGGGGGCACAATCCTGGAGACCCGGGATCGAATCCCACGTCGGGCTCCTGGTGCATGGAGCCTGCTTCTCCCTCTGCCTATGTCTCTGCCTCTCTCTCTCTCTATGTCTATCACAAATAAATAAATAAATAAATAAATCTTAAAAAAAATACTATGAAGATGCAGATGTCTCTAAAAAATATAATTTTAAAAAATGTGTTCATAAATTTGCTAATCTACTACAAGATGCTGATATATTCCAGACAGTTCACAACTTTCTGCTTCCTAGTTTTCACTGGAAAATAAAAGTTTCTAAAGGTTAAAATTTATAATCCATATATAAAAATAAGCCTATTAGAAACAAGAATGAAAGAAAACAACTTTGTATACAAAGTATGAGAGGAGAATGGGATGCGTTTTTTTTTTTGGGGGGGGGGGGGATGCGTTTTTTATATGAAGAGAATGCAAAGAATGTAGGATGTGTTTTTATTAAGGAAAAAAAAAAGGAGTAAAATGACTGGTTATCCCAGAATGAGAAAGAAAAAAGGAATAAAAAATAATCTAAATAGATACAGAAAGTTGTAGAAGACTTGTGAAGAAATTTCATGTTGGATGGCCAAAGTTAGCTAAAATTAAATGGATTTATAAATTATAAATATATAATATGTAATGATTGTAATTTATATTTTATATAAATATATTTATTATATATAATTTATATTCATATATAGTTACAAAGTTTTCCAAAACTGAGTTGAATAATATAACACAAACCACACTTTTTTTCTCTGTTAAAAGAACAAGGTTTCTGAGAGTGTTAGTCTGCTTTTAATAAGAGATTATGAAAGGTTTTTCTTTACCTTATATATATTTTGTCTAGGAAACAAAGATTCCATATCTTATTAAAATAACTTCTTGTGTTTCACTTTGTTTTTATCAGATTTTTGATTGCTTAGGAAAGCAATCTTTTTAATATTTAAAGAGTTAAGGTATTTTTTTAAACAACTATGTGCTTTCTATATTTGCTTTTGAAATCTTTTTGTCACTTTGGTTGAATAGATGACTAAATATTATTTCACAATGATTTGTGATCCTATTTAATCAAATGAGGTTTTTGTTGTTTTTTTTGAGAGAGGAAAAGAGAGAGAGAGACAGAGGCAAAGAGTGGGGGAGGGGGACAGGGAGAGAGAATTTTTTTTTTTGGAGGCCTTCAAATTATTTATTGGTGTTCAATTTGCCAACATATAGAATAACACCCAGTGCTCATCCCATTAAGTGCCCCCCTCAGTGCCTGTCACCCAGGGTAGAGAGAATCTTAAGCAGGCTCCATGCCCAGCCCAGAGCTCGATATTGGGCTGGATCTCACAATCCTGAGTTCATGACCTGAGCTGAAATCAGGAGTCAGACACTTAACTCACTGTGCAACTCAGGAACCCCTAATTAAGTGATTTAAACCTTTTGACAGTTTTTATAGACTTTGTGAAATCAAATTCTAAATGAAGTCTTTTTGACCTTGAACTAACTTTGGGATATTTCCAAGGCTCCCTGGAAGATCCCTGGATGATCTCAAAGTTCTTTTTCTCTTTTTATAAAAAGGGAGACATTAAGCTATAGATTTTTCAAATGTTAAATTGCATGGGAAACATTATCAAGTGAAGAGGATGCTTAATCTTCTTAGGTTGTATTTGAATGGATATATTATTAATATAAATGTTCCAGAAATTGCGTAGAACTCCTAGGAATCTGATATGCCCTGATATAATGTTACCAATTATTTTTAAATGTTGTATGCCACAAGAATAGCCAAACTTACCTGTCAAGCACATCATTTTTTAAAATAGTGAACTCTTTAACCATGGCTATTTTTAAGTCTTTTGTCATTCACAGACAGTTACTGTTTTACAGTGAATTCTTCTATGAAAACATTTACAATCAACTACAAGCCAAAATGCTTTGTTTTCAAGGAGGTTCATGGAAAAGACACTGACAAGTAGTCTAGAATACAAGTTTCTGCTAACTTTAAGATCATACCACTTAACTAGGTAAGAATTCCTGGCATGCTATGTAGAAACTGATGGATTCATAAAACTGCTAAACCAAGAGCAAGAAAACAAGAATTGATTACATGGGACTAAATCAACTAATGGAGATGATTACAATTTTTATGACATTATTTGCAACATTTTTGGTTCTAGAATGTTTTGCTTTCCAAATTTAAAGTACCCCTTCTCTCCTTTCTTTTAAGACACTATATATAGATAGGTAGGTAGGTAGATAGACAGATAGATAGATAGGTTCCTGAGGTGCACAGTGAATTAAGTGTCCAGCTCTTGATTTCAGTTCAGGTCACAATCTCAGGGTTATGAGATCCAGCCTGATACCGAGCTCTGTGTTGGGCATGGAGCCTGCTTAAGATTCTCTCTCTCCCTCCCACCTTTCTTCTGTCTCTCTCACTCTCTCTCTCTCTCAAAAAAACATATCTATATATCTATATCTATACATATGTATGTGTGTATATTTATATATGTATGTATATATATAGAGAGAGGCATATATATATATATATATATATATATATGCTTTTCACAATTTGGTAACCTTTTGTAAACTAAAATTAAACATTTATCATTTTCTTTCTGCTGATCCTTTCAGAATTAAAGACAAAACAAAACAACAACAAAATCCCTTATTGAGTATACTCATTTTTATGGCAGTGTAGGTATTTGCATAAATTCAATAAAAATTTATTCTCTTCGTAACAGGATGCAATTGGATAAATCCTTGGCTTGGCTTCTTGCCCTGAAGGGGTGTTTAAAGATCTAATCTGAGATTTATTACCAGACAGTTTTTAGGAAACTAAGGTTTGATTTGTAGAGCCAATAAAACCGTTTGAAGTACCAAAGCTTAGACTGGAATATCATATTTGAAAATGTGCATAAAATCACTATTCTGCTGCACTTCTATAAATAACAAGCTAAATGTAATGAGACTAGACTTATTTTACAAACAGTCTTATTGTGATCATCTTTGGTAAAAATGAAGTGACTATGAAGAGAAAAATTATGTTTCAATAGAAAACTACAGCATACCTGTAGCAGATTCTAGTCCTGTTCATTATCTTTGAGATTTTGTTATCTATCTGTAAACTGTAATGGATCCTGAATTCTTCTAGTTTCCTCCAACATCTGGCTACAACTTTCCAAACTAACATTTCCAATTGTCTCTTACCCTTCTGTATAAAAACTAACATTGCCCTTTAACCCAAGCCCTACAACCTAAAGCCAGGCAACTTGATATAAACTTCAGAGAGATCACCATGACAGATCATGTACAGACAATCTTCCTGCCTATTTCTATACAGGCCACTCATAGCGTTCACCCGAACACCTAATGACATCATCAAAGTCATTCAAACTGCAAACCAGGAAAATCTAACAGATTGAAACTGCCATCCTCCCTCTACTATCTATAGGTATTTTGAGCTCAAATCTAGGAATTTTCTTTACTGGCTGCTCT
Organism: Vulpes vulpes; assembly: GCF_048418805.1. Taxonomy (NCBI): domain Eukaryota; kingdom Metazoa; phylum Chordata; class Mammalia; order Carnivora; family Canidae; genus Vulpes; species Vulpes vulpes. The sequence goes on along the minus strand of NC_132787.1, from coordinate 16,917,866 downwards.
CTAGACTCAGAAACTGAGTTTGTAATTTGCTCCAATGATTAATTTTTATATTTCTTGTGTTTCCATAGAAATGCCTGATTGCTCATACCTTATAGAGGCCTAACTTAGGTGGAAGCTCATATGTAATACTCATGAAATAAGACATTCTCACGTTCATCCTAAGTAATCATAACATGATCCAATAGTGTAAGGCACAAACGCAATATTAAAAATTATTTTCCACCAGGTCTAATAACCTTTCTGTGATCATTCCAAAGAAGACATTAAAACTTAAAGACTTAACTTAATGGAAAAGACACCAACAAAAGATCGCTTTTAAATCTTTTTAGGATTTTGCAGATCTCTTCTGCAAAATCCCTACAATTACAGCAAAAATCTAGAAATTCTCTAGCCAGAGTTATATTAGACAATTGCACAGCCTTAGATACCCTAACTGCTTAACAAGGAGATGCATATGCTCTGTTTTTTTTTTAATTACCATGTTAATAAATTAGGAGTTATTACCCCAGTTTAAAAGATCTTAAAGATCAGGGGCGCCTGGGTGGCTCAGGGTGTGATTCCGGAGTTTTGGGATTGAGTCCCACATCGGGCTCCCCATGGGGAGCCGGTTTCACCCCCTGCTTCTCCTTCTGCCTCTGTCTCTGCCTTCTCTCTGTGTCTCTCATGAATAAATAAAGTCTTAAAAAAAAACGATCTTAAAGATCAGATGTCAATTTTTCATCAAATGGGTTATGCTTCTTCCACTGGTTCATTTATTTAAAAGATTTTTATTCATTTAAAAAAAAATTACTTATTTATTAATTCATGAGAGACACAGAGAGAGGCAGAGACACAGACAGAGGGAGAGGCAGGCTCCTTGCACAGAGCCCGACATGGGACTCGATCCCGATGTGAGATCATGCCCTGAGCCAAAGGCAGAAGCCCAACCGCTGAGCCACCCAGACGTCCCAGATTTTATTTATTCATGAGAGACACGGGGGGGGGGGGGGGGCAGAGACACAGGTAGAGGCAGGGAGCCTGATGCAGGACTCAATCCGGGGACCAGGATCACCCCCAAGCCAAAGGCAGGCGCTAAACTGCTGAGCCACCCAGGGATCCCCGCCACTGGTTTACTTGGATGGTTAAATCTTAGCTCCTGGGAATCTCTGCTCCCAATAATTTTCCAATCCTTGTCTGTTATTTTCCTCTTAGACATCATATTAACCTCACTAGTTGTAGGAGTGCTGACAACACTGACTCCATCTTTGGCCCTCCGTTTTGTTTATGCTGATGCAATGACCTCCTCAGGGCTACATGTTCCAGGCCTCTTGGACGTTAATGTGTGCCCTGACCAGAACACAGGAAGGCTTGTGCTGATCTTCCCTCAAGTGGCACACAGAAGGCGCACTTTAGATAACTAGTAGGCCAGACTGATGCACAAAAGGCACCACTTTAGATAAGTAGGATAGATGACTGGTGCATAGATGGAGCCTCTTTAGATAACCACCCTTTGACCTCACCACAATGCCCCTTGCACTATAAAAGCTATAGCCTAAGGTTTGGATTGGGTGGAGAACAGGTGCATAGCACCTGGATCATCTATCCACTGGCTCCCCCTTGTCAATAGTTACCCTGAATAAAAGGTCTGTGTAAACAGTATGGAGTGGCTTTATTTTTCAGCTTCAAAGCGCCTACTCGGTCTGGAGGGTACTTTACCTCTCCCACCTTCTAACACTGGTGCGTGGTATCCTCTTGAGAATTTTAAATGCCTTTCAGCAGCCACTCACGCACTACATGACATCCGTCAGGACTGCACAACTCAAGGAACTCCCTAATCCCACTGCCCATGTCTACGATGACTATGCAACTACACGACCGTGCAACCCAGTGACTACATCACTAGTGGGAGTGAAGGTAACAGTACACTGGCTCCCACTTTCAGCTTGCTGAGGGAATGACCAAAAGGGGGGGGGTGGTGTCTTTTTTTTTTTTTTTTTTTTGGTGAAAATAAAATGGGAGATCATGCTTGAAAATTCCCCCAACCCGTTAGGTGACATTTTATTTCATGAACATGAGCGAATTTAACAGGTTGTATTTCTCGCTAAGTTCCTCTGATAATCATCATGATCGTAATCATAATCTGATAATAGTCATAAGACTTAAATCGTCTCCCTGTTAAAACAGTGTAAGACAATCCCTTTTAACCAACCCCTTGCAGGTCTTTTAAGCTGTAGTAACCAGGCCTTGTGACAACCAATCACTGTGAAGGTTGAACCACCTGGTCGTTGTTTGTAAGTCATCCTTCAACGACATGAACTCTGAGATTCTCGTTTCTACCTCATTCTCATAGTTTTATCAGGTGAAGCTTCCTTGAAATTTCCTTTGACACCAGGCATCCCTCTAAGGGCTCTGCCCCTATTAAATGCGTTCCTCACTGCAGCTCTACGGGAGAGGCTCTGGCGCTGCGCGGATGCGGTGGGTCCGGCTACTGTCTCCATGGTTACCCAGCGGGCGGAGGGCCAGCCATCGCCGCCCCGCGAGCAGGGTGGGGCGCTGCCTCGGGAAATCGCTACCTATCCCAGTTACACGAACCGGTGAACCTTGCGAGAGCCACGTGTAGGGTTTTGTTTTGTTCCAAGGCGTTCAAGCTCCCGTCGGAAACAGGCCGCTGCCAGAACTGCTGGGCGCGGAGCTGCCGAGACCGACCTGCCCAGCAGCGCACCTGGCGCAACGGGCCTCTACGAAAAGACAACCGACACATCGGGACCCCAGGAACAGAGACACCAGCCGGGCCTTTCTCAGAGGTGCGGGGGTGGGGGAGCGGGCGGGGAGGGAGGGCGAGCCCAGAGCTCGGCTGGCGGGGCGGAGGGGAGGGCGGGGACCGGGTGGACTCACAGATCCAGGAGCTGACTGACCCGCCGCGAGCTAGGCATCGCGGCCGCCCCGGGGAGCCTCTTCCGCGGTCCCCGGGCCGCCCCAAAGCAGCCAGAGACCGTCCGTCAACTCCGGCCCCCGGCGCGACGCGTAGGCCCTCGTGACGTCACACGGCTTCTTCCGGCGACCGCGGCGCAGCCTCGCTCGTGACTACGGAGGGCAAGGAGAGAAGGGAAGGTGATAAAATGCAGAGCAGCCCTAACCTCGGTGAGGCACGCCGGGAGTTGTAGTTCTCCCGCCTCGCGGCTCCGCTTAGGGGCGGAGCCCAGCGCGCAGCCTAGGCGGGGCCACCTGCGGCGGCGTTCTGCTGGGAGGTCGCAGCTCGCTCTGCAGGGGTGGCGTTGCTGCCGCTCCGTGCGTTTGGGGGCGCGCACCGGAGACCCCCCCCTTGCATCGTGGACTCCATTAACGTGAAACGGAGACTTTTAGAGCAAACAGAACTGACCGCGGCTTCCCGAGTACTTTCTCTGAGGCATGTTCTGAGCTACGTGCTCTCAGTTCTTACCTACATTCATTTAATCCTGCGGAGTCGGAATTATTTAGCTTTATGTTACAGATGAGGACACTGCATGCCAGCAAAAAAGGCTCAGTAAGGATGTCATCGTGGGGGGCGGGGAGAGGGAATCTGTTCAAATCAGAAAGGATTCTGAAGAAGGGGCGCTATTCCCCAGGTGGAATTACTTCTCTTTGGTTAGTGATGCTGCAGAGTACCGGCTACTTTGTAGTGTTTTGCATTCTTCCTGGTGGATTATTTTTTTGTTTATGTGTCTGTCTGCCTTTTGTAAGCTCCTGGAAGTTGGAACCCGGTTTTGTTCCTCTTTTCAGGATGCTACTCCTTCGGTCTATACACATTTATCAAGCACTGAAGGAGGGTAGAGATAGTGCTGGTGCTGAGGGGTCAGTGGTGAACACATGCAGCAGACCAATAGAAGGGCAATGAGAATAACTGTTAAATGCTAAGATAAAGTTAGTTCTGTGCAAACACCCATGCATGAGTAAGGGGGGGCAGTTCAGAGAAAACTGTGGTCTCAGGGACTACAGACAGTTTAAGGTGGTGGCTACAATGGGGAGTGCTGGGAGATGAATCTGAAGCAGAGGCTGCCAAACTTTTTCTATAAAGGGCCAGAGAGTAAAGATTATAGGGTTTTGTGGATCATACTGTCTTGGTCACAGCTACTCAACTTGAAGCTCAAAAGAAGCCATAGTATGAACGGGTGGAGCTGTGTTCCATAAATTTTTTTTTTTTTTTTTTTTTTTTTTTTTTTTGTGGACATTGAGGTTTGGATTTCATGTAGTGTTCACTGTCATGAAATATTATTCATGTTTTGGTTTTGCAACCATTTAAAAACGTAAAAGCTTTACATTGCAAACTACATTAAAACAGGCAGTAGGCAGGATTTGGCTGGCTGGTGGTGTGTCCTCTTCTGATCAGAAAGCCAAAACGGGGCCTGATGACCTGTGTTATGTTAAACAATTTAGGCTTTGTCTGGAGGACTTTGGGTGGAGTCATAGGTAGGTTTTAAGCAAGGATAGGGCATGCATGGGAAAAATGAGTTTTAGAAAAGAACTCTAGCTGTTACATGTTAAAAGAACTGTAGATGTCACAGGTGAAGACCAGAGAGGAGTCTTTTGATGATAGCTTAAGCTAAAGTAATCGCAGTGCAATGGACAAATTCAAGAGGTAATGGAAGTAGAACTGATAGGATTCAGAGGTTGGTGGGGGTGAGGGAAAGTGAATGGTCAAGACTAACTTCTAGGCTTTGGGTTCAGAGAATTAGGTGGCATATGGTGGTGCCATTTATTGCACTAAGAGGATTGCAGGATTTTTTTTTCAAGAGGAAAGTATTTAAGTGTCAGCCCTTGTGGCTTTTGAAGTATCTATGGAAAATGTAGGCCTGGAACTATAGATCTGCTAATTGTGCTGGTTTGCTCTGAAAGAAGAGATTGAGTAGCCGTGATGATACATACATTTACTTATTAATACAGTAACATTTTTGGGAAGAGTCATCTGCTGTTCTGGGAGCCTGTTAGACCTTGGAAGACCATAGGAGGAGAGCTCGACAGAACAGATAAGGGTAGGACTTCATGGTCTTTCCTACTGTTGAGTGCTGCACAGCTGTACCTTGGGGGTCTTCCCACTGATCACTTGATTCTTCAAGACTAGGAAAATACAGATCATTGCCCTGTTATTATGAGATGTTCAGCTTTAGGTGCCAGAATTCTTCTCAGTAGTCAAAGGAAATCATAGCTTTTGTTTTTAAGAAAATAATTATATAATGAAGTAAGATGACAAAGCCCTATTTATTTCTAGCCAATTATTTTAAAGGTCAAAGATGGGTGCATCATATCACAATTCCTAGAACTATTTTTTCCTTCAAAGATTGATTTACGTATGTTAGAGAGAGGGAGCAAGGGTGTGACAGCAAGAGTGGGTGGGGCATAGGGCGAGGGAGAGTCCCGAGCAGACTCCGTACTGACCATGGAGCCGGACTAAGGGCTCAATCTCACAATCCTGAGATTAGGACCCTGAGGTCATGAGTGGAAACCACGAGTCAAATGCTCAGCTGATTGTGCCATGCAGGCACCCGTCTTATAACTGTTTTGATTATGATTTCCTGGAGATTTTAGGACCTGTAGTATCTACAAACTAGCCTCTCAGGTATTTAGCATAACTGTATCAAAAATTTATTTTGAGTTTGTTTCTACTGAATAAAATCTGATGTATGCTGTGGTTGCCTTGACATTCTTATTTCATCCCTCTCTTTTTAATTTATTTTTTAAAGATTTTATTTATTTATTTATTCACGAGAGACATAGAGAAAGAAGCAGAGCTAGAAGCAGGCTCCCTCTGGGGACCCTAATTTGGGACTTGATCCCAGGATCTGAGCTGAAAGCAGATACTCAACCACTGAGCCACCCAGGTGCCCTATCATCTGTACCTTTTTTTTTTTATTTATTTTTTTTAATTTTTATTTATTTATGATAGTCACAGAGAGAGAGAGAGAGAGAGGCAGAGATACAGACAGAGGGAGAAGCAGGCTCCATGCACTGGGAGCCCGACGTGGGATTCGATCCCGGGTCTCCAGGATCGCGCCCTGGGCCAAAGGCAGGCGCCAAACCGCTGCGCCACCCAGGGATCCCCTCATCTGTACCTTTTTTTTTTTTTTTTTTTTATCTGTACCTTTTTTAATAGCAGCCATCTAGTTTGGAGAACTGACCCTCTCTTCAGAGGTCTAGTTTAAGGCTAATTGGTGATTACTGCAGTGATTGATTTAAGGGTTAGCAGGCTTTAACCAATCAAGAAGTCACCATATGCCCTCAGCCACCGGGATGATGAGTTCAAGAATGGGCATATGGGCATGTGACCCATTCAAGACCAGTAAAAAGCAGGAAAAATTTTGCTGCAGGCTTTTGGGAAAGAAGTTTTCTCAAATATATGACAATGCTTTGTGAATCAGTATTCTACGAATTGTCAAGTTAAAGGACGTTATATAGAGGAAGAGAATCACAGAAGAACAACTAGGTTCCTGATGAACCATGCCTGAACACCACCCCTCTTCACTATTGTTAAAAGACAAAAACAAAACAATTTAGCAACGAGTTTGATGTTCTTTATTTGGAAAACATCCATGGATTGGGGAAATGCCATGCCCCACAGCAGTGGAGTACTCTTCCTGAGGGATGTTTGGGCAAGAGCAAGTTTTATAGTGTTTGAAGCAACAATGAGAAAAAAAGGAATGATTGGCTAGGGGGTCAGGGATTTCCTTATAAGGCTAGCAGGTTAATCGGGGAATAAAGGGAGAATATTAGGCTTAAATTGATTGGCTAGAGTTGCATATCTGAAAACAAGTAAATCATTACAGATTCTTGGCAGTTGGGGATTGGCTGGCTGGATATACTGCACTCTGGTGAAGCAGAGCATTTATAGAAAAGTGAAAGTTATCTTTTTTTTTTTTAAGATTTTATTTATTTATTCATGAGAGTCCTGGAGAGAGAGAGAGAGAGAGAGAGGCAGAGGGAGAAGCAGGCTCCATGCAGGGAGCCTGACAAGGGACTCGATCCCAGGTCTTCAGGATCAGGCCCTGGGCTGAAGGCAGCGCTAAACCCTTGAGCCACCTGGGCTGCCCTGAAAATTATCTTAGTTCTGGTTTGCTGATGTGGCAACCTGGGCAGGAGTGGCTTCATCTTTCACTGTCACACAATTTAGTTAATTCCCTTTGTTATTGATAAAATCAGTGGTGAATTTTCTGTTTCTTGCTGCTAAAACATCCTAACAATTATATATTCATAGCAGGAGTCACCAGCATACAAATGGAAATTGGGGGGGCCTGGCTGGCTCAGTCAATAGAGCATATGGCTCTTGATCTCAGGGTTATGGGTTCAAGCCCCATGTTGGGTGTAGAAATTACTTAAATAAATAAATAAATCTTAAAAAAATATATCAATGAAAATTGAAGGTATGAGAAATGATGAGCTCACCCGTCAGATGTATGTAGAATGAGAACAACAAGTCCTTGGAAAGGTAGCTGGGAACAGCAATTGACTGGCAATTGACACTGAGAAGGAACAGCCAAAGAGGTAGGGGAAAAAATGGTGGGTGCTACAGAAGATACACATGACCAGAATCGTCATATGCTGAAGAGATGTCAACTAATATAATACTTGAAGATGGTTTAGCCGCAAGAAGATCATCAAGGGTCCTTGAGGGGGTGGTGGAGGATACAGTGTGATTATAATGGGAGAAATGAATGGTAAGTAAGGAAATGAACACACAAGTAGCCCAACTCTCATTTACAATAGATACTTGTTCAAATGAATTGCTGCTTCTATTAAGACTCATGCTGAGAAGAAAAGGAGACTGTATAAAGATATAGCTCTAAACAAGGTAAAATGGGATAATTCAGAACTATTATTTATGGACCTTCTAGGTATGAATCATGGTAAACACCTGATCTCATGTAGTTGTCAATCAAGTCTGAGATAGCATGCTATCTTATAGATGAAGTTGAGGCTCATTTAAATAAACGAGTCTGTCAGACTCCAAAGATCATGCTGTTTCTACTTTATTTGGGTGCTAGGAGAGAGGCTTATGGTATGTTCAAGATCATCAGAACTTGCAAAGCACCTTTTCAAAAAATTATTAGGTTTTTCAAGGTGGTGATAGTAGAGCATTAAACCAAGGCAGGACCTGTACGACTGCACCATTGGTCCACCCATGAAGTTGGCCTTGGTATATCCAGGACTTCCCAAGAAAATCAGTTTCAACTACTGACTCTGTAACTCTTTGTCAAAATAAGATTGAGACAAATGTGAACACAGGGAAACCTAAAAAAAAAAAAATTTGAAGTAGAATTGATGTATATTAGTTTCAGGTGTACAACCTGGTGATTGGACAGTTATATACATTACGAATGCTCATCATGGTAAGTATAGTTACCATCTATCACCATACCAAGCTATTACGATATTATCGACTATATTCTCTGTGCAATACTTTTCATCTCATGGCTTACTTCTTTTGTAACTGCAGGTTTGTACCTCTTCATCCCCTTTTACCTATTTGCCATTTAGGAAAACATTTTCACTAGCAGTTCAGAAATAGTGGCTCATCCCATAGAAGAGGAGGAATTTATAGCACTGACGATATAGCAGATATTTATAGCTCAGATATGGCAGTTGACAATTCAGATTGGATAAGAACAAGATGTTTCTGTCTTTTTGTAAGGAAAACAGGATGTTCTTATTTTTGTGGCTTATCTCAAGAGGCAAAGCTTTCAGGATTTCCTGTTAGTGCTTTTAGGAGGTTCCTGTTATTCATGGTTTATCTTGGAATGCAAGGTTATTAAAAATAAAAGTTTTCTGGTGCATAGTAAGTGATTTGTGGACAGCACTAGGCTAAGGGCAAGATGTTATGTTCCCATTCTCCCCTCTTTGCTTGCTGTGCCCACTTCATTATTGTGGTTTCCTCTAGCTGGGGACCTCTTCCATTTCCTACCCTAGCTATCATCTAAAGAAGACTTACAGTGTGATTTTCTAGGCAGCTTATATAAGAATAATAAGCAACATTACTTACCTTAAATCATGCTATTTATTCCTAGTTATATGTGTAGAAAAATATCTAATAAATGTATACATATAAAATGATTAAGCATATTACTGTATACGTATGTGTATATACATATACACACAGTTGACGTTGGACAACGTGGGTTTAAACTGCACAGGTCTACTTATATGTGGATTTTTTTTAGTACAGTACTGCAAATGTATTTTCTCTTACGATTGTCTTAATATTTTCTTCTCTCTAGCTTACTTTGTTGTAAGAATATAGTATATAATATATACAACATACAAAATATGTGTTGACTTTATATTTTGGTAAGGTTCCTTAATAGTAGAATATTAGTAATTAAGTTTCAGAGGAGTCAAAAGTTACACATGGATTTTTGACTGTTGGTGTGAGGCGTCTTGGGGCCCCTAACCCTTACACTGTTTAAAGGTCAACTGTGTGTGTGTATATGTATGTATGTGTGTATACATATGTATATGTATGTATGTAATAAGTTAGGTTCTTCACTTTTAAACCTTACTGCTCATATTTAGATTCAAAATAGCAATTGCTCTTCCTCTTCCTTTTTTTTTTTTTTTTTTTAGATTTAATTATTTGAGAGAGAGCGCGAGAGCACATGTCAGGGGGGCATTGGGGGAGCAGAGGAAGAGGAGAGAGAGAATTCCAAGCAGACTCCCTGCTGAGCGTAGAGCCCAACACAGAGTTCAATCTGAGAGCTTGGAGCATGATCCAAGATCATGACCTGAGCTGAAATCAAGAGTCGGATGGTTAACCAACTGAGCCACCCAGGCACCCTAGCAATTGCTCTTGTAATATTAATTTTCAGTTCAATGTAACTTATACATTATCATTTACTACTAACCCTGGATCATTTCAGTTGGGTATTGTTAGTGTTCAGACTAGGTGCAAGATGGAACCACTTATGCTAAGCCCACATCAGCAAACTAGAATTGAAAGAAATTTCTATGCTTGGCTCTCCCAGAGAAAGAGAGCCAACCAATCAGTGCTTGGCCTCAGCCAACCAATCAGTGCTTGCCTGCCCAGCACAAGTCATCTGACCTTGCTCCCAGACTCTCCTTTGCTCCATATAAGGGAAATAATCCTGCGTTAACCAATCAGCAAATGCCAAGTATAACTTCTTTGTTCCTTCTCACTTTGGTCTGTAAACATTTCTTGCCTTGCATGGTTCATTAGTGCTCCTTTCTATCTGCTAGACTGGATGTTGCCCCATTATGAATTGCTGAATAAAACCTCCTAGATCAGTAAATTGTGGGAAATTTTCTGTTAACAGTATCAAGGATAATTGTGAACACTTACTGCGTGGTTAGAATAATCCTTGCACACAGTGAGTATTTTACAAGTTCTAGCTCATTTCACCCTTTAAAAAAACCCCTCTTTGATAGGTATTTTTACTGTTATCATACCCATTTTCCAGACAAGGAAACAGGCCCAAAGAGATTAAGAAACATGACGAAGTTCATGTGTTTAGTTAGTGGTAGAGCTGGGATTTGAAGCCAAACAATTAGGCTGCAGAGCTGGGTTCTTAATACTATATGGTTGTCCCTACACCTTTAAAATAAAAACTCTTGATAGTTCTTGGTAATCCTAAAATATAGTTATCAGGGATGTAAAACTAAAGGATATCTTAGCTACATCTTAATTTTGCAGTTTAGGCAACTGTTTCAGAAGAGTTGATTTCTCAAGATTTCTGAGCAAAGATGGGACTAGAGTATATTTGCCAATCCCTTGTCCAGTACATTTCCTAAACTTGATCTTTAGGTTATAACTCTGAAGGGGGCTGAAAACAAACAGAATAAAGAGAAGCCAAACGAGTGACTTCTTTATTATTCTACTAGTGCAGGTTATTTCCAAGTGGGAGTGTCCTTAATCCATGACAAAGTGAAAATAATGTATATTCTTTTTATTTAATTTCTTTTTATATCTCATGTCTTACTCCAAATTGGAAACAACAATGCCATGCTCATGAATTTTTGTGCATTGTTAAAATTTTCCATTAAGTAAACCCTTGATTTAATTTGAGGCATAAAATGTATGACTCAGGATCCTTGCAGGAAACAGCTGGGCAAGTTCAAGCAGGTTAGGCAAGGAGACATTAATAAAGAGGCTGTTTATAAGGGTGTGGACAGGATTAAGGGAAAGTAGGGATAAGGGTGGTTTAATACCCTTAGACTAGCAATAGCAGGAAGCCCTTACCTCTCTTAGTCCTGAAAGCAGGGAACGAACAGTTACCAAAACCTGAAGAGAGTGGCTATATGTAAGGCCACCTACAAGGAGCTATGGCTTTTGGGAACCAAAAAGGGAAGGGGTGCCCAGCTGGGAAGGATCCTGGAAGAATAGATACTCTAACCCCATTCTCCATCCCCCTTTTGATCTCCCAGTGCTTCTGCTTATAGTTTCAACCCACCTATAAGTTAGAGGTCAAGAAATCCCAGTTTGTCTGTCTATAAAAATCAGTCTCTTAAAGCCCTGAGTAGAGAAGGATAGACTGGAAAATAACCAATTTATAAGCTACTGGTTTTTAGATAAAAAATATCACAACAGTTTGAAAATTAGAGTAAGAGCTCAGTCTGAGCCAAAGTAATAATTGTTAGTGTTTAATAACAATGAGGGGGATGGCAATCTCTCATCAAGATGCTGAGAGCCGGGACAATGACAGATTAAGCCCTGTCTTTTTCTCGTTAGCTTCATTGGTTATTTTTATTTTTATAAAGTTATGCAATTCCTAACTCAAATTTATTGGTCATTTGCAAATGGAATCAAATGCCTATCATTTCTATTGGATAGACTTTAAGAAAATCCATTAATGACATTTATTTAAATATTCGATCCTTATTATGTGCCAGGCAGAATATATCAGTAAACAAACATGTCCTCTTGGAGTTTACTTTTAAGTGTGAGAGCAAGAAAGCAAGCACATGAAGAAAACAATGTGTAGAGATAAGGACTATAAAGAACAAGTTAGGATGGGGGCAAAAGGTTACTGGGGAGAAAGGGAGAAGGAAGGGGAGAGACAGGGGGATTAGTTTTGCTTTGGTTGTCAAAGGAAGGCATCTTGAAGGCTGTAACATTTTTGCTGAGACCTGTTAAAAGATAAACTAAGGGATATTAAAAGGTTTATCAGAGCAAAAATTGATTGGAATTAGGCAGTGCCAAACCAAACATAGTTATGAGTGCCGAGCCAACAGAATTCAGGGGAAAGACTTATTTAGACAAAGTACAGAAGTGAAGAAAGGAAATTATTTGGCTATTTATTAGTCTAGTTGGCTTTTAGTGATTAATTATCCTTAGTGTTTTGATATTGGAACATTGAGGCATTTATAGGCTTAGATTTGGGTTTGCACATGTAGGCCAGTGTGGCATTAGAGCCACCTCAGTCTAATGGACTACTTGTTTAATTAATATAACAGATTTGAAGGATAAAAGGAGCTAACCACTCTGAGATCCAGAGATGGAAGAGAAAGGCTCTGATGCAAGAATTGTGCTTGGTAAAGTTGGAAAGATGAAAGGAGCAGGTGGAGGGTGTCCCCAAGGAAAGAGAAGAACTATGGTGTAGTAAGTAGCGTGTGTATCCATAGGCCCTTCAAGCCTGGGACTCTGAAGGTTTCAATTCCGGGTTGCCATGGTGGTAATGAGAGCACTCAGAATCTGAGATTCTTAAATCTCAGAACCATGGAACCTGCGGGTGGCTAAGTGCTTAGGCTCTAACCTCAGAATCTGAACCCTTATTTTTGCCTAAGGTGAATTTAAGTTGTGATTTATAATATATATGTGTATATATATATATATTTGTGATTTATAATAATAATACAAAATTTATACATATTTGGCCTTCATGTTGTTCCTGGTACAGAACTCTTAAAATTCTTGGGGTTTCCTAAGAGCAATGGAAGTATCTTTTGCTTATAGTATTTGGTCTTTTGTCCTTGGTTCCTAAAATAGCTCCAAAGCCTTAAAGGTGAAAGGAATAGGGGATCCCTGGGTGGCTCAGCGGTTTAGTGCCTGCCTTTGGCCCAGGATGCGATCCTGGAGTCCCGGGATTGAGTCCCATGTCGGGCTCCCAGCATGGAGCCTGCTTCTCCCTCCTCCTGTGTCTCTGCCTCTCTCTCTCTCTCTCTCTCTCTCTATGTCTATCAAAAATAAATAAATAAATCTTAAAAAAAATTTCTCTTTCCAGAAAAAAAAAAGTGAAAGGAATATGTCCTGTTATTCATAACAACCCCCTTTCAACCACACTTGAATTTATGTTAATGCAGTGACTTTTGGAAAGCCCCCTAAGGATGCAGGCTTGGTGTCAGGGGAACCAACCTGATTAGAAGGTTGGAACTTTCAGTACCATCCTTCATCTCTGGAGAGGGGAGAAGGGCTGAAGGTTAAACCAGTCACCAATGACCAATGATTTAGTCAATCATACCTGTTTATGCAGCCTCCATAAAAACTCAAAAGAACAGGTTTGAAGAGCTTCTGCATTGGTGAACACATGGAGATTTGGGGAGGGTGGTGCACCCAGAGAGAACATGGAAGCTCCCTAAAACTTGCCCCGTGTATTCCTTATATCTGGCTGTTCTGAGTTATATTCTTTTGCAATAAATTGGTAATCTAGTAAGTAAAATGTTTTCCTAAGTTCTGTGAGCTGCTCTACCAAAGTATTTGAACCCAAGAAGGGATTCATAGGAATCTCCGGTTTATAGCCCGTAGGTCTGAAACATAGGTGATAACTTGTACTTGTGATTGGCATCAGGTGTGAGTCTGGGGAGGGATTTGTGAGTCTTTAACCTGTGGGATCTGGCACTATCTCCAGGTAGATAGTGTCAGAATTGAATTAAATTGTAGGACACTCAGCTGGTACTGCAGAATTGCTTGATGTGTAGAAAACCCACACATCTGGTGGCAGAAATGAAGTAGTGTACAGATGGTCCCCAATTTATAATGGTTCAATTTATGATTTTTCAACTTTATGGTGGTGTGAAAGCAATATGCGTTCAGTAGGAACTGTACTTCATGTTTTGAATTTTGTTCTTTTCCCAAGCTCATGGTATGTGGCATCATTTTCTTTTGCTGGGCAAGGGTGAAAGGCCATAGTTCCCAGTCAACCACGATTACGATTACGAAGGTAGACAACTAACCCTTTAATATTCAATAAATTACATGGATATTCAACACTTTATTATAGAATAGGGTTTGTGTTAGATGATTTTCCCCTACTGTAGGCTAATGTAAGTGATCTGAGCATTTTTAAAGCAGGGTAGGCTAAGCTATAATGTTTGGTAAATTAGGTGTATTAAATGCATTTTCAACTTAGGACATTTTCAATTCATGTTTGTCAGGATGTAACCCCATCATAAGTTGAGGAAGATATATAGTAGTGGAATAAATATTGAGAGTGGAAGAGAACCACATGGAAGTGCATTTTCCTTAGACTGAATTTCTTAACTCCTTGGTAATTCAATTTCCTCACTTGTAAAATAAAGATAGTAATATTATATCTTATCCAAAATCCATGAGGACAATATGTCTGAGAATTTCTAAATTGTAGGATTTTAGAGTGTTATCATGGTGCATATATCAGGCATTATGAGATACCCCCATGGGGCTCTAGGGCAAATCAAACATGAATTTTTCTGCATTGAAAGGTATTCTGTTGTTTTTCAAGCAACAGAATAGCTTTTAATAGATGACATAAATGTTCAGCCATGTCATCGATGAATAGACATTTACATGTTCAATTGAATAAACTGGCTGCTTTGCTTTGATTAGTCCTACTTGAGTTAATTTAAATATTTCCATTTCTTCTGGTATTCATAGCTCTCTATACATTTTACAGAAGCTGGAGATGGATTTTTAATACTGTTTACCAACTGTACGGTTTTGATGGACACTTTAATCATGCAATACAACTGCAAAATCTACCACTGGGAACTATACAAGTCTTGAACCAAATTGAGAAAAGAAATTACATGAACACAGCCATTTTATGTTGATGTTAACTTGAGAAGAAAAAGAACCAAAAAAGTTCATAACACAATCATTTTTTCAAATAATTTTTCAAGTGTCATAATCTTCCTTAAATTAATACCCCATGTGGTAATTAATGTTTTTTGATCCTCTGTTGTTTTTGTTTTGCTACAAAATAACATTGCTAATTAGTAAACTAACAACTACATCTAAACCTTCTAAAATGATAAAGGACCAACATTCCTCCAAGCTTGCAAACCCTAAATTCCACTGGCAGCTGCCTTGTAGAATTTCATAGGCTTTTCAACATCTAAAGTATCAGAATGGATTATGAGCTATTATTATGTGAGAAAGCTCCTGGGACGTGGGATGGATTCAGTTCTCCTTTAGGCTGGACGACCACCCATCCAGAATGCTAGAAAACAAATTCAAGCACTGAACACAACATTTCTAAATAAACTTAGTCTGGGCAGACTCTTAGAGTGACCCCACAGTCCCCATTTCCTGGTGTTCACTCCCTTGTGGATCCCATCCCTTCAAGTGTGGGCAAGACCTGTGTTTGCTTCTAACTGAAAAATTTGGTAAAGGTAAGTGGATGTCTGTGATTGTATGCACATGATTATGTGCTTATGTTACATAAGATTGTAGTTTCCATCTTGCTGGAGGCTCAGTCTTTTTTACCCCTACCTCTTATCCTTGCTGGCTTTGAGGAAGTAAATGACCATGGTAGGGGATGCCATGCAGCAATGAATATGGGCAGCCTGTAGGAGCTGAGGGCAGCCTCTGGTTGACAGGCAGCAAACAAAGCACACATACACATGTACACACACACACACACACACACACACACTAAGCTAAAGCCCCCAATCCTACCACCTCAAGGAACTGAATTCTACCAATAACATGAGTGAGCTTGGAAGTGGATCTTTCCCCATTTGAACCTAGGGGAGACTGCAGCACCAGCTAACCCCTTGATTGAAGCCTTGTGAGACCCTAAGCAGAAGACTGAGCTTGGACTTCTGACCAATAGAAACTTAGAGATAGTAAATGTGTGTTGGTTTAAGTCACTAAGTTTGTAGTCCTATTGTTACATAGCAATAAAATTAATAAATGTATGGATATTCATACCTTTTTACCTCCTGATTTTTAAAAGTTATAAATAAAAAGCATTATAAGTAATCTAAATAGCCTCACATCTATTCAAGAGAAATTTTGCCACCAGAAGAATTTGGGCAGCAAATAGAGGAAAAGTCTGTTGGTTTTCGGTCTTTTGGGTTTCCAAATTAAGATAAGGGATTGTAGACTTGTACCGTATAACCTTATGAGGTTCCTGGGGGATGGAAGAAAATACTATGTGTTAAGGAGTTTGGAAAAGGATTTAGCGCATCGTAAGTACTCCATAAATATTGGCTATTATTATTATTATTAGAATCAGAGCTCCCGGGGCAGCAACCACTAGCAGGTAAGATCTTATCTGAAGGGCTTCTCCTGTGACTTACAGGGAGACGTTCCATTCTCCTTATGTGTAACATCTGGTCTACTTATTAAGCTGGTAATTTTCCATTGGATACAGCTTTAACAATAGATACTACCCTACTTAGTTTCTGTCTTTCTCTTTTGTGGCTGAGATTTACTATTTTGGGATTGGTTTGTTTGTTTGTTTTGGTCTTACCACAATTACAAGAAAGCATTTTAAAAAATCACTTTAAATTTATTGAATTGGGATCCCTGGGTGGCGCGGCGGTTTGGCACCTGCCTTTGGCCCGGGGCGCGATCCTGGAGACCCGGGATCGAATCCCACATCAGGCTCCCGGTGCATGGAGCCTGCTTCTCCCTCTGCCTGTGTCTCTGCCTCTCTCTCTCTCTCTCTGTGACTATCATAAATAAATAAATAAATAAATAAATAAAATTAAAAAAAATAAAGTTATTGAATTATAATTAATATACAATGTTATATTAGTTTCAGGTGTAAAACATACTGATTGAACAATTCTATGTATCACAAGAAAGCATTTTTATCAGAGCTAGTGCTATGCACCTTGCAGCTGGGCCTTTCTAACACTCTCCAGAGGTGCAAATGAGCATTTGTCAAGAACTGGCACTTGTCCAAAGCTGTGCAAGGGAGGGAGCCCAAGTCTATTTCATACACATAACTGAGGAACAAAAAGAAGGCCAGTGTTGCTGAAGTTTAAGGAAGGAGATCGGACAAAGAGGTAGGCAGAGACTAGATCACTTAGGGCCTTGATGATCATGAGGCATTAGATTTTACAGCTAACTGCATTTGGGAGCCCCTGGAAGTCTTTAAATAAGGACATGACAGTATGATAGGCATTGTTAACAGATCAATTTGGAACCATATATTTGGGGAAAATATCTGCAACACAAAGTAAAGAAGACTAGTATCTATAGTATAAAAAGTACTCCTACAGATCTATATGATAAAAGACAAAAAATGCAATTGGAAAATCAGCAAAATACTTGAATTAGCAGTTCCCCCAAAGAGGAAATCCAAATGGTCAGTAAATGTGTGAAAAATGTTCAATGTCATTAATCAACCAGGGAAATATGTGCTAAAACCACAATAAAATATAAGCCACTAGATTGGTAAAAGTAGAAAAAACCCAAAGAACTTTGACAATAGTAATGCAAATTCATCCTCTTGTGGTCAATGTTAAATCGATGTAACCATTTTGGAAAATAGAAGTTGTACATCTTCATGTTTAATTAATTGGAGTGGGGGGAATGGGAAAGGCATTAGAGGGAAGGGTAGGACAGAGGGAGAGGAGAGAGAGAGACTCTCAAGTAGATTCCATGCTCAGCGTGGACTGTAAGATCATGACCTGACCCCAAACCAAGAGTTGAACACTTAGCCGACTGACCATGTTTATTAAGACAGTCCAATATATACGTACATATGTATATGTATATATTGTGTATATATATATATAAAGATATAGATAAGAGAAAGAGAAATAGATCTTAGAGAAAGTCTTGCACTTTAGCATTAGGAGACACATATCAGAATGTTCATTGTAGCACTAGTAATAACCGAAAATAATCCAAAGTCCAAAAATAGTGTAATCTAATGATACTAGTTACAGTGTATTATATTATGAATTTTATTTTATTTTTTTTATTTATTTCTTTTTTTTAATTTATGATAATCACACAGAGAGAGAGAGAGAGGCAGAGACACAGGCAGAGGGAGAAGCAGGCTCCATGCACCGGGAGCCCGACGTGGGATTCGATCCCGGGTCTCCAGGATCGCGCCCTGGGCCAAAGGCAGGCGCCAAACCGCTGCGCCACCCAGGGATCCCTATTATGAATTTTATACAGAGCTCCAGCTATATCCATCAGGATTCAGCTCATGAACATAATATTGAACAAAACAAAGCAAGTCACAAAATAATACATACAGTGGGATTCCATTTATATAATTTCAAATTGATAAAATGAAACTATATTATTTAGGCATGTATATATCATGTGGTAAAACAGAAGTTAGGCAAGAGAGTGATTTTTTAAAAAAAGGATTGTGTTTATCTCAACAGGAAGGGACATGTGAGCAGGAAGCAGCCTTATATGGTACTAAAAGTGTCCCATTTCTATGAAGCACAAAAGTTTCTAATTTTGATGAAGCTCGATTTATCTATTTCTTTTTCTTTGGTTGCTTGTGCTTTTGGTGTTATACTTAAAAAAATCTTTCCTGGGGCACCTGGATGGCTCAGTCGGTTAAGTGTTCCATTCTTGATTTTGGCTCAGGCCATGATCTCACAGTCCTGAGATGAAGCCTCACATTGGGCTACGCTCAGTGGGGAAACTGGTTCTGATTCTCTCTCTTCTGCCCCTCCACACTCTTGCTCACTCACTCATGCTCTCTCTCAATAAATAAATAAACAAATAAACAAAATTTTAAAATCTTAAAAAAGAGAAATCCTTCCTAGGTCCACAGACACAAGTATTTATAACTTATGTTTTCTTCAAATAGTTTTATAGTTTAAGTTCTTACATTTAGATCTTTAGTCCATTCTGGGCTAATTTTTTGTATATAGTATGAGATAGTCCAACATCATTCTTTTGCAGATAATGTCCTATTTCTAAACCAGTGTTTAGATACATGGAAATTTACTTTACAATATATTGTATATACTCTTCTATGTGTAAAATATGTTTTATAGATTTAGAAATATAAATAGGAAAGAATTACTGGGATACTGTGTGGAGTACCTGTTTGTGGAGAATACATTATAGTGAAATGAAAGACAAATCAGGAACACTAGTTGGAATGTCTTATGGATTTTTGGCCGAAGTAACAGGGTAGATGTGCCATTTACTGAGGCAACAATGAATGCAGAAGGAGCAAGGTTTTGGGGGGAGAAACAAAATTATCTTAAGGATATGTTCAATTTGAGGAACTTTTCAACATCTAAGTGGAGAAGTCAAAAGGCAATCTGATATATGAATCTGGAGTTTAGAGAGAAAAGAGGGTCTACAGGTATATATCTGTGAGTCTCTGGCATACAGCTGTCATAAAGCTATGGAACTGGTTGATATTACATAGAGAGACAGTATAGATACAGGAGGGAAGAGCATCAAGGACTCAGCAGCATAGAGTGGTGGGCAGAGGAAGTGGTGGGTCCTTCCAAGGAGACTGAGAAGGAGCGGCCAGTAAGGAAGCAGAGGTATGTGGTTTCAGGAAATCTTAGAAAAGTGTTTCAAAGAGAAAAGAGTTGTCAAATACTGCTCAGAGATCAACTGTGATTTAGAGAACTAATTATTAGATTTGGCAAAGTGAAGATAGATGGTCAGCAAGTTTGATAAGAGATACTTGTGGAGGAAGCAGGCAAAAGCCTGATTGGCTTTACATAGTGCACTTGGGGAATTGAATACTCAGTGGCCACCATTTAGTTTGTTCACTTTCTTCTTTTCTACATTTTCTTTCAAAAAATAACAGGTGGCACAAATCTTTCCTTATAAAACAGTGTATGGGGGCATCTGGGTGGCTCACTCGGTTAAGCATCTGCCTTTGACTCAGGTCATGATCTCAGAATCCTGGTATCGAGCCTCACATAAGACTCCCTGCTCAGTGGGGAGCCTGCTTCTCCTTTTCCCTCTGCCTCTCCCCCTGCTTGTCCACTCTCTCTCTAATAAATAAATAAAATCTTAAAAAAAAATAAAGCAATGCATGTATTCCTTACTATGTGTAGCTAGCCAGTATCAGAACTGAATCCATTGTACCCTTTCCAGTTCATGTTATGGCTTATAAGTGATTGTCTAAATAAAAAATTTATTCTGAAACACTGGATTTTAGTAATAAAAAGTCCTCTAGTACTTCTCCTTATACCACACATATGCAAGAACTGATTGATTTTCTAGATATTAGCGATCAGTGGCTTCATGCAACTCTAAATAAAATATTTGCTAGCATGAGCACAGAACAGTAATTCCTCTTTCACATTAAATGCCATTGATGTTATACAATGTTAAATAAGTTGACAATGGAATTTTGCCAGTAGCTTGTTTTGCTTTCTCTGAGCATATTTTCTTTCTTTTTTTCTGAGAATATTTTCAATGACTTTCCAGCTAGTTTTTATAAACTGTTTGACAGGGATCCCTGGGTGGCGCAGCGGTTTGGCGCCTGCCTTTGGCCCGGGGCGCGATCCTGGAGACCCGGGATCGAATCCCACGTCGGGCTCCCGGTGCATGGAGCCTGCTTCTCCCTCTGCCTGTGTCTCTGCTTCTCTCTCTCTCACTGTGTGCCTATCATAAATAAATAAAAAATTAAAAAAAAAAAAAAAAATTAAACTGTTTGACAGCAGTGAGAACTACCTCATTTGGTATATAAGGAATACAACTCTGAATAAAATACTGGTAGTTTTGGAGGCACCTGGGTGGCTTAGTGGTTGAGCATCTACCTTTGGCTTGGGTCGTAATCCCAGGGTCCTTGGATCCAGTCCTGCATCAGGCTCCCCAAAGGGAGCCTGCTTTTTCCTCTGCCTCTGTCTCTGCCTCTCTCTCTGTGTTTCTCAGGAATAAAGAAATGAAATCTTAAAAAAAATATATTGGTAGTTTTGGTCTCATTCTGACTTTAGCAAAAATAATTATTTAATTATGTACTATATTGTTTTGTTTTAGTAATGAAAATTTTAACTGGTTTACTGGAGTCCACAGTGTTATGTTAGAAATTGAAATCAAAGCATCAATTTTTTGCCAAAACTTGACAGTTTCTTAGAAGATAGCACAGTGTGAAAAAAGATAACTACATTGCTAATTTTCAGATATTTACCATACACTTCTATATATATATATTTTTTACTTGTTTCTCTGAAATTACCACATTTGCCTCTTATATAAAAGTGGGGGTCCTGTTCATTTTTTATATTTATGACATTTTGAATTTTAATATTTACATTACAATTTTCATCATTATATTTTTGCCTGAGTCCTTCCAAAATTCTTGATAGCATTTCTTTAAACATTGGAGATATAAGACCACACAATAGGAATGACACAAAGTATTGTGAAACTATTTGAAGTCAGGATGAACTATACCTGGTAATTGAATATTAGTGGAGACAGATTTCCAAATACAGTTTTTATAGTTCATGTGATATTTTCAAAAATGATATTATCACAGGGAATGTAGCAGGACTTACTGTTTGAAGACAGTAAAGTTAGCATTTTTCCTACTATTTATTTATTTATTTACATTTTGTTTATTTATTTTGAGAGAGAGAGTGCACAAGCATGAGCAGGGGGGAGGGGCAGAGGTAGAAGCAGACTCCCCACTGAGCAGGGAGCCCGATGAGGACTCAATCCCAAGACCCCTGAGATCATGACCTGAGCTGAAGGCAGTTGCTTACCTGACTGAGCCACCCAGATGCTTGTGTTTTTCATTTTAAAGGCTAAATCACCCAAAAGTAAAGAGCAAAGTAAGAAAAGCCAGGAGACAAATCCTTAAGTTACAAAATAAGGGGATGGTAGTGAGAGAATGAGAGGATGTTGAGAGTGAAGATTTTAGAAAGATCTCAGTGGATTTAGAGTTTCAGATTGGATTGGGGTCAGGGTTAGGGTTAAACAGCAAAATATATTGCTTAAAAGTTAGGGACATAGCTTAAATCTCTTGCATGAGCCTAAATATCTCATTTCAAAGGCAGGAATGCAATTCACAGGTAGGCTGCAAGAATTTCCCTACATCCAAGAAGCAGAGAAAGTGTAGCAACATATGTATCACAGGGAGGAGTTGTAGTTGCAAAAAACAGTCTGCATCTGTAACAGTGGGGGAGAACAGAGACTGCATTGTCAACATCCCTGTGATGGCCTATCTCCATTGGCTGGGGGAAAAATCAAACTGACATACAGAATAGTGGGTCATAAGCAAGATTCCTGTTGGCTTGGAAAACAGTAGATAGCCAGAGTAACAGGAAGCCGTCTTGCTGCAAGAAGCCAGGAAGAGCAGTGTTGGTCTGAGGAAGTATTCCTATAGCAACAAAATTATTGTGAACACCAACCCTTGGAAGGGCAGCTATCTGGACAAGCTGAACCTGGGACACTCAAAACGAAAGCCACAAAGAAAACAAAGGGGTCTTAGTTACTGACAGAAATAGAAACAAACATTGTCCAGAGGAGAGCTCTCCAAGTTTGGTTCAGAAGACTACCGACCTATTATGATTAAGCAAGAAGGCTATGATTAAGCAATGAACTCAGAAACAAGATTGCCAAACACACAAGAAGGCGATGACCATGAGTGAGAGTCAGCAGAAACAAACAACAGATTTAGGTTCCCTAAAAATTTAAATTATTGGAATCATAATTATATACATACAACGTAAAACAGCTGTGTATGAACTGTTTAAATAAAGCCTGCAATGCAACGTGACCATTCTAATAGAAACATCTAGGAATTTTCAGAGACATTTTGAGAACAATCTAAAAGAAACCAGAAATAAAAAATAACAATTGCTGTAGCAAAACCAAACAAACAGACAAACAACTGTGAAGGGATTAACTAGATTAGATAACTCAATTGAGAATTTGCAAACCAGAAGATATAGCTGGAGAACTGATCTAGAATGTAGTAAAGAAAAGCAAGAAAATGAAAAATAAGAAAAAAAAGGTTAAAAAATATGGAAGACAGAATGACAAGATCTAACAGAGTTCCACATAAAAAGAATAATGAGAAAGGAGAAGCAATATATACAGAGATAATGGCTGTGAATTTTCTAGAACTGATGAAAAAGCATAAATCCATAGATCTTAAAAGAAGAAAAAAATAATGGGACAGGGAAAAATTTAAAAATTATAATTCAAGAAAAAAATCATAGAAATAAAGAGACTCAAATCTGAAAATATAAAAAGGCAAATATGATTTATTTTTTAAAGATTTATTTATTTATTTATTTATTTATTTGTCATAGAGAGAGAGGCAGAGACACAGGCGGAGGGAGAAGCAGGCTCTGTGCCAAGAGCCCGACGTGGGACTCGATCGTGGGACTCCAGGATCGCGCCCTGGGCCAAAGACAGGCGCCAAACCGCTGAGCCACCCAGGGATCCCCAAAGCAAAATTATTTTACAAAATAGTTGCCACATGGTCAACACCAATGTATGTCCTCATAAAATTACTAAACTGCAAAAATTGGCATTCTTTGGAAGTTAAAGAAAATAAATCACTTATAATGAGAAAAAGAGGCTGATTTCAGATTTCTTCACAATATTCATTCCTGTAAGACATTGTAGTTAGAGGAGTACAAAGTCAAGGAAAGAGGTGTGACCTGTAATTGCATAGCCAAAGTGTTGGGTAAGTAAAAAGGCAAAGATTTCTGAAAACACAAGATCCTAGGGATAATATTTCCATTAACTTATTTGATGATTCTGCCAGTGGACAAATTTTATCAAACAATAGAGGACTTGAAAGCATAAGGTAGATAGCTTTATTTATTTATTTTTATTTATTTATTTTTAAAAATATTTTATTTATTCATGAGAGACAGAGAGAGAGAGAGAGAGAGAGAGGCAGAGACAGAGGCAGAGGGAGAAGCAGGCTCCATGCAGGGAGCCCAACGTGGAAGTCGATCCCGGGTCTCCAGGATCACACCCTGGCCTAAAGGCGCTAAACCACTAAGCCACCCAGGCTGCCCGGTAGATAGCTTTAAGGACTGCTGACAAATAGGATTAAAATGAAAACAAATATGGGCATTATTTTTACTAAACAGAAAGCTAAATATTAAGAGATAATATAATTAACTAAAATGAGGAAGTTGTGAAGAGAAAGGGGAGTTAGAAGGATGAAGCAAGCTACTAATTTAATTATTGCGTAGAATAGGGCACTTATAATCCTATTTTTGTAGTTTCTGGAAAATCCATTTTATCTAGAATTTCCAAATTATTGCATCAAGTATATTTGTGCTTTTTTTCTAAATTAACTTAAAACTTTTAAAAAATATTTTTTATATTTTGCTTATTTAATAAGCAAAAATCACCAGCAACAAAATTATAATCCAAATATCAATAAAGTTTTAGAAATCAAAGTGTCTTTCAAATTCTTCTGGTGTCAAAACAAAAATGTGAGTCTGGACATTCGCAAGGTAAGAGTTTATTAAGGGGAACTACTGCAATAGGGAAATACTCAAAACCTAAGCCAGAAACAACTCTGAGAAGAAATGGGCAAGTAAAACTTTTATATGCAGACACCATGGGACAGATGGCTGTGCAAAGAGGAAGGGGTATACTAGAATTGCAAGGCCGGGGGGAGGGGGTCTTGAACTTAATGAACTGTGTCAAATATTGTAAAAGCAGGAAGATCAAGGCATGAAATTTTAGTTGGTGGTTAGGCATATGGGCGGAGTTGGGGTTTGAGATGGAACAAACAAGTTACAGCACAGCAAGTTTGCACAAAGTTCAGGGTCAAGCCGTCCCTTAGCAAACTAAAGTTATGTCAAACATTAAGTTTGACCAGTTTTGTCATTGGCTATCAGTGCCTACTTGAATGATTTGGTTTTTAAGCAGATATAAATTGCATGCATTTCAGGGCATGCTGACACAAACATATCCTGGGATAATGTTCTATAAATATTGCAAATTAGGACTTACCTACAGGTGAATAAATTACAAAGCAGCTAGAAAATTTCACATTAACTAGTAAAAAAGAATGAAAACAAATGAAGTAAAAATCCAAATGAAATTAAACAAAGATCAAAATACATCTAAGGAAACAGAAGAGATTAAAAAGATAAAAGTAGGGCAGCCCAGGTGGCTCAGTGGTTTAGCACCTGCCTTCGGCCCAGGGAGACCTGGGATGGATTCCCACGTCGAGCTCCTTATATGGAGCCTGCTTCTCTTCTCTCTATGCCTGTGTCTCTGCCTCTCTCTCTCTCTCTCTCTCTCTCTGTGTGTCTCTCATGAATAAATAAATAAAAGTTTTAGAAAAAAAAGATAAAAGTAGAGAGTACTTAATTATAAAATTAAAAATGGCAGAATTAACCCAAAAGCTGGTTGCTTAGGAAAGAAAAAGTTTTAAGTAAGTTAATTAAGAAAAAAAGCACAAATATACTTGATGCAATAATTTGGAAATTCTAGATAAAATGGATTTTCAGAAGCTACAATATACCAAAACTGATCTGAAAAGAAACTGAAAGTCTAAACAAATCAATTACTGTAAAAGAAAATATAAAGAGCTATCCCACACATAAAAAAGCAATTTTTATAGGTTGTTATGTTGTGACTTAAGGAACAGATAATTCCAAAATTATTCAAGCTATTTCAGCACATAAAGAAAGAAACCTTCTAAATTCTTTATACAAAGCAAGAATAATTTTGATACTAAATCTGACAAAGAGTGTAGGGGAAAGAAATGCCCATTAATTTCACTTATAAATATTGATGAAATAATACTAAATAAAATATTAGGAAAAGGAAGCTGGCAATATCTTAAAAGAATAACATGACAAAATGGGATTTATTTCAGGAATATAAAGGTGATTAAATATTAGGACATATATTTTATGGATAGATATGAAGAAGATCAACTCTACAGACTTTGAAACAGAATTTGATGGAAATTTAAAATCTATTTTTGAGTCAAAGATGTTTATAAAAGAATAAGAATAGAATATGCTACCTTAAATAAATCTATTTTAACTCCCAAGCCAGCTTATGTTCAAAAAGAAAATATTAGAAGCATTCTCATTAACAAAAGTTAAAAAAAAATGATCACTACTGTTTTCACTAACATTTTCTTAGCTAATGCAGTTATCTTATAATTTGGGGATAAATTAGAAGTTAAAAAATACTGGATATAAATATGTTTGCTTCCATTACTTCCATTCAACATTGTACTAGAGGTTCCAGCCAAGGCAATTAGGCAAGAAAATGAAATACAAGGCATCTAGATTAAAAAGGAAGTAAAACTATTTCTCTTTGCAGATGACATAATTCCAAAATCTCCAGGATTTTCTATATATATAAGCCCACAAATCAATTAGGGCTAATAAGCCAGTTTAGCAATATTGCAAATATTTACAGGATCAATATACAAAAATAGTTGTATTTCCACACATTAGTAATTATAATCCAAAACTGAAGAAAACAATTCCATTTACAATAGTAGTAGAAAGAATAAAATACTTAAATTTAACAAAAGAAGTGGATGACTCCTAGTGAAAAAATAAAACACCATTAAAAGGAATTAAAGAAGACTGGAATTGAAAGATACCCATGCTTATAGATTGGAATACCTAATATTGTTAAGATGACAATACTCCTTCAAATTAATCTGCCGATTCCATAAAATCTTGTCAAAATTCTAATTGCCTTTTTGTAGAAATGGAAAAGCTGGCCCTCAAGTTAACAGAGAATTGCAAGGGTCCCTGAAGAGCTAAAACAATCTTTAAAAAAAAAAAAAGCACAATATTCCAGTTATAAAATATATAGATTCAAGGATATAATATACAGCACAGAGAATATAGTTGATAATACTGTTACAATTTTGTATGGTGACAGACTTATTGAGACTATTTCACAATGCATATAAATATCAAGTCATTATGTTATATACTTGAAACTAATACAATATTTTATGTCAATTATGTTTTAATAAAGACTATGTCAGATGTACATCAACAGGAAAAACCCCCAAAAGTTTAAAGTTAGAACACACAATTCCTCATTTCCAAGTTACTTCAAAGCTAGAGTATTCAAGACTATGTGGTACTGGCATAGGATAGACATGTAGATGAATGGAATGAACTGAGAGTCCAGAAAAAAAAACCATATACTTATGATAAAATGATTTTCAGTAAGGCTGTCGAGACAATTCAACGTGGGGGGAGGGTGGGAGTAATAGTCTCTAATGAATAGTTCTGGGGAAATTGGAATTTACAAACAAATTTATTTTTTTATTTTTTAAAGATTTTATTTATTTATTCATGAGAAACAGAGAGGAAGAGGCAGAGACACAGGCAGAGGGAGAAGCCGGCTCTCCACAGGAGCCAGATGGGGGACTTGATGCCATGACTTGATGGTATGCTAAAATACCAAACTAAACCATGTAAAATATGTTTCAAAGATCCCAGCAACCCCATGGTAACAGGTTAAAATAGGCTTATTATAACACCTCTATGCCTAAGTTTACATCTGAAAAGATATACATAAAATTGTTATTAGCAATTACCCCTGTTGGGTGAGATTGGTAGGAAGGAGATCAAGGACTTGTATTTTAAAAAATATTTTATTTTATTTAATTTTTAAAATTTTTTTATTTATTTATGATAGTCACAGAGAGAGAGAGGCAGAGACACAGGCAGAAGGAGAAGCAGGCTCCATGCACTGGGAGCCCGATTTGGGATTTGATCCCGGGTCTCCAGGATCACGCCCTGGGCCAAAGGCAGGCGCCAAACCACTGCGCCACCCAGGGATCCCTTAAAAAATATTTAAAAAATGAAGATGGTGGAATCATGAGTGATTTTTATTTAGTTTTAGAGTTTTTGTTTTTCAAATATAAATATAGGAACAAATCAAGAATTTTAAGGAACCATATAAATTTATTTCTTTACATAATCAAAAAACTCTCATATACTGCTTTCCCAACTCCTTTACTTAACAGTTGGTAGGAAAACCTGGCACTTTGTGTCTTCCTTGACCCTTGTAAAATTAAGAACGAGTTTCTTCTAAGAAGAACGTACAGTGTATCAAAGGATGAGGTCATCGTCCAAAATGTGAAACCTAGAAATTTATTGCTTACTTAGGTAAGGGAAAGCTATACTGATCAGACACAGTCTCACTGAGCAGAACAAATAGAAGTTCTATGGAAAGTATTATTTGGGGACATATTGGCTACTGAGGCAGGAGTAGTTGAAAAATCAGCCTTAGAAACACGGGTTATAGAAGTGTGTTTTCTGTTCCTGAGGCATGTTTACTGGAATAAGTTGTCACTGATCAGTTAAATGGGTTTAATAAAACCAGATTGAAAATATCATGGCTATAAAAACATCAATCTTTTCATAGTATCCTTGGTTTTTTTTTTCTTCTTAAAAAAATAAGTTATACCTCTTTTTTGCTTGCCCTTGATTTGAAAACTAGAGGTTTAAAAGGTGTAAAAGTAAAAATGCTTGCCCTTGATTTGAAAACTAGAGGTGTCTTGCACTGAAAGGAAACCATTTCCTTGCTTGCCCTTGATTTGAAAACTAGAGGTGTCTTGCACTGAAAGGAAACCATTTCCTTGCTTGCCCTTGATTTGAAAACTAGAGGTGTCTTGCACTGAATTTTTTTTTTGCTTGCCCTTGATTTGAAAACTAGAGGTGTCTTGCACTGAAAGGAAACCATTTCCTTAGACTAATCATAATTTGTTATTAAAAGGTCTTAGTGTATTGTATTCATTTTCTATTGCTGCTGTTAAAGATTACTACAAATTTAGTGGTTTAAACAACACCAATGTATTGTTTTATATTTGGGTAGGTTAGAGTCTGACAGGGGGTGCCTGGGTGGCTCAGTTGGTTAAGCATTGGCCTTTCACTCAGGTCATGATCCCAGGGTTCTGCTGGGCAGGGAGTCTGCTTCTCCCTCTCCCTACTCCCTCCCCCTGCTTGTGCTTCTCTCTCAAATAAATAAATAAATAAATAAATAAATAAACTTAAAAAAAAAAAGAAAAAGGAGAAGAAGCCTGACACAGGCCTCACTAGGCTAAAATTAAGGTGTTGGAAGGGCTGCATTCCTTCTGGAGGCTCTGGAGAAGAATCTGTTTCTTTTTCCAGCTTCTAGGGGTTGCCTACATTCCTTGCCTCGTAGCCTCCTTCTTCCTCCTTCAAAGCCAGCCACACAGCATTCTTCTGACTCTGGTTCTGTTGTCACATCTTTCTCTGATCCTTCTCTCTGCCTCCCTCTTTCCCTTATAAGGACTTTTATGATCATGTTGGGTGCAGCTGGATAATCCAGGACACTCCACAGATCTGGTGATAGGAGGTCCAAGACTTGTATGCTAGATCAACAGTGCCATCAACTGACCCCTTCTGTCTTGCTGTATGCATCCTTAGCAATGACTAAGCCTTGAGCATTGTGCACGTGTTCCAGGCAAGAAAAATGAAGTAGAAGAGGCAGTACCGGAAAAATTCAGTTGGCATTTCATTTGCCAGAACTGAGTCTTGGGGGCCGGGCCGCCTCTAACTGCAGGGTAGTCTGAGAAGTTTAAGTTAGCTTCCCTGCATCTCTGAAAAGGGAAGGAAAAGGGAAATAAGTGTGGAAATGAGTGATAGATATGCTAACCTACAGAAAGACAAGAGCTAAGTGATCTTAACAAAGAACTTTGTCTAGTTGCTGAAGAGCAGGAACCAGGTGCTGGAATTCTAGTGGACCACTTGCTACGCACGTTATATGACACCTGGTGACAGGTGAGGTGCAGCTTCTCTCCTCCACTCAACAGGGCTCAGTCACAAGAGATGAGGTTGAACCCGGGACAGACAACTTCATGCTGGGGCAGCCCCCCCTTCTATTCCCTACCTGTGTATAATCCCATGCTTGCTCTTCAGGAGTAAATGCCAAGTCGCATGCTTCCCGGTGCAGCTGTAACTCATTAGTCAGAGATTTCACAATGAATGCTTCTGTAAGCCAGGTGCAATCTGACCTGCCAACATTCCACATTTATCTTACTTTGCTACATTCTGGAGAGCAGAGTGGCACGAAGGCAAATCTAAGATCATATCCCCAGGGTCCCCCCGTCTGATGTATGAGGTCATGCCCTCTGAAAACCCTTTTCTTGTAGGAAACGGGTACCTAAGAAGTATTGTCCCTTTCTTCCTCTTGAGGTCAGAACCAGTTGAAAGAGATACAGTATCAGACAAATGAAGGTCAAACTGTCCTTAGTAACACTGACTAGAAGACATGGCCAAGTGGGCGCTGTCATACTTTCCTGAGATTTGTCCAGGAGTTACTGGTACTGTTGAACAACACAGCTTCCCTGTAGAATACAGGCCTGTGAGGGGAAAGCTGATGCACTCTCTGCAAAACACAGATCTAGAAATGGTGGGGGAAGGGTGAGCTGTTTATTCTCCTCAACTCACCTGTCCAGCTAGGCTCCCCTATTCCCCTGGGGAGGAGTAAATGAAGGGCAGAGAGAGACTTAGTGATTCTCAGCTTTCCAGGAAGTTTGAGGTCACCCAGGGAACAAATGAACAATCAGGTTAGAGAATCATTTTGGTCCAGCTTAAATTACTGCATATGGAAACACAAGGGGTAGGGGTGACGTTTTCCCCCAAAGCTGTACCTTGACTGTATCAGTGTCAGTACCTTGGTTGTGATATTGTACTATAGTTTTGCAAAATGTTATCACAGGAGAAAGCCAGATAAAGGCTACGTGGGATTTCTCTGTATTATTTCTTACAATTGTGTGTATATCTATCATTACCTCAAAATAAAGTTTAATTAAGAAGAAAAGCAGCACAAACAAAATGCACTTTCCTAGCTTTGGGGACAGGTGAGTTCAATATAAAGCAAACAAAGACACCTGCTTTCAATTTCTTTTTATCAGTAGGACTATCTTTAGGTACCTAAAAGCTATTGCCTCTAGGCTTGTGTTTAACACTGTGTTTGAGAGAATTACCTGGAGTCATAAAACAGTTCTTTGGGGAAAGGTGTGGTTAGAAAAATAAATTCATTCATAAGATATTCTTCAGACATTCTTTACTTAGCTTGTAAATACCATTGGCCAATATAGTTTTCATTGTTCCTTTGTTCAACACAAAGCCATAAAGTCTCTGGAGCAGATTTTATATTTAAGATGGCTATGGCAATCAACGGTCTTCCTCCTTAAGTTTTCAATAATCACATAATTAGCGTGCTTCTGGCTCTCTCAGAAACTAAAACACAACTGAACTTTATTTGTTCTTTCATGACCCTCATGACATACCTCAGCTTCTCAGGACATGTCTCTCACTTGGTTTACATCACAAAATTTCTGGCATCATCTCAGAAGACTCCCAGAAATGCCTGTTTTACCACTCTGTCCCTCCAGTTCTCCTAGTTTTGAAGGCCTCTTCTGGTTTCACTTTCATCCCTAGCTTGGAGGCCCCACTGTCCATTGTTATTTGCAGCCTGCAAAACTCTCTCATATTCTTACTCTTCTGTTCCACTTTTACTGTAACCCTTTGACCAACAGCATACCTTCTCCATTCTTATTAGGAGGCAACTTGACAAAGAACGTACCATATTAGGTTTTACTTGGGACAAATATAGATTCGGATCTCAATTCTGCTCCTTTATCTTCAGTGGACCTTTATTAATTTTTGCTCACCATCATTCAACCCCTTTTCTTTTGACAACAGCACTACAGTTCTCCTTTAGTGAATTACCTGTCCAACCCTCCAGGCTTGTTGGCAGCTCTCCTAAACTAAACATATGACCCTTGCTAAGGCAAACAGTTTCTCTCTAGAACTGGACTCTGGAATGGAGTGACTCGAAGACATTAAGTGATTTACATAGGCATCTATCTCTTTCTACAACTGAGATCTGTGAAAATGTTTTGTCCTTCAGATACTGGTTGATTAGCCCTCCCTTTGTTCTAATAGCTTTCACCTATCCTTCCAATGAAATTCCCTTTATCTTTTATTAGCCAGAGCAATTTTCTGTTGTTTGCAACCACAAGACCCTAACGAACTAGCTGTGAAGGTTATATTAGTGACTTAAATTCTGTATAATCAAGAAAAATTACATTTACATATATAGATGTCATGCATTAAATATGAAAATAAACTTAGTGATTCTGGCCTGCAAAAGCGACAATAAATCCATGACCTCGAAACTAGGTGACCCTACCACAAAGCTTGACAATCTTTTTATTTGTTCTGGGCCATCTGCTTCTACAAAATTCCCTCAGCAGATTTTACAAACATTTACAATTTTCTTCAAGCTGCCCATTTAACCTCTCCCTCAATCTCAACAGCTTGTCTTAAGCATAACAGGAAAATGTCAAGGAAACAGAGGTACCAGGTTTGCAGAACCTTGGAAAGTTTTATTGATCTTGTGATTCATGCCGGTGTCATGATATCTCAAACCTAGCTCAAGAGAATAAACTTTTGAAAAAAACATATATAATCAAAGCCATCCTAAATTTGCAACATTGATTACAACAATGGTAAGAGTCTCTTTATACCATTACCTACATCCTATAATAAGTGTTTATAATAGTCAGAATAATTCAATTGATTCTTCTTGCATATATGTACCAGTATAATATGCAGTTAGACTGGGCAGATGGATGGAGTGAGGTTGTATTCTTTTCTGCTGCTGAAATTCTTCCTCCTAATTTGATGATGTTGGACTTGAAGGTCATATATGGTAACTTCTCTTCTTACTGCAGGCTTCTGGTATGATGTGAAGTCAGTACTATTTGCTCTTTGAACAACTGTCAGGATCAGAATGCTTCTGGTTTGTCCCAGTACTAGAGATGCTATTTGAAATTTTGTGTGCCTTCTTCCTAGTCAATCATCAGAACATCAAGATTACATGTGGCTACAAATAATTAATGTGGTAAAGGATGCAAATTATGTCTTTTTTTGTTGAAGTATAATTACCATACAGTGCTATATGAGCTTCAGGTATACAATATAATGGCTCAACAATTCCATACATTTGTTAGTGCTCATCAAGCTAAGTGGTACTTGCAATCCCCTTTGTCTATTTCACCTTGAATTATGTCTTAATTATGAGTCTATAAAGCATTCTCAAAATGACAAAAATACAAGCATATCCGTATAAACACCAGCCATAAATGTATGCAATCCCAATGAATAGAAAGCACTATGAGATGAAGAAAACTTGACTAATTTGCAAAGGTGGTTTCAGGGTATCTAGAACCAAACCTTGTGCCTTTCTCATTGGTTTCTAAAAAGACTCTTTTTATATATTTTTTTCTTTCCCTACCTCCCCCCTCACTTTGCCCTTCCCTTCTCTTCCTTTTCCTTCCTTCCTTCCTTTCTTCTTCTCTGCCTTTTCTCCATTAATAATCTAGGACTAGCATTAAATTTGTTAGACATAACATTTTCTGGGAACATATGTTTCAGATTTTCTCTCCTTTTAACATTTCATTTTATTTTACAATTTCCTCCCCACACTACTGATGTTTAGATATTTTTCCCTAGATGAAACATGAGTTTTTCTTGTGATCCCTAATCAGTTTTATATGTTAGAAGAGCAGTAGCTATTTCTGGCAGTCTCTGACTAAATGGGCTTGAAGTACAGAGATGGTTTCATTAGCCTTAGAATGAGGCTCTGGAGACTCCAAGATGTGGAGAAATTCTGGGTGCTCAGTCTCAATGCCAGTGATTTCAGCTTTGCATAGTGGCAGTATCGTAACCAATGAGGTTAATCTGAGGCATGATTATTGCTAATTGAAAACTTTTCTCAAAAAAAAAAAAAAAAAAAAGAAAAAGAAAACTTTTCTCAATGCCAGTGATTTCATTGGCAAAATAAGGTTTGTGGCTTGAATACAAGGAAACACCTGCCTACCTGACTTCTAGCTTTGCTCCTGAGAAGGGGAACATACCAACAAGGAAATGTTAAAAGTTTCTGATCGAGTAGGTATATGAACAGCAGGCTGCTGCCCAGTGCCCTTTACTGGGCATCACGATGTTACTGATCATAAGCTCTTGTTCATAGTACATAGTATGGTGGAAGTGCGAAGACAGCAGGACTAGCTGTAGTAGCAATAGCCGTGTCTGTGCTAAGAACACACTGTGGGGTATGACTCAGAACGTGGTCTCATGACAATAATTTAGGAGATGTGTAGGTCTGAAACCCTGAGCATTCCAGGGAGAGGTTGGTTGAACAATTTGTCTAGGAGAACAGAATGTGGCACGATTCTGGGAGTCTTGGCACAGCCACCATGAAGTATCTGAAAGAGGTGCTGACAGATAGGAGGTGACTATGAGGCTGGGTGTAGCTCTTGCTTTTAGTAATCTCTGCATAAACTGATGATGAGAGTAGGCAGTCTGCTCTTCTTAATGTTGAACTAAAATGGTGAATATTGACTTGGTGGATATATTGGTGGATTCTTCTAGGAAGAGAGGGAAGCCTTCTTCTGAGATCACACTTCATTATGCCTTTGCACAAGAGTTTGTTACCAAATGGATAAAACTCTTTTTGGAGATAAAGTTTCCTTTAGAGTATCTTTTTTTTTTTTTTTAATTTCCCCTCCCAATTAGAAATTCTGGAATAGAAAAAAATACAAGGACAGTGTTCAGAATAATAAGAAAAAAGAAGTGAGGGTTGAATTGTGAAGAATACCAATACTTACTTAAAGGAAGAAGATCAACAATGGAAGCTGAGAAATAGTCATAAAAAGGTTAGGACAAAAGCCAAGGAAGAATGGTGTCACAGTGGCCCAGGGATATGAGATTCATGAAAAGAAACGCTGCAGAGATTAAGTAAGTGCTGAAAATGTATTGGAATTTTACACCAAGAGCTCCTTGCAATGTTCCAGTGACCTGGGGATCACAGTTCCACTGGAAAAGTTTGGGTGCAGGTCAAATTGCTGTGGGACAAAGAAATAGAAGGTGAAGAAGCAGAAGTGTGCATGGACTTCTCTTTTAGGAGTTCAACCGTGGAGACAGAGTGGGTAACTAGAGCCAAAGTAGGAAGAGCAGTTCAGGAAGGGTTTTGTGTTTTCTTTTTCCCCCAAGATGATTAGAAGTGAAGCTTCAGAGTATAATTTCAGAGTGCCTGGAACCAAGATAGGGGGGGATCTAGCAAGGAGGAAGTAGTTTAAGTTGACAGAGCAAAAGGGTGATGGGCGCGGAAGAAGATAGTAAAGGATACAAGGGAAGGATGACAGCCAGGCTCCAAGATGTCCCCTAGTGAGCCCTGCTTCCGGGTATTCACACCCTTGGGACATCTCCCATGTCATACCAGGGTGGTCTTCGTGATTGACTGAATACAATAAAAGTGATGCTATGTCGCTTCTGAGAAGAGGTCATAAAAGACACTGTAGCTTTCATCTTGGTGTCTTCTCTCTCTCTCTCTCTCTCTCTCTCTCTCTCTCTCATCATTGATTCTGGGGGAAACCAGCTGTCACTTCATAAGCAATCTTATGGAGAGGCACATCTGGTGAGAGGCTGAGACTTCTTGCCAACAACCAGGTGACGAACTGGCAAGGGGATCCTCTAGCTCAGGTAAGCCTTCATATGACTGCAGCCTGGCTGACATCTTGGCTGTAACCTCAGGAGACAGTCTAAGGCAGAAACACTCAGCTAAGCTGCTCCCAGATTCCTCACCATTTGGAATGGTGTGAGATAATAAATGTTTATCGTTTGAAACTGCCAAGTCTCAAGTAATTTGCTATGTAGTGTAAGGGAGGGAAAAGTGTTCCTCAAACCTGTGAAGGTTCCTGGCTTAGTCTGAAAATTAAACCGACAAAGACAGATTAGTAAAAGAGAAACATACAAATTTAATACAAGTTTTATGGGACACAGGAACCTTCATAGGGTAATGAAGACCCAAAGAAACAGTTAGACCTGAATACTTTTATGCTAGGTTTGAAGAGAGGATTGTTATGGAGGAGTATGAGAGATTATGAGGTAATTATAGTAACAAACTCAACAAGGCAGTTTGTTTGGATTCTTCTTGATGTCCTTTTGTCATGGAGATAATGATGCTCTTTCCACCATGTATAGGGAGGGCACCTCGTCCATGAGAGTTTTATGACCCGATTCAAGGCAGAAGTGTAGGAGGAAGGTCAGAGTGATCTTCCTGCTTCTACTTGTTTTCTCAAACTCCTTCAGTTAAAATATTCATATTTTGGGATAGCGTGTTCTGAACCCCATCAGCATAAATAGATAAATAATACAGGAGGGAGTACCTTTGGGCAGGAGGGATATTCTGTTTCCTTTGAGAAGTTATCAAGTCATCATTTTTACAAGTTCTTGTTCTTTAAGTTTATTCTTTATTATTAAAAAATTTCAAATATTAATTTACAACCAGGCTTTAATCATCTTTATTGCTCAGTAAAACCCCCATGAATCTACTTTTTGTAACATCCCACTCGAAGTTATCTATAATACCTCTTAGCTGATATCCATTTAATGATTCATTTGATAACTACTTATTATGTGACAATAAACTTTAGAAAAAGCAGTGTGCTTTTAAAGTGATTAGTACAGTGACAGATGAGCTATTTGCTAGTATATCCAAATTATCCACCCATATTGAACAAAGCAGTGTGGGTGTTAAGCATAAAAGCATGAACAAATGTCCAAATAGTATATGTGAGAAGTTAATAATCCAGGTAGAAAAAAAATGACACAAAGAACCCATGCATGCATGAAGAACAATTTGAGAATGTATCAAATCAAAGTGGTGTTCAAAGCAAAAATCATGTAATCATGTTTGCATGACGAACAGTAGAGTATCAGTTAAGACAAGTGATACTCTTGATCACAGAACAATGAGAAATTCTTCCAGCAAGTAGGTGTAACTGCCAAATGGTATCATATAAAAGACGTATGAAGGGAAAGCTAATTTGGGGGATATAACCAGGTGGAACTGAAGCTGATTCTTGCAGTTATGCCTCAGGTCATCCAAGAGAGTTGTACCCCCTTTCTAACCGTTTATGATAAGTACAAGATTCATGCATAAAAAATTATTCTTTTGGTGGGTGTGACTTACTGCGTAATAAACTTGTGAATTTTCAATCATTTCCATTATTTATCTCAGAACTTTACTCTTGTATTCATTTAGGAAGGACTTATATGCAAACCATTGTGCAACGTTTAAAATGCCAAATATGTCTCAAAGAAATGAAAGACAGTGTTTTTCTTTTTCCTTAACAAGTTTTGTTTTTAGGGTGGTGGTGGTGGTGGTGTGTGTGTGTGTGTGTGTGTGTGTGTGTGTTTAATCACTATCTCATCTCCTTTGCTGTATTTTGGGTTTCATTAGGTTAGAGTAGGCTGGACCATAGTGAGAGGTCATGGGCCTGGGCAAAGGTGCAAGATTAATAGGCCCCACTGTCAGTACAGAGAAGGGTCTAAGGAGATGGACATAATTTTCATGGTTTCCCATTAATACTCTGTAGGAAAAATTACAGTACTTAGAAATGGAAGACTTTGAATTCTGATTTTACCAATTTAGTAGCTGTGTGTGATACTGAGCAAAAGACTCACCTCTCTGAGTCTCAATGTCTCCTCCACAAAGTAGAGCTAAAAAAACCCTCTGCCATTATTACATTCTATTTTTTTCTTAAAAGTCAAATGAGCCTTGTATCAAATATATGTGAAACTATTTTTAAAGCTATAAACATTTTTATTGCCGTTTCTATTATCATTTCGTCTTACCTTGAACTTTTATGTTCTTGGCAAAAGCTCAGATGGTCTTTAAGTCTTGAGGGCAATGTGAGAAAGACTCATGGCTAATGCTGAAAAAAGAAAACAAACCCATTGTTTTTTAAACAAAATTATTAACACATTTGAAATTAATTTTTGAGTCAAAAATAATGCCTAAAAAAAAATAATGCCTAAAACAAGTCTATATTACTGGAAAATATCAAATATATCTTTGGGATTGCAAAGACTTTATATTTCACACCCTAGAACAAGATCTTTTTTCCCAACACCAGGAAGCTAAAGTAGGGGTTTCTGGCTGGCTCAGTCAGTTATGCATCAGACTTCTGATCTCAGGATCCTGAGTTCAAGCCCTGCATTTGGCTCCACCATGGATGAAGCCTACTTAAAAAACAAACAAACAAACAAACAAACAAACAAACAAACAACTAACCTATTAGCATTTGCTTTTGCAAATAGTTGAAACAAACAAACAAGAAAACCAATGGAGACTTAATATATTGATTATGTAGGGATGCCTGGGTGGGTCAGTGGTTGAGTGTCTGCCTTTGGCTCAGGGCATGATCCTGAGGTCCTGGGATTGAGTCCCACTTTGAGTTCCTCCTGGGGAGACTGCTTTTTCCTCTGCCTAGGTCTCTGTCTCTCTCTCTATGTCTCTCATGAATAAATAAAATCTTTAAAAATATATATACATATAGATATATAGATTATATGAAAGGTAAGTACCTTGGGATATTAAAACACTTGATTTTTCTAATTATAAACATAACACATTTATTGTGGAAAATTTGGAAACTGCATGTAAATATAAAGAAGAGAATTATTAGAACTCATAATCACATTACTCAAAAACAGTCACTGTTAACATTTTTGCATAGTTTTTCCAATTCCCTTCTCCCTCTTTTTTGGCTTTTTCCCCCACGTATTTTGAATCATAGTACTATAGCATTAAATAATCTTTCAAAATATGATTTTTACTATCATAGTCTAAAATTGTTTTTTTTTTTTGCATGTAAAATTTAAGTTGTTTTTTAGATCTAAAATCTAAAAATCTCTTTTAAAAAAAAAACATCTGGGGATGCCAGGGTAGCTCAGTGGTTGAGCGTCTGCCTTCTGCTCAGTGTGTGAACCCCACATCAGGCTTCCCGCAGGAAGCCTGCTTCTCCCTCTGCCTATGTCTCAGTCTCTTTGTGTCTCTCATGAATAAATTTAAAAAAATTAAAAAAAAATCTGAATTTATTTCAAAGGTAAATCTTTTCTTCTCCAAGTATTTTCGTAAGGACCTATGTTCCAAATCTTGTATTACTCTGAACTCCTTTGCTTCTTTTTCTTCTGGGAAGGCCTCTGAATTGACTTGATTCTGAATCAGATCTGAATTTTGTCACTGAATCTGAAGAATTCTTCCTTTTTTATCCAATTACCATAAGCCTAGGACAGGCCTTTGTTTCTCCCACTTTAGGCTACTGAAGTAGTTTTCTTACTGGTTTCCTTCTTTCTAGTCTTTTTTCTCTCTAATTCATTTTACAGACCTCTTTAATATATCATTACACTGCTCAAAAATATTGACTGTTTCTAGGTTCTATAGGCAGAGGCTGCAAAGTGGAGCTCCAAGGCTGGACATAGACTGCAAATTTGTTTTATTGCTCCACTGTGTTTTGAACTTTTTTTTTTTTTATTGGTTGGAATCCTTTAGGTGGATTTTATGTTTCACTGATTTATGTTACTTGGCTGGCTTCTAGGTTTCCAAGTAAAGCTGAGCAGATTTGGCATTGTAGGTCTCCAGAGGGCACTGTGTACATAGCACCCCCTACAGTTGTGCCATGCACAACCAGTATGATCACAGCTCTACCCCATGGTCTGGTTGAAACCTCTGGACGTTTGAAGCTCTATACTCTAGTTTATGCAATATGTCAAAGAAAACTGATGTCTTGTCTAGCTCTGTCCACAATAACTACTAATCAAGCCCATTCTGTACCAAAGCCTAGAAAAGACTGACATTTCTAAAACTTTGCACTCTAAGATAACTTTTAAAAAACAGGAACCATTCTAAAAGCCTTGAACTCTAAGATAAGCCAGAAAGTTGTTTTTTATTCAAAAGACAGAAATATGTTTTCTTTTGTATCAAAATGGACCCAAAAGTTATCCAGTTAGAATTACTCACTACCATAGAACAGAGTTATCTCCTGACCTTGTGATTTTTAATTCAAAGGCTTCTATTTTCTTGATTAAGTGAGTCAATTCTGCACTAACTTGTCTCTTTTGCAAATGCAAGTTAAAACTACTCAGTTCTTGAATTTGTGTCTGAGTTTTGCAGAATAAAGTTCCTTTAATCCTAATTCTAGACTCTTTACAATGTGGGTCCTATATCCCCCAATTTTTCTCTTTTGCATAAAAATTCAAATAAACTAATAAAGGAACTGACTAATTTCCCCCTAAAGCATAAACTTCACAATGCTTTGTTGTTTTCTTCCTTCCCCTGATCCTTTGTTCCCCCCTTCCTCTCCTCTTAACCTATGTCACTTCTCTTCAAGGCCATTTTTTTTTTAGATTTTATTTATTTATTCATGAGACACACACACACACACACAGAGAGAGAGAGAGAGAGAGAGAGAGAGAGAGAGAGAGAAAGAGAGAGAGGCAGAGGGAGAATTGATCCCAGGTCTCCAGGATAAGGCCCTGGGCTGAAGGCGGCACTAAACCACCTGGGCTGCCCATCTTCAAGGCTATTTTAATCCCACTGCCCTCCCAGCTGTGCCACCTTAGTGTCCATCTGTTTTTCTTGGAACTCTTCTGCCCTTATTGCCTATCTGGTCATTTATTTGACACAATGTGAATACTGTATGTGTGCGTTTTTAAATTTTATTTTTTTCTTTTTTCTTATGATAAAAGTAAGACTTGTTCAATTTAAAATATAGAAAACATAAAGGAGCAAAATGAAATGAAACACTTGTCATAAAACAATAAACACAGAAGAGAAAAAAAAAACCCTAGTCAAACATTTGTGTAATCTTGTGATGGGGATGGACCATCTAGTCTGGTGCCAGAAATATAAAACTTGAATTTAGAAACAATAATTTGCCTTTATAAAAGTGTTACCCCTCTCTACATGATACTTGTTTCATGGAGTAAAACATCAAGTTCCTTTTTTGTTAGGTGAGTTTTGATTTCAGAGGACACTGATCTCCTTGAACAGAAGAAAAAATGGACAGCCTCTCCAGACCTTGATTCATAGAATCATGTATCTCTATAAAGCACTTGTGCCATTGCACAGAGTAAAAGTGTGTAAATGTGTTGACACTTAGAATAGAAACTGTTAGTATCATCAGGGCCTTTGGTTCTAAATAGAGTTTAGACAGTTCCAGCAAGAAAATAACGGAAAATTTGTGATTTATGGAACGAAACTACTAAGTAGCAGAGTTAATCACTATTCTTTTAGTCTTAGAGTTAAAGAGAAGCTATTGAACTAGTCATTGATACTTTTGACATCTGATGAAATCTACCTTATTTTCAAAAAGCCAAAAGAAGGAGGTTTTTTCTTCCAAGAAAAATATAGTAAAATCTTTAAGTAATGAATAACATATAAAACACCTTCAAACTACCATGGATCGCCAGTCTGTGTTTCAATCTGTTGAGTGGATGAAGTCTGAGTACCACTTGGAAAGTTCCCTGCCTTCATAATCTCTATGCATGCTGTCTATTCCTCACTTCAGATGCCTTTTGGAGTTTTCGTCTTTTATTATAAAGAACTGATTTTTTTTCTCAAACTTATGGAAAGTGTAAATCAAGCTTCTTTAGTAAATTGTGTTTTATTATTTAGTAAATTGTGCTTATTTCTGTAAATGATTATATATTTATCTAAAATATGTAATCTAAATAGAGAATGGTGAACTTATTATGCAAATGCAAGAAAGACTTGAGAAAGTCCCTTAGCTGTTCCATACAGATCCAGAACATTGGGGTTTACGGATGGCAGCTTGGTTGGGTTGAGAAGGATGGCGAATGGTATACGGTATCACAGGGATTAGTGTTGGGCTAGTTCTTTGAGAAAAAGTCATTTTCCACATCAAAGGGCACATGTGGGAGAGTTTATTAAAATTATGGAGGCACTAATGCCAATCCAAGCCTCCTTTTGTTACTGTCCCCTTCCAAAAGAATTGTGAGCGCTAAGCCCAAACTCATAAAAATTCTGGAGATGATACTGCCTTAAACCTTTCTGGAAAATATAGATTCACCCTTATTCCCATTCTACCCTCTTTCAGAAGGCAGAGGGAAGTAAAGAAAGAAAATAATAATAATATTTATTAAGTCCTTAATATTTTGCCTGCCTTATATTTAATAACATATGTAGTCCTCTCAACAACTTAAAAGGTAGTACTATACATCCTCTTATTTTGCAGACGAGGAAATTGAGCTTTTGCAGATGAGGAAGTTAATTTATGTGAGAGTCCCTGACATCCTGAAAGTTTTCCACGTGGCCCCTGTGTGTCTACTTGGCCTAAATTATTCCTCCCATTCCTTCTTGCACAGGATTTTTTTTTTTTAAGATTTTATTTATTTATTCATGAGAGATACAGAGAGAGAGAGAGAGGCAGAGACACAGACAGAGGGAGAAGCAGGCTCCATGCAGGGAGCCCCATGTGGGACTTGATCCTGGGACTCCAGGATCAGGCCCTGGGCTGAAGGCAGGCACTAAACCGCTGAGCCACCTGGGCTGCCCCTTGCACAGGATTTTCTTCCTGATCTGTCGCTCCCATCCATTCTGATTAATTTAAATTGCCCAAACAATGGCTACTAATTTGCAATAACAATTTCCTCCTATTCTTAGATGCTTTTCTGACCAGCTATTCCCAGAACTGACTGAATTTTGGCCCACAGTCCCCTTCTTGATCCCAGCTAAAATCCTATAAGTTCCTGACCCTTCCTTCCTAAAGACAAACTGTTTTCTAGTTCCTTCAGGAGCCTTCTCAGGACAAACATTTTATTTTTTTAATATTTATTTATTTAAATTTTAACTAGTTAACATACAGTGCATATTGGTTTCTGGAGTAGAACTCAGTGACTCATCACAAAAAGTGCCCTCCTTAATTCCCTTCACCCATCTATTCCATCTCCCCCCACCACCTCCCTCAGTTTGTTCTCTGTTAAGAGTCTCTGTGGTTTGTTTCCCTCTCTCCCTTCCCATATGTTCATCTTTTTTCTTTCTTAAATTTCACATATGACTAAGATCATATATCTGTCTTTCTCTGACTTATTTCATCCACGTCATTGCAAATGGCAAGATTTCATTCTTTTTGATGGCTGAGTGATACTCCATTATATAT
This sequence comes from Vulpes vulpes, assembly GCF_048418805.1. NCBI lineage: Eukaryota > Metazoa > Chordata > Mammalia > Carnivora > Canidae > Vulpes > Vulpes vulpes. Next base: position 16,874,775 of record NC_132787.1, on the reverse strand, counting down.
ATTTATATCTTCTTTATTCATTCATATATATATATGTATATATAGATATAGATATACCACATCTTCTTTATCCATTCAGTAGTCGACGGATATTTGGGCTCTCTCCACAGTTTGGCTATTGTTGGTAATGCTGCTATAAAAATCAGGGTGCATGTACCTCTTTGAATTAGTATTTTTGTATGCTTTGGATAAATACTTAGTACTGTAATTTCTGGGTCATAGGATAGTTCTATTTTTAAGTTTCAGAGGAACCTCTATACTGTTTGTTCTCCAGAGTGGCTACACCAGTTTGCATTCCCACCAACAGTGCAAGAGGCTCCTCTTTCTCCACATCCTCACTAACACCTGTTTCTTGTGTTGTTAATTTTAGCCATTCTGACAGGTGTGAGGTGATATCTCATTGTGGTTTTGATTTGTATTTCCCTGATGATGAGTGATGTTGAGCATCTTCTCAGGTGTCTGTTGGCCATCTGGATGTTTTCTTCTTTCTTTCTTTTTTTTTTTTTAATTTTTTTCATCTGGATGTTTTCTTTGGAAAATTGTCTGACATGAAATGTCAGGACCAACATTTAATTTTATCTTAAAGATTTTATTTATTTATTGGAGAGAGAGAGCACAAGCAAGTGAGAAAGAGAGAGAGAGAGAGAGCAGGAGCATTGGGGAGGGGCAGAGGGAGAGGGAGAAGCAGGCTCCCCCTTAGCAGGGAGCCAGATGCAGGGCTCTGATCCAAGGACCCTGGGATCATGATGGGAGCTGAAGGCAGATGCTTAACCAACTGAACCGCTCAGGCACCCAGGACCAACATTTTAAAATAAAGTTTTTTAAAAAAAATTTTTATTTTTTATTTTTTCATGAGAGACACAGAGAAAGAGGCAGAGACATAGGCAGATCCAATGTGGCATCTATCTCAGCACCCCGGGATCACGCCCTGAGCTGAAGGCAGATGCTCAACCACTGAGCCACCCTGGTGCCCCTAAAATAAAGTCTTATGCTAATGGTGCTCTGGCTGATTTTTTTCCACATTAATTTCCCCAAAGCCACATGGCTAGGAAGTAGTAGAGCTAAGATGAGACCCTGATCATTTAACTGCTATACTATATTGATAATTTTCCATTTTACGGGATCCCTGGGTGGCGCAGCGGTTTGGCGCCTGCCTTTGGCCCAGGGCGCGATCCTGGAGACCCGGGATCGAATCCCACGTCGGGCTCCCGGTGCATGGAGCCTGCTTCTCCCTCTGCCTGTGTCTCTGCCTCTCTCTCTATCTCTCTGTGACTATCATAAATAAAAATTAAAAAAAAAAAATTTTAAAAGTTACTGGCTGAGTTTGTTTGCAAACTAAAATGCCCTTTCTTAGAGAAGTGATTTCATGGTCTGAAGACAGCTCTTTAGGCTGTTATAACCACCATGAGCTGCTATAAATGGAAGAAACAAAGTGATAATGAAATTGTGTGAATGAAAGAAATAGGCTTTTGGTAGAGTGACCATAAAATTTATTTCCGACTGGGAGACTTTGGAAAAAGAGTGCTCTTAATAATTATTCTAGGACAATAGGCATAAATAGGACTATCTCCATTCTAGGTGTAGGTCACAGCTGAATGACGAAGTTCTCTTAACTGCTTGAACTGTAAATGGGAGTGTTAACACCTAACTGAAGGGGGCAGTAGTGAGAATGAAATGAGAGTATAATGCACACTTGAATGTAAAGTACCATATAAATATAACATTTTAATAATGATTATCACTAATTATTACTAATATTGCTGACCTGCACCATGAAAACTGTGTGTGAATACATATGTGTATGAATATATAATTTTTGTAGAGGTATAATTGACATATAACATTATATTAGTTTCAAGTGTACAACAGAATGATTTGATATTTATGTATGTTGGGAAACAATCACCACAAGAAGCCTAGTTCACTCCACTGTATATTAAATATTGATTTATGTTGCTCTTCTCTTTGATACTCTCTTCGCCTAGTTTATTTGCTCTTACTATAGTAAGAGGCAGTGAAAGCAAACAAAGCAGTAAGAGTCCATAGGCATTCCTTCCTTGCCAGGGTACATAAACTACCTAGAGAGGGAGTTCTGTTTCACCACAGAAAAAAACCCAAAAACAAAAAACAACTCTGTTTTTATTGAAGTATACAATGAATCAATGTTGTTGAATCACACATCAAATTTATAAACACAAACCCTAATCACTAATCCAATCACAGAAAGGTTCACAGATATTCAATACCCATGGAGTTCTTAAACCCAAGTCTTGGCTTATATTTTATTTACAATCTAAAATCTGTGCTCAGGTTATCTCATCTTTAATCGACTGTTACATCTCCCCCAGATCTTCCTCCAAGGTGGCACTATTTAGACCAACCTCTTATTGACGATTTACTTTATTTCTCATTATAATATTATCCTCAGGAGGTGGCGCATCTGCTTGGTAACCAGTGCATGCCTGGGGAGTCCTGTGTTGTGGAGCCCTTTACTCATTTCCTTGGCCAGTTTCCAATGTGCTCTTGACTTACTTGGTAAGTAAGGTCTGGTAGTCTCAAGTCTGAAGCACAATTTGGTCTTCATTCTCTTATCTCTTATCTGAGAGCCAGCTATGCAACTTCATTCCTCTTTATTGACGACCAGAATAATTTTCCTATAGAACTGAAAATCCTCAAAATACCCGTATCTATAGGACCCTGTTCACCATTTTCCAAGGCTTTTAACCAAATGTAATTATTTTTTATAATTCTATGGAGATTCTGTGCTTGCTTCGGCAGGACATATAATAATTCTATGGAGATTCTATGTGTATTTCTTACATTCTATTATGATTCATTCATTCATGTTTTTAATAAAGGTTTATTAAGCACCTAGTATATGACAGGTATTGGTTTAGGTATAGAGATAATACAGGGTGAAAACTAAGTTTTTGCTCTCAGGGAGTTTACATTTAATTGGGGAACACAAAAAACCCAACAAATAAATAGATAATATATCAAATAGTAATAGGTGTTGTGGAGAAAAATAAGAGCAAGGTGGGTGAGGCAGTCCTGGGGAAGGGTGGCAGAAATACAAAATAGTGTATAGGGTGGTCAGGGAAAGCTTCACCATGAAAGTGACATCTAAATAGAGACCTGAAGGAAGTAAGGGAGGAAGCCATATGGTTATGTGATGAGAGAGTATTCCAAACAGAAGGAAAAGCAAGTGCATTGTTATGCTGAGCACTTGGTGTTGTGTGTAAGTGATAAATCACTGAATTCCACTCCTGAAACCAATAACTGCCCTGTATATTCACTACCTAGAATTTAAATAAAAATTTGAGAAAAAAAAAAAAAGAAAAGGAAGTACAAAGGTCCTGAGGTAGAAGCATGCTTCCATTCAGGAAAAAAAAGGAAGCCAGTGTAGCTGGAGTTGAGGGACCAATGGGAAGAATAAAAGGAGATGAGGCCAGGGAGGCTAGAGTTAGGTGTTGGTTGTAAAATCATAAGTGAGTTAGGACTTCATTGCAGGCTTTGAGCCAAAATCTGACATGATCCGGGTTGCATTTTTAATAGTATGAAGAACAGATACAGAGAAGTGTAGAGATTAACTAGAAAGTTATTGCAATAATCTGGGCAAGAAATGATGATGGTTTGAAACACAGTGGTAGCAGTGATGTACTATGAGATGGTCAGTTATGGATATATTACATTTAGAATTTAAAGCCAAAATAATTTGTTAAAGGATTCATGTAGAGTTTGAGAGAAAGACATTAAACATGACTCCAAGATGTTTGCTCTAGGCATAGAATAGAATTTTTTCTTTACTAAGCTGGGTAATGCTATAGGGAGGGTGGATTTTTTTTTTCCAGTTGAGTGCTATTTGGGTTGTTTCCAGGTTTTGATGATTATGAATAAAGCTGCTTTAAACATTCACATACAGTTTTTTTGTGTGAACATAGATTTTCATTACCTTTAGATAAATATGCTAAGTATATGTTTAACTTTAAAAGAAACTGCCAAAGAGTTCCCCAAATTGGTTGTCCTACTCTGCATTCTCACCAGCAATGTATAAGAATTCCAGTTACTGGGATGCCTGGGTGGCTCTTCCGTTGAGCGCCTGCCTTTGGCTCAGGGTGTGATCCTGGAGTCCCACGATTGAGTCCCACACTGGGCTCCCTGCAAGGAGCCTGCTTCTCCCTCTGCCTGTGTCTTTGCCTCTCTCTGTGTGTCTCTCATGAATAAATAAATAAATAATCTTAAAAAAAAAAAAAAAAAAGAATTCCAGTTACTGTGAGTCCTCACCAGCACTTGGTATTGTCAATTGTGTGTGTGTTGCGAAGAGGTATGTAGCATTTCATTTTCATTGTAGTTTTGCATTTCCTTATGACTAGTGATGTTGAACATCACTTCATATGCTTATTTGCCATCTGTACATCTTTTTTGGTGAAGTGATTATTTAAATCTTTTAACATTTAAAAAATAAGACTGTTCTTTATAAACCTCACTGGTTTATGTTTATGGTAATAAGGCATTTTGGGAGTTCTTTCCATATGCTGGAGTCAAGTCCTTTTTTTTTTTTTTTTTTAAAGATTTTACAATATTTAGGGAGAAGGAGAAGCAGGCTCTATGCGGGGAGTCCAACATGGGACTTGATCCCAGCCCCCCAGGATCACACCCTGGGCTGAATGTGGCGCTTAACCACTGAGCCACCCAGGCTGACCCTGGAGTCAAGTCCTTTGTCAGATATATAATTTGAAAATATTTTCCCAGAAGGGTAAGGTTGAAAGGAAATTAGGAGTTTGTTTTTAGAGAAGTTGAGTTTTTGATCACTATTTGACATCCAGGTGGGAATGTGGAATAGGCAGGAGTTTGGAGGAGAGGCTGAGGCTGGATATATATATATATTGGCTCAGGTCATGATCCCAGGGTCCTAGGACTGTCCTGCATTGGGCTCCCCAAAGGGAGCCTGCTTCTGCCTCTGCCTCTGCCTAAGTCTCTGCCTCTCTCTTTGTGTCTCTCATGAATAAGTAAATATATCTTAAAAAAAAAAATTTGGTCCTGCCACCTTGCTGAATTGCTGTATGAGTTCTAGCAATCTTGGGGTGGAGTCTTTTGGGTTTTCTATGTACAGTATCATGTCATCTGCGAAGAGGGAGAGTTTGACTTCTTCTTTGCCAATCTGAATGCCTTTTATTTCTTTTTGTTGTCTGATTGCTGAGGCTAGGACTTCTAGTACTATGTTGAATAGCAGTGGTGAGAGTGGACATCCCTGTAATGTTCCTGATCTTAGGGGAAAGGCTCCTAGTGTTTCCCCATTGAGAATATTTGCTGTGGGCTTTTCATTGATGGCTTTTAAGATGCTGAGGAATGTTCTCTCTATCTCTACACTCTGAAGAGTTTTGACCAGGAATGGATGCTGTATTTTGTCAAATGCTTTCTCTGCATCTATTGAGAGGATCATATGGTCCTTGTTTTTTCTCTTATTGAAGTGATCTATCACATTGATTGTTTACGAGTGTTGAACCACCTTTGCATCCTGGGGAAAAATCCCAGTTGGTCATGGTGAATAATATTCTTAATGTACTGTTGGATTCTATTGGCTAGTATCTTCGTGAGAATTTTTGCATCTGTGTTCATCAGGGAGTTTGGTCTATAAATCTTTTTGGTGGGGTCTTTGTCTGGGTTTGAGATCAAGGTAATGCAGGCCTCAAAAAATGAGTTTGGAAGTATTCCATCCCTTTCTATCCTTCAAAACAGCTTTAGTAGAATAGGTATTGTTTCTTCTTTAAACATTTGGTGGAATTTCCCCTGGGAAGCCATCTGGCCCTGGACTTTTGTGTCCTGGGAGGTTTTTGATTGATTCAATTTCCTCACTGGTTATTGTTCTCTTCAGGCTTTTTATTTCTTCCTTTCCAGTTTTGGTAATATGTGAGTTTCCACAAATGCATCCATTTCTTCTTGATTGCCTAATTTGTTGGCACATAGTTGCTCATAATATATTTTTAAAATCATTTGTATTTCCTTGATATTGGTTGTGGTCTCTTCTCTTTCGTCCGTGATTTTATGAATTTGAGTCTTTTTCTTTTCTTTTTAATAAAGCTGTCTAAGGGTTTATCTATCTTATTAATTGTTTCAAAGAACCAGTTCCTGGTTTTGTTGATCTGTTCTACAGTTCATCTGGTCTCTATTTCATTGAGTTCTGCTCTGAAACACCGGGACACCTGCACCCCAATGTTCATAGCAGCAATGTCCATAATAACCAAGCTGCGGAAGGAGCCATGATGTCCTTTGACAGATGAATGGATAAAGAAGATGTGGCATTTATATACAATGGATTATTAGCCATCAGAAGACACAAATACCCACCATTTGCTTTGACATGGTTGGAACTGGAGGATATTATGCTGAGTGAAATAAGTCAATCAGAAAACGACAATCATCATATGGTTTCTCTCATACGTGGAATATAAGAAATAGTGAAAGGGATTATAAGGGAAAGGAGGGGAACTGAGTGGGAAAAATTAGAGAGGGAGACAAACCATGAGAGACTCCTAACTCTGGGAAACAGAGTTGTGGAAGGGGAGGTGGGGGAAGGGATAGGGTAACTGGGGGATGGGCAATGAGGACACCTGATGGCATGAGGTGCCATATAGTATAACTGGGTGTTATACTATATGTTGGCAAATTGAATTTAAATTGAAAAATGTAGGGCAGCCCCAGTGGCGCAGCGGTTTAGCACTGCCTGCAGCCCAGGGCGTGATCCTGGGGACTCTGGATCGAGTCCCATGTCGGGCTCCCTGCGTGGAGCCTGCTTCTCCCTCTGCCTGTGTGTCTGCCTTTCTCTCTCTCTCTCTCTCTCTCTCTCTGTCTCTATGAATAAATAAATAAATAAATAAATAAGTAAATAAATTTTAAAAAATGTAAAAAAACCATTGGGGAGTTATCAGCTTCTATCTTTAAAGCCATACAATTAATTAAGTCCACCTGAGGGGCAAGGGTAGCCAGAGAAGGGAAGAAGTCCAAAGAGTGAGTTCTGTGAGATGTAAAGGAATTAGCAGAGGATACTGAGAAGCAGTAGCCAGTGTGACAAGAGGGGGACTCAAGAAAGATGGGTGTTACATAAGTCATGTGAAGAAATAGTCATAAGCATACATAAACATAAACAATATGCTTTTTAATTTTATCACATGAGATTAATTTCCTTGTTTATCTCCTTCACTAGAAGCTGCCAGATTTTTGAGGCCTGGGAATATATCACATCCATTACTCTATTTCTGGGGCTATATAGGTTGGGTTAGAGCCTGCCACATATTAGACTCTCTTGTCAGGACTATATTTCCTCTTACCTATTTCAAAAACAAAATTTTAAATTAAAGAAAAGTTATAAGAATAGTACCATGAACTCTGGAACTCCCTTCACCTAGATTAAAAATGTTCAGTAAACATTTTTCCAGATTTGAATTTTTTTTCCCCTTTCTCTCTTTGAAACTAAGTTATAGATATCATGACTTATCACACCTAAATAATTCAGGATCTATCCTTAAGAAAAAGGAGCACCTGAGTGGCTCAGTGGTTGAGAGTCTGCCTTCGGCTCAGGTCATGGTCCCAGGGTCCTGGGATGGAGTCCTGTATCAGGCTCCTCTCAGGGAACCTGCTTCTCCCTCTGCCTGTGTCTCTGCCTCTCTCTCTGTGTCTCTCATGCATAAATAAATAAAATCTTAAGAAAAGAAAAGAAAAGAAAAGAAAAGAAAAGAAAAGAAAAGAAAAGAAAAGAAAAGAAAAGGAAAGAAAAGGTAATGACGTATGAAACCACAGTATAGTTACCAAATTCAGGAACATTAATATTGATACACTATTATTATTAATATACAGTCCATGTGCAAATGTTGCCAATTGTTCCAATAATGCCCTCTGTAACACTCCTCTTCCTTCATACTTTTCATTCTGTTCCTATGTCCCTTTAGCCTCCTTTAATCTGGACCAGTTCCTCAGACTTTGTCTTCTTTGACATTGACCTTTTTTTTTTTTTTTTTTTGATATTGACATTTTTGAAGCACACAGGCCAATATGATTTTAGAATGCTCACCATTTAAGATTTTTTTCCCAATGTTTAGATTTCCCCCATTTTAGGCAGGAAAATGCATAAGTGATATTGTATACATATTAGAAACTCAGTGTTGATTGAATCATTGTTAAAGAGAGTAATTCACTAATTACTTAAAGGAAGATTATGCCAAGATAGAAATTGAGATGGGGGATCCCTGGGTGGCGCAGCGGTTTGGCGCCTGCCTTTGGCCCAGGGCGCGATCCTGGAGAACCGGGATCGAATCCCACGTCGGGCTCCCGGTGCATGGAGCCTGCTTCTCCCTCTGCCTGTGTCTCTGCCTGTTTCTCTCTCTCTGTATGACTATCATAAATAAATAAAAATTAAAAAAAAAAAACAAACAGAAATTGAGATGGGTCTTAGATGCTACCTTGCTTGCATAGAGATAGGTAGGTAGGGGGGAGGAAGGTTGGTACTAGCAAAAACACCTGGTCTGGATGAGAGATCAGAGCTTTATTTACTCACAGCAATAACACCCGGTGGTCTAACACAGTTGTGCTGTCTCTCAGGCGTCAAGCCCCACACAGGGAGACTCAATGGGAATAAGGTGGGGAGGCCTTCATGTAGGGAGGGATCACCCTACCGGAGAGGGCCTTTGGGAGTTGACATAGGGAGGAATAACCATTCTTCTTTCCCTTTCTTGAAGGAGGGAGAAAAGTGTGCCTCTAATGTAAACTAATTCTTCTTAGGAACAGAAAGGGAAGAATCTTGGATTGTTACCCTTTGGAAGCTCAACTATCTAAATTATCTCTGAGGGAAGATAAAACCAGCCTCTTTGAAATCAGAACCTGGATTTTCTGTTCTTTTGATGTGTAAACACACAGTCAGATAGTTCCCCAAATCCTTCCTTAGGCATCTCTAGGGAAGGAGGGAAAGTTCCTTGTCCTGGAATGTAACGCTTTGACTCCAGGTAAGATAAGTTTTATAAGCAAGGCAGTAAACAAACATTCTCATCTTCATAGTAGATCACTGTCCTGCAGGAACACAGGAATACAGGGAAAATTAATTTTCCCACAGACTACACTGCAAAATTTCAGAATGGGCAAAATTTGTGTTGTGTAATGTATGGGCATGCTTTCTGCACTCTTTCTCTCCCATTTAGCACATCTTTCCTTTGATCTTTGGTGCTCTTGTGGGACTCCACTCTATCACTTTTGGGGTATGGGATGCTTTTCAAAATACTCTATGCCACAAGATTACTTTTGTCCTATGTCTCCAAATTAAAAAGTTCCATACTTCTAGGTGCTAGAAGGAGAGCAAACTAACTCAAAATTAGCCATTGGTGAGTTATGTGCTCTTAATATTGTAGGAGATACCTGGAGTACCCCCGGGGTAGTGATACCTATCACACAGAGGCGGAAGCATTGAAAGAAAGAATGAGGGTGAGGTGAATTTTGTGAAAGCACACTTATGACTTGGAAAATACCATATAAATGAATGTCAGTTTGTATAATGATTATTACTAATGCTACTACACTAGGGCCTGGGTACAGGAAGACATTATTATTATTCATGGCTCGTATTGACTTCCCCCACTTTCATGCGTAGGCCTCATGGTCACAAGAGGGTTGCTGCAGCATCTATAGACACATTTCTGTACATTCCTAGCAGAAAGAAGGATGTGAAGTAAAGGGCGAAGAGGACAAAATAAGCTTTGTCATTTTATTCAGAAAAGAGTGAGTTCTGTGAGATGACTCACAGTGAGTTCTGTAAGGGACACTTTCTCAGAAACTACTACATTCATCTTATTTCAAAAACTGTCACGACCAGCCCCAATGCCAAGGAGGATGGGGAAGTATTTTTTGAATTGGGCACAGAGCTACTTCGAATGAAATCAGTGCTCTATTAGGGAGAAGAGTTGGGCAGGGTTAGGGTGGATCTTGTTTGAGTAGGCAACTAGCAATGTTAGCCCCATACAGTCATTTTACCTCTAGGAATTTACCCTACAGTTATACTGTAGAATCTGTCGTGCCCCCAGGCTTCCCTGCTACCATTTTGGGCCTGTTTCCTCCACCACTCCTCCCTGGCAGCAGTGGTTGCTGCTGGGAATGGCTCCCACCTACAACCCCAGAGGATTCCCTTTGGATGATTAGAACCACGTGAACTTTAAAGAGTTTCTCTCATATCTCCCCACCCTCACACCCATCCTGGAGTAGCCAGTGACTATTTGGGTGTTAGAAGGTAGAGGGAAGGACACTAATGTATTCTCCAGACAGAGAAGGTACTTTGAGACTGAAAAACAAAGCAAGCCACTCCATGCTATGTATAGAGTATATTATTCACAGTGACTTACTGATGGAGGAGATCAGGCCTGCAAGGATCCAGGCACTACACAGCTATTCTCTGCCCAGTTTGGACCTTAACCTGTGGGTTTTTTTTTAGAGTGAAGGGATCATTGTGGTGAGGTCAAAGGGTAGTTATCTAAAGTGGTGCCTTCTATTGGGCCAGTCATCTCTAGTAGTTATCTAAAGTGGCATCTTCTACGCACCTATTTAGGGAAGATCAGAGCACACTTTCCTGTGTTCTCATCAGGACATACACGTTAACCTCCAGGGGGCCTGAAACACAGCCCTGAGGGAGGTCATCATGAAGACATGAACAAGATGAACGGCCAAAGATGGAGTCAGTGTTGTCAGCACTCCTACAGTGAGGGTGCAAATGTTTTGGTCCCTAGCCTGAGGGCAGGTAAAAGTTGCTTGCAATTTATGCTTTCCAGCTTCCTATAGGAATAGACTTAGTCCAGTCTTCCTCTGAAACCACATTCTTGCTTAACTTCTGTTTCCTTGTCCTGCTTCTCTCACTTTTCTAGGTTTACTCCTGAGAATGTTCTCCTAATAAAACACTTGCACGAGAGCCTCCACCAGAATCTCTGCTTCTAGAGAGACAGACCTAAGATACTTACACATATGTGAAATTACACATACAAGATTATCCATTGTTTTATTGTTTGTAATAGGAAAAGACTTTAAACAAGCTAAGTATCCGTTGCTAGCATACTGGTTGAATAAAGTACGGTAACATATATAATTAGGTACTTACCATACAGTTGTTAAAAAGAATGAGACAGCTAAACTCATAACATTGGTTCCTCTGGGAAAGAAATTGGGGTTGAAGAACAGGATGAGAAGTAAACATTTCACTGTACAGTTTGTTCCTTTTGAATTTGGAACCATTTGGATGTATTGCGTATTTTAAAAGGCAAAATTAAAAATTAATGTGGGCTAAGCAAGCAAATTGGATACTCAAGTGAAAGCTCTCAATTATCTACAGCATTTATTAAATGACAATAAAATAGTAGTAACAAAAACTATTATTTACTGAGAGATTAGTCTGTGGCCTATGTCTATTCCTTTTATGTCTACATTTCTCAAAGTCGTCTACACTGCCTGTCACCACTGTGATCTGGCTCTGTCCTCTCTGATAAAATAGCTCTTACCAAGGTTATTGGTGACCTCCTTGTCTTTAAATCCAGTGGCTGTTTTTCACTTCTCATTTTTGTTCTCTCAGCAGCATTCTGTGACAGTATGCTTCCTGGTTTTTCACCTACGCTACATTCAGTTCTTCCTAGCCTCCTTGATCAGTTTGTCCCCTTCTACCATCTTTAAATGTCCAAGTTCTCAAGACTCAGTCTTAGGCTGGCTTCCCTTCTTACTTCATGCTTTCTTCCCAAGTGTTACTATCTACATCTGTGGCTTCAGTGACCATCAGTGGACAAGTGCATCCCCAGTTTCATAAAATCTCTTCTGAGCTCCTGTTTTCAACTACATATTTACCAAAATTTCCACTGGGATGTCCCAGTGAATGGCACCACTGTTCACCCAACATCTCCTTTCAGAAGCTTAGGGATCATCTTCCTCATTTAATGCTCAGATCCAATCAACCAATCAATTTTGACTTTTAAATATTTCTCTAATCTGTTCATTTCCTTCCATCTATACTATTGCCACCCTCTCATAGCTGCTTTGTAGGCTCTCACCTTGATTAGTGCAAATAGCATCTAACTTGCCTTTCTGCTTATTGATCTTGGTTTTCTCTATTGCATTCACCACACTACCACCCAGAAAAATTGTTTCAAAGTATAAATGTAATGTAACTCCCTTCAATAACACTTTGCAATGGATTTTCAATGCATTTCAAATAAAGTCTAAAATTTTCACCAAAGACTTCAAGGCTACATGGTCTGAGCCATGCCTACCTCTTCAATCTTATTTTAAAGCATTTTCACTTTGGCTCCCTTAGGGTTCTATCCTCAATACTGGCTCTTTATTGTCTCATCTATTTTTGTTGTTTTCACACTTTTAACATTATTCTTCCTGCTTTTCTGTGTTTGGCCTTTTTTCAGTGTTCAAATCTCAAATCAGGTGTCACTTCCTCAAAAAGTCTCCTCCAACCATGAATCTAAAGTGCCCTTATCCTGTTTTATATCACAGAAGAAAATATTTACTTTCTTCTTAACACTTAACAAAATATATTACTACACTCATTTATACATGCATATACATACATACAGTTACATATTAAATATGTAACTATTTATTTGTGAGTGTATTATCCACCTCTATCCCAAATGTCAGTCTTAATTACCAATATATTCCTTTTAGCTAGAACAATGCATGGTATGTAGTAAGAAATTAATAAACATTTGTTAAAGGCTTTCACATTACTTATGTTTTTGCCCTCTGGTCACATTGGCTTTATTTGAGCTCTTAAAAAATACATTGCAACTTTATTCCTTAGTACCTTAGCATATCCTATTTGCTTTGCCTGGAAATCTCCCTACCACAGTATATTTAGTTACCGGCTATCTATTTTCCAGGTCTTAGCATACATGTTATTTCCTCAGCATTATTCTCCCTGACATTCTAGACAAGATGAGGTCAGTGTTATATAATCTTGTAATATCTGAATTTTTCCTTCATAACACTTACCAAAACTTGTAATTCTATTTATTTGTTGATCTGTTTCCTATAGAATAGAGATCAGCAATCAATGGCCCATGGGCCAAGTCTAGCCTACAGCATATCTTGTAAGTAAAGTTTATTAGAACACAGCAACACCCATTCATTTATGTATTTCTTGTATGGCTCCTAAAATATTTATATTCTGGTCCTTTATAGAAAAAGTTTGCTAACATCTGTTGTAGATTAGACTATAATCTCTTTTAAGGCAAAGATATTGTTTTACTTATGTATTTCTAGAACACTAATAAAAATTATAGAACTCCAGTAAAAATTAGTTAAAATAAATAAATGATAATCACTCTAAGTACATATGTTATTTTAATCTTCACAACTTTATGAAATAATTGGTATTATCTACAATAATAATTTCTATAAAGGACATCATTGGGATTACTGATGAATTTATGTTAGAAATAGTAGAGGATGACATATAGTACAGATTTACTTGTAGCTTCCCCTGAAAAGAGGTGGAGACTGTTCCCCCATTGTATAAGTCAGAGATCTCCAGAAAAACAGAACCAGTAGGACAGATATAGAAATAGATCTAGATATTTAGATAAGAGAAATTGACTTATGTGATCACAGAGGCCAACGAGTCCCATGGTCTGCCATCTGTAACCTGAAGAACTAAGAAAGCCAGTGGTATAAGTTAGTCCAAGTCTGAATTTCTGAGACCCAGGGGACCAATGGTATGAGTCTTGAACTGAGTCTGAACCTCTGAGAACCAGGACTGCCAGTGTCTGAGAGCAGGAAAAAATGGATGTCTCACCTCAAGCAGACAGAGTGAATTTGTCCCTCCTTTTTGTTCTATTCAGGCCCTTGAAGAACTGGAAGATGCCCACTCACACTGGTGAGAGTGATTTTCTTTATTCAGTTTACTGATTCAAATGTTAATAATGTTTTACCAGCTATGCCTGTTGAGTGGATGCATGAAATTAGCCATCATGCCTACCTCTTGAATCTAGGACTGGACTAATGACTTACTTTGCTCTATAAAATGTAGAAGCAGTATTACAGATTTTTGAATTTTAACCTCCAAAGGTCTTGTGCTTTTGCTCTTGCTCTCTTAGAACGCTGCCCTGAGACTACCATGTAAATAAATTCAATCTAAGCTCTGGAACATAAGGCCATAAACTAGGAATGCCAGTTGACAGCCAGCACTTGTGCCAGGTGTATGAATGAGACTCTCTTGGAGAGATTACTGTAGTCACATGAGTGATTCCAGGAAAAGTCAGCAGAAGAACCACCCAGATGACAAACTGCAATCCACAGAAATTATGAAAAATAAAATTTAGGTTTTAGGTTACTAATTTTGGGGGTGATTTGTAATGCAAGAAAAGCTACCTGAGGGCAGCCCTGTTGGCCCAGCGGTTTAGCGCTGCCTTCAGTCCAGGGAGTGATCCTGGAGACCTGGGAGTGAGTCCCATGTAGGGCTCCCTCATGGAGCCTGCTCCTCCCTCTGCCTTTCTCTCTCTCTCTCTCTCTCTCTCTCTTTCTCTCTCTGTGTGTCTCTCATGACTAAATAAATAAAATCTTAAAAAAAAAAAAAAAGCCATCAATGTGCAGTCTGGTTCTCAGCTCACAGATGTGAAATTTAAAATTGTTAATAAACCCAGAACTGATCAGATTCTGATCAATACTCTGATAACTAAACTCAGAAGAAACTTTCTATTTATAAGCCAGGACATCTATCAGAAAAATTTATAGTGGAAATTATGTATTTTTTCATGGCCTCTGTTTAGGTGACTGGGAAGCATTTATACAATCAGTTTCTTTAGGGGAGAATAGAAGTAGAGCAATGGGAAATATATTGTTTATCCAAACTGTGAAATTCTTGATCCAAACTATGATGAGTAGAGTAAACCAACTTTATCCTTCAGGAGTCAGAGCTATCGCACAATCAGAGTATATGTGTCCACTATAGTCAATTTCTTAGGACTCAAAATAGTAATTCGGTAATCAGTGCCAAAACCTTGCTCTCTTAGTATCATTTCATTATCTCCTCTAACATTTGCTTTTACTACAAAATTTCTTTGGGTAGTGTAAAGTTGATATTTTAGCAATGTTGGGTACAATTGCATTCTAGTCCTTTCTCAATGATATTACATCCCAATCACTGTAATGATCTTATGTGTTTCCAGGGATTCTTACTGGATAGGTATTTCTCATTTGTCTTTTGACTTTGTTAATAAATTCTTGACTTATGCCATGAATAGTTTTTTTTTTTTGAATAGTTTTTTTTTAGTAATAAAGTTTATCATTTAAGAAGATCTCTTCTGGATTTTGTTTCATACTTAGAAGGCCAAGCTCCTCAGAGATCTACCTCTGACTGTTGGACAAGAGAAACAAAAACGACTTTCATCCCAGGATCACTAGGAGTGGGCTAGTTGACCTGGTGATATAAATAGTAAGAACCCAGGTCAATTATATCTCAGTAAACCTGGAATATAGATAGATGGATAGATAGACAGATGGATGAACAGATAGATAGGGAGGACTCTTGAAGACAATAAAAAACAAGAACTTGAAGAAAAACAATCTTCCTCATTCCTGGTCTGTGAAACAATTTTCTGATTCATAATAGAGGATTGTCTCACTAGTTTTTGTTTTGTTTACTTTCATAAAGTCAGGGAATTGTTACTCTGATCTGTGTGATAAGGTTTCAGATATATACCTGGTATACTTACAAGAGAGAGATTATTGTCAGAAAGGTTTATTTTTACACATAAAGCAAAAGAAAACAACACAGGAATCTTCTTATTTTACTTATCTGCCACTTATTTTAATTCATTATTATTCATTTGTGTTTAAACAGGAAATAATTTCTTGGAAAATAAATAATTTCTATTTTTGAAGAGCAAATAATTTTTATCTCAGAAATAATTTACATAACTGTGCATTCTGGGTAACAACCTCAAGTTTTTGTCTTGTTAGAAGTATACACAAATCGGGGATCCCTGGGTGGCTCAGTGGTTTAGTGCTTGCCTTCCACCCAGGGCGTGATCCTGGAGACCCCGGATCGAGTTCCATGTTGGGCTCCCTGCATGGAGCCTACTTCTCCCTCTGCCTGTGTCTGTGCCTCTCTCTCTGCGTCTCTCATGAATAAATAAATAAAATCTTAAAAAAAAAAAAAAAGAAGTATACACAAATCAACTTAAGTTTATATTCCTTGGCCGTGACCCAAATCTATTGTCTTAACCTAATGATCCATTATTTCTTGTAAAATTCCAAGTAAAATTTGTCTGACCTGACAGAAAAGCCTATGTAAATAAACAATTGCACAAAAAAGCATAAAGCAGCATTTAGGATATATTTGCTCCTATTGCCATAAATTTGTAGAGAGTAGCATTCTAGTGATATTTCCTTTATTGTCACATTTATAAATATGTGACCAAACAGTGTGGAAAAGTAGTGCTATGTACTCCTTATTTAATTGTTACTGTAAGATCTTTTTCATTTTTAACTGTATTTATTCCAGTAAAATTGGTCTCCATAGGTATGCTTTTAGCTTATAATGCTAACTAACGAAAATCCAGAGCTTGGCTTTATCAATGCAAGCCTTTCCAATTAACAAAAGATATTTCAGAAAGAGATAAAGGATATGCTTCTCTTCCCTATAGCACAGAGGAAGAGATATCTCTCTGTGACGTAAAATTTGTTTGAAATATTTGATTTTATAAAATGTTAAATGGTGGATAGTCACAAAAATATTGATTTTTTCTGTGCAAAATGGAGATAGTGTAACTTTATTTTAAGCATGTTCTATTTCCTGTTGTTATAAATCTTCCCTTGAAAGTATAATTTTTTTCTGTTTCCTGAAATTCTATTTTTTATTGAAGTATAGTTGACATACGTTACATTAGTTTCAAGTATACAACATAGTGACTCAAATTTATACATTCTGCTATGCTTACCACAAGTACAGCAACTATCTGTCACGATACAACACTATTACAGTATCACTGACTATATTCCCTAGGCTGTACCTGTACCTTTTATCCCTGTGGCTTATTCATTCTATAACTGGAAACCTCCCACTTTCTTTCACCCACTTTGCCTATTCCAGCACCCCACTTCCCTTTGGAAACCATCAGTTTGTTTTCTGTATTTATGGATCTATTTCTGCTTTTTTGTTTATTTATGTTTGATTTGTTTTTTAGATTCCGTGGAAGTAGAATTATATGAGTGAAATCATATGGTGTTTGTCTTTCTCTGTCTGCCTTATTTCACTTAGCATAATATTCTCTGGGTCCACCCATATTGTGACAAATGGTAAGATCTCATTCGTCTTTATGGCTGAGCAATATTCCATTACACACCCCCTCAACATCTTCCCTATCCATTCATCTATGGATGGACATTTGGGTTGCTTCCCTATCTTGGCTATTATAAATAATGCTGCAATAAACATGAGGGTACACATATCTTTTCAAATTAGTGTTTTCATTTCTAGTGGGTAAATGCCCGTTAGGTGGTATTACTTAGTCATATAGTATTTCTATTTCTGATGTTATTTTTTAAATTTATTTATTTTTAAGATTTTATTTATTTATTCATGAGAGACACACAGAGAGAGGCAGGGACACAAGCAGAGAGAGAAGCAGGCTCTATGCAGGGAGCCCGACGGGGGACTCGATCCCGGGTCCCCAGGACCACACCCCAGGCTGAAGGTGGCGCTAAACCACTGAGCCACTGAGGCTACCCTACTTTCCATGTTCTGAGGAATCTTCATACTGTTTTCCACAGTTACTATACCAATTTACATTTCCACCAGCAGTGTATAGGTTTCCTTTTTCTCCACATCCTCACCAACACTTGTGGTTTCTTGTGTTTTTAATTTTAGCCATTCTGACAGGTGAAAGGTGATATCTCCTGGGGGTTTTGATTTGCATTTCCTGATGATGAACATATTTTCAAGTGTTTGTTGACCATCTGGATGTCTTCTCTGAAGAAATGTATATTCAGGGCCTCTGCCCATTTTTAACCAGATTAATTTTTTTTTTTTTTTGGTGTTGAATTTGTATAAATTTAGTCCCAGAGTTTGGTCAAGGGTTGGTACCATGACTCCAGATACTTCCAGAAATAAGTAAATGTTCTGTGTGAACTCCTTCCTTGTTCCTTTTTTTTTCATGCATGGGGGGTGGGGAGGGCTGGGATTTTGCTAGATTTCTTATTTCACCAAAGTGTCTGTGAGGCTTATCTAGTTAAAATTTACAATTAACAATACTTTGGATATGAACCCCTTATTAAATATATAATTTGCAAATATCTTCCTGGGAAGTGTAATTTTTTTAGGGTTTATTTAAGAGAGAGAGAGGGCACAAGTGAGAGGGGCAGAAGGAGAGAGACTCCCAAGTAGACAATGTGCTGAGCATGGAGCCAGATGCAGGGGTTAAGTTCACAACCCTAAGATTACCACCTGAAACAAAACCAAGAGTTAGACTCTTATCTGACTGCACAACCCAGACTCCCCAGACCTATAATTTTTAAAAAAGAGTCTTGTAAAACTATTAAAACTTAGATGTTTAGTTGCTATGTCCTTAAAAATAAACTTTAGAGAAATTCTTGTGCTTTGAGAGTCCTAAAAAAATAATAGATTGAAGATTTAGTAGGACTCATTTAACTAAATAATAGGTTACAATCGTGGCTTAAATTTATACAACAGAAGATACAATATAGGATCAGCAGAAAAAATATATGTATAGGGGAAGACCAGATATTAGATGCAGACTTCCAGGTCTTCACTGCATGTTGGTCACACTGCAGTGCTTTCAGTCTAAGAGGAAATTATAGGAATGTGTATAAGATATCTCTGCTGAGGTAAACCCACTTAGGTCTCAGGGCCCAGAAATTCTTATGGGAATCTGGTCATATAGGCACATTCCTTCCATGTGACCACTCATGGTGCAGACCTCACACTAGGAAGCAGATGCACATGATAAATTTTGTTATGTATGTCAAACAAGACTGAAAGTCTGATATCATCTTGTCTTAATGCTTTCCGAAGACAAGTAACTATGTTAACTCCAAGGATTTAGCTCCCAGAGGTTGGTCAAGGGATTGGTATCTTTATTCTAGACTCTCCCAGAAATAAGCAGACATGCTGTGTGAACTTCTTCCTTGAAGTTTATAATTCTGACTGATTGCTTTACTTGATAATTCGTTGCCCTGCTAGTAATGTTGCAACTGACATCTCTGAATGTGTCAATAGTATAAATTCTAATAAGATTGCTCTGCAAATCAGAAAATCATTTGTTCCTCTTTTCTTTCCCCCATGTATGATGGGGGGGGGGAAAAGCCCTGTGACTTAGCTAGATTTTTTTCCTTAAAAAACTGTGAGTCTATCTATTAAAATTAACAAGTTAAAAAAAAATTAACAGGTAGCAAGGTATTTTAGCAGTGTATAATTTTAAAATATTTTATTATGAAAGTAATATATGTGTGTAAACTATTCATAATACATAATGCAGTATAATAATAGCATGTTTTTGTTAGTCTAGAAATAATGAATTGAAGGTTCCAATAATTGCCATAGAACTTGCCCATTTAAAGTATACAATTCAGGGCAACCCGGGTGGCTCAGTGGTTTAGCGCCACCTTTAGCCCAGGGCCTGATCCTGGAGACCCGGGATCGAGTCCCACGTCAGGCTCCCTGCATGGAGCCTGTTCCTCCGTCTGCCTGTGTCTCTGCCTCTCTCGTGGATAAATAAATAAAATCTTTAAAAAAAAGTATACAATTCAGTGATTTTGGTGTATTCATAAAATTGTGCAAACATCACTAAAATTAATCTTAGAACATTTTCATCACCTCGTCATTCCCATTTCTACTCAAATCATAAACCCTAGGCAACCACCAACTCCTTTTTGTCTATATGGATTTACCTATTTCAGACATTTGATATAATTCATATATAATATAATTATATAATATGCAGTCTTTTGTTACTAGCTTCTTTCACTTACCATGCTTTCAAGGTTCATCCAGGTCATAACATTCACCAGTACTTTATTATTTTTTTTTATTGCTGGATAATACTCCATTTAGTTTATCCATTTATCAGTTGATGGATATTTGTTTCTTCATTTTGGCTATGATGAATAGTGCTGCTCTGAACATTCATGTACAAGTTTTTGTTTGTTTTGAAGATTTTATTTGTTTGAGAAAGAGATAGTGAGAAAAAGCACAAGCAGGAGGGAGGAACAGGCCCCCCACTGAGCTGGGAGCTCAATGCGGGGCTCCATCCCAGGACCCTGGGATTATGACCTTAGCCGAAGGCAGACACTTAACCGTCTGAGTCACCCAGGCATCCCTACAGGTTTTTGTTTGAACATGTTTTAATTTCTCTTGGGTATAGCTACAAGTGATTTGCTGGGTCATATGATAGCTCCACGTTTAACATTTGAGGAACTTCTAAACTCTTCCTCCCAGCATTGTATAAGGGTTCCTGTTTTTTCACATCCTCCCCAACACTTGATATTATTTGTCTTTTCATGATTGCTGTAAAGGTGGATTTTTTTCTTCCATACTTCCAGATATAATCTCTGATGAAAAATCAATAATTACCATCTTGAGGCTCTCCTAGATTCTGAAAAAGGATAGTGCTCTGACAAAACAGTTTCTTACTTATCACTCAATTTTTCTGTTCAGTTTTTAGTTGGGGATACTGCATTTTATGATTATTAAATTCAAATGATTTCTAAATTTATGTGCTACCAAGAAGTGATGAATTCACCATTACCGAACATATTTAAACAGAAATGGGATGACTGGTTAGCACAGACATTTCAAGGGATATATATATATATATATTTGGTGATTTTTACAAGACTCAATAGCAAGTTGAACTTGCAGCTATAGTACAACATAGGCTTCAGAGCAAAAGCAATAGAAAAAACGACCTACATGAGGTGGTGTTTAGAGAAATCTAAGACATATTACAAGTCCTTCCTAATCTGAAGACACACAGGATATGCTTTCTCTTTAGAAGCAAACTATAGGAACATAGGTGGAATGTATTTGCTCAGAGAAGCTCATTCAGGATTCAGAGTATGAGGCTCTAATGGAGGACTAGTCACATAGGCATAGCCTACTGTACTACCAATGGTAGCAACCAAAACTCAGGACCTCAGCAATGAAACCAGGTGTACACCATCAATCTGGATTTTGTGCAAAGCAAATTGACAAGCTGCTATGGCCCTGTCCATTGCTCTGGATGTACACAATAAAATCATCAGTTGACGTTGTAAAGAACACTCAGAGACCACATTGCTTCGGGCTGGCCAAGGGTCAACTATAGTTCAAGGCTGCCTTGGAGATGTGAGGACCCAGTGACTAGACCTGGTATGTTGGTTTACCTCATGGATGGTCTCTTAAAGGGAATTTCTGTCATTCTTGAATCTTTATTAGCAAGATTCTCACACTAAAATTCAATAGCCAAAAGAATGGAGAACAGATTTATTGAGGAGAAAACAGATTGCAAAGAAAATAATAAGGAAGTGACTGGAATCAATCACATAAATATTAAAGGTTACAAATCGGTTTTAACCTGTTTGCTTAGGAAAAACAGTGGTAAGTAGAACTTGGATATTAATATTGTGGTATATATTTATTTTTTTAAGTTTATATTTTTAATTCCAGTTAGTTAACATACAGTGTCATATTTGTTTCAGGTATACGTATGGTATTTAAAAAAATTTTTTTTAAAGATTTTATTTATTTATTCATGAGAAATACAGAGAGCAAGGAAGAGACATAGGCAGAGGGAGAAGCAGGCTCCCTGCCAGAAGCCTGTGAAACTTGATCCCAGGACTCAAGGATCATGACATGAGCCAAAGGCAGTTGCTAAACCACCGAGCTACCCAGATGCCCTGTGATATTTATTTTTAATTGGGAGGACATATCAAGTCTATTTTATCTTCTACAGCAGGAAGCCTAACTTCTATCTTGGGATGAGCTGAATGTTGACCCAGTAGGAGCCCAGCACATAGGCACGCAGGAATAAGAGAAAAGAATTTATAATCAATGTCAGAAGGGGGAAAGCAAAATTATAGGTATTAGAAGGTTAAGTTTGGACCAGATAGCTAGGTCACACTGGCCCTTTTAGGAAGGGGAAGTTTATACAGCTAAGAGGGGAACTGTGGTGTAGATGAGGAAGTGAAAATGCTTAGTAGAGGAAGAGAAGAAACAGAAAGGGAAATGGGCCCACAAAGTGTTGCTTTTTATTTCTCTTCTTTTTTCTTCCTTCTTCTTCTGTCTCATCAGACTTACAGAGTTCCTATAAAACAGATGCTGAGAGCACTTAAAATGTGTCCTAAACGAGTGATTTCCAAATCAGCCTGAGTCTTCTGTGTCTAGATGTTTTCCTAATGTGCTTTTAACCCCTCAGTTTGTTGAATTTGCACAAAGAGCTCTTAAAGGAAGGTCCATTTACTGGGGAAGCATGGATAGACAATAGGTTGATTTATAGCTTTGGGGAAGCCTGGATGTTTGGATTTTGACTCTTTGTTAACATAAGGGCATTGGAATTTATGATGTGCTGTTTAAAATTTGAATCTCCTCTGGCAAACCCCGGGGTCATTTTCTTTACTGAAGAAAATGGTTTTCAACCAGCCTAGCCAGTTAGATAACCTGGCTTTATTATGTCACCAGAGGGAAAGAAACCCTGCTGGAAACTTCTACTTTAGCCTCTCCTGAGGCCAGGATCCCTTGTATATATCTTGAGGGTTCAAACTGGCGATAAAGGCAATCCCCCCATGAGTTTAAGGACTCAGGGGAGCTTGTGTTTATTGTTTTAAACTACTAAATTTTTGAGGTAATTCTGAGATAAATAGCTACTTGGTCAAGGCATGAGTTGGTCATTTGGGTATCCAGATGAAATAAAGCTGAATATGGTGAATAGTCCCTTTATTTTGTGCTTCAGAGAGCATTTTTACATCTTTCCACCTCAACATTCTATACACTATATACATTTTGGGATAGATGAGAGGTATGCCTTGTTTTATGTGTTGGGAGAAGGGTGATTGGAATACCAGCAGACCCCAGACACATTCCCAGGTAGGTCGGTTCCATAAGAGAACAAATAGAAGCTGAGAGACAGAAAAATTTTTTTAAAGCTTTTCATCATGCACATCATGGAATTCTTTAAGTTTCCTCAAGGGAAAATACCCCAATATGAAGACCACTGGAGAGGAGGCACTGTGCTGTGTTGCGAAATACTCTGTACCAGGAAACAGTGAATGTGATATAATAAACACTTTTGAGAAGAATTTCAGTGGGTCCTGGTTGCTGACTCTCAAGCTATAGTCAACCTAGAATGGCATCATAAACCAGGGTCTGGGGTCAGTTGGGTCTTCTGGGATGATAGAACACATCTCTCTATGGGCTCTATCTCCTTGCCTTTGATGCTCCTTTCTCTGAGAGATGGAAGATGTATATTAGCTTGCTTGATTGTTTCTGACTTTTTTTTCCTGGAATTCCTTTGTTTTATTATGCTTGTTAGTGTAGATCTTCTAATTGTTTCTTTC
Source organism: Vulpes vulpes (assembly GCF_048418805.1). NCBI lineage: Eukaryota > Metazoa > Chordata > Mammalia > Carnivora > Canidae > Vulpes > Vulpes vulpes. The sequence goes on along the minus strand of NC_132787.1, from coordinate 16,851,204 downwards.
TTCCTCATACACATTTACCCAACATAGGGCCTCTTACCCTTCATGATACGTATTTTGCATGGCAACTCTGGATATAATGCAGCCAACACAAGACATTTCAAGATGTGACTCTACAGTGGCTACTTAATGTTTTACTATCACTACCAATGCATAATAACATTTTAACATCTTTTTTTTAAGTTTTATTGAGATATAACTGATGTATAGCAGTATAATAAGTTAACACTCATCATCTCATAGATACCAAAAAAAGAAAGAAAAAGGAAAAAATTATTTTTTCCCATGATGAGAACTCCTAGGATTTATTAACAACTCTGAAATATACTATACCATTTTTAAAAATCTTATCAATCCAATTGAGAGCTGACTCTTAATAACGGACACAGTAGAACTTCTCTGTTATCTTTAGAGTTTCTGAGGTTTTGGTCAACTTTCATGGCATTTTACAGACAGTCACCATTTAGGGGTTAGATTTCACCCCTTGGCTTACCAACAGACAGCAGGATGGGCTTTATTCAAACCAACTTTCACCCTATCCCAACTCTCATCTATAGAAGAGGGCTGGGGAGTGGTAAGGAAAGGGATATGGAGTAAGAGTTGCCCACAGCCACATGGTTCTTGCTTCCTTCACAGAACTGAGAAAGAAGACTCCCATAGAAACACCGAGAGAGCTTGGTATGCTTATAACAAGGAGATTAGCATGTCTTCTTCAGATGAACCTTAGAGTTGTGACAGTGAGTCAGTATGACAATGAGAGGTAGACTTGGAGTGGTCAAAATTCTCACTATTTGGCATGGCAGGGATACACGTGTTTTCTTGGGCCTTTAGCTGGCCCAAAACACTTTTGGTCAAGTGAGGGGATTCTAGCAGTAAAAAGCTGGAGGAAAATGGGTGGGGGTAGCTTGAAGAAGAAAAGATCAAGTGAAAGCCAGATCTTATGTCAGTACGGTGGAGGAAATAATGGAACTGACTCTTACTGACCCAACCCCCCACCAGCCACTACTTTCAGTTTCTAGCCAAAACTCTAGTAAGAAATGAAAGGTTGGGAAGTTTTGAATTAGACATGTGATTGTATTTTTTAACTGGACTGGAATGAGTCTTCATAACTGAAAGTGAGGAACCCAAATGGAGATCATGGACTCTATCCATAGATGTTGTTATAGGACATGAAAATGGAATTCAGCAAAGCATGATCGAAAGCACTGATTTGAGGGGAAATTGTCTTCATATATGCACCTCCTTGAATTAAGATTCATGTAACTTAGTTACTAGCTGATGACTCTAAAATTTACATCTCTGGCTCCTTTTCCATATTCTCTTTTTAAAAATATTTTATTTATTTATTCAGAGAGAGAGAGAGAGAGAGAGAGAGAGGCAGAGACACAGGCAGAGGGAGAAGCAGGCATCATACAGAGAGCCTGACATGGGACTCGATCTAGGGTCTCCAGGATCACGCCCTGGGCTGCAGGCGGTGCTAAACTGCTGCACCACCCGGGCTGCCCCTTTTCCATATTCTCAATGGTGTCCTGGGTATCTCCACTGGGATACCTCACCAGATTCTATACAAAGACCATATATGGTAGTTCATTAGTAGGGGCTTAGGAGCCAGACTGACTGGATTCATTCCTGGCTCTATACATAGCAAATTACTTAACTTCTCTGTGCCTCAGTTTCTTTATTTGTGAAATATGGTTAATAATATATTCCTCATATGTTTGTTATAAGGACTAAATTATTTATTTTGGCTGACACTTGATAGAACAAAACAAATAGTAGAGCAAGGATTTCAACCCACCTTTATTAGATTCCAGAGTCCATGCTGTAATCACTGAGATAAAATTATAATTACATGTTGAAATGGCAATATTTTGATATATGACAGTAAAATATATTACTAAAATTAATTTCAATAATTTGTCTCTTCTTGTTTTTTAACATGTTTACTAGAAAATGGAAAATTGCATGTGAGGCTCACATTCTATTTCTGCTGGACAGTGCTGTTCATTCAGTATCTTATCATTATCTGAAATTTTCTTGCCTTCAAATCTCAAACATTTCACTCACCAAATATAATCTCTTTCTTTGCATTTTGCCTAAAATAGTCTTACTTAGCTCTTCAACTTATGCACAGAGACACCCAGTCCATCAGTTCACTTAATAAACTCTCTCTTAGGGATCCCTGGGTGGCTCAGTGGTTTGGCGCCTGCCTTTGGCCCAGGGCGCGATCCTGGAGACCTGGGATCGAATCCCACATCGGGGTCCCGGTGCATGGAGCCTGCTTCTCCCTCTGCCTGTGTCTCTGCCTCTCTCTCTCTGTGTGACTATCATAAATAAATAAAAAATTAAAAAAAAACAAACTCTCTCTTATTAATTGTTTAGGGGCAAATCAGTTATCACTTCCTCAGAGAAGCCTTCCTTAACTTCTTTGATAGGTCACAGGCCCTATTGTAGCATTCCTTAAACATCATCACTCAGTCCTTTCTGTCTTATTTCTTATTATAGTTGCAATTTTCTGTTTATTTGTGCAACTATTTTATTACTCTCTGGGTCATCCACTAAAATGTAACATGCCTAAGGGAGCAAACTATTATCTGTTTTGACTCAACAGCAATTTCTCAGGGTCTACAATAGTACTTAGACCATAGTAAAAATTCAAACAGATAAATATTCAGCTCATAAATATTCTCACTCAATCATTTTCGACTCACAGGGCCTCAGACTCTACTGACACTGATATTCTATATTCTGTCCCTATTCATCCATCCTCTCCTAACTCTTTGACCCCTGTCCAGATTAAACGCTATGATTAATTACTGCAATGGTTTCTTGGAAGAATCAAATTCCTCATCCCTCTGTCCTCTTACCGCATCTCACTGGCTCTAACTCTAGGTAACCCCAATGCTCTGCTTTCTCTTTTTTGACACTTGTGTAGCCTTTTTCCAAACCCCTGTGGAGAAAATGAACGAGGTATATTGGTACCACACTAAATTCATAAACTCTAAACTTGACTGGCAAACCCAGATGACCTTCATACTTCTTGCCTTTGTTCCCTTTGCCTTTGGAGACATGTCTAGTAGGAAATTGCTGTGGCCGAGGTCATAAAGGTTTTTTATGTGTTGTTTAAGAAACACTTGCCTACTTTAAAGTCTTAAAACATTTTCTTATTTTGTCTTCCAAAAGTTTTATAATTTTGTCTTTCATATATTTAAGACTATAATTTGCCTAGAACTGTTTTTTGTCTCAGCACCCTCTACTCAGGAGCCATACTTTCTTTGCTGATTTGCAGTGCTCTTCTGTCAATAAGTCATGATTCTGTATATGCAAGGGACTTTTTTCTAGACTCTCATTTTTAATCCACTGATTCATTTTTTAAAAAAATATCATAATTAATATATATTTTAAAGCAGCATTTGACTGTGATTGGTCCTTTGTTCTTCAGTAGTAACTTTAGAATCAGTTTGTTATAAATTAATCTTACAGGTTTTAGAGATATTGATCCTTCTTGTACAAAAGCATGGTATATCACTACTTTTTAGGCTTTCTTTACTGTATCTCACTAAGTTTTATAATTTTCTCCCAAAAGACTTTGCACATTGTTAGATTTATTCCCAAGCACTTGAAATTTTTATAAAATTAATCTTTTTTGGCTGTTTTTCCCCCCAATTTTTTATTGTGAAAAACTTTTAAACACACAAGAAAATTGAAATAATGCATATCTATATATCTTTCACCTAGATTCAGTCACTGTTAATTTTGTCATATTTAATATCGGCAATGTATAATTTTTTGTTGTGCCATTTCCATAAAATTTGCAAGGGTGGAGTCATCATTTAAAACTAGGAAATCTCTTCAAAAAACAAAACAAAACAAAACACTGGGAAATCTAATTTTACGGTTATATCAAGACACTGTAAGCTAATTTTGTGTTTTCTAAGTATTCACAATTGCCTATTTCTTTCCCTCTGTTTTGTTTTGACCAAACTGTAGTCAAGTTTCTATTTTCCCTGTAGGCCCCTGAGCTCTGCTCTCCCCAAGACTCAGCAAGCACATATGTGAAAAAAGTGGAACATGCACCCCCTTATTAGCTTTTCCTAAAGTTGACTGACTGTAGTGAGACCCTTTTCTTGTCAGATCCCACTAGTCCTTCTCCTTGCTTATCCAGTTTCTTCATAAAAGATTCTACACAACTCTGCTTTTCTTCTTTTGCCCTATAAAAGAAAAATCATTTTCTGTCTGACTTTTAGATGTTTGTGGATTTCTGTTATGAGTGTTCTCACTACTACAATAGTCTTTCTTTCTAATTAAAGTCTCTCCTTACCTAAGTCTGAGTTTGTTTTTATTTGACATTTTCCTGCCTCAGACCTGGAGTCAGCCATTTTTCCATTTAAAAGGAAATTATTCCTTTTAGTGTAAACTTTTTTATTGTCTGTGTGTGTATTTAGGCTTTTTTATCTAACCATTTGAAAGTAAGTTGCAGATATTATGATGCTTCACCCATTAATATCTCAGCAAACATCTTTCAGGAATAAGGAGAGTCTCCCTCATAATCACAATCTGTTACCCACACAAGAAAATTAAGTATAATTCTACAATGCCATCTGATATCTAATCCATATTCAGATTTCCCCAGTGTCAACATGGCCTCTTTTATTGCTGTTTTTTTTATTTATATTTTTTATTTTTTAAAGATTTTATTTATTTATTCATAGACACAGAGAGAGAGGCAGAGACACAGGCAGAGGGAGAAGCAGGCTCCACGCAAGGACCCCGACGTGGGACTTGATCCCCGGTCTCCAGGACCACACCCCAGGCTGCAGGCGGCGCCAAACCGCACCACCGGGGCTGCCCTTATTGCTGGTTTTTGTTTGTTTGTTTTTCTGTTCTACCTAGAATCCAATCAAGGTTCATGCATTATATTTGGTTGTCTGGTCTTTTGGATCACTTTTAATTTAGAACATTTGCCCCTTTCTTTCTTTCTTTCTTTCTTTCTTTCTTTCTTTCTTTCTTTCTTTCTTTTTCTTCTTTCTTTTTCTTTCTTTCTTTCTTTCTTTCTTTCTTTCTTTCTTTCTTTCTTTCTTCTTCTTTTCTTCATGACATTGGCTTTGGAAAATGATATATAACTATTTTACATATATCATAGAATAAAGCAATTAAGAAAAGGTCAAGAGTCAAGTGTAAGACAAATAAAATACAAAAGGATAAGAAATAAGGTACAAAAATAAAATGAGAGAAAACAGTAATGTTAAATTCGATCTGGCAATGTCAATATCAACTCATGATTTTAAAACTGTATCACTTGGGCTCCCTGCATGAAGCCTGCTTCTCTCTCTGCCTACATCTCTGCCTCTTTCTCTCTGTGTCTCTCATGAATAAATAAATAAAACTGTATCACTTCCTATTTTTGTTCACTAAAGTGGCCCAGAAGCAATGACACTCCAGTAGCAGTGAGCACACTAGCTGTCCAGATTATAGTTTCTAAATACTCTTCCCCCCAAAAGGAATCATTGACTTTTAATTGAAAAAAATGGGTGATTTCAGGACTAAGGCAGCAAAATACATTGTAAGCATAGAACATCTTGTTATGACCCTGAGCCTAGACTTCCTTATTTTATTTTATTTATTTATTTTTTAAATTTTTATTTATTTATTATAGTCACAGACACACACACACACACACAGAGAGAGAGAGAGAGAGAGAGAAAGAGAGAGAGGCAGAGACATAGGCAGAGGGAGAAGCAGGCTCCATGCACCGGGAGCCCGACATGGGATTCGATCCCGGGTCTCCAGTATCGCACCCTGGGCCAAAGGCAGGCGCCAAACCACTGCGCCACCCAGGGATCCCGACCTCCTAATTTTAAATTATGGCTCTACCAGTTGCAAATTTTTGTAGCAAGTAGGCAAAAAAACCCACATTAACTTCTCTGTGTTTCAGTATCTCAGTCTGTAAGTTAAGAGATAATCATAATACTTAGTTCATAGAGTTTTTACAGAGGATTGAATGACAATACTTGTGAAGTTGTCAGAATGGTAAATGGAACATAGTAAGTCCTCAAGAAATATTAAGTATTATTGTAATTATTTTCATTAACACCATTCAGACTTCCTATTATTCTTATCATAAAAACCAAAATTGTTAATAAGGCCTGTAAGATCCTGCTTTATCTCTCCATTTCTACTTTATTATGTTCACTGCATACCATTCTTCCCTTTGCTTTCAAAATATAAACCACATTTATGAATATGCCACATTTTTATCCACTTCAGAGCCTTGGCACATATGTTCTCTCTTTTTGAAATGTTTTTCCTTGTCTTTTTCATGGATTCTGCAGCTCAGCTCAAATACAACTTCCCTGAGGAATCCTTTCACACCAGCCTCATTGTTATATAAACCCCACAGCATGCTATAGTTCTTACTAGCACTTTATTAGTTATCGTAGACTAGATTGTTGCAGAAAAACAAAAACCCAAAATCTCAATAGCATAAAACAACAAAGGTTTTTGCTAATTACATGTCCCCAAGTGTCTTCAAGATATGTTGTTCATCTTAGACACTTAGTCATTCACTCAGGCTGACAAAGTAGTTTCCATCTTTAACCGTGGCAACTCTCACATTGGGCACTTAAATGCTCATCCTGGCTATGACATGTGTCACTTTTCTCAAAAATTGAGGTGAAATTCGCATAAATAAAATTAACCATTTCAGAGTGAATAATTCAGTGACATTGAACACATTTGCAATGTTGTATAACCACAAACTCTATCTAGTTCCAAAACGTTTTCATCACCCTAAAATACTTGTACCAATTAAGCAGTTACTCTGCATTCCTCTTATCTTCTAGTCTTTGGCAACCACCAATCTGCTTCCTGTCTTTATGGATTTACCTATGCTGGATATTTCACAGAAATGGAGTCATGCAGTAGGTCACATTTTGTGTCTGGCTACTTACACTTAGTGTGATGTTTTCAGATTCATTAGAGTGTAGCATGCCACTTAAAAAAAAATCTATTTATCTGTTGATGTATATTTGGATTGGATATTTTGGCTATTGTAAGTAGTACGTACAATAGTAATGAACATTAGTATCCAAGTATTTGTTTGAATCTGTCTTCAATTCTGTTGAGTATATATCTGGAATTTCTGGATCAAATGATAATCCTATGTTCAACTGTTCAGGAACTACTAAACTGTTTTCCACATGGTTGAACTATTTTTCATTCTCACCAATAATATACACAGGTTGTTATTTCTCCACATCTTCACCAACACTTATTTTTCTTCCCTCAATCTCTCTCTTTTTAAATTATAGCCAACATAGGGCAGCCCCCGTGGCACAGCGGTTTGGCGCCGCCTGCAGCCCGGGGTGTGATCCTGGAGACCCGGGATCGAGTCCCACGTCGGCTCCCCATATGGAGCCTGCTTCTCCCTCTGCCTGTGTCTCTGCCTCTCTCTCTCTCATGAATACATAAATAAATAATCTTTAAAAATAAATAAATAAATAAATAAATAAATAAATAAATAAATGCCAACATAGTGGGTATCTTTGTAGCTTTGATTTTCATTTCTCTAATGACTAATGATGCTGAACGTCTTCAACTGTGGTTGCTGGCCATTTGATATATCTTATTAGGAGAAATATCTATTCTATTCCTTTGTCCATTTTTAAAGTAGGTTGTTTGTCTTCTTATAATTGAGTTGTAATAGTTATTTATATATTCCGGGAATAAGACCTTTATGATTTGCAAACATTTTCTCTCATTCTGTGGGTTGTCTTTTCACTTTCTTCATAATGTCCTTTGCTGCACAAAAGCTTTTTACTTTTGATGAAATCCAATCTATTTTTTTCTTTTGTTATTTATGCTTTTTGTGTCTTATCCAAGAATGCCTTGACAAATTTGAGATCATGAAGATTTATCCCTATAATTTGTTCTAAATTTTATAGTTTTAGCTCTTATATTTAGGTCATTGATCCATTTTTAAAAAGATTTTATTTATTGGAGAGATAGCACATGCGGAGAGGAAGGGGCAGAGGAAGAGGAAGAGAGAGAATCTCAAGCAGACTCCCTGCTGAGTGCAGAGCCTGACACAAGACCAATCTCACGACCCTGGGATCATGATCTGAGTGAAAATCAAGAGTCAGATGCTCAACCAATTGAGCTACCAGGGGGCCCCTGTCATCAATCCATTGTAAGTTAAGTCACTAATGTGGTATGAAGTAGGGGTACAACTTCATTCTTCATTTTGCAAGCGGATATCCAGTTGTCCCAGCAACATTTGTTGAAAAAACTATTCTTTTCCCATTGAATGCCTTTGGCACCCTTACAAATCAATTGGCTATAAATGCATGGGTTATCTTTGGATTCTCAATTCTATTCCATTGGTCAATACATCTATTTTTATGACAGTATCACACATTTTTTATTACTATATATTTGTGTAGTAAGTTTTTAAATGCAGAAACATGAGTCCCCAACTTTGTTCTTTTTAAATACTGTTTTTAACTCTTCACAGCCCTTTGAAATTCCACCTAAATTTTAGGATTGGCTTTTACACATCTGCAAAAAAGGGACATGTGTCACTTTTGTTCATAATTCATTGGCCAGAACTATTAACTTGGTCCAACCCAATGTGTAATCCTATGTGTCAGAAAGATGGGGGGAGAATAATATATTAGTGAGCAGCACCAATAACCATGAATCTTATTATTTTTAAATCCTATTACTGTAGGAGGGGACCAACACCCCATTTATTTAAATGACACTCATATATTCACTCCTTTCTGATTCATTTTTTCCTAACCTCTTCTTGCTAAATCAGAAACTAGGAAGGGTATGAGATTTTAAGCTGCTTGCAAGCTAACACATTATGCTGCTTTAGGGTTTTATATATATCCTGGCAGAAAACAGGAAACGTCTGTGTTAGAGACAAAAACTGTGTACTCATAATGAACGCAGCAGCCAAGGTAACATCATAGCTCCTGTTTCCTGAACCCCAGTCCTCACAGGGCAACACAATGAGGGCCAGATGGTACCTATGCATGCTTTTGGAATTCAATAAAGAAGATGAAGTCCAAGTTTCAGAGACTCTGATCTTAATAGTATTGCTAGCTACCTTATCCTACTTTCTAGAAAAAGACATTATTTTATTATCCTGGAATTTAAATAAAAGTTCCTGGGGAAAGATATCTGTAAATTTCATAGAAGGAGTCACCATTTTGATCTTTATTTATCTGGAAATGCAAATACATCTGATCCAGGGGGAGTCCCTGTCTCTGTCTTTCCTAGGACTGTCTGCCTATACAAGCATTCCTGGACAGATAGTTCTGGGTCACGTGGGTTAAACATGTAGGAGTGCTACACATTACAGAAAATTGTCTTTTAACGTCTCTTAAATTGTCTCCTTCAAAGTTCTGGTTTTGAACATTCCACCATACTTGCCTTAAAGAAAAAAGACTTTTTTTTTTTTCTTTTGAATATTTTATTTCTTTCTTTGAGAGAGAGAGAGAAAGCATGGACAGGGGGAGGGGCAGAGGGAGAAGCAGGCTCTATTTCAGGAACCTGAGATCATGACCTGAGCCGAAGGCCTATGTTTAACCAACTAAGCCACCCAGGTGCCCCCCAAATCTTATTTTTTACAACTATTTCAATTTTGAGGAGTCCCAAATTAAGTCTTGTTAATTTCCTCAATACCAAAACACTGTGGGTGACAAACTTAAAGTGTTCAATCACAATATTTTGGCAAAAAGCACAATGATAGGTGGTATACAGGACAATAATCTTGACCCAAATGAAAGGATAGGAAAGCTCCAAATCTCTCACAAAAATCATTTAGTTTTGTTTTAAAAATTATTTTTAAATTTTAAATTCTAATTTTTTTTTATAGATTTTATTTATTTGACCGAGAGAGAGAGTGCATGAGCAGGGGGAGGAGCAAGCAGAGGGAGAAGGAGAAGCAGGCTCCCCACTGAGCAGAGAGCCTGATGTGGGGCTTGATTCCAGGACCCCAGGATCATCACCTGAGCCAAAGGGAGATGCTAAACCAACTGAGCCACCCAGGACGCTCCTCACAATTTATTGTAATGAGCTTATTATATTAGATATCAGGAATTGTGTTGAATATTATAATTTGTATAAGAAAGGGAATAAAGAATACATATGCAATTTCTTGTAGATAGGTATTAATGTAATTTTTGCATTTTGTATCACATGAATAGACTTAATTTTTTTTTTAATATATCCTGTCAACCACATATGCTAAAATGATTCAGACAGAGATAGGGTATTCTTCATATTGTTGAATATTTCTTTGTATTCATGTCCTTCCATTTCCTTTTCTTGGACCCAAGATGATGGTAGTGAGGGAAGTGTGAAAAGGATTTTTTTTTTTAAAGAAAAAGATATTTTTGAAGGATCCTGGCAATATTTCAAAATTCTGAGGGACTTTAATTTCCAACATAAAATTTGGTACTTAGCTGAATGATCAATCCAGTGTGAAGGTAGAAAATCAGTTTCATTAATTGTACCCATTAATGATACACATGAGTTTAAAACTATATTTTTGGATTCAAAATGACATTCAGGACTTTACACTTGCTAGAATGGCTGTGAGTAAACAAACAAACAAACAAACAAACCTGAAAATAACAAGTGTTGGTGAAAATGTGGAGAAATTGCTATACAATTTTTATGCTGATGGGCATATAAAATAGTGCAGCCAACACAAAAGCAGTCTGGCAGTTTCTGTAAAGGCTAAATGCAGAATTATGACTTAACAATTTCACTAATATACCTATTCTTAAAGGAACTGAAAGTAGGAACTTAACAAGATACTTGGAAGCTGATTCTCACTGCAGCATTATTCACATTAGCCAAAAGGTGGAAATAATCCAAATGTCCACCAACAGATGAACAGACCAACAAATACGGCATATACATACAAGGGGATATTATTCAACCATTAAAAAGGAATGGTGTCCTGACACATGCTACATGGATGAGCCTTGAAAACATTATCTAAATGAAATAAGCCAGCACAAAAAGATAAATATTATATGATTCCAGTTATATGAAATACCTAGAATGGGTAAATTCATAGATTAAAAAAAACTTATTTATTTATTCATGAGAGACACAGAAGAGCGGCAGAGACATAGGCAAAGGGGGAAACATGGTGCCTGAGGGGAGCCCAATGCGGTACTTGATCTCAGAACCCCGGGATCACACCCTGAGCTGAAGGCAGATGCTCAACCACTGAGCCATCCAGGAGTCCCATTTCATAGAAAATAGATTAGAAGTTACCAGAGGCTGAAGGGAGGGGATGAGGAGTTATTAATTAATGGTTACAATTTCTGTTTGAAGTGATTAAAAAGTTCTGGAAAATAGTGATAATAGAAGCACTGTATTCTGAATGTGATTGATGCCATGGACTGTATACTTAAAGTGGTTAAAATAGCAAATTTTATGTTATAGGTATAATAAGAGTTTTAAAAAATTAATAATATAGTATTCCTAAAGCCATTGAATTGTATAAATAGGTGAATTGTATGGCACGTGAATTATAAGCAGATAGCTGCTTTAAACAAAGGACATTTACGGTTTCAACCTTGCTGAAAAAGAGACAACTCTGCATGTATTAGTAAGAATGGTTTGCGCATAAGATAAGGTTGATGTATAATTATTTAATAAATGCATGAAAGCTAGCCTATCTTGAAATCCAAAAAAATAACTAGGAGATACAAAACCAGTAATTGAGGATAGAGCTGCTATTCCTCAGATGAGTTGTCAACTCTTCCAAAACACGACTAGAAAAACCTATTAATCAGACAAAACTTTGTTAGAATAACTGCCATAAGGAAGAATACCACCTTGATAGAGTCTAAGTAATACTTTAGAAGAATGAAGTCAGAGGAAGATATTCTTAGGGTTTTAGAGCCCTGAGTTCAAGAGGCTTAGATGGGTCTTTCAAGAAAGGAAATTGGGAGATTGGAGAAAGTTTGTGATATAGTAGTTTAGGATTGGTGGATTTAGTGAGATGAGGATCTTGAAGTGAGTCATGATAAGTAAATAGTTACTTGTTAAGTAAGTTTTATGTCCAGGTGGTTGATCCTTTGTCTTAATAGAAAAAGCTGTTTGCCTAGATGAGCAAACTGCTTACGTAGATAAAATTAGATATGTAAAAATATCTCCAAGTGGATAGTGAAGTTATTGATTTATCATCTTATCTTTCTGGATAAGATTTCCTGAGGCAAATATTTAAGTTCTCTGTTCCAATAGTTAAGCTATGTTGATGCAGGTGGTCTCAATTATTCAGGAAGAGTGAACAATCATTACAGAGGGAAGCCTAGACTTCACTCTACCCTATTTCTTTCTTAGTCTAGATCAGCGATTGGCAAACCACAGACTGTGAACCAAATCTGGCCCATTGCCTATTTTTGTACAATCCAAAAGCTAATAATGGTCTTTACATTTTTAAATAGTTGAAAAAAACTTAAAGAATACTACTTTGTGACACATTAAAATTAAAAGAAAAATTTCAATGTCCATAAAGAGTTTATTGGGATACTACTACACTAATTCATATTGTCTATGGCTACTTTTGTGCTACAAGCCCGGGGCTGAATAATTGCAACAGAGACTATATGGCTTGCCATGCCTAAATATTTACTAGCTGGCTCTTTATAAAAAAAGAAAGCTTGCTGACTCCTTTCCTGCATGGGAGAACATATTACCAAAGGGTGACCAAGCTATTTAAGAACAAAAAGAAGAGGTTGAAACAAAGAAAATGAGATAAATTCTTCTGAATCTGACTGGGCAACCAAATCAAAGGAAATCAGATCAAAGATATTTTTTCTTATATATTTAAAAAAAATTTTTAAAAAGTATTTTGTTCATTTATTCATGAGAGACAGAGACAGAGAGAGAGAGAGAGAACTGCAGAGACACAGGCAGAGGGAGAAGCAGGCTCCATGCCGGGAGCCTGACGTGGGACTCTATCCCAGGTCTCCAGGATCACACCCTGGGCTGAAGGCAGTGCTAAACCACTGAGCCACCCGGGCTGCCCAGACCAAAGATATTCTATTCACATATGGCCCAAAGCTGATAGCAAGATACCTTAAAGAAGAATAGTTTTCTCAAATACAAAAATTAACAGAACAAACTAAAACTAAATCTTGAATCTCTTCATGTTTGAAACATAAGGCACTTACTTTTCAGTAATTGTCTACATTGTTAGGCAAAAACATAATAAATGTGAACATGTGTTTCTGCTGGGGAAGGAGGACAATTGAAAGAAATATTTTCTAATCCATTCTTCACTGCATACACGCACATACCCACTTGCACAAACTCACAATAACCAAAAATATGCTCACTCCCCAAATAAAATTAAAATAATAATGACAAGGATAGCCATGTGGGAATGGAAAAAAAAGAAAAAATAATAATCATGCAAACCACATTTATAGTTTGTATTTAAACAAATAAATGAAGATCCTGGGAGTAAATGCAAATGTAAAGTTAATTGAAAGAAAAATGATGAACAAACAACATTATTAATATACACAATTCTCCTATTACATAAGTATTAGTAGATGAAGCGTTGTGCCCAAGATTGCAAACCCGAGAAACCACCAAGGAGCCCTCACTGATGCGAGCACATGAGGGTTTATCAGCAAGCTTGAGCTTGGGTCCAAGTGTACCCGACACAGTGGAGCAGGGACTTAGACCCCGAGGTGGGTTACAGCTGGGTTTTTATGGGCTGGTCTAGCTGATTTCCAGAAGGGGTGGAGGAATTTCTTCATTCCGATATGGGGGAAAGGGTGGGGGAGTTTCTTAAGCTCTGTTTTCATTCCGATATGGGACTTTCTGTCAAGGGCCTTAAGCTCTGTTCTCATCCTGATATGGGACTTTCTGTCAAGGGCATTCTGCGGTTTTTCCTGTAACTGAAGTAGGGTAAAGTTCAGCTCTTGTTCACAGGGGCCTGAGATGGCTGTACTTGTGCTAACGCTAAACTTGAGGTGGAATGGCCTTAATTTTCTCGGCCTCCACAGAAGTTCTCTGCTTCTCTACAACTTTGGAACTACAGAGTTGAATTGTTAAATATACTCCATGTGAGCACCAAGAATCAGAAAGACTTTACTGTCATTCTTTGATGTCACATCAAAAATGTCCAGAGTATTTGGACTGAGAGGCTGAATATACAAACAGACAATAGCCAGACTACACATAAAAACAGAACTCTGGCCCACAATCTGTATTAACTAGCATAGGAAATTAACCCATTATCTACAGTAACCAGCCCAGGAAGTCACCTTACTATCTGCAAAGTCAGACTTGTAGAAGTCAGATCACCATCTCTAGGAAACAGTCCTGGAAGCCAAACAATAATACAATAACCCCTGTAACAATCATCCCGAAATGGCTAAGACTTGATAACACTGGAAAACTTTTGCTGCTCCTACCCAATGTAGGACTAAATAGAGAAAGCCAAATCACATAACAATCACATAGGATATTCTACTTGTAGTTAGTCCACCTATAGCTTCCCCACATCAACCCTTCCAATCAAGCCACACCCAGTCTTCCCCTTTTTCCACTATGAAGCTTCCCTACCTCTTTTCCTGCCTTTGAGTTTCTGCCAAACACAAGTGATGGTGATTTTCTTGCTACAACAAGCTCAGAATAAATAGCCTTAGCTTGTTGGCATTTTTAATTCTGCAATACCATTAATTTGTTTCTGCAAGACTGTTACTATCTTCATCAGAAATATCTTCTAAAAAAAAAAAAAGAAATATCTTCTAGTTTTCAACCTTTGCTACTCAACACTTGATCTGGGAAAGACTATTTGGCTGACATCCTAGAACATGTAATATTGTCAGTGCCCAGCTGCCTTCGTATTCTAGGGAGCAATTCTGAAACTGCTTTGGTTTTTGCATGACGAGTAATTATATAAATATTTTAGAGAGGAAAAGCTGGGTCCTGGGATTCCCCTTCGTCTTTAATTGGGTTTATCTTTTCCACTCCAGTAATATTATTTATAGCCTTTTTTTTTTTTTTTTGAGAGAGAGAGAGAGAGAGAGAGTGAGAGCATGGATGGGGGTAGGCAGAAGGAGAGAAAATCTCAAGCAGGCTCTGTGCCCAGTGCAGAGCTTGGCTCAGGGTTCAGTCTCACGACCTGAGCTGAAATCAAGAGTCAGTTGCTTAACTGACTGAGCCACCCAGGCACTCCTATTCATAGCTATTTTTAAAAAGAAATTTCTGAGGCTTTTTGTCCTCAGCTGTTACTATTCTATACCTTTCTGCCAGGTAAGGTGTATTCTGTCTCCATTCCAGATCTGACCTTGAAGTCTGATTATTGATTCATGTTATTGTTCAATCTGAAGCAAGAGGCAATGTCAGCCAAAGCAGGTAGCAATAGCAAAATGACTACTTTAGTGAAGATAGAGAATGGAGACAATTAGTTTTAAAGCTTCCAGATCTTCAACATCTGTGGATACTTTTTCTAAAACCCAGTCTGCCTATGAACTTGGATGTCTAGTGAAGACATCATGCTGGTTTTGGGATTTTATACAAGTCCTACCTTTCGAGCCCCCCTTATATAAACTTAGGGTAGTGTACTGCTTGGAGGAGAGGAAGTTTCCAGGGCACTAGACTTGGATACACTTTGAAACACAATGTCAGCTATTGAGGAAGTGAATGATTCAAATGATGAAGTAACATATCCTTTGCAACTCAAATGTTTTCAGTTCTTTGCTTTCAACAAAGTTGAAGGAAGATCTAAAGAAGATGATAGCCAAAATTACATTAAAAATAAGCATTTGATGATTGATAACTATGCAATTTTGGGCATGTAGCTGAGAAAAAGTTCAAATAATTGAAAATATCACTATAGTAAAACCCCTTCCCACCTAGTTATTTATGCTGTCAGTTGTCAAATAAAAACAAATCTAGACAGGAAAGGAGAGATTTTTTTTTTTCCTCAAAAAGACTATTTTGAAGTGAGGGGGTGTGGTAAGGAAGATACTGCAAAGGAGAGAACAGGTCACTGTAGTAAACAAGGTCAGGAGGAACAGGGCATAGAGGAATGGGACTGAGCAGATGGCATGATTGGATAGTTCTTCTTTGTGGTCAGCCAATTCTGCGAGGGCCATTAATGAGGCTGTTCCACATTGCAATGCTTGTTGAAGCTCAAGGGTAGGCCTAAGTTCAGGGTCCTGGGGGAAGGAGAGAAGGAAAGTTTGATTAAGACAGATTAGTGGCATTTTGTTCAGATTGGTCAGTGTAAACAATTCAGCTAATCATTTGTGAGACCAAGAATGAGAGTTTGGAGGGTCTGTCTGGCTTTTTCATAGATAACAAGGCTCATCAATGAGTCTTTCTAAGTCATATGGAGAAGGATGGCTTTTGGCAGTATGCCACTGCTTGAAACCCAAAAGAGTGGCGGGGTTGGGGGGGTGGTGGAGTTTTTTAAAGATAGCTGCTTTCTAGGACAAGACTTAGGTAAAGTTCAACATTGCCAAAGGTTCACACAGAATTGATGCTGAACCCTAAACCATTTTCTTACTAAGTCATAATCACCCATGGAAGCATGAACTAAAAAAATAAAACAGCATTCATCATTCATCTCGCTAATATACATATATACACCCAATAAAATTTTATTTCTGTGCTAGAGTGACCACCATCTCAGCTATTGGTGAATGTCAGGTTCAGGACTGATAGACTTTCTAGATACAACAAATGTTGGCATCCTGATAGTCTATCTAAGGATCCAAGATAGCAGGTGCTGGTATTTTTTTTTTAAACAAAATACCCCAATTTCTTCACACTGTAATGCTGGACTTTTGTAGTGAATTGGACACCTCCACTGGGACCTTGGATTAATGAGGGATCTCAGTGAGGTGGCAAAGCAAATAGTGATGGTATCCTTCCATGCCCTCAACAAGGCATTAGGGAAGCTATGAGAATCAACTTTGTTTCAAATAGTGGTGTTTGAGTTCTTGGCTCTTCCGTTTCTTTCTGTCAGTGGTTTTCTATCAAACAATGCTGTAAGCAGCAAACATGGGATGGTATTTTTAGTCTTTCCCCCTCAGCTGCTTTTCTTCATGAACACTAGCAGGTGGCATTTCATCATTCTTAGTGGTTCAGGTTAATATTTTTAAAATTGCACTGATCGTGGGCAGCCTGGGTGGCTCAGTGGTTTAGTGCTGCCTTAACCCAGGGCATGATCCTGGAGATCGGGGATTGAGTCCCGTGTCAGGCTCCTGCATGGAGCCTGCTTCTCCCTCTGCCTGTGTCTCTGCCTCTCTCTCTCTCTCATCAATCAATCAATCAATCAATCAATCTTTTAAAAAATAAAATTGCACTGATCAGATCAATTCCTGGACAGAATTATAAAATGGTAATTGGATGGTATCCATATCCATGTTGTTTGATATGGGTCAACAAATTTCAGGCATCAGAAGTCTCTTTTTTTCTTTTTATTACCCTTTAATACTTGCCTGTTCCCCTTCCTCTTCCGCCTGGCAACCACCATTCCACTCTTTGCTAACATGAGTTTGACTATTTTAGATTCCTCATGTAAGTAGACCATATGGTATTTGTCTTTCCATGTCTGGCTTATTCTATTTAGCATAATGTGTTCCAGGGTCACTTATGTTGCTGCAAATGGCAGGACTTCCTTCTTTTGTAAAGCTTAATAATATTCCATTGCGTGTATATACCACATTTTCTTTATCTGTTCATCATTTAATAGGCATTTAGTTTGCTTCCATGTCTTTGCTATCATGAATAATAATGCAGTAAATATGGCAATACAGACATTTCTTTTGAGATCCTGATTTAAATTCCTTTGCCCATACCCAGGCATGGGATTCCTGGATCATTTGGTAATTCTATTTTTAGTTTTAGTTTTTTGAGGACCCTCCCTACTGTTTCCCTAGTGGCTGCAGCAATTTACATTTCCACCAACAGTGCAGTCTGGATTCTACCTTCTGTATATCTTCTCCAACATTGCCTTTTTTAAAAAATGAAGCCATCCTAAGAGTTGTGCCATGATATCTCGTTGTGGTTTTAATTTGCATATTCTGAGATTAATGATGTGTGCTCCTTTTCATATATCTGTTGGCTATTTGTATGTCTTCTTTGGAGAAGGGTCTATTTAATTCTTTTGCCTATTTTTAAAACTATTAAGCTGTAGGAATATAAATGATTATATTTTGGATATAAAGAATTGCATTTTGGATATTTACCCTTTATCAGATACATGGTTTGCAAATATTTTCTCCCCCTTCTGTAGGTGGCCTTTACATTTTGTTGATTATTTCCTTTGCTGTATAGAAGCATTTTAGTCTGACATAACCAAAATTCTTCATTCCTTGTCTGCTTTTTAAAAAAAATATTTTACTTATTTATTCATGAGAGACACACAGAAAGAGGCAGAGACATAGGCAGAGGGAGAAGCAGGCTCCCTGCAGGGAGCCTGATGTAGGACTCAATCCCAGGACCTGGTGATCACAACCTGAGCCAAAGGCAGATGCTCAACCACTGAGCCACCCAGATGCACCCCCCCCCTTGTCTATTTCTTACATAAAAGTTTGCGATATGGCAGCATTAGGGATGGTCACCTTAATTTTCACTTTAGATACAAATATGGACTAAAGAAAGATTAACAAAACATAATGTGTTTCTGATACCAGTTTATTTATCTTATTCAAAGGAAATAGGACAGGTATTTCAGCAGACAATCAAGCACCACTTTTAGCAAAAGGTTTTGCAATATCCCAGACACAACCTCCAAGACCTTCCATTTCATTGGTGATACTCAATTGTATGAGATGAAGGTAAAGCAGGATGGACAACTGATTTGGGGAAGCTATTCCACTGTCTGCTCGTTGACTTTTTATACTCTTTGTCTTATTGTTCCTCAGGGTGTATGTAACTTACTAACATTCTTCAGGGCAGCTGAAACATATCAATGTTAGGTTGTACAATAAATAATCTGGACAACCAGATATATCTCATGCGGAAAGGCCAGTCTGTACCCCATTCTGCGTTTATCTTAACATTCCTGGAATTAGAGTTGTAAAAAGGTAAATTCAGGGTCAGTTTCCCAGGTGTCCCTGGGCCTGGAACAAGTTCTAATTTACTGAAATCTTTTTTCTTACAATGTTTAATAATTATTTCTTAAAAAGCATAACACAGGGCAGCCCAGGTGGCTCAGCAGTTTTAGCGCCGCCTTCAGCCTAGGGCATGATCCTGGAGTCCTGGGATCAAGTCCCGCGTTGGGCTCCCTGCATGGAGCCTGCTTCTCCTTCTGCCTGTGTCTCTGCCTCTTTCTCCTCTCTCTCTCTCTCTGTCTCTCATGAATAAATAAATAAAATCTTAAAAAAAAGCATAACACATTTATTTTTATGATCAGTTATTTACTACTAATAATTATAATAATAATTTAACTCAGAAGAAGCATTTGACACTTAGGACTCTAAGATCATAGGAAATAAAAAGTTAAAATAATTTCATTTTATGTAATTTCTCTTTCCTCCTTGAACACATATTTCTATTCCTTTACCCCACAAAATTTTATTCTAATGTAATATATGTTTAAAAGTAATTTATTCATCATCCTATGACATTTTTCTGAGCAAAAAAATATAAATTGAAATGTATTTTATCAATGTTGATTTCCTGGATTTGATTATTGTACTGTAGTTATATATGGAAAATATATATGGGAAATGAATAAAAATAAAATAAACAATATATGGGAACTCTGCAATTTTAGCTTTGTGGTATATCTCAAGTTACTTCAAAATACATTTTTTAAAAAGAATCAGGAATGTGGCCAACTATCTTCAGTGACACATTTTAAGAAAGACAAGATTTCCATTATGATAATATTTGCCAGATCCCATACCACTTAAATAAGAATCTCTGTGGTAGGAACTAGGTATCAGTGTCTTCTATCTATCATCTATCTATCTATCATCTATCTATCTGTCTATCTATCTATCTATCTATCATCTATCTATCTATCATCTACTTATTTTAGAAGGGGAGGAGGGGCAGAAGGAGAGGGAGAGAGAGAGATAATCTCAAGCAGGCTCCATGCCCAGCATGGGGCTGGATCTCACAACCCCAAGATCATGACCTCAGCTGAAATCAAGAGTCAGATGCTTGGGGCTCCTGGGTGGGTCAGTTGTTTGAGTATCTGACTCTTGATTTTGGCTCAGGTCATGATCTCAGGATTTTGAGATTGAGCTCCACAATGGGCTCCACACTCATGGGAAGTCTGCTTGAGATTCTCTTCCTCTCCTGCTGCTCTTCCTCCCCACCTCTTGCTCTCTCTCTCTCCAAAATAAATAAATAAAAAATCTTTAAAAAAAAAAGAGTTGAACATTTAATTGAGCCACCCACATGCCATATCAGTGTCTTTTAAAAGCTCATTGTTGATACCGATGTGCACCTGAGTTTCAGAGCCAGTATTATAGAGAATTAATAGTCAAATGAACATCAATGCACCCACCACCTACTTTAAAAAATACTCAGTGCTAAGAAATACAGAGTGAGCTCCTTCCTGATCATATCACATTTTGCCTAAAAGTATTTCTATCATGATTTTGCTTTTTCTCATTCCTTGATTTTCTTCATAGTCAACCAAATATGCATGTATCCTTAAAACATATTGTTTTATTTTTGCATTTTAACTTACTGTAAGGGGAATCAATACCATATATATTTTTTGTTGGCTTGTTTTTTCACTTAACATTATGTCTATGAAACATATGGATTGTTTTCACTCACGTAGCTATAGCTTATTTTTAATAATGTCAGTATTTGATTATATTATATCATACTTTATTTTTCATTCTATTTGAGGACATATGGGCAGTTTTCAATGTTTTGCTATTATAAGCAATCCAGCTATGAACATTCTTACAGCCTTCTTGCACCCACATGCAGGAGTTTTTCCAGGGAACATGACCAGGAAGTAAAATTGCTGAGTCATAGGGCACATTCATCACAGCTTTTCCAGATAACGCCTAATTGATTCAGACTCCCATCGACAATTCAGACTCCCATCGACAATGTGTAAGATTGCCTAGTGCTCCACATCCTTGGCAACCTTACTTTCTTTTTGGGGGGAATAGGGTGGGTATAAAATTATATCACATCATGGTTTTAATTTACCTTGCTCAGATTACTAGTGAGGTTGTACTTATTTTCATTTTCTCATTAGTTGTGAATTCATGACATGCCTTTATATGCCTTCAAAAATGTTCAGGATATGCCACCCTAAAATATGCCACTTGGCATAAGAGATATTTTGAGCTAAAGGCAATTGAAAATCAGTTCTCTGCCCTCCCCTTGACTACCTAAAAGTATGGCCTAAATTTCCCTTTGTGAAAGTGTCCTCCCTTCTCCTGTACCAGGAAGAGGAAAGTAACTCTTATCAATGGAGATGGAGAGCCTGCACCAAGATGAGGTTACATAAACAAACCTTACTAAAATAAGATAACCCTTATCTTTCACTGGTTTTCCCCGTAAATCTCCTAGCCACTTCTCCACAATTTATTGGCCCTTGAAGTCAAAACCTGCCCCAACAACTTTCCCCCATTTTTTTCATGAGTTGTTTGTGATTTCTTACTTACCTGTAAAAGTTATTTACATATTCTGGGTTCCTCCTAGTCCTTTGACAGGGTTATATATGTGCACCAGGTATTTTCTTCCAGTGTGTAGCTTGGATTTTCATTTTCTTTATGGGATCTGTTGATGAACAGAGTTTTTAAATTGTAATGTAATGAAGTTGATCTTTTCCTTTAAATTATTTCCATCTTTTTCCTGTTTTAAATGGTAAAATGTTAAAACTTGGAACTAGATGGGGTGCCATCTATCACTGTAAGTTTTATTATTATCTTAAATCTTCTAATAAATTCAGTAAGATTTTTAATAAGTGAAAAAAAAAACCCTGGCATATATGCTGGAAAAGAAAAGATAAAAGGATCCCTTTTGGCTGATTATAAGATTATGCCTGGAGAAATCCCAAAGATTCTAGTAAATAGCAAATAAACAAAAAACTTACTAGAATCAATAAAAGTATTAATATGGTAGTTGCTTTCAAGATAAATATACAAAAGGTATACAAATCGATGTTTTCACAATTCTAGAAATAGGTATCTATAAATTAAAATGGGCAAATAAATAGTCCAGTCACAATAGTTGACAAAAACTATAAAATACTTAAGGATAAATTTAGTAATTAGTAGCATTATTTGAGTACTAACTTTGGGTCAGTCACTGTTCCAGATTGATGCATTGCTATTTTAAGTGCTAGAGCCCAAGATTAGCCATCTGGCTCCCAGCTCTCTTACTTCCTCCTCATCCCTGCTACCATGATCTCATCTTCCTCACTTATTTCCACCTCTTTCCCATTTGTCCCCTGTAACCACAGAGCAGATATGAATGTGTTTTCATACATACCCTTCTTTCTCACATTAAGGGTTACATACTATAGATGTTCTTTTGGACTTTTTGTCACTTAACTACATGTTTTGGAAATCACTCTGTTCTGGTTTATAGAGATCTTCTTCATTCTTTGGTAATTACATAGTCCTCCATTGTGTGGATGTGCCATAGCTGATTCAACCACTCCAATGTACGGGATTTCATAATCAAACCTACAATAATGTTATGTATATATATATATATATATTTGTATACTTTATTTAGTTGTGTTACAAGAAGAAGAGGAATATAATTTTATGTGCTTTTTATATGTTACTTTTATACAGGCATACCTCATTTTATTGCACTTTGCATTATTATGCTTTGCAGATATTGCATTTTTTACAAATGGAAGGATTGCATCAACCCTGAGTTGATCTATTGGTACCATTTTTCTAATAGCATTTGCTTATGTTGTATCTCTGTGTCACAGTTTGGTAATTCTTACAATGTTTCAAACTTTTTCATTATTATTCTAAGTGTTTTTTTTTTAAATTTTTTTTTAATTTTTTATTTATGATAGTCACAGAGAGAGAGAGAGAGGCAGAGACACAGGCGGAGGGAGAAGCAGGCTCCATGCACCGGGAGCCTGATGTGGGATTCGATCCCGGGTCTCCAGGATCGCGCCCTGGGCCAAAGGCAGGCGCCAAACCGCTGCGCCACCCAGGGATCCCAATTATTCTAATTGTTATGATTATTGGTGAAAGTGATTATGGTTAGCTGAAAGCTTAGTGATGCTTAGCTTTCTTTTAGCAATATTTTTTTATTTAAGGTATGTACATTTTTTTTAGACATAATGCTATTACATACTTGAAAGACTACATCATGGTATAAACATAACTTTATATGCATTAGGAAACCAAAAAATTCATTTGGCTCACTTTATTGTGGTGGTCTGAAACTAAAGCTGCAATATTTCTGAGGTATGTCTGTACAGTGAGGTTTTTGTCTATATACTTGTTTATTTTATTTTATTTTATTTTATTTTTTTATTTTATTTTATTTTATTTTATTATTTTTTTATTTCTTGTCTATAAGTAAATGATCTTCCAGGCTGCCACCAGACTGGCATATTTTTAAATGCAAATTTGAAAATGTTTATTCTCTGCTTATCTTTTGATGACTTCCTACTCCCTGCAGTACTTAATTTAGTCTTTTGAGTATACAGGATACTCATCTTATACGGTATCCCACATTTTGTTTGTTTGATTGTATTACTTTATTGTTTAAGTTGTTTTTTCAACGTACATGTGTGCCTAAAAGATGCTGTTTAACTTTCATAATTCCCAAATTTTATCAGGTATATATCACATTATCTGTAATATTATTAGTTTTGGCTTTTTCATTCAAATGTAACATTACTAGGATGCTTCCATATTGATGTTTGCAATTTTATTTATTCATTTTTATCACTATACAATATTTTATATCTAGTCACCCTCTTCTTGAAGAACTTAGGTGTTTTGTGTGTGTGTTTGTTTTTACTCTTATAGGGAGTATAAGCATTCCTGTGTTTGGGTCCTAGTGTATATAAACTAGTTTCATGTAGGCAGGAGAAGAGTTACTTCTTAGCTGGGAATAGAGTCACTGCTCTCAAAAACTGATTTACACCCTCTCCACTGATGTTTAAGACATATGTTGACCCACATCCTCTCCAATACTTGACATTATGTTTGCCAATTAGATGAGTAGAAAATGGCATGTCATTGTCGTCTTGATTGAAGTCCTGATTACTGCTGAAATTGAATATCTCTTCATCTTTATTGAATTTAGTATTTCTTCAAGTATAAACCTGCTCATGATCTTTGTCCATTTTATTTCCAATGAGTTGGTCCTTTTCTCATTCATTTATAGTTGTTCTTTTTATAGTCTTGACACTAATCCTTAATCAGTTATGTGTATTGAATATATCTTCAAGTTTGTGTCTTGACTATTCATTTTCATTAAGGTGTTTTTGATGAATACACATTCTTGATTTTATATGGGCAGACTTTTCATATACTCTAGGTTTAGTACTTTCTATGTCTTAAGAATTCCTTCACTAGCCAAAAACCAGAAACGTATATCTCCATATTTTTCTACTAAAAGTTTTAAAATTTTACTTTTGATTTTCAAGTCCTTAATCTGTCTGTGGTTGATTTTTATAATGGTGTGAACTAGGAATCCAATTTCATCTTCTTATATGGACAATTATTTTTTCAACTCAATTTATTGAATAGTCCCTCTTTTTCTTCATTGATCTACCATGGTTCACTTTCATACAACAAAATTCTCCCCCTCCCACAGCACATGATGTTTTTAATTATTATACCTCTATAATAAATAAAGTTGCGTGAATTTCCTTTTTATTCTTTTTGCATGTCTGATTATTAGTAAGAATACAATATCACTATATAAAAGCAGAAGTGATTGTATTTATAGGCATAAATCCACTAGTTGAAAATGGTAAGATTGCTGTGACTATCTGTCATGTCTTATAACTGGGGTGAAGGGGTACAAAAGCACCTGGCTCCAGGGGCCCCACACAAACCAGGTTTGGGTCTCAGTACTCATCACTCACCACTGACAAAATCCAAAGGCAGAGAGAGAGAGTGGTAGTAAAATAAGCTTACTTATTTTAAGTAAGGTTTCAGGTTGATGTTCCTTGTCAACCACAAGAGGTATTGCTGGCTTGGGGCAGTTATTGCTTTAGAGGTAGTTTTCTTTTTTGGCCTGAGTTTAGAGATGAGCTGGAAAGAAGAACTTAAAGAATTAGGAAGTGCAGACTGAGGTCCAAATGGAGGTAGTTGAAGTCTTCTTTTAGTCTTGCTAAAGGAACCATGAGCATCAGTTAATCCACTGAATAGGTTAAGAAAAGGTCACTTAAGGGAGCTTCTATTGTGCACATTTATATTATAACATGTATCACATTTTATTTCAATAATTTATTTATATGTCTTTCTTTTTTGCTAGGCTGAGATTCATAGAAACCCATATATGTGATATTCTTTTTTGTGTTTCCAAAAGTCTGGAACATGCTTAGCAAATAATAAATGCTTAACTCATATTTGGTGAGTGAATACATAGATTTGGATCTACTGAAAGGAATTGTGGGAAAGTCACTGGGACTTTGAGAGCTCAGGGCAAATCAGAACAGAAACTGTGCCTTGATGAAGCTATGGGCTTAATCTAAATCACCGAGTTTTGGCACATTTGATTGCTAAATAAAAACATCATATTGTGAGAGTAGGTTGGTGGTGTTCTTCTATACACAACCAAATAATCAGATTGCCCCAGTATCCAAGACTGGAAAATGTCATGGTATTGAGATCCAGAACAAACTCACAAAATATAAGAGTAGAAATTATAGCTCTAAACATTATGGCAGCCACAATGGAGGAAAAATGGAATACTCAACAATCTCACACAATATAGGTACTTCTAATATATCCCCAGGATATCAAGTTGCTCATTGTTCTCATGTTCTAGGGATTACAGGTGACAAGTTTGAATGATATTAAGTGTTTGGTTCCCTACTGAATTATATACTTACTACACATTGTAGAGTAGGAAATTCAATAGTTTAGAAGTCATTATTCCATATGCTCTGTGTTTCTTAAATTCTTGAACCACTGACTTTAATATTCAGAGTTCAGCAGCCTTTTTCATAGAAACTTGCAGTATAATTATCACTATTTTTCATTATTATTTTCTAAAAAATAAGCTTTAATGTGATCCCATGGAATTTTATATGTATATAGAAATTTGTTAAATTTCTGGAATTTCCTTTGAAGTGACTTTCTTTACCTTTGTATCAGACAGTTCTCTGTGGAGACTCACTTAGATCCCCAGAGTTGGTATGAAGATTAAGTTGAAGACATTTTTTGAGATATAGCAGATGCAGAAAGAAGCCTTTTCAGAGCTTCTCTTATCTGACTAATAGGCAGAGAGTGAAGCTGCCATAAATTCCCACTCCAAGAAAGCCTCACTCCTAGGAAGAAGACTGACCATTCACACAGGGATGAGAAATTGCATAAACAAACATTATCTCAAACTGTCATACCTTCCATTTGTTTCCCTAAAAGCCCCTTTGCTCTTCCCATGGAAGCCCTTTCTCCCTCCTCTCATTCCCCTATTAAATTGGTATATAAACCCTTATCGCTAGCTGTTCAAGGAACTTCTTCATCTGAATGCTCCTATATGTGTGTGAATAAAATGTGTTTTCTTCTGTTAATTTATCTGTTGTTAATTAATTTGCAGGCCCCTGGCTATAAGACCCAGTCAGTAGAGGAAACGTTTTCCTCAGTATGTCCAAATTTGGTTAAAGCCAGTTTGTTTTTATTTCCTGGCTTGATTTTGAAAGAGGAATTCTATTTGTGCTATATATCAGAAGACAAAGAAGTAAATGTTCATAAAAACATAGAGTCTTGGTTAGAAACTCATTAAACTTTGGTTGATTTTCAATCTGTTCCAAAGTGAAGCCAAAGAGGAAGGAGAAGGGAAGAGAGATGGGAAATGGATTATCAGAGCGAAGTGTTAGGTGAGGTAGTTGAGAGGTAAACAGGGACCTTGGCTGCTCGGGCTTTTTCAAGTCAGATAGCTTTCCCATTCCTGGGCACCTGATCTTCCTGACAGTTATTTCCGTAGAGGAAAAAAACCTTTCCTCTACCCTCTTAAGTTCTGTACCTGGTACCTGCAAATTAAATTGGCAAAAGACAGAAAACAGAAGGAAAAGCATATAAATGCTTATTGATGCTAATATTTTCTTTTTTTTAATATTTATTTATTTATTCGTGAGAGAGACACACACACACACACAGAGGCAGATACACAGACATAGGCTCCCATGCGGGGAGCCTGATGTGGGACTTGATCCCAGGACCCCAGGATCACACCCTGGGCTGTAGGCAGAACTAAACCACTGAGCCACTCAGGAATCCCATAATATTTTCAATTTTATATACATGAGAGTTCACAGTAAAGAAGCAAAAGCTTGAAAAGGTAGTTAGGCTTGATGGCTTATACATCATTTTAACAAAGGGCGATAAAGTGTAGAAAGTACTGAAAAAGGAAAGGGGGCTTTTAGAGAAGGTAAAAATGTGGGGAAACTAATGGAGCTAAAGATTATTTTAGTAAGATTTGTTTATGTAGACTCACCTCAGTGCCAACTTTCCATCTTCATGGTCATAGAACTCCGCTGGAAAGGGGATTTACAGCTGTCATCATTTTTCAGAAGTGTCCACTTTTTAATCAGATAAAGGAATCTCCAAGAAGACTTATTTTTGCATCTGTTAATTCTCAGTTGCTTTCAGCTTGCAATAATACATATTTTGGCATATTTTGGGGTAGCATATTCTCCTTCATTTCTCAGGGCCCTTCCACTACCATCCTTTTCAGTTTTCTATGACATTAAAGGAATTAATATGTCCATAAGAGTTTCCTAGCCTGAAAAGAAAAATACTGGACTATTTGCAGCTCTAAATTTCTATAATTCTATGAACTGGTTAATATAGGACACTTCAAATTCTTCCAGTCATAACTTTTCCCAGAGTTACTAACATATATATTTGAACTTTACATTGTCTGAAGTCAAGGCCCTTCTGAAGATGGTACTCAGAGAGTGACTCAGAGTTTTTAGCTTCGCAATACCCTTCAGGGCCTGCCCTTCCACACTACTTCAATTTCATAGTAATTAATAACAATAATAATCGGCAATATTATTAATATTTACTCTGTGCCATAGTGCTAAGTACCTTACATACATTTTCTCAGTTAATCTTCACAATAATTCCATAAAGGGTAGTATTAACATATTCCTTTTTGTAGTCTAAGAAACTGACTTACAGAGGCTAAGTACCTTGTTCAAGATGAAACAGCTATTAGGTGGTGAATCGGGGATTCAAACTCAGTCACTGATTACAGAGCGGAGTGTTTGTCTTTTAAATTGTGCAGCACTCAATTCAAGTCAACTTTTAAATGTTTGCCTTTTTTTGGAACAGACTTTACATGAAGACATTTTTATAAAAAAGCCCCATTTTGCACAACTGTCTAAAGAAAACACAGAACACTTCCCTACCTTTGGCAGGGCAAAGATGCTTGTTGTGCATCCTTCTAAGACATTGCATTTAGGGAAAGATTTGCTTCCCTGGAAAACCCCATTGTCTATAGCACACTTTGTTTGGTTATCTGATTCTAAGCTTAAGAGAGGTATTTTATACCTCTGTAAGTTTGTTCACAGTGCAAAATAATTGATTGCTACATCAATGAATTGAAAACAATGCAAAATTATTCTTGCTTATGGATATGTAAATAGTGTCTGTTCAAATGGAGGACAACTCACTTGCCCCACCCCAAGCCAGTTTTGCTTTCATTTGCACATTAATTCCAACATTCCTTTATTCCACATAAATTTGTTCTTCTTTGACTTCTTTGAATAGGTTATAACAGCTTTCCTGGTTTTTCTCTTTTAATTAATGAGATTAGGTAAAATCTTTAGCATTAACAACATTGATCTATAACAGAGATGTGATTTAGACTTTATGACTCTCTTACATCACTTCCCATTAGTCTCCTCCAGTCACCAGAACTATTTGTGGTTTTGCTCTCTTCGATTTTGTGTTTTTTTAAGGCACCTATCTTTTAGGAACCCCACACAGATTGTCCCCCCCACCCTACCCCACACGTTCTCAAGGTCACAGTGAGACAAGTCCCTGGCATGTTGATTTGGCCATTCACCAGGAGCAGCTGGTAGGAATAATAAAACCTTGTGGTATTCCAGCACTCAAATTTCTGCTCTCAGGCTATGATCTCTGATTTTATTGTCTGTTTCTCCTTTACATAAGATTGTCAAACCTCTCCAAGATACAGAATGTGCTTTATTGACCATCCTACCACAGCCCTGACCTCTCTTATTTTTTTTTTTTCTGACCTCTCTTAAATACTACAGTCTCTGGTAGTATTTTGCTTAAAAGGTGGTGGTGTAGCAAGTCTATTGCAAAGGGCACTTGGTGCTAGGTTTTTGCAGTTTGTCTCCTATCACATACACTGAGGTACATATGCTATCAGAAAAAGAAACCATTTACCAAGAGCCTCTGATCTCCAGTTCCCACATTGCTGGGCATACTTCTGTTCACTTAATGGAACAATGCAATGGAAATGGGAGGGATGGAATGGAGCAAAACTACAATGAGTTATGATCTCATACCTGTCAGAATGGTTAAAATCAATAATACAAGAAATAATAGGTGTTGGTGATATGGAGAAAGGGGAGCCTCTTGCACTGTTGGTGGGAACGCAAACTGGTGCAGCCACTCTGGAAAAATAGTAAGGAGCTTCATCAAAAAGTTGAAAATAGAGCTACCTTATGATCCAGTAATTCCACTGCTAGGTGTTTACCTAAAGAATACGAAAATACCAATTCAAAAGGATACATGCACCCTGATGTTTACAGCAGCATTATCTACAATAGCCAAATTGTGGAAACAGCCCAAGTATCCATCAATTGATGAATGGATAAAGAAGAGGTTACACACACACACACACACACACACACACACAATGGAATATTACTCTGTCATAAAAAATAATGAAATCTTGCCATTTACAACAACATAGATGGATCTAGAGTATATTATGCTAAATAAAATGAGTCAATCAGAAAAAGACAAATACCATATGATTTCACTCATATGTGGAATTTGAGAAACAAAACAAACAAGTAAAGGGATAAAAAAAAGAGAGAGAGAGAAAGTGGCAAACCAGAATCTTAGCTACAGAGAACAAATTGAGGGTCATTAGAGAGGTTGAGGGTGGGAGATGGGTTAAAATAGGTAATGGAGACTAAGGAGTGAACACCCAGTGTTGCATGAAATTGTTGAATTACTGTATTGTACACCTGAAACTAATATTATGCCATATGTTAGCTAACTGGAATTTAAATAAAACTTAGAGGTACCTGCTTGGCTCAGTCAGTAGAGCACGCAACTCTTTTTTTTTTTTTTTTTTTTTTTTTTGAGCATGCAACTCTTGATCTAGGGTCATGAGTTCAAGCCCTATGTAGGGCATAGAGCTTTACTTAAAAAATAAATAAATAATAAAAAAATTAAACTTAAAAAAAATCTAAGTATGTTTTTAGGCAAGTGCGGGGATGCAGAGAACTTTTTTGGTATCTGACGTTTCTCAATTTTCTTCAGCTTATAATAATTCTTATGCCAAAGTGGCATATTTGGGAGTGACATATTTTGATCCCCTATACCACCCAAGGAGATAGGGTTTAGAATACTAGGGAAGCCAGGAAGAGATAATGTGTCAAGTAGGGAGTGATTCATAGTGAGATGACACATGAGGGCAAAGTAAGAAATGGGAACAAACTTTTGGATTTGTTCATTACAATGTCATTGGGACATTTAATGAATTTCAGTGGCTAGTGAGTGGGATGCCAGATTGCAGAGGGTTATGGGGCAAGTGGGTGGGGAGAAAGAGAACAATATTTTATACTGCTCTTGAGAAGTTTATCAAAGAAAAAAGGAAATAGTAGAAGAGCAATGAAAAGGGTAGGCCCCAGAAGTAAAGTATTTCTCACTGCTCTTTGTTTATGTGTGACATAGAACTTAAAAGTATTCTCTTCATTAAACCCCAGGGCCTTAGGATCCCAGGATAAATGAAAAAGCAGACCAGACTGATTCCCACAATCTAAAAAAAAAACAATCGTTAGTGTGTTAACATCACAGAAGCAGAAATTCAACATCTCAATCTGAACTTTATTTTTTTTAATTTTTTTTTTAATTTTTCAATCTGAACTTTAAAAACTTTCTGTTCTAATGAGGAATTAACTGTTATGATTGCCAAGTACACAACCCAACAAGCTAACTCAGAGGCTATGGTACAGAAAGGCTCACAGACAACTTAAGGTACACAAATCTCATGGTTCAGTGAATAAATCTGAAATAAACCACAAGTGGTAAAGGAAAAGAGAGTGAGATTAACACAATTAAGATAGAATGCAAGTGAAAAATAAAAATGAAAAAGATAGGGTGCAAGTGGGATATAATGGCCTTATCACCTGAAACCTGAATCCTGGGATACATGATGTTCATATGTTCTACCTCTTTCTCTGCTACAGCAGGTCTTCCCTGCTACTCACATGGTTTCAGGGACCAGACTTGAAGTTTGAACAAGAGGGTTCAATTAGAGGAAAGGTATTTGGGCCCAATGATACCTTTTCATATCAGAGAGACCCAGAGGTAAGTATACCTGGCCACAGGTGTAACCTGCTAGTTAGCCTACTGAATTTTATCTGCATGGCAATGGCTCTGTTACCCATCTATCAGAGCCACTAACTTATGAAATGAAACCATAAGCTCTGGTACACGGCCACAGCCTCCTGTTCCATTCCAGGGAATCCTGAGGAGCTGGACAAATTGAAAGCAAGGCTCCCAGCTGGGTTTGCCAACACACTCAGATAAACTCTTTGCAGGAGAAGCCAATAGCTTAAGAGATGGGTTTTGGAGAAGAGGAAGGGAGAAATTTATTTCAGGAGGTAGCAGCCTGGGGAGGTAGCAGGCTCTAGGCTCACAACTGACCTGTCTGGAAAATGGGCACCGGAAGCTCTATAAGTAGAGGCTGCAGGAGTGGGGTGGTGCATGCAAGCGAGGAAACAGGGATCACGTGATCAAGGGTGGAAGTTGGTGTGTGCTCAGCATGTGATCATGGGCAGAGAAGGGAATGTATGGGATGTGGTCTTCTAGGCATTCTGTCTGCTATCAGGGCCTTTCTGGCTTGGTGGTTGGAACATTCTGGTCACTGTAAAATATCTTCATCAATCCCTCAAGAAAGTGTGATAAGAAATAAGAACAATGAGTTTTAGTTCAAGCATGAGTTAGGCGGTCTTGTCTATTTCTGGTTTTAACTGTTGCACTGTATAGTTGAGCAAGAGGGATCACTGACAGCCCTGCTATACTTCACAAACACTGAGCACTTGTATTTCTTGTATGTATTTAATGCATTGCATTAAATTTTTTATTGCTTTATAAACTCCATGTATATTCAATGTTGATGAAAGTTCATGAAAACATCTTATGGGTTCTACCTGTCTCACAAACTACTTGCCTCTAAACAACTCAGCTCAGTGTAGCCACTCGTTTATTTCTCAAGTTTTCTATAGAAGTGAATAACAGCTTAAATAATATCACACATACCTATTACACTTTCAAAAAGATTTTTCTGATGAATCTCTGCCCATTATTCTTGGATCCTCTCCAGTTCTGTTTCATGCTGCCTCTATCATCAGAACAGTCCACATTCCGAGATAAACTGATTCATTAACAAGAGCCAGAGGTGAGACTTCTGATTTGGGGTTTGTGAGAGTCTTGGGCTTCTTTATGATATATCTGGAGTAGCTGGTGGGGTTGGGTGGCACCTGAAGGACACTGGAAGCAGACATTTTACTTGCCTGGGAACTTCCTTTTTCTGTCTAATGCAAAAAATGGTCCCTGGAGCATTATAAGGAAAGCCTAGACAAGAGTCTCCTTTTGAATCCTTTAATTTCAACTTCTGTGGCAGATTGTCCTTAAAGATGACCACCATTGGTTCCTTCCTCCCTCCATGCATGTCTGCTCCAGCCACTAAGAGGTAGAGATTATAAAATCCAAAAGAAAAAAAAAAAAGAGGTAGAGATTATTGAGGTGCTTGGGTGGCTCAGTCAGTTAAGTGTCTGATGCTTGATCTCAGGGTCATGAGTTTAAGCCCAGTGTTGGGCTTCCCACTGGGTTGGGCTTCTTTTCTTTTAAAAGAAAAAAAAAAAAAAGAGGTTGAGATTATTTCTTTTTTGTGCATCTGGTCTGACCTGTAACTTGCCTTGACTAGTAGAATGAGGTGGAAGTTGAAGAGACTTACAACCCACTAAGATGGTATAAAGATTGTTTTAAAATGAAGATATTTGAGATACAGCAGATGCAAAAAGAAGCCTTCTCTGAGCTTCCCTTACCTGACTTCATAGAGATTTCCAGGATGAGAAATTGCATAAAGAAACATGATTACAGATTGTGCTACCTTCCATTTGCTCTGCTATTTCTTTCTCATAGAAGTCCTATATCTATAATATCCCCTCCTCATTCTCCTGTTAATATAGAAATCTTTATCCCTAACTGTCCAGTGAGTCTCTTCTTTTGGATATTCCTGCATCCATATGAATAAAACTTGTTTGTTTTTTTCCTGTTTATCTATTGCTAATTAATTTCCAGGCTCCCAATGAACAGACCTAAGTTGGTAGAGGAAAAGTTTCCCTTCCAACAAAGTGATGCTGTGCCAGCTCTAGGCTTAGCTTTTCAGGAGTCTGGAAGTTCCCATTTTTGTTTCAAGAAGCTAGATTCCATGGTGTTGTCGAAGAGGAAGAATTTCCCGTCCTCTTCAAGATCTCTCTAGCTGGACTGCAAGTCACTTTGACATGAGACAGATTGTCAGGAGAAAATCAGATTTAATTTCATTGATACAGGAAATCCACACAGACGTGGAAATTCCAAAGACAGGCAAAATGAGGTATATATACCATCTTGAACTAAGTAGAAGGGAGTAGGGTTCTGGGATTTCAAAGGGAAGAAATCCAATTCACAGGGCAATAAGAAGAGGAGATGCTTGGTAATTAGATGCTTGCCCTGCTGTACAGGTAGGTCACTCAGATAATATTTATCTCCGGCAATTAACCTTATTCTGGGAAAGGTCTCCAATTTAGGTTCTCCTGTGTATTTAAGGGAGGGGCCAAAGTTGATCTCGAGCTCACAGCATCTCTACTCCTTCAGCTCAAAATAGTCCACACGTCAAAGTGGCACATTTTGGGGGTCTCTCCCGAACCCCTTCAGTGTAAAGAAGCCCAGGCAAGACTACTGAAGCGAGAGACCATGTGGAGAAAGGAAGACCATATAGAGGAGTGCTGAGGCACAAGAAATGTGAGTGATATCTTTTTGGGCCTTCCAGCCTAGCCAAACCCATAGCTAAAATCAGCCTAGTGAGTGACCACGGCTGTTGCCACATGGAGTAGAAGAACCATGTAGTCAAACCCTGCCTGGAGTTTAGACTACAGAACCACGAGTACTTTGGAATAGTTTATTATCTAGCAATATGTAACTAAAATAGCTACAGAGAGGAGTTTAGCATGATTTCCAGGCAAGGCTCTTTTCCCATAATTTGTAGCATTCTTTTAAAGAACATCAATCTATAGAGCTATACATATCCCATCCAAACAAATGGGAGAAAAGAGAAAACTCTTGATGAGTTTCTGTGGAAAACTGCCGATTCATGTTTTCTGAGTCTTCCCATGGACTTACAAATGAACCAGCCCTCAAATGTAGCTCTGGTTTTGGCAAACCCTCCCAGGGAGGCCTCTGTATGTCCCCAAGAGCTTTGTATCTTTCTCAACTACTTATATGAAGACATCTACACTTGTTTTTTAAATAAATTTATTTTTTATTGGTGTTCAATTTACCAACATACAGAATAACACCCAGTGCTCATCCCGTCAAGTGCCCCCCTCAGTGCCCGTCATCCATTCACCCCCACCCCCCGCCCTCCTCCCCTTCCACCACCCCTAGTTCGTTTCCCAGAGTTAGGAGTCTTTATGTTCTGTCTCCCTTTCTGATATTTCCCACACATTTCTTCTCCCTTCCCTTATATTCCCTTTCACTATTATTTATATTCCCCAAATGAATGAGAACATATAATGTTTGTCCTTCTCCGATTGACTTACTTCACTCAGCAACATCTACACTTTAGTATTGTAATGCACACTAGTGTTTATCACATGCTGAAGCCCAGAGACTCCAACAATCTTCCCTATTTTGACATGAAAAGAACATTACAATAGACCCTTGAATAATATGGGTTTGAACTGTGTGGGTTCACTTACACATGGATTTTAAATATATATATATATATATATATATATATATATATATATATATATATATAGTGCAGTGCTGTAAATATATTTTCTCTTCCTTATGATTTTCTTAACATTTTCTTTTTTCTAGCTTATTTTATTGTAAGAATATAGAATATAATACATATAATATATAAAAATGTGTTTTTTGACTTTACTGGTAAGGTTTCTGCTAACAATAGATTATTAGTAGATTATTAGCTGTCTAGACACATTATTTCATTGAACTCTAATATTAATATAAGGCAGTTATTATCATGCCCATTTTGCAGCTGGGCTGTAATATGATTCAGGCAGGGCTCAGCAAAATTTTTCTGTGAAGGCCAAATAGTGTTTTAGGCTTTCTGGATCATTTGGTCTCTGTTGCAACTACTCAACTCTTTTGTTGTACTATGAAAGCAGTTATAGAGAATATCTATCTATCATCAATAGATTTTTATCATTGTCGAGTTTTTATTTAAATTCCAGATTACTAACAAGCAGTGTAATATTAGTTTAAAGTGTACAATTTAGTGATTCATCACTTACATGCAATACCTACTGTTTATCACAAAAGCCTGCTTAATACCCATCACCCATTTAACTCATTCCCCCCACCCCCAACCTCCCCTCCAGTTACCTCAGTTTGTTCTCTATAGTTAAAAGTCTGTTTTCTGGTTTGCTTCTTTCTTTCTTTCAACCTTTCTTTCTTTCTTTCTTTCTTTCTTTCTTTCTTTCTTTCTTTCTTCTTTCTTTTTCTTTCTTTCTTTCTTTCAACTTTTCTTTCTTTCTTCTTTCTTTTTTTACCTGTTCAACTGTTTTGTTTCTTAAATTCCATATATGAGTGAAATCATATGGTATCTGTCTTTCTCTAACTTATTTCACTCAGGATAATACTCTCTGGCTCCATCCATGTCATTATGAATGGCAAAGTATACATCAGTCCATGTATACTTTGGCTCTTTACATAATTTGGCTATTGTTGATGCTTCTGCTATAAACATTGGGGTGCATGTATTTCTTTGAATCAGTATTTTTATATCCTTTGGGTAAATACCTAGTAGTGTATGACTGGATTGTCAGGCAGTTCTATTTTTAACTTTTTGAGGAACCTCCATACTGTTGCCTAGAGTGGCTGCACAGTTGACATTCCCACCAATGGTGGAAAAGGAACCTTCTTTCTCTGCATCCTCACCAACAGCTGTTGTTTCTTGTGTTGTTAATTTTAGCTAATCTGATTGGTGTGAGATGAACCTCATTGTGGTTTTGATTTGTATTTCACTGATGATGAGTGATGTTGAGCATCTTTCCATGTGTCTGTTAGCCATCTGAATGTCTTCTTTGAAAAAATGTCTATTTGTGTCTTATGCTCATTTCTTAACTGGATTATTTGGGGTTTGTGTATGGAGTTTGATAAGCTCTTTATAGATTTTAGATACTAAACCTTTATCGAATATGTAGTTTGCAAATATCTTCTCCCATTCCAAAAGTTGTCTTTAGATTTATTGATTGTTTCCTTCACTGGTACAGAAGCTTTTTATCTTGATGTACTCCCAATAGTTTATTTTGCTTTTCTTTCCTTGCCTCAGGAGAAATACCTAATAAAAAGTTGCTACTGTCAAAGCCAGAGAGGTTACTGCCTGTGTTCTCCTCTAGGATTTTGATGGTTTCCTTTCTCAAATTTAGGCCTCTCATCCATTTTTAATTTACTTTTGTATGTGGTTTAAGAAACTGGTCCAGTTCCATTCTGCATGTATCTGTCCAGTTTCCCCAAAACCATTTGTTGAAGAGACTGTCTTTTTTCCATTGGATATTCTTTCCTGCTTTGTCAAAGATTAGTTGACCATATAGTTGTGGGCCCATTTTGGGTCTTCTAATCTGTTCCATTGATCTATGTGTCTGTTTTTGTGCCAGTACCATACTGGCTTGCTGACTACAGCTTTGTAATATAGCTTGAAGGATGGAATTGTGATGCCTCTAGCTTTGCCTTTCTTTTTCAAGATTGCTTTGACTACTCAGGGTCTTTTGTGGTTCCATACAAATTTAAGGATTGTTTGTGGGAGCTCTGTGAATAATGCTGGTGTCATTTTGATAGGGATCGCATTAAATGTTTAGATGGATTTGAGCAGTATAGACATTTTAACAATTTTGGTTCTTTTGATTCCTGAGCATGGAATCATGTTTTTTCATTTCTTTATGTCCTCTTCAATTTCTTTTGTAAGTGTTTTATAGTTTTCAGAGTATAGATCTTTTACCTCTTTGATTGGGTTTATTCCTAGATATTTTATGGTTTTTGGTGCAATTGTAAATGAGATTGATTCCTTGATTTCTCTTTTGCTGCCTCATTATTAGTGTATAGGAATGCAACAGATTTCTGTACATTGATTTTGTATCCTGTGACTTTACTGAATTTGTGTATCAGCTCTAGCAATTTTTTGGTTGAGTCTTTTGGGTTTTCTATATAGAGAATCATGTCATATGCAAATAGTGAGAAGTTTGACTTCTTCCTTGAGTTTGGATGCTTTTTATTTCTTTTTGTTGTCTAATTGCTGAGGCTAGGATTTCCACTACTATGTTGAACAATTGTGGGGAGAATGAACATCCCTGTCTTGTTCCTGACCTTAGGGGAAATCTCTCAGTTTGTTCCCATTGAGGACAATATTAACTATGGGTTTTTCATACCTGGCCTTTATGATGTTGAGATATGTGCCATCTGTCCCTACTTTGTTGAGGGTTTTTATCATGAATGTGTGTTGTACTTTTCAGATGCTTTTTCTTTATCTATTGAGAGGATCATATGGTTCTTATCCTTTCTTCTTTAATGTGGTGGATCATCACCTTGATTGATTTGTGAATGTTGAACCACCTGCGCAGCCCAGGGAAAGAAATCCCACTTGATCGTGGCAAATAATGTTCTTCATACACTGTTGGATTTGATTTGTTAGTGTCTTGAGAATTTCTTTGCATCCGTGTTCATCAGGGATATTGGCCTGTAATTCTTCTTCTTAATGGGGCCTTTGTCTAGTTTTGGAATCAAGGTAATTCTGGCCTGGTAGAATGAGTTTGAAGTTTTTCTTCCATTTCTAGTTTTTGGAACAGTTTGAGAAGAAGAGGTATTAACTCTTCTTTAAATGTCTGGTAGGATTCCCTTGGGAAGCCCTGGACTTTTGTTTGTGGGAAGATTTTTGATTACTGATTCAATTTCTTTGCTGGTTATCAGTTTGTTCAAGTTTTCTATTTCTTCCTGTTTCAGTTTCAGTAGATTGTAGGTTTCTAGGAATTTGTCTATTTCTTCCAGATTGCCCAGTTTGTTGGCATGTAATTTTTCATAAGTTTTTCTTATAATTGCTTATATTTCTGTAGTGTTGCCTGTTATTTCTCCTCTCTCATTTGTGATTTAATTTATTTGGGTCCTTTCTCTTCTTTTTGATAAGTCTAGCCAGGGGTTTATCAATATTATTACTTTTTTCAAAGAACCAACTTCTGGTTTTTTGGTCTGTTCTACTGCTTTTTTGTTTCTATATTATTGATTTCTGTTCTAATCTTTATTATTTCCCCTCTTCTGCTGGCTTTAGGTATGATTTGTTGTTCTTATTCTGGCTTCTTTAGATGTAAGATTAGATTATTTATTTGAGATTGTTCTTGCCTCTTGAGTTTAAGCCTGTATTGTCATATACTCCCCTCTTATGACCACTTTTGCTGCATCTCAAAGTTTTGGACCATCATGTTTTCATTTTCATTTGTTTCCATGTAATTTAAATTTTTTTCTTTAATTTTCTGGTTGATGTATTTGTTCTTTATTAGCGCTTTTTTTCTTTTAAGATTTT
The DNA here is from genome assembly GCF_048418805.1 of Vulpes vulpes. Taxonomy (NCBI): domain Eukaryota; kingdom Metazoa; phylum Chordata; class Mammalia; order Carnivora; family Canidae; genus Vulpes; species Vulpes vulpes. The sequence continues at coordinate 16,811,991 of NC_132787.1, read as the reverse complement.
ATTTATTTGAGAGAGAGAGAAATTGAGCACAAGTGATGTGGGTGCAGTCAGCAGAGGGAGAGGGAGAAGCAGACTCCTTGCTGAGCAGGAAGACTCATGCAGGGCTTGGTCCCAGAACCCAGAGATCACAAACAGAGCAGAAGGCGGGTGCTTAACTGACTGAGCCACCCAGGCACCTCTTTAGTAGCACATTCTTTAACCTCCAAGTATTTGTTTTCTTTTCAAAATTTTTCCTGTGGTTGATTCCAAGTTTCATAGCATTGTGGTCAGAAATTATGCATGGTATGATCTCAGTCTTGTATTTGTGGAGGCCTGATTTGTGACCTAGTATGTGATCTATTCTGGAGAATGTCTCATGTACACTTGAAAAGAATGTGTATTATGCTAATTTAGGATGAAATGTTCTGAATTTATCTATTAAGTCTATCTGGCCCAATATGTCATTCAAAGCCATTGTTTTCTTGCTGATTATCTGCTTAGATGATCTGTTCATTGCTGGAGGTGGGGTGTTAAAGTCTCCCACTGTAATTGTATTTTTATTAATGCATTCCTTTAAGTTTGTTTTTAATTGTTTTATACACTTGGGTGCTCCCAAGTTGGGTGCACAAATATTTATAATTGTTAGAACGTCTTATTAGATAGACATCCTTATTTTGATATAGTACCCTTCTTTGTCTCCTGTTACAGTTTAAAATCTACTTTGTCTGATATAAGTATTGCTACTCTGGCTTTCTTTTGACATCCATTAGCATAAGTGGTTCTCTATCCTCTTACTTTCAATCTGCAGGTATCTTTAGATCTAAAATGAATGGTTGTAGGCAGCATATAGATGGATCTTGGTTTTTGTTTTTTGTTTTTTAATCCATTCTGATACCCTATGTCTTCTGATTGGAGTATTTAGTCCATTGATAGATATATATTTAGTGCCATTTCATTACTTGTTTCTGGAGATTTTCTTTGTTCCTTTTTAGTCTTTGTAGCTTTTGGTCTTTCCTTCCACTCAAAGAGTCCCCTTTAATATTTTTTGCAGGGCTCAGTGGTTATGAACTTTAGTTTTTGTTTGTCTGGGAAACTCTTTATCTCTCCTTCTATTCTGAATGGCAACCTTGCTGCATGTTTTTCTCATTGAGGATGTTGAATATATCATACCATTTTCTTCTGGCTTGCCAAGTTTCTGTGGAGAGAACTGTAGCTAAACTTATGGGTCTTCCCTTGTAGGTTAGGGACTTCCTTTGTCTTGCTGCTTTTAGGATTTTTTCTTTATCAGTGTATTTTGCAAATTTAATCACAATATGTCTTGGTGTTGGCCTATTTTTTGTTAGTATTGAATGGAGTTCTCTGTGCCTCCTGAATCTGGATGTCTGTTTCCTTCCCCAGATTAGGGAAGTTTTCAGTCCTTATTTCCTCAAATAAACCTTCTTCCCCCTTTTCTATCTCTTTTTCTTCTTCTGGAACTCCTATAATATGAATGTTATTACATTTGATGGAACCACTGAGTTTCTGAAGTCTATTCACCCGATCCATAGTTCTTTATTTTATTCCCCAACTTTATTATCTTCCATTATTCTCTCCCTTATATTACTTATTCTGCTTCTTCCATCCTTGTGGTCATTACATTCAGACAGTTTTTAATCTGAATTATTGCATTTTTCCCTGATTGTTTTTTAGCTCTTTGATCCCCCTGGTAAGGGTCTTCCTGATGTCTTCCATGTTTTTCTTGAGGCCAGCAAGTATCTGTATCTGTGCTTTAAATTCTTCATCAGGCATGTTACTTATATCTGTTTTGATTAGATCTCTGGCTGTGATTTTCTTACTCTTTATTTTGGGATGAATTCCTCTGTCTTGGCATTTGGTCTAGGTCTCTGTCTTCTTTTCTGTGTTAGAAAATTCTGTTTTGTTTCCTGTTCCTGTGAGTAATGCTTTTATGAAGAAACAATTATATAATATCCAGGGCCTACTGCTTTAGGAAGTGCCTCTGTTAAGTGCTGCATGTGCTCTGCTGCTATGTTTTGGCTGCTCTGTCCCTCAGGTCAGTCATCTGCAAAGGGTCTCCTTGCCTACAGTGAGGAGGTGTTTGGACCTTGTCCAGAGTGTGGCAAGTTTTAACTAGGCGTGCTCTGGTCTGATTGTTAAATGAGACCCGATACTATTTTCACTAGAACTGAAGCTTTGCAGAACTCTGTGGTCAATAGATGTGGTGTGGGGGGTGGAATTGTACTGGTCTTCTTTTCAAGAGGTCTGCTGCACTAGTTCTAAGGCACACTTGCTGGAGAAAAGCAGTACCAGCAGAGTGGGGGGGGGGGGGGGTTGCGGGTGTGTGTGTGTGTGGGGTGGGACCTGATGTAATCAGGTTAGGCAGCCAGTATTGCCCTGTGCTGTTTACTGAAGTTGTTTTATGATGAGGGATGGGGAATGGAAATGATTCTTTGTCCCAATAGATGGGAGTCTGTGCTTGATCCTCTTAGGCAAGCCCTCCTGAAGAGGAAATAATTTCCCCTTGTGCATCCTAGGCATTTTTCAAATTGCTGTTTTCACACTGTCCATCTCTGGGTTGCTTACCTGCCTGAAGTAATGCAGTGCACTTGGGCTCTATCACAGACAAACCTGCTGACTCCAAACTTTAGGAACCTGGTGTGGTGGGCACCCACACTGGTCTTCTATGTGAGAGTCTCACTGGGCTAAGATCAATGAAGGTTTGACCCAGAAAGGCAGTCACACTAAAGCACAGGGGGTTGGAATTTGGAGCAAAGCAGGCTAAACAGTCAATGTCCGTTAGTCACTCTCAGTACGTATTTCTGTGCTGATGCTGAGGGGCAGGGGAGTGAAATGGCCTCCATTGGCCGGCCCTCTTATCCCTGGAGAGGCAATGGCAACTCTCATAGTTGCACTGCAAGTAGAGGGAATAGTCTTCCCTCTATCCCCTCTGCCCCCATGCACTGTAGGTGATCCTCAGATCATGTCATCTGCCCTGAGGTTGCTTTCATGTCTTCTTTCCAGGAGTAGGGCAGCACACTCAGGTCTCTATCCCAGCCAAATCCCCATACCTCTAAGACTCCAGTCTTTGAGCCCCACTGATTGCAAAAACTCATGGAAATCAGCCCCATTTGTTTTCTCAGCTAATGGCTTTGGGGAACTATTCTTTTGTGTATTTCTATGCACTCCACTCTCTCTCGCCTTTCTGGTATCTAGGATTCTCTCCCCTCAGTAGCACCTGTGATCTGCTTCTCTCCCAAACCATTTTTTTTTTTTTTGGTAACCTTGGGCAAGTTTATTAACCTCACTTTTCTAATCTAAACATTCACACAGATATAAAATGGTTATCCTAATGCCAGGTTCACAGCACAGTATAAGGGGCTAGCTAGCTCTCTAGCTCAATGATTGTAGAAAGAGGACATTGGGGACTCTTGTGAAGCCAATCTTGAAACTCCTCACCAGGATTTGAGATCACTATTATCAATCTGGATTTCAGAAATAAATGCCTGCAATATTCTTGAACGGTCAGATTTCAGGGATGTCAAACAGGAAAGAATTAGGAGACGAACAAAGTCACTGCCCCTCCTGAGCAATGAAGAGCTCTTCTTTATCCCAAGCAAAAGCTTTGGCATCAATGTCTCTTTTGGTGGGCTCCATCTGCCTGCATGGGCTTGGAATTCCTCTGAAAGAGGAAGAACCACTTCCACTGAGGTAAGAGTCCAGGGCCTGAGATTGTAGTTGGTGGAGCAACTCTTTATGGCACTTGTGCCTGGGCTAGCATAGCATTCTGGACTTCTCCCGGGCGTAGCCCACCCAACATTGTCAGTTTGTTGGTGAAGGGGTGCCACTGGCCCTGGATGCTAGGACTGTCAGTGTGGAAAGGCTTGCAGATGCGGATCACATCCAGGCCCGACTGGTTAGCCAGCTTCTTCTGCACCAGCGTCGCAATCTCCTCGACTGACTTGCAGTGGATGCTTTCCTGCACACTGCCCCATTAAGGCATTCGGCCACTACTCTGGGCACACAGCACCGCCTCGAGTCCACATATATTACAACCCCCAGGTTCCATCTTGCTTAAGTTGGCCACACTTCCTACCTTCCTCAATGTGGCCTCTTCCCTCCTTTTAGTTGTGCAGTTTCTTCTGTAAGTCCTCAGGTCAATTTTTTTGGGTATTCAGAATGATTTTATAGTTATCTAGCTGTGTTCAAGGGATGAAGCAAGCCTAGGGTCCTCCTACTATGCCATCATCTTAGGTCTACCCTCCCCCCCACCCCACTCCCAAGGATGCCAGTTATAGAGAGTATATAACAAATGTGACTATGTTCTAATAAAACCTTATTTATAAAAACAGGCAACAGCCAGATTTGGCCTATGGGCTATAGTTTTCCAACTCTTGCATTAGTTCATTTAATTTTTTTAAAAAAAGATTTTATTTATCTATTCATGAGAGACTGAGAAAGAGAGAGAGAGAGAGGCAGAGACATAGGCAGAGGGAGAAGCAGGCTCCATGCAGGGAGCCTGACGTGGGACTCCATCCCGGAACTCCAGGACCACGTCCCAGGCCGAAGGCAGGCACTAAACCACTGAGCCACCCAGGGATCCCATAGTTCATTTAATTTAAAAAAATGAGAATTATTATCTCCATTTTATAGATAAAGAAACAGGGACAGATAAGTAAGAGAAAGCTCAAGGAAATTGCCCAAGTTCACACTGTGTTCAAGTTCTGGAATGAGATCCCAGGCAGTCTGTCTCTAGAGAACTCTTCTTCAGCCATGATTTTTAAAAAGCCATGTGTGTATACACACATGTGTGTATTTTTTTAAACTTTGTACTACATACTGTTTTGCATCATGCTATTTTTTCTTAATATCTTGGCTATCTTTCCACATCAACACATTTATAAATCTACCTCATACCTTTAAGTAGTTGTATAATATTCCATTGTTTGGATTACCTATCTATCAGTAAATATCTAGCTTATATTTGTGCATTTTCTTTTAAAACAATGCTTTGCTGAATACCCTCATATTGAAGGGTTTGCACACAGATACTCCATATCTAAGAATATAGGGAAAATTACTACAAGTGCAAGTCAAAGAGTCTATCAGTTAGAATAATTTTAAGAACAAAAACAAGCAAAATTGCAAAATCCCACTCCACGTTACTTTTAATAGAGGGGATTCAATATGGGGAGCCAGTTTCAAAGAGGTTAAATGTAGCCTGAAAGGGCAAATAGGCGACTTAAATATTGGTAACAGCATAAAGCTATTAGAGGCTGCAGAGACTAACAAGTGGTAGTATGACCAGAGGCTGGAGCTGGAAGCACTTTTGGGGAGCTGGGACCATAGAGGGAAGGATTGTCCTGCCTGGTGAGAACTGGGTCATGCATGAGTCAGATGCAGCCACTGTTGGGAATGCCCTGGAAACAGAAAGGGAAAATAAATATACTAGCTTCTTCTATACTTTTGCTCTTCTATCTCCTGCTATTACTTCCCATTGACTGAATCTATCTGGAAACTAGCAGGGAAAGGAGCCTGGGGACTGTAGTTTGCAGGGTTCAGCCTCTGTGAGACAGAGCTGAGCAAAAGAGTAGGAAATAGAGCAGAAAGCAAACAGGTCATGGCTGATGCAGAGTATTGTGCTTTCAATTTTGATATATGTTTCCAATATTTGCCTACCAAAGAAGCTGGAAAGATTTATAGTTTCAATTAGTATATGTATTTTCCAATAAGTTCTCTAGCACCATGAATTTTTCCATCTAAGTTAAAATGGTATTTTGGTGTTTTAATTTGCATTTGCTTAATTATGAATGCAGCTGAACATCTTTTTATTTGCTTATATACCATTAATATTTATTTTTTCTGTTAATAGTAGGTTCACATCCTTTGCCAATTTCTCTATTGAATTGTTGTACTTTTCGTTGTAAGAGCTCTCTCCCTCCCTCCCGTTCCTTCTTTTTCTCTCTCTCTCACTCTGTTTCTCTATATGTATATAAAACATAAGTGTTTTTAATATTTTGATCGTGTGTTTTAATTTTCATGTAGTTAAACATGAATCTTTTTCTTCTTCATGTCCTCTGGATTAAAGATTTTGTCTCCTACATAAGAAGCTTTTCTTCCTGCAAGATTATAAATATATTGGGATAGAAGAACACTAAAAATTTTTTCTTCCTTTTTTTTTTTTTTTTTTTTTTTTTTTTGCTGCTGTAGCTGGAGACCATCATGATGGCTAACACTTTGGGTCTCTACTAGGTTAGAATTGAGAATATCCTCTTGTACATCCTATTCCTTCCCCATTAATCTCCAAAGGAATTTCTTTTTTAAGATTATTTATTTATTTATTCACGAGAGACACACAGAGAGAGAGAGGGGCAGAGACACAGGCAGAGGGAGAAGCAGGCTCCATGCAGAGAGCCCGACGTGGGACTCCATCCCAGGTCTCCAGAATCAGGCCCTATGCTGAAGGCAGGCGCCAAACCACTAAGCCACCTGGGCTGCCCTCCAAAGGAATTTCTTAATGAGAGAAACTCTTCTCTTCCTATCTAAGATATGAAATGTGATTAAATTGGAATTTAAAACAATATTTTATTTATTTATTCATGAGAGACACAGAAAGAGAGGCAGAGACATAGGCAGAGGGACAAGCAGACTCCCCATGGGGAGCCCAGTGTGGGACTCAATCCCGGGACGAGGATCATGCCCTGAGCAGAGGAAGACACTCAACTGCTGAGACACTCAGGCATCCCAAATTGGAATCTTTGATTGGCCTCCCATTTTATATCTAGACCTGTACTATGCCTTGTCTACTCTTGAGTCTAAATTTTTATTGTGGGATGTGGGTTGTAATGAAGAAGGCCTTGAATTAAAAGGGAGTTGGAGATAGTATTGGAATAGGAGTAAAGTGTCATTTCTCTAATATATGCAAAAGTTTTCTCAGCAAAAGACTAGATAAGATCCCACACTGAAACTATCCCATGAAATTAATAAAAATATGCTCCTCAAAAGCAGGAACTGTGTGAGTTTTGTGTTTAATCAATTTACCCTAGCACTTGGCAAGGTACATGGCAAGGTACATAGCACATGGCATGGTACAAGACTCTTAAATACATATTTATTGATTTGAAGATTCTTTAAGTCAAAAGGTTCTCTTACTTGTCTAACATATCTAGGCCCTAAGGAGTGATGACTACAAGGGTCTTAGGAATGGTGTTTCTGCTACTGTGATGTACCATAATATTAATTTATTTATTTTCAATGTATACCACCTTGCTCTCTTAATGATATCTTAAAAGCTACTTTTACCTCTTCTTTAGGCCACAATGTCACAGAAAGAGGAGTCCAAAAATTTGCTAACTTATGAAGAGTTGAAAAGATTAAGATGCATATGTCCAAAGCCATTTAATTCTTAAAACCAGTTCTTTACTTCATACAAACTAGATGGAATTATAGATGGGAATTGGGAGAAGGAGACAGAAGAGCAGGTTGCTTGCATGGAGAAGTAAAGGGAAATGGAGTCTAGGAGGAGGAAGGATGGAGAAGAGGGCCTGCCATCATGAGGACCAGGAAGGATGGGGGAAGTCTACTCCCATCCCATCCAGCCCAAATAAACACATAATCTGAGGGCAATCCGCCATTCAACAATTGTGGATGGTTATAGTCATTGTAATTTGATGATGAGGAACTTTGGTGTTTTAGGTGGATAAATGAAGGTGCAAGGGAAATCTCACCACCTCTAAATAAAGGGCAAGTGAACAGCAGGAGTTAGGACTTTGCCAGTGAGTGAGTACATGTGTACATTGTCCAATTGTTTCCACTTTTTGGTTATAATGAATACAACCACTATGAACATTTGGTACAACTTTTTGTGAGGATGTTTCCATTTGTTTTCCATTTCTTTTAGGTACATATCTATAGGAATGAAAATATATCCCAGGAATGAAATTGTTGGGTCCTGTGGTAACTATGTATAACCTTTTGAGGAACTGCCAGACTATTATCCAAAGCAGATGTACCATTTTATATTCTCAACAGCGATGTATCAGATTTCCAGTTTGTCTGCATCTTCACCACACTTGTCTATCTTTTTGATTAAAGCCATCACAATGAGCATGAAGCGGTATTTCATTGTGGTTTTGATTTACATTCCTTGATGGTTAATGACATTCACCATCAATGATATTCATGTGCATATTGGCCCTTTATATATTTCTTTGGAGAAATGTCTATTTGGATCCTTTGTCCATTTTTAAATGGGCTATCTATCTTTTTATTATTGGGTTGTAAGAGTTTTTTATACATTCTTAGCATTAGTCCCTGGATATGATTTGCAAGTGTTTTCTCATATTCTGTGGGTTGTCTTTTCACTTCCTTTATAAGTTTTTTTTTCTTTATAAGTATTTTGAAAGGAAAAAATAGTTTTTGAAGATCTAATTAGTTTTATTAAGAGATTCATGAATTGAGCAGCGTCCCATCTAGCAAGTAGAGGGGAGCCCCCAAAGTACAAAATTTTTAATTTTTATGAAGTCAAAATTTCTTCTGTTGCTTGCACTTTTAGCATCATAACTAAAAAACCATTGCCTGACTCAAGGAGGAAGATTTATGCTTGAGTCTAGTTCTAAGAGTTTTAGCTCTAACAAAGACCTAAGGTCTTCAGTCCATTTTCAGTCAATTTTGTATGAAGGAAATAGAGTGCTGAAAGAGGAAGGAGGAAGTAAGGGTCCAAACACGATTCTTTTGCATGTCTATTGAATGATCCCAACACCATTTATTGAAAACACTGTTCTTTCCCCCATTGAATTGTCTTAGCACTCTTGTCAAAATCAATTGACCTATATTTTTCTTAAACTCTTCAATGTTTCTATTTAAATGTGCATCCTTATAAACTCTGTGGTGGCTGTTCTTTGCCAGCTGAAGATGTCAGTGAAGAATATTGTCAAGAACCCTCATCTCAAATGGAATGAAAAAATCCAGAAGTGGAAGAGACGTGGCATTCCTTAAGCTTCAGTAATAAGGTGAACACAATTAGCAAAAGAACACACAGAGATGAAGCAATAATCAGTGTATAACCTATAGGGATATGTGACAATGTATAATTGGTCACAAGACCTTGGGAATTAAATACAAGAACAGCCTACCAACATGCCTCTTGCATATTCAGACAGTGATTCTAGGTATAGTAGGTAAAAACCTAACTTATGTTATTACATTGTAATATAAACTTAACCAGTTTGTAGAACTAAACTAGTTCACACACTGGGAGCCCAAAGGACTCTGCAATGTGATCACAGTTGTGTTTTGTGAGGCTTTAGTAAAACTTTTCCCAAGGACAAGTGGCCACTTGCCAGTGCGAATAAACTAGAAAAAGGTAAATATCTTTTGGGGTTATTTGGTATTGGTTTTGAACTGAAGCTAATCCTCAGAGACAAAAAAATAAGCAAAATAAGATAAAGCAAAACAAAACAAAAGCCAACAAACAAAATCCACCAAGTCCACTAGTCAGGGTTTGACCTTATGAAGCCAGATGACAAACAGAATCTTGACCAGAGTCAGTTTCACAGTGGGTCCAATGCCATAATGGAGCCATTCTACGGTTGCTTCCCTACTCTCAGAATTGAGAATTGAGAATATTGACGGAATGGAATATGACGGAAAAGGAATATTTAGTAATTGTTCTTTGATTGATAGAGTGAGGGCCATTACAGTAAGGAGGTTCAAGTAGAAGCCTACTAAGATAGTGTTCCAAAAGTTATTTTGCTTCCTTGGGAAAATTCTAAAGGTTTGTATTATCAACATACACTTGAAAGATGCAAAGTGTTGCATCTTTGAGGGGACTTTCTGCCACAGCCTCACTTAATTCTCTACTGGTGCAAAAGCCACATGTGTTTTAGAAAATGACTAGGTGGCCGGAAATTTAATCAAAGAGTGATGCCAATCACAGCTATGATCCTGGGTGTGGTATATTTATGGAGCAAATCAACATAGCCTCTGAAATTTGGTATGAGCTAATGACCTAGTACATAATCCCTCTCTGTCTCTCTTTCTAATTCTTTCTAGCAAGATAATCAAAAGCAGCTTGCCTTCATGTGTCAGGGGTAGAAATAAACATCCACCATCTTACTTCTGGGCTATGTCTCTTTTTCTCCTCCATATGTAGTTTTCATTTTAAGATTTATTTGTTTATTTTGAGAGGGAGAGAGAGCACATGTGAGCGAGGGGAGGGGCAGAGAGAGGGAGAGGGAGAGAGAGAGAATCTCAGGCAGACTCCCCACTGAGTAAGAGCCTGATACAAAGCTCAATCTGATGACCTGAGATAATGACCCAAGCAGAAATCAAGAGTTGGACATTTAACAAACTGAGCCACATGGATTCCCCTTCCATATAGAGTTTTTATTCTTCTCTATCTTGCTCTTTCCTGGAAGAGTGACCTTTATGGACATAATCTTGCCAGAGAATGGTAGATAAACTGCACACAATTCAAGACCTGCCTCTTTGGTGGATTTCTAGGGGTCCAGTGGCTTGAGGATATGTTGGGATTGCCCTCTGAAATGTAAGAAATTGCTGCACATGGCATTGCCACCACAAGGAGAAAGATGCATCATGCTTGGAGGACCTCTTTAAACTGATATATTGCCCCTTCTCATTTATCAGGTAACCCATAAGGCTTCCAGTTTTAAGTAAAGCCCAGAGTTAGAAGTTATCCTAGCAAGTCTAAGGTACAGTGCAAGCTTTCCTGTTACTTGTACAGGTAATGGCAGTCCCAAAGATATTGGAAGTACCTTTGAGAGGCAGAGATGCTGCATTTAGCCTCCAGGAGGCCTGAATAGAAGAGTCGTAGTAGAGACCCCCAGGGTTTTGGAAGAAGGCCACACCTTCTTCTTCTGACAACTATTCTTCATCTGAAAAGTAGCTCTTCACTTGCTCCTAGGACCTGGTAGAGACTGACCCCTTAAATGTGGAACACCCACGTATTTAGCTCACCCAAACTGCCAATCACAAACTAAGCATTACATGATGATCAAATCGGAACTTTACATGGGTACAACATTTTATTTTTGCTATAACATTTTATTATTTATAATGGCAATATTATAAATAAAACTAAGCCCAAGTAGATTCAAGAAGTACAATTAAACTGCACAGGTGGATGAGCCAGAGCTGCTTGGTAACTACATTTACTATTTTGCTGCCTTTTCTTCATCTCACATTTAAGGTTTTATATGGAATGTTCTATGCCAAGAAAGAGGAATAGGAAAAAATGCAGGCCTGATTTGTGGATGAGATTCATGATATGCTGATATCAGCCAAAAATGGAAGACCACTGCACTATATCCTCACTTAAGGGTAATTCTGAGAGTGGATGAGAAACCTTCCCTAGGGCAGATATCTGGATCATATATTTGGTGGTGTACTTAATAAGAGAGGTAACCTGAGATCTGTATCTACACTAATTCATGGCTAATGATTGATTAGTTACACAGAGACTTGATAGCAAGAAGATTGGAAGATTGACAACAAAATAAAAAGGTGTGGGGATAGACTTTGGAGAATGGACATAGAATGGGGAGATATTATTGTCACATTAAGTGCCACCAGAGGGCATCCATTCTGGAGGAAGAGTCAGTAATGTAGACAAGATGGCCTATACTCTGACTATGTATAACCCTCTTTCCCCAGTCATCGTAGTGTTTGCTTAATGGTCCCATGTACAATTGTTCATGGTGGCAGGAAAAGTAGCTATGCATGGTGTTATGGGTTGAATTGTGCCTGCACCTGAAAAACTCAAATGTTGAAGCCCAAACCAAGTACCTTAGAATATTATTGCATTTATAGATATAGGGCCTTCAGAGCACAGCTACTGTCCAGGGCCTCTAGATGATACTGTGCCCTCATGACCCAGAAGATAGGGGCACTACTTTGGTGGGACCAGAGGACTAAGGCAGGTTATTCTTCAGCCTTAAAATCTAATGGGATATACTCTTCTACATTTATGGAATTGCTTGGGACTTGTGATTCCTTTCTTCTTTCTGACTTTTCCCTTTTGGAATGGGAATTTCTGCCCATGCCTGTCCCATCAGAAATAGCTAGCTTGTCTGGCTTTACAGCTTCAGGCAATGGAGAGGAATTTTCATCTCAAAGTGAATCATGGCTTGAATCTCACCTACAATTGACTTAGATAATATATAGATTAGATCTGGGATGTAGGGGTAGTGCTAAAATGGGTTAAGACTTTTGAGCTATTGGGATAGCATTTTACATATGAGAAAGATATTAATTTGGGGGATCCATGAGGTGGAATGTTATGGACTGAATGGAATACCAAAATTCATATGTTGAAACTCTAATCCTCATAGCCTCAGAATGTGACTGTATTTAGAGATAAGGCCGTTAAAAAGGTAATTAAGTTAAAATAAATCCAGAAGAGTAGGCCCTAATCCGATCTGACTGGTGTCCTTATGAGAAAGGGAGATCAGGGACACCTGAGCGGCTCAGTCAGTTAAGCGTCTGATTCGTGGTTTCAGCTCAGGTCATGATCTCATGGGTCATGAAATCAAGCCCGTGTTGGGCTCTGTGCTCAGCGGAGAGTCTGCTGGAAGATTCTCTCCCTCTGCCCTTCCCCTTACTCATGCACAGTCTCTCTCATAAATCAATCAGTCAATCAATCTTTAAAAAACAGAAGAGGCAATCAAGACATGCAGAGATATTAAGGATGAGTGCCCACGAAGAGGCCTTGTGAAGACACCATGAGAAAGTAGCCATCTGCAAGCTAAGGACGAGACCTCAGGAGAAACCAAATTTGCCAACCCCTTGATCTTAAAAGACATTTAGCCTCCAGAACTGTGAGAAAATATTTGTATTGTTTAAGCTACCCAATCTATGGTATATTGTTATGGCAGCTCTAGCAAACTAATACACATGGATTTAACAACATCATCTTCTCCTCACCAGATTGAGGTTGTGGCTACTACTACTAACAACAAGAAAGGACTGTGATGGGCCTGAATATGGCATCATTCCCTGAATTCAGGCAGTCCTGTGGCAGATTGATTACACTGAATCCCTTCCATCATGGAGATGGAGCAACTTATCACAGGGATAGAGACATACATTTCATTCAGGTCTAATCTTACTTGCCCTGACAAAAGTACTTCTGTCAGTTTGTGTGTATGGTATCCACACACAGACTCAAATCAGAGCATTAACTTTACAGCAAACAAATTGACAATGTACTCATGCCCATAATATTCACCTGTCTTAACATGTGTCCCATCACCTAGAGCTGCTGAAGTTACCCACCAGGAGAGGATACCTTGTGAGGTTGGCACACCATCCTATAGTATGCACTTTATGCCTTCAGCCAGTAACTAATAAATGTTTCTGAGAAGAAAAGAGTTAATATCAGGCCTGTGACTCATTTCCTCCCTAGCAGGGACATGAGAGGAAATGGTTGACATTAACCATCCTGCCCTATAAACACACTAATGGCATTTGCTAGTGGAAATGTATTGGGAGTTCATTATCTAAAAATGGCATTTTAACAGGCTATACCTGTCTGTCTTGATATCTTACTGTTAATAAACCTGGAATTTATGGATTGGTGTACATGACTAACTGGTTTATGAGAATTACTTATGCAAACCTTTCTATCTACCAAATGACTTTCTCTGAGAATACACTGTTAAGTGCTCATCTATTACTCAAAAACCAAAATGCATTCCAGGGTGGAAGAAAGGGGGGAAATTAGGAAGATGTGTGCCTCCAGGAATAAATTGTACACTTGTGTATATATCCTGTATTTATCAGTTGAATCACTGGCAAAATTTGGTGTTGGTAAGATCTATGATTCATGAGAGTCTGTTTTGACAATCTAATTATTTGTGGCAATTCAGGTCCATCTTTTCTATAACTGTGACATAGAAGTCTGGGAGCCAATGGGATAAAGTGTGAGTAAACTTTTTCACTATTACACATAAACACCCAATACCAGAGGTAAGATTATGGAATGAGTGGTAGAAGAAAGAAGATATAATTATTATCATAACTTTATAACTAAATACAGCACTTGAAAAATTAGTAAACACATTTTGTGTTAATGACTTTTTTCGTTTTCCCCAGACAACTTATACAAAGAGCTGTAGAAATTGCATAATGTTTTTGGTTTCAGGTTGAAAGTATGACTAAAGTAAAATCATCCCAAGATAATCTGATGATTGATTAGATTTTGTGTGTCTCTTGTTGTTGTTGTTGTTGCCTTAAAGATTGATTTGAGAGAGAGAGAGAGAGCAGGAGGAGAGGCAGAGGGACAGGGAGAGAGAGAATCTCAAGCAGACTCCCTCCTGAGTGCAGAGCCCATCTCGGGGCTCCATTTCATGACCCTGAGATTGTGGCTGAGCCAAAATCAAGAGTCAGACATTTAACTGACTGGGCCACTCAGGCACCCCGTGTGTTTCCTGTTTTGAAGAACAAATTTCTCATTTTGTCCAAGGACAAAAAGGTAATGTGCTGTAGTTTCTATTTGCCCGTGACTTAAGTCCCTGTCCCTTTCCACCCTGTTGTGTGTCCATGGGATTGGATCATTATGGACTACACCAAGAGGCTTCCTTGCCCTTGTTTCTGTATTGGTCTTCTATAACTGCTATAAAAAATTACCACAAATTTAGTGAATTAAAACAACACGCATTTGTTATTTTACAGTTCTGGAAATCAGAAGTCTAATGAGTTTCACTGGGATAAAATCAAGGCGTTAGCATAGCTGCATTCCTTCTGGAGGCTTTAGAAGAAAATCTCTTTCTTTGCCTCATCCAGCTTCTAAAGCTCATAGTTTATGGCCCCTTCCTCTATCTTCATAGTCAGCAACACAGCATTTTCAAATCCCTCTCTCTGATTCCTCTTTCACTTTCACTTCTCCCTCTTTCATTTTTTTTAAAGATTTTTTATTTATTTATTCATTCAGAGAGAGAGAGAGAGAGAGAGAGGCGTGGAGACACATAACATTTTACAGGAAGCTTTTTTCTATAAATTCATAGGTTCTGGGTTTGGTTACCATAGCATTCCTGGACAACTAGATACATTCTGCTAAAAGCATTCTATACCTAAGGACTCCTAGCAAGTACCACTAGCTTCTTTGCCAGGAGATCTATTTCTTAGAGTGCTCACAAGAAAATTAGATCAGATCTCCTCCCTTTCTTCTTTCCCTGAAGGGCCTCCCAGTAACAACAACAAAAAAATTGCTAATCTGCTACACAACAGTCCTTCTTTTCCCCATATATCATTTACATACGAATAAGAATTGGGTGGTTCTGAGAATATAAAAACTGGTGCTGGCTTATATTAAGCTTAATGGTCTTTAAAATCCTAAAAGACATTTGTATGTCCTAGGATACAATTAAATTTAAGGGTCTTTAGACTTAGAAGGAAATACCTTGAACATATTTTAAAATATACATAGAGTTTAAATGCAATCCAAATTTTAAAGAACTATAAACTACTGTGTATATACAGAAAGTCTTCTGTTCCTTCACCCTCCAAAGTACATCAAACAACTTTTCTTTCAGTATATTTGTAGACGTCTTCTGAAACGTTACTTCGCTCCCCAACAT
This sequence comes from Vulpes vulpes, assembly GCF_048418805.1. Taxonomy (NCBI): domain Eukaryota; kingdom Metazoa; phylum Chordata; class Mammalia; order Carnivora; family Canidae; genus Vulpes; species Vulpes vulpes. Next base: position 16,796,422 of record NC_132787.1, on the reverse strand, counting down.
ACCCTGATAAAAGGAGCTTCTCTCTCTTTCTTCTTTCTTTCTTTCTTTCTTCTTTCTTTCTTTCTTTCTTTCTTTCTTTCTTTCTTTCTTTCTTTCTTCTTTCTTTCTTTCTCTCTCTCTCTTATTTCTTTCTTTCTTTCTTTCTTTCTTTCTTTCTTTCTTTCTCTCTCTCTCTCTCTCTCTCTTTCTTTCTCTTTCCTCCTCTCTTTTTTAGAGAGGGAGAGAGCTTGTACAAGGTGAGGGGGAGGGGCAGAGGGCAAGGGAGAGAGAGAATCTCAAGCAGGTCCCATGCCCAGCATGAACCAGGATTTGGGGCTCAATCTCATGAAACTGAGACCATCACTCCAGCCAAAATCAAGAGATGGACACTCATCCAACTAGGCCACTCAGGCGCCAAAAGGAACATGTTTTAATATTAAGTTGAACCATACAAAATTCTGAATTCTTGATTGTGTCAGCCTGCAAGAATAATAGTCTCATACAATTAGACCAAATGCTATATGGGCACTACCCTATTTTGTCTCTAAATCTAAGTTGGACAAAATATGTAAAGAGCCAAATGAAAAATATCATAGTGATACAATAAAGCAAGATTGTGAAGAAGAAAAAGCTCTGATTCAAGTTAGGAGACCCTGACTCTAGTTTCTCCTTCACCACCTACTAACTGTATTTGAGTAAGTCTATTTATTTCTCCTAAGTTTATTTGCCTTGCCTCTCAAATGAGACTCTAAACGTAGACAATTAAACCACGAGATAGATACCACTTCATACCCACTAGGATAGATATTACAACAAAAAACAAAAGAGAAAATAACAAGTATTGGCAGGGATGGAGAGAAATTGAAACCCTCGTGCATTGCCGGTAGCAATATAAAATGATTTAATGCTGTGGAACCAGTTCAGTGGTTCTCAAAGAGGTAAACATAGAATTGCCATATGAACTTCTACTAGGTGTACAACCAAAAGAATTGAAAACAATTACTCAAACAGATACTTGCACACCAGTGTTCATGGAAGCATTATTCATATTAGCTAGGAAGTGAAAACAATCTAAATATTCATCAATAAATGAACAGATAAAATGTGATGTATATCCAGGGAATGTTATTTGGTCCAAAAAGGTATGAAATTTTGATCTATGCTACAATGCAGATAAATCTTGAAAACGTTGTGCTAAGTGAAATAAACTGGACACAAAAAGACAAATATTGTCTGATTCCACTTATATGAAGCACCTAGAATAGGCAAATTCATCAAGATAGAAAGTAGAATAGAGGTTACCAAGGGCTGGGGGAGAGTAGAATGGGGAACTATTGTTACATGAATACAGTTTCTGTTTGTGATGATGAAAAAATTCTGGAGATGGACAGTGGTGATGGTTGTACAGCACTGAGAATGCACTTAATGCCACTGAATTTTGCACTTAAAAATAGCTAAAATGATAAAGTTTGCATTATGTATTCTTATCATAATAAAAATGTAGATAATTAATCATTATAGAGCTATTATTTTAACATATATTTCTATTTTACAATAGAAAAAGTAGATAATTAAAATCAAATAATTTCAATTATTTTTTATTGTCATTAAATTCACCAAAAAAGAAACCCCACAAACTTTTAAAAATGAGTAATAAAGTATATTCCATTAACATGTATTGTTTTCTCTTGTTTTAAAATTTTATACATATGAATATATATGCAATAAAAATTTTAAAATATATATTTAATTAATTTTGGAAATGATGTATATAATGAGGAAAAAGACAAATTATGTGACAAGAAATGACAAAAAGTAACTTTTGAGGAAGATTGCAAATTATCTTAAGCAATTTAGAAAATTTGCAATTTCCTGAACTTAACAGAACTAACGGGGAGCATTTTGAAGAAGGATGTGGTGAGAAGGTGTCTATTGGTTTGTCAAAAAATGTAACTCCGAAACAGCTGATATTAAAAGATAGATAGCAGGTGTCTTGTAATTCTTCATATTGTTGCTTCATAGATGACTTGAAATAGTTCAAAAGGGGGATGATTACAAAATTCTAAATGTGTTCAACAAGTATTGAGTTGTTGTTGTTGTTTTGAGATTTTTAAATTTTATAATGCTCCTCTCACTCCAGGATTCAAGCAAATGTCATATGGCAGTTGGGCTAGTAGTCAGATGTAAGAAGAAGAGAGGAACCTCTGGAAGCCTCTCCTAAAGGAAGAGAAAGTTAAAAAGGCCATGTTTCTTTCAAAGAAAAGGTGCTAGAGTAAGAAATGAGAATAACAATGCCTGATGCTCAAAATATTCTACTAGCCACAGCCTCTGACTTTAATGCAATTAAATTAAAAATTAATAAAAAGATCACATACATTTTATTTGCTAATTTAAAACTGTAACATTAAACAACCTAAGGAAGGAAGCAGAAATCATGACAGAAATTAAGAAATCCTAAACTGAGTGATAAATATCAATACTTCTGGAATGCATCTGAAGCAGCTTATACAGAAAATTTTTTAGTTTTAGATATTTTTAGGAAACAAGAAAGGCTGGAAATTAAGAGCTTAAGAGGTTCAACAAAAGAACAATTGAATAAACAGAAGAAAGTTAAAAAGGAAAGAGGAAAAAAAAAAAAAAAGGAAAGAGCAGAAAATAAGAAGCTAGAAAGCAAAAACACAATAAGGATCTGAAGAGCCAGCCAAAAATTGGTTATTTGAAAAGACTGACAAAACAAACTTCTGTTAAGACTTAAAAAAAAAAAAAAAAAAAAAAATAGAGGAAGGCCGCACATAATTAATGTTAGGATCAGGGCAACCCCGGTGGCTCAGCGATTTAGCGCCGCCTACAGCTCAGGGCGTGATCCTGGAGACCGAGGATCGAGTCCCATGTCAGGCTCCCTGCATGGAGCCTGCTTCTCACTCTGCCTGTGTCTCTGCCTCTCTCTCTTTCCTCTCTGTGTATTCTCATGAATAAATAAATAAAATCTTTAAAAAAAAAACAACGGTAGGATCAGAAAAAAGGAAAATGTAATAGCAGATTCAGCAAATATTTAAATAATGCATAAAAAAGAAAATGATTTAAATAATACATAAATAGCAATTATACGAATTTATGCCAATATATTAGAAAATTTATTTATTTATTTTTTTAAATTTTTATTTATTTTTGATAGTCACACAGAGAGAGAGAGAGAGAGAGAGAGAGAGGCAGAGACACAGGCAGAGGGAGAAGCAGGCTCCATGCACCGGGAGCCCGATGTGGGATTCGATCCCGGGTCTCCAGGATCGCGCCCTGGGCCAAAGGCAGGAGCTAAACCGCTGCGCCACCCAAGGATCCCTATATTAGAAAATTTAGATTAAAAGTTCTTTTTTTTGTGGGGGAGGGAATATAACTTAGCAAGACTTACTCAAGAAGACATAAAAAGCCTAAGTGTTCTATCACCAGCAAAGTACTTCTAATCATGAATTTAAAATATTCCCATGATAAAGAATTAGATCCTAAGATTTTAGGTGTGAATTATATTAAACCTTTAAAGAAGAGATTATTGGGGGAGCCTGGGTAACTCAGTAGTTTAGTGCCGTCTTCAGCCCAGGTTGTGATCTTGGAGACCCAGGATCAAGTCCCACATCGGGCTCCCTGCATGGAGCCTGCTTCTCCCTCTGCCTGTGTCTCTGCCTGTGTCTCTGCCTCTTTCTCTCAAGCTCTGAGTCTCTCATGAAATAAATAAATAAACAAATAAATAAATAAATAATTTTTTAAAATAAGTAAAAAAAAAAAAAAAGAAGAAGAAGAGATTATTGTAACTATACAAACTCTTCCAAATAATAGAAAAAGAGGGAAAGCTACCTGTGGTAAATCTGTCAAATGTACATTTAAAAATTCTTCCCCCTTAAAAAAAAAAAAAGAGGCTCCTCGCTGGCTCACTGGAGCATGAAATTCTTGGTCTCGGGGTCATGAATTTGAGCCCCACATTGCATATGGAGTCTACTTAAAAATACATACATACATACATACATACATGATACATACCTAAGTAAGTAAATAAATAAATGAGTCAATAAATAAATAAAATATTTTCCCCCTTTTTTCAAAAGGGAAGACAACATGTGGTTGCCTATCTAAGAGGGAAACTATGTTTTTCCCTCTTTTGTAGTTAGAAACAAAGTCCTGAAAAATGGCTTAGATGCAAATTGCAGGAAACCTGGGTTCCTGAATGACCTCAAGCATTAGAGCCACTTGGCAAGTTGGAACATGCATCCTTGACTTTTACATATTAAGTGGAAAACTGTATTACAACGAACACTTCTGTGCATGGAGTCACTTAAAAAAAAAGGAGTGTGCCTGGGTGGCTCAGTGGTTGGCCATCCACCTTTGGCTCAGGTCACGATCCCCAGAATCTGGGGATTGAGTCCCGCATCAGGATCCAGGTGGCAAGCCTGCCTCCTCCTCTGCCTATGTCTCTGCCAATCTCTCTGTGTGTCTCTCATGAATGAATAAATAAAATCTTTTTTAAAAATGTAAAAAACAATTAAAAAAAAGATTTTATTTATTCATTCATGAGAAACACAGAGAGAGAGAGAGGTAGAGACACAGGCAGAGGGAGAAGCAGGCTCCATGCAAGGAGTCCGACATGGGACTTGATCCCGGGTCTCCAGGATCAGGACCTGGGCCAAAGGCGGTGGTAAACCACTGAGCCACCTGTGCTGCCCAAAATGTAAAAAAAATTTAAAAAATGGAAAAGGCAAGGCATAAGTTGAAAGAAGATATGTGGTACACATGTAACCCACAAAAGGTTGGTATTCAAGACATGTTAAAATATCTAACAAATCATTAAGAAAAAGACAATTTTTAGAAATGTATGCTATATACATAAATACATACTCATTTGTGCTGATGAGGTTTAGAACACGCTATCCCAAAATATAGCAATTTGGCATATTGAATATTTTAAGTTGAAGGAATTTGACCCAGAGGAAAGAAGCATTCTTATTTCCAAAGGCAAATGGATGCCAAGAAAAATGCTAAATAACGGGGCCTGCTAAGTGTCCCCCAGTTTATTGCAGTTACCTCATACTCCTTAACCTGTCATATTCATCCACAACCTATTATGTTCTTCCATTGTCCATTCTTCAATCAAACCTAGAGTAAAAGTACTCAGCTCTAACTGCTTCTTCAGGTCTTCATTTTCTTACCAAGGCTCTCATGTCACGTAAAACTTACATTAAGTAAGTTTGTATGCTTTATTCCTGTTAATCTTTTTTTTGTCAGGTTAATTTTCAGACACAGAGAGAGTAAGAGGTTCAAGGAAAACTTTTTCCTTCCCTACAATATTCAATCAATTTACATATTCTTGCTGACAAATATTCAAAATATATACACTGAATATCTGCAATATATTAGGCATTACTCATGGTGCTAAGGATATAAATTCTATACTCATGAAACTTATATTCTTGCAGATATGCAACTCACAAAAGTGGAGAATGCAAATAGCCAATAGACACATGAAAAGATTTTCATTTATTATCAAGGAGATACAAGTCAGAGCAGCAATCAGATTCACTTTTAAACCCATTGTCACAAAAACTTTTAAAGTTAGACAATATCAAATGTGGAGTAAGTTTTGAAGTGACAGGAACTCATATACTACAGGGTGGTGGGGCGATGGGGATTGCTAATTGCTAAAGTAATTTGAAGAGAATTTTGAAAATATACAGTAAATTTGAAGATGTGCTTGCAGTCTATCAGAATTTTCATCTCTAGGTATATAATATTCATCCAAAATAATAAGCTATAATGGAATAAGTATAGTATGATATCACTGCATAAAGTAAAAACCACACAAAACAATTGTATGTTTTGCTTAAGGATACATATGTATACTATGAAATTATACATATGCTTAATGGAGTGATAGCACTGCCTTAGAGGTAGTGCTTCATTTTGGAGGGAAAAGTGGGAAGGCGTATGAACAAAGGATTTAAAAACATTGGCAACTATTTCTTTCAGCTAGATAGTGATATTCTTGTGCCTGCTGAGATAGTCTTTATATAGTTTTGCTTGTCTTAAATATTGAAAAAACAAATGGGAATGCCTCAATTCCAATCAAGACCAGCAAGAGGTAATCCCAGAAAGACATGATTGGAATGTTATTTTAACTAGAGCAGAGGTCTAATGAATGCTATTTCATTATCTCTATTTAAGGCATATTTTGACAGTCTTTTTTGTAGGGCACTGAACTGTTTTGTAGGGCACCAGTAAAGGGGAAGCTAAAGAACAAGAAATGCTCATTGAATCTGGAAGAAATGCAAAGGAGAGGATTTTATACCTGTTTGACTGGACTGAGAATCAGACAATGTGCTTTCAAAATAACATCTGGTGAGGCTGATGTTAATATTATCACTACAAAATAACAAATATAAAAGCAGATATCTCTACATATAAATCATATGCACCATAAGAACTAGGATATTTAAAAAAAAAAAAAAAAAGGGTGGGATCCCTGGGTGGCTCAGCGGTTTAGCGCCTGCCTTTAGCCCAGGGCACGATCCTGGAGTCCTGGGATCGAGTCCCGCGTCGGGCTCCCGGCATGGAGCCTGCTTCTCCCTCCTCCTGTGTCTCTGCCTCTCTCTCTCTCTCTATGTCTATCATAAATAAATAAATATTAAAAAAAAAAAAAGAACTAGGATAATGTCTTTTTTATCACCTTTGTATCATTAACACATGGCTTGAAGGTTGACACATAATATTAATTCCTTAACCTCTTGAGTTTGTGATTCGATCAACTTTCGGTATATTTACCATTTTAATTTCCTTTTTTTTCCAAGTTTTTATTTAACTTCTACTTAGTTAACATATACTGTGATAGTGGTTACAGGAGGAGAATTTAGTAACTTATCACTCATATATAACACCCCATACTCATTACAAGTGCCCATCACCCATTTAGCCCATACCCTGCCCACCCACCTTCCAACAACCCTTAGTGTGTCCTCTCTTAGTGTGTTAAGAATCTCTTATGGATTGCCTCCTTTTTTTTTTCTTCCTTTCCCTATGTTCGTCTGTTTTTTTTTTTAAATTAAATTTCACATAAATTCCAAATCATATGGTATTTTTCTTTCTCTAACTTCTTTCACTCAATATAACACACTCTAGTTCCATCTACATTGTTGCAAATGGCAAGATTTCATTCTTTTAAATGGTTGGTTGGTAATATTCAATTGTTTATACATACTATCTCTTCTTTATGCATTCATTAGCTGATAAGCATTTGGGCTCTTTCCATAATTTGGCTATTGTGGATGCTGCTGCTATAAACATCAGGGTGCATGTGTCTCTTTAAATCAGTGTTTTTGTGTCCATTGGGTAAATACCTAGCAGTGTAATTGCTGGGTCATAGTGTAGTTCTATTTGTAACTTTTCGGGGGAACCTCCCTACTGTTTTCAGAGTGGCTGTACGAGTTAGTATTCCCACCAACAGTGGGAGGAGGGTTCCCCTCTCTCCACATCCTTGCCAACATCTGTTGTTTCCTGTGTCGTTAATTTTAGCTGTTCTGATAGGTGTGAAGTGACATGTCATCATGGTTTTGATTTGTATTTCACTGGTGATGAGTGATGTTGAGCATCTTTTCATGTGTCTGTTGGCCATTTGTATATCTTCTTTGGAAAAATGTCTATTCTGTCTTCTGCCCATTTCTTAACTGAATTATTTGGTTTTGGGGTGTTAGGTTTCATAAGTTCTTTTTCTTTTTTTTCTTTTCTTTTCTTTTTCTTTTTTCTTTTTTTTTTTTTGTAGGTTCCAGATTGGGTGTAAGGCCCAAAAGTGGGCTTGAACTCATGACCCTGAGATCAAGCCCTGGGCTGAGATCAAGAGTCAGACACCTAACTGACTGAGCCACCCAGGTACCTCTTGATAAGTTCTTTATAGATATTGTTTATTAACCCTTTGTCACATATGTCATGGGAAAACATCTTCTCCCATTCCACAGGTTGCTTTTAGATTTGCTGATTGTTTTGCTCACTGTGCAGAAGCTTGTTATCATGATGAAGTCTCAATAGTTCATTTTCACTTTTGTTTCTCTTGCCTGCAGTGACAGGTCTAGTAGCACGTTGCTACAGCTGAGGCCAAAATGTTACTGCCTGTGTTCTCTAGGATTTTGATGGTTTCCTATCTCACATTTAGGCCTTTCAACCATTTTGAATTTACTTTTTGTATGTGGTTTAAGAAACTGGTCCAGTTTCAATTCTTCTGCATGTGGCTGTCCAGGTTTCCCAAAACCATTTGTTGAAGAGACTTTTTTCCATAGGATATTCTTTCCTGCTTTGTCAAAGATTAGTTGGCTATATAGTTGTAGGCCCATTTTGGGTCTTCTAATCTGTTCCATTGATCTATATGTCTGTTTTTGTGCTAGTACCATAATGGCTTGCTGACTACAGCTTTGTAATATAGCTTGAAGTTGGAATTGTGGTGCCTCCAGATTTGCCTTTCTTTTTCAAGATTGCTTTGGATACTCAGGGTCTTTTGCGATTCCACAAATTTTAGGATTGTTTGTGTGAGCTCTGTGAATAATGCTGGTGTCATTTTGATAGGGATTGCATTAAATGTGTAGATAAATTTGGGCAATATAGACATTTTAACAATTTTGGTTCTTTTGATCCCTGAGCATGGGATGTTTTTTCATTTCTTTATGTCCTCTTCAATTTCTTTGGTGTTTTATAGTTTTCAGAGTATGATATTTTACCTCTTTGGTTAGGTTTATTCCCAGGTATCTTATGGTTTTTGGTACAATTGTAAATGGGATAGATTCCTTGATTTCTCTCTCTGCTGCTTTGTTATTGGTGTACAGAAATGCAACAGATTTATGTATACTGATTTTATATCCTGAAAGTTTGCTGAATTCATATATCAGTTCTAGGAATATTTTGGTGGAGTCTTCCAGGTTTCCTACCAAGAGTATCATGTCATTTAGGAACAGTGAAACATTTGACTTCTTCCTTGCTGATTTGGATGGCCTTTATTTCTTTCTGTTGTCTGACTGCTGAGGCTGGGACTTCAAGTGCTAGGTTGAACAACCGGGGAGAGTGAACATCCCTGTCTTGTTCCTGACCTTAGGGGAAAGGCTCTATTTTTCCCCATTCCGGATGAACTTAGCTGTGGGTCTTTCAGACATGGCCTTTATGATGTTAAGGTATGTGCCATCTATCCCTACTTTGTTGAGAGTTTTTATCAAGAATGGATGCTGTACTTTGTCAAATGCTTTTTCTGCATCTATTGAGAGGATCAGATGGTTCTTATCTTTTCTTTTATTAACATGGTGGATTATCACCTTGATTGATTTGTGAATACTGAACCACCTGCACAGCCCAGGAAAAAATCCACTTGATCGTGGCAAATAATGTTCTTTGTACACTGTTGGATTTGATTTGTTAGTGTCTTCTTGAGAATTTCTCTGCATACCTGTTCATCAGGGATATTGGTCTGTAATTCTTCTTTTTAATGGGTTCTTTGTCTAGTTTTGGAATCAAGGTAATGCTGGCCTGGTAGAATGAGTTTGAAGTTTTCCTTCCATTTCTAGTTTTTGGAACAGTTTGAGAAGTAGAGGTATTAACTCTTTCTTAAATGTCTGGTAGGATTCCCCTGGGAAGCCATGTGGTCTTGAACTTTTGCTTGTGGGGAGATTTTTGATTACTGATTCAATTTCTTTGCTGGTTATCAGTTTGTTCAAGTTTCCTATTTCTTCCTGTTTCAGTTTCAGTAGATTGTAGGTTTCTAGGAATTTGTCTATTTCTTCTAGATTGCCCAGTTTGTTGGCATGTAATTTTTCGTAATATTCTCTTATAATTGTTTATATTTCTGTGGTGTTGGTTGTGACCTCTCCTTCTTCATTCATGATTTTGTTCAAAGAACCAACTTTGAAAAAATCATTTTCGTTTATCTCTTCTACTGTTTTTTGTTTGTTTTTTTTTCTATATTATTTTTTTCTGCTCTAATTATTTCCTTTCTTCTGCTGACTTTAGGCCTTATTTGTTATTCCTTCAGGTGTAGGGGGTAGGTTGAATATGTGAGACTTTTCTTCCTTTTTGAGGTAGGCCTGATTATATATTTCTCTCTTATGACTGCTTTTGCTGCACCCCAAAGGTTTTGGACCATTATGTTTTTATTTCATCTGCTTCCATACCCTTTTTCATTTCCTTTTTAATTTTATGGTAACCCATTCATTTTTTTTTATAGTATGCTCTTTAACCTCCATGTATTTGAGGTCTTTCCAAATTTTTTCTTGTGGTTGACTTCAAGTTTCATAGTATTGTGGTCTGAAACTATTCATGGCATGATCTCAGTCTTTTTGTATTTATTGAGGCCTGATATATGACCCAGTATGTGATCTATTCTGGAGAATGTCCAGCATGTACCCAAAAAGAATGTGTATTCTGTTGCTTTAGGATGAAATATTCTAAATACATCTGTTAAGTCCATTTGGTCCAATATGTCATTCAAAGCCATTGTTTCCTTGTTGATTTTCTGCTGAGATGATCTGTTCATTGCTGTGAGTGGAGTGTTAAAGTTCCCTTCTATTATTGTATTATTGTCAGTGAATTTTTTTTTATGTTATTAGTTGATTTATATGTTTAGGTGCTCTCAATTTAGGGGCACAAATATTTACAATTGTTAGATCTTCTTAATGGCTAAATCATTTAATTATGATATAATGCCCTTCTTCATCTCTTGTTATAGTTTTTGGTTTAAAATCTAGTTTGTCTGGGAAGCCTGAGTGGCTCAGCAGTTGAGGATTTGCGTTCAGCTCAGGGCATGGTCCCAGAGTCCTGGTATCAAGTCCCACATGGGGCTCCTCTCAAGGAGCCTGTTTCTCCCTCTGTCTATGTCTCTGCCTTTCTCTGTGTCTCTCATGAATAAATAAATAAAATCTTTTTTTTAAAAAAAAATGAGTTTGTCTGATACAAGTATGGCTACTCCTGCTTTCCTTTGACATTTTTTTTTTTAGCATGATAGATGGCCTTTCAGCCCCTCACTTTCAATCTGAAGATGTTTTTAGGTCTAAAATGAGTCTCTTCTAGGCAGCATATATATGGGTCCTTATTAAAAAGTCCATTCTGATACCCTATGTGTGTTTTTTTATCTGTTTTTGTTTTGCAAGACAGAATGAGTGTGATGTTGGGGGGCAGAGGGAAAAGCAGAGGGAATATCATGCTGGCTCCATAATCAGTGCAGTGCCCAATATGGGGCTCAATCTCATAACCCTGAGATCATGGTCTGAGCCAAAACCAAGAGTCAGATGCTTTACCAACCAAGCCACCCAGGTCCCTCTCCCCATATGTTTTGATTTGAACATTTTCTATTTATATTCAGAATGATTATTGATAGACGTAAATTCAGTGCCATTGTATTACCTGTAATGTTGGTGTTTCTCATGGTGTTTTGTGCTCCTTTCTAGTCTTTATTGCTTTTGTTCTTTTTTTTTCTTTTCTTTTCTTTTTTTTTTTTTTGTTCTTTTTTGTTGTTGTTCTTTTTTTTTGTTGTTGTTGTTGTTCTTTTTTTTCCATTCAGAATCCCCTCTAATATTTCTTGCAGGCTGGTTTAGTGAAAAACTTTAGTTTTTGTTTATTTGGGAATCTCTTTCCCTCCCATTTTGTATGACAGCCTTGCTGGGTACAGTATTCTTGGCTGCAGATTTTTCCCATTTAGCACATTGAATATATCATGGCACTCTCTTTTGGCCTACCAAGTTTCTGTGGACAGATCTGCTGCAAACATTATCGGCTTCCCTTGTAGGTTTCTTTCCCTTGCTGCTTTCAGGATTCTTTCCTTGTCTGTGTATTTTGTTAATTTGACTATGATATGTCTTGGTGATGCCTAGCTTTTATTGGATTTATTTATTTATTTTTCTTTTATTGGATTTAATGGGATTTCTATGTCCTTGGATTTCAAAATCTATTTCCTTCCCCAGATTAGGGAAGCTTTTAGTTATAATTTGCTCTGCTCCTTCTTCTTTCTCTTCTTCTGGGACTCCTGTGATATGAATGTTATTACACTTTAAGGAGTCACTGAGTTCCCTAAGTCTACATTCATGAAAGATTTATTTATTTATTTATTTATTTGTCATTAAACTCTTGTTTTAATGGGTCTCAAAATTCTGTGACAGATTTCTGATCAAGCTGTTTCCATTAAAAAGTACTGATTTTAAAAACTAATAACTTAAAACTGTCACATACGCACACACACAAAAAAATGGTCCACAAAACATTCTCCTTTCCTTCTGAAGGTTTTATGATGCATTGTTATCATTAACCAGTCTTTTACTATTAAACTTAAATGGCCAATTAACACGAACAGTTCTGACCATTCTTCCACCACTGATTAAGACTGGGGTGGCAGGTATTGGGGATAATATTCATTTAGCCTTCTGAGCTTTCTGGGCAGGCTTGGTGACTTTGCCAGCTCCAGCTGCCTTCTTGTCCACTGCTTTGATGACACCCACAGCAACTGTCTGTCTCATGTCACGAACAGCAAAACGGCCCAAAGGAGGATAGTCAGAGAAGCTCTCAACACACATAGGTTTGCCAGGAACCATATCAACAGTGGCAGCATCCCCAGATTTCAAGAACTTGGGACCATCTTCCAGCTTTTTTCCAGAACGATGATCTATCTTCTCCTTCAGCTCAGCAAACTTGCCAGCAATGTGACCTGTGTGACAATCTAGCACAGGTGCATATCTAGCATTGATTTGGCCCAGATGGTTCAGGATAATCACCTGAGCCATGAAGCCAGCTGCTTCCATTGGTGGGTCATTTTTGCTGTCCCCAGCCACATTGCCACGATGAACATCTTTGACAGATACGTTCTTGACATTGAAGCCCACATTGTCCCCAGGAAGAGCCTCTCTCAAAGCTTCATGGTGCATTTCAACAGACTTTGTAACATTGTAACATTGTTGTAACATTGACCGGAGCAAATGTCACCACCGTGCCATGCTTAAGAACACCAGTCTCCACTCGACCCACTGGGACAATACCAATACCACCAATTCCGTAGACGTCCTGGAGAGGCAGACACAGGGGCTTATCAGTTGGATGAGTTGGTGGCAGAAAGCAACCCAGAGCTCCAAGCAATGTGGTTCCACTGGCATTCCCATCTTTATGGGTGACTTTCCATCCCTTGAACCAAGGCATGTTAGCACTTGGCTCCAGCATGTTGTCACCATTCCAATCAGAAATTGGCACAAATGCTACTGTGATGGGGTTGTAGCCAATTTTCTTAATGTAGATGCTGACTTCCTTAACGATTTCCTCATATCTCTTCTGGCTGTAGGGTGGTTCAGTAGAATCCATTTTGTTAACACCAACAGTTAGTTGTTTTACACCCAGTGGGTAAGCCAGAAGAGCATATGCATGGGTCTGCCCATTCTTGGAGATACCTGCTTCAAATTCACCAACACCAGCAGCAACAATCAGGACAGCACAGTCAGCCTGAGATGTGCCTGTAATCATGTTTTTTATAAAGTCTCTATCTCCTGGGGCATCAATGATGGTCACATAATACTTGCTGGTCTTGAATTTCCACAGGGAGATATCAATGGTGATACCACGTTCACATTCAGCTTTCAGTTTATCCAAGACCCAGGCATACTTGAAGGAGCCTTTTCCCATCTCAGCAGCCTCCTTCTCAAATTTTTTGATAGTTCTTTTGTAAATCCCACCACATTTGTAGATCAGATGGCCAGTAGTGGTAGACTTGCCCAAATCTACGTGTCCAATGACGACGATGTTGATGTGAGTCTTTCCCTTTCCCATTTTGGTTTAGGTTTAGCGGTGGTTTTCATGATACCTGAGTTCTGGTGGCAAACCCATTGTGAAAAAGAAGATTCCCCTTTTTAAATATTCATCCTAACCCTCAATGAAACAAACCCATTCACCCTTGCTTGTAGGGTCACAGCTTTGGAAGTTATTCCCTGTGATCTTCTTATTTGCTGCAAATAAAGTTTACTTTGCACAACTTAACCAACTACTGGTGTAGTTTCTATCAGTTAGTCATCAAGGAGTGAACTCATGTTGGTTCAGTCACACTACGATGACACACACTTGACTTGTGTCTTTCCACAATGTCAGCTTTATTGAATCATAAAGCAAGGTTAATGTAATTGTAAAGTAGGTTCAGAATTCCAAATTTACTGGCATTTCACTATACATTGAACTTGGATTCATACATCACAGAAAGGAAAACACAATCAAAGTCACACAACAGACAAGATACATTAAGTTGTAAAAAGTTAACGAACCAAATAGAATGAAGTCAGTCTAAGTACACAATTGAAGTGAAGCCTCTGTCCAGTCCAGGTCAGCTTTGGTGTGTACTGCTTAATATGTTCTAGCAGTGGAGGGCTCTATATTGTTCAGAGATCAACTGGGCAGAGCCTTCAGCTGCAGTTGCCTTTCAAATTTGGTCAAAGATAGAAGAGTCAAGGTCTAAAGAGCCTGAAAGTTTGATGCAGTTGTTCTCCCTTTTCAAAGGAGTTTAATAAATGTTAGGCCTTGAAGGCCCCTTCCAGTTCTAATGATTCTCAGCTCCTGGTTCTTCCAGGTTCGAGTGGTTCTACTATCAGTCCTTTGTACTGATGCTCTATGCTGGTTTTGGTGATATTTAGTCTTAGCTTCAATACCATTGTATGCTTACATCACTACTTGACATGAGTGACTCCATATTGCTTTCTACATACTCCCCTTAGGAGGGTAACCTTGCCTAAACAATGCATTTCTTGCTAATAAATTACTTCTTTTTTTAATGCCTTCTCTCTGCCTTTAAAAACCTTTCTTTTCTCTAATTCAGTGGAATTCCCTTCTACTTGCTAGAGAGGCTGCCAAATTCCTGAATCATTTAATAAAGTCAACTGGATCTTCCAATTTACTCAATTGAATTTTGTTTTTTATTTTTGTTTTTAAAAAGTTTTAATTTATTCATTCACTTAAGTAATCTCTATACCCAACAGTGGGCTCAAATTCATGACCTAGAGATCAAGAGTTGTATACTCTTCCAATTGAGCCAGCCAGGTGCTCTGAATTTAGTAGAAGGAACAGCGAATGTGAGATTTCTGAAATGGGAGCAATCTTGATATTAAGGAACAAATTTGAATTCTGTAGGAAAATGGAAGACATCATTTTCCATTTGATACTGCGTTGGAATGCAGAATGAAATGAAACAGATGTAAAATGAAATCATAGAATGCTGATGTGTTTATCCTGTGTGAGGTTTTAACTCATCACCAGGCATTCATGGTTTTTTTCTGCACAAACACCCCAGCTGTACTACTCAGCTAAAAGGCACCACTTTGATATTCTCAATACAGACAGACCCACTCCCTCACCCACAACCTCACACATTGATTTACTCCACAGTTTCAAAATCAATTTATTAAAATCTCACTCTAAAATAGTAATTCAATAACAGTTGCTAAAAATAAAATAGAAACGACTCCAGTTACTCTACAACGGGATCTCACAGTAAAGTCAGCTAAAATACAAAGTAATCCACCATGAAAGAAGAACATTGATGGAACCAATGAGGTAAGTATTCATGTAAGGCACACTTGGTGACCAAAGCATATAAGTATGAAAATATGAAATGACTATCCGTTTAATATTCTAAAACCTCTTTATATTAATGTGAAATACTTTGTTAATCCTCTAATTGATTTATGTCCTGAAGGGTCACATAATGTAATGACAAGAATATAAATTAAGTTAAACAAAAGTCAGTGTATATCAATAAAAATAGCTTCTAATTTAGCTTTCTTTTTAAAAAAAAAGATTTTATTTATTTATTCATAGAGACACACACAGAGAGAGAGAGAGACAGGCAGAGGGAGAAGCAGGCTCCATGCAGAGAGCCTGATATGGGACTCGATCCAGGGTCTTCCAGATCACACCCTGGGCTGCAGGCAGCGCTAAACCACTGCGCCACTGGGGCTGCCCCTAATTTAGCTTTCTGTCTTACATTTGTTTCTTCAGCAGATATCCAATAAAGTTTGACCTTAATAGGGGAATAGCAGTAGAGAAGCACACTGTTCAGGCAGAGGGAAAATGACCAGTGTTGAATTCTGAATGATGCTGGGGTCAAAGCTTAGACAATGTCAGCTACTGTAGAAATCCTGAGAAGAGGAGCTAAAATGAGGGAGGTCCAAATCAGTGAAAGGTTTACCAATCTTCCCCCCAAAACTATAGGCTAGGGGCACCTAAGTGGCTCAGATGGTTAAGCATCTGCCTTCAGCTCAGATCATGATCTCCAGATCCTGGGATTGAGTCCCACGTCCAGCCCCACATTGGGCTCCTGGCTGAGTGGGGAGTCTGCTTCTCTATCTGCCTCTCCCTGCTGCTCATGCTCTTTCTCTCTCTCTGTCTCAAATGAATAAATAAAATATCGAACAAACAAACTTCAGGAAAACTAGGCATCCTAGATTTGTGTAGGGGTTCTATAATGAGATTACGCAACCTTATAATTGGATTAACCTGTCACTTTCCTAGGACTTTTTAAAAGAATTTAGGGAACTGCCTTTTTGAAACTCCTTTAATTCTTTATTAATATTAGACTACACCTCCTAGCCTGCCTCTTTTTTGCAGACTAAATAATGGGTTAACAAATTCCCTGCAACCCATTTTTGTATAGCCTGTAGACTAAGAGTGGTTTTTTAAATGGTTGGGAAAAAAAATCAAAAGAATAATAATGTTTAATGACCCATGAAAATTATATGAAAATCACATTTTAGTGCCCATAGTTTTATTTGAACATAGCCATGCTTATTTATGTATTATATGTGATTGTTTTTACACTACAATGGCATAGTTGAGTGCTGGCAACAGACATAAATGTCCTACAAAGCTGAAAATATTTTTTTCCTGGCTCTTTAAGAAAAAATAGTTGCCAACCAGATTAACTCATGCATGTAAAAGTCATTGTGAAGTTGGTAGATTAGCCAGGTAAGTGGTGTAAACACTAAATTGACAAGTTTTCTTTGGTGATCTTACAATGAGGAGGCTTTAAATAACAGACTATAGGTGTTCATTTCCCTTTAACAAATCTCTATTTCAGCCTGATACCAGTAAATATTTGATCATCTAGCTTCCTTTATTCTAATTGTAATTTAACTTCAAGGTAGGTCAATCTGTAGAGATAACATTCACATTTCCCTCTCTCTGCCACAGTGATTTTTACCTTACAAATTAGATTGGGCCCTTGATTGCAATTGGCTTCCTCGAGAGCTTGAGGGCTGGAAGAGAATGTGCTCCTCATGCAGAATTGAGCATTCTAATCTCAATGTAATTGTAAATTGATACACCGACTTTCCAACATTTCAAGTCCATCTCAATAGCCCACTTAACACTGGTTCATTTTCAAGAGATGGATTCACTCTTGGTGAACTCATGGCAGTACCTGGAATATACCAGGTTCCTAAGAAATTATATTGATTATTACTAAAGACTTACCTCTAGTGGAGATAATGAATTGATAAGAGATATTTTTCAATAAATTGCATACCAGTTTATACACTACAATGAGAGTCTATTTACTGTGAATCAGTTCCCTTAAGCTTGCTTTTTCCTAAATGTTCAAAGAAACTTGATGTCCTGGCCCTACAAAACAAAGGATTAGAACCCAGAAATAATTTGTCTGAGTATTATTTATTATTTATTTACCCAATTCTTACTGAATATTTACCATATGCAAATCACTGCACTGGCTTCTGGTGTTCAAATATGAATAAGACATAATCTCTGCCCTTAGGGAGCACACAACACTCAAAGTTGTGAATACAAAGATATAGATAGGACTTATGACAAGGACACACGAGGAGTGCCTTAACCTAATCAATGGAGACTTCAGAAATGGAATGC
This sequence comes from Vulpes vulpes, assembly GCF_048418805.1. Taxonomy (NCBI): domain Eukaryota; kingdom Metazoa; phylum Chordata; class Mammalia; order Carnivora; family Canidae; genus Vulpes; species Vulpes vulpes. Next base: position 16,778,542 of record NC_132787.1, on the reverse strand, counting down.
CAGGGCTAAGCTTCAAGAAATGGATAACAAATCTGAGAAAATAAAGACTGCTGGGAGTAGAGGAGGTGAAGACATGAACAAGGCAGAGACCAAAGGACATTATAGTTTATGGTGGAATGTATGGTACCCTGGGGTGATAAGCATGGGCCAGAGTAAGGTTTCATCTTTAACATTTTTAGGATAATGCCGGGGAGTCATTGAAATGACCACTAACATTTATTGAGCAGGGTACTGTTTTACATTCTTTAAGTCATTTAATGTATTCAGTGACACAGTAAATAGACACTATTATTAACCGCATTTGTCAGATGCAAAAACTAAGGCTTAGAGTGGTTAAGTAATTGTTCCAAGACCAGGGAGCAACAAATGGCAGAACATGGATTTGAACTAAAGTCTTTCTAACCCCATAAATATTCAATAGAAGCACTGTGTAATAATACCAAGCCCATATATTTTGAAGGAAAGTCACCCAAACAGCAGTCACTGATTCTTTCTGCTTTGATTTTCTTCTTCTTCTTCTTCTTCTTTTTTTTTTTTTGAGACTGCTTTGATTTTCAAGTTAGACTTGGAGGAGTCATTCTGAACCCAACCTCCTCTTGAAAACAACACACAAAACCCTTTGCATTTGAATTGAATCTACTTGAGGAAACATATGTAAAGAATAATACAAATGCCAAATATGGGCAAATTATATTTCACAAAATTTGTTTCCATCCTGCCCTTTAAAGATAATTTCAAAGATGGTAAATATCCCATCTAGTTTTTGCCTTTCACTTACTCCTTCATCAAGCCCTATCCAAAAGAGTTCCACTTTTAAATAGTCAAGGTTTGAGGACTTCAAAATAGAAGGGAAATAAACATTAGTGTTTTAAGTGACTTCAAGGGTCAATCTTCAGTATAAAGGACTGGGTAGCTCCAAGTTTACTCCCATAAATTCCTCTTCTAGGATTCTTTCTGGGAGAATATTTATTTAAAGTACAGTAGACACTTGAAATCTTTAGATTAACATTCCTAAGTGTGAAAAATTCATCATAAATTCCTTTAAGCAATTCGCAATTCTTCTGGGTCATAATTTTGGATTTTTAAGAGAGCAGGCTGGTCTCAAAGTCCAGAATTAACTCTTAGATCAAAAGCATAAACTTCAGGGAGTTAATGTCCATGTCTTTTTCTAGTATCAAATCAGGATAAACAATGCAAGACTCCTGCATGTCCTAGGATGTCCTAATGGACACTCAGAAGCTTGACTCTGTGTAAGATCACCAAATGGCAAGAATATGGGCTTCCAGAACAAAGAGTAAAATGTATTTTTGTTACTATTCTTGCTGCTCTTCAGCTTGTGTTAAAATCTCTTACAGCTTTCATCTAGCAGAATTGCAGGCCTCAGATTAAAGTACTCATTTTTCTAGGTAGTATGGAAACCAAAGAATATATTCTCCCAGACTAGCTTAAATTGTAGGTTCCTTGCTAAACTCGAACCTAATTAACTCTTAAGCCATCTACCTTGGATAATTAGAAACAGAACATCTGCCTCACCTTACACATTACATTTTTTTCCTTTATGACCCATTAAATTTCTGCTAATTACCACCAGAAAGGGGAGGGAGGGGAGTCAATTTATAACTGACCTTTGTAGGGGAGGAAAACTTTTCCTCTACCCTTCTAGATTCTTTCGGCTGGTCTATTAATTAAATTAACATAAGAGATTAACAGGAGAGAAACAAGTTTAATTATGTAGTATGGGGCCCCGTAAGAATGTGAGACCCACAGACAGTCAGGCATTTGAGATTTATATGCCATCTTGAGCTAGGAAGAAGGAGGTCAGGCTCTGAGGCTTCAAAAAGAAGGAAAAAAATTCACAGGAAGATGGGAGAAACAAATGTTTGCCTTGCCACACAGATAATGGACATGGAGAGGAATCTAATTCCCCTCCCCTCCCCTTACCACATTTAGCCCATATTTTTTAGAGTTATCTCTGTTGATAATTGTCTTCCTGGACCATGACCTCTATCTAAATTCTTTTTTTTTTTAAGATTTTATCTATTTATTCATGACAAATATATATATATATAGAGAGAGAGAGAGAGAGAGAGAGACAGAGACAGAGACACAAGCAGAGGGAGAAGCAGGCTCCATGCCAGAAGACCAACACGGAACTCCAGGATCGTGCCCTGGGTCAAAGGCAGACGCTAAACCACTGAGCCACCCAAGGATCCCCTATCTAAATTCTTTTAAGCAGGTAGGGGGGAGATACCACCTTGCTGGCCTGAACCTCCTTTGGGAGCACTGCATGGGCTTGTCAGCCGAGGAGCTGCCTGAGATCTGCTGTTTCTCCAGGAAAGCTGAAGCTAGACATGGTTTATAATGGTGCTCATTTAGCAGACAGCATCCACAATGTGAAATTCCTGCAGTTTCTAGGTGAGGCCCTTTCTTCAGTTTGCCCATAACTGGGAGAGGTACTTTTGCTTCTAAGAAGACTGAATTTTGCCAATTACTGTAAATCCAAATAAATATGCAGGTTTCTTAAACACACCCACCCACCCACACACACGCAGAAAAGGCCCCAAAAAACAGTCTTTTGGGCCTTGATTGATTTCAGCTCAAAGAAATCCACACTCCAAAGCGGTGCATGCTGTTGGGGCCAGGCGGGAAGGGAAACTCCTCAAGATGGCGGATACCCCAAAATGGCTGAGGTTCCTGTCACCACCTCCACTTGGGACGTCAATGGACCAATGACCTGCTGACAGCTTGACGCAGACCCTTAGACCTCTCCTTTGGACTTCCCCAACGGAACCCAATGCCCTTCAAACCCCAGAGGAGAAAGTCACCTTTGACTGGCCGAATTGCAATCCTTCCTTTGCATATGAGCCAACCAATAGGAAACCGTTCTGCCTTACAACGTTATGTAAACCCCCTACCACCTTGTCTTGGCGCGACTTCCCCGACTCATTCTTTCCCCCCCATGAGTCGTGGAACCTCGCCCGAGGGTGCCTGCAATAAAATCTGTTCTTGGACCCTCGCTTGCCTTGGCAGTCTCATTTCCATTTAGTTACTAAAAAACCTAACACATGCCCCTTCACCTTCTAGTTGCCAGCAAATTCAGTGTTCTCTTTTCTCACCTATATTCTTACTGTCTTACTCTAAGATCCTGGACAAAGTCTGTCATTGTATGCTGGCTATTAAGATCAAGGAGAGGTTTGCCTAAATTGGAACCGAGGATATTGTAGAAGTTAATGTAATATATTCAGAGACTCATCTAGAAAAATATTTGTGTTTCCAACTTTAAGTCAGACTTGAGTCCCTCCCCATGATGCCAGTGGGACTTACACTTTAATAAAAATATTCTTTTTTTAAAAAAAGATTTTATTTATTTATTCATGAGAGACACAGAGAGAGAGAGAGAGAGAGAGACAGAGACACAGGCAGAGGGAGAAGCAGGCTCCATGCAGGGAGCCCAACATGGGACTCGATCATGGGTATCCAGGATCACGCCTTGGGCCATAGGCAGGTGCTAAACCACTGAGCCACCCAGGGATCCCCTAATAAAAATATTCTAATATTGTCCAGTTTCTATCTTATTTGGATCTTAGATAGTAGTTCTGATAACTGAATCCAACATACATTTCTGTCTGTATGTAAAACAATTCTGGAAGAAATAATTCTTTCCTGCTTTTGTGTTATCAATACTAAGATCAAGCAACAATACCTTAGCTACTTCTCTCTTAAGAAACACTTATTCATAGAAAATAAAACTATGAACCAACTAAAAAGGCTTATTCATCAAGTTTACTTGTCAGTACTTTTTCAAGAGCCTTATCTGCCTCTCCTATACAATTCAAAACTATAAGGGGGCACACTTTATTTAATCACTCAAATTCCTGCTTTGCCAGACCCACCATAAAAATCTCCCTGCCCTGCCCTAAAACCTTATAAATATTGTCTCCTGACTTTTCCCATTCAGGATGTTCTTAAGATTCTGTCAATGTGATGTTTTTCCTTATTGCAATAAACCTAACAAACTTAGTTCTGCTTGATCTATGGGGCTTTTAGCTGAGCTTTTATGAAGTAGATTTACAAATTAAAGGAAAGTCCTGATTTTACCAAGGTAATTTGCCTAAATCTCCCTGCTTCCTCCCAAAGGAAACACTCTCCTGATTTTCATGTTAATCATGCCCTTGCCTTTCTTTACAACTTTTACAACTTACTTTCTTCCTATCTCTCAATAAATAGAGAAGGAAAAAAAAAAAAACCAAACCTTTTAATGGGAATCATGCCATAAAGTAATTGGAATTGGTTCCCTGCTCCCCAGAATTCTCAGCAAGTTAACTAGAGATTCATCTGGTCATTTCATTTTTCTGGCAATAACAAGACCTCAAATCTTATGCAACTCAATGTTGGGGTACCATTTGTCATACATTAAGAAATAATTTACTGTGTCATTTTGAGTTGTGAAACACTGAATACAGCAAGAACAAAAACTGTCTAAGAAAAATGCAACATTGCCACTGTTAATGACAGCTCACAAAGTAGAACTATCTTCTGAGAGTTTCTAAGAACCTCATCTGACATCAGGGTCCTGTAAAACATACACAGGGTTGTAGTGGGGAAGCCTAGGAATAAACAGAAGGAATATGGTCAAGGAGTGGGGAATTTCTGCTAACTGTGGCCTACATCCTAAATCTCAGGAGTAGATCAAGAACACTTGTGTGAAAAAAAAAAAAAAAAAAGAACACTTGTGTGAGGTAAAATGAAGATTCTCAGATAATCCACGCAGCAAGGGAGAAGGGGTAGCAATACAAATAAGGCAAACGCAGACAAGATTCTAACCTCAGGTTAAACATGGCAGTGGGGGGATCCCTGGGTGGCGCAGCGGTTTAGCGCCTGCCTTTGGCCCAGGGCACCATCCTGGAGACCCGAGATCAAATCCCACATCGGGCTCCCAGTGCATGGAGCCTGCTTCTCCCTCTGCCTGTGTCTCTGCCTCTCTCTCTCTCTCTCTCTGTGTGACTATCATAAATAAATAAAAATTAAAAAAAACAAAAACAAAAACATGGCAGTGGGCATCTTGGGGATAACATTCTAATGTGCCTACAGTTTTATCTACCCAATCTGGACCAGTTGTTGTCTACCCTTGGTGCCTACTATTTATTTGTGATTTCCTTTCACTGTCATCTCAAGCATTCCTTTTGCCCATTTCCTATATTTCATACCCTTATTCTTTCTTAGTTTTCTCATTTTGGTGGCACATATGCTCCAGTAGTTTTTTTTTTTTAATTTAATTTATTTATTCATGAGAGACATACAGAGAGAGGCAGAGACATAGGCAGAGGGAAAAGTAGGCTTCCCTGGGGAGCCTGATGCAGGACTCAATCCCAGAACTCTGGGATCACAACCTGAGCCAAAGGCAGATGCTCAACCACTGAGCCATCCAGGTGCCCCTCCCCCAGTAGTTCCTTGAGGAAGGATATATGGAGGTAATAGTCTTTGGAAGTTTTTCCTTTTTAAAAAAAGTCTGTGCAAGTTTTCATATACACCAGCAACTGTTTGATAATTTGGATGAATAGAGTTCTCTGTTTTCAAATAAATTTTCCTTCAGAATTTTTACAGCATTTCTGTACTATTTTCTAGCATCCCAATGATGGGGCTCCAGACACACAACCTCAACATATGGTACCTTGGCATACTACATATGTTAATTTGGAGTTTGAGAAAACACTAGAAACAGGAAAGTCACTCTGAACTCTTTGCTATGCCCTCTTCTTCCCCAAAAAGGAGATAAGTCTTCTATCTGAAAGATAACCTCCCTATACCAAGAGGAAGAGGGTGTTCTTATATCCAGATACAAGGAATTTAGAGCCCAGAAGCCTGTATAAACCAACCTGGTGGCAGCCTGGGTGGCTCAGAGGTTTAGCGCCGCCTTTGGCCCAGGGTGTGAACCTGGGGACCTGGGATCGAGTCCCACGTCCGGCTCCTTGCATGGAGCCTGCTTCTCCCTCTGCCTGTGTCTCTGCCTCTCTCTCTCTCTGTGTGTGTGTGTCTTTCATAAATAAATAAATAAAATCTTTTAAAAAAAGTAAACCAACCTTGTTACCTGTTTACCATTTACTGCCCCTAACCCAAATCTCTTTGTCTCATCAATTCCTTACAAATGTATCGTCCCATTGTCTAAAAGGTTTAAAAGCTTCCTGCTCTGGTCACTTCTGGTGTTCATTCTCTTGTGAAAGCTCTTGTGCACATGTAAAAATTCTATAAAATTTGTGTGACTTTCTTCTGTTAATCTGCCTTTGTCAGTTTAATATTCAGATCCAGCCAGGAACCTTAACAGGGTTAAAGAAAACTTTTTCTTCCCCTACACCACATTTCTGCTAAGAAGCCCAAAGCAATTCTGATTCCTATTTCTCCTTTTTGTCCCCTATCTCCTTCTGTCTCTTTTTTGGAAGCCTGAGAGTCTCATCTTTTGTTCTAAATTTCACAATTATATGCTTTGGTGTAAGACAATTTTAATCTGTTAAAATGGGCTCTTTTAATTTGGAAATTTGTGTCCTTCAGCTCTGGAAATTTTCCTTGAATTATTTCATTGTTGATTCCTTGCCCTCTGTTTTTCCTTTCCTGGAAATCCCATTGTTTAGCTGCTGAAATTCATAGACTGATTTAATTTTTTTACCTTTTTTCTCCTATTTTATATCCGTTGTCTTTTTTGCTGTTCTTTCTATGTGATTTTTTCAATTTTATATCTTAATTCTTTATTAAGTTTTCACTTATCATATTTTTAACTTCCAAAAGCTTCTCTTTGTTCAGTGAATGTTCCTCTTTTTAAAAATAACGTCCTTTTCTTATTTTAAGAATAAAATATCTTCTCTTACTTCTTTCAGGACTGAAAAATGGAAAACAACTGCAACCACACTTAAAAAACAAAACAAAAAAAAGGAGAGAAACCACAATTTGCAAGATAGACAATTTCAGCAACAGCTCATGTGTTCAGGAAAGATAAAACCACAGACTCTTTCACAAACAGCCTTGCCTAGCCTATCAAAGCAGTCAGAGACTCAAGTGACTTGCAAATTCTGACCAATTCTTTCCTGTCATAGCCCTACCCTTCCTTCCTGCTCCTCCCCCATTCTTGCTAACTTCCGCCTAAAACTATCCTTTGACCAACTCCTCCCCAACAAAACTTTATAAAATTCAAGTGTCAAAGCTTCTCATAGTCCATCTGACTGATTTCATTTGGCCAGTGTTTTTCTTTTCTGGCACATTTCTAATAAACTATGCTTGGTATTTATTGTTGTAATCATAGTAGAGTTCTTTGGTGGTCTCTTCTGAGAAGCTTTGAAAAGAAATTATGTAACATTCTCTTCCTCCTACATATTCTGTTCCCTCAACAGGTGCTTTTTCTGCTTGTTTGCTCTTTATCTTTCATGATAGAGACTTTCTTTAGAGTGCTGGTAATCTTTATCTTTCTGCTCATGGCTGAAAACAAAACTAAAGAGCTGATTAGAAGCCCTGAGTACATGGAGAGCTCTTATATACTTTGAATTTACTCTAGGGCCATTTTTTGGTTGGGTAATCCCAAATGTCAGTTACCCTATTTCTTCTCTTTTAGGTTGCACGTATTCCTTCAGAGAAAGGTGTGCCAATATCCTGCCTAGAGGGTAAAGATACAACTGCCATGGTTTGGGGGCTGAATAGTTAATAAGGACTATGGAGCAGAAGGTAGAGTCTTAGCATGCACAATGCATGTGATTATGTTGCCAGAGAGGAAGATCTCCCTCTGCCCTATGGTCTATCTAGCTGGACTTAGAATCAAATTGACAAGGGACCTATTAACAGGAGAAAATAAAATTTAATAGGTATACATAGGGGAATCCACAGACACAAAATGCTAGAGACAATGCAGCAACATGAAGCTTATATAAGTTATGGAAAGGAGTAGGGGCATAGGATACAAAGGGGAGGAAAGTCATTAGCAGGAGGGTGAAAGGAAATGTCTGTGGAGCAAAGGGGGAACTTAGGCAACTAAGCATCCCTGCAGGGAGGCCTTCAGGTCAGGAACCTGGGTACTGGCTTGGCCTTCAGGCCTGTGTGTGAAGGCCCAACAACAGCTCCCTTGAGCTCTTCCCTGGAGGGTGGGGGTGGGGGGAGGCTACCTCCCTGAGTCTGCTCCTCCTCCTTGCTGACATCTGGGGCTTTGACTCTTTCTTTTTAAATCTACTTTTGCTAAAATGCATTTTTAAAAAATACACAAAAAACAAAATGCAAACCTATTCCCCTTGCCTTTTGGGCTTCTGGGATGTCATCACCTCCAGTATATTGGGTTTGTTTCCAACTGTTAATAAAGCATTGAAATAGTAAAACAAAAACAAACAAACAAAAAAACCAGATAAGTTCCTTAGGTAAAGGGGAATCTCTGTTAATAGCTCTCTTTCTCTTGTAGGCTCTTCTTTCCCTTGTAAGTTAAGGCAGTTGACAGTTTTCCTGCATCTGCCAGGTTTGGATTACAGTTAACTTGAAATAATCTTTATGCCAAAGTGGGCCATCTTGAGGCAGCCTGCCTTTGGCCTCTACAATGTAAACCTCTATCTTTGCATGGCACCAGTGACCTCAATTTTACCTACATTCCTCAGTACAGAGACTCATTTTTATCCTTTCCAGAGATTCCCACTTTCCACTGGAGTTATGGAGAAGTAGTCATCCAATACTATGGATTTAGGGAGAAACAAGGGAAGAGGATTTGAGTCTGTGAGGGATTCTGCAATATAATAATGTTTATTTTCATTTTTCCCCAATAAATTTATCTGAGGACTGAGAGAACAAATGCACAACTAGAGGGAGAGAAGAGGCCACATTGTGGAAGGTAGGAGGTGCAGAGGCATGATTTAGGAGAGAAGAATCATCGGGTGCTGTGGAAGGGAGGGAGCCCTGATCACAGAAAGAGGAAAGAGAGAGAGAAAGAGAGAACAGTACACAGGGGATTGCACAAGAACACCATTTCCCCAAAACCATTAACCAGGAAAAAAAGGGGGGGGGCTACTTACTGTGAGTTTTTACAAGCAGTAGAGCTCAAAGATGGAAGTCTTAGAACCCCACACCATGGCAGGTGTAGAGGCTAATGGGTGTAGAAGTCCTTCTGTGGAGAAGGAGGACAGAGGCCTGCAAGTGGAACAGCGTGGTCTGAGGATCCCCTGGATTGCACTAGGAGAGATAGTGCCCCTTCTTGGAATGCATTTGGGAGGGGTTCCAGCCTCTCAGGGGACAAAAGAGCTGGTGGGCAACATTGCACTGTCCCCTTCATTAGTGGAGGGGCAGAGATACCTGCTGAGGGTAGCAAACCTGGACACTGGCTTTTTAACTCTAAACTCTAAGCCCCTGCATATTTGTGTGACTGCCCTCCTGGGACAAACCAACCACAATGTGGTGAGTCCTGCCCCCAGAGGATCATTACAGCTTTATGCTGTGCCAGGCCTTTAAAATTTGGAGTTTTGAAACTCAGCCAGTGTGCTTGAGATAAAATACAAGAGCACTACACCATGGGTGGGCAGATGACCTGGACACAGAGAGGGTGAAGGCAGGGATTTGAGGGATGCCTGAGACAAAGGATAGGAGTTTTTTTTGCTCTTTTCTGAGGGCTTCCTGGATATCAGTGGGTGAGAACTACTCTATCTTGGGATGAAACATGGGCTAATGCCATTTTTTTTTTTTATCCCCCACCTATCAGTACAGATGAACTTCAATAAGAAGCAGTGTCCACAGTGGAGGCTTGAGGTGCTTACACTAAGCCCCACCTCCTGCACTCTGAAGGTGCTTTATACTAGGGCAGTGTGCCTGAGAACCAGAGCAGCAGCAGGCCCTCCCCCAGAAGACCAGCACAATCCCCCCCACCCAACACACACATCAAGTCTACTGACCATATAATGTTGAAAAGCTTCAGCTCTAGTGGAAATAGGGTTGGGCTTATTTTAACAAGCAGACTAAAGTGATCCTAATCAAAACTTGCCACACACTGAGAAAGGAACAAACACTACCTACTGCAGGCAAGAAAAAAACTGCATAGGACTTACTAAGGGAAAAAGCATCCAAAACACAACAGCAGGGTAGACACAACATACACCAGAAACACTTCCTGAAGCTACAGGCACTGGAAAGCGTATGACCTCTTAATAAAGACATTTACTCTCAGGAGCAGGAAATATAATAGGCTTTCCTAACACAGAGAAGAAAACGGAGACCTAGACAAAATGCCAAGTTGGAAGAATTCATACCAAAAGAAAGAACAAAAAAGGGTCATGGCTGGGGATCTAATTGAAACAGATATAAGTAATATGCCTGAACCAGAATTTAAAACAGCAATCATAACGATTCTAGCTGGGCTTGAGAAAAGCATAGAAGACATCAGGGAGTCTCTTACTGCAGAGATAAAATACCTAAAAACTAGTCAGGCCCAAATGAAAAATTCTATAACTGAGATGTGAAACCAACTGGATGTAATCACCACAAGGATGGAAGAAGCAGAGGAATGAATAAGTGCATAGAAGATACAATTATCAAAAATAATGAAACTGAAAAGAAGAGAGAAAGAAAAATACTGGATCAAAAGAGTAGACAGGAAATTCAGCAACTCCATGAAGCATAATAACATTCATATCATAGGAGTCCCAGGAGAAGGAGAGAGAAAAAAGGGGCAAAAGGTTTATTTCAGCAAATTACAATGGAAAAGTTCCCTAATATGGGGAAGGAAACAAACACCAAAATTCAGGAGGCACAGAGAATTCCCATTCAATACAACAAAAGCAGACCAATACCAAGACATATCTTAGTAAAATTTGTGAATTACAAAGATAAGGAAAATCCTGAGAGCTGCAAAGGAAAAGAAATTCCTAACTTAGAAGACAAATAAGGTTGGTAGCAGACTTATCCTCAGAAACCTGACAGGCCAGAAGAGAATGCCATGATATCAACATACTGAATGGGAAAAATATGCAGCCAAGAATACTCTATCCAGCAAGGCTGTTATTTAGAATAGAAGGAGATAAAAAGAGTTTCCCAGACAAAGAGAAACTAAAGGAGTTCATGACCACTAAATCAGCTCTGCAAGAAATATTAAAGGGTATTCATTGAGTGGGAAAGAAAGAACCAAAGCATCAAAGACTAGAAAAGCACAGAGAAAATCTCCAGAAACAACTTTACAGATAATAAAATGGCACTAAATTGATATCTAATAATAGTCACTCTGAACATAAATAGACTAAATGCTCTAATCAAAGCACATAGTGTAACAGAATGGATGAAAAAACAAGATCCATCTATATGTTGCCTACAAGAGACTCATTTTTTACCTAAAGACACCTAAAGTGAGAGAATGGAGAACCATTTATCATGCTAATAGATAAAAAGAAAACTGGAGTAGCCTTGTCAGTCATACTGATAACTATACTGTCAGACAAATAGATTTTAAACCAGACCGTAACAAGAAATGAAGGGCCACAAAGCATAGAAAAGGGGATTATCCAAAAAGATCTAACAACTGCAAATATTTTAAAAATTACCTTATTTATTCATTTAAGAGAGAGAGAGAGAGCCGAAGTGGGGAAAGGGGCAGAGGGAGAGACTTTCAAGCAGACTCCCCACTAAGCATGGAACAAGACTCAGAGCTTGATTTCATGACCCTGAGACCATGACCTGAGCTGAAATCAAGAGTCAGATGCTAACCAACTGAGCCACCCAGGCACCCCTCAACTGTAAATATTTATGCCCCCATTTGGGAGCAGTTATTATATAAATCAGTTAATAACAAACATAAAGTAACTCACTGAATAACAATTCAGTAATAGCAGAGGACTTCAACACCCCACTTACAGCAATGGACAGATTATTTCAGCAGAAGATCAACAAGGAAACACTGGGTTTCAATGACACACTGGACCAAATGGACCTATTAGATATATTCAGAACATTTTATCCTAAAGCAACAGAATACACATCCTTTTCAAGTGCACATGGGACATTCTCCAGAATAGATCACATCAGCCCTCAAGCCATCAACATGTATGAAAAGATAGAGATCATACCACAGATATTTTCACACCACAGTGCTATGAAACTTGAAGTCAACCACAAGAAAAACCTTGGAAAGACCACAAATACATGGAGGTTAAATAACATCCTATGAAAAAATAAATGGGTTACCAGAAAATTAGGGAAGAAATTTAAAAATACATGGAAACAAATGAAAATGAAAACATGGTGGTCCAAAACCTTTGTGATGCAGCAAAGCAGTCAGAATAGGGAAGTATATAGCAATACAGACCTACTTCAAGAGACAAGAACAATCTCAAATAAACAATCTAATGTTATACCTGAAGAAGGTAGAATAAGAACAACAAATGAAACCAAAGTCAGCAGAAGAAGGGAAATAATAAAGATTAAAGCAGAAATAAATAATAGAGAAACAAATAAACACAAAAAAAATAGTTGAAGAGATCATTGAAAATGATTCTTTCAAAGGACCAGCTTTCAAAGCTGGTCCTTTGAAAGAATTAATAATATTGACAAACCCCTATCCAGACTCATTAAAAAGAAAAGAGAAAGGACCCAAATAAATTAAATCATGAATGAAGAAGGAGAGATCACAACCAACACCACAGAAATATAAACAATTATAAGAGAATATTATGAAAAATTACACACCAACAAACTGGGAAATCTGGAAGAAATAGACAAATTCCTAGAAACATACAATCTACTGAAACTGAAACAGGAAGAAATAGGAAACTTGAACAAACTGATAACCAGCAAAGAAATTGAATCAGTAATCAAAAATCTCCCCACAAGCAAAAGTTCAAGACCACATGGCTTCCCAGGGGAATCCTACCAGACATTTAAGAAAGAGTTAATACCTCTACTTCTCAAGCTGTTCCAAAAACTAGAAATGGAAGGAAAACTTCAAACTCATTCTACCAGGCCAGCATTACCTTGATTCTAAAACTAGACAAAGACCCCATTAAAAAGAAGAATTACAGGCCAATATCCCTGATGAACACGGATGCAAAGAAATTCTCAAGAAGACACTAGCAGGGATCCCTGGGTGGCTCAGCGGTTTAGCGCCTGCCTTTGGCCCAGGGTGCGATCCTGGAGTCCCGGGATCGAGTCCCGCATCTGGATCCCGGCATGGAGCCTGCTTCTCCCTCCTCTGCCTCTCTCTCTCTCTCTATGTCTATCATGAATAAATAAATAAATCTTAAAAAAAAAAAAAAAAAGAAGAAGACACTAGCAAATCAAATCCAACAGTATACTAAGAACATTATTTGCCACGATCAAGTGGATTTTTTCCTGGGCTGTGTGGGTGGTTCAGTATTCACAAATCAATCAAGGTGATGATCCAACACGTTAATAAAAGAAAGGATAAGAACCATCTGATCCTCTCAATAGATACAGAAAAAGCATTTGACAAAGTACAGCATCCATTCTTGATAAAAAAAAAAAAAAAAAAAAAAAAACCTCTCAACAAAGTAGGGATAGATGGTACATAGCTCAACATCATAAAGGCCATGTCTGAAAGACCCACAGCTAAGATCATCCGGAATGGGGAAAAAGTGAGAGCTTTTCCGCTAAGGTCAGGAACAAGACAGGGATGTTCATTCTCCCCTGTTGTTCAACCTAGTACTGGAAGTCCCAGCCTCAGCAGTCAGACAACAGAAAGAAATAAAGGCCATCCAAATCAGCAAGGAAGAAGTCAAAAGTTTCATTGTTCCTAAATGACATGATACTCTCAGTAGGAAACCTGGAAGACTCCACCAAAATATTCCTAGAACTGATATATGAATTCAGCAAAGTTTCAGGATACAAAATCAGTATACAGAAATCTGTTGCATTTCTGTACACCAATAACAAAGCAGCAGAGAGAGAAATGGAACCACAAGTTAAGTGGTGCAACCACAACTTAAAAAAACAAAACAAAGAAAGGCAAAGCTGGAGGCATCACAATTCCATCCTTCAAGCTATATTACAAAGCGGTAGTCAGCAAGCTAGTATGGTACTGGCACAAAAACAGACATATAGATTAATGGAACAGAATAGAAGACCCAAAATGGGCCCACAACTGTATGGTCAGCTAATCTTTGACAAAGCAGGAAAGAATATCCAATCCTTGGGCAAGCCCCGATGGCTCGCTGGAGCCTGATTCAGGAGACAGGGGTTTGAGTCCCATGTCGGGCTCCCTGTGTGGAGCCTGCTTCTCCCTCTGCCTGTGTCTCTGCCTCTCTCTGTGTGTGTCTCTCATGAATAAATAAATAAAATCTATTTTTGTTAAAAAAAAGAATATCCAATCCTGTTTGTGATGAAAAGTTTTAAAGCTGTGTCTGGTTGTAAAGGAAAAGTACTGTCTTCATTTTACACAAGCTATAAAGTGGATTCAGATCACTCCACTTTATATCACTTAGAACACCACATGTGGGTTTTTCACGCATCCTGCAATTCTGCAACACCTACCATTTAACTCAATTCTTTTATTCTTTTTTTGTTTTTTAAGATTTATTTATTTGTTTATTTATTTATTTGAGGGTGGGTGGAAGAGTGCAGGGGGTGGGGTGGAGGGAAAGGGTGAGATATAATTCAAGCAGGCTGGAACCTGAGATCAGAACCTGAGCCAAAATCAAAAGTTGGATGCTTAAGCAACCGAACCACCTCAGTACCACTGACTCAATTCTGATGGTATCTACCTGGAGATAGCATCAGGTCCCATAGGTTGAGCTCAGGCCTTTAAGACTATTCCCTCATTTCCATTTCAGACTCTAATCACTCTCTTTTTTTTATTGGTTTATTCATGAGAAACACTGAGAGAGAGAGACAGAGAGACAGAGACACAGGCAGAGGGAGAAGCAAGCTCCACGGAGGGAGCCCGACGTGGGACTCCATCCCGGGACTCCAGGATCACACCCTGGGCTGAAGGTGGCGCTAAACCGCTGAGCCATCCAGGTGTCCCCAGGCTCCAGTCTCAAGTGCAGGTTGTCACCTGTGCTTCTTACAACAGGCTATAAATTGGAGGTTTACCCCATCCTCCAATTAATTTTCTAGAGCAGCTCATAGAACTCAGGAAAACACTTAATTTATGTTGATAAAGAAACAACGGGCCCAAAATGGGGTCACTTGCCCCCACCACAGCAAACTAAGACTTAACTGCTATTTCAACCTCTCCCAGAAATTTGACCTTTATTTTTTTTTTATTTATTTTTTTTTTTTAAAGGCTCCATGCACCAGGAGCCCAACGTGGGATTCGATCCCGGGTCTCCAGGATCGCGCCCTGGGCCAAAGGCAGGTGCCAAACCGCTGCGCCACCCAGGGATCCCAAAATTTGACCTTTAAAGGGTGGATCTGAAATTTCCTGATCAGCGCTGGTGAGATAATCTCCATCACAAGTTCCTGTTGGACCCTTGCTCACGGGTGCCCACGTGTCCCGGTGGACGCCCCAGAGACTCAGACCCCAGACAGGCAGATGCAACTAGCAAGAGGGTTTATTGGACGTTTGCGCGAACGGGCTCTCCGCCTCCGAGGTGGAAGAGCCCCGATTGGCAATTACAGGCATCTTTTAAAGGCAAAGAAAACGCGGGAGTAGCATAGCATTCGGGTTTATGACATGATTGATCCCTTTGAAGGTCAGCGCGAACATGTTCAGGGACTTTCTAGTCAGGATGGGGGGGGGGGGGTTCTTATCTCGGAAAAACAGAATGTTTTTTAGATTCCAAGAAGGTGCCTGGATGGGCTGTCTCCGGGTCAGGCCTGGTTTTACTCACAAGGGGGGGCGGGTTTCTTCACTAATAACTTCCTCACCCTGTTGTGCCCAAGATGGCAAATCCAAGCAACCACCAAGGAGCCTACACCTATGCAAGCACACGAGGGTTTATTAGCAAGCTCGAGCTTGGGTCCAAGTATACCCGACACAGCGGAGCAGGGACTTGGGCCTGAGGTGGGTTACAGCTGGGCTTTTATGGCCTGGTCTAGGGGATTTCCAGAAGGGGTGGAGGAGTTTCTCAAATTCTTAGTTCCTCATTCCCATATGGGGCGTGCTCTGCGGGTTTTTCAGGGACTAGGGCTAGAGGCCGCAGTTGTTACTCATCTAGGGGCCAGGGGTGGGGGACATTTTCTGAATTTCTTGGGTCCCACAACCCCACTCTCCTTTTGCCTATAAAAAACTTTTGTTTGGTACAATTTCTCAAAAAGCCTATCTGTTTGCTAGAAGGGCTGCTGCCCAATTCATGAATAAATAAAGCCAAGTAGATATTGAACTTTGCTCAGTTGAATTTTTGTTCTTTAACATTTACAGATTACCAGCTTATTACAAAGGCATTAAAGGATACAGAGGAACAGTCAGATGCAGAGCTTCATAGGGCAAAGTATGTGGAAAAGGTGGGAAAGTATGCAGAGCTTCTAAGTCTTCTCCAGGAATGCCACTCTCTCAGCACCTCTACCTATCCCAACAGTTCAGAATTCATCACACCAGCATGACTGGTTAAATCATTGGCTATCGGTGCTTGATTTGACCTTCAGTCCCTCTCCCCCCACTCCCCTGAGATGGAAGGTAGTGAGGAGAGACTGAAATTTCCAGTCCCCTAATCATATGGTTTGTTCCCCGGGAATCAGCCCCCCTCCTTAGATGCATTCCAAAAGTTTCCTTATTAACATAAACTCGGGTGTGGCTGAAAGGAGCTTATCACATGAATAACAAAAGACACTCGTTGCTCTGCAGGTACTTCAGGAACTGGAAATAAAAATCACTATTGTAAATAAAAGATGCCCCTAAAACTTTCAAAATATTGAAAATTACAAGGGTTTTGACAGGAACAGTAGACAGAAACCGTATATGTCTTTCTTGTATAAATTACAATATCACACTGGCACTATCAGATTTGTAGCTTAGAATCTAGACTAGATGAATCATCCTGATTGTAACAAGGCTAGGTTTAGTGGAGGCAGTCAGTCAAGGCTATGGTAATGAAGGCAGGTACTCAGAAGCCTTAATAATTCACTGGTGATGATGAAACGTTGTAGTTAGATGATCAGTTTTAACACTTATTCACTCTAGTTCAAAATAGCTGCTAATTGTTGAGAATGCAGTTTTACATATATTGTTAAATGCCTGGCAAGATCTGTTTTTACGTGTTATCTTAGCTTCTGCTTTCACTCTTCATGGTAACCTGGTTTGAATGATCATTTATGAAGATCTTGTGATTTAACCAATTCCAGCATAGGACACCAATAATTGCTAATGATTTTGCAATTTTATGTTTCATCCCATTTTTTTCCTCTCATTGTCTGACTTTACCTTTGTTATTGCTTCTTCTGTCAAATATACAGATGGAAAAAAAAAAAACAACAAATATACAGATGGGTCATATTCTCAGCAAGTTCTTCATTTTAGGATCAGTGTTGCCAAGACCTCTTCCTACATTAACCCCCTAAGTCAGTGTGGGGTTTCGTTTTGTTGTTTAGTCAAGTTTTTTGAACTTTGTTTTGAAACCCCATTAAAGTTCAATTTTATATCACCACCCAGTATAGACATAGATGTGTATATAATTGAAACAAAAGTTTCACAGGATAATTGAAAGTAATCTTGCAGTGCACTCTGGCATTACATATTCTACTTTTTTCTATTATATTCTAGCCCATTTTTCCTTAAGCTCTTCTTTCTACCTTGTCTCTCTCTCTTTTTTCAAAATAATCTCCACACCAACATGGGGCTGAAACTCACAGGCAAGTGCCCCATCTTATATCTCTTAACTCAGGTAAATGGAAAGCGAAAGCACTCCTCAAGCAATAGCAACTGCCCTGACAAGACCTCCAGTGGCCCAGACTACCCAGACAGTTTAAGCATAACCTCTGACCTGGAGTAACCTGTAGGGTACCTCACAATGACCTTTGCTTCATTATAATACAAAATTTTACCCCCAAGAGAAGTACAGGCCTCATTTACATAACATACCATGTATGTCTAGGCATGTTTCCTTAAGGCATATGTATGACCTTATGCCCAGCCTCTACATATGGTGACAAGGATCCCCTTTTAAAATTTTCATCCTCATCCTAAATAAAAGGAATCTATCCACCCTTGCTTGAAGAGTCACAGCTCCTTATTTGGTACAAATTAAGATTACTTTGTGCAACAACTCAACCTGGTATAGTTTCTATCTGTGACTCACCAAGCACTGAATTCACATTGTTTTGGTTACAGTTGGATAAGAAAAGATGTTTTTATGCCCCAAAATGTTCATCATGCCCCTTTGCAGTCAATCTTTTTTTTTTTTTAAGATTTTTTTTAAGTAATCTCTACACCCAATGTGGGGCTCAATCTCACAACCCTAAGATCAAGAGTCACATTCTACATACTGAGCCAGCCAGGCACCCCTGCAGTCAGTCTTACTCTTGTCTCTGGCAACTGTGGATCTGTTTTCTGTCACTATACAGCTTACCTTTTCTGGAATCTCATATAAGTGGAATCATAAAGTATAGTCTTTTCTATCTGACTCCATATCCAGCATAATACTTTTGAGATTCATATATGTAGTGATATATACTGGTAGTTCCTTTTTTGTTGGTGAGTAGTATTGTGCTGCAGTTTATTCATCAGTTGGTTGTTTTCCCCATTTTTTGATATTATGAATAAAACTACAATGAACAGTTGTATACAAGTCATAGTATTTTCACAAAGACATATATGTTCATTTGGATATTTTCATTTATTTTGGATAAATATCTGAGAGTTAAATTGTTGGGTCATGTGGTAAGTGTATTTTTGCTCAATAAAAACTACCAAAAGGAAGAAGAAGAAGAAGAAGAAGAAGAAGAAGAAGAAGAAGAAGAAGAAGAAAGAAAGAAAGAAAGAAAGAAAGAAAGAAAGAAAGAAAGAAAGAAAGAAAGAAAGAAAGAAAGAAACTGAGAATGGGGAACCCTTTTGCACTGTTGGTGGGAATCCAAACTGGTGCCCTCACTCTGGAGAACAGTATGGAGGTTCCTCAAAAAGTTGAAAATAGAACTACTCTACTACCCAGCAGTTGCACTACTAGGAATTTACCCTAAGGTTACAAAACACCAATTCAGAGGGATATATGTACCCCGATGTTTATAGCATTATTTAAATAGCCCAATTAAGGAAACAGCCTAAGCATCCACTGATTGATGGAGATAAAGAACAGGTTGTATATGTATATATAATGTAATATTACTCAACCATAACAAAGAATGAGATCTTGTCATTCGCAACAACATGGAGGGAGCTAGAGAGTATTATGCTAAGTGAATAGGTCAGAGAGAGACAAATACCATATGATTTCATTCATATGTGGAGTTTAAGAAACAAAACAAATGAGCAAAGGGGAAAAAAAGGGGAGGGCAAACCAAGAAACAGATGTCAATTTGATGGTTACCAAGGGGAGCTGGATGGGGGGTGGGTGAAATGGTGATGGGGATGAAAGAGGGCACTTGTGCTGAGCACCAGGTGATGTATGGAAGTGTTGAAGCACTATATTGTGCACATGAAACTAATGTTACACTGTATGTGAAGTAACTGGAATTTAAATACAACATTTTAAAAAAGGAAAGAAACTAACAAACTATTTTCAAAGTATTTGTACCATTTTTAATTTTTATTAGTAATTAATTGAAGTTCCAAATGCTCCACATTCTCAACAATACTTGCTATTGTTAGTCTTTTTAATTTGAGACACTCAGGTGGGTGTGAAGTGGCATTTCATGGTTTTAATTTGCATTTCCCCAATGACTAAATGATGTTCTTATTTGTCATTCATATAACTTCTTCGGTAAAGTGTGTTTTCACACTTCTGTCTTGTTTTTTATTACTCTTGCCAGATTTGTGTATTCTTTTAAAATAAGTGTTCTTTTCTACTTGGATTTATTTTTGGTTTTGAGATGATGGGGTTCAGGACATCCTGCCCTGGGCAGCCTGGGTGGCTCAGTGGTTTAGCACTGCCTTCGGCCCAGGGCCTGATCCTGGAGACCTGGGATCGAGTCCCACATCGGGCTCCCTGCGTGGAGCCTACTCCTCCCTCTGCCTGGGTCTCTGCCTCTCTCTCTCTGTGTCTCTCGTGAATAAATAAATAAAATCTTAAAAAAAAAAAAAGGGACACATATTTAGTGTCCCTAAATATGACACCTTGGTATATGGAACATTTTAACATGAAGGGGTTTGAGAAGAAGGAAGGTCATTTTGACCTTTCACCTGTCCTCTTCCTCTGAAACAGGTCATAAAAGAGGTGGCCTCCTTATGCTGAAGGAAAGGAGTGTCCTTATCTCCAAGGACAGAGAAACAGGGAGAGGAATAAAAATAAACAAGCCTTGCTATGTTTCTCCCAATTTACTATTATATTTCTAAAGGATTACCCACTCTTCACTGAACCTATCATAAAATACTCAGCTCTATTTCTTTGGATCTATGTTCCCTAATGGAGGTTTCAATGTCACACAAAAAGATATAGCAAATAAATGTGTATGCTTTTCGTTTGTTAATCTGTCTTTGTTTAATTTTCAGACCCAACTGGGGACTCTAAAAAGATCAAGGAAAACTATTGTCCCCTACATTGATTGATTGTAGATGTTTATTTATTTTCTTTTATTTTTCTAATCAAGCTTTTTAAGTTTATACATTTCTATTTCTTACCTGCATCCTGCATTTGCCATCTGTAATATTTTTATATTCATTTTTATATTCACTCTTATGCTGTTGGTGGGAATGCAAACTGGAGCAGGCACTCTGGAAAACAGTATGGAGGTTCCTCAAAAAGGTACAAATAGAACTACTCTATGACCTAGCAATTTCATTACTAGGTATTTAACCAAGGGATATAAAAATACTGATTTGAAGGGATACATGCACCCCAATGATTATAGCAGCATTATCAACAATAGCCAAACTATGGAGAGAGCCCAAATATCCATTGATTGATGAATAGATAAAGAAGGTGTGGTATATATAAACAATGGAATATTACTCAGCCATCAGAAAGAACAAAATCTTGTCATTTGAAATGATGTGGATGGAGCTAGAGTGTATTATACAGAGTGAAATAAGTCAGTCAAAGACAAATAGCATAAGGTTTCACTCATATGTGGAAGTGAAGAAACAAAACAGATAAACATAGGGGAAGGAAAAAAAAAGAAAGAGGGAGGCAAACCATTAGAGACTGTTCAGGATAGAGAATAAACTGTGGGCTGATGGAGGTAGGTAGGTAGGGGATAGGTTAAATGGGTGATAGGTATTAAGGAGGGTACTTGTTATGATGAGCACTGGGTGTTATATGTAAGTGATGAATCACTAAATTTTACTCCTGAAATCAATATTACACTATCTATTAACTAGAGTTTAAATAAAATTTTGAAAAGAAAAAAATAACTTGGTTCAACATATTATAATTTCCATTCTGAATTCTTAATTTGTGTCTTTCTTAATTTCCTAGCACATGGAGATTTTCTAGTTACCATTTTGTTGTTTACTTATAACTCAATAGCATTATAGTCAGAAAATATCAGCTATGTGACTTCAATTCTGGGAATTTTGTTGAGATTTGCCTTATGGCTAAATACATATTCACTTCATAAGTTTCATGTGTGTTGAAAGAGAATGAGTTTTTTTGCAGTTGTCAGTGCAAGAGTTCCATGTTTCCATTATTTCAAATTTTGTAAGTTATGTATATCAAATCTTCTATGTTGTCAAACATTTTTTGTTAGTTACTACAGAAATATGATAAATTCCTTCACTATAATTATAGATTTATCTGTTTCTTCTGTGATTCTTTCAGTCTATGCTTTATGTATTTTTCAGGCTTTGATTTTAGGTACCTATAAAAGAAATTCCTACCTATGTCCAAAATAGTGAAATTTCACAACAATGGCAAGAGGCTATCAGTGGGAATATGAGGGAAAAGAAGTAATCTTCAAAGAATCCAAGTTAGTCACACCTGGTTTAGGGGCACTATAATCTACAAAACAATGAAGTGTTCTCTTCAATGTGATGAGAGTAAGTAACTAACAACCTGGAATTCTAAACCCAGTGAAAGTATCTTTCAAAAATGAGAACAAAATTAAATCATTTTCAGACACATAAAAGGGAGTCTCCAAGATAGGGAAAACTTATCCAGAAGGAAAGTAATCCCAAATGAAAGTTCTAAGATACAAGAAGAAACAAAGGGTACAGAAAAAGTAGTAAATATTTGAATAAATCTAAACACATATCAATTATAAAACAATGACAATATTTAATGATTGTATAATTAAAAGAAAAAATCTAAAAGAATATTAGATGTGTAGGTTCATCTTCTGGAGGAGATAAGGATATTTATTAACCTCAGCCATTGTAATTTAAATGATCACATGGCAACATATAGGGTGACCACTAACAAAAAACAAAAATGAAAACTACATCCCAAACCAAATAGAACAGCTAACTTCCAAAGTAGTAGAAAAAAATAGTAAAATTAATCCAAAAGGAGGCAAAAAAGAATAGGAAGTAAATGATAGCATAAACTAGGATGGTAGATTTTTATGTAACTAATTTCATAAAGTAAAGATAGATGAACTTGATGCCTCAATAGTTAAAAGAAGATTGAATTTAAAAATTTTATTTATAGGTTTCATGCAAGACTTTAGAAGGGTTGAAAGTAAATGGTAATAGAACAGATAGAAGTGAATAGATGGAAAAGATGTAGGCAATAAGAAAACCAGCATAGCTACATCAAAATGAGAAAATAACAATAGAGTTCAATACAAATACCATTATTAGAAATAAACAAGGCATGGTGCTAGCAGTGATCAACATAAGGATATAAGGGGCACCTGGGTGGCTCAGTCAGGTAAGAGTCTAACTCTTGATTTCAGCTCTGCTCATGATCTCAGGGTCATATAGGATCAAGCTCCACTTAGCATGGAGTCTGCTTAGGATTCTGTGTCTCCCTCTGCCCTTCCTCCTTCCTCTCTCACTCTCTCACCAACAAATAAATCATTAAAAAAAAGATAAGGTATAAGACTGTCCATGCCTCATTCATCCTTGTGATTATATAATTTGACCATCAAAATATGGTTGTATCTCTTATATTTTCTATTGTCACAGCAAAGATTTATTCATAAAATATCGTTTTTCTTTCTACCTTCAACTTTCTTCTTCTCCTTTCTCTCCTTCACCCCATCCTCTCCTTCTTCCTCCTCTTTCCTCTCTCCTCACATCCTCTACCTCTCTCCTTTTTCCCTTTCTTTCTCTCACTGGAAGGGGGGTGGAAATAAGGCCCCTGAGTTAGGATAATATAAAGATTTCAAGGTGTTAAACTAATTTCAAGGGCACCTGGCTGGCTCAGTTAGTGAAGCATCCAACTCTTGATCTCAGGGTCATGAGTTTGAGCCTCAGGTTGTGTGTAGAGATTACTTTAAAAAAAAATAAATTTGTTTAGTTTAGTAAACCCCTACCAGCATTAATCTTTCAGGGTGGGGAGGGGGAGTATAATGTTTTATTTAGAATTTCTGTGATTATCTGTAAAGTTGAATTTTTTAGAGAAGGGCATTTGGATTTCCTCCTTTATGAGTTATTTTCTTATGTCCTTTGCACATTTAATGGCATTTTTGCATAGTTTATATCTAGCTCCATCAAAGGAGAGTATCAACATCTGTAACTAAAGAGAAATGTATGGCTTACTTAAGTAAGGGAAAATTGTATGATCAAGCATAGTGTCCTTGAAGAAGCAAACTCTCTGTCTTATGGGGTTCTTGGGAAACATTTGTCTAGTAATTGTATTGATTATAGAGGTAAGAGTGGGTTTACATCAGCCCTAGAATCATGGATTCTCCTAGTTACAGAGAAAAGAGTGGGTTACTTTGGCATGCCACCCCAAAATATGCCACAATGGCATAATGATTATTCTGAATTACTTGAAAAGCAGCCAGTGCAAGGAATGCATCTTGACCCTTTGTCTCTCTAAATGCAGGAAATAAATCTCCCATGGGAAGGGCACCCCCACCTTTACCTGGAGACTGAGAGAAGTATCCACATCACAAGATTTGGGAATTCAGGGTTGAAGAGACCTATATAGACAAACCTTATTACTTCTACTAATTTACTATCTCAGCCCAAATTCTGTTTAGAATTATTAAAGGTCACAGTTTTCTTTGTTCTATCAATTCCTCACAGATTTCAGTGTCTTTGTCTAAAATATATAAAAACTAACATATATATGTATATAAAACAACTGCTTCTCTTGATCATTGGGCCTCCATGTGCATCTAATGAAGCTTTGTTTGTTTGCTTTTATTCTGTTACTCTGTCTCATATCAATTTAATTCTTAGACCAGCCAGAGAATCTTGAAGGGTAGGGAAAAATTTTCCTCCCCAACACCTTGCTGACTAGCTGGCTTTCAGGAATATTGGGCTGTCTCTAATTGATTGGTTTTCAGAGGTATTTTTACAAAAGCAAATTGATTAACAGAGTTGCTTGTTATCATGGCAATAGAACTGTCAACCTTTCTTCAAGGAGCCTAAAAACTTTCTAATACTCAGTTTTTTATATTAAGGATATTAAGCTTTTGTCATATTAATTTTTGTTTTTAGTTTGTCTTTCAATTTGGAGATTCTTCAAATGTAAAAATCTACAGTTTGTCAAATTTCCTTATCTTTATGCTGCCTATCCTTTCAGTTTAAAATCTTTCAGTGCTCATGGTATATGATGGATGGGATATTTCCATTTTTTATCATTAATTTTCATGTTCAAGATGACTCTTTATACTGATTTATAATAGTTTCATATCTATATAATTTAAATTCCAAGCTTCATGAAATCAAGGTTAATCTTTTTTTTCCCTCCCACAGCACATATTATGGTGTATATATGGTATGTGAGTTGGCAGTTTGAAGCCTGGATTGGAATAGGATTACACTGTAGACTATCTATTGGGATAAGAGTTAGTAATGATTAATGTAAACCAAAGACAAGTTGGATATGGGAAAAGATTTGATAAGAGGTAAATGAGGATCTAAATTTGATAGAACTTAAATTTTTCACAAAAACTAATTTTCTTGGGTAGAAAAAATTTCTATCATATTTTTATTTTTTTAAAGATTTTATTTATTTATTCATGAGAGACACAGAGAGAGAGAGAGGCAAAGACTCAGGCAGAGGGAGAAGCAGGCTCCATGCAGGGAGCCCAATGCAGGACTTGATCCCAGGACTCCAGGATCATGCCCCGGGCGGAAGGCAGGCATTTAACGGCTGAGCCACCCAGGCCTCCCTCTATCATATTTTTAAAAATAATTCTACTCTTTTTTTGTTTGTTATAAATTCTGTGGACTGGAAATAGTGGAGTTCTCTTGTGGGATCTTAGTAAGGTAAGATGGTTAAATATAAATTCTTGTCTTGTAAAAAGCATCCCTAACAACTGAGCTTAATAAATCCCACAGGAGGATTAGAAGACTGAGGACTCAGGTGGCATCTTTATTTAAATGGCTACTTCTAAACGTAGCGGACAAAAGTAACCATTATTAGTGTGTTTACCCTCAGGTGGTCCCTACAGGTGTCTAAATCCCCAAGCCATACTGAGGCCATCCTAAGGGTAATAAAGATCAAGTTTTCCCAAAAGAGTCTCAAAAATTTTTGTACTTGTATTAGGTTAAAAGACAGAACATTCTGCATCTGTGCTTCCTCTTAAGTGACATCATGAATTTCCTCATGATGGTGAAAGAAAGGAGAGGAAAGGATAAGAGAAGAAAAGAAAGGGAAGGAAGGAATGAAGGCAGGAAAGAATGAGGGAAGAAAGAAAACAGAATAAAAAAGGAAAAAGCAAGTAGCCTAGAAATTAAAAGACAGGGGCACCTGCGTGGCTCATGGTTGAGCATCTGCCTTTGGCTCAGGTCATGATCCCGGGGTTCTGCTTCTCCATCTGCCTATGTTTCTGCCTCTCTTTGTGTGTCTCTCATGAATAAATCTTAAAAAAAAAAAAAAAAGAAAAGAAAAAAGAAAAGGAAAGAAATGAAAAGCCATACTTTGTGTCCTCACAGATGTGAAAGAATAAAGCCTGTAGTCTAGGTTTCCTTGGAAAAAAGTGCTCTGCCAGTTATGGGCTAATTGTATAATGCCATAGTTTGGAGATGCAAAGAGATCTAGAAGCAGCCTAGTTCAACTCTTTGACTTTTTAAAGAAAAAAAATCAAATGCTTAAAGGTTAAATTACTTGCTAAAGTTAGCTAGTACCAGGATTATAACTATAATTCAGATCTTCTGATTCATAAACTAATGGTGTGTAGTTTGTAAGATGCTTTGTTACACACCCCAACCCCTCTCTCTTAGTTCAGCAGCTAATAGGTGAGAGAGCAAACTCATCTAAACAAAGAGTTTAGCTACCTTTTAATGATTCTGGATAAGATGATATCTCTGGATGAATTCCTGAGGATGTAATTAATATTTCCCAGGAGTACTAAAGTCAATTTTTCAATTCCTTATGCACCTCACTTGTTCTAGGTTTGTTAGGCCCTGTGAGGAAGATAAGTCATTTATGGTGTCTCTGATAAATATAGTCTTTGCTTCCTACATCTTGCAAAATAATTAATGGGTATGAAAAATAAGTTTTTAAGGAAAAATTGCCTTATCTTGGTTAAGTGTGATTTTTTCCTGGTAGGACATACTATTCATTTGCAGTAATAAAACCACACACATAAGAAGATTTATTTTATTCAGATCAGAGTATCTCATCACGGTTGTATTGCCTTTGACTTTTATAAACAGGGTAAACAAGCCACAGTTGGGGTGATTTACAGTGGAGGTTGTTTTGTAATCAGGGGATGTCTCAGTCAGTTATTGGAACAAATATTTTTCTCTCTAGTTAGCTAGTTCCAAGAAGACAAATAGTTCTAATCTCAGGAGACAAAGAATGGAAAGTTGGTGAAGTAGAAAGCAGGTTCAGGCAAAGGGAAAAAGTATGTGTTTGGCCTCGTCACAGCCTTTACCTAATCAACAATTATAGAATCACTTGTTCTTTTTTCTTTCTTTCTTTCTTTCTTTCTTTCTTTCTTTCTTTCTTTCTTTTTTAAAGGATTTTATTTTCTTTTAAAAGATTTTATTTTTTTAGAGAGAGAATGCAAGTGGTGGTTGGGGGCTGGTGGGGGTGGGGGACTTGGGGAGCAAAAGAAGAGGGAGGAAGAGGAGGAGAGAATTTCCAAGTAGACTTCAAGTGCAGAGCTAGACATGGGACTCAGCCTCACAACTCTGAGATCATGACCTGAGACAAAACCAAGACTTGGACACTTCACCAACTGAGCCACCCAGGTGTCCCTGAATCATTGTCATTTCTTGATTGAACTAGTAGGTTCCTAAATTAGCCAGATCTTCCATTATCTTGGTCTAGTCTTGGAAAGCTGTTACAAAATTAATTTATGGAAAATATAACAGTTTCTTGTGAATGCTTTCAAACTTTTAGTTACTAGTGTTTTTGCAATTAAAGTTGTCAACCAGGAGCTCTCAGAATGGACAGACTTGGTAAGTAGCCACAAGTAAGATAAATATAGGAATAACTTAGAGGATAGTGTGATGGTTGTATAACTTTGTGAATGCACTTAATGCCACTGAACTATATACTTAAAAATGGTTAAAACGGGGAGCTCATTCAGTTAAGCATCTGATTCTTGGTTTTGACTCAGGTCATGATTTCATGGGTCAAGAAATGGAGCCCTATGTTGGGCTTCCTGCTCAGCAGGGAGTCTGCTTGAAGATGCTCTCCTTTTGCCCCTCCCTACTCATGCATACACTCATTCTCTCTCTCAAATAAATAAATAAACCTTTAAACAAAACAAAACAAAACAAAGGTTAAAATGGTTAATTTAATGTTATATATATCTTACCACAATTTAAAAAAGTATATATATAAAAAAAGAAATTAGAAAACATAATGCAAAGATCTTTATAACAGTAAAAGAAACTAGACTATCTAGGAAGAAAATTATAGCATCATATAAAAAGGCATAAAAGAACACCTGGATAAATGGAGAAATATACTGTGCTCCTGGATTGGAGGACTCAATGTAAAAAAAAAAACCAACAAAAGCACAAGAAAGTTCTCCTCTAACTTATCTATGCGTTCCATGCAATACAAAGAAAAGTCTTTATAGAATTTATATACATATATAATATAGGTAGATAGACACACATACACATGTACAAAATCTGATTCTATAATTATCAATAATCTGAAATGGATTATTCAATAAGTAGTTTTATGACAAGTAATTAGCCAAATAGAAAGTGATAGCTGAACTCCTACAGCTCACCATACACCAAAATTAATTGCAGATGGATTAAAAATGTAAACTTAAAGCTGTAATGGAAACAAAGAAACGATAGACTTCTCTTTCCCAAATATACTGAAGTCTTCAATAGACATTACATAAAGCAGAAATTCCAAATGGCAAATAGGTAAATGTGCTAGGTCCCATAATAATCAGTAAAAGCATAGGATGTATCTATATCCACGGTAAGTTATGTCTATATACCCACCAGAATGACTGAGTTTAAAAAGGTTAATAAACCATGTATTGGTGAGAAAGTGAGCAATGCAAACCTTTGTGCCCCACTGTTGGGAGTGTAAAGTGGGACAATTTTGAGAAAGTTTGACATTAAACATATCCAACAACTCCAAAATTCCACTGATATCAATTTAAAAGAATATAATTTATTAATAAAAAAATCTTCTGGAGGGTAGGTTCATATAAATATTTTGAATAGAAGAATAAACATAGGGGACATGCTCTCCTAGATAATCAAAATATAAAGTTATTAAAACCTTGTCATAGTGAAGCAATTATAAACAAATTGACCACTGAAAGGGTAGAAATTTCAGAAACAGTTAAGGACATATGTTTATATTGTGTAGTTACCTTAAGGACATATGTTTATACCATGTAGTTACATTAGGGATATATATTTATATTGTATAGTTACCTAAAGTTTCATCTCAAACCAGTGGGGAAAGATGAACTCTTCATGAAGTGGTGTTTTGTCTGTTCTGATGAAACAAAGATTCATACATCATGTCAAAAATAATAAATGTTTTGAGGGGCACCTACATGGTTCTGTCAAAAGAGCATATGACTCTCGATCTCAGGGTTGCGAGTTCAAGCCCCATTTTGGATGCAGAGATTACTTAAATAAATTAAAACTTAAAATAATAATAAATATTAGGGGGCGACTTCAAAAGTAAACAAAGAGAAGTTTATCATTAAAACATTTTTAGAATATCTTTATAATTTTGAAATGACAAGGGATGTATGTGTGTGTACCTTAAATATACATTGTATATACATTGTATATTTATTTAAGGAAAATTAATCTCAAACTTGGAAAGAGGTAAAATCATAATTAGTTGATTTTTTTAATACGCAGTCAGTCTGCTTGCCCTGATGTTACCTGAAACTGGATTCACCTCTTGGTGGCTGTTGAGCCAAAAAGATACAATGGAGCCAAAGAACCAGAAAAGAAGGGTTTTACTTGCAACAAGTGAAGAACATAAGCTATTTCCCAAATGAACAAATCTGGGGAAACTTTAAGCTAAGGGTGCATACATATTCATGAAAGGGCTTGTGCAATGAGGAATTTAGCATGGAATTGGGGCAAAAGTCATCTTAAGGTGACAGAGTCTAGGTCTTAGTTGATTGAAGTTATGAGGGCCCGAAAGGGTCAGAATCGTCAATTCTCTGGCTCCAGCAGGTCTGGTATTTGAATGCTCAAAGAGGTTTAAATCCTGCAAAGATAACTCAAGAATGTGCATAAGGTCAATCTTTACTTTTGAACCAGCACTGGGAGTTTTACTACTGATTTATTGTCTCTGATACGATAGGCTATCTCCTGGCCTGATAATGGCTGTTTGTTCTTACATTCTTTTGTTCTCTTAAAATCATTAACTACTGAGGTCTATTCTTCTGCCATTTTAATATCCCAGGAAGTTCTGCAAAAAATGTGCTGTGGACAAGCATTGCTGATCAAGCAGAGATCACAAGATGGCCAGGCTCTACAATGACTTTTCTTATGTCAAGAAAGTGATATCTCATCTTTCTTTTCTGAGCCCCCCCCCCCCCCCAACTCTACACTAATGGGATATGGAATATGGCACTATATATTTGACAAAAATCAACATCTGATAAAGGTGCAGAAAGACAACTGCTCTATAAGATTGGAAGTCAACATGTAAACCTAGTAAGTTGTTAAGATACTTACTACCTGCTAGAGATGTTAACCCCAAACGTGATAGGCCTTTATTGCTTTGAGAAAGTTAACCACATTTATAAGTAATTTTGCAATCTTACTTGGCATGTTTTTTCTCCTCCGACTATATAAATAAAACTCTGCTCTTCAAAAGCTTACACTAGCTCTTTTCTTACATGCTGGTTCCTTCACAATTTAATAAAAGCTTGGCAAGTACTGGGGCACCTGGTGGCTCAGTTGGTTAAACATCTGCCTTCAGCTCAGGTCATGATCCCAGGGTCCTGGGATGGAGCCCTATGTCAGGCTACCTGCTCAGCAAAGAGTCTGCTTCTCCCTCTCCCTCTGCCCTTCTGCCCTCATGCTTGTGCTCTGTCTCAAATAAATTTTTAAAAATCTTAAAAAGAAAAAAAAAAGCTTTGCATGCACCTACAGATTTATCTAAGAATTCTGCCTTACAATATAATTGTATATTCACAGACAACACAGACAAAGCTTTGGAAGGAATGCACAAAAGAAAATTAGACGGTGGTTTTACTTCTGGGGATGCAAGTAGGAAGTTGAATTTTTATATTTCTTTATTATTTCTTTATTACTTTTGTATTTTATTGCCTTTGTATTTTAAACATCCCTTAATTGGGAAACACAAAAATGTTATTGTGTCTAAGTAAAAGCAAAGAAAACAGAATGTTTTCATGAACTCTGTGTTCACTAAAGAAATGATTTAGCAAACTATTAAAATTATATTTGTGAAGATTTTATTTTAAAGATTTTATCTTTTATTTATTTATTTATTTTTTTTTTAAATTTTTTTATTTATGATAGTCACACACAGAGAGAGAGAGAGGCAGAGACACAGGCAGAGGGAGAAGCAGGCTCCACGCACTGGGAGCCCGATGTGGGATTCGATCCCGGGTCCCCAGGATCGCGCCCCGGGCCAAAGGCAGGCGCCAAACCGCTGCGCCACCCAGGGATCCCTCTTTTATTTATTTTTAAAAGATTTTATTTATTTCCTTGAGAGCAAGAGAGTACAAATAGGGGGGAGGGGCAAAGGAAGAGGGAGAAGCAGACTCCCCACTGAGCAGAGAGCTCTATCCTAGGACCCTGGGATCATGACCTGAGCTGAAGGCAGACACTTAACTGACTGAGCGACCCAAGTGCCCCTAAAGTGTTTATTTTTAAGTAATTGATATATCCAATGTGGGGGTCAGAGTTACACGCTCTACCTATAGAGCTAGCCAGTTTCCCCAAAGATTACATTTTGTTTGTTTATTTATCTATTTAATTTTTTAAAGATTTTATTTACTTATTCATGAGAGAGGCAGAGAGAGAGGCAGAGACAGGAGAAGCAGGCTTCATGCAAGGAGCCCCATATGGGACTCCATCCTGGGACTCTGGGATCATGCCCCCAGCCAAAGCCAGATGCCCAACCACTGAGCCACCCAGGCATCCCCCAAAGATTACATTTTAATATGTAAAACTATTATAAAAAAAAACTCCTATGCATAGAAAAGAAATCATGGGAGGAAGAAACCAATATATTAATGATAGTTATCTTTAGGTAATGGGCTATTAATATTTTTATTTTATTTTTCAGTATTTTTCTTCATTGTCTAATGAGCACATATTACTTTAAGAATGAGGAAAATGTTGATACAAACAAAACAGCATGTTTCAGCCCATCCCTGACTCTTTTGAGGATGTGTGATGCAATAGTTTGATCTTTTGTGACTTTTACAAAAACTTATAGTTTGTGTTCCCTCCCACAACTAAAAATCTTACCCCACATAATGGATATTTGATAGGTGACTTTTTTTAAAGGAGTGCAAGTTAACATTTTAAACTGATTGAATTAAAGTCTTGCAAGTTTTGACTAAGAAGACAACATTTCCATACCGTGTTGTTAAAGGAACTTCTTTAGATGGTTTACCTATTTGGAAAAAATATTTTTAATAGATATGGGAAGGGAAAAAGCTCTATCTCTTTAGGTTTAATGCCTGGGGGTATATAAATTAAATAACAACAGGAGAAAAGGCACTTTTTTTTTTTAAGTGCTCTGTCTTAGTGCTTAAGTGTCTGTCTTAAGTGCTCTGTGTATAGGAGTTCATAAAAAAGAAGTGAAACTCAAAGAAGCACTGCTTATATACTCTTTTAACAAAAGAAAGGGAGTTTGGGCTTCAAAGGACAATAAATGCTGGGGAAGTGAAACTGATGGAAGATAAGGGCTATTTTAATAAGGTTTTGTTTATGCAAACTAATCCTGGTGATGGTTCCTTGGCTTGGACAATAAGAGTCACCCTTGTCTTTGGTGGTGGTGGTTGCGGGTTGAGGTATGATTCTTAATGTCTTCACCACAAAAATAATCCTTACGCCAAAATGCATATTTTGAGGTGGCATATTTAGATCCCTTTCAAACAAAAATCAATAAAGTCAAAATGCCTACTGAATTGACACAAAAAAAAAATTGACACACACACACACACAAAAAAAAAACCAAAATGCCTACTGGGTAAAAATTCACCATTCTTTTTTTTTTTTTTTTAATTCACCATTCTGTGTACAGAATTTTTTTATTTTTTATTTTTTTAAAGATTTTATTTATTCATTCATGAGAGACACAGAGAGATAGAGAGAGGCAGAGACACAGGCAGAGGGAGAAGCAGGCATAATACAGAGAGCCTGACGTGGGACTCGATCCAGGGTCTCCAGGATTACGCCCTGGGCTGCAGGCGGCGCCAAACCGCTGCGCCACCGGGGCTGCCCCTGTGTACAGCTTTCATTGCTGTGCAGAATTATGTTTTTAGGGGAGGCAGGAAACCACAATGGTTATGAGCAAAAAGTATTTTTTTAGGTTAATTAATTAATTATATATTTAAGTAATCTCCACACCCAACATGGGGCTCAAACTCATGACCCAGAGATCAAGAGTTCCATGTTCTCCTGACTGAGCCAACTAGGTACCCCTGACCAGAAACTCTTGATTGCTTAGCTTTTCATATTCTAGTAGTATACCATTCAGCAAAATTATTAATCTCTTTAAGCTCAATTTCTTCACCTATAGGATATTATTGTGGTAAAGATCAAGTAAGATAAGTCATAGTTAGCTAAATGTCTGGCACGTAGCAAACAATAAATGCTACCAATGCCACTTTATGTTTCTCTCTAGAAGATATTTGTTTCATAAGTGCACCAAAAGTGTTAGATTTGAGAAACTATTAATAATAGAAAAAGGAGTTTATTGTAGGCGTTGGAACTTAGATAATTATGGTAGCTGGTTAAGAGGCTGTTGTAATGAGCCTGAGGTCATGCAGGCTGGCAATCTGGGAGCTGAATGTCAAGTAGGGAAGAGAAAGAAGTGGATTCCATAGAGAGAAATTAGATACCACAAGGACGTGTGATGTTGGGTGACTTGTGATAGAAGCTGATGCTCTTCATCATGGAACTCTCCACACACCTGGCCCAGGATTAGGAAAAGGTGAAGGAGGTGTATGGTATGTACTTGGAGAACTATGAACTGAATATTTCCATTTACCACTAGGTGAGCTAGGACATCATCAACATGTGCTCACTACCACAATACTGGCACCACTACTTGACTTTTAGTATGGAAAAAAATGACAACTGCTTCACTTATGCCTTCTAGGTGAGATCGGGCATGTTCAGGGTGGTATGGCTGTAGACTCACTTATGCCTTCTAAAACACACTCCTATTTCTCCTGTGGCCAAGTGTAACTCAATCATGCAAGGAAAGAAATTCTAGGAAAGTTAGTTTGAAGTTAGCTAAGTTGACATAGTACAAAGTCATGATACTCCTTGTTTGTAATCCCATCTACTTCACTCTGAAACTGAAAAAGCACCATACCATTCAGATATTTTAAGCCTAACTTGTATTTTGAGATTTGGGGACTTCTATTCACCACAATTTACTTTCTCTATTCTATTTGATGAATTTGTAATGAAGAAAACAAATATCATTTATTTCAGAACATGTAATTTCAGGTGAATCATGCATCATAGCATACAGAAGCTTGTTTAGCAAAGGGCTGTCAAAGTCTTGTGCAGAATTGGCCTGTGGGAGAGGATTAGAATCCAAGGAAATCTGAATCGTATCCAGCACGATAGCTTTCTTGTTTGGTTCTCAAACAGTGCCCATCCACGAAGAACTGATTGATTGATTAATTGATTGACTGATTTAAAAGATTTTATTTATTTGAGATTTTATTTATAGAGAGAGCACTAGCACGGGGAGGGGACAGAGGGAGAGGGAGAAGTAGACTCCCTGCTCAGCAGGGAACTCAATGGGGACTCAATCTCAGGACGCTGAGATCATGACCTGAGTTGAAGTCAGAAGCTTAACCAACTGAGCCACCCTGGCACCCCTAGATATGGATCACTAAAGG
Organism: Vulpes vulpes; assembly: GCF_048418805.1. Taxonomy (NCBI): domain Eukaryota; kingdom Metazoa; phylum Chordata; class Mammalia; order Carnivora; family Canidae; genus Vulpes; species Vulpes vulpes. The sequence continues at coordinate 16,743,925 of NC_132787.1, read as the reverse complement.
AGTTTCAAAGAAATGAGATTGTGGTAGGTACAATTCCCAAATAAGCCCATGACAGTCATGAGGTTTGCCTTCTTTTGAATAAGGAAGAACAGTGGTGGGTTCTAGAGTTCCTGCAATGAATAAATAGGTATAGGGGAAAGGAGATGATTTTTTAGGAAGCCAATCTAGAAGAAGAAAAATGCTAGCTACTTTCATTTAAGAATAAATGTCTGAGAAGCCTCAAGGACCATGAGGTTAAATGCAGGTAATAAGGCTAAGTCACCAGACTGTGGCAGCTGCTGTCATCACATTCAAACAAGGTGGGTGTCCTTTTGCAATGGGGTCAAATAAGGGGACATAATCAATGGATCTCTGATGTCCATTATGCTGTTAAGACCCCTAGAGTATGTCCTGATTTTTTATATACAAATAGGAAGAAAGGGTTGTGACAGTTAGAGAACCCAAGGGTGGTAAGTCTACTTAAGGCAAAGACTCAGCTGTCTGTAGAGGCCAAGCGCTCGCTGTCCTAAAATGCACCACTTTGGCATGAAGATTACTTCAAATTAAAATGCAATCAAAACGCAGTAGATTCAGGAAAAGCTCTTTACTTGCCTCTCAACTCTCTAAAAAGAATTTAGATAGGCAACCTGTTCCAGGAAGATAGTTGTTATAACCACATTTGGAGAGGAACTAGGTATGGTAACCAGGGAGGAACCTAGCAAGGCCGGTTTGAGCAAAGTCCTCTGTGTCTCATTATTTCTGAGTGACCCAACAAACATATGTTTACCAAACATTTACTTTTTTTCAACTTCCTGGGAATTGCATTCCTTCCCTCTGAGGTCCCAGAGCCCTACCCCCTTCTCCTTAGTTCGGAGCAACATAACCTCATTTTTGCCTGATCATCTGTGGAATTTCCATGTCCATATGGGTTCCCTGTACATACAAAATTAAATTGATTTTTTCCTGTTAATCTGCTTCATATCAATTTTATTCTTAGTCTGGCTAGAAGGACCCTGAAGGGGAAAAAGAAATTCCTGATCCTTGACATGTGTCAACTAAAGATCATATAAAGGGCAGCCAATACAAAAAGTCAGGAATGTGATATCTATAATATCCCAGGAGTCCAAGAAGTCTTCCACATTATGCTTTGGTGATTAGTAAGGTAAAGTCATGAAGAGCTTCCACTCTGTGAGAAAGAAACTCTCCATTTTGTGCAATAATGGACATGGTCCAATAGACATGGTCGCAACCAAGGTAACATTTCTTGCCCTTATAGAATCAACATTTATTGGAGAATGCCAGGTATGAGAAGGCTCCAAATGAGCAGTCTCACTTGTAAAAGGATGGCATCTTAGCAGGAGGGGTCTGTTGAAGTTCGGCAAATTTGGGGAACAGAATGTCAAAAATGAGTCCTTGGGAAAGAGGAATAATTCTTGTGGATTGGTAATCATTGTTTGGTCGAGAGTAAAGCAGGAGGTGAAGTTCTTATCTCACAGAGTCTAAGAATGAATCGTGTGGACAAATAAGAGTGAGCAAAGTGATAGTTTTATTAAGCAAAGATACAAAGGAAACTCTCCACAGCGAAAGGGGTCCTGACTGGGTTGCCAATGAAGGCTTTTATTGGCATTCTTTTATTTAAAACTGACCAGGAAACCTGTGGCCTTGAAATTCCTATGACGTCTTTTGTTGAGCAAGGATTTATGATAACATCTTTAATGGTTAACTTTTCCTTTGAGGACTGGTCATTTCTTTTTGTGGTCATTTTATATTTTCTGTGGTCACAATGTAATTATCACCAAACATTTCAATCCTACCAATTGGGGCAGGGTGGTCTGATTTTTCTTCCTGATTTTTGTTTTTGTTCTGTTTCAGTGTCCGCATACCTGAAATACCCACAGAGCCTAGTTGGGGTACCTATTCTTTCCCTACCTAAAGTCCTGTCCTTTCCCTATTCATTCCTCCCCCCTAGGATAGGATCCCTAACTGTTAGTAGGAGGTAAGGGCAATGATATCTCTGACTTCATGCGAGAAAGGGATGGTATGAGGTGAGGGTAGGGCAGTCAGGATCTACCCAGAGATTGGTCAAGAGGTTCACAGTATGGCTCCAGGAAGATGTTGAAAGGCATAAGAAGACAAAAGCTCTGGCAAACAGAGAGAAAAACATAAACCAACAATTATTTCCGTCAGCAAAATGGCATCCCTGAAATAATGACCCCATTCTCTGAGCCAATTGAACAAGCCAGGAGAGATCCTGACTTTGTCCGTTTGGCCTTGAATGTTATTTATTAATTGTGAGACTTTATGAGAATTGTCAGTTATATTAAAATAGCACATGTGTGAAAAGTCTTTACAACCTAAGTGATGTAGAGGTAGTAAGGAATCAATGGTTGCCTGATTCTCCAGAAGTCCTGCCCTAACTTTTCTCAGTTCTTGATTTAGAGCATCTAACTCTTGGGACATGTCATTTAAGGTTCTACTGTGTTGGGATGCCTGGGTGGCTCAGCAGTTGAGCATCTGCCTTTGGCTCAGAGCATGATTCCAAGTCTGGGGATCGAGTCCCACACTGGGTTCCCTGCATGGAGCCTGCTTCTCCCTCCGCCTATGTCTCTGCCCCCCCCCTCCCCGGGTCTCTCATGAATAAAGAAATAAAATCGTTTAAAAAAAAAATAAAAGGTTCTACTATGTCGGTGGAGAGTTTGTTTTATCTCATGGTGTAAGATTTTTCCAGATGCTGGGAGTCCCACCAGGAAGAGGGCCAAGGTTGCTGTTTCCCTGTCTGATATGAGAGCCACATTATTGTCCCAATGGGAGGTGGGGGGTAGAGGAGTCAACTCTCATTGATAATATATCACTGGGGATCCCTGGGTGGTGCAGCAGTTTGGCGCCTGCCATTGGCCCGGGGCATGATCCTGGAGACCTGGGATCGAATCCCACATCAGGCTCCCTGCATGGAGCCTGCTTCTCCCTCTGCCTGTGTCTCTGCCTCTCTGTCTCTCTCTGTGTGACTATCATGAATAAATAAATAAAATCTTAAAAAAAAAAAGATAATATGTCACTGGATATGACATGATCAATAATAATCCTAGTTTGCCTATAGAACACAGCCCCAAGAATCATTTAGGGATGATGTAATAATAGGCCATACCAGTACAAAACAGATCCCATCCTCTAGGTAGGAGTAAGTTACTAGTTGGGGATGGAAAGTGTAAGGTAAAGTTGCATTGAGTAGTGGGCTCATTACAGGCTATGCATATGCAGTTGGCTCTGATTATATGCTGTAGATGTATTGGGGGCCTGAATTGTAGGGAAGTTTTCTGAACTGAGTGGCAAGACTAGTGAATTGTAAAACTTTGGCCTGGGTGGCCCCTACACCCACCAGGCTATCAAAAAGCAAGCTTTGTGGGGAGTTACCATGAGCAACACAAAATTGAAATTGATTCATAATATTTAGAACCATATGCATCCAAAAGTTGGATGGGGTCAATGGTCTTATGGGGTCCAGGTTTATAGTAACCATAATAGGGAGGGAACTTTTATAGTCAAATACAAATACAAAATACAAAAGTCAAATACAAAAGTTCCTTTTGTATTTTTACTAGGTGTGTTCTCCTGCATTTAATAACGTGCTGGAGGCCAATTGCTGACAATTCTCAGTGTCTCTAACAACATTCAGTGTTACTTGGGATATCACTATTGAGAGTGAATTAACCTAACAAAACTGGGCTGAAAATCAGTCTTTAAAAACTGGTTCCCTAGAGGGGTGGAATTTATGCCACTTGACCATGAATCAGAACAGAATAGTGATTGGCTATTAGCATCTTACATTCAGTCTCCCAAACTCAAAGCTCTTAGCATCTGAATTGCTGGACTATTTTCCTTTTTGACTCTGAGCCCTATGGCCACTACCTACCCTTTTTGCTTTTTGTTTTCAAAATTGGCCTTGAATTTTGTTTTTTAGTTGGTAATTCAATGCACCAGATTTTTTTTGACTGTTTGAATAAACAAAACAAGGAGATCACTGATCACTTTACATAAATTGAGAAGTTAATAGCCATTGTTAATGATGAGGAAAGGATAACTTTCTGGGTGTTAATGGAGATTCTTATAGTCTTAAAAGGAAATAATCTGGCAATACCTGTTAAGTTAAAATTACAATTCAACCCAATAGTCCTCCTCCTGGGAATCCTTCCAATACTTATGAGTTGCAGCGCAGCAAAAATTGGAAACAATGTAAATCTCAATTGGATAATGATACATTTTAACTAATTATTAAAAAATGACTTATGGCAATTTCCATGATCTGGAGGCATTGCTATGGCTTGTTGAATAAAAATACAACATTCTCCTGGTTGTAACTTCTTTCTTTCTTTCTGGCTATCCTTTGTCTCTTTAAGGCTTATCCTTCTCTCTTGCCATTAAGTATTAGAGTTTTTTGAGGCTTGGTTCTCATCTCATTTCTCATTTCTCATTTTTCATTTTATATAAGGTAATATATTTATATCCAGAGTTTTAATAAACTTCTAAAAGTTTGAAATTTACTTCTCTCTCAGTTAAATAATCTAGCTGTTCCAGGCTGGTGGCGAGTTTTTTACAGACCTTTCAGTATCTATTTTCCTTCCACTTTGTTCCCTAAATATTGCCTTGGGTAGGGGTTATAACCTGGAGTCCATTACATTACTTCTTTATTATTGCCATAATAAATTACCACAAACTGAGCTGCTTAAACAACACCTACTTATTATATCTCACAGAGTTCACTTCTAAGCCCATTCAGGTTGTTGGCAGAATTTACTTCCTTTTCATGTTTTCCTTGTGGTCCCCTCCATTCAAGCCGGCAACAATGAGTTGAGCCTTGCTGTGCAGCATTGGTGGTATAAAAGTAAGCATAGCTGCTTCCAATGAGTTGAGCCTCTCTCACACTTTCAGTTTCAGGACTCCACCTCTGCCACATTTCTCTAGTCTCCACGCATTTTCCTCTTCTGCTTTTAAGGCCTCATGTGATTACACTGGGCTGGATCCACCCAGATAATCCATACTCATTTGATTATTTTAAGGTCAGCTGATTAGAAATCTTAATTATCTGCAAAATCTCTTTTGTATGTAAGTAACATAACCATGGAGTAACATCAGGAGGTCAAGATTACAAGGGCCAAAATTTTGCCTACTACATTCATGGATAGAATTTAGTAATACCATGAATTTGGATGGTGAAGGAGTTGAAGACGGTAAGACAGTTCTACGCCCCTCTCATCCAATGTGCCAATTTGGCATGTGGACTATTTTGATCTGAAGGCAATCAAGATCTTGTAGGTTTAGGAGAAACTTTTGCCCCTCCCTTTACTACATAGAAGAATCTAAATTGAAGGATCTTTCCAGAATAAGGATAAATTTTATCTGAGTGAACCATCTGTATGGCAGGGCAAATATCTAATTACCAAACATCTGCTCTATTCTTATTACCCTGTGGATTACATTCCTTTCTTATGAAGTCCCAGACCCTTATCCCATTCTCCTTAGTTTAGCATAACACACGTACCTTATTTTGCCTGTTTTTGGAATTTCCATGTCTATGTGGATTGAGGAATCCACATACATATGCTATTAAATTTTATTTTCTCCAGTTAATCTGTCTCATGTCAATTTGATTCTCAATCCAGCTAGAAGGACCCTTGAAGGAATATCTACTCCCTGGTAATGGCAAAACAATTAACTATTTTCATTAACATTTTAATGAAATGTACCATATCGTTTTTTTGATCAATCAAGAAAAGGCTGTGAATCAACCAAAGTCTTTATTTGGGGTCTTAGGGGTTGCAATCTGGAAGATGCAGAGTCCACTGAAATCCAAAGTATGCTTGAATTGGGAATTTACAAATTATGAGCAGAATTGCAGTCAGAGTTTATTATTATTTTTCATTTTTTTTATTTTTAAAGATTTTATTTATTTGTTCATGATAGACAGAGAGAGAGAGAGAGAAAGGCAGAGACACGGGCAGAGGGAGAAGCAGGCTCCATGCCGGAGCCTGATGCGGGACTTGATCCCGGGACTCCAGGATCATGCCCTGGGCCAAAGGCAGCCGCTGAACCCCTGAACCACCCAGGGATCCCCAAACTGATTAATACATGATTGGTTATTTAGCTAACAAGTTTAAGTTTATTCTCTACTTCATGCCAAAGTAGAAGGATGTGTCCCAGGAGGTGGTCCTGTTGCAACTGACAAAAGTCAAAAGTTCATGGTGTTCTGAGAATTGAAACAGGAGATGTACACAGGACTTACTTCCTCAATATCCTTCTAACTCTATTTTGAATGACTATCTTAGCAATGGTTACTTCATCTTGAATCTTCTTTCCAACCTTCAATTATGAATGTTGGCAAAAAAAAAAAAAAAAAAAAAAAAAAAATCCACAGTAACACAGCAGTATTAACAGTAAATTTGTCACCATAAAAAAATCACAGGTATTTTTGTTATAGGAACTCTTTCTCCGTTCGTGCATGTGGTTTTTGGACATGTCACTTCGAAGAACAAAATGGTAGACCTGACAGAGTAGTAGGCAGCAAAGCAAGGGGTATTGAATGATAGCAATAGTACAAAGCTCCCAAGGAGGGAAGGGACCCTAGGCGGTTGCCCTCAGAGTTTCTAAGTCTTGGGGTTTCTATGGGCTGTTTTAATCTGATTAACTGTCCCTCATCCAATTAACCTCATCCAATCAGGTTTTTGTCACCTATCACATGGGAAAGGATGGAGGGCTCCATCCAGGGTGGTAAAAAAATGCTTTTAAGGATGGTCTCCCATTAGGGCTGTGGTGGGGGAGGGGTGCTTGTCCCTGCCTGCCTGCCTTCCAACTATCCTTCATTTTCATATTATTAGAGTTAACGCAGATGATCTTGAAATATCATTTAAGTTCATTGGTTAAAAATCATAGTTGTTTTGGATCTGCTACTAGATCTTGTTAATACAGAAATACATATTATCATGTCACAATTTGTTTTTAAAAATATTTTGAGAAGGGGCACCTGGGTGGCTCAGTGGTTGAGTGTCTGTCTGGCTCAGGTCATGATCCTGGGCTCCTGAGATCGAGTCCTGCATCAGGCTCCCGGCATGAAGCCTGCTTCTCCCTCTGCCTATGTTTCTGCCTCTCTCTCTCTCTGTGTCTCTCATGAATAAATAAATAAAATCTTAAAAAATACGTATTTTGAGAACTTTCATATTGAATTAATTTCCTTTGTAATCTTATGTACTTTATTTTAAGCATTCCCAAACATTATTCTAATTAGGAGTCTATGGGTAGGAGTCTATGGGTTTTACTAAGCTAACCAAAGAGGTTTATGGCCCCAAAAAGGAAAAGAATACCTGTCCTCAGGAATTATTTTCCTTTGTATGGTTGAACTTTAGTTGTTGCTTTTTCTATGTTGCAGTCCAAACAAATGAGAATGATAGAGGAATTTCAGGTAAAGCATTCCCTTAGGAAGAAGCTACATACAACATTTGTGCTCATACTTCATTATGAGAATTAAAATGTGGCAATACTTAGCTACAAGGGAGGCTTGGGGAATGTTGTATCCAGTTATGTGACCCTGTATCCAGTTAAATAATACTAACAGGAAGGGGAAGCAGAACACAGGGGACAGCCAAGAAAAGAAAAAGGAAACCAATGACCTAATTTGCCACTTAAATGTATAATAATCATCTTTTGTACACCATTATAATTTCTTACTATAGACATGCTAATGATGTCATGCACTTTTTTTTTACAAGAGTTATTTATTTATTTTAGAAAGTGAGAGTGCACACAGTGGGGAGGGGCAGAAGGAGAAAGCAAATTCCAAGTAGACTCCCCATTGAGCATAGAGCCTGTCATGGGCCTGTCATGGGACTTGATCTCATGACCCTGAGACTGTGACCTGAACCAGATGCTTAACCAACTGAACCACCGCAGAGCCCCATGTCATGCACTTTTCTAAAACATGTCTTATAAATTTAGAAGTTAACAAACCTTGAGGCTAAGTATTATGCTTTTAAAAGATTCAGATCATATCTATAGTTGAATTGATTTTTGAGTTTTTGCTTTTGAATGTTGGGAAACATAGGAAGAGGATGTGTAATTTATGATAGTAGACATAGCATACAGCAACCTAATCTTTTGGGGAAATCTTTCCTCAGCCTGTTGTGCCCAAGATCGGGAATCTGAGAAACCACGGAGGAGGCGACACCGATGCAAACACATGAGGGTTTATTTACAGGCTCAAGCCTGGGTCCAAGTGTACCCGACACAGTGGAGCAGGGACTTGACCCCGAGACTAAGAGGCTTAGCAACTTTATAGGGGCCAGTGGCCAATGGGATACACAGAAATTTGCACAGTCATGCTGGTCCACTCGCAGGTGGCCGATTGAATTACATTTTACCCTACAGTATCTATTTGAACTGGCCTGTCACTGAGCCGGATTTCCGGTAAGGGTGTGCCCTGGGCATGACTAGGGTGGGGCAGTACCCTGAGCAATAAGCAGGTCAGCACGAGACAGGTACAGCACAAAATAGAGTCAGTCCTGCTCTGCTTGTCCAGGGATAGGGGATTTTGTTAAATTTCCTGGGTCCCACAAGCCTGACCATCTGGATAATATGGTTCTTTGGAACACTGTGCCATAAGTACCGTAAGGAGAAGTCAATGTAAGATCCAGCCCTGTATTAAATATACTTATATTTAATAGTCCTAGAGATTGTGTCTTCCCTTTGCAAGTCTCCTTGCTGGTGATCCTTCAAGGCTGCTAAACTGATGAATGCCAGTTGTACTTTAGGATTTGTGGAAAGACCAAACACTTTTTGGAAGTCAGACAAGCTTTACTTATCTAAAGGAGAAAGGAGAAAGTCAGCATAAACACAGACAAGGATACATGGCAGAGAGATCAGTGACTTCATCTCAAATAAAGTTGTAGCTTCCTGGGCATTAAATCTTGCTGGGCATTAAGCCTTCCTTAGGCTGTATAGGAGTGGGGTCTGCATCAGACTTTCTGGCAATAGAACTCCCTCTCCCTTGGGTTGATTTCTCATAGTCTATCTGTATGGCTTAGGCTCTGGAAAACCCCTTTTCTGAGCCAAGTATACCACTCCATGCTCCAGGAGATGTCCTAAGTTAATGCGTTAATTTATGTAATGGTCTCAATAATCCTAGAAAGTAAGTACAAGTATCCACTGCTTTTCGCTTTTTGAAAGGTCTCCTTATGCTACTTTGCTTTTACGAAAGACTTACATTAGTACTTGTTTGTGCTAACCCAAAGAAATCTGAAGATGTTTGCTTTCCTTTTTTTTTTTTATTTTTTTTTTATTTTTTTTTAAAAATTTATGATAGTCACAGAGAGAGAGAGAGAGAGAGAGAGAGAGGCAGAGACACAGGCAGAGGGAGAGGCAGGCTCCATGCACCGGGAGCCCGACATGGGATTTGATCCCGGGTCTCCAGGATCGCGCCCTGGGCCAAAGGCAGGCGCCAAACCGCTGTGCCACCCAGGGATCCCAGATGTTTGCTTTCCTGCAGAAAGATGATAAGTGAGACTAGCATTCAGCGTTTGTGATGCGGAGTGTACCCAGAGCAGCCAGAGTGGCATCGCCAATTCACCTTCCTTGGGAACTACACTCGGTATCTCAGCATTGAGCTGCTATAGCTTTTAAGTATGTCTGTGATCATCTGTGCTTTATCCCAACTTATTCTGTGCATCTGTTAGCAAGATGTGTCCTAAGGAAAGCCTAAAAGGAGTTGTTCTTTGGGTCTGGGAATGCTCAAAAATGTTTCCACATAAATTAATGGTAATTGCTTCCTCACTTTACACCGCTTTGGCTTTTCATATGAATTCTCTGCTTTCAGACAGCAGGAGAAACCTGCATTCCTGTTATTCTTCTTTTACAGGCAGGAAAATAGCAGAAACAGATTAAGTGATTTTCCCAAAGTTGTATGTCTAGTGAGTGGCAGAGTCAAGATCCAGACCTGGGGGTGAAGGAATACCCTGCCTTCCCTAGGCCAAGAACTAACCACCTCTGCCTTTTCTTACGTTTAACCACTCAGACAGTATTCTCTCATTTACTTCTTCCTATAAAACCCCTCATATAAGAAAGGCCTATCTTTGAGAAGTTTCCTCTGCATTAATTGTCATTCTCCCTATTTCAATGACCTGAAAAAAAAATTATTTACTTGGTGCGCCTCACTTGGTGCGCTTTCTCTTTCACTTGTTTTATATTAAGTTTGCTGACCCCATACCCTGTATCATTGGCTCTGAGACCAGCAGCAACAGCCTATCCCGGGAGCTTGTTAGAAATCTACCCTTTCAGGAACATCTAAGTGGCTCAGGGGTTGAGCATCTGCCTTCAGCTCAGGGCGTGATCCCAGTTAAGGGCTTGAGACCCCATGGGGCTCCCTGCATGGAGCCTGCTTCTCCCACTGCCTGTGTCTCTGCCTGACTCTCTCTCTCTCTCTCAAACCAATCTTAAAAAAAATCTGCGTTTTCAGCCTTACTTTAGCCCACTGAATTGGCAATTTTGCAAGGTGGTGCGCTTCAATCCTTTTTAAGGAGCTCTCTGGATGCTTCTGATGTAAGTGAAAGGCAGAGAACCACTGATAGAGACTTTTTTTTTTTTTGCATATTTAATTTTTATTCATTCAAATTTAACTTTTTTGTATATATACTTTTAAATGTCTTACTTAATATATATATATCTTTAAATATTTATTTATTCATGAGAGACACACACACAGAGAGAGAGAGAGAGATTGAGGGGGAGCAGAGACACAGGCAGAGGGAGAAGCAGGCTCCATGCAGGGAGCCCGACTTGGGACTCGATCCTGAGACCCCAGGATCACGCCCTGGGCTGAAGGCGGCGTTAAACCGCTGAACCACCCAGGGATCCCTTGTATATATTTTTTTATTGGATCCGATTTGCCAACATAGAGCATAACACCCAGTGCTCATCCCGTCAAGTGCCCCCCCCAGTCCCTCCATCCCCCCGCCCACCTCCGCTTCCACCACCCCTTGTTCATTGCCCAGAGTTAGGAGTCTCTCATGATCCGTCACGCTCACTGATACTTCCCACTCATTTTCTCTCCTTTCCCCTTTATTCCTATCAGACACGGGAGCGCGCTTTTGCAAATCTCGCCGCCCGGGTCTGGAAGGCCCGACCGGCCGCCGCCTAGCTTACCCGCGGGGCACTAGGACCCGGGCGCCGCCGGCCTCCGGGCGGCCGCCCACAGCCGGGGGCGGGGCCCAGCCGCGGGAGGAGCCGGGGCCTCGCCGCTCGACCCGCCCCCGGAGGCGGCCCGAGCTGACTTAAACTCAGGGGCCCGGGAGGCCGGAGCGTCCTCCCCGCTGGCCCGCGCTGGGCTCTGGGCCCGTCGGTAAGTGTGCGGCCCGGCGGCCCGCGGCCCCTCGCTCGCCTCCGCGGGTCCGCGGCGCCCCGAGCCCAGGCGCCCCCAGCCCAGGCGCCCGCGGGCGGGCGGACGGGCGGCGGCGGCGGCCGCTTTTGTTCTGAGGCGCGGACGGAGGCGCGGGGTCGCGGGCGCTCGGGCGGCTCCGGGCCTCGGGCGGGGAGGCTCGGGCGCGCGGCCGCCCGCGGCTGGGCGGGCAGCGTCGCTCGGGGCCCCGCGGCCGCCGCCAGACTCGGAGCCCGCGCCCCAGGGCGGCGCCTCGCGGGCTGTTCGCTTTCAGTCGCCTCGGTCCGCGGTGGAGGTGGCGGGTGCGCGTTTTGTGGCGCCGCGAGGCGATTGTTGAGGCGGTGGGTGTGAGAGAAGCTTCTGTTGTTAATTATTTCCTGGGTCGTGGTTGTGGGAAAAAAAAAAAAATCTTTGTTTTTGCATTTACTGTTTCTCGAGCGTCTCCTTCCTCCGCGGCTCCCTCCTGCTGACCCTCCCGAAGCGGGATCGCCCGGCGAGCGTCTCCCAGGGGCCGGCGGACGCTCCCCGCGCTCGGCCGTGGTCGCTTCCTCCAGGCGTCTGGCGCTCTGGGTGTCCTCGGGGGACTCCGGTCTCGACCTCAGCGGCGACCTTTGGGGGGGGGGGATCGTTTCCGTGAAGACAATTCATCTGTGATACTTCTCAAGAGCCCAGCTTGAGAAGAAAAGAGGGCTCGGGGCGCATTTCAGGAGGGAGCTTGTTTGGGGATTTTTCTGTTTGACGTTGGCTGTAAATGGTACGTTTTATTCAGCGTGAACATGCAGGAATGTTAAGGTTTTACTTCACATTCTTTTATTATTATTATTATTATTATTAATTTTTTTTTCTGTGCAGTCGGATTCTCTGAACTCTTCCAGTGAGGGGAAATTGCAGTGCAATTGAAGTATTTGTTCTAGAACGGTCGGACAGGAGTGAACCTGGAGGACCCCCCCCCACCCCCCACATGAATTCTTATTTTAAGCAGTGAAGGGTATTCGAGGCCACACCTAGTTTCTGTTTCTGTCAGGTTGCACACCTAGTAAAAATTTTGCAGACTTAGTGCGTTTTTTTGGAGCAACCTTACAGGAACACACTCTGCAGAGCCCAGCAGTTGTCTTATCAGGGTAAACAGATTAAACGTGTGCTTTTATTGTGACTTTAAACTTCATTATAAATTAAAATATATATATATATATATATATATACGCTTTATATTAAACCGCTAACTGCAGAATGTTTCTTGCTCTTCCTAGGACCAAAGAAGTAAAAACAGTGTGTGAAGGGGGAGCACGTGTTTGGAGGGAAATGGGAACGTACACAATGGTAAAAGAGTAAGATTATACTTCACAAGTAAGTATGTTACCTCCAAGTAGCCTCCTCTGATTTTTCTGTTGTGGAATGAAATTATTAATTAAACGAAATCATCAGTTAGACAATTAAGAAATCATCAGTTAGACAATTAAATGGCAGGATACAATGGATTCAATGACAGAGCTTGAGGACACCTGACAATGGGTGACCTAGCCTAGAGAATTCAGTTGTTAATCTTTTGTGAATAAGGAAGAGTAGATCATGGTGAGGTGACTGGGTCAAGTTACTCAGGCAGAGGTCTACTTAAGATGGTTTCTTCCTTTTTTAAATTTGTTTTTATTATTTCTGGCAAGGGGTTGGGGTAAGGCAGCACAGAGCTCAACTCTAGGAGAACCATTCTGTGAGAGGACAACCTCTAAAACCAGAGTGATCATCTCCAGGGCTTCCATCCTGTAAACACCCAAGTTGTGTCAGGAAATATCCTGTAATGATTAAGACCGTGGCCTTGCATCCTTTGCTGAGTTTCAGGTCTTGGCTGTACCACAACCTTGGGAAAATTATCTAACCTTTTTTTTTTTTTTTTTTTAAGATTTCATTTATTCATTCATGAGAGACACAGAGAGAAGAGAGACAGAGAGAGGGGCAGAACCCAGGCAGAGGGAGAAGCAGGCTCCATGCAGGGAGCGGATGTGGGACTCGATCCCGGGTCTCCAGGATCACACCCCGGACTCATGGTGGTGCTAAGCCACCTGGGCTGCCCAAAATTATTTAACCTTTTGCCTCTGTTTTCTCATTTGTAAAATGAGGATAACAGTAGCACCTGCTTCATAGCATTGGTGGGATAAGTTACATGATTTTTTATTCATATGACCTACTTGGAACAGCTGCTGGCTGTAAGTGGTAAGTGCTCAATAAATTTTAGCTGTTGTCCTGTTACAGGAAAGATTTTATGGCTTGTATTTTATATAAGGAAAGATGTATTATGTCTAATAGGAAATTCAGTTTGCTTTAAGCTCTAAGTTTATCAACTCTAAGTCAATTTAACAGCTTTGTGTTGATTAAACCTTTCATTATAGAACCTGTTGTAGGTTCAGTTTTTGCAAGGAAGTACCAGAACGCAAGTCTATAGTTTTTATCTGCAGGTTTAATTTGAAATCAGGGACACCTGCATTAAATTCTTTATTGAGGGCATATTTGCCCCACAGCCCTGTTTTTCCACATTATTGTGTGATGTATAGGAACCTCTTCCCGTTTAGATTATGGGTATCTTGTACAAATAGAAGCACAGATATTTAGCGAATTGATCTTGCTGTTTTAAAAGGTATTTATAAGGGCACCATGGTGGCTCAGTCAGTTACACATCTGACTTGGGCTAGGTTCATGGTTTTGGAGTCCTGGGATTGAGCCCCACGTCGAGCTCTGCATCCAGCTTGGCTTTGTGTTGGGCTGGGAGGGATGCTTGTTCTTCTCCCTCTGCCCCTCCCCTTTCCGTACATATGCCTGTGCTTGCTCACTCTCAAATAAGTATATAGTAAAATCTTTAAAAATAAGTAAATAGGTATTTATAAAGTTGGATTTCCAGATTTTTTTGTTGTAACCAGGCTTTCTCCTCTGTCCTGTCCCATCCCCACCATGTAAGGCATACTCTTCAGTTTTAGGTAAAGAGATAACAGTTTACCAACTCTGTCTCCAGAAATGCAAGTTAAAATTTACTTTGTAATAAGCCTTGTAAAGAAAGAAGTAATCTTGTGGACTTTGAGGAATTCTGAATGCTTTTTTTTAGAGCCATCATTGTAGTGTGTATATTCTTGAGATCTTAAATGTGCTTGTAAATTGAATGGCAGTATTGGAGGCTGGCCTGTTGAGGTAAGTGCCTCAAGTGAGACATTGCTCATTGTTGTAATTACTGCAAAGATTTAATGATAATCACTAAGATTCTCTTGAGATGTATTAAATTACAACACTTCATTTGTAGATAAAATCTTTAATTTATGGTTAAGGTTGCAAAGTGTGTTATAGGATGTATTTTCCACTGTAGGTTATAAGAAACAAATCATAAATTATTTTTTTTAAGCCACAAAAGGTAATTTATTGGATCACATCATTTAGAAGTTCAAGTGGCTCAATCTTCATGTTTGGCTGGATTCAGCATCTGAATCTAAGGAAAGAAGATTTTTTTTTAAAGATTTTATTTATTTATTCATGAGACATACACACACACACACACACACACACACACACACACACAGGCAGAGACACAGGCAGAGGAGAAGCAGGCTCCATGCAGGGAACCCGACTGTGGGACTCGATCCTGGGTCTCCAGGATCACACCTTGGGGTGAAAGCGGCACTAAACCGCTGAGCCACCGGGGCTGCCCAAAGGAAAGAAAATCTTAAAAGACTTTTGAGATACTCTATCTTTGCTGTCTTCAACATTGACTTAATTCTCAGGCACACCCTCCCCCCTTCATTGAGTGGCTGCAGTATCTTCAGGTATAATATGCATTCAGCTTCAACTTGAACAGACATGCCTTTCATATGATTGCTTTATCAAAAATCTAGAATTAATTTCATTGGCTTTCATTGGGTCATGTGCCTATGTTAATAACAGGGAAATGCTATGTTTGCTTTTTTTTTTTTTCAACTACAGTTCAGAGATATAATTCATATATCATATTCATATGATTGAACTTGTCCATTTACAGAGTACGGTGGTTTTCAGTATATTCACGGGGTATGCAGCCATCACTGCAGGTTAATTTTAGAACAGTTTCTTGACCTCCAAAACCATCTCCATGCTCATTAATAGTGTCAATCTAGATGGTAATGAGGCTGTAAAGCAACCAAAAGGGTTTATTTGGTGTCTTAGGGACTGCAGTCTGGGACACGCAGAGTTGACCAGAATTCAGAGTATGCTCCAGTGAGTGGGGAGTGCATGCTTATATAGGCAGAAACCACAAGGCTATATAACTTGTTTTGGAAGAATAATGGTTGGTGCTAGCAGAGTTTAAACTAACTATAACACATGATTGATTATTTGGTTAATAGACATTAACATTCTCTATTTCAGTCCAAAGTAGGAGGATGTATTCCAGGAGGTGGTCTAGTTGCAGTTGCCAAAAGTCAAAAGTTCATGGTGTTCCAAAAATTGAAACCGGAGACCAGCATAGGCCCTGTTTCTTCACTATCCTTTTGACTCTATTTAGAGTGACTCTTTATAATGCCTGTATTTTGGGATCTTCTTCACAAATAACTTCCCTTTCCTCCAACCCAGGCATTCCCAGGCAGCTATTAATCTAGTTTTTATCTCTAGATTTGTGTGTTCTGAACATTTCTTTTAGATGAATTAATAATAATATGTGATCCTTTGTGACTTTTCTCTCACTTCACATGTTTTCAAGGCATATCCATGTTGAAGCATGTCTGTACTTCACTGCTTTTTATTGCCAAGTAATAGTCCATTGTATAGATATGCCACATTTTGTTTCTCCTGCCAGTTAACAGACACTTGCATTGTTAGCATTTGCTGCTGTGAGCATTGATGTACAAGTATTTGTGTAGTCCTACATTTTTAATTCTCTTGGGTATATGCCTAGGAGCAGAGAGTTGCTCCATCATATAACTATATTTGATCTTTTTGAGAAACTGCCAGAGTGTTCTTCAAAGTAGATGAACCATTTATATTCTCAACTACATGCATAAGAGTTCCAGTATGTCCACATCCACGGCAAATACTTGTCTTTTTGTGATAGGTACTGTGCTTTTCATTGGTGGTTAATGATGTCAAACATCTTTTTATGTGCATATTTGCTATTTTTTATATCTTTGGGAAAATTGTCTATTCAGAATTTTTGTTAACTTTCAATTTGAGTTGTCTTTGTATTGTTGAGTTGTAAGAATTCTTTTTTAATTCTAGTGACTGTAAATATGATGGTTTATTTTTGGATTGTCAGTTCTGTTCAGTACTACATGTTTTGTTACGTGGTTTTGTAGTAAATTTTGAAGTTGGGAAGTGTGAGTCCTCCAGATTTATTCCTTTCAAAATGAATTCTAGGATTAGGTTCTAAATTTCTGAAAAGACATCTAGGATTTTGATAAGGGTTGCACTGAATCTGTAGATGAATCCAGGGAGTATTGCCTCCTTAATAGCATTAAATCTTTAATTGGACATGGGGTGCTTTTCCTTTTTCTTTTTATAGGTCTTTAATTTTTTTAATAAAATTTTTTTAGTAATCTGTACATTCAACATGGGGCTCAAACTCAAAGCCGTAAGATCAAGCGTTGCATGCTCTTCCAACCGAGCTAGCCAATATTTTGATTTTTTTTTTTTTTTTTTTTAAGTAAACTCAGTACCCAACAGGGCTCGAATTCACTCTGAGATCATCAAAAGAGTTTTATGCTCTACCGACCCAGCCAGCCAGGTCCCCTTGGTCTTTAATTTCTTGTAGCAATGTTTTATGGAGTATAAATTTTTCATTTCTGTTAAATTTATTCCAAAGTGTTTGATTCTTTTTAATGTTACCGTAATGAGATTGTTTTCTAGATTGTGTTGTTTAGAAATACATTTGGCTTTTGTATATTGAGGATGTACTACACAGCCTAGCTAAACTATCTTATGTTTTTTTATGGGGTTCCTTCTGGTTTTCTATATATAAGATGATGTCATCTACAACTAGAGATAGTTTTACTTCTTCATTTCCAATCTAGGTGTCTTTTATTTCTTTTTCTTTCTTTTGCTTAACTGCCGTGGTTAGACCCTCTGGTATAATACCTAACAGAAATAGCAAGTACAGACATCTATTTTGTTCCTGATCTTGTAGAGGATAAGCATTCAGTCTTTCCCCGTTCATTATGATATATGCTGTGGGTTTTTTGTAGATGCCTTTTACCAACTCAGAGAAATTCCCTTCTACTTATAGTTTGTTTTTATCATGAAAAGATGTTGGATTTGAAGGTGCATTTAATTTCTATCTTTGATCCTTCTGCATCTACTGAGATGATCATTTGGTTTTGTCCTTTAGTCTATTGATACATTATATAATATTTTTTTTAATGTTGAACCTGTCTTGCATTTCAGGGATAAGTCCCACTTGGTTGTGGCGTATAATTTTTATATGCTGACCTATTTGGTTTGCAAATACTTTGTGGAGGATTTTTGCATCTATTCATAAGATACTGGTCTGCAGTTTTATTGTGATTTCTTTTCTGTTTTTGCTATTCAGACAATATTATTAGCCTCATAGAATTAACTTGGGAAGTATTCTCTCTTTTGTGTTTCAGAAAAGTTTGTAGAATTGATTTTTAATATTTAAATTTTTGGTATGATTCACCAGAAAGCTGTCTGGGACTAACCATTTCTTTTTAGGTAATTTTCTGATTACTAATTCAATCTTTTTATGTAGTCCTATTTAGATTTCCTGTATCTTCTTGAGTTAGTTTTGGTCAATGTCTTTTGGGGTCTTCTGGGGTTGTGCACTTAATTCCACTGTATGTGGGGGGAGGGTCTCCCCACATCAACAGCAAGCAATTTTCTGGGGACACCATGTGGGTATCCTACTGTTATTCTAACACCTGGAAGTAGCATCAGATTCTGTAGGTTGAGGGCTCAGACCCAGAAGACTGCCCTCCCCCCCATTTAAGATAGCAGTCTGAAGCCCAGGTTTTCCCTTGTGCTTCTGACCAAAAGGCTATAGATTGGAGGTTTCTCCAACCCTCCCGGATTTCAGATGCCAATTGCAAGTCCAGGTTGTTTGTTCTTCCAACTAACTGGCTATAGAACAGAGGTTTCCACAAACCCTTCCGTGGAGTCTATTAATTTGCTAGAGGGGTTCACAGAACTCAGAGAATCATGTTACTTACTAGGTTACTGGTGTATTTAAAATGATTTTAAAGGATACAAATCCACAGTCCTAGAAGAGATGCGTAGGGTGAGGTATGTGGGAAGGAGAGTGAAAGTTCTTTGCCTCCTCTGAGCATGCCATTCTCCCTAAATCTTCATGTGTTCACATACCTAGAAGCTCTCTCTCGTTTGGGTTTTCATAGAGGCTTCATTACATAGTCATGATTGATTAAAAACCTTGGCCATTGATTCACTTTCCATCTCCCCTCTCTGGAGGTGGGGTGGGGTGGGGTGGGACTGAAAGTTCTAATCCCCTGATCACAGGACTGGTTTTCCTGGCAATCAGCCCCCTCTTTGGGAACATAACAAAAGACACCTTTAACACATCACTTAGGAAAACCCAAGGATTTTAGGAACTCTGTGCGGGAAGTGAGGACAAAGATCAAATACATATTTCTTACTATAAAATATCACGGTGGTCGTTTTCATCCAAATCATTAAATATATTGGCAAACAGTTCATAGTATTCTCTTTTCGTTTTCAGTGAAGGGTTGGTAGTAATGTCTCTATTTCCTGATTTTAATAATTTTGAGACTTTCTTCTTGGTCAGTCTAGATAAAGGTTTGTCAGTTTTGTTGATCTTTTCAAAGACCCAAGTTTTAGTTTTGTTCCTTTTCTCTACTTTTGTATTCTCATGGTTAAAGTTTATGACAGCAAAGGACACAATATATGTCAAACAGAAGAGAGAGATGCATGGGCAAGAGTCCATGGAAGTGAGGTGCATGCTTCCAGGTTCTCCTTCCACGAGTACTGAGTGGGTATGCTATCTACAGCTACAGATGGAAAGGACAGGTGGTCTCAGGAAGTATTTATATACATTAGAAATTCTTTTGGACCCCAAAGAATATTTGTTTATGTAGGTTATATCAAATCTGTTTCTGCATTCAATTTTTTGCCATGTGTTTTTAGTTGAAGTAGTTGAGGGTGTTTTGGATGTCTCAATAGGTCACTGCTTCATTACAGCACTGAAGATTCCTTGCCACAACTTCTATCGGTTTTTACATTTTCCTTCCATGCGATAGTGTTACTGGACAAAGGATTGTGGCTTGGGTGGCTTAGAGCATAGGATTGACTGATTATCATTCCTTCTCCCCCAGCATAACTGCATAGTTCCCCTATAGTAGTTGGAGAAGGAAGACAATAGACCCAGGTGGGATCAGGGTTGGGGAAATAGGCAGAAACTAGTAATCTAATTTACCCCAGGCTGTTGCTACCTACCACCCTCAATCAACATAATGCTGGCCAGGAGAAGATCTTAATCTAAGGACTCCCTACAGACTCAGCTGTTGCTGAGTTTGGGAATGAATGTCTTGGGAGTGGTATCCTTTGGACCAAGGCTTGTATACCTTATCCTGTTAGTCATGACTTCCATTGGTTCCCTGATTAAGGGAAAGCAGAGTTCTCTTGTATATATTGTCTAAACTAAACTACAGTTAATGGCTCTGAATTTAAGTAGATCTGTCATCCCCTGCCTTGATCCCACTAGCAAAGTAGATTCTGTCCAATAGGTCTCTTGGGTACTTCAGATCCCCTTGCATTATTAATCTCAACCTTTAGTTTTATAAAATCTGGATCTTAACTCCATGCCAACAAAATGCCTCTGTTAAAAGTTCTTGCAACTCTAAACCTCAGACAACCAGAGTAGACAATAGAATGTTGCCTATAATGACAGAGGTAACTAACAGGGTGTAAAAGTTTTCAGATTTTTCTTCAGGGCAATTGAGCCTGCTTTACGGCAACTGTTTAGTTCTTTTGATAGAGTTTGTCTATCTCAAGAGGCACAGAATTGGCTCACTCCTATTGTAATAGCAATACTTAAACTTTGTACTCCAAACACATGTTTCATCTTAGGTTCCTTATACTTGCCTGGCAAACTGCTCATGTATACGTGAGGCACTTGTCAGGGATTTCTAGGTATTTGAGACCATTACCCCTCTAATGATTCCTGTTTCTTTGAGGTGGATACCTGGAGCACTCTAAAATGAGTTACTAGGCAGCACTTGAAGGAAAGATAACTGACTTTTTCATGTATGCTCTGGAATCATTAATTCCCACTGTAGGATATAATATAACTATAAATGAATTCTGAAATTTGTCTCTGACCTCTGCTCTAGAGACACAGGAAAGTGTAAACTTTGTAACCTGAATGATAGTCAGATGCATTGCTCTGGACTTGGGACTGGCCAGTCATGATGGGATATATATGACTGCCAAGCACCCCATGCTGTACCTAGATTAATCCGTCAGCAAAAGTAGAGCTGTTCCCACTCCCTTGTTCTTCTAGGGAGAAAGCCATGTGGCTGTCATTGGTGAACCTCGATGATACCTGGGACGTAGTTCACTGGCTTGGCTCGGTGTGGGGAACTTGGTTGTGGTCTGACCTCCACAAAAGGCCTGATCATCCCGCCAAGGGTCAGGGTCAAGTCACTTTTCAAATATTGCCTGAGAGAAAGTACAGTTAGGGTATTTGATGGAGTGTCTGAATAGAATTTGTAGCTGGACGCATAAAAGGTGGAGGGTAGAGTTGTGGAGGGGGGCAGCTTTACCATGGTACTCTGATTACCTTTGTCTTGTCATGGGCTGAACAAGCAAAACCTAATCTCTGTCTAACCCATACCTTGGCAGGACACCCTGCTTGTCTTCCTGGGAAAAGCTTAATAAGAACCCTTGTGAAAAATGGCCTCAAGGATAGTTTTTATCTGTGCCCCAGTGTGTCAGTTGAGCACTGGACTTTACCACTTCCCTTACCCTTGGGATAGAGCAGTAGGCTATAAAATGGTTGTTTCTGAATTGGCTCCTCAGCAGCCTGTATTCTCAACCACTTTGGTATCACCTTCTGGGAATAGGGACACTAATCTTGGTTTTTCTGTTTGTGTAAGTAATAAGTTGCACATGAAATTATAGTCTTGTTGCCTTTCTCTGGCACTGTGGAGAGTTAACAGCAGTGATAGTGGGACTTGTATTCTTGTATTCTTGATAGCCACTGCACTCCTGCCTGGCTTCATTCATTTGTTCTGTCAGTTGAATGTGATAATGTATTTAAAGCATTCAGCACAGACAGTTCTTAACATATGGTAAATTCTCAAATGTTAGCTGTTATTTATAGAGTTACATTATAAATAACACAAAACTTAGAATACTTTTGAAAGCCTAATTCAAGGGTTAATAGCCTAATTTATCATATGACTGAGGATAGAAACAGCCAGAGCTAGAATAGGTTAAGTAAATCACGATACTTTGGCATTCCTGAAAAGTGTCTTTTCCACTGAAGTGTTGGTGTTTGTGGTTTTGTTGATGTTATAGAAGTATCTCTAAGCTTTTTAAAATGCTAATTTTTCAGTGAAAAATACTGGCTTTCCTCAGTTTAACCACATCAATAGATACTCCAAATGAACTTTGGTTTGTGGAGCACACTAGAAATGGAACAATTCTTGATGTGGCTTAGTTTGTCCTGTTCTTTCTTACTATTTTATCTGATGTATAGTAGGCCTGGCCATTGCAAACCCTAATACAACAGATCCTTTTTCTTAGAGTTGTGTTCATGGGGTGTACACTTGTGCATTTGTTTAGGATACATATTAATATGATTGTTTCTCCAAACTATGATTTTTTAAGATTTTATTTACTTATTCATTAGAGACACACGGGGTGGGGGGAGGGCAGAGACACAGGCAGAGGGAGAAACAGGCTCCATGCAGGAAGCCCGATTTGGGACTCGATCCCGGGTCTCGAGGATCACACCCTGGGCTGAAGGCAGCGCTAAACTGCTGAGCTACCAGGGCTGCCCCTCCAAACTATGATTTTTAGGTTTTTTTTGCTTTGTAAATTTCTGTCATAAGGCTAAATTGCAAATAAGGAAGCTTCTGGGTTGACAATTTTTTGCTTAAACTACATTTTTTGTGTTATGGATATAGAATAAAATGAAAAAATTCACAAATCTTTTTTTAAACTTGGTGAGGTCTTTATGAAATTATATGAAAATCAGATGCATTGTTACATGTAGTCTCCAGCCATTTCTTTTTTTTTTCCTGCTTCACAAATTATTTTTGCAATTAACAGCTTGCTATTCACAGCTTTTTATACTTTGAATTTTTAGTGACATGCTTTCTTCCCAGTTTTATTGCAGGAAGTAATGGTAATAGTATCATAAAACTTAAAGCCCCAAACTGTTAAACCTAAAGGTAGTTTATCTAGGGACACCCTAGTGGCTCTGTCAGTAAAGTGGCCAACTCTTGATTTTGGCTCAGGTTATGGTTTCAGGGTTCTGGGATGGAGCCTGTGTCAGGTTCCACACTCAGCAGGGATCCTCTACTTGAGGATTCTCTCCATCCCTCTGCTCAAATAAATGTATGCTCCTGTATGTGAGCATTCTATCTCTCAAATCTTAAAAAAGTTTGTCTATGTCCAGGATATAAGTTTTTTTATTTCTTTTAGTTAAAAATTTTAAAACCATTTTCATGATGACATACAAGGAAACCTCCATGGATGTAGGAGTATGTGAATTATGGCTCTGAATTCCCTCAGTTTGGTCATAGGACTTTATCAGGGTCAACATACAAGGGCTGCTTGCCTCCCAGTGAGGGCCACCACATCTTATCAGCATCAAAATATTGGTATTACCTATTCTTTATACTGCAAAACCTGCCAGATGGGTGGGGTTAGTAGAGCCAGACTTTGTGCTAACTGTATCTAGAGTCATTATTCAGGGTTTGCTAATTTACCTATAGCTACTAATAGCAAGGATATTCCTAGAATTTCCTACAATTGAATATAAAAATCCATTGCTTTTGTGGCCCTGTGACATCCACTCTCATTACTGGGATGGTTGCTGATCCTTTCAGCACTTGACAAAAGAATTTGAATTGTTGTTGCCAAAGAGAGAGCCTTAAATCTACAAGGCAACTAATGGACAGTTATTTGTTTATTTTAAATATTTTATTTATTCATGAGAGAGAGAAGCAGGCTTCATGCAGGGACCCTGTCATGGGACTTGATCCTGGGACTCCAGGACAGGATCACGCCCTGAGCTGAAGGCAGTGCTAAACCACTGAGCCACCTGGGCCTCTGTGGACAATTATTTATTAACAACTTAAGATACTCTGTTTTAATCCCTACTAGAAACAAATGTGGGTGTGTATAATGTGTTCAGTACTTCTTTTGTAGATTTTTTTTGCCAGTTCTATTCATTATTGAAAATGTGGAATTGGAAGTTTTCAAATCTTGGTGAATTGCCTATTCCTTATTTTTTATTTTAATTATCTGTTAAGTATTTCTAATTGTTATATCTTTTTCTTGGATTGACCCTTTTATAGTTTAAAATATTTCTTTTTATCTGTAGTAAGATTTGTTTAGTTTTTTTTTTTTTTTTTGAAGATTTTATTTATTCATGAGGGACCCAGAGAAAGAGGCAGAGACCTAGGCAGAGAGAAGCAGGCTCCCCATAAGGAGCCTAATGTGGGATTTGATCCTGGGACCCTGGGATCATGCCTTGAGCCAAGGGCAGCTGCTCAACCACTGAGGCCAGCCAGGTGTTCCTGTTTAGTTTCTTTTGTCTGATAATTAGCATAGACCTTCCACATATCTCGCAGCTGCTGTGTTTGCATCATCTGATACCTTTTGTATTTTATTTTCACTGTATTTGTTTCTTTGGATCTAAAATGTGTCTGGAGACAGCAAGCATTTAGTTTTTTTAAAATCTATTTTGACTTTCTCCATCTTTTGGATTGTTGAATCCATTTACATTTAATGTTATTAATATGGGGGGATTTACATCTGCTGTTTATGCTTTTTGTTTTCTAGGTCTTGTGTCTTTCCCCCCCTTAACATTTCTTTGCATTAAGTGAATATTTTCTAATGTACATTTCAATCTCCTTAATGGTTTTTTTTACTGTATATTTTGTGAAAACACAAATTACTTTTGAAAATCATTTTTATCTGCCTTTAAGGTGTTAAACATTTAAAATCTGATATATTTTTTAAATGCTTGTGATTTTAAAACAAACTAAAAAGGCTGTCACTAGTACAGAGGTAGGGAGGTGAGGAGTATGGGGCCCAGTGAGGTTTGTTTTTGAATCCTGCCAGTCCTAGAATATGTGTGCACCTTCGTGGATGGCCTAATCTCATAGAGTCAGGTTGATATCAGGAATAAAGGGAAGGGGAGTAGGATTTTAAATTTAGAGATTTGGTAGGCGGAAGGTCAGCTCTGTCATTGGAGATGCATATTCCAATTACAGGGGTGGGCTTTATAGATTTGATGATGGAAGGATGGAGAATTGGTGCTATTTCTCCCCTCTGAAATATAAGGAGCTGAATTAGGGCAGGGGGAGCATGGTTGGAGTGGCTAGGGACCAGGGAGGAGAGAAAAAGTCGTAGAGCATGGGGGAAAAAATTCAATAAATGAAGTAGAATTGTGAGCGGTGTTAAGTTTGATGTTTTTGTTCATAAAGTAAAATTAGTCGGCTGGCTTGTGTCAATTTTTTTCCCCCCCCAGAAAACTTCAGCTACTCCTGTGCAGAGAAGGAGATTCTTAAGTTCAGCCATACTTGGGATTTGTCAGGTAAGTGCCATGGCTGGAGTTGGGTGGAGATTTTGGCAAAAAGTTAATTTTTTTCAAGTGAAATTAAAATGATAGACCATGGAAATCCAGTCTCTTGTACTCTCCACTATAGTATATTTTCAAAAAGTTTAATACTTTGTATCTAGAAGTAGAGACTCTGCAATCTCAAAAAAAGTCAGATAACTTTTGACTCTTTCCCTCTAAATAGGTAGTTCAGAGATGATTTCCCAGGCTTTAGTTTCCTTGTGTGCTAGCAAAGCAGAGAGAGGAATAAAGTAACCCCAAATTACTCAGATCGTTTGTCTGCCTACCCATATGCTCTGTATTGGCCCTCTACTGGCTGCTCTCATGTAATCACAGACTTGGTGGCTTAAATAACACCTGTATTTCTCACAGATCGAGGTATTTGGTTTCTCCTGAGGCCTCTTGGCTTGTAGTCAGCCTTCTTCTCTGTGTGACCTCACATGGTCTTTCCTCTGTGCGAATGCCTGCTGTCTCTCTTAAAGGACACCAGTCCTGTTGGATTAAGGCCCTGTCCTTATCACCTCACTTAAATTTAATTACCTCCCTGAAGGGCCTGTCCCCGAATATAGGGGGTTAGGGCTTCAGCATAGGAATTTGGTGGTAAAAAGACACAATTCACTCCATAACAGACTCCCACCCTAAGTATGCATAAGAACTAAGGGGGAATTTATTAGGCATCATTAACTCTAGAAGTGCTGCTTTGTATTACACCTCTGCCTGATCAGCCAGTTGTATTTTTTTTTTTTTTTTTGAGTAAACTCTGTCCCCAACCTGGGACTCAAACTCATGACCCTAAGGTCAGGAGTTGCATGCTCTGACAGCCAGCCATTATTAAGGAGCTTTCCTGGGAGAAGGCATGTGAGGAATACAGAGATGTCTCTGTCTAGGATCTTTTTGTTTGTTTGTTTGTTTGTTTGTTTTTTAATTTTTATTTATTTATGATAGGCACACAGTGAGAGAGAGAGAGGCAGAGACACGGGCAGGGGGGCAGGGGGAGAAGCAGGCTCCATGCACCAGGAGCCTGACATGGAATCGATCCCGGGTCTCCAGGATCGCGCCCTGGGCCAAAGGCAGGCGCTAAACCGCTGCGCCACCCAGGGATCCCTTTTTGTTTGTTTTTTAATTTCTTATTTAAATTCCGTTAGCCAGGGGATCCCTGGGTGGCTCAGTGGTTTGGCGTCTGCCTTCCGCTCAGGGCGTGATCCTGGAGTCCGAGGATCAAGTCCCACGTCGGGTTCCCTGCATGGAGCCTACTCCTCCCTCTGCCTGCATCTCTGCCCCTCCCTCTCTCTCTCTCTGTCTCATGAATAAATAAATAAAAAATCTTAAAAAAAAAATTCCCTTAGCCAGCATATACTGTGTCATTAGTTTCAGACGTAGAGTTTAGTGATTCACAGTTGCATATAACACCTAGTGCTTGTCACATCAGGTGCCCTCCTTAATGCCCATCACCCAGTTACCCCATCACCCCTGTCACCCCCTTCCAGCACCCCTGAGTTTGTTTCATATAGTTACGAGTCTCTTATGATTTTTCTCTGATTTCTCCCCACTCAGTTTTTCTGGGATCTGTTTTTAATTCAGATGGATATATGCCTTCTTCAATCTTTTCAATCTTGTTTTTCTTCTTAGAACACTATGACCCATAATTTAATAAGTCTTAGAGATCTATAGATTGTTTTGGATTTTCTCTATTACATCTGTGAATAGTCCATTTTATGTTTACCTTCCCAATTCTTAAACTTTCCAGGATCTCCAATACAGTGATGAATAGAAGGGACAATAGTGGTGTGTTTGTTTTATTGTCAGTCTAAATGTTTAAAGCTAACATTTATCAAAATTAAGGAAATTTGTGTTTGATAAAAATGTTCTAATGAATGTGAATTTTATGATAAGTTCTTGCATCTGTTGAATTTAGGATTTTAAAAATTATTGTTACTTGGTTAATTTTCAAATGACAAATCTTGTATTTCTGAAATAATCCTAATTTGATCATGATAGGTTATCATTTTCATGTCACCACATTTGGTTTGCTTACATTTTGTTTAGGATTTTTGTTTTTACGTTTCTGCAAAAAATTGGCTTCTAATTTTCCTTCTTTTTGGCTTTTGGATGACAGCCTCAATGAATGAGCTCTGAAGTGTTATCTTTTTTATCTTTTTTCATATTAGATTATTTCTTTCATAGATTGTTACTCCAGCAAAGCCGTATTGGTCTGGCATTTTCTTTGTGAAAAGATACTTGATTATCAATTAATTGGTACATAAATGGTATTATTACCATGTCAATCCTGGTTAGGTGTATTTTTCGAAGGATTTCTCCATTCTTCTAAATTTGAAATGTATTGGAATAAAATTATTCAAAATAAATACTTACTATTTTTAACATCTATAGGGTCTAGTAGTAGTCTCTATTGCCAATATTGCACTTTTTAAAAAAAGATTGATTTTAGAGATAAAGTGAGAGTGTGCACGCAAGCAGGCATACACATAGAAGGAGAGAGAATTCCACAAGTAGACTTCCTGGCTGAGCATGGAGCCTGACTCAGAGCCAAAAACAAGAGTTTACCACTTAACCAACTGAGCCGCGCAGGCACACCCCCTCACCCCCAGTATTGCACTTTTATTTTTATTTTTTAAGCATTTTTAAAAAAGATTTTATTTATTTATTCATGAGACACACACACACACACACACACACACACACACACACACACAGAGGCAAGAGACACAGGCAGAAGGAGAAGCAGGCTCCATGCAGGGAGTCTGATGTGGGACTCAATCCCGAGTCTCCAGGATCACACCCTGGGCTGAAGGCGGCGCTAAACCGCTGAGCCACCCGGGCTGCCCTATTGCACTTTTAAAATGTCATGATCAGTATTGTTAGAGGCTTATTGATTTTTATTCTTTTTTTAAAGAATTACCTTGTGACTTGTTGAATCTCTACATTTTTGTTCATTATTTTATTTCACTCTCATCATTTCTTAGGTTAGCTTATTATGATAAATGTGGAGTTCATGTCCCAGTCTAATTTTTATTTTATTTTATTTTTTTAAATTTTTATTTATTTATGATAGTCCCAGAGAGAGAGAGGCAGAGACACAGGCAGAGGGAGAAGCAGGCTCCATGCAGGGAGCCCGACGTGGGATTCAATCCCGGTGTCCAGGATCGCGCCCTGGGCCAAAGGCAGGCGCTAAACCGCTGTGCCACCCAGGGATCCCTAATTTTTATTTTATATCAATAACTAATTTTTAAAAGATTTTAAGTAATCTCTACACCCAAGGTGGAGTTCAGACTCACAACCTTGAGATCAAGAATCATATGCTCTACCAACTGCATCAACCAGATCCCCCCTTAGTCTTCTTTTTAAAATATATTACAAATTATCCTCAAAGGTTAAGTAAAAATGAGTATAAGAGCATGTTATGGACTGAATGCATGTCCCTCTTCACCTATTCATAGGTTGAAGCCTAACCCCTAATGTAACTATTTGGAGATGGGCCTTTAGGGAGGCAATTAAAGTTAAATGATGTCATAAGGGTGATGCTTGATCCAGTAAGACTGGTGTAGAGGAAGAGGCACCAGAGAGCACTTTTTCTCTTTGTAATGTAAGTATAAAGTACATTCCTTATTTTTCAATTATTTGGCAATTTCCTAGTTACTTTTTTCCCTATAATTTCTAGATTGATTCCATTATAAATTAATCTGAATTACTTTAATACTTTGAAAATTGAGATTTACTTATGGCTCAGCTAGTCATTGGTAAAAATTCCATGTGTGCTTGGAAAGAATGTGTATTCTGCATTTGGGGTGTACTGTTAATATGCTTACATTACATTTGTTTAATTTTGTTATTTTAATCTGTGTTCATGAATGAATAAATAAAATCTTAAAAAATAATAATTGCCTACCAAAAATGGCAAAAACATCTTGTGCCAAATTCCATTATTTTCTGAGACTGTGCCATAATATCTTACCTTCAAAGTTTGGACAATTAAGCACTTTCTGGAATAAATTGGACTGGCTAAACTTAAGAAAAAAATCTGTGTTCATGTGCTGTGGTTATAGATTAGACCATTTTTAGATTTAACAATATACTGTTGGTCAGTACAAATTAACCATTTTGGAAGGCAATTTGTCACTGTTGATGTAAATAATTTTAATGTTCTTTGACACATTGATTTCATTTCTAGGAATTTCCAGAAACAGGCACAAACATAAAAGCATAAATATAAGAATGCTTAGTTTAGGATAGTTTATAAGCACAAAAACTTAAGAAAACCAAATAGAAGAAACATAAGAAAGTGAATAGAGGACTGGTTGAATGATATACAGAAAAACTAATGTTACACAGACAATGAATATATTTGTGTGTGTGTGTGTTTTTTTTTTTTTTTTTACATGATAGTCACACAGAGAGAGAGGCAGAGAGACAGAGAGAGAGAGAGAGAGAGAGAGAGAGAGAGGCAGAGACAGGCAGAAGGAGAAGCAGGCTCCATGCACCGGGAGCCTGACGTGGGATTCGATCCCGGGTCTCCAGGACTGCTCCCTGGGCCAAAGGCAGGCGCTAAAACGCTGCGTCACCCAGGGATCCCCAATGAATATATTTGTAGTGAAATGATAAGGTATCCTAGATACAGTAATGAAAATCAGACAAAAAGACAGGGTTTTCTTCATGTGTTTGCTTTTTATGTATAAGGTAGCAGTAGACACCCCTAGGGAGTTAGGCAATGGGAATAGACAAAAAGGACTTTTTACCATGTGTTTGACTTGTTCGTTTTGTTTCAGTGAGCATGGGTTACTCATAATAAAGAGCCTGTTAGAATAAATAAAAGCAGAAAGTAGTTGCCACTTCAGTGTAACAAACAAAATACTTAAATGTATTATGTAGAATGAATGCCTGTAAAACACCCCAATTTTTTTTTATATTTGCCATATTTATTGTATCCTCCTTTGCTCTTTTGTTTCTCTTCCCCAAATTAAAGATGAAGCTTTGATCTGAGGTTTCTGGAATTATGATAGACATAGCATTGGTATCAAGGTAAACTAATTTTCTTGGGAAGTTTTATGTAGATAAATTTTTAATAAAAGATGCTTATTTCCTACAGATTCCTGACATTCAGAACAACTGACTTTTAATACCCTGCTACTACATCAAATCAACAATGAATTGGAATGTAAAACCAGAGAATGTCACCTTACCACCACAGTATCCTAAAAAGCAGTCATCTTTTTTGGAGCAGGCTTTAATAAATACACTTAATACAACATCTCAAAGTTCTTTAAACTATCCTGGAAGTAACCAAGAAGCATGTATGTTTGTTGGTAATTCAAATACAGTTTCACAGCCACTGCTAAACATCAGAAATTATCCAGCTCCTCAGCAAATCCCTATTCCTGATATGCATAATGGGACAGTTGTGGCCTCACAAACTTCAGTAGAAGGAATCACATATGCAAATGTTAAAGGATCCAAACAACTAAATCACAATTTGCAAATGTCTTCAGGAGTTACACAAAATATATGGTTGAACTCTCAAATGAGGAATTCTATGCTTTCTCATACAGGGGCAACTGTGTCCCATCAAACTGGTTTTGGAACTAATACACCTAATTTACATGCACTACAGAATCAATTTGTGTCATCAGATTCCTATTCTATGCAACTACAAATGATCCCTCCTAATTCTGCAAGAGTTCCTGTAACTTATCAAGGATCCCCAAGACTTAACCCATCTTTATCAGAACGACAGGCTGATTGGGCACAACAATATACATCCAGTGGACTGACTTACCCAGATTACAGATCACTTCCAAAGCAATACAATTACCCATCACAAAGCTTTTTGCAAGATCCCACTCATCAGAAACAAAATCCTATGCCATCTACATCATTACAGATGAAAAATAGTCACCCTCCAGATTCTCCACGGACTTTACAGTCAAAGCAGACTGCAAGTGTACAGTCCTATCAATATGCAGTTACTCATACTGACAAAAGACCACCTCCTCCGCCTTATGACTGTAGATATGTAAGCCAGCCTTTTCAAAGTACTCAGCATGTTATTAAACAGACTTCTATGAGTGTTTCTCAGAGTCAAGAAATACACTTACCTGAAATGAGGAGAGACTTTCCTAGAAACTTCCAGCAGCATTGGCAAAACCTTAATGAAAATGTCAGCACAGTTGGAAATTCCTGTAACTTGAAAGTAAATACTAATGTCACTCAGCCTTTTACTGAACCTGTTAGATCTTCTGTGGATGGTGTTCAGACCCTTGCTCAGAATAATCAAGAGAGAAGCGTAGACTCTTGTGATCTATCTTCAAATCAAATACTGGACACAAATGCCACAAAAGAGAAGTTAGTGAGGGATATTAAAACATTAGTAGAAATAAAAAAGAAGTTTTCCGAACTTGCAAGGAAAATTAAAATTAATAAAAATCTTTTGATGGCGGCAGGTTGTATTAAAACAACTGATACCCCTTACAATGAATTAGCTCCAAATTCTGAATTGTCTGTGAAACAAAATGTCCAAATCCAGTCTGGGCCACAGGTAACCCTACTGACTCCAGAGAATAAACCACCAACCATAATGGAATCTGCAAAAGAAACAAGTAGAACACACACTACAATGAATTCTAACATTCAAGACCTCAATTGGGGAAATTGTAACCAAGTGAATTCTGCTTTAGGAAATTCTGTCTATTCAGAAAAGTTACCAATGCCAGACCAGTTAAGTGATATGAAAGTTAGGACTTCTTTAAAGGCATCAACTGTTGAGATTACCCAGGCAACATTAAGTAACACCCAGATTTCATCAGGAAATGTCAATGTTGAACCAAATGTGCCAACAAATTCTGAAACAACTTCTGTTCCTCAGTCTACATCTTTTGAGGAATATGTTTCAAAATACCCAAATAAAAATACACTGATTCTCAGTTTACTTACATGTAGAGATAAACTACAGGAGAAATTATTTAAAAATACTAGTGAAACTATTCAGGGCTCTAAACCACATAGTTTTGAAATTAATCCAAATACCCAAGTCACTGGTAACCAAACGAATTTGAAAACCATGGAAACTCCAAGTCCTTGTAATATAAATACCAAGGTTTTAGACAACTCCTTTTGCCTTGAGCAGAAATCCTCGAGTGGAATGTCTTCTAAAAGTGACCATCACTTTTCCATGGAATTGCTAGCAACATGTCTTTCTCTGTGGAAAAAGCAACCTAAAGAACCTACAGAAGAAAAACAGTATAACGAAGCAAAAAACAGAACAGCAGTTGGATTTTCAAAGCCTGTGGAAACCTGTGATAAGAGTCCATTTTTAGTTGTAGGAAATTCTCAGAATAAGATGGTAAACACTTCCCAAGAAACAACTTTGTCAACAGTAGTACAGAATTATGAGTCTTCCAGTGCAACTGTTACAAAGGGAACAGAACTTCAGGTTGCTGTAGTGTCACCCTTAATTCTTTCAGATGTCAAAACATTGTCTGCCAAAGGTGTAACACCTGAAGCAGTACCTGAAACACTGTATCCAGTTATTAAAGAAGGCAGTGTTTGTAGCTTACAAAATCAGTTGGCAGAAAATACCAATGTTACTGCTGCGTTGAAAGCTAATGTTAATGAACCAGTAGCAGATACCACAACAAATACAAAGATGTTCTCATCAGTTCAGAAGGAAGATCAAAATGTGTCGACTAATTCAGAATGTACACCTAATAGCCATCAAGGAGATCATAGCAAATCTGAACCAGATCCCCACTGTTCTGTGAGTGAACAGGAGGCCTCATATAAGTCAAGGAACAGTGATATTGTTAGTGGTGATATGTTACATATTGACAATATTTGTTCTCTTGTTGAAGGTGATACATCTTATAATTCCCAAATAGCAGAGATATTCAACTTGCCTCCTTTGAAAAGGGTTGAGCCACAGAAATCTTCTCTACCCAATCATCAAGTGATTAGTAAAAAAGAACAAATAGACAGCCTCACTGAAAATAAAGACTTTGGTTTTCAAAATGGTAATTTTTCACTGTGCGCAGATATTTCACATAAAATAACTGGACCAGCAGAATCCCCACAACATCCAGAATCGTTATCTTTGAAGTATGTTAAAGCCAACAGTGAAATTCTAGAGGAAAGCAACATGGAACACGTCACTAAAAAAGAAAGCACAACTAATGATACATGTTCATTGTCTGCTATTCCTCAGGAAGGTGATGAGTCCTGCAATTATACTGCCCAAGATCCTGCAAGAAGTGAGATTCTCATTGATAAGGCATCTTTCTCATACCTACACGATCAACTGTCAGAACTTTTAAAAGAATTTCCCTATGGTATTGAAGCTGTGAACGCACAGGAAGGTTCTGTAGCCCAACAGATAACCAACCAAATCTCAAAAGATCAAACTGGTTGTGACTCCAAGGACTCAACAGATCAAATACAGATTACAGTATTAAACTCTGAGCAAATGAAAGAATTATTTCCTGAACATGACGACCCACTCTGTGAGGTTGACAAGTTGACAGAACATCAGAAAGAAGAGCCTGTAAAAAAAGGGAGTCAGTGTGACCCACAAGCAGATACAGATGGAAAGACTGATGATAATATAATGGATTCAGAGAAAGATGATGTTGGTTGCTGTACATTGGGGTGGTTGTCTATGGTTTATGAAGGAGTACCCCAGTGTCAATATAATTGCATCAATAACTCAGCTTCAAAAGAAGACAAAGGGGAAAATCAGTGTTCACCTTTGAAGATCAACAGTTGTAAGGAAGGAGAAAGAACTTCCGATAGAAATGTCCCTCGTGGATGTGAGAGTCCTCTAAATAACAATCTGAAGATTCCTTTGACTTTTCCAGATAAGAAAAACCATTCTCCTGAAATAGAGCAAGGTAAAAATATAAATGAAATGCCCAAAACAAAACACAAATCATTGAGGACAGAACAAGAATTATCAGGTCAGCTTTTTTCTAAAGGTGATAAAAAACTAGATTCCATGCAAAGTCACAAAAGAAAAGGAAAACTGCAGTTTCATGAGATAACTTTTCACACCAGTAATAAAATGACAAAATTTTCTCAAGAGAGCCTGCACCAAAAGTTCATGGCACAAAACTCACATCCACTAAAAACAAAGGCAGGTTTCTTGACAAATAAAAATAAAGATTTACATATGAAAAATGGTTCTTTGGTACAATCAGTATCCTCAGAGAAAAGATTGAAAACAGGTGGCTTTAGATCAAAAGCTTCGGATAAAAGGAAGTTAGATGATGGGAGTATACCTGACTCAAAGAAGAAGAAATATGATAAACAAGAGCAGAATAAAAATGGGGATGGAACATTTAAATTATGTAACATTTTGTCAATCCCAAATGAAAGAGCCAGGGTTAAAGAAAAGACTATGTCAAATGTTAAATCTGCAGCCTCTAAGGGTAACTCATCTAAAATTAATAAAATTCTAACACCAAAGGAATATTTGCAAAGACAGAAACACAAAGAAGCAATGGGTAGCAATGCATCAAAGAAAAGCTGTGTGAGAAACTTCCCGTGTGATTCTCAATACATGAAGTCTAATAAACTTTCCATGCAAGTAGGGAGTTGGGAGAAATCAAATGAGAGACACAATAGCAGTGTACAGACTTCTAAGGAATCATTAAATATTTGTGCAAGCCATGGTAAAAACCTCAAGATTGACTCTTCAGAGGAGTCTAAAGCATACATTTCAAGGGATGCTAAGCGAATAATTGGTGGAAATCAACCTGAGAAAATGTGGATTGATAAAACCAAGTTAGACAAAAATTTAAACAGTACAAACAGTGAAGTGGAATTCAGTCAAATGCCTCCCCAGTCAAAGGATCAAAAGAAAACGTATCTGAACAGAGTTGCGTTTAAATGCACTGAGCACGAGAGCATTTGTCTCACAAAATTAGACAGTTCACCAAGGAAGTTTAATAAAGAGAGACCAGAAAATAAACCTCAGAGCCTCTTACCTCTGAAAGACACCACAGAAAAACCAAACATGCTGGAATTTAAGTTATGTCCAGATGGCCTGATTAAGAATACAAATTCTGTTGATGACTGGAAGGATCTGCAGCCTTGTCCTAGGAAGGAAGAAGCCCCTGTGCAAGGTCTAGTATGATTTTTTTGATGGTGTCTCCAACACTAAAGCATTGTAGGTGAACAGTAGATTAGCACTACTTATGCCATCTGGGTAGCTAGCAAAGACTTAAATGCATTTGCCATTCCTTGGTATTTGTTTTTCTAAATCAATGGTTCATTGGGCACTATTTGTTTTATCTCCCCCTTCCTGTAAATTGTACTCCATTTGTATTGATGACAAGTGGTATGTAAAATTGTAGGATTTGCCAAATACAAAGATTTCCTTTTTCACCAAGAAGCCTATATTATGGAAAACGTTCTTTGTGCTAAGTTAGAAAAGTGTTTTTACATTATTTCATGTGTTTTGTTGATTCTCATTTGGACTTGTAATTTCAAAGCCCTGTGAATTGAAATTTTAGTCTAGATATGAGGAAATAATTATTATATATTAGTGAAAACTTTTATACATATGGAAATGTATAAAACTTATTGTCATCTTTGAGATAGTTGGCGACTGTGTTACCAGAAAAGTTAAAGCGCTACTGTTGGCTGAATGATAGAATTCTCAGCATAGTGCAAAGAAAGAAGAAAATAGATGACTAATGATTTGTGATAGTAAGGAAACGTTTAGGGGTTGTGGATGTTATATATATAATAATATGTTGAGAAATTGAGATTGGAAAACTAAAGGATTTGAATAGCAATCTTAATTTCTCCTGTGCTGTTCAGATGGAATCTGTTGGAGCACAGAAAGTTATGATGTAAATATAAGGTACGTTTTCTTGAAAGGAGATAGGGATATGATAAAATAGGTTATAAAATTCATTTTGTAAAGCATTGGTGATTTTACTTGGCCATAGAAGTAGATCTTTGGAAACTGAGGCATGGGTGTAACAAGAACATTAAAAATGGGGTTGGGGGCAATGGGAGTGACTTTCTGTTTCCTGTGCCCTTAAGTACCTTGACATTTGTTGATATTCAACCTAAGAGGAAGAAACATAATTTCATGGTGAAAACAAACTTTTTTTTTTTAAACAAACTTTTAAAGCAACTTATTTTTCATTTATGAGATACTCAGGCACTTGAAATAGAAGAAAACATTTTTTTCAGGCTTCTTTTAGACTTGTGTTATACATAAATATATTTAATACCTTTCAAAGTCTATTTTACGTTCACCTGATTTTCCTTCACAATTCTAAAAGAGATGAATAGCAATTTCTAGAGCTCTGAAAATGAATATTTAAATAGTTTCAGGAATAAAAAGTACAAAAGAAGACTGGTTAAGAGGTACAACTGAGGAGAAAAGGATGCCAGAAGCCAAACAAGAAATAGGTAAAACTTAATTCATCTATTTAAATTTTTATTTTATCTATTGGGCACTTGGTCATTTAAAAGCTGGATTATAGTTAAGCAATTGTGAGGTTTGGTTTTTATCCATAATTTTAAAGTGATTCAGTGTTTGTATGAGTGGTTGGAAGATTTTTTGGGGGTATTTTTTCTCATGCTGTGGAGAAGGAAACTGATCTATTTCCTCTTAACAAGAAAATGTTTCTCATCATGAGTTAGGTAGGGTAAGGGGTTGGCATACTTTTCTCCCTCCCTAGGACTTGATTAGGTTTTTTGGATTGTAAGGTCTCTTAAATACTTGTCTCTTGACACTGTAGTGAGAAGATAATTATAAATGAATGAGTATGGGCTATGTTTCAATTAAACTTTACTTACCATCTCAGGCTAGAGGCTAGGCTTGGCCTACAGGCCATGTCCTGTTTGCCAGCCCTTGGTCAAAACAAGATAGGCAAGGATGTTTCTATTTTATCCCTGGGAGGTTAGATCATTTTATTGAAATTCCATGACTAGTAACTGAATAGGAACTTGAAATAGGTCCCCACTTTTCAAAGTTAATTAAGTGTGGAATCTGAGTTATTTTGATGATGAAAGATGGAGCCTCCTAGTTCAAATTTCTTTCTTTTTATAGGGGAGGATTTTGGGCCAAGGGCCAACCAGAAAAGCCAGAGCTTTCAAGTATCTGATTTAAGTAGTGAAATGAATGTACTTTGTTCTTAGGGTTTCGTATTGAGAACTAGAAGCTAGAGTTCAGGAGTTTTACCTTAGTTTTGGTGAACTGAATATGTAAAGATAAGGGTTTAGAATTCCTTGAGAATGGAAGGAAGCAGAATTTTACCATGAGCAACAATAAAGAAGCACATTTCTTAAAAGGGAGGAGTGTGACAAAATTGAGAAGAGAGCTTAAATACATATGCTTATAGAAATTGAGTTCTATGTATTAAAGGTGCATATAGGAAAAAACTAAGTTCAATAGAAGACTCAAAGAAGGAAGAAATGCATCCTTAATCAGAACCGAAAAACAGTTGAAAGAGGGGAAAATGAATTTTAAGACTCCTGAGTGTAGAGAACACACGTCTAAGGGTGGAACACAGGAATTAAAAAAAAAAAAATGAGAAAGATAGAAATAGTCAAGGAGATTAGACAAGGAAGGTCCTTGGAAATAGTAGACCTTACCTCACAGAGAAGGTGAGAGGCATGGTTGGGACCTGAATCTGAAAATATGGATGCCTGTACAGATTGACCAAAGATAAGCATGAACTAAATGAGAATTCTAAAGATAACCACAAATAGGATGAGCAATAAACTGAAGTTGAATAAACATCAATACTCAGAATCACGATGAAAAAAAAATACAAGTTGGGGCACAAACTCTAGGAGATATGATGTATGGTAGAGAAAAGCCAAAATCTGAGTCACAGCTCTGTCAAAAGTGTAAGATCGAATCACTGGGTTGTACCTGAAACTAATATAACACTGTATGTCAGTTTTATTTCAATTAAAAAGTAAAGGCAAATAAAGTTCACCTGTAATCCAAAAAAGCCTGATAAGGTTCAGGAAAAATGTGAACAAATACCAAGATGAAGGGTGGACAATGTGAATTAGTGTGAAGAGAAACAAAAACAAATGTCATAAATTCCCAAACAGATGCAAAGAAACTTTTTAGATAATCATACATCTAAGTTTGGTGGCAAAGGTTGGAGTGTAGATGGAACAAGATGTGAAACTATATGAAGTCAGGGTAAAGTACAGAGAAGAGGGAAGTAACAATTCAGTGGAAAATGACTTAGGGACCCATCTCAGCTATCAGTATTGCTGACATCAAAAAGAATGCTAACAAGGACGTGCAAGAATTTGAAACAGTTCAAGGACCAAGAGGACAGAATACTTGACTTCTTAGAAAAGGGTAAAACAAGATTATTATACAGGAAGGAATGGCTAGAGCAGGAATGAAAACCATGGGAATTGTAAATAGGGGGAATGGCTACTGCGATGTAGAGGTACATCTAGAAATATAAGAAGTGGGAAAATTGGACCCATCAAAAAGATAATGAGACTAATGCAACACTGAAATGGTCTAACCAAACAAAAACTACAGACATGTATTAGAATACCTAATATGTAGCAAGGCCAGAATATTAAAATAGTCTTTTCCATTCACTGAGTGGAACCAGCTTGTGCTTGTGCTCTTTATATTGCTAGTTTAAATAGCTGTTTAAAAAGGTCACATTTATAATAATCTGCAAATGAAAGTAGAATGGAAGAGCCCTGGACTGTGAAGATGGCATGAGAGTAGAAAATAGATCCCAAAAGAGAGGCAAGATGTCCTGTGTGTATAATTTACCATTCTAAGATTAAAAGCCATAATTTATCAAGCTCCTTGTCCTAAATTGTATCCCAAAAAAGAATGCAGGTTTTCCTTCTTCATTTTAATTGATTATATATTAGTCACTAATACTGAGTAATAAAGTTTCTGTTTTCTTAGATAATAATGTTTTGGCTAATTCAAGACTCTCGAAGAGAAGCTTCGGTGCAGATGGATTTGAGACACTTCAAAATCCAGTAAAAGATTCAAAGGCAATGTTTCAAACCTACAAAAAGATGTATATGGAAAAGAGAAGCAGAAGCCTTGATAGCAGTCCTTTAAAATAATTCTGAGGCTAATTTTTTTGATGGTTCTATAATTGACACCAGAAAATTTCTGCCATTTTCTGTTCAGAATATATTGCTGGAAATGCTTGGGATTGCCATGATAAAATCTCGAGAGTTTAGTTACCACTTAGTTATGTAAATCATTGAAGTTATTTAATAGGGCTTGGGGATCTTACCTGTGCATACCAGATATAAGAAATAGACGGTATTTGTCAGGGAAACCATAAGGTATTGAATTTTGACATTATTGAACAATATTTTGAAATGCTAACTATCCATCCTGAGGGAGGGCTGTTCTCAGTTAAGTACTTGCTTATTTTAGCTGGGACTGTAAATATGTTTATTTCTAAAGCTTATTAGCAAAACTTATTTTTTAAAAACCCTCACTGTGAATGTCAAAGTATATTCTTAAGTATTTTATACCTAATTGTAAACTTTGTCAGAAGTCTTGTTTTGTACTTGTTAAGCTGGACATAATTTTTGGATAATGTTTAGACATTACTTTTCATACTTGAAATAAACATTTATTTTTAAAATATATATAAATATATCATAGTGGTCTGTATTTGATTTTCTATCCCCACAACAGGGCACATTTTAGAAGGGTGTTTTATTTTTATTTTTTTATTATTTTTTTAAGATCTTATTTATTCATAGACACAGAGAGAGAGAGAGAGGCAGAGACACAGGCAGAGGGAGAAGCAGGCTCCATGCAGGGAGCCCGACGTGGGACTCGATCCCGGGTCTCCAGGATCACGCCCCAAGCTGCAGGCGGTGCCAAACCGCTGCACCACTGGGGCTGCCCTAGAAGGGTGTTTTAAAAAGAAATTTTAATGAAGCTGTTAGAAGTAAATATTTTCAGGTTACACTCAGAAGAAGAGCAAAAGAAAACATGGAACGTGAAATGTTTCTGGGTTTTAATGACTACTAGAAAAGTTTTGGTTATTTTCATAAAATCTCAAAAAGTTATACGTATAGTTCATATTTTAAAAATTACTTCTGAGAGTAGGGAGAAATAGGGAGTTTGAGGATACAGTTTCAATTTTGCCATTACGTACATATTAACACTACTGAACTGTACACTTAAAAATGCTTAAGATAGTAACTTTTTTGTATATTATGTTACAATTTTAAAAACTTTGAAGACTTCAGACTGGGCTTCTCATAAAATACTAAGCTGCTTTGCTCATCTTGCATAATTGATGGTTTCATGTCAATAAAAGCAATGGTTGGGGAAACAGCTGGCACCATAGCACCAGTCAAGGCAATGGCTTCAAACTGATGGTCATTATAATTGATCATTGTATTATTCTTTACTGCTGGAAACTCTCAAACATTTCAGAAGATTTTGAAGCCGAAATATACAAGCAATGATAGTTCAAATGCCATTGTGGAATTGGTCCCTTGGAATAGAATTTTTTATTTGAAGAAATTATTGACATTTTTCTCAACTATGTCATCCTGACATTTCAAGGAAAATAAAATATTTGTCAGTGATAAAACTTGAGCTTTCCAAAAAAACTAGGATTTTGGAAAACTTGTATCTGAGACCAAATTTTAGCATCCTACTACTAGATCTCTGTTGAGCTCATTGGAGATATTAAAGTAATTTAAAAAAATTTTTTAGAGTAGGCTCCACATCCAACGTGGGGCTTGAATTCACGACCCTGGGATCAAGACTCATGTGCTCTACAGCCAGCCAGCTAGGCATCCCTGTATGTAATTATTTTTGAGGTATGGTAAAGTATGTCAACACTTGGAAGATCTGCATAACTTCATGAATTAGTATTTTCTGATGACAATGCAAGTTGATAAGAGATTACTCATGACAGGTAGACCAATGGATTTCGATAGAAGAATGCAGAAAGATCCATCATATCAGGCTTCCATGTTGGAATCAACTTTTAGGAAACTCAGCTTTTGGTGTATCAAAAGAATATATAGATTATCTGAAAAGCTGGAGGAATGCTCTTGTCCACACAAAAAGCCATCTATATGTGTGAGATGGGACTTTCATGATATACTTGAACCAAGATGTAGCTCAACAACAGGCTGAATGCACAAGTAGATAAGAAATTCAACTGAGTTGTATGAAGTCAGACCTTAAAAGATTTGCAAAGATGAAAAAAGATCTTTCATCGATTTTTTTTGATAAATTTTTTATTAAGATTTTTTTTATTCATGAGAGACACAGAAAGGCAGAGACATAAGCAGAGGAAGAAGCAGGCCCCATGGAGGGAGCCCAACGTGGGACTCCATCTCAGGGCTCCAGGATCACACCCCAGCCAAAGGCATATGCTCAACTGCTGAGCCACCCGGGCATCTCTGGTAAATATTTTTAATAAAAATTCTATTTATATAACCATGACATGATTTAACTTTAAATGAAAGCGTTGTTTGAATTTTTCATAGAACAAATGTTGATAAATAATTCAATTTCACAGTTTTTAAGATGGTTAAAAATCTGGGTGGTCACAGTGGTGATGCAAGAGCAAGCACAATTAGATTGCTATGTTCAGTCTTGCATTGTTGCCGAGAAATCAGCATTAACTTTCAAGTACTTAAGTAGTATAAAGTATTTACTTAGAGTTGCATATAAAGTAGTTAACAGTGTTGAATTGGCAATTGGCTGCTATTGTTACTTAATTGTTTAGTAGTTACCGTTTTTATGTTAGGTGTGGCTTTTACGTGTTAAGGCTAAAGCCTTATAGGTACCAATGAATGTTATTTTATGACATTCAATTTCAAAGGTTAATTTCAGAACTGGATGAGAAAAACCTCCATAATACAACAAAAATTAGTAAAAAAAAAAAAAAATTAAAAGAAAAAGACACCTGAGTGGCTTAGTGGGTTAAGTGCCCACTCTTGATGTCAGCTCAAGTCTTGAGTCAAGGTTGTGAGTTCAAGCTGTGTTGGGCTCTGCACTGGGCAAGGAGCCTTCTTTAAAAAAAATAAATTAGTAAAAAAATAAGGGGGGGTGTCCCTGGGTGGCTCAGCAGATTGGCCATCTGCCTTTGGGCTCAGGTCGTGGTCCTGGGGTTGAGTCCAGCATTGCTTTTCCCTCTCCCTCTGCTGCTCTTCCTGCTTGTGCTCTCTTGCTCTCTTTTTCTGTCAAAATCTTTTTTAAAAAGTAAAAATAAAATTAGTAAAATAAATTCAATCCTTTAGGTGTTTGAGGTTCAGGACAGCAGTGTGTAAAATATTCCTTTATGCATAATACAAATGAAAGACATGCTCAGTGAAAGAAATACCAATGATATTCCTTCAGGAAGAAGGAAATTGAAAATAGAAGGGAGATGCAAGGGTGAAAGGTCAAATTAAATGGACATTCATTTAAAGAATGATCACAGAAAGAACACAAAACTAATTTTAAAGGAAAAATAAGTGAAAAATCCGTCTGAATGGCAACGCTGATTAGGGTGTTACATATATCTTATTTCCTGGAGATGGAGGTAAATCGCAAATTCTAAATAACTATAATGTATAAAGCTTTGTGGAAAGCATGGTACTACTATAGAAGCTGCAAAAATGAGTAAAACAAGTTCTTAGGATTCTCCAATCTAGAAGATGAGAAGAGGCAAGTGTCCAAATGTCAGTACTTGTGAGAGGCATAAATATTTGGGGAGATAAAATGAGAGATAAAAAACAATTACGATAGAAGTTTTCTTACTGACTTTGGAATGCCTTATATTACCTTACCACAGCCAGGTTAATCTTCTCTTGCCTATCTATATCTAGATGAAAGTGGCCAAAACCAACTGCTCGTCTTACCAACTAATTTTCATTGGAGTTTGTCTTCAAGGGAAGGGTCCAGAGAAAGAAGCACAAATAACATGTTATTATAATAGAAGCATAAATAATGTGGATTTGTGGTTATTTCCACGTTTAGGAATGCATTCAAGGTTCATTTTCTTCCAACTCAAGATATTTACAAATAGAACTTGGAAAAGTATTTGAAACTTTTAACTATATTAAATTTAGACTGCAGAGCAGAGATTATGGAGTGTGAATCAGGATTACAGTGAA
Organism: Vulpes vulpes; assembly: GCF_048418805.1. NCBI lineage: Eukaryota > Metazoa > Chordata > Mammalia > Carnivora > Canidae > Vulpes > Vulpes vulpes. The sequence goes on along the minus strand of NC_132787.1, from coordinate 16,700,627 downwards.
ACTATATACATAAATGAAGACTATCACGTCAAAATAGCCATTTGGCCATCAGGACTCAAAAAGCCTCTGAAACACTTGAAGATAGCTTGAGACTGACCATCAAACTATTACACTTCAAGATTGGGAAGGTGTATGAATACACCTATAAGGAAGCCTTACTAGAGGGATGCCTGAGTGGCCCAGTTGGTTAAGCATCTATGATCCCAGGCTGCTCAGCAGGGAATCTACTTCTCTCTTTCCCTTTGCCTTCCCCACCCCCACTCGTGCTCTTGTTGGCTCGCTCTCTCAAATAAATGAAATCTTAAAAAGAAACCATTGGTAAGGAAGCTTAAGAATGATACAAATTGGGCAGTCCTGGTGGCCCAGTGCTTTGGCGCTGCCTTCAGCCTGAGGTGTGATCCTGGGGGCCCGGGATGGAGTCCTGCATCCTGCTCCCTGCATGGGGCCTGCTTCTCCCTCTGCCTGTGTCTCTGCCTCTGTGTGTGTGTGTGTCTTTCATGAATGGATAAATAAAATCTTAAAAAAAAAAATGATACAAGTTGATAGCATTTTGATAATTCTGTAATCCTAGTAACCAGAAAGTAATCAACAAGTCAGCTGTTCGGTATGGTAGCTGTTAGCCTTGTGTGTAGGTATTGAGCACTAGAATATAAAATGTGCTAGACAGTTTGGATCTATGTTCTGGAGGAAGAGCTACTAGAACCTGATGATGGATTAGATAAGGGAGAAAAAGAGGAGAATCTTGTTTCTAGACTGTGCCACTGAATGGGTAGAGAGGCCTGCCTTGCCCGTGTGACTAGGGAGTAGGAAGTCTTAAGGCTGACCAGGAATTGATTTCTTTAAGCATGTGGCCAGTTTCCATGGAGCTTTTACCTGAAGGCTAACCTGCAAGGCAGTAAGCTTGGATAAATTTTTTAAAGATTTTATTTGAGAGAGAGCACAAACGAGGGAGAGGAGGAGATACAAGCTTCCGCCTGAGCAGGGAGCCTAATGGGCTCAATCCCAGGACCCGGAATCATGACCTGAGCTGAAGGCAGATGCTTAACTGAGTCACCCAAGTGCTCCAACATTCTTGAATAAATTAACACACAACTCTTAGTGGTTGAGGAATGGACTCTTACTCAGGGCACAATTTTTCCATTTTCATAGCCGATATTTCAAGGTAAATTTTACAAATTTTATAAATTTATAAAATTTTATAAAATAAAATTTTATAAAATAATTTTATAAAATAAAGGCTTAATTTGAAATCTTTGTAATATCTCCTAACTTTTGTTTTTCCTGAGTAGAATGGATTTGTCTATGAGATAATGTATTTTTGTTAATAGCAAGAAACAGATTGTTGACCTGAATTGAGCATTGCCTTTTCTAAATCTTTTTCTAAACCTTCCTGTCTTCTATTATCTGATCTCTCTATAACTCCAAGTTGATAATTTGCTTGAGATTCCAGGCTGTTGTAATTATGGGGACTCAATGATCAGAGAACTACTGTCACTTTGGCAACATTTTTAATGTGTTATATTTCATTGATCACTGGGAATTTGCTCTGATTGCTTTTAATTATATATCCAAAATGTGACTCCTACCTTGTTCTAATTTTCTGAGGTTCAGAAACTCTTAACCACTTCTAAGATCTCATATCAAATATAAATCATCTACTTATGACTGCACGGGCTGAGCAAAATATTAACTTCTTATGCTTGGTGAGAATTAACTCCATTCCTTTTGGATGCTTCAAAGACTCTTGGAGGAAACACAATGTAGAGGTAGTTAAGTTTTATGCTCAGATTCAAGTATGGCCTTTATTAATATACCTTTACTCATTGCCTATCATGAATGATTATTTCTTGTTCACAATAAACCAGGAAGTCATATTGCCCTTATATACATATGAAAAAACTGAGCTCCAGAGAAATAAGGTCAAACAGCTTTAATGTAATAAAGGAGCACCTAAAAATTGATATAGTCATCAAACGACTTCTAATTTGGTCCAAAACATGAAAATCAGTGATTACAATCTGTTTCTCCCCTAGGAACATTTCATTACATGATAGAGATGAACACTTGTCCCTTCTATAGTATTAGAAGTACTGGACTAGGGCAGCACTGGTGGCTCAGCAGTTTAGCGCTGCCTTCAGCCCAGGGTGTGATCCTGGAGACCCAAGATCGAGTCCCATGTCGGGCTCCCTGCGTGGAGCCTGCTTCTCCCTCTGCCTGTGTCTCTGCCTCTCTCTCTCAATGTGTCTCTCATGAATAAATAAAGAAGTACTGGACCAATTTGCCTGACTATGCCTGCTAAGTAATCTCAGCACAGTACTCACAGATGGTGCTTCGGCTTTCATGTCTGTTTGGCTTTGCACTTAGAATTTCTAGTGGCCTAGTGCTTTTTACCCAAATTAATCCACTTTGTGTCAGTGGGATCTTTAACTTCCCCTACTTTTCCCTTTTCTGCATTTGTGATTTAATACTATATACCAACTTCATGGATTTATAACATACTGTTACTATGTGCTTATCCTTTTGCAGAATGAAGCTTATTGTTAGATCCCTGCATCAGTTATTGTCACTGTGTAAGGCTTAAACATTATGTCACAGTTCCTAAAGGTCAGAAATTGGTGTGGCTGGGCTGGGTTCCTCCTTAAGGTCTCTCACGAGGTTGAATCGTGGTTTTTGGCTGGGATCGTAGACTCATCTGAAGGCTTGAATCAGGAAGGACCCACTTCCAAGCTCATGCATGTGATTATTGTCAGGTGTTTTGGGTTGGAAGGCTCAGTGTCTCAGTTCCTTACCAGTCTTGGCCGGCATCCTCCTTCAATTCCTTGCCATACTGGTCTCTCCAAAAGGCAGCCTGCAACATGGCAGCTGATTCTCCTCAAAGCAATAGAACATGAATGTGGGAAAGAGCAGACAAGAGACATCACAGTCTTTTTTTAACTTCAGAATTGACACCCTGTCGTTTTTTGTTACATGTGCTTGGTAGGAGTGAGTCACAAAGTTGCAGTCCACATTCAAGGTAAAGGGGTTTGGGGTCACTCGGAACCATCCTAGTTGCTGCCTACCAGTCTTTGCTAAATTAATCTCTAAATTCTTCTGTTGTATGTGAATGGAAGCATGACCTTTCTGTTAGATCTGTGTAGCTCTGTGCTTATTCCAAGGAAGCCTGGAAGTCTGGCTTCTTGCCCAAAAATAAGGATAGACAATGATGCAGTTGATTAAACAGTTAACCTTGCTTGGGTTTAGCTCCCTGGTGTGGAATATATGATCGTCTCGGCATCCCTGAAATTATACTATCATGCTCCTATGTTGGTGATTCATACCTGAAAGACCCAAGTATGTTCCGTGTGATTGACAAAGGACCCTGGAAGCTGTGCCTAGAAGCCCCTGATCTCTCCTTGTCTATGCTTTCTTTGTTTTCTGTACTGTATCTTTGACTTTTTTTTTTTTTTTTTTTTTAGATTTTAGATTCATTTATTCATGAGAGACACACAGAAAGAGGCAGAGACATAGGCAGAAGTAGGAGAAGCAGGCTCCTTGCAGGAAGCCTGATGTGGGACTTGATCCCAGGAACCCAGGATCAGGCCCTGAGCCAAAGGCAGATGCTCAACCACTGATCCACCAAGGCATCCCTCCTTGACTTTTTTTAAAACCTTACCTGAGTACATCCTGTGCAATCACATGAGCCCTTTGAATGATCCAGTCCCATGTAATTACTGCATTTGGGGAGGACTGTAACCACACTGTGTGTATTTCTTGTGAAGACACCGAATCCCAACAGCATCCAGGTGGCTATGGAAACTTGCATTAGTCAAATTAACCATAAAAAAAAGCTCCTGCACATCAAAGTAAAAGACAAAGTAAAACAAAGTAAAACAAAGTAAAAGACAATCTATGGAATGAGAAAGGATATTTGCAAATGTCTTATCAGATAAAGGGCTAGTATCTAAAATCTGTAAAGAACTTATCAAATTCAACACCCAAAAAACAAAAAATCTAGGAATGGGTTGAAGATATGAACAGACATTCCTCCAAAGAAGACATACAAATGGTCAACAGACACCTAAAAAAATAATCCACATTTCTTGGCATCAGGGAAATACAAATCAAAACCACAATGAGATACCACCTGACACCAGTCAAAATGGTTAAAATTAACAACTCAAGAAACAACAGATGTTGGTGAGGATGTGGAGAAAGAGGGACCCATGATAATGAGGGACCCTCTGACAGTCTTGGTGAGAATGTAAGCTGGTGCAGCCAACTCTGGAAAACAGTATGCAGGTTCCTCAAAAAGTTACAAATAGAGCCACCCTACAATCCAGCAATTGCCCTACTAGGTGTTCCCGCAAAGGATACAAAAATACTGATCTGAAGGGGCACATGCATCCTAATGTTTATAGAGTAATGCTCTATAGATAGTCAAAATATGGAAAGAGTGCAGATATCTATCAACTGATGAACAGATAAAGAAGATGTGGTATTTCTCAGCTATTGAAAATAATGAAATCTTGCCATTTGCAATGACATGGATGGAATAAGAATATATTATGCTAAGTGAAATAAGTCAGAGAAAGACAAATACCATATGATTTCCCTCATATGTGGAATTTAAGAAACAGAACAGATGAACACAGGGAAAGGGAAGGAAAAATAACATTAGATAAAAACAGGAAGGCAAATCATAAGACACTCTTAACTACAGGGAACAAACAGAGTTGTGGGAGGGGAAGTGGGTTTAGGGATGGGGTAAGTGGGTGATGGGGATTAAGGAGAGCACTTATGTTGGCAAATTGAATTCAAATTAAAAAAATGTAAAAAAAAAAAAAAAAAAAGGGAGGGCACCTGTACTGAGCACCAGATATTATATGCAAGTGATCAGTCATTGGTGCAAATGTAAATAGGGGATTAATTCCTTGATTTTTCTTTCTTCTGCCTCATTATTTGTGTATAGAAATACAACAAATTTTTGTACACTGTTTTCTATTTTACAATTGCTGAATTTCTTATCAGTTCTAGCTATTTTTTGGTGGAATCTTTTCAGTTTTCTACATAGAGTATCATGTTATCTGCAAAGCATGAAGGTTTGACTTCTTCCTGATGATTTGGATGCCTCATTTTATTTCTTTTTGTTATCTGATTATTGAGGCTAGGACTTCTAGTACTATGTTGAACAACGGTGGTAAGAATGGACATCCCTGTCTTGTTCCTGACCTTAGGGGAAATGTTCTTAGTCTTTCCCCATTGAAGATGATCTTAGCTGTGGGTCTTTTGTATATGGCCTTTTTGATGTTGATGTATGTTCCATCTGTCCCTAATTTGTTGAGGGTTTTTTATATGAATGTGTGTTGTATTTTGTCAAATGCTTTTTCTTCATCTATTGAGAGGATCATATGGTTCTAATCCTTTTCTTTTATTAACGTGGTATATCGTCATGATGATTAATTTGTGAATATTGAACCACCCTAGCACCCCAGGAATAAATCCCACTTGGTCATGGTGAATAATCCTATTAATATACTCTTGGATTTGATTAGCTAGTATCTTCTTGAGAATTTTTGCATCTATATTCGTCAGGGATATTGGCCTATAATTCTTTTTAGTAGGGTCTTTGGTTTGAGGATCAAGGTAATGCTTGCCTCATAGAATAAATTTGGAAGTTTTCCTTCCATTTATGTTTTTTGGAAAGTTTGAGAACGGGTATTAATTCTTTAAATGTTTGGTAGTATTCCCCTGGGAAACCATCTGGCCCTAGATTCTTGTTTTTTGGGAGATTTTTGATTACTGATTTAATTTCTTTGCTAGTTATGGGTCTGTTCAGATTTTCTAGTTCTTTATATTTCAGTTTTGGTAGTTTGTATGTTTCTAGGAGTATATCCATTTCTTCCAGGTTGCCTAATCTGTTGGCATATAAGTACTCATAATATTCTCTTATAATTGTTTGTATTTATTTGGTGTTGGTTGTGATCTCTTTAATTCATGATTTTATGTATTTGGATCCTTTTTCATTTTCAATAAGTCTGGCTAGGAGTTTATCAATTTTGTTAATTCTTTCAAAGAACCTGCTCCTCTGAGGGGCACCTGGGTGGCTCAATTGATTAAGTGTTTGCCTTTGTCTTGGGTCATGATGGTGGGGTCCTGGGGTGGGGTGCCATGTCAGGCTCCCTGCTCAGCGGGGAGCCTGCTTCTCCTTCTCCCTTTGCCCTATCCTGACTTGTGTGCTATCTCTCTCTTTCTCAAAGAAATAAATAAATAAATTTAAAAAAAGAACAGCTCCTAGTTTCATTGATCTGTTCCACTATTTTTTAAATTTCTGTATCATTTATTCTATATCATTTAATCTTTATTATTTCCCTTCTGCTGGATTTAGGCTTTATTTGCTGCTCTTTTTCCAGCTTTAGGTGTAAGATTAGGTTGTATATTTGAGACTTTTCTTGCTTCTTGAGAAAGGCCTGTGTTGCTATATACTGTCCTCTTAGGATCACTTTTGCTGTGTCCCAAAGTTTTGGACTGTTGTGTTTTCATTTTTGCTTTCTTCCATGTATTTTTCTTCTTTAATTTCCTGGTTAGTCCATTCTAGTAGCACATTCTTTTTTTTTTTTTTTTTTTTTTTAAGATTGTATTTATTTATTAGAGAGCACTAGAGGCACAGAGCAAGCATGAGTAGGGGCAAGGAGAGAGGGAGAAGCAGGCTTTCTGCTGAGCACAGAGCCCAATATGGGTTTGATCCCAAGACCCTGGGACCATGATGTGAGCCAAAGGCAGACACTTAACCAGCTGAGCCACCCAGGTGCCCCAGTAGCACGTTCTTTGATCTCCATGTATTTGTAGTCTTTCCAAATTTTTTCTTGTGGTTGACTTCAAGTTTCATAGCATTGTGGTCTGAAACTATGCATGGTATGATCTCAATCTTTCTGTACTGGTCGAGGCCTGATTTGTGACCTAGTATGCGATCTATTCTAGAGAATGTCCCATGTGCACTTGAAATTCTGATGCTTTAGGATGAAATGGTCTGAATATATCTGTGAAGTCGATCTGGTGTAGTCTGTCATTCAAAAGCCCTTGTTTCTTTGTCGATTTTCTGTTTAGATGATCTGTTCATTGATGTAGGTGGGTGTTAAAGTCCTCTATTAGTGTATTATTATCAATGAGTTTCTTTAAGTTGGTTATTAATTGATTTATATATTTGGCTGGTCCCAAGTTAGGGGCATAAATATTTACAATTGTTAGATCTTTATCATTAGATCCCTCTTATGATAGAGCCCTTCTTCCTCTCTTATTACAGTTTTTTGAATAATATAGTTTGTCTGATGCAGGACAAATTTTTCTCTATCCTTTCACTTTCAACCTAGAAGTGTTTTCGCATCCAAAATAAGACTCCTGTGGGATGCCTGGGTGGCTCAGCAGTTGAGTGTCTGCCTTCAGCTCAGGGCATGATCCCGAGGTCTGGGATCGAGTCCCATGTCAGGGAGCCTGCTTCTCCCTCTGCCTATGTCTCTGCCTCTCTCTCTCTCTTTCATGAATAAATAAATAAATAAATAAACAAACAAACAAATAAATAAATCTTTTTAAAAAATAAATAAGCAGCATATAGATGGGTCTTGGTTTTTTTTTTTTATCCATTTTGATACTTTGTGTCTTTTGATGGAGCATTTAGTCCATTTCCTTTCAGAAAAAGTATTGAAAGATACGAATTTAGTGCCATTGTATTATCTGTAAAATCACTCTTCCTGTAGATTGTCTCTGTCCTTTCTAGTCTTTGTTGCTTTTGGTTTCTCTTTCTGGCTCAAAACATCCCCTTTAATATTTCTTGCAGAGCTGGTTTAGTGTTCATGAACTCCTTTAGTTTTTGTCTGTCTCCAAAACTCTTTATTTCTCCTTCTATTCTGAATAACAGCCTTACTGTATAAAGTATTCTTGGCTGCATATTTTTCCTATTTAGCACATTGAATATTTCCTTCTACTTATTTCTGGCCTGCCAAGTTTCAGTGGACAGATCTGCTGCTAACTTCATATGTCTACTTTTGTAAATTAAGAACCTTTTGTCTGTATCTGCTTTTAGAATTCTCTATATCTTTGTATTTTGCAACTTTCACTATAATATGTCATGGTATTGACAGGTTTTTGTTGATTTTGAGGTGAGTTCTCTGTGGCTCTTGGAGCTAAATGCCTGTTTCCTTCACTAATTAGAGAAGTTCTCAGCTGTAATTTGTTCACATAAACCATCTGCCCCTTTATCCTGCTCTTTTTCTTCTGGGACTCCTGTGATATGGAGGTTATTTCTCTTTGTGGAATCATCGAGTTCCCTAAGTCTACCTTTGTGATGTAATAGTTTTCTTTCCTTCTTTTTAACTTCATTATTTTCCACAATTTAATCTTCTATATCACCCATTCTCTCTTCAGCTGCTTCAGTCCTCATTGTGATTACATTCTATTGGTTTTGCATCTCAGTTATAACATTTTTTATTTCACCTTGACTGGTTTTTATGTCCTTTATCTCTATAGTAGGGATTTCTCTGATGTCTTCTATGTTTTTTTCAAGCCCATCTACTAGTCTTATGACTACTAAATTATTGTTCTAAATTCTTGTTCAGATATATTCCTTATATCTGTCTTGAGCTTGTCCATGGCTGTGATTTCTTCTTGACCTTTCTTTGGGGGAATTCTCCCATCTTGTCATTTTGGCTAAGTATCTGTCTTTTGTGTGTTATGAAAGCTATGTTGCCTGGGCCTGGGAGTAATGCTATATTAAAAAAGCATCATACTCTGTCAAGGTTTGACACTTCAGGAGGTGTTTCTGGTGTATGCTGTGTGCACCCTGCTGTTGTGTTTTGGATGCTCTTTCCCACTGGTCAGGCCCCTGCAGAGTTCCTCCTTGTTTGTGGTGGGGAGTGTTTGGACCTTTAACTAGGTGTGCTTTGATTTGTTTGTTGAAACAAGCTTGGAAAAAAAAGAAAAATCCTAATAAAAAAAAAAAAAAAAGAGGGGATCCCTGGGTGGCACAGCGGTTTGGCGCCTGCCTTTGGCCAGGGCATGATCCTGGAGACCCGGGATCGAGTCCCACATCGGGCTCCCGGTGCATGGAGCCTGCTTCTCCCTCTGCCTGTGTCTCTGCCTCTCTCTCTCTCTGTGACTATCATAAATAAATAAAAATTTAAAAAAATATATTAACAAAAAAAAAAAAGAAAAAGAAAAAAAGAAAAAAGAAAAAATAGAATCCTGATTCAAACACTAGAAAAGAGGATGAAAAACAGACAAAACAAGCAAAAAACTATAAGCCTGATTCCAAAGGAAAAGAAAGGAAAAAAGAAAAAGAAAAAAAGAAGCCTAATCTAAAAATAAAAAAAAAAAGGAAATGAAAGAAACTAACAATCAAACAAAAAACACTATAAGCCTGATTCCAAAGGTAAAAATAGAAGAAGAAGAAAAATACAGCCTGGTCCTATTTCCACTAGAACTGAAGGTGACACTTTGAAGGACCTTATGATCAGTAAACTTGGTGCATGTAAAGTGCAGCCGGTGCTGGTCTTCCAGGGCAGAGGCCGGCTGTACTGCCTTGGAGGCAGTGCTGCCCCAGTAAATATGCACTTGCCGGGCACAGGGGACAGGATATGGTATAGGCAGCTTCTGCCTTCACTGGGGGCACTATGTTGTTCTCTGAAGTCTGACCATGTTGATCGTGAGGGTAAAATGGTGCTACCTCACTCTCATCTTTGGATGGGGGATCTCACAATCCCTGCTGTTCAGGAAGCCCTCACAGAAAAGCAAGGGCCATCAGTGCACCCACCAGGTGCCACAGCTCTTCTGCATTTTATCTTTGGTGCACAGCCAGGATTCAAAACTCTACATCTTAAAGGACCCAGCACCACCCAGATCTGCTCCCTCCTCTGAAGTAGGGCCTCCCCACCATGCTGTATCTAGTGTCCTTTGTCCAAAAAAACAGTCCATACCTGTGTGGTGCATGGAATCTGTCATAGCATCGCAAAAAGCAGCAACCAGGTTATTTACCCTCTGTGTGCCTCTGTCTCCTGCCAAGGGAAAGGCCATTTGCTGGTATCTGCAGGGATTTTTGTCCTTGAAGAGGCAATATACCCTCTTCCAAAAGTACTCCAGGAAGGGGAATGTTCTTTCCCTGTACAACCCAGGAGATCCCTACACCACTATGTGGATTTTGTGGCCAGTGCCCCCCTTCTTCCCAGGAATGCATGCCACAGCTCCAGTCTGACAAAAGTCATGCACTTCCAAAACCTCAGAATTTGAGCACCACACACTGTTTCCAAAAATCTGTAACCCTCACTTCCCCTGCTTCCTGGTTCCGGGTCAGGAGAGGTTTTTTTCTTGTGTAGACCCAACATTGTACTCTCAATCCCTCTCTCTCTCCCTTCTCTCTCCCCTTGGAAAGGGCTCCCTCCCCACCATGGCACAACAGTTTTTCTCTCCCCCAATTCACTTCCACACACCTCTCTCCTGTCATGCTGTCTCTCTTCAACCATAGAGATCTTGCTTACAATCCTCAGATCAATTTCCTGGGTGTTCCAGGTGATCTGACCTCAATACAGTTATGTTTGAGGGATGAGGAAAGCCCAGGGTCCCCTACTTCTCTGCCATTAACTCCTGAGGAGTTGTATAAGTTCTTTATATATTTTGGATATCATTTGCAATATCATCTCCCATTCAGTAGGTTGCCTTTTAGTTTTGTTGATGGCTTGCTTTGCTGTCAAAAGTATTGTATTTTGGGATAGTCCTAATAGTTTATGTTTACTTTTGTTTCATCTGCCTGAGGAGACAGATCTACAAAAACATTGCTAAGGCTGATGTCAAAGAAATTACTGCCTTTTTTTTTCCTAGAATTTTTGTGGTTTCAGTTCTTACATTTAGATCTTTAATCCATTTTGAGTTTGTGTGTGGTATAAGTGGTCCAGTTTCATTCTTCTGCAGGTAGCTGTCCAGTCTTCCCAGCAGCATTTATTGAAGAGACTGTGTTTTCCCTAAGAATAAGTTTTTAAGTAGGCTCCTCGCCCAGCATGGAACCCAGCTGTGGGACTTGAAGTCATGACCCTGAGATCAGACCTGAGCTGAGATCAAGAGTTGGATGCCTAACCAACCAAGCCACCCAAGTGCTCCTCTGAAAATAACTTTGATATAGTCTTTGAGTTAGTATACTCCAACATCCTGCAGACCTTTCTTTTATGCATAAGTTTTTGGGTATGATTAAATTTAAAGCAGAGGGAGAGCACTGGTTCATTCACCTGTGTATCTGCTATAATCCGGTGTAGTCAGATAGGGCAAAACCACCATAAGTGACTAGCAGAATCTGTGGAGGGATTACCCTATTTGTTTTGATAGGCCTTTAGGAACCTTGTCTATTGGCTAGTTAAGGAAAGGTCACTGGCTACTCCTACTTTGGAGTAGCAGCACTTTGTATATCGGCACTGTCCATAGTTCTGTATCTACATGGTCTAACAGTACAGTTGCTAGCCACCTGTGTCTATCGAGGAACTGAATTTTTAATTAATTTAGAGTTAAATAGCTATATGTGGCTATTTTTACCACGTGTCCCTTCTTGGATAATTTGATATCACAGAGTGGGTGGAACGTTTCTGCAAGTGGAAATTTCTTTGTCACTGGGATCCCCATAGGCTTGTGTGCCTATGAGTTATCAGTGGGACCCTGGTAGAACCTGTCTAAGGCCTTATCAGAGATCTCCTGTGGGCTGACTCAGTACCTGACTGCTCTCTGGCCTCCTGCCTCTAGGACATGGACATATGACAGTGTGAAGGTACCTACTTGTAGCTTAGATATCTGCCTTCGAGCATTTTCTTTTCTTTTATAGAGTGAAATTTATCATCTTGATATCTTATAGAAAACATTGGCCCATTTCTTTGATGATATGCTAATTGGACCTGACAGGAAAGAATAAGCATTATATAAGATTTAATAAAACACATGCATGCAAGAGGATGGAAATAAATGTTGTAAAAAATTCAAGGACTTCCACATTAGTCAGATTTTAGGCATATGACTATATCCTGGCACAAGTTGTACCACTCACTACAAAGAAGAGGCACAGTGTTTGATGAACCTCTCTAGGGTTTGTGGGGCAACTTATACCATATATGAATATGCTGCCCTAAGTAATTTATAAAGTAATGAACACAACTCCAGATTTCTTTGTGGCCCCAAGCAAGAGAAGTCCCTACAGCATGCTCAGTTAGGGTATAAGCTGCCTTGCCTCTCAGGCCTAATGGCCCAGGGGGCCCAATGGTTCAGGGAATTTCTGTGCTATATGAGTCTCTCAAAAACCTTTTTTTAAGGAGAATCTTAGCATCATGCCCTGTTTTGCTGACATGCTTAACCAGCTGAGCCACCCAGGTGCCCCAATAAAGTTAACTTTGAGTAGATTTCTCTGGTGGTGTGGTGGGAAGTTGGCAAAATTTTGAAAGCTAAATGGGCATTGTGTACAATTTGTACAAATAAAATTCTCTGTCAAACACTGAATCCATGATCTAATCTTTCATTTTTTTCTACTGCTCACTTATCTAAACTAGATTAAAATGACAATACTTGTTTTGAGCCAACCAAAATAATAAAAACCTGTGAACATTGTTAAGATCAGATTTTTATTTTGCCAAATAATTATTAGGAGCCTGTCAATATAAAGTGTAAATATTTGTAATCAAGATTAAGACTCATATCTTTTAAAAGAAGAAGCCATACAGTTGCTTTTACCTCTACTTTTGCATCCACAGTATCCTTAGTTTCCTTAGCTGAATGTGGTCATTTACGGAAAACAATATGGTTGAGTTTGTTATACTTTGAATCTTCAGAGGAATGTCTTTAGAGTACAGATCTTGTCAGCACTCTGCATAAGATCTTCATTGATCTGTCATTGCTCCAAAGGTAATTTCAATGTCCTTCATACACTGTATCCTCTGGCTCTTGCCTGTTTGCCAAGCTTCCTCCCTTTCTTTAAACACTCCAAATTCCTTTGACATTAAAGGCCTTCACATTTGCAGTTCTGTTTCCTGGAACATTCCCCTCCTCTTTGACATTTCCTTCTCCTCCTCTAAGTCTCATCCTTTAGCTTTCAGGTTAGATAGCACTCCCCAAGCATCACATTCTAGATTAAGTCTCCTTTAATAGTTTCCTTTGCACTCTGCCTTTCCCTTCCTGGAACAAACCTAGGGTTGTAAGGATATCATTATTTGCATAATTGTTCCATGCTGTCTCTCCCACTGGGTTCTAAGTTCTCTGAGGCACTTTGTTTACTATACAGCATAGTGCCTTTCTCCTAGGAGGCTCACCCTAGATATTTGTGAAACAGATGAATTAATTTTTTAAACTCATTTTTCTCCATAACTGTCCTCTTAATATAGGAAAATATGCTAAGTAAAATAACATTCTTTTGTTTTGTTTTGTTTTGTTTTGTTTGCTAAGTTTTAGATAAATTAGTTACAATTACAGTTTAGCTATCTAGGTTGAATAACTTGAAGGAGTTCTACTTTTCTGGACCTCTCATACAAGATCAAATTCCAAAAGCCACTTTGGGTGAGGAGATTCTTGGGTGGCTTCTTGCTTTCTTGGCTTATCACTTTTGATGACCTGTTCCCCTAACGAATGTACTCTAGCTCCTGAATGCCTGTTCATGATAAGACAGTTCTGGTACTTCATCAATTATCATCTTCATGAAGTGAGGGAGGCTTATCAGTCTCAGCATGCTGGTGCCAGGACTCCCAAAAGTATAAATTCCATGAATTTTAAAGTTTTTTTTAATCCCCTAATTCTAGAGAGATTAAGTTTATAGGAGAAAATTGGGAAATTTAAAAGAAATTTAAAATGACTCCAAATCCCACCATCTATAGGTGACAATGATTAATTCTTGGGTAATTTCAAATAGCTTGTGTTTAAGGCCACTTTCAGAGGCCTACTGTTTTGGATTCAAAGAACATCTGCATAATTTTTCTTTATTCCAGCCCCAATGGCTTTTTTGCAGCTCTTTGAATGTTTGAAATACTGTTCCTCAGGGCATTTGCACTTACTCTTCTTTCTGCCTAGAACAGTATCTGCTCAGACAGCAAGATGGTACACTACCCCCCCCACACACACACACCCTTTATACAGGCACCCAAATGTCACTGTGATTATTAAAATTAATGTGTCAGTTGACTAGATCATGGAATGCCCAGATATCTGGTTAAACATTATTTCTGGGTGTGTCTGTGAGGGTGTTTCCAAGGAGAGATTAGCATTTGAATTGGTGAACTGAGTAAAGTGGTTTGCCCTCCTCAATGTAGGTGGGTATTATCTGTTGAGGGCCTTATCACAACAAAAAGTAGAAGGAAGGTTGAATTAGCTTTCTGCCCAACTTTATGAGCTGGGAGATTGATCTTCTGCCTGTGGTGCTCCTGGTTCTCAGGCCTTCAGAGTTGGATTGTAATCTACCATTGGCTATTGACTCTCAGGCTTTTTGAGCTATACCACCAGGTTTTGTGCATCTCCAGATTACAGATATCAGATCTTGGGACTTCTCAACCTCCATAATCAAATGAGCTAATATCTTATAATAAATCTCTCATTCTCTCTCTCTCTCTCATCTCTGTCTCTTTCCCTATCTACCTATTTATCTAGCTTGCTAGTATTTTGCTTCTGTTTCTCTGGAGAACCCTAATACAGTCACTTTTCAGAGACAGCTTCCTAGGCCACACTATCCAAACTACACTCTCATCCCTGGGGCTGACTTATTTTTCCTCCTAGTATTTATTACAGTATTTTATTGTATATTATGTTTATTATTATTGTATATTAGTGTATTATTTCTCTCCCTGCTAGAATGTAAATCTCTGAGAACAGGACTTTGCTTTGTTTCTCAGTGTCTATTTTTATTTATTTAACAAAAATATATATACCATTTCCTATGTGCTGGGCACTACCATGAGTGTTTTTAAAAATATGAACTAATTTTGTCCTCATAATAGTGTTCTGGGGTAGATACTATTTATTATCCTCCTTTTATAGACAAAGAAATGGAGGCACAGAGTAGTCAAGTACATCATCTAAGATCTTATGCTTGTCAGTGGCTGAACTGGTATTTGAACTCAGTAAGTCTGATTCCATTTTGACCATGATTGTCTGTTGTGTAGAATAGTGCCAGGCATTGTAGTAAGTGCTCAATAAATACTAGTTGGTAAAAAGTGTTTTCCTATGATCTTTCTTTGTCCAGATTCAAGCAAGTATTTTATTTCAAGGCAAAAACTGCATCATTGAATTCTGTGTCCCAGGGCCTACATTATCTATCTCAGATAGTCACAACCTGACAATCGGCTGGTTGGAAAGTCAAGATGAAATCACTACTCTCTGACCCCCAATCCCTGTGCATTCTTTGATTCCTACTAAAGTCTGGGATCACATACCATTGGTGGCATCTTGCTAGTGTATAAATCAGATCAAAACAATTTTTTTAAAAGGTTAAATTTTTTTTTCCCTGAAGGTAAATAAATGTAAAATGAAAACAAACAGGAGTGAATGTTGGCACAAAATGCAAATTGACACAGAAATTTTATATAAAACTGGAGCATATAAAATAACGTTTTGCTTGGGGTACGCCCCATTAGCAATACTCCCACCAGTCAAGAGAAGTACATTAACTCTTTTAGAAGTAAGAGCCTAAGGAGAGAATCTCCTTCACTGGGAATGCTGGAAGGTGGAGGACCTATAAGGAATGGACAGGAAGGAAGCAAGAAACAGTAAATAATAACCGGAGCCACAAAACCATGAGTTTGGGTTGTTACAGTGTGAGTCTTAGCTTGCTCCTGCTTCCACAGCAGCGGCGATGAACAAGACAATGTAAACACTCGACCAAATGGTTGCTGCATTGTGCATGATTTCACATTTCTGGAAAATGAAAAATACATGACTATTTAGATTCTGTGTCCTTCTCTATTCTCTTCTTTTCCTTTCTGCGAAATCAATGGGAATCTTTTGCTAGAGAGCTGTGCTCACTTTATAGCTTGGTTTTGTTTACTCTGGGGCCAAGGATAATTCCATCCATCTTTTTTTTTTTTTAATTTTTTTAATTTTTTAAATTTTTATTTATGATAGTCACAGAGAGAGAGACAGAGAGGCAGAGACATAGGCAGAGGCAGAAGCAGGCTCCATGCACCGGGAGCCTGACGTGGGATTCGATCCCAGGTTTCCAGGATTGCGCCCTGGGCCAAAGGCAGGTGCCAAACCGCTGCGCCACCCAGGGATCCCCTCCATCCATCTTTAAAGAGGCAGAAAATAGAAAAGAAACTGTAAGTGACTCCTTGTCCTTGAGCCTAGCCTGAAGTCTAGGCAGTGGAACAAAATTCAGGGTTAGGCCCTTCAAGAGGATGGCATTAATAATTAGTCTATTCAAATTACTAAATGCTAAAGGCAACCATATTTTGAAATTTTAGTTAGATAACTACCTGCTCTCCCTGTCTTGCAAAAGTTTTAAAGCGGTGTTAAAGAAGAACCATACTGGCAGGAACCAAGACTCTTGTTGATTTAATTGCATGAAGTTGAAGAAAATAGAAATATTATTTCTCACAGTGTGATTTCTTGCTTCTCCCCCTCATATTTATTTTGTGAAACATCCCATTTTACAGTAAGATTCTAATAGCAAGCTAGTATTATAACCCTATCTTATAGATGAGGACTCTTGAGATGAAGAGGAGGTGTTTAAGTTGTCCAAAAAACATGAATGGCAATGGCAGAAGCAGAACATGAACACAGGCGTCAGGACAAACCCTGCCCTACACTGCAACTTTATGTATTTCTGAGTTAAGAGTAAAAGTGGTTGCCTCCTGACTTGATTAGCTTTTTACTCACTCTTCAGCAATCTTACACTGATGAAGGAATCAAAAAAAAGAGAGCCAAGTGTTGTGCCCAAGATTGAGAATCCAAGAAACCACCAAGGAGCTGACACCGATGCAAGCGCACGAGGGTTTATTAGCAAGCTCAAGCTTGGGTCCAAGTATACCCGACACAGCAGAGCAGGGACTTGGACCCCGAAGTGGGTTACAGCTGGGTTTTTTATAGGCTGGTCTAGGGGATTTTCAGAAGGGGTGGAGGAATTTCTCAAGTTCTGTTTACATTCTGATATGGGGCTTTCAAGGGCATTGAGCTCTGTTCTCATTCTAATATGGGACTTTCTACCATGGGCATGGGCTCTATTGTCTTTCCGATATGGGATTCTCTGCCAAGGACATTGAGGACATTCTGCAGTTTTTCCCATAAAGTTCAGCTCTTATTCACAGGGGCCTAAGATGGCTGTACCTGTGCTAGTGCTAAAGTTTAGGTGGGATGGCCTTAATTTTTCTCGGCCTCCACACAAGAAGGCTCTAGTTCCATAGGCTCCGTCATTACATCTCCTGGGAAAAAATTCCTTCTCATTTGAATGTAACTGTTGATTTTTTTTCCCTTCTCTTTGTGAATCAGTTTGCTCTTGGTGTTAAAACTATTTTATTTATATAATTCCACAGAAGAAAATAAAAGAGAAACTGTGTTATCAGAAACATTTCTGAAAATCTTATAAACTAATTTTAGAAACCAAACAAAACCCTTTAATTTTATTACGGGTATTCAGAATATAAGGTTTCATCAAGGATTGTAATGTGGAGCTATGATAAAAATGCCTCTGCTCAAAGACTGGCTGGGACTTGAGAGGCAGTCTCAGATGGAGGACTAGGCTTTGAAGCACTAGATAGAACAGGAGAAACAATCAAATGTTCATCAACTGATGAATAGACAAAAGAAAACAAACTGTGGTATATTTGTACTATGGAAAGTTACTCAGCCGTAAAAAGAAATGAAGTGCTCATACAACCTAAAAAGACCTTGAAAACATTAAGGTAAATGAAAGAAGCCAGTCACAAAGTACTCCACAAAGTGTTGAGCGACTGGGGGTCATAGGTAAAGACTACATGGTTTCTATTTGACGTGATGATGAAAATGTTCTACAATTGATCGTGATATGGATGCACAAACCAATATGCTAAAACCATTGAATTGCGCACTTTAAGTGGGTAAATTGGATGATCTGTACCTCAATAAAGCTGTTTACAATGTTATTCGCTGTTTACTTGTTTGTTTGTTTAATCCCCTTTATCTAGTTCGCTCAGCCCTCCACCCACCACTGCTGTGGCAACCAAAGTTTGTTTTCTCTATTTAAGAATGTTTTTTATCTCTTTTTCCTTTGTTTCTTAAATTCCACATGAATGAAATCATATGGTATTTGTTTTCCTCTGTCTGAACTATTTCATTTAGTATACACCCTCTAGGTCCACCAGTCAGGGCCACTTTTAAGCAACAAGCTTGAGCAATGGAAACCTGAGTGAGGCAAAAGGGTCCACGGTGACCACAAAGCTGAATGCAAACAGGTTCATTAAGTGACCACGTCAAAATAGCTATGGGGCCTTAACTGACCAATGGGTTACATACGACCAGGCACAGTTCCTAAGATTACCATAAAAGGGATAATTCCCTATTTTCCCATGTATCCTTACTCCCCTCTATAACTATGGCCCCTCCCCACCTCCTTGTGGCGGACAATTTCTCCTTAGCTGCCCTGTCTTCTCTCTCTTGCAATGTGCTCAATAAACTTTTATCTCTTTTGTGCTGCCTTGGGTGAGTTCTTTCACCACCTGGGCTGCCAGCACCCACCAGATCAGAGCACCCCACATTTGGTTGGCCTGGGACTCTCCTCGTATTCTCCAGGAATTTCTTGGGATTTTCCCTTGGGGGACTGACTCTCGTATTCCTTGGGGATCTGATTGACTTCTGACCAAAATTATTCCTCAGTGAGGATCCAAAGACCCAGGGGCAACCTGCCAGATCACATTTGCCTGAAAAGGTGAGGGATTCCCCCTTCTCACCCTTTAGAGGGACCCATCCCTCCTTCTCTTTTCTCATTTTGACTTTTCCACGGTCTAACCCTAGTATATACTCCTCAGACAACTGAAGGTCTCTGGCCAGTGCAGCTCCCAGGTTTGGTTTAAAGGACTGAGGAACAGGTTGGACTGCCCATGCCTGTGAGGGCAAAGGACCACTTTCCCTTCCTCTTTCACACTGTCTGTAGCTCGTCCAGGGCAAATATGCACGTGTCATAGACTCAGTAGGGACCCTTTCCTGACACTGGCTGACTCTCAGCTGCCTTATTTCTTTCTGTCCCCCTTTTCCCTTTGTTCCTGTGTATCTGTCCACAATCTTGATCTACAGGCAAAACACATTCCCACCTGTCTCTGGAAGACAAAAAGGAAGAGTCCCCCCCTTCCTTTTTCCAATCCAGTTTAGCCACCTGGTGTCCAGCTTTCCCTTTGCAGGGGACACCCCAGCAGGGATTGCTATGGCCATTTGCCATGACCCTCTCCTTGGTGGGACACTCCACTAGAGTCAGTCATCCCATATAAGGTCCAGTCCTTTTTCAGGTCAGTGGGATGACCTAAATGAAATCACAACCACGAGTCATCCCATTCCTTTTAGTGGGATGCCCCATTGGAAATCAGCAGCCAGTCTTTCCCGCTATACAACCATATCTGCTGTATTCCTTCATACTCAGCCTTGGGCTGTATTCTTAACTGGAACAAATTTGACTCCGAAGGCCCGAGGAAAAATGTTTCCTCTTTTTATGTAATGTTTCCTGGCCTCACTACAAACTCTCAATAAAGAGGTATGGCCCCTTGCCAGAACCCTTTCTTATAATACTACTTTCCAGCTTGACCTCTTTTGCCGAAATTCCTCTAAATGGTCAGAGTTCCCATATATACAGGCCTTTTTGGCATTGTCTCCCAATTCCCAACCTCCACAAAAACTGTAAAATGTGTCCTGTTTGTTTTCATGTCCCATCTGACTCTGCAGACTAGATGACCTGTCTTTTATTCCTCCCCATCATCTTTCCCCTCCCCCTGAAGGCCCAGGGGCTCCCCTGGACTTAAACTGCCCACATTAGATTTCCCTACAGGTGCTCCAGGTAAAAATTGACAATAGGGAACAAACTGACGCAACATGGTTGGTATTAAAGCTAACTCAAATTTGTTGGTTTAACTCAAGTAGATATGTCTTTAGAGTTATCAACATTAAATATAAAACTTTTATTCTGTCAAAATTTACTAAAGGTCAAATAAGCTCATGTTATCTCTTGTAATTTGTCAGCAAAAATATGGCTTAAAATGATGATTAATTTTGTCTGTCTCTTAAGATTTTCACAGGTAATTGTTAAGATAGCTTTCAAAATCTTTGGTAACTGAAGTTTTGCAAAGTTAAATGATAAATTGGGTTGAATTCATTGGATATCTTAAGTCTTTTCTAAATAAGATAAAATACTAAAACATTAATTACTAAACATGAGGTTTATCTGCTTTGACTTCTTTAGTTTTAGAGAAACTAAAGATACTTGGGTCCATTGGGAAACACGCTTTGTATCTTATTGAAAGATTGTACTATGAAAAAATGCACGTTCCTAAAAATTATGAAATGTACTTAAAAATTTACCAGTCTAAAGAATCCTGGTGTAATAGTTCACAGTTGATTACTACTTAGTTTCTCACTGGAAACTAAGGTTTCTAAGAGTTAAAATTCTGCTGAATTTAATTAAGACTGATGGAAATGAAAAGGAAAGCAAATCTATATGTAGGAAAGCAGAAAATGTGTAAGAACGATATAAAGAATGAGTATACATTTTTGTTGAGGAAAGAAGAAGGTAATTTTGTCCTAAAATGAGATTGGCTATTTAGAGAGAAAAGGCTTAGGGCAAAATCTGAATGCAAAAGAAAGCTGTATAAGGTTTTTGAAGGGAAATCTTTAGAAAATAATTTTATATGTGATCAGGATGGACTAAGATCGAAATTAATGGATTTAAAAAGTACATTGGTGTAAGATTGAAATTCTGCTTTACTCTCTAGCAAAAAGACAAACTTTTCTTGGATTGTTAGTCTGCTCTTGATAAGAAAATCTGAACAAATGTTTGTTTGTTTGTTTGTTTGTTTGTTTTTATCTGCTTAGAAAACCAGAGCTTCTACATTTTGTCTGTTGTGCCCAAGATGGCAAACCTGAGAAACCACCAAGGAGCCATCACCGATGCAAGCACACGAGAGTTTATTAGCAAGCTCGAGCTTGAGTCCAAGTGTACCCGACACAGTGGAACAGGGACTTAGACCCCGAGGTGGGTTACATCTGGGTTTTTATGGGCTGGTCTAGGGGATTTCCAGAAGGGGTGGAGGAATTTCTTCATTCCAATATGGGACTTTCTGTCAAGGGCATTCTGTGGTTTTTCCTGTAACTAAAGTTCAGCCCTTGGTCACAGGGGCCTGAGATGACTGCCAAAGCTAAGATGGCTGTACTTGTGCTAACGCTAAACATGAGGTGGAATGGCCTTAATTTTCTTGGCCTCCATATTGTCTTTTCTTTTTTTAAAAAAATATTTTATTTATTTATTTGAGACACGGAGAGAGAGAGACAGAGACACAGGCAGAGAGAGAAGCAGGCTCCTCGCAGGAAGCCCCATGTGGGACTGGATCCTGAGACCCTGGGATCATGTCCTGAGCCAAAGGCAGACGTTCAACCTCCTGAGCCACCCAGGCATCCTGTACATTTTGTCTTTATCAGGTCTTTGATTACCTAAAATAGTCAAAAATTCTCAATGTGAAAAGAGCTAAATTTTGGTAACAACTGTATAGCGTCTTATAAAATCCTTATTGCCACCTTGGTTAAATATAAATTAGCCTATTTAGGCATGTGTTTTAAAATTTTCTAAGGTTTTTAACAAACCTCTCAGAGATTTAGATTGTAAATGAAGTTTTTTGGCTTGTTTTTTTTTTTTTTTTTTTTTTTTTTTTTTTTTTTTTTTACCAACTAAGCTTGTTTATTTGGTATGTTATGATCTGGTATGAGGTTATCACTTGATATTCTGATTATTGAAGTGTTATATATCACAGAAATAACCAGATTTCCTCGTCAGCTATATTATAATGAACTCTTCTATCAGATCTTTAACCTTGTCCATTTCTGTGGGGTTTTTGTCATTTATAATTATTCTGATGCTCTTGTAAAATGAGTTTTGTCTTCTAGGGGATTCATGAAAGGGACTTTTTTTTTTTTTTACAAATAGAGGTATTTGATGTCTTTAAGATCATAAAATTGATCTAGGTAAGAATTTCTAAAACTAATGAAAAATCTGCATCGAAACAACTAGAATTGGTATATGGGACTGAATAAACTGAGAAAGATGATTATAGTTTTTTGATTCTTGTTTGAAACATTGCTGGTTCTCTAATGGTTGCCTTTCCAGATTGAGAGATTCCTAAAATATCTATGACTCACAGAAATGTGATAAAGTATTCCTTTGTGAACAAATTCAAACATTTAACTTTTCTTTCTACTTGAACCCTCTGAAATTCAGAAACTCTCATTGAGTTTTCTTTCTTCCAGGGCAAGTGTAATTAATTGCATAAGTTCAAGGAGAATGTGTTCTTTCTGTAACAGGATACTATTGGAAACAGTGGTTATATTACCAAGGTTTTGACTGAAATGTCATATTTGAGAGTTACCTGCATAGATTCATGTATGACCAGACAGCTCTAAGGAATTAAGGCTGACTTTATAGAGTTCCTTGGAAGTGTTGGCCTGATACCTTGCTTACAGAGTTCCCAGCAGTCCTACTGGGTGAGTAAATAATGTCACTTCTTGGCAGGTTCAGGAACTCAGGATATTTTTGGGACCTCAAGAAGAATTCACTCAAATCTCCAGGTATTGCAGGCATGTCTGGTGGCAAATATTTGGCTTGGCTTCTGGCCTCAAGGGTCTATTAAAAGTTCAATCCAAAGATTCCTTTTGTTTTTGTTTTGTTTTAAAGATTTTGTTTATTTATTTGAGAGAGAGAGCAAGAAAGAAAGAGTGCAAGCACAGAGGGAGAAGCAGACACCCTGCTGAGCCAAGAGCTCAATGCAGGACTCAATCCCAAGACCCTGAGATCATGTTCTGAGCCAAAGGCAGACACTTAAAGGCCAACACTTAACAGACTGAGCCACCCAGGCACCCTTAGAGATTCCTTTGAAAAAGTTCCAACCAAGCAAGTTTTAAAGAATCAATAAGGTCAATCAGTATTATTGCTGAGCTTATGCAAATAATTAGGGCAAGTTTGTTAAAATGGAATTGTTTTTCAAATAAATTAGTCTTGACTTGGCTGTCTTTGGAAAAGAGGATGATTTTAGAAAGAAAAAATTATAATTCAATAACACACCTTTGTGGATGCTAAATTCTAGTTCTGATTTTCTTTGAATGTTGGTTGTTTGCTTAAGCTGGACAACTTGAGGTAGCCGTCAGAGAATTAGCCACAATAACCCATATATAGACAATCTTCATGCTTGTTATTCTGTGGGGATAATAACAGAATCCCATGTGCATATGATTATTTGAACAGCTAGAAAACGGGGTGGACTCCCCAACAATTGTATAACTCAGCCATCACCTTGACAAATTGTGTGTGGCTGGGATGACAAAATCAGTCCTTAAAAGCTGAAGCATACCCCACTCCATCAGGTTATCTATGGATTTGTGATGGAAATAGTAAATGGCCCCACTTCCCTTATGATTAGATAGAAGATATGCTTGGGGACCCATATTCCCAGGCAAGTCTTCTCCCACTTGCCCCTGATTCCTCATAATTAGGATATTTGTTAAGTCTAGACATCAAAGAAGGCTTCTGGATGGTTTTACCCCTTAGCCATATTAGTCCTAGGAGCTGCCTCTTTTGATGTAAAATTGCAAATAGAGGCTTTAGCAAAGCATTACAGTGGCCACCTTTAAATAACCTGGCATGTAGTCACCCGCCAATTTGAAATTTGAAAAGTGGCCCTCCCAAATTGAATGGCCCTGATATCCTGACTGCAGTTTAAGGAGGAACCTATGCTTTATTAAGTGTTGTATATATACTCCAGATTACCACAGAAATGTAACAGGGTTACTAAAAGACACGAATATTCGAATTGGTGCTTTAAACCATCTTTCTCTTTTTTAATTGGTTAAACTCCTGGACTGGAGGAAGATTTTGGTCAACTATCCAAGGTCTTTTATTCGGGCTTCTCTTTCTCATAATTATAACAACCTTATCTTGTTGTCTTTTCTTTCTAAGATTTTATTTATTCATAAGAGACACAGAGAGAGAGGTAGAGACACAGGCTGAGAAACAGGCTCCATGCGGGGAGCTTGATGTGGGACTTGATCCCAGGACTCTGGGATCATGACCTGAGCCGAAGGCAGATGCTCAACTGCTGAGCCACCCAAGCGTCCCCTTGTTGTCTTTTCTAATGTCTCTCTGCCTGGTGCCAATATTCCTTCACTGCCATATCGTAAAGCTGACAGATGATCCGAAGAATCATACATGCTGTCTACCTTGGATTGAACTGCCTCTGCCTTTTGTAATTCCTACATATAAATTCCCAGGTGACAATGTTGACTCATAGGTAGGGACATCTCTATGCCCCTCATTCAGCTGGAAGAAGCTACTGAAGATGAGACCTCCTCCCAAATCCCAAAGATTTGTCATTATTGATCTGTCAGTGGGGACTGTCAGGGCCACTTTTAGGCAACAGGCTTGAGCAATGGAAACCTGAGCAAGGCAAAAGGGCTCACAGCTACCACCAAGCTGAATACAAACAGACCCATGAGGCAACCCACCTCAGGATGGCATAGACCCTAACTGACCAAAGGGCTACTTAAAACCAGGCAAAGGGCAGCCCTGGTGGCTGAGCGGTTTAGCACCGCCTTCAGCCCGGGGTGTGATCCCGGAGACCCGGGATCGAGTCCCACATCGGGCTCCCTGCATGGAGCCTGCTTCTCCCTCTGCCTGTGTCTCTGCCTCTCCCTCTCTCTCTCTCTCTCTCTCTCATGAATACATAAATAAAATCTTTAAAAAAAAATAAATCTTAAAACAAAACAAAACAAAACAAAACAAAACAAAACAAAAACAAAACCAGGCACAGTTCCTAAGATTACCAAAAAAGGGATAATTCCATATGTCCCCTTACTTCCTTATGACGCTCTATAACTGTGGTTCCCCCCCACCCGCCACTTCCTCATGGCAGATAGTCTCTCCTTTGCTGTCCTGCCCACTGCCCCCTTGCAATGTGTTCAATAAACTTTTATCTCTTATTCTGCCTTGGGTGAATTCTTTCTAACTGTTCAAATAATCATATGCACTGGCCCCCACCTGATGGGAGTGCCCCAAACCATCCATGTTGTTGTTAATGGCAAGATCTTAATCTTTTTATGTCTCCATTGTGTGTGTGTGTGTGTGTGTGTGTGTGTGTGTCTCACATCTTTATCCATTCATCTATTGATGGACACTGATACTTCCATATTTTGGTTATTGTAAATAATGCTGCAGTTACCATAGAGGTGCATGGATGTTTTCAAATTAGTGGTTTTGTTTTCTTTCTTTCTTCTTTTTTTTTTTTTTTGGTTTTGTTTTCTTTGGGTAAATACTCAGTAGTAGAATTACTGGATCATATGGTATTTCTTTTTGTAACTTTATGAGTTTTCCACAGTGGATGCACCAATTCACATCATTCCTACTAACAATGCTTGAGGGTTCCTTTTTCTCCACATCCTCACCAATACTTGTTTCTTGTATTATTGATTTTAGCCATTCTGATAGGTGTGAGGTGATATTGCCTGGTGGTTTTGATTTGCATTTTCCTGATGATGATTGATGTTAAGCATCTTTTCATGTGTCTGTTGGCCATCTGTATGACTTCTTTGGAGAAATGTCTATTCAGGCACTCTGCCCATTTTTTTATTCAGATTGTTTGTTTTTTTAGTGTTGAGTTGTATAAGTTCTTTATATATTTTGGATATCAATCCCTTATTGGATATATCATTTACAAATATCTTCTCCCATTCAGTAGATTGCCTGTTTGTTTGTGGTTTCTGGTTTCCTTTGCTTTGCAAAGCTTTTTTGGTGCAGCCCCAGTAGTTTATTTTTGCTTTTATTGCCCTTGCTTGAGGAGACACATCTAGAAAAATATTTCTATGGACAATGTTAAAGAAATTACTGCTATGTTTTCTTCTAAGAGTTTATGATTGCACCTCTCACATTTAGCCCCTTAATCCATTTTGAGTGTGTGTGTGTGTGTGTGTGTATGTGTGTGTGATTTAAGAAAGTGGTCCAGTTTCATTCTTTTGCATGTAGCCATCCAGTTTTCCCAACACCATTTGTTAAAGAGACTTTTTTTTTTCTTAAAGATTGCATTTATTTGTTCATGAGAGACAGAGAGAGAGAGGCAGAGACACAGGTGGAGAGAGAAGCAGGCTCCCCATAGGGAGCCTGATGCCAGACTCATTCCTGGACGCCCAGGATCATGACCTGAGCCAAAGGCAGATGCTGAACCATTGAGCCACTCAGGCACCCCAAAGAGACTGTCTTTTTCTTACTGCATATTCTTGCCTCTTTTGTCACAGATTGACCACATAAATGAGGGTTTATAGTGAACTCTTTATTCCATTCCATTGACCTATGTGTCTATGTTCATGCCAGGACCATATTGCCTCGATTACAACAGCTTTGTAGTATATCTTGAAATATGGGAGTTTAATACCTTCAGCTTTGTTCTTCTTTCTCAAGATAACTTTAGCTATTTGGGGTCTTTTGGGATTCTCTACACGTTTTAGGATTATTTATTCTAGTTTTGTGAAAAATGCTGTTGGTATTTTGATAGGGATTGCATTAAATCCATAGATTGCTTTGGACGTTTAGCAATATTAGTTCTCCCAATCCATGAGCATGATATATCTTTGTGTTTCTTTGTGTCATCTTCAGTTTCTTTCATCACTGTCTTATAGTTTTTGGAGTACAGGTCTTTTACTTCATTGACTAAGTTTATCCTAGATATTTTATTCATTTTGATGTAGCTGAAAGTGGGATTATTTTCTTACTTTCTCTTTCTGCTACTTCAGTATTAGAGTATAGAAATGCCACAGATTTCTGCATATCAATTTTGAATCCTGTGATTTTACTGAATTCATTTGTGAGTTCTAGTAGTTTTATGGTGGAGTCTTTAAGGTTTTCTGTATATAGTATTGTTATCTGCAAATAGAATCATAGGTATTGGGCAGCCCAGATGGCTCAGCGGTTTAGCGCCTCCTTCGGTCCAGGGTGGTGTGATCCCGGAGAGCCCGGATCGAGTCCCACGTCGGGCTCCCTGCATGGAGCCTGCTTCTCCCTCTGCCTGTGTCTCTGCCTCTCTCTCTCTCTGTGTCTCGTGAATAAATAAATAAATAATCTTAAAAAAAGAATCACAGGTATTTTATTTTATTTTTAAAGATTTTATTTATTTATTCATGAGAGACCCAGAGAGAGAGGCAGACACACAGGCAGAGGGAGAAGCAGGCTCCATGCAGGGAGCCCGATGTGGGACTCGATCCCTGAACTGGGATCACGCCCTGACCCAAAGGCAGATGCTCAACCACTGAGCAACCCAGGTGTCCCAGAATCATAGTTATTTTACATTTCAGTCTGATAATTTCAACATTCTACCATGCTTGATTCTGCTCTGTCTCTTCAGATTGTGTTTTTTGCCTTTTAGTGTGCCTTATAATTTTTTCTTGAGAGACATGATATACCAGGTAAAAAGAACTGCTCTAAATAGACCTTCAGTAATGTGGTGAAAAAGTATGGCAGTAAGGGAAGCATTCTATAGTCCTATGATTAGGTCCCATATAGTCCATTCTATAGTCTATGATTAGGCCCTATATAGTCCATTCTATAGTCCTATGATTAGGCTCAATCTCAGCCTATTTCTCTGGACTTTGAAATTCACAAGTATTTTTGGTTTTTTCTCCCTGCTAAGGTGGGGCAGGATGGCTAGAGTGGGCTGGAGTTGGATATTTTCCTTCTTCGAGTTCAGTTAGGCTCTGGTTAACTAGTTATCCCTGAAGGCAGGCCTTGTTAAGAACAGAGTGCTATGGTATATTTCAAATTGGTTTCTTTTCCTCTCCCTCTACCAGCCATTTTTTCTCTGATATTTACTGTGAAAGCCTGTTTGAGTTCGTTCCTGGATGTATAACTCACAAAAGTGTAATGTCTCTTGTGTATTTGAACTCTCCTGGAGTTTTTAACTCTCATATTTGCCCCTATTCAGCCTCCAACAATTTGTCTATTACAGTTTAAATATCCTAACCTGGCAGTTTCCTGTGGTGGTTTCCATTTGTGACTCTCTACTCTGGTAAACCCACTCCCTGTATTCACCTATAGGTTTCTCCAATCTTGGGAACATTGGTTTGCTGTCCAAGAAGAGTTGGATCCAAGAAGAGTTATTGATTTTTCAGTCTCTTAAGCTTTTTACTGGTTGTTAGGACAAAGCGGAAATTTCTAGGCTCCTTACATGTAGAACCAAAAACTGGAAGTCTTATTTTCTAACTTAAAACCTTATCAAGAGTTTGATTAAGCTTAGTCAAAAAGGGCACAGGTCTTCTTATCAATGACCACTGATACAAATTATTATCAAATTTTTACATGATTTAATTAATGTATTTTTCTTTTTAAGATTTTATTTTGAAGTCATCTCCACACCCAATGTGGGGCTTGAAACTGCAACACTGAGATCAAGAGTCACATGCTCTGAGTCAGCCAGGTTCCCCTTATTTTTTATTTTATTTTTTTTTAGCCAGGTTCCCCTTAATATACAATTTAACTCATTTGCTTTTAAATTGGAAATAAGCAATCTGTAATTCTACTCAAAAAAAAAAAAAAAGTAAAAAAAAAAAAAGTGTACTCCAAAGGAAAGGCATTAAGAAGAAGAAAAGAGGCATTGGAGGATAGTGGCAGACCAAGAAAGAATGAGAAATGAAGAACCAAGTAAAGAAGAACCAACCAGATAGAGATAAAGGTGAATGCCACCTATACAAACCTAAACACAAACTATGGAGACAAAAAGGTCTATATACAATGTGAATTGAATGTGTGGATTGTAGATCATCTATCTACCTGAGTCCTGTTTATCTTTCAATAGCTGATGTTTTGGCTTTGTTATAAGAATATACATATTTAACTTCTCCTTTATTCAACGGAATAATTATTAGACATCTTCTATGTACCAATCACTGTATTTGGAGCGCTGTATTAGGGTATAACAGCAAATAAGACAATGATTCCTGTCTTAGAGAAGTTGAGAGTTGGCAGGAGACACTGGCAGTGTTTTTTTAAAATTTAAAAAAATAAAAAATTTAAATCACATCATTCTCACCCCCCCACACACACCCATACAAGGTGGCAATGTGAGGTGACAGGTATGTTAATCAGCTTGATTATTGTAATTATTTCATATACATATATACCAAGGTATGACATTGTATGCTTTAAATACATACAATTTTTATTTGTCAATTATACCTCAATAGAGGCACCTGGGTGGCTCAGTGGTTGAGCATCTGCCTTTGGCTCAGATCATGATCCTGGGTCCTGGGATCGAGTCCTGCATCGGGTTCCCCACGGGGAGCCTACTTCTCCCTCTGCCAATGTCTCTGCCTCTCTCTCTGTGTGTCTCTCATGAATGAATAATAAAATCTTTAAAAAAAATTATACCTCAATAAAGCTGGAAAAAATAAATCACGTTATAGTTTAAAAATACTTTTTATGGGAAAATAGGAAATCCTCTATTAATTCTATTTTAGTGTTTTGCATCTTATTATTTTTAAAATATTTTATTTAAATTCAATTTGCCAACATACAGTATAACACCCAGTGCTCAAACCATCAAGTGCCCTCATTAATGTCTGTCACCCAGTCGCCCCCTCTCTGCACCCACCTCCCCTTCTGCAATGCTTTGTTTGTTTCCCAGAGTTAGGAGTCTCTCATGGTTTGTCTTCCTCTCTAATTTTTCCCCACTCAGTTTCCTTCCTTTCTCTTATAGTTCCTTTCACTATTTCTTATATTCCACATATGAGTGAAACCACATGATGATTGCCTTTCTCTGATTGACTTATTTCACTCAGCTTAATACCCTCCAGTTCCAACCATGTTGAAGCAAATGGTAGGCATTCATCCTTTCTTTTTTTTTTTTTTTAAGATTTTATTTATTTATTTGAGTGACACACAGAGAGAGGCAGAGACATACACAGAGGGAGAAGCAGGCTCCCTGTGGAGAGCCTGATGCGAGACTCAATTCTAGGACCCTGGGATCACAACCTGAGCCAAAGGCAGACACTCAACCACTCAGCCACCCAGGTGCCCCGGTATTCATCCTTTCTGATGGCTGAATAATATTCCATTGTAAACATACACCACATCTTCTTTATCCATTCATCTGTCAAAGGACATCCTGGCTCCTTCCACAGTTTAGTGTTTTATTTATTTATTTATTTTTTTAATTTTTTACAGTTTAGTGTTTTAGATTTTAGACTCTTCTTCAGGGGGCACCTGTCTGGTTCAGTTGGAAAAGCATGCAACTCTTGATCTTGGGGTTGCGAGTTCAAGTCCCATGTTAGGTATGGAGATTACTTAAAAAAATAAAATCTTCTTCTGAAGCTTCTTATTTTTTAAATGTATTTAATACTAAGGTCTCA
Organism: Vulpes vulpes; assembly: GCF_048418805.1. Lineage (NCBI taxonomy): Eukaryota > Metazoa > Chordata > Mammalia > Carnivora > Canidae > Vulpes > Vulpes vulpes. Next base: position 16,670,057 of record NC_132787.1, on the reverse strand, counting down.
ATACAGTTTTCCAGACATTTAGGATAAATGGCTTATTTGCTAAATATAATGAAGTTTGCTTATAGGTAAAAGAAGTATAGGAAAGTAGTCAACATTTTTGAGAAATTGTCCAGGAAAAGTATCTTTTTCTTCCTAATTTGAAAAAACACAGGAAGTACAAAGAGTAATAGAATAAACATCTGTTGGGGAAATAAAATTAAAAACAAAATCTCCCAACCCAATAAACCTCTCCACAAAGGTAGAGAAAGAGAAGAATTTTATTATTTGCATAAGCATTAAACTAGAATGTGATTATTCATCACAGGCAATCTGCTAACAGATTACAGAGAAATAAATCTCACTGTTTTGTATAGCCAGGTAGATATAACCTATCACATATATATCTTCAGGATAAACGATAAAACTAGTCCTCAAGCAGGAGGACTTGAAAACATTGTCACATACAGTTCATCCTAAATTTGCTTGGGAGTTGGAGTAGCCATGAATGTTACTTGGCTTTGTAATAAAGGAAAAACCAACTTCTCATATCTTTATGAGAGCAAGTAGTTTTGCAGTTGGGAGCAAGGAACCCACCAAAATTAGGCACCTCTTCTCCCACAGGACCTGGGAAATAAGGATGCTATCTCCCCTGACATTTACATTTCAAGAAGATGTTCCTCAGCTTCTTGAGGAAAACATTCCTGAGTTATAAATCGGGGGGTGGGGGGTGGGGTGGGGTGGGGGGGTGGGCTTTAAAAAGATTTACATATATCTCAAACATACAAGTTTTCTAGAGAAAACACACTAAGGAAAGGGAGAAGAGAATCTCATTTTTTTCTTAAAACAATTTTATTTATTTGAGAGAGAGAAAGGGAAAGCATGAGGGGGGTGGAAGGGTACAGAGAGGGAGAAGCAGATCTCCACAGAGCAGGGAGCCCAACATGGGGCTCAGTCTCAGGACCCTGGGATTATGACCTGAGCTGAGGGCAGACAACCCACTGAGCCACCCAGGCTCCCCTCTTCCTTCATTTTTAACAGGGAGAATTAAGCCTTTTATTTTTAATTTTTATTTGCCCGTACATGTGGGACCCAGGAAATTTAACAAAATCCCCTACCCCTGGACAAGCAGAGCAGGACTGACTCTATTTTGTGCTGCACCCGCCTTGTGCTGACCTGCTTATTACTTAGGGCACTGCCCCACCCTAGTCAAGCCCAGGACACACTCTAATCGGAAATCCAGCTCAGTGATAGGCCAGTTCAAATGGATACTTTAGGGTAAAATGTAATTCAATTGGCCACCTGCGAGTGGACCAGCATGACTGTGCAACTTTCTGCGTATCCCATTGGCCACTGGCCCCTATAAAGTTGCTAAGCCTCTTAGTCTCCGGGTCGAAGTCCCTGCTCCTCTGCGTCGGGTATACTTGGACCCAGGCTCGAGCTTGTAAATAAACCCTCATGTGTTTGCATCGGTGTCAGCTTGGTGTTTCTCGGATTTGCGATTTGGGGCACAACATTTGGGGGCTTGTCCGGGATCCGAGAAACCCCCAGGCCCCCATCCAGAGGGTTTCACGTGTGGTGAGTACACTCAACTTTTTCCACCTTTTGCGCACATATTTTCTGAGAGCTCTAAACTGTACTTTACCTGTAGGAATTCCAATCTGTATTGGGTCGGCATTGGCTTAGGCAGACATGCTGGTGGGCTGTCGACCAGGGGTCTTGAGACGTCCTTTGCCCCTGCCTGGAGGACGGGGTCCTCATCTGTAAGGAGGGCCAGCTGCCAGCCCTCAGGTTACTCTCTGTTTTGTCTCTGCGGCCGCATGGAACATTTGTCTGTTACCGTGTTCTTGTTAACTGTTTGCACATTTGTCTGTGTTACTCTGTCCTTGTTAACTGTGCATTCGTCTGTGTTGTTGGGTCCTTATTAATCGTCTTTACTGTCTGTGTCTTGGTGTGGATTGGGGACATAATGGGGGAGACAGAAACCACTCCCCTATCTCTTATGCTCTCTCACTTCTCGGATGTTAGGGAAAGAGCTCGTATTCTGAGCATAGACATACGGAGAAAGAGATTCCAAATTTATTGTATATCAGAATGGCCAACCTTTGACGTGGGATGGCCCCAGGAAGGAACTTTTCACCTGCCTATTATCTTACAGGTTAAGACCGTGATCTTCAGGGACAAACCGGACGGCCACTCTGACCAGGTTCCCTACATCCTGATCTGGCAGGACATGATTGAGAATTCCCCTCCTTGGCTAAAACCATTTTTACTCCCCAAAGCGCACAACTGGGCTGAAGGTAAGAAGAGACCCCGGGTCCACCGCCAGACTCTAGGGCAGGTCTCCAGGCTGCCGCGCACAAGCCTATCAATCTGGCCAAGGTCTATGATGTGAGGCAGGGTAAGGATGAGAGTCCAGCAGCCTTCTTAGAGAGAGTCATAGAGGTTTTTAGGCAGTACACCCCTATGAACCCAGAAGCTCCGGAAACAAAGGCCGCAATTATCATGGCTTTTGTTAACCAGGCTGCTCCGGATATTAAAAATAAATTGCAAAGAGTAGAGCGACTGGGAGAGAAGAGCTTGCAGGACTTACTGATAGTGGCAGAACGATTCTATAATAATAGAGAAAGTCCGGAAGAACAACAACCCAAACTAAGTGACCGGCAGACCTGAAGCCTGGCCAAGATCCTGCTGGCCACAACCATGGATGACCCACAGGAAAGACCGAGGCACCTCAAGAAGCTGGCTTCAGGGACAGGTAAGGAGGATGGCCCTGGTACCCCTTGGGAGCGCCCTAAGCTGAACAAAAACCAATGTGCTTATTGCAAAGAGGAGGGCCATTGGGTGAAAAACTGCCCTAACAAAAGATTTAAGGTCCCTGCCAAGATCTTAGAAATGGAGGACCTGGACAATTAGGGGAGTCAGGGTTCGGCACCCCTCCCCTAGCCCAGAGTAGCTCTTAAAGTGGAGGGGCAACCTGTTGAATTCCTAGTGGACACTGGGGCACAACATTCAGTTTTATTACAACCCCAAGGAAAATTGGCAAACAAAACTTCATGGGTGCAAGGGGCCACGGGCACCAAACAATACTCATGGACTACCCGAAGAACTGTGGATCTCGGCATGGGCTGGGTATCCCACTCCTTCATGGTCATCCCTGAGTGTCCCTACCCATTGTTAGGTCGGGATTTGCTCACCAAGATGGGGGCGCAAATTTGCTTCCACCTCGAAGGGGCAAAAGTCCTAAACAAGAAAGGGCACCCGATTCAGGTGCTTGTCCTGAGTTTAGAAGACGAATATCATCTCCACCAATGCCCTCAGCCCCAATGACTGACATTGACTGTTGGCTGCGGGAATTTCCCCAAGCGTGGGCAGAAACTGGGAGAATTGGGCTGGCCCAGCATCAACCAGCCATGTACATAGAACTAAAGCCGGGGGCAGACCCTGTCAGGGTCTGCCAATACCCCATGCCTCTAGTAGCATGAAAAGGAATCACACGCCACATACGGCGACTATTGGACTCAAGCATATTAAGGCCCTGCCAATCGGCAGGGAACACTCCCTTGCTGCCAGTTCAGAAACCACACTCTAACGATTACAGGCCAGTCCAGGACTTGAGGGAAGTCAACCAGTGAGTAGAGGATATGCACCTATGGTCCCAAACCCATACACCCTCCTCTCCACCCTGCCTCCAGACAAAACTTGGTATACGGTATTAGATTTAAAAGATGCCTTTTTCAGCCTGCCTTTAGTGCCCAAGAGCCAAGACCTCTTCACCTTTTAATGGATGGACCCTGAGAAAGGCATCAATGGCCAGCTCACCTTGACTCGACTATCACAAGGATTCAAAAATTCACCGACTATCTTCATTGAGGCCTTACACGAAGACTTGGGTGGGTTCCGTTCCGAGAATCCTCATTTGACTTTATTACAATATGTAGATGATATCCTGTTGGCAGCAGAGGACCAGGACACATGCCTGCGAGGCACCAGGGACTTGCTCCAGACCATAGCGGCCCTAGGATACCGGGCCTCAGCTAAAAAAGCCCAGATCTGCAGAACAGAGGTGAGCTAACTTGGGTACAAATTAAAAGATGGACAAAGATGGTTGGCAAATGCACGGAAGGAAACTGTCTTAAGAATCCCACAACTGCAAACCGTCTGCCAGGTACGTGAATTCCTGGGGTCAGCAGGGTTCTGTCACTTATGGATTCCAGGTTTTGCCGAGATGGCCAGACCCCTGTATGAGGCCACCAGGCACCAACAAAATTTTGAATGGACAGAGGCCATGAACGGAGCCTTTAATGACCTTAAAAAGGCCTTGCTGTCTGCCCGATCTAGCCAAGCCCTTCTACCTGTATGTGGACGAGAAAGACGGGGTGGCAAAAGGGGTCCTTGTCCAGTACTTAGATCCTTGGAAGAGACCCATAGCCTGTCTCTCCAAAAAGCTGGACACGGTGGCCGCTGGATGGCCCCCATGCTTAAAAATTATTGCTGTGGTGACCACTATGGTCAAGGACACAGACAAATTGGCCATGGGGCAAGAACTGCATGTTACCACCCCACATGGTATTGAAGGGGTACTGAAACAGCCCCCAGACCACTGGATCAGCAATGCCCGTCTGACCCATTATCAGAGCCTGCTGCTAACCCCTACCAGAATTTTATTTAAGCCACCAACAACCCTGAATCCGGCAACGCTACTCCCTAACCCAGCCTGGGACACCCCTCTGCATGACCGTCAAGAAATTTTGGCACAGGTGCATGGAATCAGAGCTGATCTCCAGGACCAGCCACTGCTGAATGCGGACGTCACCTGGTACACGGACAGCAGCAGTTTTGTCCAAGAAGGACTCAGATATACGGGGGTAGCCATTACCACGGAGATGGAGACTGTCTGGGCAGAGCCACTGGCAGCCGAACGTCGGCTCAACGGGTGGAACTGATCGCACTGGCCAAGGCGCTGACCATGGGGGAAGGTAAATGAATAAACATCTACACCGACAGCAGGTACACCTTTGCCACCGCTCACATCCACGGAGCCCTTTACAGGGAGAGAGGGCTTCTGACAACAGAGGGAAAGACTGTTAAAAACAAAACAGAGATTCTTGAACTCCTGAGGGCGCTCTGGCTGCCCAAGGCCCTAGCCATCATCCATTGTCCGGGGCACCAAAAGGCAGACATGCAAGTAGCCAGGGGATACCAGCTAGCTGATTTAAAAGCAAAAGAGGCGGCCCTTCTGGTGACCCAGGTCTTAGCTACCACGCTACCTGATCCGGGGGCACCGACCCTGCCTGACACCCCCAACTATACTGATGCTGACTTACACTGGATCAAACGCTTGCCTATGACCCAGTGCTTGCGTGGTTGGTGGAGGGCCACAGACTCCAGCATCATCTTGCCATAGGAACTAGGATGGCGAGTCCTATCCAAAATGCATCGGAGTACTCACATGGGAACAAGGAAGATGGAAGACCTCATACGACATGCAAAGATCACTATTAAAGACTCTCGAGCAAAGATCGAACAGATTGTGGCAAGCTGCCGCACACGCCAATTAACAAATGCCTCCACCGATGGATCTAACCCCGGGCACCCGGCTCTGAGGGGACCGCCCAGGAGCATCCTGGGAAGTGGACTTCACTGAGGTAAAACCTGGAAAATTCGGGTATAGGTATTTACTAGTGTTTGTAGATACTTTTTCAGGATGGACAGAGGCATTTCCCACCAAACATGAAATGGCACAGATCATGACCAAGAAACTGCTGGAAGACATCGTACCGAGATATGGTTTTCCCGTTAGAATTGGGTCAGACAACGGCCCAGGATTCATCTCTAAGGTAACACAAGGAGTGGCACTAGTACTTGGGGCAGATTGGAAATTACATTGTGCATATAGGCCCCAGAGCTCAGGACAGGTAGAGGATGAATAGAACATTAAAGGAGACCTTAACTAAATTAGCCCTGGAGACTGGTGGGGACTGGGTGACTCTCCTCCCCTTTGCCCTATATAGGGTGAGGAACTCCCCATATAAGATGGGACTGACTCCCTACAAAATCATGTTCGCTCTTCCTCCACCTGTTATCCCCAATTTAAAACCTGAGGTGCTTGCTGAATTTGATGATCACCAACTTCTTTTCTCCCTCCAAATGTTACAACGAACCTATGAGCAGGTGTGGCCTAAACTGAGGGCCCTCTATGAGACTGGGCCACCCCTGGACCCCCATCAATATCGGCTAGGTGACTGGGTATACGTGCAGAGATACCAACACCAGACACTTCAACCTCACTGAAAGGGACCCTACATTGTGATCCTGACCACTCCCACCGCTCTCAAGGTTGACGGGATTACTCCCTGGGTCCACTACACACACGTCCGGCCAGCTGACCCACACACTGTTCTCAAGGACTTTGTTACAGAATGAAAAAGACAACCAGACAAGGACAATCCCCTAAAGCTAAGACTGTGCCATTCTCACTTATTTCCCACCTCCAAGACTCCCTAGTCCAAGGTTGTCCTTCAAAATAGAAGGAAATTAAAATTAGTTGTCTTACAACAAAGGGTGGGGGGTTATGTGCTGCCTTAAATGTAAATGAGAGCGAGAACAGCAACAAGGTTGGTGAGAATCCTGGTTTAATCATTCCCCTAGCTCACTCTGAGAGCAACCTGGACCCATGATTGGGTCCTGCATAGGATTCTCTGAAAAAGGGGGGAATGTGGGACCCAGGAAATTTAACAAAATCCCCTATCCCTGGACAAGCAGAGCAGGACTGACTCTGCTGCATCCGCCTTGTGCTGACCTGCTTATTACTTAGGGCACTGCCCCGCCCTAGTCAAAGACCAAGGCACACCCTAAACGGAAATACGGCTCAGTGATAGGCCAGTTCAAATGGATACTTTAGGGTAAAATGTAATTCAATCGGCCACCTGCGAGTGGACCAGCATGACTGTGCAACTTTCTGCGTATCCCATTGGCCACTGGCCCCTATAAAGTTGCTAAGCCTCTTACTCTCGGGGTCCAAGTCCCTGCTCCTCTGCATCGGGTATACTTGGACCCAGGCTCTAGCTTGTAATAAACCCTCGTGTGATTGCATCTGTGTCGGCTCCTTGGTGGTTTCTCGGATTCGCGATCTTGGGCCACAACAGTACACACCCAAATGCTGCCACATATAATTAATAAGTATTAACATTTAGTTATGTTTGCCTTAAATTTTTTTAATAAAAGGAAAAATATGGAAGTTAAAATTCCTTTTGTACCTTCCCCACCCTCAGTCTTTCTTGAAGATGCCATGATTCTATATTTGGGGTGTTTCCTAGTGATTGTGGGTGTATTGTGTTTTGTTTACTCTTACAGCTTACTCTCTGTTCGAGTTTTTTAGATTCCCCGTATGAGTGAGATCATGAAGTGTTTTTCCTTCTGTGTCTAGCTCCTTTCACCTAGCATACTATCTCCAAGTTCATCGTTTTGTTGCAAATGGCATATTTCCTCATTATTAAGGCTGAACAATTTTCCACTGTACACACACACCACATGTTCTTAATTCATTCATCCATCAACAGATACTTCAGTTTTTTACATGTCTTGGCTATTGTGTTTTTTTTTAAAGATTATTTATTTATTTATTCATAGAAAGAGAGAGAGGCAGAGACACAGACAGAGAGAGAGAAGCAGGTGCCATGCCGGGAACCTGACGTGGAACTCGATCCCAGGTTTCCAGGATCAAACCCAGGGCTGCAGGCGGCACTAAGCTGCTGTGCCACCGGGGCTGCCCATGTCTTGGCTATTGTGAATAATATTGCAATGAATATGGGCGCACAGCTATCTCTTTACGGTACTGATTTTATTTCCTTTAGATATCTATGCAGAAGATGGATTGCTAGATTATATGGTAATTCTATTTTTAGTTTTATGAGGGTCAGGGAAGTAGGGGAAATGGCAAGATGTCGATCAAAGGGTACAAAGTTGCAGTATGTAGAGTGAATAAGTCTAGGGATCTAGAGCAATGACTATAGTTAATACATTTATTCAATACTGGAAAGCTGCTAAGAGAGTAGATTTTCAGGTGCTCTCATCACACACAAAAATGATGAACTGCTGGGATATTATGTTTTAACTAGCTTGACTGTAGTGGTGCTTTTATTGTGTGTATGTATGTCAGATCATCTTGTATACCTTAATTATATACAAAGTTTATTTAAAAAAGAAAAAATCTGTCTTTTGTAATAAGTATGGAATATAAACAGTATCATTTCGCTATTGCCTAGCCTGGATTAAAAAGAACAATAGATAAAGTGCCTGACAAAGAGGAACTCTCTCTGGATTTAATATGACTCTGCATATATGCTATGCCCAAAATCTTGCTCTGAGCTGATAAAGAAGCTTGATTCTCCTTCAGCGATCCAAACAAAGAATTGTGGTCAATTGACTGATGAAGGTGCAGCTAAGTCATGTGAAAATTGGTTATGTTCCGACGACTAGGCCTAGGTCAAGTCTGTGCTGATTGCTAGCATGTCTCCCTAGCCCCCTTCCCCCAAGTTTCAGAGGCTGGAAAGTCCCTATCCTTGGGCACAGGGTGCATATACAGCAGCAATAAATAGCAATAGGAAGAATATGAGCAACAGGTGCTGGAGACTTGTCAACTAGCAACAGAGTGTTACTTACATATAAGAATATCATGACATGGCTTCCCAGGTTAGAAAGATGCCAAAGGCCAAAATCAAAAAGACTGGGTGCCTCAACATCTACCTATGGCATAACCATGTTCAGTGGAATGTGTACTCTCTGCTACCTCACTTGTGTAATTTTTAATGCAACAATTTTTCAAAAAAAAAAAACAAAACAATTTTTCCAGTGCAGTCCTAAAATCCTGGAGATGCCCACAATCCTTTCAGGGATTCTACAGGGTCAAAACTTTTCAAAATAATACTAAGCCATCATTTGGTTTGTTTTCATTCTCTCATAAATGTAAAATAGAGTTTTCCAGAGACTACATGGCATGTGATTTAATGACAGATTGAATCTACAGCAGATATGAGAATCCAGCTATCTTCTGGTTGGCTGGATATCAAAGAGATTTACAAAAAATGTAAAACAATGCTGCTCTTCTTGCAGAAAATTTTATTATTTTTTTTATTTTTTTAAAATATTTTATTTATTTATTCATGAGACACACACACACACAGAGAGGCAGAGACACAGGCAGAGGGAGAAGCAGGCTCCATGCAGGGAGCCCGATGCGGGACTCAATCCCGGGACTCTAGGATCACGTCCTTGGCCGAAGGCAGGTGCCAAACTGCTGAGCCACCCAGGGATCCCGTTTTGTTTGTTTTAAATGTGTTATTCATTATTGTTATGCTATTTTTAAAAATGGATTAATAAATATTTTTAAGTGCTTAGTTTTAATTTGTAATGCAGTAAATATTGATGTATTAAACTACAGTTGACCCTGGAACAACATGGGCTTGTACTGCATGGGTCCATTTGTATGATAATTTTTTATAATACAATACTATAAATATATTTTGTAATGATTTTCTTTTTTTTTTAATAAATTAATTTTTATTGGTGTTCAATTTACCAACATACAGAATTACACCCAGTGCTCATCCCGTCAAGTGTCCCCCTCAGTGCCCGTCACCCATTCACCTCCACCCCCCGCCCTCCCCTTCCACCACCCCTAGTTCATTTCTCAGAGTTAGGAGTCTTTCATGTTCTGTCTCCCTTTCTGGTATTTCCCACACATTTCTTCTCCCTTCCCTTATATTCCCTTTCACTATTATTTATATCCCCCAAATGAATGAGAACATACACTGTTTGTCCTTCTCCGATTGACTTACTTCACTCAGCATAATACCCTCCAGTTCCATCCACGTTGAAGCAAATGGTGGGTATTTGTCGTTTCTAATGGCTGAGTAATATTCCATTGTATACATAAACCACATCTTCTTTATCCATTCATCTTTCGATGGACACCGAGGCTCCTTCCACAGTTTGTCTATTGTGGCCATTGCTGCTAGAAACATCGGGGTGCAGGTGTCCTGGCATTTCATTGCATCTGAATCTTTGGGGTAAATCCCTAACAGTGCAATTTCTGGGTCGTATGGCAGATCTATTTTTAACTCTTTGAGGAACCTCCACACAGTTTTCCAGAGTGGCTGCACCAGTTCACATTCCCACCAACAGTGTAAGAGGCTTCCCTTTTCTCCGCATCCTCTCCAACATTTGTGGTTTCCTGCCTTGTTAATTTTCCCCATTCTCACTGGTGTGAGGTGGTATCTCATTGTGGTTTTGATTTGTATTTCCCTGATGGCAAGTGATGCAGAGCATTTTCTCATGTGCGTCTTAGCCATGTCTATGTCTTCCTCTGTGAGATTTCTGTTCATGTCTTTTGCCCATTTCATGATTGGATTGTTTGTTGCTTTGGTGTTGAGTTTAATAAGTTCTTTATAGATCTTGGAAACTAGCCCTTTATCTGATAAGTCATTTGCAAATATCTTCTCCCATTCTGTAGGTTGTCTTTTAGTTTTGTTGACTGTATCCTTTGCTGTGCAAAAGCTTCTTATCTTGATGAAGTCCCAATAGTTCATTTTTGCTTTTGTTTCTTTTGCCTTCAAGGATGTATCTTGCAAGAAGTTACTGTGGCCGAGTTCAAAAAGGGTGTTGCCTGTGTTCTCCTCTAGGATTTTAATGGAATCTGGTCTCACACTTAGATCTTTCATCCATTTTGAGTTTATCTTTGTGTCTGGTGCAAGAGAGTGGTCTAGTTTCATTCTCCTGCATGTGGATGTCCAATTTTCCCACCACCATTTATTGAAGAGACTGTCTTTCTTCCAATGGATAGTCTTTCCTCCTTTATCGAATATTAGATGACCGTACATTTCAGGGTCCACTTCTGGGTTCTCTATTCTGTTCCATTGATCTATGTGTCTGTTTTTGTGCCAGTACCACACTGTCTTGATGACCACAGCTTTGTAGTACAACCTGAAATCTGGCATTGTGATGCCCCCAGTTATGGTTTTCTTTTTTAAAATTCCCCTGGCTATTCGGGGTCTTTTCTGATTCCACACAAATCTTAAAATAATTTGTTCTAACTCTCTGAAGAAAGTCCCTGGTATTTTGATGGGGATTGCATTAAACGTGTAAATTGCCCTGGGTAACATTGACATTTTCACAATATTAATTCTGCCAATCCATGAGCATGGAATATTTTTCCATCTCTTTGTGTCTTCCTCAATTTCTTTCAGAAGTGTTCTATAGTTTTTAGGGTATAGATCCTTTACCTCTTTGGTTAGGTTTCTTCCTAGGTATCTTATGCTTTTGGGTGCAATTGTAAATGGGATTGACTCCTTAATTTCTCTTTCTTCAGTCTCATTGTTAGTGTATAAAAATGCCATTGATTTCTGGGCATTGATTTTGTATCCTGCCACGCTACCAAATTGCTATATGAGTTCTACCAATCTTGGGGTGGAGGCTTTTGGGTTTTCTACGTAGAGTATCATGTCATTGGCGAAGAGGGAGAGTTTGACTTCTTCTTTGCCAATTTGAATGCCTTTAATGTCTTTTTGTAGTCTGATTGCTGAGGCTAGGACCTCCAATACTATGTTGAATAGCAGTGGTGAGAGTGGACATCCCTGTCTTGTTCCTGATCTTAGGGGAAAGGCTCCCAGTGCTTCCCCATTGAGAATTATATTTGCTGTGGGCTTTTCGTAGATGGCTTTTAAGATGTCGAGGAAAGTTCCCTCTATCCCCACACTCTGAAGAGTTTTGATCAGGAATGGATGCTGTATTTTGTCAAATGCTTTCTCTGCATCTAATGAGAGGATCATATGGTTCTTGGTTTTTCTCTTGCTGATATGATGAATCACATTGATGGTTTTACGAGTGTTGAGCAAGCCTTGTGTCCCGGGGATAAATCCTACTTGGTCATGGTGAATAATTTTCTTAACGTGTTGTTGGATCCTATTGGCTAGTATCTTGCTGAGAATTTTTGCATCCATGCTCATCAGGGATATTGGTCTGTAATTCTCCTTTTTCGTGGGGTCTTTGTCTGGTTTCGGAATTAAGGTGATGCTGGCCTCATAGAACGAATTTGGAAGTACTCCATCTCTTTCTATCTTTCCAAACAGCTTTAGTAAAATAGGTATGATTTCTTCTTTAAACGTTTGATAGAATTCCCCTGGGAAGCCATCTGGCCCTGGACTCTTGTGTCTTGGGAGGTTTTTGATGACTGCTTCAATTTCCTCCCTGGTTATTGGCCTGTTCAGGTTTTCTATTTCTTCCTGTTCCAGTTTTGGTAGTTTGTGGCTTTCCAGGAATGCGTCCATTTCTTCTAGATTGCCTAATTTATTGGCGTATAGCTGTTCATAATATGTTTTTTTTTTTTCATAATATGTTTTTAAAATCGTTTGTATTTCCTTGGTGTTGGTAGTGATTCATGATTCACTCATTCATGATTTTATTAATTTGAGTCTTCTCTCTCTTCTTTTTAATAAGGTTGGCTAATGGTTTATCTATCTTATTAATTCTTTCAAAGAACCAACTCCTGGTTCTGTTGATCTGTTCCACAGTTCTTCTGGTCTCGATTTCATTGAGTTCTGCTCGAATTTTAATTAACTCTCTTCTTCTGCTGGGCGTAGGGTCCATTTGCTCTTTTTTCTCTAGCTCCTTTATGTGTAAGTTTAGCTTTTGTATTTGAGTTCTTTCCAGTTTTTGAATGGATGCTTGTATTGCGATGTATTTCCCCCTCAGGACTGCTTTTGCTGCATCCCAAAGATTTGAATGGTTGTATCTTCATTCTCATTAGTTTCTGTGAATCTTTTTAATTCTTCCTTAATTTCCTCGTTGACCCTTTCATCTTTTTGAAGGATGGTCCTTAACCTCCACGTGTTTGAGGTCCTTCCAAACTTCTTGTTGTGATTTAGTTCTAATTTCAAGGCATTATGGTCTGAGAATATGCAGGGGACGATCCCGATCTTTTGGTATTGGTTCAGACCCAATTTGTGATCCAGTATGTGGTCTATTCTGTAGAAAGTTCCATGTGCACTTGAGAAGAATGTGTATTCAGTTGAGTTTGGATGTAAAGTTCTGTAGATATCTGTGAAATCCATCTGGTCCAGTATATCATTTAAAGCTCTCGTTTCTTTGGAGATGTTGTGCTTAGAAGACCTATCGAGTATAGAAAGAGCTAGATTGAAGTCACCGAGTATAAGTGTATTATTATCTAAGTATTTCTTCAGTTTGGTTATTAATTGGTTTAAATATTTGGCAGCTCCCACATTCGGGGCATATATATTGAGGATTGTTAAGTCCTCTTGTTGGATCGATCCTTTAAGTATGATATAGTGTCCCTCTTCATCTCTCACTATAGTCTTCAGGATAAATTTTAGTTTATCTGATATAAGGATGGCTACCCCTGCTTTCTTCTGAGGACCATTTGAATGGTAAATGGTTCTCCAACCTTTTATTTTCAGGTTGGAGGTGTCCTTCTGTCTAAAATGAGTCTCTTGTAGACAGCAAATAGATGGGTCCTGCTTTTTTATCCAGTCTGAAACCCTGCGCCTTCTGATGGGGTCATTAAGCCCGTTCACGTTCAGAGTTACTATTGACAGATAGGAGTTTAGTGTCATCATGATATCTATTCAGTCCTTGTTTTTGTGGATTATTCCACTGAACTTCTTCTTAAAGGGGAATTTTAAGAGTCCCCCTTAAAATTTCTTGCAGAGCTGGTTTGGAGGTCACATATTCTTTCAGTTCCTGCCTGTCTTGGAAGCTCTTTATCTCTCCTTCCATTTTGAATGAGAGCCTTGCTGGATAAAGTATTCTTGGTTGCATGTTCTTCTCATTTAGGACCCTGAATATATCCTGCCAGCCCTTTCTGGCCTGCCAGGTCTCTGTGGAGAGGTGTGCTGTTACCCTAATACTCCTCCCCATAAAAGTCAGGGACTTTTTTTCTCTTGCTGCTTTAAGGATCTTCTCCTTGTCTTTGGAATTTGCAAGCTTCACTATTAAATGTCGAGGTGTTGAATGGTTTTTGTTGATTTTAGGGGGGGATCTCTCTATTTCCTGGATCTGAATGCCTGTTTCCCTTCCCAGATTAGGAAAGTTTTCAGCTAGGATTTGTTCAAATACATATTCTGGCCTCTGTCCCTTTCGGCGCCCTCGGGAACCCCAATTAAACATAGGTTTTTCTTCCTCAGGCTGTCGTCTATTTCCCTTAATCTGTCTTCATGGTCTTTTAATTGTCTGTCTCTTTTTTCCTCAGTTTCCCTCTTTGCCATCAAGTTGTCTTCTATGTCACTCACTCGTTTTTCCACCTTGTTAACCCTCATCGTTAGGACTTCTAGTTTGGATTGCATCTCATTCCATTGATTTTTAATTTCTGCCTGATTGGATCTAAATTCTGCAGTCATGAAGTCTCTTGAGTCCTTTATGCTTTTTTCTAGAGCCACCAGTAGCTGTATAATAGTTCTTCTGAATTGGCTTTCTAACATTGAATTGTAATCCAGATTTTGTAACTCTGTGGGAGAGAGGGCTGTTTCTGATTCTTTCTTTTGAGGTGAGGTTTTCCTTCTAGTCATTTTGCTCAGTGCAGAGTGGCCAAAAACAAGTTGTATTGGGAAAAGGAGAAAAAGAGAGAGAGAGAAGGAAAGAAAAGAGAAAAAAAGAAAAAGAAGAAAAAAAAGGAAAAAAGAGAAGAAAAAGAGAAAGAAAAAGAAAGAAAGAAAGGTGAAAAAAAAAGGGGGGTGGGGGAAGCAATCAGAAATCAAAAAGAAAGAAAAAAAAAACCGAAACAAAAAACCCCCTCAAAAAACAAAAAACACGGGGGAGTATCTTCTGATTCTGTATACTTTAAGTCCCTTGACTTCCCCTGGAACTGGTCCGTCCAGCTGGTCTTCTGGGGGAGGGGCCTGCTGTGCTGATTTTCAGGTGTTAGCACTTGGGGGAGCTGCCTGGTGCAGGGCTCAGTGGGGGCTGTTTACCCCGTGAGGTCCCAGGAGGAACAGCCGCAGTGGCGGGGGCAGGTCTGGAAACCTGGATTCAGCCCCCGCAGTAACTCCGGGGCTCTCCATCTGCAGAGCCTGGAGGCTCTGGGGCGGGGCGCTGATCTGCTCAGCTGGGGCAGGAGCATCCTTGCTGTCCTGGGCCCTCCCGGCCTCTGCCTGTCCCGGGGGGAGGCCGGGTTCTGGGCTGTGTCCAGGCGCCCTGTGCTCCAGGGCCTGCGCTGTTGGATTCGCTCCCGCCCTGCAGCCCCCTCTGCGGAGCCGACGCCCAAGCCCCTCCGAGCTGCTCCGGGCCCCGCCGTGCGCGCTGCAGCCCTTAGGAAGCTCGGGGCACTCTCCCCGGGTGCAGGTGCCTGTTAGTGTCCCCGGGAGCCCGAGGGCATCCCCGCCCTCCTGGGTCCTGCTCCAACTCCCTGCAGGCGCCTTTCCACCCGGGGAAGGTTGGTGCAGCTCCTGCTTCTCCGGGACGGGGCTCTCCTGTCCTGGGGACACTCGCCCCGGCCTCAGCCCGG
Source organism: Vulpes vulpes (assembly GCF_048418805.1). NCBI lineage: Eukaryota > Metazoa > Chordata > Mammalia > Carnivora > Canidae > Vulpes > Vulpes vulpes. The sequence goes on along the minus strand of NC_132787.1, from coordinate 16,654,567 downwards.
CTCCTCGCGGGGCCCCTCCCCCTTGGAGGCCTTTTGTTTCTTTATTTCTTTTTCCCTGTCTTCCTGCCTTGATAGAAGCACGAACTCTTCTCACTGCAGCATTCCAGCTGGTCTCTCTTTAAATCTCAGGCTGAATTCGTAGATTTTCAGGATGATTTGAAGCTTATCTAGGTAATTTGGTGGGGACAGGTGACTTGGGGACCCTACTCCTCTGCCATCTTGCCCCCCCCCCCCCCGTAATGATTTTCTTAATATTTTCTCTTCCCTAGCTTACTTTAAGTATACAGTATGTATAATATGTATAACATACAAAATATATGTTAATCAACTGTAAATGTCAACAGTAGGCTTTTAGTAGTTAAGTTTTGGGGGAGTCAAAAGTTATATGCACACCATTTGCAACAATTGAGCTAGAGTGTATTATGCTAAGCAAGATAAGTCAGTGAGAGAAAGACGAATACCATATGATTTCATTCATATGTGGAATTCAAGAAACAAAACTGATGAACATATGGGAAGGGGAAAAAAGAGAGTGGAAGAGAGGGAAACAAACCATAAGAGATGCTGTATGATAGAGAACAAACTGAGGGTTGATGGAGAGAAGTGGTGGGGGATGGGCTAGGTGGGTGATGGGTATTGGGGGGCACTTGTTATGCTGAGCACTGGGTGTTATATGTAAATGATGAATCAATAAATTTTACTCCTGAAACCAATATTACACTATTTGTTAACTAGAATTTAAATAAAAATTTTGGGGTGGGGCAAGATGGCGGAGGACTAGGGTCCCCAAGTCACCTGTCCCCACCAACCTACCTAGATAACCTTCAAATTATCCTGAAAACCTACGAATTCGACCTGAGATTTAAAGAGAGAACAGCTGGAACACTACAGAGAGAAGAGTTTGCACTTCTAACAAGGTAGGAAGGCAGAAAAAATAGATAAATAAAAAAGAATCCAGTGGGGAAGGGGCCCCATGAGGAGCTGGGCTAAGGGGGGGGGGCAGCGAGAGCCCCAGGACAGGAGAGCGCAGCCCCAGAGAAGCGGGAACTTTAAAAATTCGCCCTGGATTCTTCCTGGATGGAAATGCATTTGCAGGGAACCCGGGCAGAACCGCAGGAGGGGCAGTGGGGCCCCTAGTCTCCCGAGGTCACTAGCAGAGGAGGAGTGCCTGGGGGTGAGCGTGCCACACATCAGGACCGAGCTCTGTAAAGGGCTGGAGCGATCCCAGTGGGGCCTCCAGAGTGGCTCAGGTGGCACCTCTGCACGGAGGGGGCTGTGCAGCCCGGAGCCCCAGACCCGGGAGCATGATTCCGGGGGCGCCGGCTGGAGCCCAGGGCGCTGGGGGACACAGCCCAGGATCCTGCGCTCCCCCCGGGACAGATGGAGGCTAGGAGGGCCCAGGACAGCGAGGATGCTTCTGCTGCTGGGCGCCCCTCAGCTGGCAGATCAGCGCCCTCTGCCCCGGGAGCATCCAGGCCAGTGAGGACTGGGAGCTGCGGTAGTTACTGCGCGAGCTGACTCCAGGGCTGGAGAGCTGGCCGTTGCCAATGGTGTTGTCTCTCCTCGTGTCACCCTGTGCCTGGGATGGATTGGGGCCGCCAGGGAACAGGGGCCTCATGGGGTAAACAGCTTCCACTGAGCCATGCACCTGGAAGGAGGGGCGGAGCAGCTCCCCCAAGTGCAAACCTGAGAGTCAGCACAGCAGGCCCCTCCCCCCAGAGACCAGCTGGAAGGACAGGAGAAGAGCAAGTTCGTGGCCGAACAGTTCTGGAAAGTTCCAGGGAAAGTCAAGGGAATTACAGTATATAGAACCAGAGGGTACCCATCCTATTTATTTTATTTTTTTTCTTCCTTTTTCCAGTACAACTTGTTTTTAGCCATTCTGCACTGAGCAAAATGACTAGAAAGAAGAACTCACCACAAAAGAAAGGATCAGAAACAGTAGTCTCTGCCACAGAGTTACAGAATTTGGATTACAATTTGATGTCGGAAAGCCAATTCAGAAGCACAATTATAAAGCTACTGGTGGCTCTGGAGAAAAGCATAAAGGATTCAAGAGACTTCATGACTACAGAATTTAGATCTAATCAGGCCAAAATTAAAAATCAATTAAATGAGATGCAATCCAAACTGGAGTTCTTAACGACGAGGGTTAATGAGGTAGAAGAATGAGTGAGTGACATAGAAGACAAGTTGATGGCAAGGAAGGAAGCTGAGGAACAAAGAGAAAAACAATTAAAAGACCATGAGGAAAGGTTAAGGGAAATAAATGACAGCCTGAGAAGGAAAAATCTACATGTAATTGGGGTTCCAGAGAGTGCCGCAAGGGACAGAGGACCAGAAAGCATATTTGAACAAATCGTAGCTGAGAACTTCCCTAATTTGGGGAGGGAAACGCATTCAGATCCAGGAGATAGAGAGGACCCCCTAAAATCAATAAAAACTGTTCAACACCTCAACATTTAATAGTGACACTTGTAAATTCCAAAGACAAAGAGAAAATCCTTAAAGCAGCAAGAGACAAGAGATCCCTAATCATATGGGGAGAAATATCAGATTAACAGCAGACCTCTCCACAGAGACCTGGCAGGCCAGAAAGGGCTGGCAGGATATATTCGGGGTCCCAAATTAGAAGAACCCACAGCCAAGAATACTTTATCCAGCCAGGCTCTAATTCAGAATAGAAGGAGAGATAAAGAGCTTCCAAGATAAGCAGAAACTGAAAGAATATGTGACCACCAAATCAGCTCTGCAAGAAATATTAAGGGGGACTCTGTAAAAGAAAGAGGATGTGCAAAGAAACAATCCACAATATCAAGGACTGAATAAGTATTATGATGACACTAAATTCATATCTTTCAATAGTAACTCTGAATGTGAATGGGCTTAAGGATCCCATCAAAAGATGCAGGGTTTCAGACTGGATAAAAAAGCAAGACCCATCTATTTGCTGTCTACAAGGGACTCATTTTAGACCTAAGGACACCTACAGCCTGAAAATGAAAGGTTGGAGAACCATTTACCATTCAAATGGTCCTCAAAAGAAAGCAGGGATAGCCATCCTCATATCAGCTAAATTAAAGTTTATCCCAAATACTGTAGTAAGAGATGAAGAGGGATACTATATCACATTTAAAGGATCTATCAAAAATAATAATAATAATAAATAAATAAATAATAAAAAAAATAAAGGATCTATCCACAAGTGGACCTAACAATCATGAATATTTATGTCCCTAATGTGGGAGCTGCCTAGTATATAAATCAATTAATAACCAAAGTAAAGACATACTTAGATAATAATACACTAATACTGGGAGACTTCAACATGGCACTTTCAGCAAATGACAGATTTCCTAAGCACAACATCTCCAAAGAAACAAAAGCTTTAAATGATACATTGGACCAGATGGATTTCACAGACATTTACAGAACTTTACATCCAAAAGCAACTGAATACACATTCTTCTCAAGTGCACATGGAACTTTCTCCAGAATAGACCACATGCTGGGTACAAATCAGGTCTCTAATGATACCAAAAAATTGGGATTGTCCCCTGCATATTTTCAGACCATAATGCTTTGAAACTTGAACTCAATCACAAGATTGTGTTCTTCCTTTTTCCAGTACAATTCATTTTTAGCCACTCTTCACTGAGCAAAATGACTAGAAAGAAGATTGTTACTTGTCTTCTATGTCACTCACTCTTCTACTCATTACCCCTCGTTTTTAGGACCTCCAGTTTGGATTGCATCCCATTTAATTGATTTTTAATTTCAGCCTGATTACACCTAAATTCTGCAGTCATGAAGTCTCTTGAATCCTTTATGCTTTTTTTCAGAGCCACCAGTAGCTTTATAATTGTGCTTCTGAATTGGCTTTCTGACATCAAAGTGTAATCCAAATTCTGTAACTCTGTGGGACAGAGTACTGTTTCTGATTCTTTCATTTGTGGTGAGTTCTTCTTTCTGCATATTTTCAGACCATAGTGCTTTGAAACTTGAACTCAATCACAAGAAGAAATTTGGAAGAAACTCAGACAGATGGAGGTTAAAGAGCATCCTGCTAAAGGATGAAAGGGTCAACCAGGAAATTAGAGAAGAATTAAAAAGATTCATGGAAACTAATGAGAATGAAGATACAACCGTTCAAAATCTTTGTGATACAGCAAAAGCAGTCTCAATAGGGAAATACATCGCAATACAAGCATCCCTCAAAAAATTGGAAAAAACTCAAATACACAAGCCAACCTTGCACCAAAAGGAACTGGAGAAAGAACAGCAAATAAAACCTATACCTAGCAGAAGAAGAGAATTAATAAAGATTTGAGCAGACCTCAATGAAATAGAGACCAGAAGAACTGTAGAACAGATCAACAAAACCAGGAGTTGGTCTTTGAAAGAATTAATAAGAGAGAAAAACCATTAGCCAACCTTATTAAAAACAAAAGAGAAAAGACTCAATAAAATCACAAATTAAAAAGGAGAGATCACAACCAATACCAAGGAAATACAAAATATTTTAAAAACATATTATGAGCAGCTATACACCAATAAATTAGGCAATCTAGAAGGAATGGACACATTTCTGGAAAACCACAAATACCAAAACTGGAACAGGAATAAATAGAAAACCTGAACAGGCCAATAACCAGGGAGGAAATTGAAGCAGTCATTAAAACCTCCCAAGACACAAAAGCCCAGGGCCAGATGGCTTCCCAGGGGAATTCTATCAAATGTTTAAAGAAGAAATAATATCTATTCTACTAAAGCTGTTCCAAAAGACAGAAAGGGATGGAATACTTCCAAATTTGTTTTATGAGGCCAGCATTACCTTAATTCCAAAACCAGACAAAGACCCAACCAAAAAGGAGAATTATAGACCAATTTCCCTGATGAACACAGATGCAAAAATTCTCAACAAGATACTAGCCAATAGGATCCAACAGTACATTAAGAAGATTATTACCTTTGACCAAGTGGGATTTACCCCTGGGATGCAAGGCTAGTTCAACACTTGTAAAGCAATCAACATGATAGATCATATCAACAAGAGAAAAAACAAGAACCATATGATCCTCTCAATAGATGCCGAGAAAGCATTTGACAAAATACAGCATCCATTCCTGATCAAAACTCTTCAGAGTGTAGGGATAGAGGGAACATTCCTCAGCATCTTAAAAGTCATCTATGAAAAGCCCACAGCAAATATCATTTTCAATGGGGAAACACTGGGAGCCTTTCCCCTAAGATCAGGAACACGACAGGGATGTCCACTCTCACCACTGCTATTCAACATAGTACTAGAAGTCCTAGCCTCAGCAATCAGGCAACAAAAAGAAATAAAAGGCATTCAGATTGGCAAAGAAGAAGTCAAACTCTCCCTCTTCGCAGATGACATGATACTGTACATAGAAAACCCAAAAGCCTCCACCCCAAGATTGCTAGAACTCATACAGCAATTCTGCAGTGTGGCAGGATACAAAATCAATGCCCAGAAATCAGTGGCATTTCTATACACTAAAAATGAGACTAAGAAAGAGAAATTAAGGAGTCAATCCCATTTAGAATTGCACCCAAAAGCATAAGATACCTAGGAATAGAGTTAACCAAAGAGGTAAAGGATCTATACCCTAAAAACTACAGAATACTTCTGAAAGAAATTGAGGAAGACACAAAGAGATTGAAAAATATTCCATGCTCATGGTTTGGAAGAATTAATATTGTGAAAATGTCAATGCTACCCAGGGCAATTTACACATTTAATGCAATCCCCATCAAAATACTATGGACTTTCTTCAGAGAGTTGGAACAAATCATCTTAAGATTTGTGTGGAATCAGAAAAGACCCCGAATAGTCAGGGGAATATTGAAAAAGAAAACCAGAGCCAGGGGCATCACAATGTTGGATTTCAAGTTGTACTACAAAGCTGTGATCATCAAGACAGTGTGGTACTGGCGCAGAAACAGACACATAGATTAATGGAACAGAATAGAGAACCCAGAAATGGGCCCTCAACTCTATGGTCAACTAATATTCAACAAAGCAGGAAAGACTATCCACTGGAAAAAGGACAGACAGACTCTTCAATAAATGGAGCTGGGAAAATTGGACAGCCACATGCAGAAGAATGAAACTAGACCACTCTCTTTCACCATACACAAAGATAAACTCAAAATGGATGAGAGATCTAAATGTGAGACAAGATTCCATCAAAATTCTAGAGGAGAACACAGGCAACACCCTTTTTGAACTCGGCCACAGTAACTTCTTGCAAGATACATCCACGAAGGCAAAAGAAACAAAAGCAAAAATGAACTATTGGGACTTCATCAAGATAAGAAGCTTTTGCACAGCAAAGGATACAGTTAACAAAACTAAAAGACAACCTACAGAATGGGAGAAGATATTTGCAAATGACATATCAGATAAAGGGCTAGTTTCCAAGATCTATAAAGGACTTATTAAACTCAACACTCAAGAAACAAACAATCCAATCATGAAATGGGCAAAAGACATGAACAGAAATCTCACAGAGGAAGACATAGACATGGCTAAGACGCACATGAGAAAATGCTCTGCATCACTTGCCATCAGGGAAATACAAATCAAAACCACAATGAGATACCACTTCACACCAGTGAGAATGGGGAAAATTAACAAGACAGGAAACCACAAATGTTGGAGAGGATGTGGAGAAAAGGGAACCCTCCTGCACTGTTGGTGGGAATGTGAACTGGTACAGCTACTCTGGAAAACCGCGTGGAGGTTCCTCAAAGAGTTAAAAATAGAACTACCCTATGACCCAGGAACTGCACTGCTGGGGATTTACCCCAAAGATACAGATGCAGTGAAACGCTGGGACACCTGCACCCGATGTTTCTAGCAGCAATGTCCACAATAGCCAAACTGTGGAAGGAACTTCAGTGTCCACCGAAAGATGAATGGATAAAGATGTGGTCTGTGTATACAATGGAATATTACTCAGCCATTAGAAACGACAAATACCCACCATTTGCTTCAACATGGATAGAACTGGAGGGAATTATGCTGAGTGAAGTAAGTCAGTTGAAGAAGGACAAATATTATATGGTTTCATTCATTTGGGCAATCTAAAAAATAGTGAAAGGAATTAAAGGGGAAAGGAGAGAAAATGAGTGGGAAATATCAATGGAGGCGACAGAACATAAGAGACTCTTAACTCTGGGGATCAAACAAGGGGTAGTGGAAGGGGAGGTGGGTGGGGGGTTGGGGTGACTGGGTGATGGGCACTGAGGGGGGCACTTGACAGGATGAGCACTGGGTGTTACACTATATGTTGACAAATCTAACTCCAATAAAAATATACACAAAAATAAATAAATAAATACATATTTGAAAAGAAGAAAAAAAGGAAAAATGTTATATGCAGATTTTTGACTGTGGCAAGGGTTGGTTTCCCTAACTCCACCACTGTTAGCACCTGTAGCTTGATCGTGCTGGGGAACTGTGAGGGTCAGTGTAGAAAACATGCCTCCCATCGCTGGGCCAGAGAGGTGAAGGAAGTGGGGTATGTGTATATATATACCAGCTGCCTTCAGTCTCATCCGTTATGGACTGCAGGGGTGGGGAGGAGGTAAGGGGGGGGGGGAGGGTGTTTCAATTCAGACCACTGGAGAATGTCCTCAGAGTTGGAAGTCAGCCAAGCCTACCACGGAGTCAGGAACACGGTTGGGCACTGGAACTGTCAGCTACAAACCCAGTGCATAGCTTTCCATCATAAACACTTTATTATTTTGTGTGTTTTGGAAGATTTTGGTAGTTGGTGTTGATTCGTCTTATTGGAGAAGGTACGAGAGGAAGAGAAAGACGTAAGGTGATCCAGATGGCAGCTTAGACTTGATTGTATGGAATTAAACAAAGACCACCTGAATGAAAACAAGCAAAGGCTATTCAGAGCTTGCTCTAGCAAGGGAGTCAGCCCGATAACTTATATTGTGATAGAGGCTTCAGGCTGGCTGAAGAGTGGGAAAGCTTGATGAAAAAATGGAAGTCTTCAGGTATGCTCAGTGGAGGTTGTTAGCATGGGCAAGCTGGTTGGCTAACTGGAAATGGAATATGCTAGGTATTGGTTAGGGGAGCATATTTTGCTCTCTCTGGTTGGCCCCTAGTTGGAAGCGAGGGCAAACATTGGGGAAGCTGGCAGTTACTCACCAAAGCCTGGACAGCGGGGCATATGGTTGGTCTTTTGATTCATCTCTGTTTATTTCCACAAACTAAATTATTTTTACTTTTACCCTATGTTCCCATCTTATATTTTCTTTGTGCCAGCCATAGTGAACTTCTCACTTTCCCCAGATAAACACACCAGCCTTTGGCTTGTAGGAGCTACCTGCCTTTGCTCATATTATATGTCTCCTTGTTAGAAGGTGGAGGAGGGATAGTTAAGTATCCTCCAGACTGAGAATGCACTTTTAGACCAAAAAAACGAAGTAAGACACTCCATACTATTTACAGTTGTATTCAGGGTATCTTACCAGTTGGGGTAGGGGGAGTATTGGGGACTGGGGAGGCAACAATCCAGGTACTATACAGCTGTTCTCTGCCAAGTCTGGACCTTAATTCACAGCTTTTATAGAGCAAGGAGATCATGGTGTGGTGATATATATATATATGGTGTGTGTGTGGAGGGTCTGTCTGCTTCTCCCTCTGCCTCTCCCCTGTTCATGCTCTCTCTCTCTCTCCCTCAAATAAATAAATAAAGTCTTGAAAAAAATTTATGGTGTACAGCTTAAATATATACAATTTGTCAGTCATATCTCAATAAAGCTAGGGTGGGGGAAGAAGCAAAGAATAAAATATAGGGCACCTGGGTGGCTCAGTCAGGTAAGCATCTGCCTTCAGCTCAGCTGATGATCCCAGGGTCCTGGGATCAAGACCTGCATCAAGATCCTGGCCTATGGGGAGCCTGCTTCTTCCTCTCTCTCTGCCTACCACTACCTGCTGCATATACTCTCTCTCTATGTCAAAAAAATAAAATCTTTTTAAAAAGAGTAAAATATAATTAAAACCATTATTGAGGCAACCCAATAAAATAGACATAAAGTCCCCTTCCCCAATACACACAAAGAATACTAAAAATCAGCTATCTTCCTTTTCATGACTGAGGTATTATAGGAAGAAATTATTAGATTTGCCAATGGGAGAGGTGAATATTTTGAGAATCACTTAGTGTTAATACCAGGAATGGAGGTAGAAACACAACATTCTGGTTATTTGGGCCATCATCAAACCAAAATTGTTTAAATGTGTGTTCAACATTTGTTTGAAGGAGATGTATTACTTGGGACCCCAAATTCACTCAGCTACACAGATGGCTCATTTAAGCCATAGCAAATTTTTGCTCCTGAGAGGCTAGTTAGGGTCATTTGAGTATGATCCTTGGGGGACCTTATTACCCTGCCACCTCAAGCAGTTCAGAGAAGATGATTTCTAACCACATAGGATATCCTTAAGAGATCTGATAAATTGTCCGTGAGTCCCTGGAAGTTTGCATGGGACAGCCACAGCTCACTCTTGTCCCATTAAAAATATATATATATATTTAAACAAAATGTTGTTATTAATAGGTTTATTAAAATAAGCTGGGGATGAGTTTGACTTGCGCTTTGCACTTTTAGCTTCTGCTGCGATCTCATTTAGCAGTGTGTGAGGCACATGTGCTACAAGCAGGGCTCTCATTTTCAATGGAAGGGACAGTCTCTCTTGCTTTTTTCAGGGCTCACCAGACATTCTCCAACCAATACCCCTCTCTTCAAGGATCACAAGCAGAGGCAGAGTGCTTACTGTTAAGTATGCTCCCTACACAGGTGGCAGGGGCAATTAACTCAGGTCCAGTGATGGTGGAAAAAGGATTGGATGCAGCTTGCTACTGACCACTTACTCTATCTGCCAGTTGTGCCAGGGCTCATGCTTCCATGGAAGAAGTGCACAGAGCCTCCAGCCACCTAAGTATAGGTAAGTTGTATATGAGATAGTTGGAAAAAATAGACCAAGCAGTCCTGCCACACTGTGGGCAGAGAATACTCTGGTTACTCTTGCTTTAGTGGTTTTATTATATGTTATATAAATAGCTATGTGTAAAGATATTTGTACTATATGTACATATATAGTGTGAATCAGTAACTATTTATTATATTATAGGTTAATTTCCCCCCATTATCTCTTTCAGCTAGAATAAGCCTTTAAAAATTTTTATAGAATGAAAAATTAAGGGGTGCCTGGGTGGCTCAGTGGTTAAGCGTCTCCCTTTGGCTCAGGTTGTGATCACAGGGTTCTGGGATCAAGTCCCCCATAGGGAGCTTGCTTGTCTCTCTGCCTATGTCTCTGCCTCTCTCTCTGTGTGTCTCTCATGAATAAATAAAATATTTAAAAAAAGAAAGAATGAAAAATTAAGTCCAAATTTTGGTTTCTCAGTAAAGTTCATGATGAATGTATAAATTGCATACATTTACCATGATCAATGGAGGCTAGTCAGTAATATCACTGACTAAATGAAAAGTAGGAAATCCAAATTTGCTGAAGAAAATATCAGCATCTACTTCAAATATTAGTTAGGATTTTTTTAAAAGACTCTGCCTGAAGATAGCTATGAAATGCATGCAGATGCAGAGGCTGTGACACATGACTTATCACTTAGAGCAAATGATGGCTTTTCTAGATTGAGTACTTTAATATACTTTCAGGTCTAAGTTTTCTTGTGCATGTGTGAAAAGCAAAATGATATCTGTTAATGTATTGGCTTGCTTTGCAACCAGCTCGATAATGTTTGTTTTATATTGGTATCATCAAATAAGTTGGTAACAATAATAGTTTGATTTTTTCATTCAAGTTAAATTTTTAGAAGCTCATTATTATGTCAAAGAATCAATTTCATTGTGAATACTGCTGTAGTTTCAGTTAAAAAGTTCAACATTGACATAAAAATGATTTGGTTTTTACTGATAATAAATATAAATTTTGGGGCACCTGGCTGGCTCAGAAGAGTATGCAGCTCTTGATCTTGAGGTTTGGGTTCGAGCCCCATGTTGGGTATAAGGATTACTTAAATAAATCAGTAAAGTTTTTAAAAACAGTACGTGTAAATTTTGAAGAATTACAGCTTTATGGAAAAACAATGTTTTTATTAAATTAAGAAATCCATGGATCCAGGGATCCCTGGGTGGCTCAGCAGTTTAGCGCCTGCCTTTGGCCCAGGGCTTGATCCTGGAATCTCAGGATCGAGTCCCATGTCGGGTTCCCGATATGGAGCCTGCTTCTCCCTCCTCCTGTGTCTCTGCCTCTCTCTCTCTCTCATAAATAAATAAATAAATCTTAAAAAAAAAAATCCATGGATCCAGAAATATTCTTGGAACTGATTGAGATGCATGCATAATTCATAGTTGTTAAAAGTGCAATAATTGGGATACCTGGGTGCCTCAGCAGTTGAGTGCATCTGTCTTCGGTTCAGTGCGTGATCCTGGAGTACCAGGATCCAGTCCTGCATCAGGCTCCTGCATGAAGCCTACTTCTGCCCCTGCCTGTGTCTCTGCCTCTCTCTTTCTGTGTCTCTCATGAATAAATAAATAAAATCTTAAAAAAAAAGTGCAATAATCTACCAATGTAAATAAAAACTGTAATTATAAAAATTTACAATTTTTAAAAAGATTTTATTTATTTATTTGACAGAGTGAGCTTTGCACAGTGGCAGTATCTGTAGCCAATGAGGTTTATCTAAGGCATGATTATTGTTAGTTTGACAGAGTGAGAGCACAAGCAGGGGGTGTGGCAGGCAGAGGGAGAGGGACAAGCAGGCTCCCCACTGAGCAGAGAGCCCAGGTTGGGGGCTCCATCCCAGGACTCTGAGATCATGACTTGAGCTGAAGGCAGACGCTCAACTGACTGAGCCACCTAGGCACCAAAAAAATTCATAATTTTTTAAATCCACAAATTACAGTACCAAAATTTGGTAAAGCTAATTTGAATTTAAATAAGAACTATTGTTAATTAAATTTTGAAAATATCTGAGCCTTGGGGCACCTGGGTGGCTCAGTCAGTTAAGTGTCTGACTCTGATTTTGGCTCAGGTCATGATATTGTGGTTGTGAGATACAGACCTGTGTTGAGCCTCATGCTCAGCAGGAAGTCTGCTTCTCTCCTCCTCTCTCTCCTTCCTCCTCTGTCTCTCATCCCACTTGCACTCTGTCTCTAAAATAAATAATCTTTATAAAATATCTGAGCCTGAGAAGAACTATTCTAAGTAAACCTGTGTCCTATAATTGCATTGAACCGTTTGGTAAGGGAGTCCTGTTTGTGTGTATTGTGTATAAAATGAAATAGAAACCTTTAATCAAAGAATTTAAGAAATGGAGTTCCCCCAAAGATTCAGCTACCAAAGGTTTTAGCAACTTGTAATTATTGAATACAAAATTTGCAAATAGGAAGATACCGAAATTTATTCCTACAAAAGCAAAGGAAAAGCTGAACAATTTTAACAGTAAGAGATGAAACATAAAATTTCAAAATTAAATGATTTTGAGGTAAAATAACTTGACTTCTGAAAATACTTTTTTCCACTGTACAAATTTCTTACAATATTATTGACTATATTTCCTATGCCATAGTTTACATTGTTATGACTTATTGATTTTATAATGGAAGTTTTTACCTCTTAATCTCCTTTACCTACTTCTCCCATCTTTATTCTCCTCTCCTCTGCCAACCACCATTTTGTTTTTATGAGTCTGTTTCTGTTTTGTTTTGTTTTTCAGATTCCACATAAAAGTGAAATCATATGATTTTTTTCTTTGTCTTATTTCATTTAGTGTGAAACCCTCTAGTCCTTCCATATTGTCACAAATAACAAGATCTCATTCTTTTTTTGTGGCTGAGAAATATTCATATATATATATATATATATATATATATATATATATATATATATCACATCTTCTTTACATATTCATTCATTGATGGACACTTAGTTTGCTTCCATTATCTTGGGTATTATAAAAAATAATGCTACAGTGAACATAAGGGGTGCATATATCTCTTTGAATTAGTGTTTTCATTTTCTTCAGGTAAATACCTAGAAGTAGAATTGCTGGATTGTATGGTAATTCTATTTTTAGTTTTTTGAGGAACTTCCAAACTGTTTTCCATAGTCACGGCACCAATTTACATTCCTACCAGCAGTTCACAAGTGTTTCTTTTTCTCCACATCCTCACCAACATTTGTTATTTGTTGTCTTTTTGATACTAAGCATTCCCAGGTATAAGATGATATCTCATTGTGGTTTGGATATGCATTTCCCTAATGATAAGTGACGTTGAGCATCTTTTCATGTGCCTGTTGGCCACCTGTATGTCTTCTTTAGAAAAATGTCTATTTTGGGCATCTGTCTCTTGATTTTGGCTCGGGTCATGATTTCAGGGCTATGGGATGGAGTCCTATGTCAAGCTCTGCACTCAGCCTGGAGTCTGCTTAAGATTCTTTTCTTCTGGGATCCCTGGGTGGCGCAGCGGTTTGGCGCCTGCCTTTGGCAGGGCACAATCCTGGAGACCTGGGATCGAGTCCCACGTCAGGCTCCCGGTGCATGGAGCCTGCTTCTCCCTCTGCCTGTGTCTCTGCCTCTCTCTCTCTCTCTGTGTGACTATCATAAATAAAAAAAAAATTAAAAAAAAAAAGATTCTTTTCTTCTCCTTCTGCCCCTCCCCTCACCATACTCATGCATGTGTGCTCCCTCTCTCTCAAAAAAAAAAAAAAAAATTAGAAACATGTCTACTCAGGTCCTCTGCTCATTTAAAATTAATTAATTAATTAACTAATTATTTATGAAAGAGTGAGAGAGAGACAGCATGAGTAGGGGGGAGTGGCAGAGGGAGAGGAAGAAGCAGACTCCCCGCAGAGCAGAGAGCCCAACATGGGGCTCAATTCTAGGACTCTGGGATCATGACCTGAATGGAAGGCAGATGCTTAACCAAGTACTCAGGTTACTCTCTCTGCTTGTTTTTTAATCTGATTGGGGTTTTTTTGGTGTTGAGTTGTATGAGCTCTTTATATATACTGGATATTAACCCTTTATCAGGCATGTCATTTATAAATATCTTCATTCAGTAGATTACCCATTTGTTTTGTTGGTGGTTTCCTTCACTATGTAAAAGCTTTGTATTTTGGTATATTCCCAATTGTGTATTTTTGGTTTTGTTGCCTTTGCCTGAGGATACAGATCCAAAAGCATATTGCTAAGAAGAGCAATGCCTAAGAGATTATTACCTATGTTTTTTTTAAGAGTTTTATGGTTTCAGGTCTTACATTTAAGTCTTTAATCCATTTTGAGTTTATTTTGATATGTGATATGAGAAAGTAGTTGAGTTTTATTCTTTTGCAGGTAGCTTTCCAGGTTTTCCTGTCCCATTTATTATTGTCTTTTCCCCATAGTATGTTTTTACTTCCTTTTTGATAGACTAAGTGACCGTATACACATGGGTTTATTTCTTTATTCTGTTCCATTGACCTATACATCCATTTTTGTACTAGTCCCATACTGTTTTAATTACTGTAGCTTTGTAATATGGTTTGAAATCTGGGAGTGTAATACCTCTGGCTTTATTCTTCTTTCTCAACATTGCTTTGACTATTTGGGGTCTTTTGTGGTTTCCTACTGTTTCTAGTATTATTTGTTTTAGTTTTATGAAAAATGATCATGGTATTTTGATAGGGATTGCATTAAATCTGTAGATTGCTTTGGGTAGTACGGACATTTTAACATTAATTCTTCTAATCCATGAGCATATAATATCTTTCCATTTATTTGTGTCTTTAATTTCTTTCATTATTGTCCTACTGTTTTCAAAATACAGGTCTTTCACCTCCTTGGTTAAGTTTATTTCTAGATATGCTATTCCTTTTGATGCAATTGTAAATGAAATTTTTTTTAATTTCTCTTTCTGCTGGTTAATTATTAGTGTTTAGATGCACAGTAGATTTCTATAATTTATAAAATTTCTAATTTTGTATTCTGCAATTACTGAATTTATTTATTCTAATAGTTTTTTGGTGGAGTCTTTAGGGTTTTCTATGTATAGTATCATGTCATCTGCAAAGTGACAGTCTTACTTCTTTCTTACAAAAATTGGATGTCTTTTATTTCTTTTTCTTTTCTGATTGCTGTAGCCCATAATCTCGTATTATATTGAATAAAAGTGAGCATCCTTGTTTTGTTTCTGATCTTAGAGAAAGTTTTTCAGCTTTTTGGTTGAGTATAATGCTAAGGGTGGGTTTGCCATATGTGGCCTTTATATATTGATGTATATTCCCTCCATACCCACTTTGTTGAGAGTTTTTATCATGAATGGATGTTGAATTCGTCTAATATTTTTTCTCTATCTCTTAAGGTGATCATATGATTTTTATCTTTTATTTGGTTAATGAGGTATAGGACTGATTGAGTTGCAGATATTGAACCATCCTTGCTTTTCTGGAACATATCTTACTTGATCATAGTAAATGACCCTTTAAAAATATTATAGAATTCAGCCTGCTAATATTTTGTTCAGGATTTTTGCATCTATATTTCTCAGAGATATTGGCCTGTAATTTTCTTTTTGTAGCACCTCTATCTGGTTTTGGTATCAAGGTAATGAACTACCTCATAGAATAAATTTAGAAGCCTTCTTTCCTCATCAACTTTGGAATAGTTTGAGAAGGATAGGTATTAACCCTTCTTTAAACGTTTTGTAGGATTCACCTGGGAAGCCATCTGTTCCTGGACTTCTGTTTATTGGGAGTTTTTTGATTACTGATTAAATATCATTGCCAGTAATCTGTCCAGCTTTTCTATTTCTTCCTGCATTGGTCTTGGAAGGTTGTATGTTTCTAGGAATTTATTAATTTTTTCTAGGTTGTCTAATTTCTTCTAAGTTGTATAACATTTTTCATGATAATTTCATAATCCTTTGTATTTTTGTGGTGTTGGTTATAACTTCTCCTTTTTCATTTCTGATTTTATTTGAGTCCTCTTTTTCTTTCTTAATAAGCCTAGGTAAAGGTTTATCAGTTTTGCTAATCTTTTCAGAGAACAAGCTCCTAGTTGTATTGATTTTTTTCAATTGCTTTTTCACTCTCTATTTCACTTATTCCACTGTGATCTTTATTATTTCCTTCCTTCTACTAATTTTGAGCTTTACTTGTTCTTTTTCTAATTCCTTTACATATAAGGTTAGATTTTTTTTTTAATTTGAGATTTTTCTTGTTTTTGTTTTTGTTTTGAGGTAGGCTTATAATACTACAAATTTCCTTTTTATAACTACTTTTGCTGTGTCCCAAAGATTTGGGGACATTGTGTTTCCATTTTCATTTGTCTCAAGATATTTTCCGAATTCATCTTTGATTTATTCATTGACCCATTGGCTGTTTAGTAGCATGTTGTTTAGCCTCTATGTGTTTTTGTTTTTTCCTTGTTATTAATTTCTAGTTTCATATTGTTGTAATCAGAAAAGATGCTTGACACTACTTCATTCTTCTGAAATTTATTGAGATGTGTTTTGTTGCCTGATCTATCCTGAAGAATGTTCCATGTGCATTTGAAAAAAGTAGTATATTCCACTATTTTTAGATGGATTATTCTGCATGAATCAGTTAAGTCCATCTGGTCTAACATGTCATTCAAAGCCAGTGTTCCTACTGATTTTCTGTCTGTATTATCTATCTATTAATGTAAGCGTGGTGTTAAAGTTCTCCATTTTTATTGTATTATTGTCAATTTCTCCATGTCTATTAGCATTTGCTTTATATATTTAGGTGCTCCTTTGTTGGGTGTATAAATATTTACAACTGCTACATCCTCAAATTGGATTGATTCTTTTATTACTGTGTAATATCCCTTTTTGTTTCCTAACATAGTCTTTGTTTTAAAGTATTTTATCTAGGAGCACCTGGGTGGCTCAGTGGTTGAGCATCTGCCTTTGGCTCAAGTTGTGGTCCTGGGGTCGTGGGATCAAGTCCCACATCAGGCTCCCAACAGGGAGTCTGTTTTTCCCTATGTCTCTACCTCTCTCTCTCTCTGTGTCTCTCATGAATAAATAAATAAGATCTTAAAAAAGTATTTTATCTAATGAAAGTATTGTTATCCCAGCTTTCTTTTTGTTTCCATTCATACGGAATATCTTTTTTTAATCTTTCACTTGCAGTCTATATGTGTATTTAGGTGTGAAGTGAGTCTCTTGTAGGCAGCATGTAGATATGTCTTATTTTATTATCCATTCAGTTACCCCATGTCTTTTGAGTAAAGCCTTGAGTCCATTTACATTTATTTATTTATTTATTTATTTATTTTAAATTTTTTTTTGAGTCCATTTACATTTAAAGGAATTTCAATAAGTATGTGCTTATTGCTATTTTGTTATTTTTGGTTGTTTTTGTAGGTCTCTCTTGTTTTCTTCTCTCACTCTCTTCCCTTGTGATTTGATGACTTTCTTTAGTGTTATACTTACATTCCTCTCTCTTTATTTTTTGTGTATCCATTATAGTTTTTTGGTTTGTGATTACCATGAGGTTCATATACATGAGCCTTATGCCTATAGCAGTCTATGTTAAGTTGATGGTTGCTTAAGTTTGAACATATTCTAAAAACACTACATTTTTATTCTCTCCCCCTACTCACCACAATTTATGTATTTGACATTGTATTGTAACCATGTGAGGTAATGGAAGTGTTAAATAACCTGATTGTGGTAATCGTTTCACAAAGCATATGTACATCAAATCAACACATTGTACACTTTTTTTTTTAAGATTTTATTAATTTATTCATGAGAGAGAGAGGCAGAGACATAGGCAGCAGGAGAAGCAGATTCCATGGAGGGAACCTGATGTGGGACTCGATTCCGGGATTCTGGGGTCGCATCCTGAGCCAAAGGTCAATACTTAATCACTGAGCCACCCAGGTGTCCCACATTGTACACTTTAAATATAAATTTAATTTGTCAATTATACTTCAATAAAGCTGAAAAAAAGAAATTAGTTAAAGTATGTAAATATGTACCTAAATTAATTATTCTTCTATATTATTTTAAAATATTTGTACAATAGATATAAAGGTTTTAAATTTTGCTTTAATATATGCACATATATCTTATTTTTATTTTCTTAGAATATTATTTTTAAAATGGTTTTGCAATTAAATTATTTTATAGATTCACCAAAATAATAAACTAATTTATTGGTCAATAAATATATCAAAAGTTCTAGAATTATGATTACTTTTGGTACTTCCTTTTGATCCAAAATATTACTATGTGGAAGATAATTACATGATAATCCTCCCTACTCACAAATTTGTGCTCTGGGACTTTGCCTAACTGGCTCTCCACTCTATCTGGCTCAATCTGGCTCAGGATAAATACCAAAAATAGCACAAACAAATACATCACAAGTTATTAAAAGAAGATGTCTTACAAGGGAGAGGATGAGGACAGAGGGAAGAAGAGAAGGAGCTGGAACTATTGCAGTATAAACTGAAAGAATTTCTAGAGATCCTATTCTCCAGGTCATTCTTAAGCCACAATAGCATTCCAGGCTAAATCAAAGTATACTTCACTTTCTAGTAAATCTGTGAATGTTATGTCTTTCCTCAATTTTATTAAAAATCACTTTTCACTTTTGAAATTTTACTGTATCTTGTGACTTTTACAAATTAATTGTCATTTTAAAATATTAGTGTAAACAGTGTGATATCAAGCAGGTGTCCTGCAAGATAGTCCAGGGGTGAACCAAGGGAGTTAATTAATTACAAAGACTGTAGTCTAGAAGTAGCCACCACAAAGCTTGAGTTATTTTTTAAAATATTTATTTAGTTTAGAGAGAATGAGTAGACAGAAGGAGAGAGAATCTTTAAGCAGACTCTGCACTGAGAATGGAGCCTGATGTGGGCTCAATCCCACAACCCTGAGATCAGGACCCAAGCCGAAACCAAGAGTCTGATGCTCAACCCACTGCAGCATCCAGGCATACCAGCTTGTGTTATCTTCACTTCTGAAACTCCGGAAGCTTTACAAATTATCAAAATGAATATTAGAAATGAGTGTTTATGAGGATGCCTGGGTGGCTCAGTGGTTGAGTGTCTGCCTTCAGCTCAGGGCGTGATCCTGATCCAGGGATTGAGTCCCTTATCAGGCTCCCCGCTAGGAGCCTACTTCTCCCTCTGTCTATGGCTCTGCCTCTCTCTCAGTGTTTCTTATGAATAAATAAATAAAATATTAAAAAAAAGAAATGGCTGTGTATGGATGAAATTAGTGATATTCAAAAAGTGTGGATTGGCTGAAAGATTTTAGAAATGGTTCAATTCTTGCATGAACAGGGTCAATGAATTCAGAGTTCTGGAAGCCTATAGCTGGCCCTAAGAATGGCATCCAGATCTTGATCCCTAACAACTTGTGTCCTGTCTTGGGTTTAAAGGATTTGGAGTCTCTAAGGCTGACTCTCATCATGATTAACTAAGTGAACAAGTTAGACTAGGTGTGTTCCAAGAGCCTAACATGACAGATAGCAGATCTTTGCTGAACCTACAGAGCAAGGTTTCTGAGTTGTTTTGTATCTATTTGTAAATGAATGTCAGTGTGCTGCAGACCTGCTTTCACTATAACCTGGTAGGGAGGGTGCAGGTGAGTGGCTAACACTTACCCACCTCTAACTTTTAGAGAATGTTTTGCCAAAAAGAACTGAATACTTGAGGATGACCTATCCCTCAATCTGGTCCTGATGTAGTTTTTTTGAATGTTGGTGAGGTTTAGGATCTGGAAGCGATGGCCAAGAAAGAATTCTTGAGACACCTTTGGTGCAAAAAGGTGGTTTTATTAAAGCACAGGGATAGAACTCCAGCCTCCTGCTGCTCCCTGGGCCCGGGAATTGTGAAGAGCAACTGATTGCATACCTTTGGGTTGGGGGAAGTAAAGATAAGGGAAGTTCCAAAAGAACTTTCATATGCTAAAGAAGACTCGTAGGATACCTGATGCCTTGCTATTGTCAAGCCAAGGTTGTTTATCCTTCTAGCAAGGTATTAAGACAATTGGGAGCTTCCTGGAGGAAGGTTATACTCTACTTGCTTAAGTATTTGTCAATGGGCTGCCAGTTATAAGGACTTTAATTTTATCTACATTTCCTTCTGTCTTTGTTTCCCACATCATTTATTTTTCCTGGTTTCCAGGATCTAGACCTGGGGTTCTCAAAGTTCAGTCTCTAAGATAGCAGCTCTAGCATCATCTAGGAACTTGTTGGAAACAGAAAATCTCAAAACTTACCTTGAAGCTGCTAAATCAGAAGCCCAGAAGACAGTTGTTTTAAGTTTTTCACATGATCTTTCTGTATGAATGTTTGAGAAGCAGTGAAGCAGATTACATTTTGCCGTCTATCTTTTCTTGATTGCTCTGAAGAAACCCCCCCTGTAAGTAGGGCCAGCCCTAATCCAGAGGCAGCCCATCCAGGTGCCTTCCTGAAGTTTTAGCAACAAAAAGCATTCTGTTTGTGATAAGAAAACCATTTCCCCCCACACCCTGATTGGAATGTCCCTGAATAGGTTCATGTTGACCTTCTGAGAAATCAACCTGGATGCTATGTGACTCCCGCGGTTCTTTTGTCTTTAAGCGAGTTTTTTTCTTTTGCCTTTAAAAGATACCTGTAATTGCTAATCGGGGCTCTCTTCCTCTTCGGAGGCGGAGAGCCCGTTTGCGCAAACGTCCAATAAACCCTCTTGCTAGTTGCATCTGCCTGTCTGGGGTCTGAGTCTCTGGGGCGTCCGCCGGGACACGTTGGCACCCGTGAGCCAGGGTCCAACAGCTCCTTTTTTTTGGGCAATCTTCATTTACTTGGTCAATTGTGCCTTATCTGAAACTCTTGACATTGCTTATTTCTTAGTATTATGTTTTATAAAAAGTTCTCTATAAATCAAGACCCAGTTGTAACTTTTAATCCAAATTCCTGACTAATCACGTGTCCAGAAAAATTCTTTGTATTAAGTTGATTTTATAAACAACATGGTTTCAGAAATTCATATTCCTCTATGATGCAGCGGCAATAGTTCAATGATTATCAAATTCTGTTCCTTGGAACCCTAGGCATTTCTTTGAGTGCCCTACTGGGACACCTGGAAAGTTGGGAAAGGAGGACTAAAGCTTTCTATCCTTGCCTTTTAAAAGAGCCAACATTTGGGACGCCTGGGTGGCTTAGCGGTTGGGCACTTGCCTTCCGCCCAGGGTGTGATCCCGGGGTCCTGGGATCGAGTCCCGCATCGGGCTCCCTATGGGGAGCCTGCTTCTCCCTCTGCCTGTGTCTCTGCCTCTCTCTCTCTCTCTCTCTCTCTCTCTCTCTGTGTCTCTCATGAATAAATAAGTAAAATCTTTTTTAGAAAGTTTAAAAAATAAAAAATAATAAAAAAATTTTTTTTTAAAGCCAACATTTAGGGGTGCCTGGGTGGTTCATTTGGTAAGCAGCCAACACTTGATTTTGGCTCAGGTCATGATCTTAGGGTCATGGGATTGAGCCCCATGTCTGCTTGAGATTCTCTCCCTCCCTCTCCCTCTCCCTCTAACCCTCCCCCCACTCTTACTTGCATGCACTCTTTTTCTCTCTCACTAAAATAAATATATAAAAATGGGTGCCTGGGTGGCTCAGTGGTTGAGCATCTGCCTTTGGCTCAGGTCCTGGGATGGAGTCCTGCATCAGGCTCCTCACAAGGAGCCTGCTACTCCCTCTGCAGGTGTCTCTGCCTCTGTGTCTCTCTTATTAATAAATAAAATATTTTTTAAAAACCCAAGTAATTTTTTTTAAAGCCAACATTTGGGGCACCTAGATGGCTCAGTCAATTAAGAATCTGACTCTTGGTTTAATGAGACCAAGCCCTGCCTTGGACCCCCATGCTCAGTGGGGAGTTCTCTTCCCCTACCCCCACCTGTCTGTGCATGTGTGCATGCTCTCTCTCACTCTCTCATATTAATAAATAACTTTTTTTTAAGTCAGCATTTAAAAAAATAAGCCATCATTTGTTAAGTACTTACTATGAGCCAAACATAGTTCTGAGTCCTTCACAAGCTAAAGCATTCATGTAGGGGTGTCTTATTCACCTTTTTCATCAGAGAAGTTGTGCCCTCATCTGTTTGATTTACCAGGTTTTCTTTTAGGAAAGAAGCTTGAAACTAAAGACAAAGCAACCTGTACTATTTACTCACTAAGCTCCAAGTATCCAGGCCTCTCTCTCTAGTCCTAGAGTACACAGCTTCTTTCCTATCCTGAAATTTTACATGCTTTTCCCTCTTTCTGAAGCTTCTCCAGCTAATTATAGCAGGCTTTCCCATTTAGTTTTCTCCTTGAATATCATCTCTTCTAAAAGATTTTTCTTAACCCCCAGACTGTTTTAGGTAGTCCTTTTATGCTTTCAAAGTACCTTGTTATTTATTTATTTTTCTTTAATGGAATTTGTTAGGATTTATTTTCCTTGTTTAGTTTTTGTGGTTTGTTACCCCCACTGGACTTTAAGTTTGGCAAAGACTGGGATCTTATCTAATTCTTTTGTCTTCCCAGAATCTAGTAGCATCTGGCACAAAGTTGATGCTTATTAAATATTTAGTGACCAATGACTAAAGGGTAACGATGCAACTTGAGTTCACACTCAGACTCTTTCATTAACAGGAAGAAGTTTATCCTTAAATGAAAGTTAGATGGGATGCTCTGTGAGATGATTTCTGCTTCAGCATCATCTGGCTCAAAAATTAAACTTTTGATTTTAAAATCTGTTTATGTTTCTGGTGGGAAAGTGCTTTGTATCTTACCTTAATTGCTTGTTGTGTAAGGGAAAAACATATGTTACTACCTCAAGTGAACGCCTTTTTAGATGGATTAAAATAAATACAAAATGGAGACCAGACTTGAAAATATTCTGGACAGAACAAGTTAAACCACATAAGCAAAACCTAATATAACTTATTCTGCAACATAAGAAAAACAACTTGGATTGTTTCTTGTAAATGCCTCAGAAAATCATAAATAAAACCTAAATTGTTTTCCAAAAATGGCCTAAGAAGAGGACTTTTAACCAATTCCCTGTCGTTTGGAAAACCCTAGTGCTGTAACCAATCATTATAAAGATGAAATAGCTCCCATATTTTTACTATCCTAGCTGCCTGTAACATGACTCTAGGCTTCAAGTCACTATTGGTTTTAAGACTCCCAGTTTGCAAACTGTTCTGCTATGCACAATAAACTTTTACTAAATACAATTTATTGACCTGATTTTATTTTTAACAGTTCCTGAATTTTGACAAGAGCCACTTGCCAACTTTACATTGGATTGGCCTAAATATTGGAATCTGAATTCTGCAGTCATACCACACAAAACATTCATTGTAAAGAGAAATTTAATAAAACTTTGATTTGGGTTTAAAAAAAGTGTTGAAAATAATGTGTATAGCTTATTTAAAATGAATTCGGGTTTACTTATCTTATAAAATTATGTATTTATTAATCTAGCCAAAAAGTGGCAGAGGATTTTAATAGATATTATTCTAGAAAAGACATAGAAATGGCCAACAGATACATGAAAAGGTGCTCAACATCATTAATCATCAGGGAAATGCAAATCAAAACCACAATGATATCACCTCATGCTTGTTATAATGACTACCCAAAAGAAGATAAAAGATGACAAGTATTGGCAAGGATATGGAGAAAAGGGAAAACGTGTACACTGTTGATGGAAATGTAAATTGGTAGATGCACTATGGGAAACAGTATAGAGGTTCTTCAAAAAAATAGAAATAGAACTACCATATGATCCAACAATCCCACTTCTGGGTACATATTCAAAGGAAATGAAAACAGAATACTGAAGAGATGTCTGCACTCTCATGTTCATTACAACACTGTTCACAATAGCCAAAATATGAATCAACCTCAGTGTGCATCAACAGAAGAATGGATAAAGAAAATGGTACATATGTACAATGGAATATTATTCAGTCATAAGAAAGAAAAATCCTCATATTTATGACAATGTGGATAGAGCTTGAGGGCATTATGCTAAGTGAAATAAGCCAGATAAAGACAAATACTGAATGGTATCACTTACATATAGAATCTTTTCTTTTAAGTGGTCTCCATGCCCAGTGTGGAGCCCAATGTGGAGCTTGAACTCACTACCCTGAGAACAAGACCTGAGCTGAGATCAAGAGTTAGACACTTAACTGACCAGGCCACCTAGGTGTCTCACTTATATATGGAATCTTAAAAAAAAAAAAAAAAAAAAAAAAAAGTCAGACTCATAGAAAAAAAGAGTAGAAAAATTGTTGCCAGGGGCTAAAGAGTGGGAGAAATGAGAAGTTGGTAAAAAGTATAAACTTTTGCTATAAGATGAATAAGGTCTGAGGATCTAATGTAAAATATTGTGACTATGGTTGATAAGACAGTATTATATAATTGTAATTTGCCAAGGGAGTAGAACTTAAATGTTCTCACTAAAAATGTACATATGGGGCAGCCCAGATGGCTCTGGTTTAGTGCTGCCTTCAGCCCAGAGCATGATCCTGGAGACCTGGGGTCGAGTCCTGCGTCGGGCTCCCTGCATGGAGCCTGTTTCTCCTTCTGCTTGAGTCTTTGACTCTCTTGCTCTCTCTCTGTCTCTCATGAATAAATAAATAAAATCTTTTAAAAAAATAAAATAAAAATGTGCATATGAAAATGGATGTGTTAATTAACTAGATGGTGGGAATCCTTTCACAATTAAAAAATAATAATGCATGCAATGAATTAAAATCATATCTATGGAACAATGAAAAATGGCAGAAATTTTCCCAGACTTTCACTAGGCCTTTTACCTTGTAGTTAGAATTAGGGGAAAAAAATTCGTTTTTTTTTCAATTCTGCCTTATTGAGGAATAACTAGAAATATTTATTTAGAAAAAAATTTAAGTTTCAAACCACTTATAGTTTTGTTTTCTCTTTGAGCGTTTTAATAAGCTGTTGGTAAAATTTTCATCAGTCATGGGGCACATGGGTGGCTCTGTTGGTTAAGTGTTTGATTCTTGGTTTTGGTTCAGGTCACGATCTCATGGGTCATAGGGTTCAAGTGCCTGTAATGGACTCTGTTCTTAGCTGGGAGTCTGCTTAAAGATTCTCTCCCTCTGCCCCTCTCCCTATTCATGCATGCTCTCTTCCTTTTTCCAAGTAAATAAGTAAGTCTCTAAAAAGTTTTCCATCAATCATTAATAAGCTACAGATACAAAAAGTCACTACTCAGGAGACTCCGGTGTCCCGCGCGTGTGCTGGGGGCAACAACCGTCCAGGGATGAAGGTAAGGGAATGAGGAAAAGAAAAGAGACATAAACAGAGTGGGAGCAGGAGGGACATATGGCTGGATTCAGCCACAATGCCAACTTTATTTGTATTATTCACTCTTTTATAAAGCAGGGTTGTTTAACAAGCAGGATATTTTAAGCTTAGTTCTCCAGACATGTCTTTTCACAATAGATAGCAATAGTATGCACCCTTGAATAGATAGCTATAGTATGTGTCCTTGAGCCACAAGCCTTCAACAACAAGGGTGAGACAGGTGGGCCGCGCGGTTGGAAGAGTCAACAGAGAGCCATTGCTCGATCCATTAACCCCTTCCTGGCACGCAGCTCCCAACATCCTGGTAGTTACCATCCTCCAGCTCCACTTAAATTACTGCTGTATGTTTAGTGGCATCAAACTCAAATGAATGGACTCAGTCCTCAAGACATCTTGACTCCAGGTAAATTGAAGAAGAATGGAGAAAAATGCCAGCTACATTCACCACTGCTTTCTGTGTTTCAGACCATCCAGTATGTAGACTCTTAAGTAAAGTGTAATGAAAACATATTCACACCTGAGTACTGTGCACACATCTCTCTATCAGTGAGTGTGGGGTTAGGAGAGAACCCAGGTTCAGGAATTTGAAGACCAAGCTTCTCACTCTAAATCTATCACTAAATTACTATGTGACTTCAAGTAAATCACTTCATGTCAATGGTATTAAATTTTTCTCATTTGTAAAAATGATGGAGCTTGATTTAAGATGTTCTCTACAATCCCTTGAGATTATTTTTATGTCCTTATTTATTTACAGAAACAAGATTGATGTGATTTTTATTTATTTGTTATTTTTTAAAAAGATTTTATTTATTTATTCATGAGAGACACAGAGAGAGAGAGGCAGAGACATAGGCAGAGAGAGAAGCAGGTTCTGCTCTGAGCAGGGAGCCTGATGTAGGATTCGACACCAGGACCCTGCGATCATGACCTGAGCAAAAGGCAGATGGTCAACCACTGAGCCACCCAAGCATCCCAATTGACATGATTTTTAAAAAATTTTTTATCTGCCCAATTTGTTCTTTACTGGCCTACCAGAAGCAAGTGAGAGAAGCTGCTTGCCAGGAGGTTAGAGAAACCAGAGGATGGTGGTAATGCAATGAGTTTTCAATTTCAAATGCCG
The DNA here is from genome assembly GCF_048418805.1 of Vulpes vulpes. Taxonomy (NCBI): domain Eukaryota; kingdom Metazoa; phylum Chordata; class Mammalia; order Carnivora; family Canidae; genus Vulpes; species Vulpes vulpes. Next base: position 16,628,051 of record NC_132787.1, on the reverse strand, counting down.
AACTTGGAACGGCTGAAATTTCCTTGAGTGATTTGGACTATCAGTAATATCTGTTGGTAGGTGAATTGGAAGAGTGGGACCAGATTTCAAATCCTAGCCTATTGCTAAGACATTTAGTATTAATTGACTCTTTTTCCCTTTTTTTAAGTAACTATTGGAGACTTCCTAGAATAGTTCTCAAAGGAATACACCTTAATTACGACCTAGGACACGTACACATTCATATGTATCTACATATATACATACCTATCTGACTAAACTAATACTTAACCTTATGCCATTTAATGCATTGCTTATTTTTTCTTCTATTGTGTATGTTTTTGTTAATTTTTGGCTTCCAGCAACAGTTTAAAAGCATTGTCTTGGGGTAGAGGGAATATGGTTAGCAGCTGTCTCCTCCTTGGAGCTGTGTTGTGGATTTTAGAACAGATGTTTGTTATTCATTCCCAAGCTTTCTAGGCAATGTGCCAGTGGGACTGTCCTGCTGTTGGTCTTTGAGTTGATGGCCCATCTGTCCTGGATCTTGATGAGAGTGGAGGCAGAAGTGGGAGATGCAGGGAGAAAGCTCATTAAACATGGCCTTGTTCAAGGATGTAGAATATGGTAGGTCTGCACTGAATCACTCCATCAGACAGGTGGTTCTTTAAAAGAAATTTGGCTCTCTGATTCAAAAGTGTGTAAAAAATTTAAATAATTTAGAAATGTTGTCATCTTCTGCTGTCCATCAGTAATCTGTTGCTGAAAACCAGTTGTTCTGCATGCAAATGCTAATCTGCTATTTCTCACTTAAAGTAGGAAAACTTACATTATGTCAACCCTAAGCCCTCAACCAATTTCTTAAACAGGCAGCTAAAATGTGGTAATATATGTGTATATATAGTGTTTAAAAATCTAAACCATTGAGCAGCCTGGGTCGCTCAGCAGTTTAGTGCCACCTTCAGCCCAGGGCCTGATCCTGGAGACCAGGGATGGAGTTCCACGTCGGACTCCCTGCATGGAGCCTGCTTCTCCCTCTGCCTGTGTCTCTGCCTCTCTCTCTCAATATGTGTCTCTCATGAATAAATAAATAAAATCTTAAAAAAAAATGCAAACCATCTTGTTAAATGTGAAATGCTTAAAATATTGTTTCTCCATCACCAAATAATTAGTATAATCAGTAACACAGTGGATTTTGTATAGTCAAAGGCCACTGACCAAGATGGTTTAATGTTCTCTTCAGCTCGACTTCACTTAAACAGGTTTCTTCCTGACTCTAGGCCCCTGAGCTTCCTCTTCTTAGAATATTTACTTTAGAAAATTTGTCAATTCTTTCTTCATGCCTTTGAGATATAAATCTATTAAAAAGCCTCTGGTCAGTTTTACAACCCAGAAAAGTCTCAAGAACCTGGGACCATCTCTTTGAAGTCTAATCCACAAAGGAGATGGCACCTCTATTTGTCAGTTTCCACAGGAGGGTAGGAGCCAATCCTAAGGCTCCTTGCTCCAAGTTACAAAACTATTTCATAAAGATAAAAAAATTTATTATTATTAATTTTTTTTATAAAGTCAGTTGGCAAACACAGATGGCCTGTGACATCCTCCTGACATCCTCCAGTATTTTTCCACTAGCTCACCCCAGCCCTTAAAAAGCTCTGCCCTCTCTGTTGAAGTGGAGTTGAGTTCAGACTTCATGCTGGCCTCTCTCCTATTGCAGTAGCCTCAGATAAAGTCTCCTTTACTAGTTTACCTTGGTCCAGTGCAATTTTTGTTTTAATACTGCCAATGGGGTCACACTACCTCCTTTTTCTGAACAATCAATTCCACAATTTTCAAAAATTTGAATGAGGACTCTATTTGTTTCTTAGGGCTGCTACAACAAAGCACCATAAATAGGAAGGCTTAGAAAATCCCAGGAGTTTATTATTTCACAAATCAGGAGGCCAGAACCCCCAGATCAGAAGGGTCAACAGAGCCACATTCTTTCTGAAGCCTCCAAGAAAGAATCTATTTCATGCCTTTCTGGAGTTGCCAATAATGCTTGGCATGCCTTGTCTTGCAGAGGCATCATTCCAACCACTGCTTACATTGTCACATGGCATTATCCCTGTGCATGTCTGTCTCTGTCTTTTATTATAAACATACCAGTTGAGATGCCTGGGTGGCTCAGTCGGTTGAATGTCTGCTTTCTGCTCAGGTCGTGATCCCAGGGTCCTGGGATAGGGCCCCCGCATCAGGGTCCCTGCTCAGCGGGGAGTCTGCTTCTCCTTCTCCCTCTGCCTCCTCCCCCGGCTTGTGCTCTCTCAATCTCAATCTCTCTCTCTGTCAAATAAATAAATAAAATATTTTTAAAAAGATACCAGTTATATTGGATCAAGGGCCCATACTACTTGAGTATGATCTCATCTTAACCAACATTTTAATTATATCTGCAAGGACCCTATTTCCAAATAAGGTCATATTGACAAGTGTGAGGGCTTAGAACTTCAATATATTTGGGGAAGGGGGACACACCATGCAATCCAAAACTAACTCTGTAGAAACATCAATAGTATTTATAATGAAAGACCTTTTTTCTATTTCATTTTGCTAAAAATATTGTATTATGTTTAAGATATAATTAGAGTTTTCTATATAAATGTTGGCTGGAAATATTATATTGAGAGATACATACATTCTATTAAGTTTGGGTATTGCTGTAGGCAGGCCAGGTTTGAGGACCCAGAGGGGTCCCACAGAACCAGCCAAGAAGGTCCTTGGCTTTGTGCAGGATAGAAATCAAATGCAAGCCAAGAGGAAGTGAGAACAGAGTTTATTGCATAGTGTAAGTGATAGAGTATAGTAGATGAAGGTTCTGGAAGACTTGGAAAAGGAAAATTGAGTCTCCCCATCACTTGGGGTAAGGGTTTATTTTTTTTTATTTTTTTTTATTTTTATTTTTTTTTGGGGTAAGGGTTTATATTGGAAAGGAGTCCAGGGTACGTGTTCCTTCAGGAATGTAGGATGGGGTACAATCAATGGTGAGCAGTCATGTGAACAATAGATGTTATTCCATAAATCACCAAAGGTAGGGGATATGGATGCCCTTGTCCACTAAGGTTTGTTCAAAGCTAATGTCCTGGAATATGTTTGGGATCCAGGTTTTGTAGGTTAAGTTAGGTGTTTGGGGCTTAGAATGAAACTCAGAATGATTAACTCTTTTGCTCCCCCACCCCTGGAGTGAGAGCATAGCTTCTTTGGTTTAGTCAGATGCAAAATAGTAAATGGGAGTAAATAGAAGTAAATGGGACTTAATAGAGACACAGAAGAAATAGATTTTTTCTAAAATGGAGTCCCTTCAGTTTCCCTATCTTAGTATTAAAAACGAAGATGTACTTACCTCTTTCTGGGAGAAGAGTTATCTAAAAGGCATTGTGTCGAGTAAGTAGTAATTTGCCAGATGATAGGTTTAAGTTTGGTGAGGGTGAAACATTTTTAAGGAGGTATTGGTGGATGTGTCAAATTCAAAACCAGACAAGTATGAAGATTGCTTTCATTTGGGCTAGATCGAAAAAATTAGGGTGTATCAGCAGGGAGGTTTTGCCTTGGACTTATGTAGGGAGGGGTAAATAGACTATGGGTGGGATGATTTAGAGTTAGTTTGTTTTATAAGCAGGGAAAGTCTAAATAAATAAATAAATAAGCAGGAGAAGTCTCAGCTGAACAGGAAACATTTTTCTCTGTGGTTAACTAGTTAAGGGGAAGAAATAGTTCCAGTCTTAAAGACTGGGAAGAATGGGAAGTTGAAGGACCTATGTCTGCTCTTGTCATCAGGTTCTAAGAAGGGGGAAAAGGATCCTGGTCACAGGTAAACAGAGGAATCATTTGTGAGAGTTCTAGGAGTCATAAGAAAGAGTGGACAATGAAGTTTATTGAAGTCAACTGGAGAAGGATGATTCTTTGAGTAAGCCTTTCCTAGAACACAAAGGGATGGGGAGATTTGGGGTAAACAAAAGGTTGGAGGTGTTCTTTACCATAACTGCTTTCCAGAAGCACAAGGCTCAGGTTAAACTTCAACATTGTCAGCTGTCATGAGGAAGGGCCTGTGTAAGGCTGAGTGCATATTGTCATGTTGGACCCTGGCTCACGGGTGCCAACGTGTCCCGGCGGACGCCCCAGAGACTCAGACCCCAGACAGGCAGATGCAACTAGCAAGAGGGGTTTATTGAACGTTTGCGCAAACGGGCTCTCCACCTCAGAGGTGGAAGAGCCCCGATTGGCAATTACAGGCATCTTTTAAAGGCAAAAACCGCGGGATTAGCATAGCATTTGGGTTATGACATGATTGATTTCTTTGAAGGTCAACATGGACATGTTCAGGGACTTTCCAGTCAGGGCGTGGGGGGGATGGTTTTCTTATCTTGGAAAAACCACAGAATGTTTTTCGTTGCTTAAATTCCAGGAAGGCGCCTGGATGGGCTGCCTCTGGGTTAGGTCTGGTCCTACACTTTCGGGGGGGGGGGGGGGGGTTCTTCATTCCCTCCTCTTTGGGCTGATTTTAACCTTAAAATCTTAGGGAACATTTATTTCTTCAGTTTGGAGGGCCCGATATTGTTGAGTTAGTACCAGAGCTTGGGTAATGGACAATCTTTCTAGGATGAACTGGAGCAGCCGGTTGAGGATGCAGGGGCCGAAAGTTAGCAGCAGGAGCAGGATAACTAGAGGGCCCATAATGGTAGAGATTAGGGTGGTCATCCAGGGAGACTGGTTAAACCAGCCTTTAAACCAGCCCTGCTGGGCCTCCTGGTCCCTTTGTCTTTTATTTAGCCTATCCCTGAGTTTGGCCATGGAGTCCCTGATGACTCCAGAATGGTCTGCATAGAAACAGCATTCTTCTTCTCCCAGGGCCGCACACAGTCCTCCCTCTTTCAGGAATAGTAAATCCAAGCCTCTCCTGTTTTGAAGTGCTACTTCTGAAAGTGAGGTAAGGGATTGTTCTAACTTAGAAACGGACTGCTCTAGTGTCCGAAGATCCTCATCTACAGCTGCCTGGAGTTCTATATGACGTCGTGAGCCCTGGATCAGAGCAGCTGCGCCAGTACCAACCCCAGTTGCGACCCTTAGTCCCAGCATAACGGCTAGGGTTAGGGAGACAGGATCGCGCCGAAAACAGGTGGGATGTCCGTCATACTGATTTTCTAGAGTTTCAGCAGGGTGATAGAACACCCTGGGTATGATCTGCACCATGACACAGAAGTCGTTTGAGCTATTTAGAACCTTAGCTGACACACAGGGGGTGAGGCCTTTGTTGCATGCCCACCAGGTTCCCGGCTGGGGCACCAGGTAAGAGTCAGTCCCTAAAATCGGGGCGGTAGTATTGCAGAGTCCCTGGTAACCCCGGGTGAGTATAGTTAGCCTTGACAGTGATGTAATCCCAGGAGGAGGAGGGCCTCCCATCCTGTGTCTCCTGTAGTCTCACACCCCCAATTTTTACAATAGAAGTGCTCCCCCCCTCCACAGGTGGGATTTAGCCTGTGATCTCTGTGGTACCCGGGACAGACATAAAAGGAAAGAGTGCTTAGCATGGCCCTTCTGTCAGGCATGCCACATCCTCCCCATGGGTCTAATCCCAGTCGCCCTGGGGGGCTTTCTCGGTTGGGGGCCCTAGAGGTGTCGAAGTATCCCTCTAGGTCCCATGGGCTGGGGGCCCCTATGGTAAGCTTGCATAAGTCAGGATATAGGTTAGGCCACCAGGTTCCCACGGGAGCAGTCTTAGTTGTGGACCAGACCTTGTCACCCCCAGACGTTAGTACCTGCCAGGTTAACCTTTTGGAGGTATGAGGGTTACCTTTGGCGGGGATGAAGAGCGCTAGGAGAGGTAGGAATATAACAACTGTCATTGAACAATTTTTGAAAGTCTTATCTTGAGCGGGTTTTGGGTGCGGTGGGGCTTTCATTGGGGTGGCTCGCCCGGTCCGTCCTGGCTGGTGTCAGTGGTGCTCGTTGATGGGGCGCGCTTGACGTGTGAGGCGTGGACCCAAGCAGCAATGCCGTCTACTTTTAGGGCAGTTGGGGTGGTTAGTAGTACAGTGTATGGGCCCTTCCAGCGGGGCTCAAGGGTCCTGGACTGATGTCTCCTGACGTAGACGGAGTCACCAGCCTGGAACGGGTGTGGGTCGGTTGTGTCTCCAGGGCGGTAGGCAGCTGCAAGGGGTTTCCAGATCTGGCGCTGGATAATCTGGAGCGCCTTTAGCCGGTCCTGTAAACCGGGAGTATTAGCAAGAGGGTCAATAGCAGAGTCTAGCAAGTCCGTCACTGGTGGGGTCCTCCATAGAGAATCTTGTAAGGAGTTAGTCCGTCCATGGCACGCGGGAATGTTCCGGACTTGGAACAGGACCATGGGGAGGAGTTGGACCCATTCTCTAGTGCCAGTCTCCAATGTCAATTTGGTTAGGGTCTCTTTAATTGTTCTATTTATTCTTTCTACCTGCCCTGAGCTCTGGGGTCTGTATGCGCAATGTAATTTCTAATTTATCCCCAGTAATCTGGCCACCAACTGACTTACCTGGGAGACAAAGGCAGGGCCGTTGTTCGACCCTATTACCTTGGGCAGTCCAAATTGGGGAAAATTTCTTCTAGGATTTTCTTGACAACCACCTGGGCAGTTTCTCGTTTGGTGGGGAATGCTTCTGTCCATCCTCCTGTGGGCCTAGTGCAGCAGCTCGTGCTGTTTCATCGGCCATCCTGTTCCCCTCTGCTACTGGGTCGTTGCCTCGCTGATGCCCAGGACAGTGAATTATACTCAATTTTCTTGGCAGAAAAAGGGAATGGAGAAGATCTAGTATTTCTTCTCTGTTCTTGATGTTTTTACCTGCAGAGGTTAGGAGGCCTCTTCTTCAGTATATTTCTCCGTGAATATGGGCAGTTGCAAAAGCATACCTGCTGTCAGTATAAATGTTGACCTTTTTGTCCTTAGCCTTTTTTAGGGCCTGAGTTAGGGCTATAAGCTCCGCCCTTTGAGCTGAAGTCCCAGGCTTTAGGGCACTGGCCCAGATGACAGTTTTTCCATCTACCACGGCCACCACGGCCGCCCCGGCTTTACGTTCACCATTTCGTAGAAAGCTACTCCCATCGGTGTACCAGGTTGCTTCAGCATCTGGCAAAGGCTGGTCCATCAAGTCCCCTTTGGTGCCATGGACCTCGGCTAGGATCTGGTGGCAATCATGCATTACCAGGGAGGGGGACTCGGTTTCTGGAAACAAGGTGGCCGGGTTTAGGGATGTAGCCGTTCTGAACCGTATCCGCTCGGAATTCAGTAACATGGCCTGATAATGGGTGACCCGAGCGTTTGAGAGCCATCGATCAGGGGGCTGGCGGATGACTGTCTCTATGGTATGGGGGGCCACCACAGTGAGGGGTTGGCCAAAGGCCAACTTATCTGAGTCTTTTACCAGGACTGCCACAGCCGCTATTATTCGGAGACATGGGGGCCATCCTGCAGCCACGCTGTCTAATTTTTTTGAAAAGTATGCCACGGGCCTTTTCCAGGGTCCCAGTTTCTGAGTTAGGACCCCTTTGGCTATTCCTTGGTGTTCATCAGCATATAGCGTAAATGGCTTGGTTACATCTGGGAGGCTCAGGGCAGGGGCGGTCAATAAGGCCCTTTTTATTTTGTCAAAAGCCAATTGTTGTTCCTTTCCCCAGTGGTAGGGGGTGTTGGATTTCGTGAGAGGATATAGGGGAGCCACCAGCTCTGCAAACCCGGGTATCCAGAGGCGGCAGAACCCGGCACTGCCGAGGAACTCTCGTAGCCCTCTGGCATTAGTGGGTGCTGGGATCAGGGCTACAGCCGTTTTGCGGCCCTCCGTCAGCCACCTCTGGCCTCCTTCCAGGAGATATCCCAGATAGGTCACTCGTCTCTGGCCTATTTGGGCCTTTTTGGCGGAGGCCCTATACTCCAGTCCTCCCAGTCTCTCGAACAGGGCCCCTGTACCTTTTACACAATCCTGTTCTGTCTTAGCCGCAAGGAGCAAATCATCCACGTACTGCAGGAGAACGAGGTCCGGGTGGCCAACTCGGAAGTCTGCCAAGTCCTGATGCAAGGCTTCGTCAAACAAGGTGGGGGAGTTTTTGAATCCCTGTGGTAGCCTTGTCCAAGTGAGTTGTCCTGAGAATCCCATCTCAGGATTTTTCCATTCAAAGGCAAAAATAGGCTGGCTTTGAGAGCTTAACTTTAGGCAAAAGAATGCATCTTAGATGGAGCTCAAGGGTCCTTCTGCCTCAGTTAAAACTGAATGTTGAGCTCCCGTGTCAACCAGGAAGGTCACTGGTTGGCCCCCCACTTTAAGGGTTATCCGAGGCTCGGGGGAAGGGGCATCTGGCCCTGACACCCCTAATCTTCATCTTCTAGGGACAGAACGGGAATGGGCTTCTTCTTAGGTCCCTGCGTTTGGCCCTTCTTTGGACAATCTTTAACCCAATGTCCTTTTTCCTTGCAGTAGGCACACTGGTCTCGTTCAACCCGTGGTTTTCTTTTGTCTCCCAGGTCCTTACTCTGTCCTGACTTACTCTGCCCTGAGCCCTGTACTATGGTGGCCAGTATCCTAGTCAGTTCTTTATTGTGTTTTTTATCTCTTGCTCTTTACGGATCCTTTCCTCCCTTTCCTCTGGGGCCTCTCTCTTGTTAAAAATCTTTTCTGCCTCTTTCACTAAGCCCTGTAAGGTGTATCCCTGAAGTCCCTCCAACCGTTGTAACTTATTACAAATACCCGAGGCCGATTGTCCGATGGACATGATTACATCTGGTTGTCGATCTTCCGCCAAGGGGTCAAAGGGGGTATACACATGGTAGCCTTCCATTAATCTTTCCAGAAAACCTGCCGGCGTCTCATCTTTCCCCTGCACTATAGCACGTATCTTTGCCAAATTGGTGGGGCGTCGCCCTGCCCCTTTGAGACCCGCTAGGAGTACCTGGCGATAGAGACGGAGCCGCTCCCTACCAGCAGCAGTGTCATAGTCCCAGGTTGGGCGAACCAAGGGGAAAACGTCCTCGATTTCATTAGGCAGCTGGGTCGGCCTCCCATCCGCCCCGGGGACGTTCTTCCGTGCTTCGAGGTAGACGCGCTGTCTCCTCCGTGGTGAGGAGAGTCTGCAGGAGCTGTTGGCAGGCATCCCAGGTCGGCTGGTGGGTCAACGGAATTGACTCAATTAACCTGGTTAGCGCCTGGGGGTCTGGGGAGAAAGTGGGGTTATGGGTTTTCCAGTTGTAAAGGTCAGAGGCAGAGAACGGCCAGGCCAGTATTGCGTCTGGCCGCCTACTGATCGGAGGGGACGTGCCTGGGAGGTCCAGACATCTTCCGACTCTCCCCCGCGCTCTCGTGGAAAGCGGAGGCCACTGGAGAGCGGGGGTGAAGCGAGGGGTCGCCTCTCTACCCCAGTAGAGTCGGGGGATGGAGCTGAGGGAGCGGAGGGAGGGGTAGGGGGTCTCGGGCCCCGTCCCCCCTGAGAAGGGGTGAAGCATTGTATCCAGGGGGGTGGGTTCTTAGCAAGATCCTCCCACACTATGATGTACGGCACCTGATCGAGGTGTCCATTGGGTCCTGGCTGAAAGACCAGGGCCTTCACCTGCAAGATAATGTCAATATTAAAAGTTCTGTCCCTGGGCCACCCGACGTTGAGAGTCGGCCACTCTGAGGAGCAGAAGGTGACCCATCTTCATCTTCTGACTTCGACCAAAAGGTTGTGTGCCCGGCTGGCGACTTCTCTCCAGTGATCTAGAGCGAGGCTTAAGGGGTGGTTACAGTCTGTCCCGTGGGTGTAGAGAAGAGGTGAGCGGGGAGGAGGAGGACAGGAAGAAAGACCCAGAACAGACAGACGCACACGGATGACAGGACTGGCCGCGCCTAGGAGAGGCGGATACAGATGGGAGCGGTCGCCAACAACCACCCTCCCCGAAGAGGAGGGAGAGCCGGGCTCCCTCCCTCTTCCAGACCACTCCGGAGTCGGACTCTGGAGCGGGACCAGGGGTCTCAGGGCACGTCTGCCTCCCCCGCTGGTCCAAAAACAGAAAACAGAGTCCTGCAGGCACAATTCGGACCCGGCCAGTCAGACAGACGGACGAGACAGATATGACATTAGCGAGCTCGGTCTTACCTCCTACCGGTCTTAGGATTGACCCTGGGGGCGTCTCGGATCCCGGACGAGCCCCCAAATGTTGGACCCTGGCTCACGGGTGCCCACGTGTCCCGGCGGACGCCCCAGAGACTCAGACCCCAGACAGGCAGATGCAACTAGCAAGAGGGTTTATTGGACGTTTGCGCGAACGGGCTCTCCGCCTCCGAGGAGGAAGAGCCCCGATTGGCAATTACAGGCATCTTTTAAAGGCAAAAACCGCGGGATTAGCATAGCATTCGGGGTATGACAGGATTGGTCTATCTGAAGGTCAACATGGACATGTTCAGGGACTTTCCAGTCAGGGCGTGGGGGGGGGAGGGGTTTCTTATCTCGGAAAAACCACAGAATGTTTTTCGTTGCTTAAATTCCAGGAAGGCGCCTGGATGGGCTGCCTCTGGGTTAGGTCTGGTCCTACATTTTCACGGGGGTGGGGGGTGGGGGTGGGGGTAGGGGTAGGGGGGGTTTCTTCAGTCACTGCTTGCTTTTAACTATTTACATTTAATCTTTTAGAAAAGGTTTATGCCTGGGATCCCTGGGTAGCACAGCCGTTTAGCGCCTGCCTTTGGCCCAGGGCGCGATCCTGGAGACTCGGGATCGAATCCCACGTCGGGCCCCCGGTGCATGGAGCCTGCTTCTGCCTATGTCTCTGCCTCTCTCTCTCTCTCTCTCTCTCTCTATCATAAAAAAAAAAAAAGTTTATGCCTACAAAACTGATCCTACAGTTGTGGGACAGACATCGCTGCCACCAAGTGGCATTACCCACTTAGTGACTGCCAAACCTTAGACTTGGAAAGTAACATTCTTTTTTTCAGACTCCAGTGGGCTACACGTACCCCCAGGAGGGTACAAGAAAAACCACTGCGATGCAGGAAGAAAAAAACAGAATGTCTGCTTCATTTTATTTTTATGATAAAAGCAAGCAAGAATTTACCTCGGTACTGATATTTTAGCATAACAGTTTCCACTGGGTTTCTCACCCTGAATTAATATGTCACCTTCTCAGGGAAGAATAGAAGCTTCACATAGTGGTAACTTGCTTTTCTGAACCCCTTCAGAGTATAGTAACATCCTGCAAATTGTGAGCACCTGATTAAGTGCAGATAATACCTAGTGTCAGTTAAGCTTGCCCTTACACATGGACAAGTGGCTTTAAAAGATGCCCACCAAGAAACTGCTGGTTTAAAAAATAACTAATACCGCATGTACCAGCAAACAGGAATTGTGGAAACACTGACAAATATTCCTACAGTAGTAGATCATCATCAGCTACCTGACAAGAAAAGATTTTATTATTTTACAAGAAGTTGGTCAAAAATTCAAAATTATTAAAACTGTTTGAAATATGGATTTACTTTATTGTTGATATGAACCTCACCCTAATTGTAGTGTAAGAAGAGGTTTCACGAGATATCTGTTTTGGCTATTATAGACACCTGTCTACAAAGATTTGAAATAAACTTAACTTTGAAATAAACTTTTATTTTGAAATAAACTTGAATAAACTTCTTAAAATTAGAACCAGTTAATTTATACCTCTATTTTATAATGTTAATCAGCCTTTTCAAATTTGTGAAAATGCAGTGTACAACCATTGACACTTTCCCTGTTATAGTGGGAAAAACCTGTGACTGTGCCCTTATGATATATGTTAAAGTATAATCTTCAAAAGGGTAAAGTTATGACTCTGGCAAATACGAAATGAACACAGTTCAAAGATTTTACTTAACTCATTAAGTAATGAAGGAAACAATCAAGATGTTATAGCCAACTCAAAGAGCATCTGAGAAGCAAGGATGTTTACAGGATAAGATGTATGAGATATAAAATACCCAGGTGGCCAAAAATCTTTGGAATTATCTGTGCCACTGACAGAAGTTATTTGCATCTCTTTGAGACAAAAACCTTTAAGTTAACAAGTATTAAAAAACAGATATTCAATTGAGTAAATTTGAAGAGTAAATTGGCTTTACTCAACCATTCATAGATTGGCAGCATCCCATCTAACAAGTAGAGAAATGCTCTGAGGAACTGTGCAAAATGGAAAGTTTTTATAGCCAGGAGGGTAGGGCAAAGAAATTATTGGCAAAAGAAAAGAAGAGTTTATTTCAGGGGGTCTTATCATGAAGATGACCTGTTAGTGCTGATCAGAAATTTCCAGAGTGATTGGAAATTGGAAATAAATTTCCACTCTTGGGATAGACTCAAACAGCAATTGGGTTAGGTAGTAAGGTTTGGTGGGCCTTAACATAAGTGACTCCATTGTGGTCAAGTTTCTTTTTTAACACAAGTAATGTCTTGATTCTGGGACCTTTTATCAATGGTAATTATTAGGATAAACCTTACATTGCTATGATCCTCTGGCCAAACTTAGCCCATGTATTATATAAATAAAGTTTTACTGGAACTCACCCAAGAACATTCCTTCTTGTCTATGACTGCTGTTGTGCTACAATGGAAGACCTAAGTACTCAAGCAAGAGTGCTAAAGCCCAACATATTTACTACCTAGACCTCAGCAGATAAAAGTTTATTGGCAACCTGTCCTTGTCAGTTTTTGGATGGGCTTTGCCCTCACACAATACAGAAGGGATGTGATACTCACCTTTTTTGCCTTATTTCCAAGCATTGAAAAATTTTCTTGACAGCTACTTGAGAACCTTCAATACATAGATTATCTGTTTCTAGTATCTTCAGATAGGACTTTCAGTTCAAGTTCCCTGTGTTTTATTTTTCCCCTAAAAATGTTCCAGATGTTTATTTTCTCTTATATTGCTTTATTAATTACAAATCATTTAGAGGACATTTATGTTTATCCTTCTAAATGAACTGCAACATTTCTTAAAGTATAAAATTTTGCATTTTTGTTGTGAAGTTTAATTAACTACACTATGATATATATATATCATACATATGTAGTTGTAGTTTCATTTTTTGGAGTATAATGAGACTACACATCTGTATATCCTTGTCTTCATTTCAGTAACATTTTCCTTCATATGTGATATTACCTTTAGTATTTCACTTGGTATGCTTTCTGGAATTTTCTCTAATCATCACTCTGTAAGTATTCCATGGTCTACCTTTTATTTCTCTCATTTTTCCTCCAGTCACCTTCAGCATTTCTTTTGTAATCAGTGTACTTTTCACAAGACTCTTCCCCAGATTATTGCTTTTTATCTTTTATTTGGGTAAACAAAATGTGTTCAGCAATAGCATTAACTTTTATCTTAATTTATATACTTAGCATCACTAGCACCTTTTTTTTCCTTTTCATGTTGTTTTCTTCACTCATACTTGAGCAAATATGTGTGTCCATGTATTCTTTAATGTTTTATTTATTTTTTCTTTAATGTTTTAGATAATTGGTATATTGTGAGAGGATATAACTTGGGAACAGCCAGATGGAAGAGATGCACAGAGCAGGGTATGTGGGAAAGTGTCAGGGCTGCCACGTCCTCTGAGTGTACCACTCTCCCCGAATCTCCACATGTTCACCAGCCTGGAAACTCCAAATTCTCTAAGTTTTAATCTAATCAATGTTTATGGAACACGTATTATGTGCCAGATACTGCAATGAATAGAACCTAGCCTTGTCACTTCCACAGTCTAGTGAAGAAATCAAATGTGTAACGGTGAAAAGTTTTTCTCTAAGAGGTGAAGTCTGAGTCCAGCCTGAGAGAGATGTCCTAGGTAAGTGAAGCCCGAAGGCAGGGGGATAAAAAGAAAGGAGATACAGTTAATGGTTGCTGGAGGACTTTGGGATCTCTTTGATTTTAGAAAACTACTTCATTGAGCCTTTTGATTATGGGAAAGTAAACTTAAAGACCTGTTGGGGGAGATAAGATAGCAGCACAGTAGGAAGACCCAAGCTGTCCTCATCCCTCAAACAAATCATCCTGAATACCTAAGAGATTGGCCTGAGTACTGATAGAACAAACTGCACAACTAGAGGGAGAGAAGAGGCCACACTGAGGAAGTAGGAAGTGTGGAGATGTGGTTTGTGGAAGAAACAGATTGAGGATGCTGTGAGGGGAAGGAACCCTGGTCACACAGAAAGGAGAGGAAGCATGGAGTGCGTGGGGATACACACAAGGAGAACACTTCCCCAGAACCATCAGCTGGAAAAATGAGAGGGGCTGATTTTTTTGAGTTCTTGCAAACAAAGGGGCTTAACGACTATAGGTTTGAAGGTCTGCAGGCTTGGCTGGGTTAGAGCTCTAAGGGTGCTGCCCTGCTCCTGGTTAGAAGGCAGGCAAGTAATCCTGGGGCAGAAGGTGCAATCTGAGGATCACTTAACACACATGGGGAGAGACTGTTCACTCTTCTTGGAGTGCATCTGTAAAAGGTGGCTTTCACAGAGTTGCCCCTCTGTGGACAGAAGCACCAGTAGGCCCCATTTCCCTCTCCTGGCCCTTAGCACAGGCACCTGCTGAGAGTGGGTAACCCAGACACTGGCTATCTAGCCTGCTTTGCTCCAAATCTCATGTCCCTGTGTTCTGGTGTGACTGCCCTTCTCAGTCAAACCTGCATTGGTCCCAGCTCAGTGAGACCCTCCTCCAGATGACCATCGCAGGCCCCTACCACAGTACAAGCCTGAAGTGTGGAGTTATAAAAGTTAGCAGGCTTGACTGGGACAGAGCCCAAAGTGCACTGTGCTGCTTCGGGCAGGCAAACAACCTGGAGACAGACAGCATGAAAACAGAGATCTGAAAACCACCTGGGAAGCACAAGGATAAATTATTCACTCTTCTGGGAGGGCTTTCCTGAGAGCAGTAAGCACAGACTACCCTCAAAGGATGTGGTTGGTGCCATTTCCTCCTCTGCCCCTCAGCATAAACCAACTTCAGTAAACAGCACAGGGCCAACTCTGGCTGCCTAACCTGCTTATACCAAGTCATGCTCCCTGTGCATGCTCTGCTGCTACTGCTCTTCTCAGGCAAGTGTGCAGCAGGCCCCTTCCCCAGAAGGCCATCAGAAACCACTGCACACACTATGTCTACCAACTATAGAGTTCTGCAAGGCTTCTGTTCTAGTGGAAGTAGTATCAGGTCTTACTTAACAAGCAGACTAGAGCACGCTTAGTTAAAACTCACCACACTTTGGCTAAGGTCCAAACACTGCCCACTGCAAGCAGAACTTTGCAGATGACTGACCTGAGGGATAAAGCAGCCAACACAGAGCACATGTAGCACACACCAGAGACACTCCTCGAAGCACGAGACTCTTGGCATTATATGACTGCTTCTTCATAAAGCCATTACTCTCAAGGGCAGGAAACATAAACAGGCTTTTCTGACATGGAGAAGAAGACAGAGACCTAGACAAAATGCAATGACAGAGGAATTCAACCAAAAAAGAAAGAACAAGAAAAGGTCACAGCCAGAAATCTAAGCGAAGCAGAAATAAGTAATATGCATGATCCAGAATTTAAAGCAACAATTATAAGGATACTTGCTGGACTTGAGAAAAGCACTGAAGGCATCAAGGAGACCCTTACTGCAGAGATAAAAGGAGGCAGATGGCTTATTTGAGGAAATAAGAGCTGAAAACTTCCCTAATCTGGGGAAGGAAACAAACATCCAAATCCAGGAGGCACAGACAGCTCCCATCAAAATCAACAAAAGGAGGCCAACATCAAGATATATTGTAGTTAAATAAGCAAAATACAGCGATAAAGAAAGAATCCTAAAAGCAGCAAGACAAAAGAAGTCCCCAACTTATAAGGGAAAACTCATAACACTAGCTGCAGATCTCTCCACAGAAACTTGGCAAGCCAGTAGGGAGAGGCATGATATATCCATGTGCTAGATGGGAACAATATGGAGCCAAGATACTCTACCAGCAAGGCTACCATTCAGAACAGAAGAAGTGATAAAGAGTTTCCCAGACAAACAAAAACTAAAGAAGTTCGTGACCATTAAACCAGCCCAGCAAGAAATATTAAAGGGGACTCTTTGACTCAGAAAGGAAGACTAAAAGTGGCAAAGACTAAAAAGGAACAGAGAAAGTTTCCAGAAACAATGAAAAAACAAGTAATAATATATCATTAAATGCATATCTATCAGTAATTACTCAGAATGAAATGGACTGAATACCCCAATCAAAAGACATAGGGTATCAGAATGGGTTAAAAAACAAGACCCATCTATATGCTGCCTATAAATGACTCATTTTAGACCTAAAGACACCTAAAGATTGAAGGTAAGGGGATAGAGAAATATTTATCATGCAAATGAAAGTCAAAAGAAAGCTGGAGTAACAATGTTTATATAAAACAAACTGGATTTTAAGCCAAAGACTGTAAGAAGAGATGAAGAAGGGCACTATGTCCTAATAAAGGGGTTCACCAACAAAAAGATCTAACAATTGTAAATATTTATGCCCCCAACATGGGAGCAATAAAATTTGTAAAACAATTAATAATAAACATAAAGGAACTAATTGATAAATAATATACTAATAGAGGATTTTAACACCCTACCTACATCAATGAACAGATCATCTAAACAGAAAATTGACAAAGAAACAAGGGCTTTTGAATGACAGACTGCACCAGATCAACTTCACAGATATATACAGAGCATTTCATCCTAAAGCAGCAGAATTTCTTTTCAAGTGCACATGGGACATTCTCTAGAATAGATCGCATACTAGGTCACAAATCAGGCCTCAACCAGTACAGAAAGACTGAGATCATACCATGCATAGTTTCAGACCACGATGCTATGAAACTTGAAGTCAACCACAAGAAAAAATTTGGAAAGACCACAAATACAGGGCGGTTAAAGAACATCCTACTAAAGAATGAATGGGTAAACCAGGAAATCAAAGAACAAATTTAAAAATACAAGGAAACAAATGAAAATGAAAACACAACAGTCCAAAACCTCTGGGATGAAACAAAAGTGGTCACAGGAGGGAAGTATATAGCAAAACAGGCCTACCTCAAGAAGCAAGAAAAATCTCTTTTTTTTTTAGCAAGAAAAATCTCAAATGAACAATCTATACCTAAAGGAGCTAGAGAAAGAACAACAAGCTAAAGCCAGCATAAGGAAGGAAATTACAAAGATTAGAGCAAAAATAAATGGTATAGAAATTAAAAAAAAAAACAATAGAACAGATTAATGAAACTAGGAGCTGGTTCATTGAAAAAATTAATAAAATCGATAAATCTCTATCCAGACTTATCAAAAAGAAAAAAGAAGGGGGGGCACCTGGGTGGCTCAGTTGGTTGAGCATCTGATTTTGGTCAGGTCATGATCTCAGAGTCCTGGGTTCAAGCCCTGTGTCAAGTTCCTCACTCAGCCGGGAGTTTGCTTGTCCCTCTTCCTCTGTCCCTCCCCCACTCATGCTCCCTCTCTCCCTCTCTTAAATAAATAATCTTTTAAAAAAGAGAAAGGACCCAAATAAACTCATAAACGAGAGAGGAGAAATAACAGCCAACATCACAGAAATACAATTATAAGAGAGTATTTTTAAAATTATATGCCAAATCAAACAATATGGAAGAAATGGATAAATTCCTAGAAATATATGAACTACCAAAACTGAAACAGGAAAAATAGAAAACTTGAACAGACAGATAACCAGCAAAGCAACTGTATCAGTTGTCAAAAATCTCCCAACAAACAAAAGTCCAGGACCAGATGGCTTCCCAGGGGAATCCTAGCAAACATTTAGAGAAGAGTTAATACTTATTCTTCTCAAATTGTTCTAAAAAATAGAAATGGAAGGAAAACTTCCAAACCCATTCTATGAGACTAGCATTCCCTTGATTCTAAAACCAGACGAAGACTCCACTAAAGAGGAGAATGACAGGCCAATATTCCTGATGACCAAGAATGCAATAATTCTTAACAAAAAACTAGCAAATTGAATCCAACAGTACATTAAAAGAATTATTCACCATGATCAAGTGGGATTTATTCCTGGGCTGCATGATGGTATAATATTCACGAATCAATCAAATGTGATGATATACCACATTAATAAAAGAAAGGATAAGAACCATATGATCCTTTCAATGGATGCAGAAAAGGCATTTGACAAAGTACAGCATCCACTCATGTTTTAAAAAAACCCTCAACAAAGTAGTTATAGAGAGAACATACTTCAATATCATAAAGCCCATATATGAAAAATCCACAGCTAGTATCATCCTCAGTGGGAAAAAACTGAGCTTTTCTTCTATGGTTAGGAACCATACAGGGATGTCCACTGTCACCACTGTTATTTAACATAGTACTGGAAGTCTAGCCTTGGCAATCAGACAACAAAAAGAAACAAAAGGTATCCAAATTGGCAAGGAGGAAGTCAAACTTTCACTATTTGCAGATAACATGATACTGGAGACCAGGGATCGAGTCCCATGTCGGGCTCCCTGTGGGGAGCCTGCTTCTCCCACTGTCTGTGTCTCTGCCTCTGTGTGTCTCTCATGAATAAATAAATAAACATTAAAAAAATATATATAAAGAACTTACCAAACTTAACACCCAGAAACCAAGTAATCCAGTTAAAAAATGGGCAGAAGACATGAATAGACAGTTTTCCAAGAAGACATGCAGATGGCTAAGAGATACATGAAAAGATGCTCAATATCACTCATCATCAGGGAAATACAAATCAAAGCTATAAGGAAAGACCACCTCACACCTGTCAGAATGGCTAAAATTACCAACATAAAAAACAATACATGGCTAGGATGCTGAGCAAGGGGAACTCTCTTACACTGTTGGTGGTAGTACAAACTGGTGCAACCACTCTGGAAAACAGTATGGAGGTTCCTCAAAAAGTTAAAAATAGAACTACCCTATGATCCAGCAATAGCCCTACAAGGTGTTTACCCAAAGAATATAAAAATACTGGGGGGCCTGGGGGGCTCAGTCTGTTAAGCACTGGACTCTTGACTTCTGCTCAGGTCATGATCTCAGGGTTATGAGCTGGAGCCCCATGTCAGACTCTGCACTGGCCATGGAGCCTGCTTAAGATTCTCTCTCTCTCTCCCTTTGTCCCTCCTCCTGTCTCTGACTCCCTCTCTAAAGAAAAAATAAGAAAGAGTACAAAAATACTAATTCAAGAGGATGCATGCACCCCAATGTTTATAGCAACATTATCTACCATAGCCGAATTATAAAAACAGTCCAAGTATCCACTGACTTATGAATGAATAAAGAGGAGACCATGTATATATACAATGGAATATTACTCAGTCATAAAAGATGAAATCTTGTCATTTGCAATGATGTGGGTGGAGCTAGAGAGGCTTGTGCTAAGCAAAATAACTCAGAGAAAGACAAATACTATATGATTTCACTCATGTGGAATTTAAGAAACAAAATAGATGAATAGAGGGTGGGGAAAGGGGAAAGAGAGGCAAAACAGGAAACAGACTCTTTAGAGAACAGACTGAGGGTTACTGGAGGGGAAGTGGGGAGTGGGGATGGATTAAATAGGTGAGGTATTAAGGAGGGCAGGTGTTGTGATGACTACTGGGTATTAGATGTGATAAGTCACTGAATTCTACACCTGAAACTGATATTACACTGTATGTTAACTAGAATTTAAATAAAAGCTTGATGAGAAAAAAAAAAAGTTCTATCTTAGGATAGAGATGTCTCAGGCATTGGGGAGCTAGGGTGCTTTGCTCATTATTATAAAATGTTTTCTTATCTGTCTCCTTTCAGTAATAAATAAGTAATAAATAACATCATTTTACTAAACACATACTTTTCTTTGGTAATTAGATATGTGCCCTACCATAAAGGTTGGTCATTCAGCTAAAATTTATCTGTGCTATAACTCTTATTGGGGGAAAGTCTCCTGATTTAGATTCTTCAGGTAGTTTATTTTTTTAAGATTTTATTTATTTATTCATTAGAGACACACACACACAGAGAGACACAGACATAGGCAGAGGGACAAGCAGGCTCCACACAGGAAGCCTGAATTAGGACTTGATCCTAGGACTCCAGGATCATGATTTGAGCCAGAGGCAGACGCTCAAGCACTGAGCCACCCAGGCACCCCGATTCTTCTAGGTCGTTAAAGGAGGCCACAAGTTTTTCTTAAGCCTGGCAGGTCTCAGTCATGTTCAGCTCAAAATAGTACACATGCCAAAGTGGTACATTTTGGGGAGACTTGTTACAAACACTTCAGTGTATCACCAACTCAAATACTATAACCAAAGTCGGCTTCAAAGAAATGATTTTCCAAAATTATAAGTAACTCAGTAATATTCTGGGCCAAGTAAAGTACAATCTTTCTTAGATTTACACAATGGTTGTATTCCTGGAAAGCTCAGCAT
Organism: Vulpes vulpes; assembly: GCF_048418805.1. NCBI lineage: Eukaryota > Metazoa > Chordata > Mammalia > Carnivora > Canidae > Vulpes > Vulpes vulpes. The sequence goes on along the minus strand of NC_132787.1, from coordinate 16,607,621 downwards.
CTAGTAAAAGCATACAAAAGCTTTGTGTAATTACATGGAAAGCAAAGTTAGGTTTAAGCTCAGATAATTATGAACAGGTTTTTAACTTCTAAAAATGTGTGGAGGGATTAGACATTCATGCTGAGGAAACAATTTTGCATTATGAGATGCTTCTACACATTGGATGTGTCCTCCTTACTAAGTGGTGCCCACACAAGTCTCTCCACTCCCAGATCCCAGTGATTGAAAAGACTTTCAGAAATTTCCAAATTGACCTCTAGGGGGCAGTCTGATTCTTGCGGAGAATCCCTGAACTTGGAAAAGGTCTGTTTTCTACCACTTTTTTTTCACTTTCACTGTGGGGTAAGGTGGGGTGGCATTATTTCCTTTGCCTGGGAGGCTGGCTTGGGTTGAGGGTGAGTGGTGGAAACAAAGGAATTTTTCTCCCTCTTGCTAACCACCAGGGAAGGCTGAAGTATTGGGACTTTAACATAAATGAAAGGCTAGGTAACTTTTGACGCCTTTCTCATGCATTTTAAGTTTTCCTTGGTCAGTTTGTCTTGCATAGAAAGCTGGAGTCAAAAACCCTTCCCTATAAAAATGATAAAATAAATGCAGAGATATCTGTATATATGTATGCAAATGTACATATATGTATATTGTATGTGTAAACACACATATTCATCATGTCATTGCTTGTACTGTAGAAAAAAGTGGAGGCAATAAATAAATGTCCACAAACAGGGGCGTGGATTTAAAAAAAAAGAAAAAACAAACCTATGTTATCTCCATAAAATGGAATAACATTGTAGCCATTTTTTAAAAATGAGGTAGATCAATTCACTGGCTTTGAAGAATGTCCTCAAGAGCAACAAAACTACAAATTTGATGTGCCCAGAAATAGAATTGAAAGAATATAAACTAAAATATTATTAGTGGAATTATTTTTTTTTAATTTTATTATTTATTTATGATAGTCATACAGAGAGAGAGAGAGAGGCAGAGACAAGGCAGAGGGAGAAGCAGGCTCCATGCACCAGGAGCCTGACGTGGGATTCGATCCCGGGTCTCCAGGATCACGCCCTGGGCCAAAGGCAGGCACCAAACCGCTGCGCCACCCAGGGATCCCCTATTAGTGGAATTATTACCGGGAATCTGAGAATTGCAGGGAGTAGTAGGACATTTACAGTAGGATGACCTCCTAAGTCATGACCACAACCCACAGAAAGCTGTGTGTGATATCAGATTTCAATTAGTTATCATTTTTTATTCTCTTTTCATCTTCCAGTGTTGTTAAAACTCATGTGACCATGAAACCCTATTTACCTTTTAGAGAAAGCAGTATTTGAAGAAACTGATATACAGCTTAATAAATGAAAGTGTATGAATTTTCTTGTGTAATTATTATTATTTTTTAAAGATTTTATTTATTTATGCACGAGAGACATAGAGAGGAGAGAGGCAGGGAGACAGGCAGAGGGAGAAGCAGGCTCCATGCAGGGAGCCCGACGTGGGACTCGATCCCAGGTCTCCAGGATCACACCCTGAGCCAAAGGCAGGCGCTAAACCACTGAGCCACCCAGGCTACCCAATCACTCTGTTTCTTAAAACTTCAAAGAATTTTAAAATACAGCTGAAATCCCTTACTTTTGCTTACACGGTATATATGATCTAGCCCCTCGTTATGTTCCAGTCTCATCTCTTACCTACTCACACTGTCCCTTCCCATCCTGCCACCCTCCTCCCAACTTCCACACACATAGGCATTCTCTCTCTCTATACTTGACTTCCTTCATTTGTTCCAGTAGGAGAAGCTTTGCTCATGCTGTTGCTTCCTGAAACCGCCTCCCCTCAAATCCCACATATTTCTGGCTAATTTCACATTCTTCAGGTACCAGCTGCTAATTTCTCCAGGAAGGCTTTCCCCGGATCTCAGATACTCATGAATTTTTCCTGTGTCTCCAGTCCTCCACTCAGGAAGCACCCTGTACTTCCCATCTGTCGTGATCATGCTACGAAGGCACACACGTGAGTTGTGTCTTTCCACAATGTCAGCTTTATTCAATCTCAAAGCAAGGTTAACACAATTATAAAGCAGGTTCAGGATTCCAAACTCATTGACATCTTACCACGTGTTTAACTCGGTTTCTTACACAGCACATAAAGCAAAGCCCAAGACAAGTCACACAACAAACAAGATAGAACAGGCGGTAGGTAGAAGGCAGCACATCAAACCTGATGTCACCCTGGGTGCACGGTTGAAATAAGGCCTGTCTGATCTGATCATTTCTTGGCTCTTACTGCTTATTATGTCCCAGCAGTGAAGGATCTCGGTTGTTTTTATTTTAAAAGATTTTATTTGTTTATTCATGAGAGACAGAGAGAGGCAGAGACATAGGCAGAGGGAGAAACAGGATCCTCAAGGGGAGCCCGATGTGGGACTTGATCCTGGGGCTCCAGGATCACGCCCTGAGCTGAAGGCAGATGCTCAACCGCTGAGCCACCCAGGCATCGTAGGATCTTGATTCTGATCAGAGATGAATTGGCACAGCCTTTGGCAGCAGCTGCCTTCTTAAGGTGCTCGGATATAGACAGGTCAGCGTCTAAAGAGCCTGACAATTGGCTGTAAAAATCCTCCCTTTTTAAATGGGATTTAATCTTAGGCTCCTGTAGGCCTCCTCTGCTTCTGTGGGTATTCATTTCTGGGGTGTCATAGCTGGTGCTGGTCTCAGCCATATCTGGTAGCTGCAAAGCCCCTCAGCTGCTTACATCACTGCTTGACACATGCCCTTGCTTGACATGAGTGACTTCATTTTGCTCTTAGCACCATCACAGAGTGGGTTGTCATCATTTTTTTTTTCTATTTATTATATGGGCTTGAAAAGACTTATTTACTTCTACTGTTGTTTATCATTATTTTCTACGTGAGATATCATTGACATATAACATTGTATTAGTTTTAGGTGTATGGCGTAATGATTTGATATATATATATATATATATATTGCAAAATGATTACCACAGTAGGTTTAGTTACCATCCATCACCACGTAAGTTGTAGTTTTTTTCCCCTGTGATGAGAATTTTTGAGATTTTCTTGTGAGTAGAATTTTTGACATCTACTCTCTTAGCAGCTTTCAAAATATAATATAGTATTGTTAACTATTGTCACCATGCTGAACACTCATCCCTAGAACTTATTTATTTTATAACTGAAGTTTATATGGTTTCACTCCCCACTCCACACTACCTCCTGCCTGTGGCAACCACCAGTCTGTTCTCTGCATCTGTGAATTTGGGTTTGGGTTTTTGTCCTTATTTTGGTTTGGTTTTTGTTTCTCTATATAAGTAATATCATATAGTATTTGTCTTATTCATCTTTCTCTGCTGACTTATCTCACTTCGCGTAACGCCCTCAAGATCCATCCTTGTTGTCACAAATAGCAGTATTTCCTTCTTTTTTATGGTAAACAATATCCCATTGTGTGTGTGTGTGTGTGTGTGTGTGTGTGTGTGTATCTGTATCCATTCATCTGTTGATGGGCACTTAGGTTTTTTCCATATCTTGGCTCTTATATCTCATGCTGCAGTAAACCTGGGAGCACAGATGTATCTTTCTGAGATAGTGACTTCCTTTCCTTTGGTATTAAATACCTAGAAGTGGAATTGCTGGATTATATGGTAATTCTATTTTGAATCTTTTGAGGAAACTTCATACTGTTTTCCTTAGTGGCTGTACCAATTTACGCGCCCCACAGCAGCACACAAGGCTTCCCCTTTTCTCTACATCCTTGCAAGGGCTTGTTATCTGTTGTCTCTTTGATAAAAGCCATCCTAACATGTGTGGGGTGACAGCTCATTGTGGTTCTGATTTGCATTTCTCTGATAATTAATGATGTTGAGACCCTTTTCATGCACCTGCTGGTAATTTGTATATCTTCTTTGGAAAGACATCTATCAGACCCTCTGCCCATTTTTAAATGGAACTGTTGGTTTTTTGCTATTGAGTTGTATGAGTTCTTATATATTTTACGTATTAACCCCTTATCAGACATAGGATCTGCAAATATATTCTCTCATTCTATGGTTTGCCTTTTCATTTTATTGATGGTTTCCCTTGCTGTATGGAAGTTTTTAAATTTGATGTGGTCGCACTTATTTATTTTTGCTTTTGTTGCCTATACCTTTGATGTCAAATCCCAGAACTCATTTCCAAGACTGATGTCAAGGAACTTATCCCTTGTGTTTTCTTCTAGGAGTTTTATAATTTCAAGTCTTATGTTCAAGTTCTTAACCCATTTCAAGTTTATTTTTGTGTATAGTTTAAGATAATGGTCCAGTTTCATTCTTTTGCATGTGGCTGTCCAGTTTTCCCAACACCATTCACTGAAGAAACTATCCTTTCCCCATTGTGTATTCTTAGCTTCCTTGTTGTTAATTAACCCATATGCATGGGTTTATGCATATGCATATGCATGGGTTTATTTCTCATCTCTCTATTCTGTTCCATTGGTCTATGTGCCTGTTTTTATGCCAATATCATACTGTTTTGATCACTATAGCTTTGTAAATTCAATTTATTTTTTTTCTATTTCATTTAACAACTTTTTTCTGTTAAGGATAATCTGCAACCTGAAAATAAAGCAAAATCATAGCATGAATCCTCTTAAAGTCATACTAGAAGTTCTTCCACGTATTATATAGTTTTCTAGGGCAATGATTCTCAAACTTAAATTGGTGAGTAGAATGACAGTTTTATAGTTTTGGAAATCTCTTTAATCTCTGGCTTAACAGAAGACATGGATTCCTGTATCTGTTTCTTTCTTTTTTAAAGGATTTTATTTATTTATTCATGAGAGACAGAGAGAGAGAAGCAGAGACATAGGCAGAGGGAGAAGCAGGCTCCATGCAGGGAGCCTGATGTGGGACTCGATCCAGGGTCTCCAGGATCACGCCCTGAGCCATAGGCAGATGCTCAACCGCTGAGCCACCCAGGCGTCCCTCATATCCGTTTCTGTAGTCAATCTGCTGCAATATCACATGTAGGCTCTGGAAAACTCTATTGTATACTCATGAAAGGATGAAAATGAAAAAAAGCATATATATTTACCTTATTATTATTATAAAAATAATTTGACCTTGCACACCTCTTAAAAAGGATTTTAACCCTATCTGGCGTCCTCCCCCATCTCCAAGGGTCTCCACACAGCACTCTGAGAGCCCTTGACCTAAGGGACTGTACAATCAACTAGGACCCAGACTCTGAATTTAGATGTTAAATGGATGGATAATTTTCAAATGATATTTCTTTTCAGTACAATGTAAATATTTTATGTCCAATAGAAAAAGTAACTCCAAAGGTTACAATTTTCATTTTAATTTAAGCAGCTTTATGTGTAATTTAGCATAAATTGTCATTTCTTTTTTCCCCAGTGATTATATATATATATATATATATATATATATATATATATATCCAGTCTCTCAAATTCTCCTATGAACCAGTTTTTCCACCCTGTTGGTCCCTTCATTAATGAGTTAAATAAACCTTTGCCCTAGATTCACCTTTGGTACTTTCTTACTTATTAATCTAAGAGTCCTGTTTTTAAGTATTTGAATACCTTCATTTTTCTTTTTTACCTTGAAAAATTTGAAACCTTTTTAAAAGTTGCAAAACTACAGTGAATACTCTAATGCCATTTACAAGATTCAGTCATTAAGTTTTTACCACATTTAACTTTCTCTCCATCCATCCTTGTAAGGATAAATTTTTAAAGTGAATTTCTGCAGTTGTCAAGAAGGAAAGGAAAGAAACCTTTCCCTGCTCCTCTTCTTAGATCATTTCTGTGAGAAAGCTTAGTGAATATGAATCCTTTCTCTAACATTTTTTTAAAATAAACATTTTACTTTAGATGCTAAGTATGAGGGTATTCTACTACACATCTAAATATGATCCCACTCAGAAAACTTAGAATTTAGAGGCATCTGGAGGGCTCAGTCAGTAGAGCTTGTGACTCTTGATCTAGGGGTCATGAGTTTGAAACCCATGTTGGATGTAGAGATTACTTTAAAAGAATAGGGCAGCCTGGGTGGCTCAGTGGTTTAGCACTGCCTTCAGCCCAGGGTGTGATCCTGGGGACCCGGGATTGAGTCCCACATTGGGCTCCCTGCATGGAGCCTACTTCTCCCTCTGCCTGTGTCTCTGCCTCTCTCTCTCTCTGTGTCTCTCTCTGCCTTTCTCTCTCTCTCTCTGTGTCTCTCATTAATAAATAAATAAAATCTTAAAAAAAGAGATTACTTTAAAAGAATAGAAAGAACTTATACATTAAGCTGTCCTACTTTCTAATATCTGATCCATATTCAAATTTCCCCAATAGTTTTAATAATGTCCTTTACGGTTTTCTTTTTCATTTGAGATCCAGTCAAAGATTACACATTCCTTAGGAATTTGAACCTTCCTTGGCTAGGTGAAAGGTTACATTTTTAACCTTTCTTCCCTCAGAGTTTCTGCTTCTTTTCTGTATGTAAGAAGTAAACAGGTAGATAATAGCATGATATATTAGATTCTAATCTTTGTATTTGTAAATTATTTAATTTTACTAAACTTCAGTGAATTAGGTTGCTTTTAGTTGTAAGTAATAGAAAATCCAAAACAAAAATGACTTAAACAATTATATTTAATATCTTAACTAAAAATAAATCTAGAATTAGAATAGCTGCTCAGTGATGTCATTACTGTTCTTGAGTACCTGGGTGGCTCAGTCAGTTAAGTGGCCAGCTCTTGATTTTGGCTCAGGTTGTGATCTCAGGGTCATGGAATCAAGCTGTGTGTTGGGAATCCATGCTCAGTGGGGAGTCTGCTTGAGATTCTCTCCCTTGCCCTTTGCTTCTCCCCACCTCATGCTCTCTCACTGTCTAAAATAAATAAAGAAATCTTTAATAGGGATACCTGGGTGGCTCAGCAGTTAAGCGTCTGCCTTCAGCTCAAGGCATGATCCTGCAGTTCCAGGATCAAGTCCACATCAGGCTGACTCTATGGAGCCTGCTTCTCTGTCTGCCTATGTTTCTGCCTCTCTCTCTATGTGTCTCTTATGAATAAATAAATAAAATATTTTTTAAAAAAGAAATCTTTAATAAAGAAAAAAAAACAAATTTCCTTCCATCTTTCCATTGTGCCATTCTCAACATATTGGTGTGCTGCCTTAGGCTGTCTTCCTACATGATTCCAAGATGGTTGCCACAGTTTCATGGTCACATGTGCATGATAATGTTCAGAGGTAGAAAATAATAGATCTCTTCTTGACTCTTTTTAAGAGTGGAGATAACCTTCCTGAGAGCACCACCATCCCCAGCCTTCATTGCCTAAAATTTCATTTCATGATCCTGCTCAAACCTGCTCATCTTGGCAAGCAAGATGACAACTCCATGATTGGCTCAGGCCAGTTAAAATTTATCTCCTAGTCTAAGAGGACACTGAGATTCCTCTGAAGGATTTGTCTGCATAATGAGCATAATCCGGCTTGGGAAAGATGACAACAGTGTCTGCTTTACCTACTTTTTTTTCTCACATCAAAAGGAGAATGATATCATTTATGCAATATTGCTATGAGTATAAAATAAAATATGTAAAGTCCCCCAAGCCAGGGGCTGTAGTGAAATATGTATTGATTATTTACATTTCTTCCCTTGTTTTCTATTTCTTTTTTAAAAAATTATTTATTTATTTGAGAGAAAGCATGAGTGTGGGGAAGGGGAGGAGCAGAGGGAGAGGGAGAAGCAGACTACATACTGAGCAGGAAGCCTGACATAGGGCTCTATCCCAGGACCCAGAGATCATGACCTGAGCTGAAGACAGACATTTAACTGACAGAGCTGCCAAACAGCCCCTTCTTCTTTTTAAAAAAGACTTATTTATTTATTTTTAGAGAGAGAGAAACAGAATGTAAGCAGGGGGAGGGGCAGAGGAAGAAGGAGAGGGAATCTCAAGCAGACTCTGTGTGGTGTGTAGAGCATGAAACAGGGGTCAGTCCCACAACCCTGAGATCATGACCTTTAGATCATGACCTGAGCCAAAATCAAGAGTCAGATGCTCAACCACCTGAGCCACCCAGGCACCCCCTCTCTTGCTTTCTTCTTAAGGTTTACTACTGTTGTTCAACAAAAGATGGCAGCAAAGGGAAAAATCTTCAATTTAATATTTTCTGCTTGCACCTACCTAGCAGAGAATATTAGTTCCCCTAGTTATCTATGTTAGAATTTATCTATGTTAGAATTTATCACTCTTTAAGTACTCTGAATTTTAATAGTACTAGAAGAACAATTTTTAATAGATCATGGCTTGTATTATTCATGTTGTAATAGCTGTTCTTGAAATCCCATAGTGTCCACTTGTATCAGTCACTTCAGAAGAAAAGAACATATTGGAATTACAACTCTTGGCTCGGAGAGCTATTAAATACACTGGGAAACATGCTATTCAAACCTCCAATTATTTTTACTTGAGGGGTAAGTAATTTCATAATTTTGCAATGCCTATAACAAATATATTAATTAACCCCTAATTGATTAATACTCACACCTCCCAGTGGAATTTGTTGTTGTTGTTGTTGTTGTTTAAAGATTTTATTTATTTATTTGAGAGAGAGCACAAGCAGGGGGAGCAGCAGAGGAAAAGCGAGAAGACTCCAGCTGAGCAGGGAGCCCAATGTAGGGCTCAATTCCAGGACCCTTGGATCATGACTTGAACCAAAGGCATATGCTTAACCAACTGAGCCACCCAGACACCCCTCCCAATGGAATTTGAACTTCAGTTCAGTTCAGCAAACATTTGTTAAGCACCTGTTATATGCTAAAGTCTGTGCTGTACTGCCTTAGGAGAGTCTATTGGGTTAGACAAAGACTCAAATAGAAATTCCAACAAATAAGGTAAGTGCTAAGGTAAAGATGCATACGTGGTGACATAGGAGCAATGAGAAGGGTACTATACTCCATGTGGGGGACTGGGGAGATTTTTCTAGAGTAGATGAGACCTCAGTTGCAGTACAATGAATGAGCTGGGTTTAGATGAGCAAGAGTAGGCTAAGCAAAGAAACTTGGGAAGTCATCACAAGCCATAGTATGAATCCCAAACTTAGAAGTGGAATTTTGGGAGTATGGGGATCTCTGACAGGGTTTTGCTAGCAATTAAGTATTCCCTGGGAGTAAGATTTATTATAGAGAGAAGGAGATGAAACTGGGGACCTAGGGAGTCCAGTTCATTGAGGATTTTTCAAATCAACTGAGAATGAATTTTAATGAATAAACAGTGGTCCCACACTCCCATCTAAAGAGTTTTAGGCAAAGAAGTAATATGGTAAAAATTTTCTGTTCCAATAGATCAATATGTCTATTTGTTGGATTTGGTTTCAGTTTCTTGAAAATGTTTTGCAAGGTGCCTGGGTAGCTCAGTTGGTTCAGTGTCCAATTCTTGGTTTCAGCTCAGGTCATGATCTCAGGCTTATGAGACTGAGCCCTAAATCAGACTGTATGCTGGGGTGTGAAGCCTGCGTAAGATTCTCTCTCTCCCTCTTCCCTCTGCCCCTCCTCCCCTTAAAAAATGCTATTGACTTGATTACAAAGCCAGGTTAATTGTCCCATAGAAAGTCCTAAATTCTGGTTTTGACCAAATATTCCTCCTACAGTTACCTAACTTTTTCCTATATCCTCCATGTTTCCTATAGACTTCAGGCTTGATTAGATTCAGGTCTGAGGTTTCTTGTTTGTTTTTTAAAATTTTTTTCATTTTTTCATTTTTTTCAAAATGCATCATATGCAAAATCATGTAATACCTGGTTGCCTTACCTTTAGTGGATGCTAAGATTGACCAGTAAGTCCAACCTGCTCCCTTTATTGGAAAATTTCCCATTAATCTTTGTATCTAATGATTTTGTTATTCCTTGCTAACTATTTCATTAGGAGTTGCAAAATGTTGATTTTCTAATTCAACTATAGAACTCTTATCTACTAGAGCTATTTGATTTCTAGGAAATTCTGTTCATACTAGAAAGGCAAAATCTCATTTCTCTTCCTTTAGTTATCAATTTTTAGAGTAACGAGTTGGTGCCCAGCAATCTTTAATTGTATCCATACATTCTTGTGTTTTCTTTTTTTTAAGGTTTTATTTATTTATTCATGAGAGACAGAGAGAGAGAGGCAGAGACACAGGCAGAGGGAGAAGCAGGCTCCATGCAGGGAGCCTGGCATGGGACATGATCCCGTGTCTCCAGGATCAGGCCCTCGGCTGAAGGCGATGCTAAACCGCTGAGCCACCCAGACTGCCCATTCTTGTGTTTTCTTTATTCTTGTTTTTTTTTTTTTTTAAAGATGTCTTTTAAAAATTTTCATTTTAATCATTTGGAATCATAATAATTTTTTTTAAGGATTTTATTTATTCATTCATGAAAAACATAGAGAGAGAGGCAGTGTCATAGGCAGAGGGAGAAGCAGGCTCCATGCAGGGTGCCCGATGTGGGACTTGATCTCCAGACTCCGGGATCACACCATAAGCCAAAGGCAGACGCTCAACTGCTGAGCCATGCAGGTGTCCCTGGAATCATAATTTTTTTTCATGATAAAATCATCTCATCTTTGACCAATGGAAGCCTCTTCCAGCTGGCTCATGGTTTTTTGTTTTTTGATGTGTTCCCATTATTAGGTTTTGATAACATCTTTGCTTTCTGGTACAACAAGCTGTTCCAAGCTCATCTGGTATATTTTCTGCCTCACACTTGGATAAGGCTCAGTGCCTTGGAATGAGAAATGATATTCAGTTTTAGCTCTTCAAATGGGTGTATAGTGGTATTTCATTGTGGTTTTCACTTGCATTCCACTGATAACTAATGATTGTGAGCAACTTTTTGTGTGCTGATTGACATGTATCTTTGGTGAAAGTTTCTGTTCAAATCTTTCACCCATTTAAAAAAGTTGGGTTATGTTTTTATTATTAAGTTATAAAGATTTCTTTTTTATATATATTGTGAATACAAGTCTTTTAACAGATATATGTATTGTGATATTTCTCCCAATTTGTGGCTTGCCATTTAATTTCCCTATTGTATTTTTTTCAAAGAGCAGAAGTTTTATGTTTTCATGAAGTCCAAATTATCAATTATTATAACTCTTCTGCTTTTTTATGTCCAAAGATATCTTCCACTATCCCAAAGTTGTAAAGACTTTTCCCCCATGTTTTCTAAAAATTTTATGGTTTGAACTATTGCCTTTAATTTTGAGTTAATTTTTTTGTGTATGGTGTGAGGTAAGAATTGAGGTTCATTTTTTCCGTTTTCACATCATTTGTTTAAAAGACTGTTTTTTGCTTCATTGAATTACCTTGGCATCATTTTTGAAAATAAGTTGATCACATATGGATGGGTCTATCTCTGGACTCTATTCTGTTGCATTGATTTATATGTACATTGTTGGGGGCCACGTGCCAGGAAGGGTTTAATGGATCGAGCAATGGCTCTCTGTTGACTCTTCCAACCGTGGCCCACCTGTCCCACCCTTGTTGTTAAAGACTTGTGGCTCAAGGACGCATACTATTGCTATCTATTCAAGGACGCATACTATTGTTATCTATTGTGAAAGGACATGTCTGGAGAACTAAGCTTAAAATATCCTGTTTGTTATACAACCCTGCTTTATAAAAGAGTGAATAATACAAATAAAGTTGGCATTGTGGCTGAATCCGGCCATATGTCCCTCCTGCTCCCATTCTGTCTATGTCTTCTTTCTTTCCTCATTCCCTTGCCCTCATCCCTGGACGGTTGTCGCCCCCAACGCGCGCGACAGTACATCCTTATGCTAAGGATTGCCTTGATTATGCTCACTTTATGGGAATTTTTGAAATGAAACAGAAGTCTTTGAGCTCTGTTTTTCTTTTTCAAAATAGTTAGGTTCTTTGAATCTCTATTTTAGTTTTAGCTTGACAATATCTACAAAAGAGATTCCGGAAATTCTTATTGGAATTGCATTGAATCTATAGATCAACTTGGGGAGCACTGACATTTTCACAGTATCGATTGTTGAGATCTATAAGCATGGTGTATCTTTCCTTTTATTTAGATATTCTTTAATTTCTCTCAGCAATGTTTTGTGGTTTCAGTGTATGGATCTCATACATACTTTGTTAAAATAAGTATTTAATGTTTTGGATATTACTGTAATTGTATTTTAAATTTCAGTTTCTAGTTATTATTAATATATAGAAATTAAATTGACTTTTGTATAATAACCTTATATCCTATGACTTTGCCAAACTCACTTTAGCTTTAATTACTTTCTTATGGATGAGGAATGATATTTAAAGACCACAATCTAGATTTTAGGAATGTTTACTGCTGCTGGACTGTCATTGTTTCTAGGGCTTTTCTTTGGATAGCACCAAGAAGAATCATGTGGATATACTGATATCCTTGGTTTTAGATTACTGGATTTTTACTTAAAACCTTTGGTTTAATTTATTGTAGGTCTTTTCTCATTTTGAGAACCCTGGTTCTTAACATTCTTAGCATGATTGCTTGTTTTAGCCAACAATATAAAAATATTAGATCAAAGTATCAATCTTAATAGCATTACTAATAAGAACATAGAATGAAGTTCAAGATTTTTTTGCAGTTCTTTTTACCCTTAGCATATCCCACTGAGGATATTCTTTTTTCTTTCTTTCTTTTTTTTTTTTTTTAAGATTTTATTTATTTATTCATGAGACACACAGAGAGAGAGACAGAGACACAGGCAGAGGGAGAAGCAGGCTCCCTGCAGGGAGCCTGATGTGGGACTCGATCCCACAACTCCAGGATCACGGCCTGGGTCAAAGGCAGACGCTCAACCCCTGAGCCACCCAGGTGTCCCCCACTGAGGATATTCAATCAAGAACCTATATAATATAATTAGATTAATTTGTTTTCATTTAAGTTTTTAGATGTTAATTTTAATTTAATTTATTATTACATAAACATTTTTATTACCCAAGGTTAAGACTAAATAACTGCATTTAGACAAGTCTCATTTCCATCACTGTCCCATCCATCCTAGTTCCTTATGGGTAATTGTTTACATCAGTATTTCACTAACTCTCCATTGGTTCATGCTGCAAATACAAGCAAAAATACCAACTTTTTGTTTTATTTACACTTGTATCTTTGAGATAGACTGCTAGGAATGGGAATATTGGGCTAAAAGGCAAATGCATTTGTAACTATTGATAAATTTGCCCTTTTAAAGACTGAACTATTTTGCATTCCCACCAGAAATGTACAAGAGCCTAGTTTTCCCAAAATCTCACTGAGTATATTGTCAAATTTTGAAGTTTTGCCAACAAGTGGGTGAGAAATGTTATTTCAATAAGGATTTTAATTTATATTTTATAATATATTTTTAACGATTATTTTTTCTGGAATATTGCTAATGCTACAGATCTTGCCATTTCACAGATACTGCTGATCCTTAGAAATGGAAATAATTTTATTATATGAATTTGACATTGGTTATCTTCTCTGTTGAATTCTTGGTCAATAATCAATGACATCTGAATTACATATTAATTAATGTAAATTCAGAGACAGGCTATCTATATCATGTATAGCTAAACCCTTATTTCCTTTCCTCCTTTTTTTTGCCATATGATTTATGATTATTTGACCAATAATTAATGCTTTCCTCATTAGCTGACTAAGCAGTCAGCAAAAAACATAATGGAAACAACTCAGTCAGTGTCACTATTTGCCTGTCATTCAGCATTACAGTAAGTTACAGAGTAAATTTTTCCCTAGATCGTTGATCTTAACAATGGATGTTAATTCTCTACCACCTTGGAAAACTGAGCATTGTCTGCAAGTTACACTTTTGCTGATAACATATGCTTTAACAGATACCTGGTAAGTGGAATGAGAAAATGGTGGTTTGTGTGAGTTTGCATTTCTCAACTGTTTTTCATGCCTCTGTTCATACTTGTAATTGAGATTCTTGGGTTAAAAAGACAAACAATTACTGTTAGGAAAGTGTGATAGGTAAGTTGGACAAAGAACAAAGCCTCAATCACAACTGTTAGAAATATTGACATCTGCATAACAGTTTTCTTATTAATGACATTTATCACCAGCTCTCTTGTTTTTTGATGTACATTAATGATCCGTTAATCAGATAATCCCCAGTGTTTGCCAGAGAAATATCAGACTCTGAAAACCTAACTGGTAAGATGCAAAAAGTTGGAGCAAGTGGTATATATATATAGGGTGCTCCCGTTGGCTTTCCCTCTGCTAGATTAAGGGCAGCTCTAGTTGTAGCCCTTGCTTATGTGAAATGATAGGGGCACTTTCTGGGAGGCAGGAGCACTGGTTTACTAAAGCTGTCATGGTCTGAATGTTAGCTCTTTAATTTCTTTTGAAGTCTCCTGAAAGAGTTTCCTCATTGAAACTTTTGCTTTAGACTGTCAGGGCTTGAAGACAGAGATCATATCCTATATGCCCTTAATCTCTACATGAGACTCATATTTCTTCCCAGATTGGGGGATGCTGAAGCCTTGGAATTTTTGTGTTCTTGTCCAGTAGTTATTCCCCCTCCACACACACACACAACTGTTTGGGGAGAACTAGTGCACTCCACGAGGGCAGGGATTACATCTGTTTTGCCTATTATTATATCTCCAGCACTTAGAACAACGTTTTGCACATAACAGATGCTCACTTTGTTGAAGGAATTATCTTTCCTTCCATCAATGGCTGAGTGTCACAGCCTTGCTCTAGGCTTGCAATCTCCAAGTCAATGAAAAGTCAATCTGGCTGGCTCAGGACCCCCCCAACATCTCACATGGGTAGAATCTGAAGTTGATCTGTTTAACTGAGCCCAGAGTAAAGTTCAGAGGTATGGCTTTTGCTCTTCTCCCTCTGTCACTACACGTCTTATTATTTTATTTTATTTTTTAAAATTGTTTTTCACTACATGTCTTATGTGTATGATTTGATTGAGTGGGATCTTTCTGAAATGTTACTGGGATTTGAGTCCTACCATTAACCAGCTCATTTGGTGATAGATGAGATCCCCTGCATAGCTATAGCTTGCTTTCTCTTTTCTTCTAAGGGAGTTGGCTTCAGCTTCCAGAAGCCCTAGCTTTGTGCTGTGTCCTGGCTATCTCTGAATCCATAATGATGCCATGATGTTATTTTATTATTTTTTAAATTTTTTATTTATGCTTGAGAGACACATAGAGAGAGAGGCAGAGACATAGGCAGAGGGAGAGAAGCAGTCTCCCTGCAGAGAGCCTGATGTGGGACTTGATCCCAGGACTCCAGAATCATGACTTGAGCCAAAGGTAGACACTCAACCACTGAGCCACCCAGGTGCTCCAGTGCCATGATTTTAACAGCAAGTTTTGCCAGTACCCACTAATACTTATTCTGAGGTCCCTACCTATCAGAATGGATTCTTTAATACTGATTCCATCCTGGATCAGACATGAATCAATGCCCTCCCAACACACACACACACACACACACACACACACACACACACACTTTTGGACTTAAATTTTAAAACACTTTGGGGATTGGTTCTATTACAAATATGCTATCTTAGTCACAGCTCATTCATTCCTGGGGCTTACATTCATCTCCCTGTCAGTTCACCATTGGATTCCCAGCAGATCTCAAGGCCAGGGCTATATATGGTTATAAGAAAAGCTCCTTTCTTCAGCAGTGCACAAGGACTTCTGGGGGTAAGTAGCAAAAAGATAGCCTGACTTTATTGCTTCAATTCACCCTTATCTGTCCACTTCTTTGAAACAGAAATGTCTTGCTTTCCCTTCCTAAGGCACACAACTTACATATTATTAAAAATAAAAATGAAAGTGTTCCTATGCTTTTGTTCCATTGGCTAGTAATTTAAAGTGGATACGTGAGCCAATTCTGACAAATGAGATGGAAGTGGAACTGACCTGTGGGTGGCTTCTTTCCCCCAAAATAAGATGAAAGCACGTATCTATTTTTATTGGCTTGAACTGGGGAAGCAGCCCTCCCGCAACCTTGAGTTGACAAGTGTGAGGACAAGAGCCAACACACTTAAGCATAGCACAGCAACAAGAGAACTGAGTCCCTTTTGAATATTTCGCAGGTGAACTGATGCCAGCAACAGCCTACCTCTGGGCTCTTTTGGGGGGGGAAATTGTTTAAGCCTGAAGTTGGGTTTTCTTTCACTTGCAAAAGCATGGATTCTGACTTGGAGTTAATTTTCTCTTTTTAGAACATCATACTGGTCTTATTTCTAGCTATTATTCTCATCTGATGCTTCCTGGGACCTCACATTCACACATTCCTGGCCCATCCCTCCCTTGGAATTTTATTTTTCTTTGTGTCCTAAATGTATACTTTTCCCTGTCCACCACTGGATGTCCCCCCTACACTTTTCTCTAAAGGCTAAATAAGACTATTCCACTTCAATATAAATATTATATATTTTTTAATGTGGGAAATGATGATTTATGGAGGACTGACTACATGTCTGGCAACCATTCCAGGTATGTCGGGCATCCAGTTACCTCACTGACTCCTCAGAGAGTTGCAAACAAAAGTGATGGCTGTAAATAGAGTCAAGCACTCCAGCTCTTTAAGCAGAAAGGGATTGGTTTCCTGGTACAGGGTAGCTTACAGGATTTCTGAGAGTGCCAGGGACCAAGGTTAGGTGCTGCACAGCTTACTTAAAGAAACACTGGAGCACACTATGGACGTCAGCACAGAACCCCCACTGCTCCCTGCGCATGGAAGCTCTGGGCTCCTGTGACACTAGAGCACGACCAGTGGAACTTTCGCCATAGTGGCCCTGAAGGAATCCTGTGCCTGCACTACTAGAGTCCATGGGTCCCTGGGCAGCTGCCTCTCCATGGGACTTTTTTCACCTTCCAAGGAGTCTTCCAAACTTGCTTGGCAAAACCTGGCCACATACTCATGGATATGTAACAGTGGCCACAGGGGAGTCTAAAAAGCTGAGTTCTTCATTTTCCAGCATCTCGAGTGTAGGATGACAGGCTATAAAGGCTTGCAACTGGCGTTGAATGAGCCAATAGGAGGACCCGATTCAGACTTCCTTAAAGAAAGATGTTTCTTTATAGGGGAGGTAGTTAACTGGCTCATTGTCACAAGGCAGAGAGAACAAATGGATTGTAATTCAGTGGCATCTCCAGGACAGGAGTAGTAATGATTGAGGTAGAATTTCCAGAATGAGGAACGTCGGAATGAAGGATGCCTCTGTTGGCTGAGGGAGGGAAATAGTGGCTTCTTGCCATAGGCTGAGGAGTTATTCCTGAAATTTCTTTTAGGTAGCTCCATAAATAAACATTAAAATATTCACACACTTCTTTAAATAAGACGATGGCCTGCTTTAAAGAAATTAAATCCTTAAAAGTTTTGTTTTAACCCATTTTAAATGTACTTCTGGAGGTAAATGGCCAGATGAAACCTTCCTTCTGCTCCTATGTGAGTATATGGGGAAAGCCAGCCTGTGGGATGTCCCTTCTATGCTGCTGTGACCTAAGTGAAATGTTGAATAAAAGCCCTTCTAGCTGGTTATGGAAAGTCTTAATGAACTGAAAGGCTGAAGGAATGCTTTCTAACTGCTCTTATATGCATCACCTTAATAATGGACACATTTTTAATATCTTAAAAATAAAAACAATCCTGTAATTTTCTTCATTAATTATTCTGTGCTACATTGTTAGGGTTTTTTTCCTTTCTTTTTTCTTTTCTTTTTTTTCTTGTGTGTGTGTGTGTGTGTGTTTCAAAAGTATTTCAGGGATTTTAATTTTTTATAAAATTTTTTTGCTTCATGCACTAAAATGTATACCAGGGCAAAAAACAAATCGTGACCTGTATCATAAATACAAAACTAACAAGTTTTCAAAACATACAAGACACATACAATGTAAAAAAAAAGTCTTTGGGAAGCCCGGGTGGGCTCAGCGATTTAGCGCCAACTTCAGCCCAGGGTGTGATCCTGGAGACCCAGGATCGAGTCCCACATCGGCTCCCTGCATGGAGCCTGCTTCTCCCTCTGCCTGTGTCTCTGCCTCTCTCTGTGTGTCTCTCATGAATAAATAAAATCTTTTAAAAAATCTTTATATGTACAAAATGCAATGTAATTTGCATTACCTTTCAAGGGCAATGTTCATTAATTTAGTAGCACCAGCTAGCTGACAGGTTGTCCAAGAGGCTGTCAAGGGCATTGACAAGTGACAAGGATATTGCTTTTCCTGAAGGATGTGGGGGGCTTTTCACCCCCACTCACAAGGTACTGACAGCCGAGAATGTCAATCCACTAGCAGGGAGTCTCCAAGTGGCAGATTGAACATTTCCTGCTGCTGCCAGAAACCCAATACTGCAGAGTGAAGCTCTTCTTTGCATTCAGCACCCCTCACCCCCATTCATTTTCAGAGCCTGTTTTTCTTTTGACAACACCTCTCAGAACTGTGACAAGTGTACAAATGAACTGTCTATTCCTATCTTGCTGTACAGCAACATGTCTACTATCTTAAATCCTCAAACATAGCAGCTTCTGGTTCATTTTCTTGATGTATTCATTATGGTAGCTGTACCGGGGGTTATCAAATCAAATTTTCATTAGTGAACATATCAAAAGACAAAGTATGTCTCTCTGCAGGATTGCGTAGCTTTCATAAAGTTTACGATGAACTTACTTTAAAATGAATAATGGTTTTCTCAGTAACATCACCTTACAAATGGGGAATTTCATGCTTATAAAAAAACTAGTCTCATTATGTAAGTAAAGACACTCAACAGAATGCAGCAGATTAAGAAAAAAAAACTTAAAGGAAAAAGGAACATCATTCCTAATTTTAGCACATTTCAGCACAGATATCAGATTCAGTGTTTGTTGGACTGAAAATCATATTATTTGAACATTAATTCTTCTAGGTCCTTAGGCCCACTAAATAGGTAAACCTAGTAAATAGTAAACCATTTTAAAATGTCAAGTCTGTTGCTTTAAGCCATTTATTGCAAAAGGGTTTTGCTGTTTGCTCATCAGTTTAGTCTATTTTGCTGAAGACTTCTGTTTGACAGTAGATCTCACTACTTTCAGACTATCTGATCGACAAGAGGCTTAACTGGTGTTTGAGTTTTATCCTTTTGTTTGTTAGCCTGGGACTGAATCTTATCTCCAGAACCAGGCCTGCTGCCTGAGCCATCATACATTGTCAGTACCAGAGTGAGTTGACCTTGATGCCCACAGGAGGTGAAAATAATCACTGCCCTAATTTTTTTTTTATTTCGATAAGTTTGTTAGCATAGGAGGTTTTAAGTAAATGAAAAATATGTAATAATTAACAGTAAAAAATGAGGAGAAAGTAAGGAAAAAGAAGAAAGCAGATCATTAAGAAGAAAAAAATACAAAGAAGTTCGAATAACAAGAATGTTTGATTGAACAGTTACTAGTTGAGGACTGATTTAGCTTAGAGCAAGGGTTAGCAAACTGTATTATTGGCCAAATCTGGCCCAATGTCTGTTTCTTACAGCTCATGAATCAAGAGTGGGTTTTTTTTTTTTTTTTTGTATTTTAATGATTGAGGAAAAAAAATTAAAAGAAGTCCATTTTGTGACATTGAAAATTATAAGAAATTCAGATTTCAGCATCCATGAATAAAATTTTATTGGAACACAGCTGCTTTGTTAAGTATTGTTTGTGGCTGCTTTCACACTACTATGGCCAAGTTGAGTAGTTATGACAGAGATCATGTAGTCTGCAAAATATTTAACATATGGCCTTTAACAACAAAAGATTGTCCATCCCTGGACAATCTAAGTTTTTTTTAAAGATTGTATTTATTTATTAATGAGAGACATGTAGAGAGAGGCAGAGACATAGGCAGAGGGAGAAGCAGGCTCCCCACAGGGAGCTGGACATGGGACTCGATGCCCAGATTCTGGGATCATGCCCTGAGCCGAAGGCAGACACTAAGCCGCTGAGCCACCAAGCGCACCCTAGATTTTTAAGTGTAATATTTGATACATTGCTCTTCCTCACTTCTCCTGTCCTAAACCCCTCTTTTTCTATGCACATTTTAGGGAGCCTGAATCTGAGCTCAGAGATGTCACTGGGTTAAAGTGAGGGTCTTGGTTTATACCTAAGTCTGAAGTAGAAGAGTCCTGGAAAGAGCAAAGAACTTAATAGAAGACAAACACGAGTTTTGACTCTGGCTCTGGTTATATATCTTCTCTCTCTCTCTCTCTCTCTTTTAAGATTTTATTTATTTATTAATGAGAGACACAGAGAGAGGCAGAGACACAGGCAGAGGGAGAAGCAGGCTCCACGCAGGGAACCCAATCACGCCCTGGGCCAAAGGGAGACACTCAACCACTGAGCCACCCAGGCGTCCCCGGTTTGTATCTTCTCTTGATGGAGCATCAGTTTTGTCATCTGTACAGTAGGGATGATAATTCAGACATGGGTAATGTTTAGTCAAAAGCAAGTTGAATATGCACAGTTCTTTATTTATAGCTCCCTTTTTAATTACCTGAACAATGCTCTATGCTTGAGGTTGTTTTTCTAAATTTGGAGATGGTTTGGGAGAAAGAACTCCTCTTGTGGAGTAGTTTCTTCCTTTGGGTCCTCTCCTCATGGGGTGATTTAAAGCAACTTCCCCCAGCTTACTTAAATGGGTGTTCTCTGGAGACTGCTTTAGAGAATCTTTACCCTGGGGTCTGAGGAGGACTGCCTTGCACAGGTAATATTGTGGCTGATGTGAAGAATCTGGACTTCTATGTGACTTTTCATTGTTTTATTGAAGTCTATCAACTTTGTTTTCATTTCCACCTATAAACAATGTATGTCTAGATTTACATTTAGAATGAGTCACATTATTCTATACTATTTCTTTTCTTGTGTTGAACCCTAAAACTTTATGTTTTTAGCCAGTCTCTGCTTTTTTTCTTTTCTTTTCTTTTCTTTTTTTCTTTTTTTCTTTTCTTTTTTCTTTTCTTTCTTTCTTTCTTTCTTTCTTTCTTTCTTTCCTTTTTATTTTTATTTTTTTTTACCAAAATGCTCTTAAATATTTTGATCATATGCTCTTAAAGTGCAAACGCTGAACGGTGTATTTATTTATTTATCTATTTATTTATTTCAAAGATTTTTAAAATTTATTCATTTATGAGAGACACACAGAGAGAGAGAGAGGCAGAGACACAGGTAGAAGGAGAAGCAGGCTCCATGCAGGGAGCCCGATGCGGGACTCAATCTGGGACTCCAGGATCCCGCCCAGGGCCGAAGGCAGGCACTAAACTACTGAGCCAACCAGGGATCCCTCCCCTGAATTGTGTTTTTAAATGTCACTTTTTTTCTCTAAAAAAGGTAGGTGCTCATTAAAATTCTCACTCTTATTTTTAAAATATTTTTATTTTTTTTAAAGATTTTATTTATTCATGAAAGACACGCCCACACACACACACACACACACACACACACACACACACACACACAGAGGCAGAGGGAGAAGCAGGCCCCATGCAGGGAGCCCAATGTGGGACTCGATCCGGGTCTCCAGGATCACACCATGGACTGAAGGTGGCGCTAAACCGCTGGGCCAACCGGGGCTGCCCAAAATTCTCACTCTTAAAATGCTTCCATGATTATTGTTATATCTCAACTTTGTTTTTGGTCTGGATAGAAGCCACAGTGATGACTCAGTTCATTCCATGAACCTTCAGTCTATTTTACTAAAATAGATAGCAGTTGAGCCATATTTATGTCATAATCTAATGAACCAACAGCGTATATAGTAACATTATAAATCTTTCCTTTTTTGAGAAGGAAATTTACTTAAAATTAAATATCCTTTTATATTTGTTTAAAATAGGCACCATATGATTTTTTATACATATATATGCATATATATACTCTTTTCCTACTTGATATATATAGGTACATACTAAGTTTTTGAAAAGTTTAGAGTTTTTGCTAAATAGATTCCGTCTTGTTTTTCAAATCTAGGCTTTGGCAATTAAAAGAAGCCTTACTTTTTCATTATCTATAAAGTAGGGATAACCTTAATGTCACATTCTTAATCCTGGGTTTATATTTGAATAAAAGAGCAGCTAATTGCTCTTCAAGTTTAGAGGGAGTTTGTTCCCTCACAAGCTGGCACAGAAAATTGACCTGCTCCCTGACAATACCCTGACAAAACCCTGGAGGTAGGTGGCAGGGGTGTTGATGAGGCTGGTTGGGAGTAGCTGGATCCTGTGTGGCTTGAGTGCCATCATGTGAGACTAAGGGTAGGTCCCAGACTTACAGGTCCACCCCAGACATCCATTATCGCCTATCCCCCAAGTGTGATTGGTGGGTACAGACGGAGCTGAGCCAGAGAGAGCAGCTGATTCTTGCCTTTTGCCTGGTTGGGCGGAGGACTCAAAAGGATGATGATCTTGTATAGAACTCCATGTAAGGTATTCACTGATGAATTTTTTTCTTAACACTAGAGGCATCAAGATAAGGCCACTTGTTTCATTCCTTACTGATATCTATGTGAATTGAGTATGTTGCCTGACCCATGAGTGACAGCCACTGGGCCTTGTTTCTTAACTAAGTGAAGCTGAATTATCAAAAGTCTCAAGTGTGTAGATTTTGGTGTATTTCTCCCTCCCTCCTTTTCTAGCCCAATGAAAGCAGCCACTAGCTGTATGTATCTGCTCTACTGTCCCAAACTTGCCATTATGTAGGCTCTTCTTTTTTTTTTTTTTCTAAAGAGTTATTTATTTATTTATGAGAGAGAGAGAGAGAGAGAGAGAGGCAGAGACACAGGAGGAGGGAGAAGCAGGCTCCATGCCGGGAGCCTGATGTGGGACTCGATCCCGGGACTCAAGGACCCCACCCTGGGCCAAAGGCAGGCACTGAACCGCTGAGCCACCCAGGGATCCCCCTACGTAGACTCTTCTAAGGGCTAGACTGGAGGATGGGGAGTTAACACAATCATTTTATTTTCCACACAAAGCTTCATCTTCCAAACTATACTTTATCAGCACTAGAAGGAATAATTGAGTTTCCATCTGCCTTATTCCTTTGTAGTATTTCTCAATTGGTTCAGAAGCCAAGTAGAAAGAGAGGTAATATTTCTGGGTCGTTCTCAAAGACTTGGTCAAGAATCACCCCCAGAATAGTCAATCTCGCCAAAATACCATGAATTTTGCACAAAGGAGAGGGAGTGAAATGAATATTGGTCATAGTTATTAAACGACACACAACAATTTGGACTTACATAATTTTTAAGTTATTTTTTGATAGATATTGGTGACTGCCCTTAGTTAGAGGTGGGTCAGGGTTAGCTAATCCTCATCCCTCGCTACCAGCTTATACTGGAAGCAAATTTCAGGCAAAAATCAGGCCATCCATGCAAATGTTTATCAAGATTCACTTAGCAGCAAGCAGGCACACGGTAGTCCATATGATCTGTTCTATTTGGTTGGATGAAGACCCAGCATGTTTCCTTAGGTGCTGGAGCAGATCTTGCCTAAAAGGCTCATTCTGAGCTGGCCACAGGTATCCATGTTCTGGAAGCAGAATGTGGTTAATTTCATCATAGAATTCTATGAGTCAATGGCTGGACATTGGAGGTTTAGAGGTCAGGATCTGGGTGCTATCCCTTAAGGAGTAGGCTCCAGAACATCCCAGATTCTTATATTCTGTTCCTGCCAAGGGTGGCTAAAACACTTTAGTTAATCCACATATCTTCTTCACCGCCGATTTTACCCATGAACACTCCTTACTTTTTTTAGATTGTTTTTTAAACAAGATTTTATTTATTTATTGACAGAAAGATCACAAGCAGGGGGAACAGCAAGCAGAGGGAGAGGTAGAAGTAGGCTCCCCACTGAGCAAGGAGCCCAATGCAGGGCTTAATCCCAGGATCCTAGGATGCTTAATCAACTGAGCCACCCAGGCACCCCTGAAAACTCCTTTCTAACATAATGATACTAATTGACAAAGTTTCCTTGCTTATTAAACTAACATAATGATACTAATTGACAAAGTTTCCTTGCTTATTAAAGACAAGGGCTTATAGGGTAGACTTGCTTAGTTTCTTTTCTTTCTTTTCTTTCTTTTCTTTTCTTTTCTTTTCTTTTCTTTTCTAAGATTTGTTTATTTATTTTGAGGAGAGAGAGAGCACACAAGCACACAATATAATTGATCAAATAATAAATGAAAAAAGTTTATAAATTTCATACTTTCTCATTAGAGTTCAAATATGTGTGGAAATCCTAAGGGAGACTCCTCATTGAGCCCCTGACAAATGGAGTCTCCTGGTGCCTATAGGCATGCTAATTAGCATTTTGGCCAGCTCCTGAAGGGATGGGGGGGGGGGGGGCGGGTTTCCAAAAAGAGCATATGACCTGCCTATACTCATGTACTATAGAGTGCTATAGAGTGCACTATAGAGTGTACTATAGAGTGCACAGCCTCTGCAAAGGGCTTCTTCAATATCTCTGTAGTCTCATCTACAGAGATGAAAGAGTTCAGGACATGACACCCCAAAATATGCCCCTTGGTATATTGATTATTTCAAGCTGAAGGCACTTGAAAATCAGCAAATGCTAGAAGATGCTTTCTTTGAATTCCTCTTATCTGCCTAAAGATAGATCCTTCCAAATGAATAGGAATGCAGTTGTTAGAGATCCCCTCTCCTGGACTTTCATCTACCAAGGAAGATTGATTCTTATCACAGGAAGGAGACTAGAGGTCAACACCACACCAGATAAACTTTGTCACAAACTATCATATTCCTCATCTATTCTCCTAAGGCCCATTCATTTGTTTCAGAAAAACCACATAGTCTCTCCTAAGTGGCCTGTATCATCCTCTATTCCCTAGCCCTATTGAGACTGTAAACTCTCAGATTTCACAGCTTTTTTGGGTATTCACTATTTTCCCCTAGGAACATAAAAATTAATAAATTTGTATATCTTTTCTCCTGTCAATCTAGACCCAGATATTCACTTAGAATGGTAGGAGGAAAGTCTTTCTCCCTCTACAAAGGTTTGTAGCCTTTTATTTTATTTTATTTTATTTTTAATTTTTTAAAATTTATTTATGATAGTCTCACACACACACACACACACACACAGAGAGAGAGAGAGAGAGAGAGAGAGGCAGAGACACAGAAAGAGGGAGAAGCAGGCTCCATGCACCGGGAGCCCGACGTGGGATTCCATCCCAAGTCTGCAAGATCGCGCCCTGGGCCAAAGGCAGACGCTAAACCACTGCGCCACCCAGGGATCCCTTTACAGCCTTTTATATGCCCATATAGAGAGGAGAAATACAATAGTAAGTTCCTATTTCCATACATATTTGAACTCTAATGAGAAAGTATGAAATTTATAAACTTTTTTTCATTTATTATTTGATCAATTACATTATTCCTTTTGCCTTTCCTTTCTGTGTTTGAACATATTCTTTATGATATAAGTTGAATAATTTAAGATTTACTTAATTCCTCCTTCCACACGCCCTCTTCTGTAAGTTTGTAATTTTTCCTGAGGCCAACTGGTGGTCATAGTTCAATTTCCCACTGGAGGTTTGGTTGGATATCATTATCTCCGTAACTATCATCCCAAAGTTTCCCCTACCCCAAATTATTCCATAAGCCATGTCTTTCCAAAGTTTTGAACAGATTTTGAAGGTGGTAACCTGTGTGCCCCCAAATGAGTGATCTATAGGAGCCCAAGTCATGAACTGGTGAGCTCAATGAAGACCTAATGAGAATAACTCCTTTTGATCTTTAAAGTGTTCCATTGAGGATTGGTTGTATTTATAGTGTTTATTTTTCAGGATCCATCCTGAAAAGCCAATTATGCTATAGCCTCAATTGTGAAGTAAACAGTTATAGACATGGTTTGGTGGATTAATAATGTGGCCCTCACTCACAGCCTTTGTTATAGGCTGTGGATATATTTGGAAAGATTGCTCAGGGAGTATTCTCTTTAGGGTAAAAGAACAGTGTGGCCTGAACCTCCCAATGACTTGAATTTCTTCTGCTTACCTCCTCCACCAGGACTGCTTCATAGTTTATACAGGGCTTTGAGTGCTCCTCTACCTCTGTCTTTTTTTTTTTTTTTCTCTGTCTATTCCCAGCCACATATGAAGGGTGCAAGAAGGATATTACAATGGACAATGCTTTCCATGGTGTAAGATGGATCCTGAAAGCATCAGACTTGCTTGCCTTAACCACATGTGAGATGGAGCCAACCTTAAGTGTTTATCTTATCAGGATTCGATGTGTCACATTCAGGTAAATAGTCAAAAGTATTTAGGGTTTCATTATTTTTATCTTGAGGATGAATAATAGAATTTCTGGTCCTGAAATGAAAAAAAATAGTTTTAAAAAATTAGTTGAATGTGTTTTGATATGAATCATGTCCTCCATCCTCACCCCTGTTCCTATCCACATCCCTCAACATGTCCTCCATGTTAGCTCTATGTGTGCAGCTTTGATATATGCACTCATAGTCTGCAAAGCCTGCCCCTTATGCTCTGGAGATCTGTTATGTGTAGCAGTTGCTTCACTGATCTATCTCAATTTCTAGTTGTACTAATTGCTTCAGGAGTGATGTTTGGAAACATGAACAAAAATCATTAATAATGTAACCAAACTAATGTGAGTTCGCTCCTTGATAAGTCACAGCTAAAAACTCCACCAGATGGAGTTATCACACAAGGGAAATTTTATTTGTGGCAAATATGGAAATCACAGGGAATAACTTGCAAAGTCATGACTCCCTGAGCAGGGGTGATTGGGTTCTTTATATTTAGGGTTAGAGTGAATATTCAGAAAGGAGAACTTTGTCCCCGTATGTAAAGGCAGGCATAAGGTTGCATAGGCACTTGGAAAACATGCCTCTACATGCATCCTATAGTATGTTCATGAAAGCTGTGCTCATCCTGGGGCAGAGACCTTAACATTGTAAAGAAGCAGAGGTAACTAGGACCAGGGGAAGGGGCTATGAGCAGTGCTCCTGGAGCTGGTATAAACTACATGGGAGTGTTAGGCTCCCCTAAGAGGAGGGAGAAAGAATGCAGGTCTTTGCTTAGTTTTGAAACCACACTGGGAATTTTAATATTTATTTATTGTCTCTGATCCGGTTAGGCTATTTCCTGGCCCGGTAGAGACTGTTAGTGTTTTCATTCCCTTTGTTCCCTTAAGATCCTTAACTACTGAGGTTTTTGAATTTCTTTGTAATTCTGACACCTCCTAGGAAGTTCTGCAAGAAGTGTGCTCTGGTGAGCAGGGCACAGATCATGGAAAATAGCTGGGGACCCACAAGGACTTCTCTTTTATCACAAAAGCTATATCTGTCTTTTCTGGGAACTCCTCACCCGTCTGCTTACAGTGTTTCACTTGACTCATTCTGCATTGTTTATGCCTTAAAACAAAGTTTTAAGTTTTGTGGACAATCCCAGTGTCTAGTCCAATGAGAGAGGAGTAACTGGCTTAGAAGAAAAGCTTATATATACAGTTGATGAACATCATTTGCCAGTTGAGACCTTGGACAAGATATGTAACCTTTCTGTGCCTTCTTTTCCTCATCTGTAAAATAGGAATATAATCTCCTGGGGTTGTTGTGAGGGGTAAATTTGTTGTAAAATGCTTAGAACAGGGCCTGGCATAGAGTAGCATTCAGGAAATGTTATCTTTAAAGAAAGAGTTTAGGGGAATCCCTGGGTGGCTCAGTGGTTTGGCGCCTGCCTTTGGCCCAGGGCTTGATCCTGGAGTCCCGGGATCAAGTCCCACGTTGGGCTCCCTGCGTGGAGCCTGCTTCTCCCTCTGCCTGTGTCTCTAACTCTCTCTCTCTCTCTCTCTGTGTGTCTCTCATGAATAAATAAATAAAACCTTTTTTAAAAAACCAAATAAATATTTTTTTAAAAAAAAGAATTTAAAGAAAGGACAATGGGTTAGGATGAAATCAACCTTCACATCTGTTTACCAAATTGAACATCAAAAGCTTGCCATTGGGTTTTCCTTAATCACCCAGAGAATGCAGTTGCACGTGAGATAAATTTGAGATGAGGTTTGTATAGCTCTGTCTAGCATGTGGCCATGGGCTGGGTATATACCATCTTTGAATCTCTCAGTATCATAGAAAGAGGCTAGTACATCCAGCAATCTTATTAGGAGAAATCAAAGGAGAGATTAGAGAATTGTTATGGCATGTGCTTTGTACTTTTTAAAAAAGATTTTATTTATTTATTTGAGAGAGAGTGAGCGAGAGAGAGCAGAGCACAAGCCAGGGCAGGGACCGAGGGAGAGGGAAAGGCAGAAGGAGGTTCACTGCTGAGCAGGGAGTGCCATGTGGGTCTTGATCCCAGGACCCTGGGATCATGTCCTGAGCCAAAGGCAGATGTTTAACTGACTGAGCCACCCAGGTGCCCCTATGTGCTTTATACTTATTAAAATGTTTTTAAAAGAGCAGAAAAAGCTAAAGTTATTTTTTAAAAAAGGGACACCAAGAAGTTGAGCTGCTTGTGTAACACAATGCCAAACCATCAAACTTCCCTCTACTAGCAATGAGAGAAAGCACTTCTAAAAAGAAACGATTTTGGTAGATACATGATTTGTTTGACTTGGTTCACTAAAAATTATTTGTGCAAGCTAGTTGTGTAGCCATGGCTTCGGCTGGGTTTCCATGGCTACAAAAATAATCACTCTTCTACAGTCTTTGCAACAGACAAGTGTTTGATTATGATCTTAAAATTACTTTATAATTCAAGGAATTTTATTTCAACTAAAAGAACAAAGATTTAATGTTTTAAAACCTACTATTCTGGAATTAGGCATGTTTTAAAAGAATAAGAGGAGAGTAGATTATGGAAATGATGTATTAACTGTGTTTTGAGTGTTTTGTTTTTAGAACTGTGCATCCATCCTCAGCTGGTCAGATGGCAGTTCACTCTGCAGGACCCGTGTGCTGACCTGAGCATCCTTTATGTGTTCCTGGTTGCTCCTTGTCTATTCCCTGTGACTGTCCCTGTGAGGGAGTAGTCTCTCTACTACACTGTCCCTCTTCTCTCACCAGATGACCAGAGACAGAGAAAATAGGGTCTCTTATCTTATTTAAATAGATAAAAGGAAAAACACAAAGGCGTAATAGAAAACTTGCAAAAGATGGAAAGAGAGAAGAAATGTAAATGATCAATAGGATAAATGTAGCGGTTTTGGTCAGAAGGTTCAATCCCATTGGTTATCAACAAAATGTAGATTGAAATGACAACAAAGTAATATTCCTTTTTTGCCGGTCAAGTCAGCAAGTATTTTTAAAAGAACTCAGCATGGATAAAGTCATGATAAAACAGGAGCTTCTTCCATGCCAGTTGATGGGAAAATTAGCACACAGCCTTCAAAACATGCATGGTATTTGCCCAGTCATTCCAACTGGGCTAAGTCCTACACAAGATAAAACTCCAATAAATAGAAACATTACAATGATTTCTTTTTTAAAATTTCTTTTAAACACTTAACTATAAGCTAAGCAAAAATCTGAGGTCTTCACATGTATTTTATTTTTATTTTTTTTTATAAACTTCACATGTATTTTATCAATTAATTCTCATCAAAACTATGTGAGGCAGATACCTTTATTCCCTTTTATACAAAGGAGATAAGTAACATACTTGCCCAAGGACACACAGACAGGAAGTGGCTCCAACTCCAGAGCCAGGCCCTGAACCACTATGCTTTCTATTGCCTAGTTCTAGAAAAGATGTAAAGCAGCAGGCAGGGCTCTATGGAACACAAGATAATGTCAAGAATTCTGTAGATGAAAGAAAAAACAATGATAGGGACATAAAACAGGAATAAGGCTAAAAGTACGTATTATTCAACCTGTATCCTTGTTAAAAGATCACACATTTGCCTAGAAGCTTTCTAGCAGCCTGTGGATAAAGGGGAATCTGATCAGTTACACAAGTCACAGTACTCATGTTATAAAAGCAGACAAATTACTCCAGAAAAGGCCAACTATTCTTGGTGGTGAGATTGTAGATTTATTCCACAGAGTACAGAAGGTTCTCATAAAGAGATATTAGGTGAGGTTATGGCTAATGACCTCAGCAGCAGCCTTGTGTAGAGAGAATGACCACTTCTGCTGGGCTTATTCCAACTTTTCTCATAGGACCTCATGACCCAACGTCAAACATGGTAATGAGCAGGCAGATGTGGGCCAGGCATGTTGTTCTATACTGGTCTAGAGATTATAGAGTATCTGTGAGTGAGTGAGCTGATATCCTTTCCATAATCCTCCCTTTGATAAATGTTGTGGGGCATGAGATTGAGATGTGATTTCCAACAACTATGTAGAATTCAGCTCTTCTGTTTTGTCAGACAGTTTCATGTGCACTAAGGGTCATTGGATTGGATGGAGGTTGGGATGATTAAAAAAATTATAACATGAAATAGTCAATTATGCAGCTAATAAAGATGAGGCTTAGGAAATTTTTTAAAAATAATTTATTTATTCATGAGAGACATAGAGAGAGAGAGAGAGAGAGAGAGGCAGAGACATAGGCAGAGGAAGAAGAAGGCTCCATACAGAGAGCCTGATGTGGGACTTCATCCTGGGACTCCGGGATCATGCCCTGAGCCAAAGGCAGATGCTCAAACACTGAGCCATCCAGGCCTCCCAGGAAATATTTTGATAACATGAAAAATGTTTCAGGCTGCAGTATTAAGTAAAGAAGGAAATAAAACTATATATAGCGTATGATCTCAAGTATGCTAAGAATATGTATGTAGCAAGATATGAGTCTTCAGTATATCTTAGTATAGAATCTTCTTTTTTTCTGTTATTTACTGCAATAGAAGAGTGGAAGGCACTTTCTGGGTTAATTGGAATATCTTAGAAAGGGGCATCAGTTTTCAATAATTAATTGCTTGGGTTCTAGGTTTGATTTTTCAATCAAAGGGAAAGAGGAAGAAAGCAGTTTTGTTTTGATTTAGTTTGGGGGGAGGTATAAAGATCACATGGAGGTAACAGATTAGAGAGAAGGATAACAATGAGGAGGATTTCCAGAAACCTTCAGAAACCTAAAAGCTGATTTCTGAAGTTGTCTATGAAGGGAAGGAGTCCATGGCTAGGTTTCTGTGCCCAGGAGAGAGCTGAACCCTTAGACCCTATCCGATACACTTGCACTTGAGTAGTAGCATGCCCATCACCAGTGTCCCAGGGTCCACTGCTGTTTCTTCTCACAGAGATATAGGGGGGACATGCTCCTTCCTGAACTTTCATTAAGCTGATAATTGCCCCATCACAAGATTGTGGGATCCCTTATTCAGTACCCTGTACCAGCGTCTTCAGTAGCCATGCCTCAGGATACCAGTGCAGAGTAGGTGGTGGCAAGAGGCTTCTGTATGTGGAGTAAAGAGATTGAACTGGACAAGTTAGAAATCATTTTAATAGTGTGCCCACATGTGCATGCACATGCACACACACACATACTGGAGAAAACTCTACCTCCTTCAGGGATCTTACTCCACTTCCCCTACCTGCCCAGGATCCATTCATAGTCCTCCTTTCCTTCATTCTAGGCACACTTCCTGGGCTGTTTCAACTTCCACATACATTCTGATGCACGTACATTACATGTGAAATCTCCAGCATGAGTCTTCTTCGATTATGGTCTATTGACATCCAAAACAGCTTCCACATAAAAAACACATCTAGTTTCTCATCTACAAGCTTTTTAATCTTTGTTTTGGTCTTTATTCCTTAATCCCTAAATCCTTGATGAATAGTATTCCATCATGAAAAGGAGGGTTCTGGGCAGCCCGAGTGGCTCAGCACCGCCTTCAGTGCAGGGCATGATCCCGGAGACCCGGGATCGAGTCCCATGTCAGGCTCCCTGCATGGAGCCTGCTTGTCCCTCTGCCTGTGTTGTGTCTCTACCTCTCTCTCCCTCTTTCTCTCTGTCTCTATGAATAAATAAATAAAATATTTTTAAGAAAAGGCATGTCCTGGGAGGGAGAAAGAAATTAGCACTCAGAATCTTCACAACCACTTAGGAAGTAAGCATACAGTCATTCAAATTTATAGATAAGGAAATTGAGATTGGAGCAGGCAAGTAACTTGTGCAAGATCAAACAGCTTGGAAGTAGGAAGACTGAGGATTAAAGTTAGATTTATCTATTTCTTTAAGAAAAGGCTGATCGCTCTTGTTGGGGAATCAAACTTCTTGTCCCCAAGATATGGGAGACTATGCTAACCAGGAAATAACTAATTCTTCCTCCAGGACAGGTTATTGTATGAGGTGTTTTCTAAGTCACCACTACTTTTAACCTCAGTTTTATTAAAGAATCCTGAGTAAGTGCTGTGACCCTCTCGCTTCATCTACCTTCTGATATAACCTGAGACATCAGCTTGTTGGGCAGAAAGGTACATTGCAGTATGCACACTATAAAGAAGAAAACATCCCTCCTGTTGTGTGTCTCCTTTACTCTCACATTGCACTTCTGACCCCAGATGTGTGGGTTTTCCACACATCAAGCAATTCTGGGATATCAGCTGGGTGCCCTACAACTTAACTCAGTTGTGATACTACCCACCCAGAGATAGCTGAGATCCCTCAGGTTAAGGACTCAGTCCCAGGAAACTGCTTTATAACCCCTTCTTCAGACACCATTCGAAAGTCACAGTTGTTAACCTGTGTTTCTGACCACCTGGCTATAAATGAGAGGTTTCCACACCCCAATCTCTGGGTATGATTAATTTACTAGAGCCACTCACAAAATTCAGGAAAATAGTTTACTTACCAGATAACCAAATTATAATAAAAGATACAGATAAATAGCTGGCTGAAAGCATACATAGGACAAAGTCCAGAAGGGCCTTGAGTGCAAGAGGTCTATCCTCATGGAGTTGGGATGTGCCACCGTTGAAGCACACAGATGTGCTCACTAACCCAGAAACTCTCTGAATTCCACCCTTTTGGGTTTTGGTTCTTTTTTAAAGGATTTTATTTATTTATTCATGAGAGACACAGAGAGAGGCAGGTTTCCTGCAGAGAGCCCAACCTGGGACTTGAGAGCCGGATGTGGGACTCGAGACTCAACGTGGCACTCGACATGGGACTCAACATGGGACTCAACCCGGGAACTCCAAGATCAGCCCTGAGCTGAAAGCAGATGCTCAACTGCTAAGCTACGCAGGCATTCCCACCCTTTTGGGGTTTTATGGAGGCTTTCTTTCATGGGCATGATTGGTGAAATCTTTGGCCATTGGTGACTGATTCAACCTCCTCCTGGAGGTGGGGGTCTAATGTAAAGTTAACAACTGTCTATTCTTGGTTGATTTATCCAGCAATCAGCCCCCATCCTTAAGTGACTTTCCAAAAGTCACCTCATTAACATAAACTCAGATGTGGTTGAAAGGAGCTTGTTATGAATAACGATACACTTTTTACTCCTATGGATCTGGAGCTCTTTCAGAAACTCTAGGAAAGACCAAATACTCTAACAAAAGATGTTCCCATTGCTCTTCTTACTTAGGAAATTCCAAGTATTTTAAGAGTTCTGTTCGAGAAATGAAATGACCAAATATACATTTTTTATTATAAAACATAATATCACATATACTTTTCAATTTCAAAATTTACTACAAAACAATAATCTAGTCACTGTGGTACTGGCATAATAAGAATGAACAATGAGGGGCACCTGGCTTAGTCAGTAGAGCATGTGATTCTTGATCTTAGGGTTTTGAGTCCAAGCTCCAAATTGGGCATGGAGCCTACTCAAAAAAAACCTTTTTAAAAAATAAAATAAAATAGGGACACTTGGGTGGCTCAGTTAACCGTCTGCCTTTGGCTCAGGTCATGATCTCAGCGTCCTGGGATAGAGGCCCACTCCTTGCTCAATGGGGAGCCTGCTTCTCCCTTTGCCTCTGCTTTCTACACCCCCTGCTTGTGTTCTCCCTCTCTCTGTCAAATAAATAAATAAATAAATAAATAAATAAATAAATAAATAAATAAAATCTTTAAAAATATTTAAAAAATAGGCAAATGGACCAACAAAATAGAACTGAGAGTTTAGAAATAAACCCACATGTCTATAGTCAACTGACTTTTGACAAGAGTGTCAAAAGAAAAGTGTCAAATTGTGCTGGGATAATTGGATAGCCACAGGTAACAGATGAAATTAGATCCTTACCTTACACAATATACAAAAATTAATTCCAAATGGATTAAATATTTAAGTATAAGAGCTAAAACTACAAAAATTCTTAGAATAAAATAGGTCTGGATCTTCATGACTTGGATTTGGCTGTGAATTTCACATACTACACCAAAAGCACAAACAACAAAGGGAAAATAGGTAAGTCAAACTTCATCAAATTAAAACCTTTTGTGCTTCAAAGGTCACAAGAAAGTGAAAAGATAGTTTATAGGATGGAAGAAAATCATTGCAAGTCATATAACTAAAAGAGATTTGTATCTAGAATATGCAAAAACTCCTACAACTCAATAATAAAATGACAGCCCAATCAAAAATGTACAAAGAATCTGTAAAGCCATTCCTCTAAGGAAGATATACAAATGGCCAATAAACACGTGAAAAGATGCCCAACATTATTAGCCATTAGGAAATACAAATCAAAACCACAAGATACCATTTCATATCCATTAGGATAGCTAGAATCAAAAAGTCAGATAATAATAAATATTGATAAGGATGTAGAGAAATTGGACATTTTATACACTGCTGGTAGGAATGTAAAATAGTTCAGCCACTTTGGAAATCTGTCTGGCAGCCCCCCAGATTATTAAACCTAGAGTTACTCTATGACCCAGCATTTCTACTCCTAGGCAGACCCAACAGAAATGAAAATATATGTCCACACAAAACCTTATACAGGATATTTGTAATAACATTATTCAGTAGCCCAGAGGTGGAAAAAGCCAAATATCCAGGAACTGATGAATGGAATAAAATATGGTATATCCATACAGTAGAATAGTATCTAGCCATAAAAAGGAAAATAGTATTGATACATGCTACATGGACAAATCTCAAATATATGCAAAAGTAAAAGAAGATAGTCACAAAAGACAACACATATGATTCTATTTGTTTATTTATTTATTTTTAAAAAGATTTTATTTATTTATTCATGAGAGACAGAGAGAGGCAGAGACACAGGCAGAGGAAGAAGCAGACTCCATGCAGGGAGCCTGATGTGGGACTCGATCTGGAAACTTCAGGACCATGCCCTGACTGAAGGCAGTTGCTCAACCACTGAACCACCCAGGTGTCCCAATATGATTCTATTTATATTAAGTGTCCAGAATAGGGAGTCTACAGAGACAAAAAGATTGGTAGTTAGGGCTAGGGTAGGGGGTGAAATACTTGGATGATAGCTAAAGGATAGAGAATTTGTTTGTAATTCAATTTTTTTTTAAAGTAAACTCTATATCCAATGTGGGGCTTGAACTTACAATCCCAAGATCAAGAGTCACATGCTCTACTGACTGAACCAGCCAGAAGCCCGACAGGGTTTCTTTTGAAGGTAACAAAGTTTTTCCAAAATTGACTGAAGCGAGAGCTGTACAGTTTTGTGAACCTACTAAAATCCATTGAGGGGGATCCCTGGATGGTTCAGGAGTTTAGTGCCTGCCTTCGGCCCAGGGCATGATCCTGGAGTCCTGGGATCGAGTCCCACATCAAGCTCCATGCATGGAGCCTGCTGCTCTTTCCACCTGTCTGCCTCTCTCTCTCCGTGTCTCTCATGAATAAATAAATAAAATCTTTAAAAAAATCCATTAAGTTGTATACTGTATTATTCTTTTTAATTATTATTATTATTTTTTGAGTGAGAATGAGTGAGAGTGAGCAGGGTAGAGGGAGAAGCAGACTCCCAACTGAGCAGGGAGCCCCATGCAGGGCTCATTCCCAGGACCCGGGGATCATGATCTGAGCTGAAGGCAGGTGCCTAACTGACTGAGCCACCTAGGCACCTCAAGTTGCATACTTTATTTATTTATTTTTTTAAGATTTTATTTATTTATTCATGAGAGACACACACACACAGAGGCAGAGACACAGGCAGAAAGAGAAGCAGGCTACACGCAGGGAGCCCGATGCGGGACTCGATCCGGGGACTCCAGGATCATGCCCTGAACCAAAGGCAGACACTTAACCACTAAGCCACCGGGCGTCCCAAGTTGTATACTTTAAATGGGTGAATTCTAGGGTATGTGACCCATATCTCAATAAGGCTGTTAAAAAAAGAAAGATTGACTAGAATAGATGATTTCTAATGTTGTTGTTCTTAGGCTCTTCTTGCAGTAAGGAAGGAAGAACAAGAGTTAAGATGATTTTCTCAAGCTTTTTATTTTTTCTAACTTAAAAAAAGTTACTTTACATGGATGTTGAGTTTGCAATATTAAAGCTGGTTACGTCACCAAATCCTCCTTAAGATTTAAGGACCTGGGCACCTTCTATCCTGATGCTCAGTCTATATGACTTTCATTATCAAAGTAATTTTATAGGCCAGGATGGCTTCTGGAGCTCCAGTCATTCTGTTTGTATTCTAGCCAGCAGGAAAGCAAAAGGGGAGAAGGGCATACCTCCTCATATTAAGGATTATTACATAGTTGTACGTATCACTTCTTAAAACCAATTAGCCAGATCTAGTCGTTGGCAAGTAACTTAATGTAGTAACTTAAATAAATAGCCAGATTTATTACATGACCATTCATACAGCAAAAAATTGGGGATGCAATAATTATAGAAGAAAAGAGATGTTGAGAGTCACCTAGCAGTTGGCCATCTTCCACAATTTAACCCACCAGCTACCTTTGTGTCAATATCCTCAATTTCCTTGTCTCCTATTCTTCCTACATACTCACTGATAAAACCCTAAGTCTGGACTGATAATCTACCCATCTCTACTCTTATACTTGATCCTTTGGAAAAAGCCATACAACTCTATGGCTTTTAGTGTTATTATAAATTGGTAATATTTAACTACAGTTGGGCTATTGACTCAGCTGGGTGACAAAAAATTATTCAAAACAATCTTTATATTCTTTGATGCATAGCACCTTGTAAGACCTTGGGTGTATCTACCACTTTAGTTGCTAGTATATAGTTTTACTTCTAAAGTGATCCTCAAAATAAACTTTATGAAAAAGAAGAATTGGTTATTCTGAAACAAGTGACTCAGAACACTGCCTCAGATCAAGAAAATCAAGGCAGGTCAGTGGACAAACTCTAAAGAAATAATAACTGGTAGTCAGAATTTTTTAGTCTTCTTTTAAGAAAGTATAAGTTATTAGCTTGTGTACTACAGTGTGCAAATTCTTGTGGTTGTTTTCAGCCAAAATACATGGGAGACAGATTTAATAATGAAGAAAAAATTTAATGGGATAAGATTGCCCCCGGAAATAGGCAAACGCTGATGGCAAAAACAATAAAATCAAGAGATTTTAAGAAATTATCATTTAGAAACTAAAGGAAAACACAGGTGGATAAATATAATCCCAGTGAAAATTAAACCAGTGCTTCTCTGGTGGGAAGATGAGAAGGATGTAGGTTGTGGCTAAGAAACAACTCCAGAGAGTCTGGTAGTCAGGAGTACCCGGGTGGCTAAGTTGGTTAATTATCTGCCGTCAGCTCAAGTCATGATTCCAGGGTCCTGCCTACTTTTCCCTCTCCTCCCTGCTCATGCTGTCACTATCTTTGCCATTGTCTCTCAGATAAATCAATAAAATCTTAGGGGGAAAAAAAGAGAATCTGGTAGTCACTGATATTGAAGATGTAAAACAGGAGAGAACAGCTATGTGGTTCTTTTTTTACCCTGGTACAAAATACTCCAGCTTTTATTAATTAACATCTTGCATCTTAAAAGAGACAACAGACAGATGAGGTAGCAGAGTTGAGAGCACTCTCTGAATGAGCACCCAAAAGACAGCAGACGGGGCTCAGCAAGCGGCAGCACCTTCTGGGAGGGGGCCTGGACCCAGGGGTGCTCCAGGATCTGAGCCAGAAGCAGCCACTCAGAGGGGTGTCTGGGCAGCATGGAGATTAAGTTCTGGCCTCAGAAGGCATTGATGGGGGAAACCTCACTCTTATCTTGAGAGTGTATTTGGAGCCCTCAGTGTGAAATGCTCTTAGAGGGTGGATTTCCCACCAGCAGTTCAGAGCAGAGTATTCTAATCCACATCTACCTTCTCATTGTATATAGTTCCCTCCACTGTTTCTGGGGGCACAGAGTTGTCAGCTCAGGCTGTTTCCATATCTTAAACTTCTTTTCACATTTCACTCTCCTATATCCTGTTTTTTACCCTCTCTGTCCTGCACAAACTACTCTTGTCAGGAGTTCCCATTTGCATGTTGCTAAATATGGTGACATTTCTGTGTCGTCATCTTACTTGACCTTGACCTCTCAATGGCATTGACTTGGTCCTTATTCCTTCACTCTTCATATGGTCTCTTTCATTCTATTCAGATATTTCCCTCCTGATTTTCTTCCTAACCACACTGACTGGTCCCCTCTTAGCTTTCTTTATTTAAATTCCAGTTAATTAACTACAATGTAATATTAGTTTCACATGTTCATTACAGTGATTCAACACTTCCATACAGTGCTGGGGGCTCATCACAACAAATGCCCTCCTTACTCCCCATCACCTGTTTCACCCATCCGCCTACCCATCTCCCTTCCGGTAACCAGCAGTTTGTTCTCTATAGTTATTTCTTAGCTTTCTTTGTTGGCTTTTCCTCTTCCACTCAGCTTTTAGTAGGGGTACCTCAGAGACCCCCTTATCTTCTCTATTTAGACTCTTTTCCTAGGTAAAATCATCCATTTCCTTCACTTGAAATCCATATGAAGCCGAAGTGACTGGCTGACTCACGCAGAAGAGCATGTGACTCTTGATCTTCTGGTTGCGAGTTCCAGCCCCCTATTGGGAGTAGAGTTTCCTTTAAACAACAAAACAAAACATCTAATGCTAATAGTTTCCAGAGAAGAATTGTTATACCTCCCAAGAAGTCTCTTAGTTCTGGTCTTAAATTCAATTGTCTGCTTAACATTTCTATTCAAATGTCTCCAAAGTGGCTTATACTAATATGTCCAAAATAGAACTCCTAATCTCCTGAAACTTCCTTAAACCCTTTCCCATCCAACTAATGGCAAACCATCTTTCCAATTGCCCAAGTCAGAAAATTAGAATTTGTTAATGATTCCTTTTTTTCACATCTAATCCCCAAACAAGTCTTGAGACTTCTATCTCCCCTCCCCCTCCCCCAATATGTTAGGAATCCATTCATTTCTTTTCCTTACTGCCACCACCTCAGTTCAGGCCACCATCTTCTTCTCTTAGACAATCACAACAGTTTCCTAAGTAATGACCCTACTTCTTTTTATTCTTTTTTTTTTTTTTTTTAAGATTTATTACTTATTTACTTGAGAGAGAGGTTGAGAGAGAGAGAGAGGTTGAGAGAGAGAGAGGGAGAGAGAACATACCTGAGTGATGGGAGGGGCAGAAGGACAGAATCTTCAAGCAGACTCCCTGCTAAGTGTGGGGTCTGATGTGAAGCTTGATGTGGGGCTTGATATGGGGCTCGATCCTATGACCCATGAGATCATGACCTAAGCTGAACCCAAGAGTAAGAGTCTGATACTCAACTGACTGAGCCACCCAGGCACCCCTTTTTCTTTCTTTCTTTCTTTCTTTCTTTCTTTCTTTCTTTCTTTCTTTCTTTCTTTCTTCTTTCTTTCTTTCTTTCTCTTTCTTTCTTTTCTTTCTTTCTTTCTTTCTTTCTTTCTTTCTTTCTTTCTTTCTTTCTCTTTATTTCTTTTCTTTCCTTCTTTCTTTCTTTTTTCTTTTCTTTTCTTTTCTTTTCTCTTTTCTTTTCTTTTCTTTTCTTTTCTTTTCTTTTTTCTTTTCTTTTCTCTTTCTTATCTTTTTAAAGTAAACTCTACCTCCAGTGTGGAGCTCCAACTCACAACCCTGAGATCAAGAGCCGCAGGATCCACTGACTGAACCAGCCAGGTGCCCCTCTACTTCTATTTTTTGATACCACCAATCTTTTTTGTGTGTAGCTATGATATTCTTAAAATGTAAATCAAATCATTTCATTTCCTGACTAAATAATCAGGTCTCCTGCTGCACTGAGAATAAAACCCAAATTCCTTATTCTTTTCTTTCCTTTTTTTTTAGGCTTGTTTGGGTAAAGAAATGTTTCTGAATAGGTTCAGAATTCCTATTTAAATCCTAGGGCCATCAAAAAATCAAGAGAAAGGGACATATTTTGGCAGAAAGAAGCATATTAAGAAATTTTGTTAAAAACTTGAAGAGCTGGGTGCAAGGCCAGCCATAGGCATAGATGTGAATTAGGTAATGTTTTTCTGCAGTGCAGCCTCCACTTCTTCAGCCATTTGGTTCCTTCCTTGAGGTATCTCTTTATCAGAATCAGGAAAAAAATATAAATGTAAATTTTAGTTTAAGGGATGCCTGGGTAGCTCAGTTGTTGAGCGTCTGCCTTTGGCTCAGGGCATGATCCTGGAGTCCTGAGATCAAGTCCTGCATCGGGATCCCTGCATGGAGCCTGCTTCTTCCTCTGCCTATGTCTCTGTCTCTCTGTGTGTCTCTCATGAATAAATAAATAAAATCTCTAAAAAAAATTAAGTTTAATAACTTTTTGCATTTTAAAGTTATTTCTAATTATGAAATGATAGATGTCTTTATTGCCAAAGTTGTTGCAGACATCATTTTGAGGGGGATTTGAAAGAAAAGCAGAGGATTTAAAACATCCTTCCTGGCAACCTTAAAATCCCAGCCTACAACCTACCAGCTATTCTAACTTTAAGGCTAAGTCACTTAGGGTTATTTAAATTTTTTTCTAAAGCATGCTGAGAAGCAAAATAGAAGTATTTGTCTCTTCTTGTTCTTGTGCGGTGTGAAACTCATTTGCCTTGGAAAGTTTTTTTTCATTCTGCAAATGTTTGCAATTTGAAAGCCCATATTCTTTTTTTTTCTTTTTTAAAAATTGGGATATAATTGACATGTGATATTAAATTAGTTTCAGGCATTTAACATCCAAATAAGTCCAACTTGCAAGGCAGGCATGATCCTTGAGTGTCCCTTCAGTGTTGCCTTTCTTTTCTATTGTAGTCCTAGGCCATCTACCCTTGGCTTATTAAGCCTCAGCTTCTACTTTTATTCTTTACATTTATCAAGCTCTTTTCTGCCTTAGGCTTTTACATATGTCCTTCCCTCTTCCTGGAAAGCTCTTCCCTCCACATTTAGCAATTCCAGTTCCTTTAGGTACCTTAGATACTAAAGTAAATATTACTTCTGCAGAGAGATCTCCACTAATCATTCTGTTGTTTCTTTTTTCTATATTAATCTTATCCTTTTTTTCTCAAAAAACTTAAAAAACAAACATATTATGTTGTTCTTAGGTGTCAAATATCATTCTATTCACAACAGTCTCATTAGGAGTTATATTATTGTCCCCTCCTTAAGGAGGAGGCAACTGAGGCACACACAACTGTAAGTGGTAAAGTTGGATTTGACCCTAGCAGATTTTGTCTGCATTTTTTTTTAAGATTTTATTTATTTATTTATTTGAGAGAGAGGAGAGAGCATGAGTGGAGTGAGGGGTAGAGGGAGAAGCAAACTCCCCGCTAAGTGGGGAGCCTGATGCAGGGCTGGATCCTGGAACTCAGGGATCATGACCTGAGCTGAAGGCATATGCTTACCTGACTGAGCCACCCAGGCACCCCAGCTTCTGCTCTTAACCACTATGCTGTATCCTGCTTATCAGTGTCACAATTTGGAATTTTTTTTATTAATTTACCTGTTTCTGTTGTCATTTCTTTTTTAAGATTGTATGTATTTATTTTTTTAGCTAGAGAGAGGGTGTGAGCAGGGAGAGGAATAGAGGGGAAGGGAGTGGGAAAGGGAGGGAGGAGGAAAGAATCTCAAGCAGACTGTGGGCTTGATCTCATGACTCTGAGCTGAAACCAAGAGTTGGTTACTTAACCAACTGAGCCACCCAGGCAATCCCTGTTGTCTGTTTTTGGTCTGTTTTGTCTCATGTTTGTTTGTCCCTCCCAGAGCATAAACTCCATGAGGTCAGGGACCAATGACATCTTACTGATCATTGATTTTACAATGCCTACTATTGTTCCTAAGACATAAGGGGTACTTAATGAACATCTGTTTAAGGAATGAATGAATGAATGAGAGCATGAGAAAGCAATTTTCATGCAGACAAAGTTGGTGAGAGGTTGGTTTGAGGTACTAAGTCACACAATATAATTTTACCTAAATATTTGTGTTTTTAAACAATATTTATTTATTTAAGTAATCTCTACACCCGTTGTGGGGCTGGAACTTATGATCTGGAGATCAAGAGTCACACGCTTTTCTGATGAGCCAGGCAGGCACCCCTAGTTTTTCCTAAATATTTATATGTAAGAAAGTTTCCTAAATAATTGGAGGCTGCTAATTTAAAGAAATACACTTCTAGGAATAGTTTAAGAAATTCTTTTCTAGGGCAGCCTGGGTGGCTCAGCGGTTTAGCGCCACCTTCAGCCCAGGGTGTGGTCCTGGAGACCTGGGATGGAGTCCCATGTATGGAGCCTGCTTCTCCCTCTGCCGGTGTCCCTGCCTCTCTGTCTGTTTCTCATGAATTAAAAAAAAAAAAAAATCTAAAAACAAAAAATTCTTTTCTAGATATTTGTCAGTGATATATCCGTATCTATGTCTGTATCTATATATACATGATGTGTATGATATATATATATATATATATATATATATATATATATATATATATATAAAGAAAGAGAAATATAAATGTGTAGTACTGGAGGAGTGTGGTATGTAAGGGAATAAGCTGATTATCTTCAATTTAAATACCAACATATATAGGATCAAAGTTTTAATAAATAAAATCTTATAATGTTAAATGTTATCTGAAGTCAGATTGAATACATTAACAAATGTGGATCAGTCAGAAAAATGGGGCAGGACAGAGCATAGGGGATGGGTGACAATGGAAATTGAGGAGAAGGAAAAGTCCCAGAGGCAAACTCCATTCTTAATTCTATCTAAAGGGAAGGGAGTAGTAGGCAATCTGCTCCAAGTGTTGTGATTCCTTCAGAAGGGCTCTGCTTACACTTTGCAGAGTGAGGAAAGGCCAGGGACATACTGGGAAGAAGGCAGTTTAGCTACCCACAATTACAGCTTTCATCTCTCCTCTCAGCAGCTCATGATCATTCATCATTGTGATAGAGGATGGGCGCTCCAGGAGCACACAGGCAGAGCTTCTCCACTGGAGTGTGACATCAAGGCAGTGTACGAGGAATGATGTGGTCATTATCACCCCTGCTTCTCTGCCAGGTTGGAATTCATGGTTAGTAGTGTTTCAAGTGTTTTCTCCATTAATTAATTAACTAATTATTTATTTTATAAATCAGATAATCACAAGAGAATATTCTGTCGTAATTGTCAGCATCCGGAAGGAATCTTTTTGTCTGTTTTCAGAGGCAGTGAAAATCACATCCAGACTGCCTCCTAGTCAAGGCTTTGTTAGAGCATTGTTGTTTGTTTGCTCTTCCTCCCACACCATCAGCAACGTCTTTTTTCTTTCCCACGTACAAAATGAAGGGGAGAGTTGAGTCGTGTTTTTTTTTTTTTTTAAAGATTTTATTTATTTATTCATGAGAGACACAGAGAGGGAGGCAGAGACACAGGCAGAGGGAGAAGCAGGCTCCCTGCAGGGAGCCCCATGGGGGACTTGGGGATCATGCTCCAGCGGAAGGCAGACGCTGAGCCGCTGAGCCACCCAGGCGCCCCGGGGCCTGCTAAATCAGAAAGCTTGTGTGTGTGTGTGTGTGTGTGTGTGTGTGTTAAACACCTCCTAGCCACAGAGAAGCAGCTCTCCAGTAAGTGGCACCCAATAGAAGAGAAGCAAGGAACTGGTGAGCTTTTTGGTCTATGGGTCCCAGAGCCCCCCTTCCATTTCCACAAAAATCGCCCCTTTGCTGCTCCTATTGCTCCCTTTCCTCTAGGTTCTCTATCCTCATCTCTTCTCCATTTTTGGTCTTTCACCTTGACTTTGCCTCCTCCAGTGACTCTTCCAATTGAGCAAAGCGGTCATTTTACAAGCATATAGCATTTAGTTGCTGGGTTTGTATTATTCATGAGTGACGAGGCCAACAGAATGATCCAGTTTGGGGCTCTGGAGTTAGGATTAAATTTTGGCTCCACCAAGTCTGGCTTCACTCAAACTTCCCTGTGCTTC
Source organism: Vulpes vulpes (assembly GCF_048418805.1). Lineage (NCBI taxonomy): Eukaryota > Metazoa > Chordata > Mammalia > Carnivora > Canidae > Vulpes > Vulpes vulpes. The sequence goes on along the minus strand of NC_132787.1, from coordinate 16,563,310 downwards.
TTTCACCACTTTTCAATTGGGGATCACGCTTCCTACCTCCAAGAGGTGTCCTTAGGACGGGACCGCATGCACTTGGGACACTCAGAAGAGTGCCTGGCACGTGGTCTCGGGAACTATTAGCTCTTACTTAGAAAAGAATTGTGGTAGGGCCTCGCTGATACCATATATGGGGAATTTCATATAGTTTTCCTTCGTCGAAGAATGTGTAGAGTGGGACTCCTGAGGCAAGAGGCAAGGTATCTAGGGGCGTCCGGGGTGCATGTATTTTTCTGGGCAGACCCAGTCTTGTGGCAAGCTGGGCACCCAACGCTCGCGCCAGGGCACTTTAGCCAAGACTCTCCCGGGGGGTAACAGGGTGACTCGGCGGCCGAGCGAGGCGGCCCGGGCCAGGCGGGCCAGGCGGGGGTGGGAGCGCGCTCGGGGCGCAGCCGGCGGCGCCCGAGGCCGGAGGGAGGCTGCGGGCCCCGAGCGCCTTAGTTACCCGGCGCTTTTCTCTGGGAAAGACGCCGATCCCGGCAGTTCCGGCGCAGCGGCCGAGCAGGGGCGTCCCCGCCGCTCCCGGTGGGGGGGCTGGGACGTCCGCGGGGCAGAGCCGGGGGAGGACCTCCGGACCAGGGCGCAGGTCCCCCCCCGCGCGCCCCCGGTGCAGCTCCCGGCGGCGGCAGCCCCGCGCACCCGGTGGGGGGGGTGGGGGGGCTGGGACGTCGGCGGGGCAAAGCCCGGGGAAGACCTCCCGCCGCGGCCGAGCGGACCAGAGCGCAGGCCCCCCGCCCCCGCGCGCGCTCCCGCCCCCGCCCCCGGCCCCGGCCCCGGCCCGCGCGCCCCCCGGTGCAGCTCCCGGCGGCGGCGGCCCCACGCGCCCGGCGGGAGGCGCCTCGGGATGCTTGGGCCGGTCCCCTCCCTCCCCCCGCGCTGACTCCCTCCGCCTCCCCGCCCCCTGCGCGGAGCCGGGGGCCGGGCGCCGGGCGCGACGGGAGGGAGCGGGCCCGAGACTGCATCATTCCGCACCGGCTGCAGCGCGGCCAGAGGCAGCAGGTGGAGCGAGCGGGCGGGACGCGAGCCGGAGCGCCGGGCCCCGGGGACACTGCGGTGACGCTGCCCGGGAGACATGGCGGCCGGCGCCTCTGAATAAGCAGAATCGGAGCCCCTCGTCGTCCCGCGGCCGCCGCAGCCCGGGCCATGCCGCACGGCTGCTGAGCGCGCGCAGGGCCCGGCCCCGAGGACGCTGCCGCCTCGCCCCTCATCCTCCCCGCGCGTTCTCCATGTTGCATTTCTCCCCCGTTGGTCGGGCCGTGTAGCCGCTGCGGCCGGAGCAGCAGTCGGGGCGTCGCTGCGCTCCCTCCGCCAGCCGCACGCTTCCATCTTTACCCTCCCCCTCCCCACCTCCGTCCCCTCCCCCCCCCCCCGCCCCCCGCCCCCCGCCTGCTTCGCCTCCAGCTCCCGGTCCCGTGCCCCCTCCCGTCTCCATCCACCGGGGCTATGGCCGCAGAAGAGGTGCTGCAGACCGTGGACCACTACAAGACCGAGATAGAGAGGCTGACCAAGGAGCTCACGGAGACGACCCACGAGAAGATCCAGGCTGCCGAGTACGGGCTGGTGGTCCTGGAGGAGAAGCTGACCCTCAAGCAGCAGTATGACGAGCTGGAGGCTGAGTACGACGGCCTCAAGCAGGAGCTGGAGCAGCTCAAGGAGGTGAGCTGCCCGGCCCCTCATCCCACCCCCACCCCCACCCCCACCCCCACCCCCACCCATCATTTGTCAAGAAGTCGCCCAGGATGCGATCCAAAGGCATGTTTCTTCATGTTAGAGTCCTTTGTTGATAAGAGAAGGTTGAAAGAGCCCATTGTGTCCTCCCCCCCCCACCCCCCCAAGAGAAAAATTGCCCAGGAAATGCATGTATAAGCTGGCATTTGAGAGGCCGTGGGGGAGGGAGATGCACAAGTCCTCAAGTCTCAGCACTTTAAGGCGACATTTAGCTGGGTTGGAATGTGTAAATCCAACTTCTTTCCAAACTGCTGTTATTTCAAACCCAGGGGCCAGCGACAATCCCATAATCCACAAAGGTGATGAGTGGGTTTGTGCTGAGGGACCTACAGTCTCAGGATGTAGGATCTGTGGCACCTCAGCCCTCTGAAGGCAACCACCCCTCGATGCGAGGGGGAACTGTTATTAGAAGAACTCTCCGCCAATCCCATTTGACAAAGTCGGGGCCATCTCCATCCTCTTTGGCTTTAGTTATTCTTGTCATCTGGCTGCCTGAGAAAAACAACTCTGCTGGGTGATCGCGCTGCCTTGATTTTACCTGGGAGTGAGGCAGAGCCATGCCCAAGTCATCTAAGGTCACCCTGGCCAGGGAAAATTTAACTCCTCTGAATGGTTTATATCAAGTGCATGGATAGCCATCCATATCAAATGAGGCTCTTCTGCTTGCAATGACCGTATTTATAAAACCAGAATATCACAAATGGGCCATGCATAACACTTGTCCTCTTTAGTCTTTAGGTATTTGGCTTCTCTTAAAGACTGGGTAATGTTTTGGAAGAAAATAATGGATATGCTTTGATTTCCTATCAAGTACTCCTAAGAATATACATACTGTTGAAGGAACTCAGTCTGTTTTACCTGATTCCTGAAGCACTATGGGTAACAAGTCACCAGTTATAAATTTATATGTACACACTGCTTTTCTTTGTGGCAAGTCTTTCTTTTTAGGAGGCTATTGACTTTTAAGTGTTAATTCTAAATTTGGCATATATTATTATCAAAAATATATTATCAAAATATATATATCAAAAAAATATATATTTTTCTTAGTTTTTTTGGAGGGTGTCTGTTTTTATGTTGCTACAGTTAAAAAAAAAAAAAAAGTTTTATGACCTATCTAATCAACTTGCCTTCTAATCTAGTACACAATATGGTAAATACTTCCACTTTTAAGTATGTTTTCTTTTTATTCTGAGGGCTGAATGCCAACAAATAAACATATGGTAAAAAAAAACCCAACTAAAAATCTGATTTTCATGTATCAGGATGTAAATTTTGAGTTCATGTTTTTCTTACCATGTACATGTCTGTTCTTAACAACAGCTGGGCTTACTGGTATTTTCCAACTTAGATTAGGTCTGATATGTTTAAATTCAGTGATGCTAAACCTTGTGAAGTCAGGAAACAGAATAGTGATTATAATTCTCAGAGAGGTTTTGATGTTTAAACCTATCAACACTGCTTTGCCAAGGTGCGGAAGTGCAAACCAGACAGTGGTAAGCCATCACCTCCTTGATAAAGGAGGTAGATTTAATTTAATGAAATGGAGTATTAACTGTTAACTGACCTTCCTGCTTGATTTAAACAACCTTTCTAGGGGTATTTCTGTGTCATTTGCACTTACTCTACATAGTAAACCATAATGGAATTGTCTTTTGCCTTGACTAGACCATGAGCTTTTAAGGAAAGGAATCTATCTTAATTTGCTTTGCATCCAAAGCCTTTAACACAAAGCCTATCACATAGTAAGTGTATAATAAATAATTTATTAAAGAGTACATTTATATTGGAAGAAAGAACACCTTTATCAAACATTCACTAGTCAATCTTGGTTAGTGTCAGAGAAAGAATAAGAAAATTAGGAAGTATAGGAAGTGACTGGTATTGAAACACTACCTATTGAAACACTACCTGTCATCAACAATAATGGGAAGGATGAGAAAAAACGTTTTGTGAGAAGAGTACAACTGTAGTTTCTTAATACAGAATAATGCAAAGAGCAGTTATACATTTTTTTCTTTAAAGATTTGAGACATATTTTGTTCTATAGGAGGTTAATAAAAAATTTATCAGGATTATTTTTACCAGATGATACTCATTTACATATGTATTTTGAGTTGCACTTAGTTCAGTTTTTTATTCCAAATGAACTGTGCTAAGCAATTACATAAGATATTTAGGAGTAATAAAATAATGATTATATTTGTTTGATAGCGTGACCTGTTATTTTTATTTTTTAAGCATAATGTATACTTTAGTTGGGACTATTATTTAAATGCACTAAATCGGTCTCCATAATATTTCCTGTTTGAAAAGTGAATCCAGAATAATTGTGCAAGCTAAGATATCCCAATGATGATATCATATAGAAGCCATTTTTGAGAGATGTTTTGTGAGTGTTCTGATTTTTAAAAAGGAAGTTTTGTTCATTTGCAGGTACATATAGTAAATAATTTTGCATTTTATGTATAACGTCAAGTATAAAATATCTGGCTTACTTCTAGGCTCTTTTAACAAATATGATTCATTTATTCATTTAAAAGTCATTGGTCCAGTTTATGAGGACATCAACAGAAAATGACTATACTAACTCCAAGTTGAACATTGGTAATTTGCAGGATAGCAACGTGTCTCAGTCTTTACAGGTCATTTTTTTTTTCAAGAGTCAGCACCCAGCAATGTTGCTGCCCTCCTTCCCGGGCTGATTACTGCTATGACAATAATGCAAGTGAGCGGTGTTGGCCTGAAGATGTGCAAAATCAAGATGATGAACTCATTACTTTTTTTCTAGTTTTTTTCTTCCCTAAGTCTAGATTGTTTTTTTGACCTGGCCTGACATCCTTTAGGGCTGTGCCTTCTGCCTGTATTACTATCTACATGACCCAAAAGAACACACTTGAAAGAAAAGTACTCACGATATGAAAAAGGAATGACTTCTGCCATCATCATAATGTTCTCCTTTTAATAGTCTTTGAGGAGCTAGACAAAGCAACTTGTCTCTTAGAATACTTGACCATGGTTTTATGATTTCACAAGTAATGCTTGCTTTTCAGTGACCTGAGGGCACCCATGCCCAGTGTTGCTCAGGTCCTGGCTGATTGTATGCTTGGGATGTGTGTAAATCAGCACTGTGAATGTCATTCAGGCCAAAATAGTGGAAGAGTCATAGTTCTAAAAAAATTTTTAAACTAAAAATATACATACATTAAAAAAAGACCTCCTAGAATTTAAATTTGTTTGTGTTTGTTTTATTTTTTACTTAAAAAAAGTATTTGAAATTTAAAAAATAGTAAAGTGGAAAAAGATCCCCTTAGAAAGGAATGATTCAGCATTCTTTGTAGCATTTTAGAAAACATATCCATGTGACAACTTTAGAAAAGTTTTGCAGCTAGGTTACGGTAGACTATGTACGAAGAATCTTCAACTCCTTTTTTTTCTTTTTTCTTTTTTGCTCATTCTTACCCCTGACACCAAGGATAGACACCATTTGTTTAAGAAGCACTTTGTGGACAGTGAGCAGCTTTTCTTCCTGGAGCCAATTTTATGTTTTTTTCAGAGCACTGGTTAAATCATTCAAGGAATAAGCATTGAACTTACGTACTTTTTAGAGACTGTCACATTAGGACCTGATGAAAGCCATTTAATTATTTGGATTCATCTTTGAACAGAAATTTCTTTCTTTATATGCTTGGAGAGATTGTTAGCTTTGTATATGCTAAATTATGAAATCATAGTTAGGGGGAAGGGAGCCCTCAGATTTCATTTCCAATTTATGAATGAACATAGAGAATGTTAATTACTTATTTACCTAAGTATTTTCTCTCTCACTGTTTTGAAAGAGACATGTTTATATTTATCATTGTATTTATTATCAAATTAATTAAAACATCTAAAATATATCAATATGCGCTTTTGGAAAGTATTTACAAACAAGCTCAACAAAAAACACAATCACTTTCAATCATGTTTCTCTCTCTCTTTTTTTTTGATCCAGCTGTTCTAACCTGCACCATTTCTTTTTATTTCAACTTAAAATTTCATCTCTGGCAAAATTATTTCTCAGAAACAAGATGGTATATCTTTCATCACACTCATTATGTTTGCATGAACATGTATGGTAACCATGGTTTGATTATTTTTTCAGATTTTCATGTCTATGAATATTCTGCTCTATCGTCCCCTTCAGTACACTTATGCTGTATGGATATTGCATTCCAAGTTCAAAAATATGATAATCACTTGCATGTTGAAATATATAGTAAAAGACTTGCTCACACATAATGTTGTACCTGTAAATATGGCCTTGAAGGAGAGGAAGGCATGAAGAGATGCAGTCTTACTATTAAATCATTCATTATGTTAAAGAAGAATGTGAAGTCAAGTGTCAGGAGATGTTACTGGGAAGGTGGCAGTAGCTACCTTTTGCCTTGGGGATGGAGAACCATTGAAAGGAAACAAAAAGAATTTCTTAGTAACTGTGTTTGGTGCCTTACATCTTATTTAATCTTCAGAGTGATTCAGAGACTCTGCTTATTTTTACAGATAAGAAAATAAGAGTAATAAAGCATTTAATTCTGTAGAAAGCCCTACTTAGGCCTAGGCATTTTGCATACCTTATCTCTAATTCTTTAAGAATCCTTTTTATAAGGTAGATATTACTTGAATTATGCAGAAAAGAAAAATAGGTCTTAGGTTAAGGATTCTTCTCAAAGCTGCAAAGTGAAGTAGTGGAACCTGGTTTAGGAAGAAGCCCATTTTCTTTTTCACTTTACCATACTACCAGAGAGGGTGAAATACCTCAGTCACATGTATGGTTTAGAAGTTCCAGTGTTGGGTATAGAGAGTGGATTGGAGCTGTGCAGGGGCAAGTAGGGATGATGAGGAGGGGTCAGACCTAACTGCTGTTTAGGAGGTATAGAGTGGAACATGATGCTGGGTGGCTGGATGTGGGAAGTAAGGAAAAGAGTAGAGTTGAGAATTTTCTAAGGATGTGTAGAAGGTGGTTCCATTCACAAAAGAAGGTACTATGTATGGGAAGAGCCATTTTAGAGGGTCAGGTTGATGGCTAGGTTATAGGAATCCTTTTAATTCATGTTTTCTTTGAGGGGAGGCATAAGTTGCATGACAAATTAAAATACTCAACTCTCAATTTAATAAAACAAATGAGTAATTTGTGCAATTTTGTTGTCATTTTATTCAAACCCTATTTCCAGAACATGGAAGATATGAACAACTTAACAATGTTTTCGCCAGTTAGTTTGATTGCATTTTGAATTAGGAATTGTGCAAATTAATAAGCAAAGCTGGGCCTGGCACAATGAGGACCCAGAGGTCAGCCTAAGTGGAAAACTGGCCCTTCCTGTCCTCTTAGGTTAGAGGGGCCTGGGAGAAACAGCACACACCTCTTGCTGACAGATAACTTGAAATCATATTAGTGCTTTTCATTTAAAATTTTTTCATTCTTTTTTTGGTCATAATAGTTTGCTCTTTGAAAATTATGATTCTATAATTACAATTTATGGCAACAGTCCAAGTTAGATAAAATCATATACAAATTAGTTGTTTTCCTTTCTCTTCTCCCAATTCTGTCTGTATTCTTACACTTTGTTGAATATTCTCTTATACTTGTTTTAAATATCTTTAACATATGAATCCATTGACAGAGTTTTTTGTTCTTGTTTATTTTTATAAAAATGGGATCATGTTATACATATTACTCTGTAGCCTGGTGTTTTTCATTTAATACTATATCCTTTTAAAATGCAGATATTTCTAGGACTCGTGGGTGGTCCAGTTGGTTAAGCCTTGGACTCTTGGTTTCTGCTCAGGTTATGATCTCAGGGTCCTGGGATCAAGCCCTGTGTCAGGCTCCCTGCTCAGTGTGGAGTCTACTTGTCCTCTCTCCCTTTCTGCCCCTCCACCCTCTCTCTAAAAATAAATAAATAAAATCTTAAAAAATACTTAAAAAAAATCAGATATTTCTAAAGCAGGGCTAACTTTTTTTTTAAAAAAGATTTTATTTACTTATTTGAGAGACAACAAGTGAACATGGGTGGGGAGTTGGAGGCAGGGGGAGGAAGAAGAGGCAAAGGGAGAGGGAAAAGCAGACTCCCCACTGAGCAGAGAGCCCCCACGTGCTGCTCTGTCCCAGGACCCTGAGATCATGACCTGATCTGAAGGCAGATGCTTAACTGACTGAGCCACCCAGGTACCCGGCAGGGCTTCGTTTTTAAGGCACTGATGTTTTGAGTGTGAAGAAAATGGGAGTGAATAGAGAAGAAAGCCAGAGAATCTCAGCGAGTGTGGGTGACCCTGGGGGCTTGGAGGGATCAGGTGGTCCAGCTCCCCATGGCAGCCTGTGTGATAACACCAAGGAGAAAGATGGAAAGTTTTGTGCATGAATTAACAGCAATTTGATTCTTGTCTTCTTGGCTGGTGATGGGGCTTATGTGTATCAGCATAATAGGTGGCTAGATTCCATGGCCGATGAGAGCTGGTCCTGCAGTGTGGCCACATCCTGTCCATACCGGGTCTTGGTGAAAAGCCAAGATGATTCAGGCAGTTGGGCCTCATTATGTTATTCCATCTTTGCCCTGTGATAGTTGAGTTTTGAGGTGTTGGTTAGGATCATATACAGAATCTCAGATTCAGCATGTTATGTAGGTGATGGGGACCAGTGGATACAAGACAGGAAATTGTTTGGTAAAAGTGTTCTTCCTTAAAACAGTGAAAAGGTATATAAGAGTGGCAGTTGATACTTTTTCTTCTAGGATTTAATTATTTTGTCTATAAAATTAAGGAGTTGGGATAATTTCTATGATTCTTTTCAGCTCTAGATTTCTGTGATGCTGTGTTTTAGCGTTACCTAGTCTACTTGTTTTAATCTATCTGTCCTTTATTTTTCAAATTCATTGTATTTTCTTTACAATATACAGAATAGACTTGTTCAATTACCATAGTTTTTACTTAGCCATTAGAGCTCAACTGTTTTCTGTCTTTTTCCTCCTATCTGTTTCTACTCTAGTCACTCATCTCCAGCCAGGGAAATCTACCTGTTTTCACACTTATATTCTGTCCCTTGACAGTTTATTTTTATTATTTTTTTAAATTTTAACAATTCATAGTTCTCTTTTCCTTTGAGCATCTGGCCCAAACTTATTTCCCTCTGGATTAATTTTACTTTTTTAATCATACCTATATAGTTATAGAACTGGGGCACCTGAGCGGCTCAGTGGTTAAGTGTCTGCCTTTGGCTCAGTGCATGATTCTAGGGTCCTGGGATGGAGTCCTGCATCGGGATCCCCACAGGGAGCCTGCCTCTCCCTCTGTGTATGTCTCTCTCTCTCTCTCTCTCTCTCTCTCTCTCTGTGTGTGTCTCTCATGCATAAATAAAGTCTTAAGAAAAAAAAAACTGACTCATTGAGTTTGTTTCATTGACATATTTGTGATTGCTTCAGAGAAAGAACAAGGCCCAGTGGGTCCATGGGAGCCAGATTTTGAGTCAAAATCAAGAACTAAGAAGTATGGGGTCCGTTATTGTTTTCTTTAGGCAGGTTTCTTTAGGAAGTAGTGAGTTCTTTGTTGCCAAAACAATTTTAGGAAAGGCTAGCTAACCACATGCTAGGAATACTGTCTAGAAGGTTCATGCTTAGAAAGGAGTTTATATAGGATGATCTCTAAAGTTTCCCCTACCCCAGTCTGAGTTTTGAAAATTTTATCTTTTTACACTTTCCAAGTAATTTCATATTATTTATGTTTTTTTATACTCCCTTTCCTACCACTAGATCATAGTGTTTCCAACATGGTTACATTTTTCTGTTTTAATGTTTAGCATTTTGCAGTGTTTATGACTTTTGATTATTTGGAATGTTTTCAAAGCATATCAAAAGTTTATCTTAATTTTGATATGTTTTGTTTGATTTTCAGAAGAGAACTGATGTGTAATAAAGAATTTAAGATGACTACATCAGTAAATTTGGGGAAGTTTCCATGAAATTTTGTACAATTTGAATCTACATGATTTATACTGAGGGGGTCTGTAGCCTCCAGAATATTTGGGTTCATACACACACGCACACTGATATATTTTGTCTTTTACACTTAGTTCAATATTTTATAATTGGCACCATCAACAATTTACATTATATAGCAATCTGAGTTTGGGTTTTGCTTTAGATTACCTGTGCCCCTTGTTCTGTTTCATTTATCCATTCAAATGCTTGTGTTGAGTGGCTACTGTGTTGGGCACTGTGCTGCTTGCTGAAGATACAGTGTTGAGCAAGACTGACAAGATGGAGCTGCCTGAATGGAGCTTATGTTTGAGACCCAGGAGATAGTCAGTAAGCACACATGCACTTAGGAGATGAGAAATGCCATGAACAAAGAGGCGGAGACCGGCTGGGAAAAGTGTGATCAGGAAATCCTCTCCAGGAGGTGGCATCCAGACCTGAATGATGAGTCACATGAAGATTGGGGGAAGTAAATTTTAGGAAAGGGCATAAGTACAAAGATCTTGGAGCTCTGTTTGTAGTTGTTAAGAGAAATGATGGGTCACTATGCCCCATAAAAACAATCATTCATATTTGGAAAATGACCATCTACACAATACTATATTACCTTTGGAGTTTTTGGATGAAATTTTGGGTCTCAGCATAGGAAGTGTTTAAGCAAAGCCTAAATACCCACCCTGGGGTCTTCTTTTAGAAGAGCTGGGTCAGAATCAGTGACTTTCTATACAGACTACTCAGTAGGGTCACCTGGGTGATTTACCAAACTGCTGCGTTGACTCCACTCCAGTATAGTTCAGAGTCATTGGGGGTGGAGCCAGGGCTTTATTATGTTAACCTTCCTTCCCTCATAGGTACAGCTGGGGCTGAGAACCTCTCCAGAAACTTCCAACTCTAGGAATAAATGATTCCACAGGAATAGAAATGTTTATTTTTTAAAAAGACTTATTTATTATTTATTTTAGAAGGGGGAAGGGGCAGAGGGAGAGAGAGAATCCTAAGCAGTCTGCATGCTCATTGTGGTGCTTGATGTGGGGCTTAAGTTCATGATCTGAGCCAAAATCAGGAGTTGGATGCTTAACTGACTGAGCCACCCAGACACCCCAGGAATAGAAGTGTTTTGAAGAAAAGAGCTGGGAATTTATGAGCTAATATGGAAACCTTAACTGCACTGTCTTTTTTGTCTTTTTTCCTCTCCATTTTTTAGAAATTAAAATACTGTAAAACCTTTCAGAAAACCAACAAATATCATCAAAAACTTGACTGCATTGGACAGATGTATGTTAAACGAGACTGTGTTTATTTTTATTTATTTTATTTTTATTTTTTTTAGACTGTGTTTATTTTTATATTCTCCGGGGTTGTTTAAAGTTTCTTTTGAAAGTTGTCTCCTTTGTTGGATTTGTTTTGTGGCTTTATTCTGTTTGCAGTTGCTTATGCAAACTTTATGAGTTTATAAATGGGATATTAAAATAGAATTGCTTTGAATTGTTGATCGTTAACTTCTGAGGTTATTTTCAATTGCTTTTTGGTTATACATGTTTACTGTTTTCAAACAGTATTTTATGGAAAAAAAGCACTATTCTAAAATGTAATATTTAACTGCTGTGTTTCTATCTTTATATTTAGAATTGAAAATAAGAAACCTGTTTACATTTATGGGAAGTACAGAATAACAGCAATTTCCTTAAGAATGTTTTGTTGCAGTTGGCGTGGGTCTGTAATGGAGGGTTCAGAATGATAGGTCTTTGTTTTTCTCTTGAATACTGCAGACTAATATGGAATCAAATGCCACTGCTGAAGAGCCCTTACCCAACATTTTTTGAAATTGAAAGAGGTTATAACATGGTTGTGCATTGTTGATAAGCCTTACTGATTGCTATTCTCTAGAAGATTGTAGTTGTTGTTTTTTTTATTGACCTCGGTGTGAGGTAACTAGATGGAGACAGGACTGTACATGACTTCTTTTGTTGAGCTGAAGATACTATCATCTTGCACATTATCTCCTTGGCATATACAACGATTTTTTTCCCCTTTAAATCACAGTCTGGCTTGCTTTCTGCTAATGCTGGTGTGTGTGAAGAGCTTTTAAACTCAAAACCTCAAGTAAATATAATTAGGAAGGAAAAGCAACCATTAGAGAGGCAGAAGCATAGGGGTATACTGCACTTGAAAACCGATTCTAAATACCTTTTGAGTTGCTGGCTCTTTGGATTATTTTTTAAAAATTGATGGTTCTTAAGTACTGTTGGTAGTTCAGAATTAACTATGGTTTAATGATTTGAATAAGAAGACGCTCTTTTAGTTAATATTTTTAAATAATTTAGACCTAGAACCCTTTCCTAAGAGAATCCTCAGGTCATTTGTCTTAATCACTGTAGTTATTTCCAATCAAGTTATATGTGCTTGTTTTTCATTTTAGCAAAATAAATAATATACCTTTGCAGGTCACTTGAAGTGTTTGGGATAATATGAGCTATTATTTGCTAGAATTGAGACCAGGATCTCAAAGCCATAATTAAAATTTTAGACAATGGTCATAGTAAGACATTTCAGGAAAAGGCAATGAAAAGAACTCTATATCCATGAGGTTTTTGTCATCATTGATCAGTTCTGAGTGAAAAAAATTTTTTTTAAAGATTTATTTATATGTTTCAAAGAGAGACAGTGCAAGGCAGAGATGCTGCGGAGGAAGAGGGAGGGGGGAAGCAGACTCCCCACAGAGCATGGAGCCTAATGAGGGGCTCGATCTCCCTTGAGGGAGATCATGACCTGGGCTAAAACCAAGAGTCGGATGCTTAACTGACTGAGCCACCCAGGTGCCCCCCAAGTGAAAAATTTTAAGTTGCATTTTAACTTCTGCTGGGCATGTGATTTAGAAATTTGGAAAATGGACACCAAAGTAAATACTGTGAACAGATAGATCATTGCATAAAGCTAGGTCATTGTTCATTCAGTCTTCCCTACAGTAATGATATATTTAGCACCTCTTACGTGTTAGGCACAGATCTGGATGCTGAAGATACAGCAGAGAACAAATCCAACAGAAATCTTGGTGATGGAGTGGGCATGGTGAGGGTAGTGTGGGCACAATAAACAAAATTAATAAGTAAAATAGAATGTTAGATGGTCCTAAATGGTATAGAGAAAAATAGAGCAAGGGAGAGGGAGGTAGACTGTGAAATGTGACAAGTTACTCTTTTATTTTTTCTAAGATTTAATTAATTAATTAATTAATTAATTTATTTGAGAGAGAGAGAGGTCTCACAAGCCTGTGCAAGCACATAAATGGGGGAAGGAATGGCGGGGGAGAGGGGGGGGAGAATGCAGAGCCCCATATAGGGCTTGACCTAAGACTCTGGGATCATGACCTAAGCTGAAACCAAGACTCTGACACTTAACCTCCCGAGCCACCCAGGGTTCCTAAAGGTTACTATTTTCCATAGTGTGGTCAGAGAAAGCCTCCTTGAGAGGTATGGCAAAGAGGCTATCTCGCTGACCAGTACTGAGTAGGGGGTGAATACTAAATGAATCACAGAAGGAATGGGGGTTAACTGATGAAGCAGCTTTCCCTTTTGCTCTGGGTGAGATGGGGAAACTTGTGGAGGATTTTGAACAAAGGAGTTACAATGTTCTGTGCTCTTTTTTCCCTCCAGTGAGATAACCTGTGCATACATTCAACCAAGAGTTCAGTTCTTTCCAGGGAAAAGGAGTTTAAATTAAGCTGGTAGCTCATGAGTTATGATGCATTCTCTTTTTTTTTTTTTTAACTCTCCCCCCATAGCAAGGATATAATAGATGCTTATGGTATTGCATTGATTTAGGCTGGGAAAAAAAGGTGAGGTTATTAAGATAGCCAGTTATTTTATTTTATTTTTAAAAAATATTTATTCATTTAAGTGATCTCTATACCCAGTGTGGCAAACTCATGATCCCAAGATCAAGAGTCACATTCAGTACAAACTGAGTCAGCTAGGTGCCCCAGAGAGCCAGTTATTTTGAAAAGATGTTGGATTAGACCACTTGTTTAATTTTAATTTTAATTTTTATTATTTTAGACCACTTGTTTTAAAAATAGTCATTTGTTTGATTAAACCAGTTTGTGGTTTATTTTTAAGTTAGTTATTTACTATTGGTGACAATAGACATGAACAAATGTGATTATGTATTTTATTGGAAAGATCATGGACTTTTGAGTCAGATAAACTGTATTTGAATCCATTTAGTAGCTGTATGATCTTAGGCTAATACTTAAAACCATAATAACCTCACTTTCCTCCTCTGTAAAATAGAGGAAGGTAATAACTATGGGTGTTATAGAAAAATCCATGTGAAGCATTTAATAGAGTCCTTGATACAAAGTAAACATATAATAAGTGATGGATGTGATGGTAATGATAATAAATAATAAAACTGATGATGTATTTGCTGTGCTTGATGATAGGACATGAAAGTAGAAGGCAGCCAAGTTATCTTTAAAAAATCAGAGAAAAAAAAGTCAGAGAAAACTTCCTGATCAAGGCAATTTGTGAGTGGGCACTCAAGAACAAGTAGGGGTTTTCCAGGCAGCTGAGAAGGCAGAGAGTCATTCAGAAATAGGGAAACAGCCTGTAAACGAGGGAAGATTGGAGGGATTGTTGCTCGTCAGTGTCAGCAGCTGTGTGGTTGCAGTCGAAATGAGTTAAGAGGTGGGAGGTGAGCCTGGGGAGATGGTTTGGGGCCAGATGGTGAAAAATCTCATGATGAGGTTGTCCGTCCTCACCAGCCAAGGCGTCGGTGTAGCTGACTCCAATGTCTGCCGTGGGGGAAGGCTTTGCCAGTGAGAGCAGGCCCAGAGACACTGGAGGAAGTTGCCTCTAATGAATCAGGGATCTGGAAATGTCTGCTGTTCCTCGGTGCTCTGTTTGGTTTGTATTAGTGTTTGTTTTAGCCTCATGGCTTTTTGTGAATTTGAGGGTGGCATTTTCCCAGTCTTTTTGCCATTGTGACCAGGTTGCCTAATTGCCTGTTAGTTTGGGTTCTCATTGCCTACTGTCCTTTTGTGGCATTGGGCTGGTGCTGCTCCTCCTGGTCCTGGTCTCTCACACCCCTACCGGATTCCTGACTTTCAATTTAAAGTCAGAATTTAGTTTAGAGTAATTCCAGGTTGGTCATGCCCGTAGACATATGTCAGAACCAAATGTAGACCTGCTTTGAAGAAACCTATTGTGGTGGGCTAGAAAGACTTGACACATAATATTTTACAAACTATGAGCCCATGGTAAAAAAAATTGCAAAATATACAAGGAACAAGGCACCATTGGCTCCATAACCTTGTCCTTACTTTGTATTGTTACACTTTAGGATATTTACCTCAATGGCAGATGTGAAAGTATATTTCATTGTACCTTTAGTTTGTGTTTTGGGGACTGTTACTGAGAGTAAGCATCTTCTTAAATGTTTATAGGCATTTATGCTTCCTCTTCATTCAAATGTCTTTTTGTGTATCTTTTGCCCATTTTTCTATTGGGGTTGTTTATATTTTTCTTACCAATTTGTAGGAGTGTATCTGTATTCTGTAGATTAAGCCTTCTCAGTTATATGTGTTGGAAATCTCTTCCTAGTTTGTGGATTGTCTTCCGACTCCTGGGGTGTCCTTTGATGAAGGGAACTTCATAATTTTAGTTTAGTTGACTTATTACTCTTTTATGTTTATAGATTGTGTGTATTGATTCTTGTTTAAGAAATCCTTCCTTATTATGAGGTCATAAAAATATTCATGTAAACTTTTCTGAATATGTTATGGTTTGCATTTATATTTAAAATTTTTTTTAAATTTTTATTTATTTATGATAGTCACACACACACAGAGAGAGAGAGAGAGAGGCAGAGACACAGGCAGAGGGAGAAGAAGGCTCCATGCACCGGGAGCCCGACGTGGGATTTGATCCCGGGTCTCCAGGATCGCGCCCTGGGCCAAAGGCAGGTGCTAAACCGCTGCGCCACCCAGGGATCCCTATATTTAAAATTTTAATTATTCCTGGAGTTAATTTGTGTTTAATGTGAGATAGAAATCTATTTTTTTCCCATAATTTTCCCTATAACATTGGATAGCCACTTATCTCAACACCACCAGTTAATGAACAGTCTTTCTTTCCTCCACTAATCTTCAAAGTCTGCTTTGTTATAAATCAAATTTCTATATATACATAGGTCTGTTTCTAGACTGTTCTGTTCCACTGGCTGTTGGTTTATTCCTTTGCAAATATCACATTGTCTTCCTGTTATGGTTTTATAATAACATTATTAATAGCTGATGGAATACTTCTTCCTATTTTTCTCTTCTTTAGGACCCATGGTTTTAGGTGTCTTCTTTGGTCTCATTGACTCTTTGTTTTGGTGGGCTTTCAACATTTCTAAGGAAGCAGCAAGTGAATGAGGGCAGATCACACTGTTTATTTCTATCTCCCCAGTAAGTGTTAAGGAAAAGGATGCCAAGTGTTGGTTGTGGTTGTCCTAGACTTTGCATACATTTTTAAAAATATTTTATTTATTTATTCATGAGAAACACAGAGAGAGAGGTAGAGACATAGACAGAGGGAGAAGCAGGCTCCATGCAGGGAGCCTGAGGTGGAAATCGATCCTGGGACTCCAGGATCACGCCCTGGGTGGAAGGCAGGCGCTTAACCACTGAGACACCCAGGAATATCTGCATTCATTTTTGTAAGCAAAGCAAGCAAGATCTGACAAAGGAACTAAATTGTCCAATTAGATGTTATTAGAAACCTTAAGAACTCTGTGCTCTAATTCTTAAGTTACTTTGGAGAAAAATGCTATTTAAGGGCTTTTCATATACTATTAAAAATATAAGTTCTACATAAAAGTAACTTTTTTGACTTTTGAGCAAAGCAAGCACATGCGTATTTCTAAGTTCAGCATGTGGAATATCATATTACCTGTAGCTCTGTAAAAATTCTTTCTTTAATTATTTTTTCTTATGATAGTTGTTGGAAAAACTAATTTGTATGTTAATTCCCAATTCACTGGTCTATTTAGGTATAAATAACATCATAATATCATAAAATTTAAAGCTGCTATGGAAAAGGCTCAGATGAAATATTTCCTGAATAGGAATTAATTTGTTTTTTTTAATCATTTTACATTATTTCACTTTTAGTATTATGAAAATTATAATTGTTCCTCTTTTTACTTTAAAAAATTTATAGTATTATTTGTGCTCAGATAGTTTTAAACCAATAGTTTTCCCTTATGTTTATGTTTGTGTAATTAGAGCTTAATTACATTTTCAAGTCAAAATACTTGAGTTTTCCCCCTTCATAATATTAACCATATGGAGAGGAAAAGTTCAGCAATGCAGCATCACATGGAAACTTCCTTTTTAACATTAAAAAAATAAGACTTCTCTAGTCCCCATTCTCTATCCATTCACTTTTCTTTCATGTCCTCATTTATCCCCTCTTTCCATGAATCTTACACTAGAATTTTGAGGACTTAATGCATTGCTAAAGAATTAACTCAGGAGAAAATTCCTGAGAACATTTATTAAATGTCAGTGTGGGGTGAAATATTCCTAAGCAAGACATGAAACTTGCAATCAAAAGACAGGACTGACACATCTGTTTATGTAGAAATTAAAAAAAAAAAAACACAAACATGATAGATACCATAAACAAAAGTCAAAAAGAAGCCACAAACTGAAAAAAATGATGCAGCATGGATGACTTACAAACATTAATATCCTTAAAGTACAGCTCCTACAGGTTGACTGGAAACAATAATACAGTAGAAAAAAAAGAGCAAAGACTAAATAGATGAACAGTAAGATTTGTAAATAATTAGTCAATTAATTAGTCAATAAACATCTGTAAAGATGCACAATCTTAGTAGTCAGTGAATGCAAATTAATAATAATGAGTTTTTACTTTTTCATCAGTCAACTTACAAAATGAAAATATTGATAATATACAGTGCTGGAAAGCCGGTGGATGTGTGAATATTCTCGTATGTTGCTTCTGAGAGCATGAAGTGCTGCGAGTTTTGAGAATGGCATCTGGCAGTCTATATTATGATATAAAATGCACACAGTACTTGGGCCCAACAATCTCACACAGATCATAGGTCATTGTATACCAGACCCCAAATACCACTCATCGAAAAAAGCACTTAGCATTTAGTATCTAATCTAGACTCTATCCAATAGGTCATATATGTGTGGAGCAAAAAAAAAGAATCAAATTACACTTTCTTCTTTGACAGACTTCTGTATGTTTAAATAAATAATGCTTCTAAACATTTCACAAATTCAGAGGAACCTCCACACAGTTTTCCAGAGTGGCTGTACCAGTTCACATTCCCACCAACAGTGCGAGAGTGTTCCCCTGTCTCCACATCCTCTCCAACATTTGTTGTTTCCTGTCTTGTTAATTTTCGCCGTTTTCACTGGTATGAGGTGGTATCTCATTGTGGTTTTGATTTGTATTTCCCTGATGGCAGGTGATGCGGAGAATTTTCTCCTGTGCTTCTTGGCCATGTGTATGTCTATTTTGGTGAAATTTCTGTTCATGTCTTTTGCCCATTTCATGATTGGATTGTTTGTTTCTTGAGTGTTGAGTTTAAGAAGTTCTTTATAGATCTTAGATATTAGCCCTTTATCTGATATGTCATTTGCAAATATCTTCTCCAATTCTGTAGGGTGTCTTTTAGTTTTATTGACTGTTTCTTTTGCTGTGCAGAAGCTTTTTATCTTGATTAAGTCGCAAGAGTTCATTTTTGCTTCTGTTTCCCTTGCCTTTATAGCTGTGTCTTGCAAGAAGTTACTGTGGCCAAGTCAAAAAGGGTGTTGCCTGTGTTCTCCTCTAGGATTTTGATGGATTCTTGTCCCACATTTAGATCTTTCATCCATTTTGAGTTTATCTTTGTATATGGTGTAAGAGAATGGTCTAGTTTCATTCCTCTGCACATGGCTGTCCAATTTTCCCAGCACCATTTATTGAAGAGACTGTCTGTCCTTTTTCCAGTGGATAGTCTTTCCTGCTTTGTCGAATATTAGTTGACCATAGAGTTGAGGGCCCATTTCTGGGTTCTCTGTTCCATTGATCTATGTGTCTGTTTTTGTGCCAGTACCACACAGTCTTGATGATCACAGCTTTGTAGTACCACTTGAAATCTGGTATTGTAATGCCCCCGACTCTGGTTTTCTTTTTCAATATTTCCCCTGGCTGCTTGGTGTCTTTTCTGATTCCACACAAATCTTAAGATGATTTGTTCCAACTCTCTGAAGAAAGTCCATGGTATTTTGATAGAAATTACATTGAATGTTCTCATACATTTCAAATCCTCCTTCTCCCCCTGGGGTGCCAGTACTGCCCTCAATGGAGAATCTCTGAAAGCTGGAGCCAGAGAGTTGGGGGTGGGAATGTTAGGAAGGAGAATGGAGAGACGGACAGCAACCAGGTTCTTGTGCCCTGACAAGA
This sequence comes from Vulpes vulpes, assembly GCF_048418805.1. Taxonomy (NCBI): domain Eukaryota; kingdom Metazoa; phylum Chordata; class Mammalia; order Carnivora; family Canidae; genus Vulpes; species Vulpes vulpes. Next base: position 16,544,067 of record NC_132787.1, on the reverse strand, counting down.
AATCTGGATTTTATTTTAAGCATAACTGGTAGCCACTGGAGTGATGTGGCTACCATCTGATAAGTGTTTTTAAAAAGAATATTGGCTCTTTCTTACAGACTGTAGACAGAATAAGATAAGTAAGTTAGGAGGTCTATGGCTCCAGTTCCTGCATTAGATGGTGGTGGCTTGGACTGCGGAGAATCTCCCTGGGAGAGGAGATGGTCTGATGCAGGATATTGGAGGATTTACTAATTAATTGGATGTAAGAGCAAAAGAAAAAGATACTCGGATGGCTTCTGTTTTTTTTTTTTTAATAAAAAGTTAAGAATATAAAGAAATCATATGATAAGGAGATATGAAAATGGAGGAATAGGATAATATTTCATATCTCAATTTAGGAGATGAAATACTCCATATTTGTTTGAATTTTCAAATTCTTATGGACCGCCTTTTGGATGTTGTTGTTGTTGTTCTTCTTCTTCATCTTTTTTTTTTAAGATTTATTTATCTAAGAGACAGAGAACACACCTATGTGCACATGTGTATGGGGAATTGGGGCAGAGGGGGAGGGAGAGAAAGTCTTAAGCAGACTTTTTGCTGAGCTCAGAAACCCACGGATGCTTGATCTCACAATCCTGAGATCAGGATTGAAACCAAGGGTTGGACACTTAACAGACTGCACCACCCAGACATGACCCAATTTTGATGTTCTACTTTTTAAATTTTTAAAAAAGATCTTATTTATTTATTAATGAGTGACATAGAGAGAGACAGAGACATAGGCAGAGGGAGAAGCAGGCTCCCTGCAGAGAGCCTGGGATCATACTCTGAGCCAAAGACAGACACTCAACCACTGAGCCACCCAGATGTCCCTTGATGTTCTGTTTAAAAGACCATTTTAAAATGTGTCTGCCAAAAGCATTTAACATTTGGAAAGGACTCATGACTTTGATAGATAAACAAGCATCATCCTATAGTTATAATGCTCTGTGATGTAATTTACTGGACTTAAGTTGGCTACGTTTCATAATACACATGGAGTATATAGCCATATTTCTTAGTTTTAATTTAAAAGCTAAACTGTTAAGTCATTTTCTTCCTATGAAACCAAGCTAGCCATATACACTCTTTTAATATTTTGTGAAGCCAACCTCATCTGGTTATTAAAATGGATGTATTTTTAAAACTAAAGAGTTTAAAAAGTTATTTATAGGATGCAATGTGTGTATTCTAGATTAGAAACATGGAGATTAGGCCATAAATATTACCTTACACTGGAATTAAAGTAAAAACATGACTGGTAGAAAGAACAGCTCTCTATCCCCTCCACTGTGGATGTTTGTTGACTGGCTTGCGTTGCTAGATCATTCCATAGTCCCAGGTATGGGACTTACACTTGCAAGGGAGGCAAGTGTACTAGACTCACCAAACACTGTCCAGGCTGTGATGATAAATGTGAGTCCATCCACTCCTGGAATATTGTGATTTAGGTATAATGATCCAGGAACAAATAGGTGGCAGATGCAAGGATACAGAGTTCAGCTCCCTATGAAGAAGAACCTTCCACATGGGTAAGACTAAGCACAGTGAAAATTAGCAGTCCTTCTGAGGAGAGGACTTCCCTGTTGATTAATGGAGATGTTTAAGCAGAAGCCAAAAAGCTACTTGCTAAGGGATGTCCAGGAAGTGAGGCAGTTACTTGATGGATTTTGGAACAGATGCTGTCTAAGTTGTTTTCATAACTGTGGTTCTGTCATTAAATGTGTATACCTCATACATACTGCAGGATTAGAACAAAATCCTGATAACAACACTTGGACCAGTCCTGTGGCTTGCTTTGCAATGACTGCTTGGTTGTTAAACTCTAGGGGTGAAATACCACAGTGACGGAGAGCAATGCCAGTCAGATTGGCCACCTGTGATCTAGAGCAGAGATTGTAAACTGACATCCCATAGACAGAATTCAGCCCAGTGATTAGGAAACATTTGATTCAGGGAGCTGCTGCTGCTTCTCCTTCTCTTTCTTCTTCTTCTTAAATAAAGAGAGTCATATAAAAAGACTGGATTTCAGACCTCTCTCAAAAAAATTGGGAGATTTCACAAAGTCCTGGGCCCACATTCTGCATGACATTACAAGGCTAGAGCTAAGTGAGTCTCCTTCAGAAAGGGCACAAACCTCCAATTAGCCCCAGTCCCCACTATCTCATCTATATCCCCTGTATTTCCCTCATTTACATTACCTGCCACTCTTCTATTGACGTTTGAGTTTTGACTTTTTTTTTTTTAAAGATTTTATTTATTTATTCATAGAGACACAGAGGGAGAGGGGGGCAGAGGAACAGGCAGAGGGAGAAGCAGGCTCCATGTGGGGAGCCTGACATGGGACTAGATCCAGGGTCCCCAGGATCACACCCCGGGCTGCAGGCGGCGCTAAACCGCTGCGCCACCGGGCTGCCCTGAGTTTTGACTTCTGATCTAGATGCTGACCCTCTCTTGCCCTTTTAGGGAAAGGAATAAAGGAGAAAGGCAAATCCAGAATGAGAAAGTAGAGAAGATGGAAAAGTATCTTCGTGCCTTACAGAGAGCCCTGGACTTGGATTAAGAGGGCCCCAGGTTCATTCTGAGTTCTACCTCTTACATCTCGAAGCCTCCATTTCTTCCTCTACTCAACAGGAACAATAAATAGGACTCATGTTTATTTCCAAATGAGATAGTATATATAGGAGCACTGGGTATATAACCTTGCCCAAAGTATACATTCTAGTTAGCTGGTTAACTGATGTCTGTGTTGTCCTATAAAATCTAAGGTGACTATAATGTTTCCATTCTGTGACTGTTGATGTTTGTTTCCTCTACTAGATTTTTGGTGTCTTAGTCAACTTTATGTCACCAAGCACTGACCTTGACATTTTGATGAATAAATGAATTTATGAGTGGATTTTGAGAGTGGTGGAAAAGAAAATAGAAAGGAATGACTGGTCACCTCCTGCCTTCCCTTATTTCAGATCCCCCTCCCTCCCCTTGTGACCCCCAGGCTCCTAGTTTCGGTGTGAACCCTAATTTCTAGAAGGATGTCCAGCTGTATTGAATTAGACTACTTTGTGCTGGGTTGTACATGCTTTTTTTTTTTTTTTTTTTTAAGATTTTATCCATTTTTTCATAACAGACACACGCACAGAGAGAGGCGGAGACACAGGCAGAGAGAGAGAGGGAGAAGCAGGCTCCATGCAGGGAGCCGTATGTGGGACTCAATCCCTGGTCTCTAGGATCACACCCTGGGCCCAAGGTGGCGCCTAACTGCTGGGCCACTGGGGCTGCCCTGGGTTGTACATTCTTAAGAAATTAAGGAGGTGGTTAAACATACCCCAGCTTTTTATTTAAAAAAAAATAAAGACTTAAGATTTTTTTTTAAGATTTTATTTATTTGACAGAGAGAGCACAAGCAGGGGAGCAGCAGGCAGAGGGAGAGGGAGAAGCAGATTCCTCACTGAGCAAGGAGCCTGACATAGGGCTGGATCCTAGGACCCTGAGATCATGACCTGAGCTGAAGGCAGATGTTTAACCGACTGAGCCGCCCAGGTGCCCCACAGTGTCCTATTTAGAAACTGTATGACAGCCTCATAATTGGGGGAGCTAATCTGTCATATGCCCTGTGGTTGTTAAGGGGACTGCTTTTAACACCAGTGTTACTCTTGCTGCTGAATTAGGTTTTACTGCACCATCCGTGGTTAATGTCATATTTTCTAATGTAGACCCATGCTGTTTCTGTGAATTTATTCTTGTTATCTCAAGAAGTTTAAGGCAGTGTTTTTATGGTTTCTCTTTTTTTTCTTTTTGTGTACAGCATGGTAAAGAAAAAAAAAAAATCAAAAGCTCTTAAATTAAATCAGAGTTTAATCCATGTCCCTAAACTAGATTGGTAAGCTGCTTTAGACCTTTTCCTATCCCTTTACATCCAGTCATGGCTCAGTAAATACTTGCTGATTGATTCTGAAGTTAAGGATTATTTTTATAGTAGCATATGGTCGACTTTAAAAAAATATCGGTAGTGGAAAACTTGTTGGCCTGTATCCATTTTCAGATTTTTCTAGAAGGTCTTATACCAGATGAAAAACAGCAGAACCATCTGTCCCAGTACTTTGGACAGATCTTAGCAGTCCTCGTTTGGGTTGTACTCTTTGTAGTGGATTGCCTTGCTGCACTGTAATTAAGTCAGCCGGTGGGGGTCCCTGTATTGAAGGGGCCCTTCCATGCTGGGTTAGTACCACTGCCTTTGTGTTACATGCCATGTTATTGTGGAGTGGGTAATTTTTTTTCCTGCATGGATCTTGATTTAACAGCAGGATCCTCTGGGCTTCTTCCAAGCAGCATCATGTTTCCCTGAAAATAAATGGTGGATGAATTCTTTCTCCAGGTTATGAAAAACTGTTATATGAATGCTTTTCTTTTTCTCATGTTCAAAACAATGCTAAATGTTTATAATTATATTCATAATGAGTTACTTAGTTCACTGGCTTCTTCCTGTTTTGGCAAAGATGGATTTTTTTTTAACATGGGAGAGAAATTTTATAATGATAAAATATTTTTAATATGCCAAAAAGTCAAGAATATAACATCCTTATACGCCTCTCATTGTGGTCTAATAAAAGAAAGGCTATAAATGAGACTGTTATAATTGGATTTGAATATCCTTTATTGGTTTTTTCTCTTATTCTTAACCTTCCTAAAGCCTCGTGTCCCCTCCTTCAGCCAAGTCTTTTTCTGCTCACCCATTCTCTTATTCTGCACACCCCCTTGACCCCACCTGCTGATTTACTGTCTGCTCTCCTTCTCCATGGCAAGCAAACTGTCTTGTACCTTAATTTCTTCCTGGAATATTCTTTCCACCTACTCTTTTTTTTTTTCCTTTAAAGATTTTTTTATTTCTTTGAGAGAGAGTAAGAGAGCACATCAGAGGGAGCAGCAGAGGGAGAGGGAGACTCAGACTCCCTGCTGAGTGGGGAGCCCTGCATGAGGCTTGATTCCAGGACCCTGGGATCATGACCTGGGCTGAAGGCAGACCCACTCAACTGACTGCGCCACCCAGGGACCCCACCATCTTCTCTTCTTGTTCTTACTTGTCTTCCCTTGCAGCCCTTTATAAAAGATATTGTTCATTTTCTCCCATATCCTATAAACCTAAGAATTCAAAGACAATGACATATTCTTTGTCATATTTGTCAAAGACAAATATTTGTCATATGTCTTTGACATATTCTTTTCTCCTTCCTTATTGCAACATACAGACCATTATTCCTCTATCATTGCCTCTACTTTTGCTATGTACCCTTGCCCATAGTCTATTTGGATTGAATAGCTCAATGAAAAAGAATAGACTCAAGGGAAGAGATAAAATGGAGAGACATAAATGGGAAGCTTATCAGCAAATATGCTATGATATAGTTCTATTAGTTTTTAAAGATTTTTTTTTAAAAAGATTTTATTTATCCATTGGAGAGAGAGAGCACAAGTGTAGGAAGGAGGGAGAGGGACAAGCAGACTCCCCGCTGAGCAGAGAACCCGACATGGGGCTTGATCTCAGGTCCCTGAGACCATGACCCAAGCTGAAGGCAGACACTTAACAGAATGAGCCACCCAGGGGCCCCAGGGATTTGATTTATTTGAGAGAGTCAGAGAGAGAGAGCAATAGTGAGCACAAGCAGAGGGAGAGGGGCAGTGGAAGAGGGAGAAGCATACTTCCTGCTGAGCACGGAGGCAGTTGTGGGGCACCATCCCAGGACCCTGAGATCACGACCTGAGCTGAAGGCAGCTGCTTAACCGACTGAACCACCCAGGTGCCCCAATGCTGTTACTTTATGAAAACTTGTAACCTCATTCATAAGCACTCAATTCTAACTACATGCCTGAGTACAAAGCAGCTCCAAGAATGATCATATAAAGTTTGAATATTTAAATTAAGGGTAGAGAAAATATTATTCCATTGTTAAAATGCATAATTTCGCCATGAAATATCTGGTAAATCAAGTCAAAATGGCCCTGAGTTTTCCAAGAAACATTTCATGGTGCTTTCATTTCTTGCAGGAAATCTTCACAGACATAACCTTCTGAAGTCTGTTATTGCTCTGAGGATGTATTAATAGGAAAAACATTCGATTAGAAATGTAGGTTATGAAAAATGCTGGAATTGTGGTCACAAGTGTTATTGACCTATACACATAGGAAACAAATGTGTGCCTTCTTTCCTCCAAATCCCTACTTATTATCCAATAAGTATAAGTTAAAAACGTGGCATGCCATACATTGTATTTTGAATTTTTAAATTATTAGTAAGGATGAAAAACTTTCTGTCAGGTTGTTTCTGGTGTGTCTGTCCTGTGCCTTCTTATCAAACTGCATGTCAGTGCTTCCATTGAAAGAAGTGCCATAGTTTGAGAGGATCTTTCTTTTCTTTTTCAATATTTATTTTCTAAGCAGAGTATTTACTTGTTTCAGTATTTTAAGAACCAGATCTATAAATTAAAAGTGAAATGTTAGGTATTAGTTTCTTTGAATGAATAACATTTTATGTATATTTCCTCCTTCTTACAGGGTTACATGTTTGAGTGTGTATAGTTTTGGCATTTGAGAGAGCAGAACTGAAGAAAAAAGGATGTTTAAACCATATCAACAGCATGCTATATAGCAGAAGAAATGTAGTCACTTAAATTCACTAACTGGAAACTCAAAATTTTTCTGTGTCATTGAAATCTTCCTTTGAATGTACATGTTTCCTTGACTCAAAAAGGAAAACATGTTAGAGAGTTAGAGACACTAGTTACTAACTAGTTACACTAGTTACCTCCTGTTTCTGTAAAAGTCTCTGAAATTCAGTGTCTCTTACCTTTGGAGGGATTAAAGTTCAGAACCATGGTGCTCTATTTTGCTTTTTTGCCGTTGGCCAAGTGGTTACCTTTTCTGAGCCCTTGGCTTTCCATCTGTGAACATAAGGTGTTCCATCTGCCGTTTTAAAGTGAAGATTTATAATGCAAACAAGATACCGTTTTGATCTTACACTCCTGTTTTATTAGATTCCAACTTAAAATAAGAAAATGGAATTATTCAAGACCTTATTATCTCATTTATATAGCTTATTCAGAATTTATATTTCTGATTTATTTTGTCCTGATATCTGCTTTTGACTGATATGTCATTTTTTTGTTGTTGTTAGAGCTTAAAAAATGTATGAAATGATATCTCAAAACAAAATCGTGTATTTGTAATGCCCAATGAGAAATCTGATTTAGATGCCTCTTCCTTTGGATAAACTTCAATAACACCATAGTATCCTGTATGTGTTGGTTTTTTATTTTTTTTTTATTTTTTTATTTTATTATTTTTTTTTTTTTTAAATTTTTATTTATTTATGATAGTCACAGAGAGAGAGAGAGAGGCAGAGACACAGGCAGAGGAAGAAGCAGGCTCCATGCACCGGGAGCCTGATGTGGGATTCGATCCCGGGTTTCCAGGATCGCGCCCTGGGCCAAAGGCAGGCACCAAACCGCTGCGCCACCCAGGGATCCCTGTGTTGGTTTTTTAAACTTTTTTTCTCCTGTGAGCTTCATGAGTCAGTGATCCTGTCTTGTTTTTGTCTCTCCCTAGGCACTAGCACATGGTATGTGATCAAACAAATGTTTGTTGAATGTATGAGGTAAATAATAGTCTAGTTTTTAAAAAAATGGTATAAACCTTATCAGTGTTTTCAGTTTTCCAGAACAGAAATGATAGTGGATTCCTCTTAAAAAGAGAGGGAAAGTTATAATGAAAAACCTTTTCTGCATAATGGCCAACTTTTCAAGCATTGGGAGGCAGAACTGTGTCATAAGGAGGACATGGCTTAAGACAGTAGGGGTCCCACATCAGGACAAATTGTATGAAACTGCCTTTTTTAGATCAAAAATGATAGGTTGAACCGTGTGGAATTGCAGTATTCTAATATATTGATCAAAAAGGTGTGAGTGTGAGGGCTTAAAATTTAATCCATTTGAGGATGGACCTTTGTTATCTGGGAACAACTGACATACAGAAAAAATAAATTCACTTAAAAAATTGGGAACAACGCTTCATAGTAAATAGTCAAGAAAAGGAAAAGGACTGATTGGAATTTTTTCTTGAAATATATAAACATATGAAGATGTTGATAAAAATAACAATCAACTGATTCTTCAAATTAAAAATGAATGACTTATTGTTATTTATGACATGCAGCCTTAACTTCAGATCTTTAGATCTCAGGTTACGTTTGAAGACTTAATTAACTTTTCCAAGGCTTTATTTATTTATTTTTTAAAAAGGATTTTATTTATTCATGAGAGAAGCAGAGAGAGAGAGAGGCAGAGACCTAGGCAGAGGGGGAAGCAGGCTCCCTGGGAGAGCATGATGCGGGACTTGATCCCAGGACCCCGGAATCACGACCTGAGCCAAAGGCAGACACTCAACCACTAAACCACCCAGATGCCCAATATAGACTGTTTTTTTAATTTTATTTTTTTCAATTGTTAGCAGTCTAACACTTCCAGATCCTTGTCTATTAGGGACTTTGTGTGGAATTGGAACCATCTTGTATGGACTTCATGAAATCTTGCATGTGGCATGACTTGAAAATTCATTGTGCATTCAGTTTGCATTGCCCTTGTGTCCACAGCAGCATTCCATACTCAGCTGTGGAGTCACTAATTTCACAGGCTATAAATAGTTCTCTCTACTCAACCCATTCCCCTTATCTTGCTTTATATTTCTTCATGGCATGTGTTCCCTACTGGTGATAGTTTTTTTGTTTGTCCTTTGTTTCCTCCCATCCAATTTCCAGAACATCTAGTCTTATATGTCTGCGCAGCCTTTTTAAAAAACATCTTTAACTATAAAATATGCCATTATATACAGAAAAAGTACACAATAAGGAAGCACAGTTTATTTAAATAATTTATATAAGCCACTCTTCACATAGCCATCACCCAGGTGAGGGAAATAGAATATTGTGACTTCCCCAGAATCCCTTTGTGCCCCTCCTCAATTGCAACTATCTCCACCTCAGGTAATCCATATTTTGTCATAATAATTATCTTGATTTTATGTTATAGTTTTGCTACATGTGGTTAAGTTTTTATCTGTTTTTGAACTTTACATGAATAGCATCATATTATATATATTTGTTCATACCATATTGCTTTAACATGTTCTGATAACCTCCCGGTTGTTGCATGCAACAGTAGTTATTTCATTTAATTACTATATAGTAACCCATTGTCCTATTTATCCACTCTTTGGTTGGTGGACTTTTGGGTTACTTTTATTCTTTGGATGATAATGAACAGTGCTGCTCTGAATATTTTGCACACATAATCCCTTATATAAGTTTGTGAATTTCTAGGAGTGTAATTTCTGTCATAGAATATGCCTATCTTCAGTCTCATCATGTTTCCCAAAGTGATGGTACCAATCTATAAAACAGCAGGATATGAGAATTCTCACATTACTGGATATTTTCAGATTTTAAAGTTTTGCTAATCTGGTAGGTGTAGAATGGTATCCTATTGTTGTTATAATTTGCATCTTCCTGATTATTAAAGAGATTCAGTAACTTTTCTTTCAACTATACTTTTTTTTAAGATTTTATTTATTTATTCATGAGACAGACAGAGAGAGAGAGAGAGAGAGAGAGAGAGAGAGACAGGCAGAGGGAGAAGCAGGCTCCATGCAAGGAGCCTGATGTGGGACTCGATCCCAGGACTCCAGGATCATCCCTGGGCCAAAGGCAGGCGCTAAACCGCTGAGCCACCCAGGGATCCCCTTCAGTAACTTTTCAACTTTTCAAATATTCATTTGAATTTCCTATTTTATAAAATGCCTGTTTAAGTCTTTAGCCACTTAAAATATTAGGTTATCTGTCTTTATATACTGGCATATAGGAATTCATTGTATATATTCTGGATCCTAGTTCTTTATCATTTACATGTGTTGCAAATATTTGTTCCTACACAGTGGCTTGTCTTTTCCTTCTTTTTGTGATGTCCTTTGATAGAATTCCTAGCTTTAATTAATGTAGTTGAATTTATCGGTTTTTCCTTTGTTGTTCATGTGTTTTTGTGTCTTCTTAGAGAAAGTCTTCCCTATCGTGAGGTTTTACATGTAATTTTTGTCTTCCATAATTAATTCTTTAATCTTGTATTACTGTAAGTATAAATGAATTGGGACCACCTTTAATCTACAGTAGTTGAATTGCATCTATAGAAGCTTGAGTTCATAAAAGATTCTTTCCAAGGTTTAGTGTATCACAGTAGGACATGACTTTTTTTGCTAGGGAAATCCTATATTCTCCTTTCCCACTCGCAAGAACATTTTTCTAAATGAGAAATCAATGTACAAAGATATAACTCTGTAGTAGAAGTGAACACCAAAAATAAGAAACATTTTCTCATATAGCCCCGGGCTTCATCTGGTCTAAATGAAGAATCACTAGGAGATGTTACATAGTGAAATTAATCCACTTGTGGTAAAACCACTTGGTAATTGCTTTCACTAATCAAGGCAGGTTAATTTCTATCTACTTGCATAACAATGTTAAAAATCTGTTCTCTACTGAAACCTCTTATGTAGCAAGTTAAGCTCTTATTTCTTTCATAAAGATTAAATTTTAATCCAAACTACTCAGAATCATTTCTTTTCCTCACCTTTCAGATATCACACCCACTCCCCTATGAGAGAGGCCAGATTACAGCACCAGTCATCTTAAAGCCCTCTTCTTTTGTATCCAATACCAGGCCATTGGTTCAAAAAAAATTTTTTTTAAAGGAGAGATACCAACAGCATTAGGATGGGTGGGGGCAAGTGTCATTGTCTTTTATCTAGGAAAAGAGTTGGCTGTTCCCAGTGGTTCCCATATGGTTGAGTAATATGCATAGACAAAGAGAGACTTAAGTTTTCTTGAAAGCAGTATTTTTAATTCTTGTCAATGTTAATCAGTACCACTATTCGTATATTATTTCTGCATATTTTAGCACTTGGTGTTAAACTACATATTTGTTCTTTGTTTCTGCTCAGGGACTGAGTAAGAGAAGAAGGAAGTAAAGGAGCCTTAATGCCAAGAACAGTGCCTATGGTTCCACATCATTGAAATTGCGAGAAAGGCTCTCTGACACAAGTTAATGGTTATATGAGATGACAAAAAGATGGTAGAGGAAAAGGCCATGGAGAGGTACAAAGTAGGAAAGACAAAAAGATTCATTTTTGCTATTAAAATCCTAAGTCTATATTCCCAAATCTCTTTTCTTCTTTCTTTTAAAGACAATGATTTATTGAATACCAATTAAATTACCACGTACTATGTTAAGCCCATTTATTACAGAGGAGATCCTGAAAATCTTTAAGTAGTTCCTGGTCTTAGAAGAGGGAAGGAAGAGGGAGATGCCAAAATAATTAAAATACATGAGAATTTGCAGAGTGCATTGGAAGCACAAAAAGCCAATAATTTTACACAGAGAAAGTGGTTTTTGAGCTGAATCTTAGAGGATTAGGTTGATAGGATTTGATGATCAATTAGATTTGAGGGACTAGGGAGAATGAGTTTATTGTTTGTTTGGTTGAAGGCTACAGTGAATATTATGTCTACAGACACAGGGTTTTAAAGAGAAAGGCTTAGGACAAAGTGTCAGATGACAGATTTCTATTTTTTGTATATTTATGTATCAGGATAATTCATGAACAGATACCAACCCTCATCTTTCTGAATATATTGTTCATGTCATATTTACTTTTCATCCAGTCTGAGTTGACAGCTTTGGTCATAGTGAATACAGAGCCAGCTTCTCCTTCAGCGAGTGTTTGGGTGGAATGATTTCAAAGGAGTTCTTCCTCTTGGTTCTTTTTATTTTTTCTTTGATTTTGATTAGAACTCTCTGCTTGTCTCATACCTTCTTGATCAATTGATGCCTAGAAAATTTGATATCCTACATTACAGACTTGTTTTATCATTAAAGGGGGCTTTTAAAATGGTAATGACCCTCGACTCAAGGCCAGTTTAGTTTTGTTGAGGTGAAAATCACTATTATAATCAGAGTCTCTGATTTAGTGAGAAAGATAAATTTCTGGTTAAATAATGAACGGAGGGGATCCCTGGGTGGCTCAGTGGTTTAGCGCCTGCCTTTGGCCTGGGGCATGATCCTGGAGTCCTGGGATCAAATCCCACGTCAGGCTCCCTGCAGGGAGCCTGCTTCTCCCTCTGCCTGTGTCTCTGCTTCTCTCTCTCTCTCTGTATCTCTCATGGATAAATAAATAAAATCTTAAAAATAAAATGAACGGAGACTCAACAGGTATGCTGAGAATGTTTTATTCATTTCACTAGACCATGTTTAGTTTCTGTGGTGGTATTAAATAGCTGTGTTTTCAGCTAATTGTGTTAGCAGCTATGCATCTAGCAAGTGTTTTCTAAGCATCTGTTATATGTGAAGCACTCTACTAGGTGCTATTGAAACAGAGATAAGCAAAACAGGCATGAATCTTGCCCTTTTAGAACTTAAGGTTGAGTGGGAAAAATGCAAGTAGTCAATTTTCCATATTTATAATTACAAATAAAGGTCCCTCCTAACCCATTCATTATTCCTTTCTAATCTCCTTAATTATACTGTCTGTATTAGTTAACAGTCATTTGCCAGGCTTATTTAGCAACTAACTTTGCAATTTTCTCTTGCGCATCTTTGTTAACAATGAATGTTACACGGTCACTCTTTCATATTAGCCAAAGTGCCTCACAACCATGATGGCTTCTAAATTATCAATTTGGGAAAGCAGGTGGATAGGGCAGCCGTAAACTGAAATAGAGAATGTAGGAGAGAAAATTTGAGACTAAGGAAAAAAATTGTTTTGAACACACAGAGTTTGAGGGAACTCTGAGACATTGGCGTGGAAGTAGTGAGTAGGCTGATGCAAATACACTTCTGAATCTCAGGACGGACTTAATGAAAAACCAAGACAATTAACAATGAGGAACCAATCACATGTATCTAGCTCTGGTTATGATTTCAAGTCATGTATGTAAATCATTCTTTTTTTATTTTTTAAATTAAAAAAAATTGTAAATCATTCTTGAAGCCACTGAGTGAAGAGATGAAAGAGAAGGACAAGAGCTGTGGGTAGAGTCCTGGGAATAAGTCCTTCAGGGCAGGCAGAAGCAGAGGCTGCAGCAAAAGCCCTAGAGAAGTGTGGTGGAAGAGCTAAGAACATGACCAGGAGAGCAGACAAATGGATACCAACTTGGGAAACATTTTGAGAACCAGATACCAATGCTGCAGAGAGTCCCAAGACAGATGGACACTGGAGAGCAAGTTGGATTGGGAGGTTCATAGGAATAAGGGTGGAGAATCCTGAATTCTGAAATTCACAGCTCTCATTTCACAGAAAAGGACAGTTGGGTGGTGGTTTTTTTTTTTTTTCCTTAACCATCACTTTGGATATTTGATTAATTATCAGACAGCTAAACTTCCAATTTCTCGGTAGTTAACATTTACCAAGAAGAATTTCTACATTTTTAAAGTTAAATCACTTGTGATTAAAATCATTCAAGTTCATTGTTTACCTCACTGCTCATTCAATTTCTTTGTTTTATTTTCTGTTTTCACATCTGCTTCAAGGTACTCTCTTTAGAGTCTCTATGGTGATAATTTTTTTTTAAAGATTTTATTTATTTACTCATGAGAGACACACACACACACACACACACACACACACACAGAGAGAGAGAGAGAGAGAGAGAGAGAGAGAGAAGTAGAGACGCAGGGAGAGGGAGAAGCAGGCTCCATCCAGGGAGCCTGATGTGGAACTCGATCCCGGATCCTGGGATCACGCCCTGAGCCAAAGGCAGACGCTCAACTGCTGAGCCACCCAGGTGTCCCTCTGTGGTGATAATTTTTAAAAAGCTTTTTCAAGTTTTCTAGAAACATGCATAAGTACACAATTACTTGGTGAAAATGTGGACAATAAGTACATGGGTGTGGCGATGAAGTTCCTGCTATGAACTTAGATAAGGAGTGAGATGAACAATTAACAAGCTAGAGAAGGAAAAATCTCAGAGACAGATTGGCTCCAGATCAGCAAGTTTTGTCTACAATCCTAAGGAAAAAAAAACTTAATATTATATCAAGACTACAGCAATCAGAGGTAGGGTTGTTTAAAAAGGGAAGGAGAGAACAAAGAGAATTGAGCAGCAGATGTTGGCAGTGTGCACTGAGCAGGGGTGGGCACCCTGTCTGGCTCCTGCGGTGGCCCGTTCTGCCAACAGGCCTGTGCTGTGGAGACAGACATCCTGAGCTTTCAGAGCCTGATGCTGTTAACATTTGGATCAGGCAAATTTCCTGTTGACTTTGACTCTGTGCTCCTTCAACCCGGGCCTGGTTAACTGGTTGCTGGAGAGCTTGCCTTTGAGGAGAGAATGTGATTTTCCTACTGATATCCTTCTCTGACCTCTTGGCAGTTATATAATTTTTATTGTAAAATAAATGTCTATTTTGTGTATCAATCCCCTGGGGGTTTAATTCACGTGTGAGAGCATCCATGAGCCTGAATGAGTCTGGGATAGGATCAGGTTTTCCTGGTCCACGGCTCATGATCTGAATCATGTCAGATTAAAGTCCGTTAAAGTCTCTTGGCAGGTGGGCAGGCACGCAGGTTCATTTCTGGTGAAACTCCTCCATATTAACATACAGCCTTCCTCTGAGAGTTTTCACAGATGACCATTATTTTTCTAAAAAACGATAAAATCTAATGTAGTAAGACTTAATTCTTTTGTAAAGATGTAAAACAGATATTATCTTCTGTGAGATGAATAACTAGGCATTTGAAGCATGTCATGATTGTTCACATATTACATTATATCTCCTGGTGCTCAACTGCATGGGCCAGGCATTTATATACAGCCCAGTCATCATCTGAATAAGGGAACTATGATGCTTATAAACATGTTTTCAATATAGATCTTGAGTAATAATGAGACATTGTTGGCCATCGATAAAGACTATTTGTGGTAATGGGCTGGTCTCTTAGGAATGATAGCATTTTACATCTATAGGTTCTTGTATGTTAAAATTCATGTAACTTTATTTTTTTAAAGTTTTATTTATTCATGACACACACACACACACACACAAACACACACACACACACACACAGAGGCAGAGACACAGGCAGAGGGAGAAGTAGGCTCCATGCAGGGAGCCCGACATGGGACTTGATCCTGGGTCTCCAAGATCATGCCCTGGGCTGAAGGTGGCGCTAAACTGCTGAGCTACCCAGGCTGCCCAAAATTCATGTAACTTTATAATAAGTTACATAAATCACTCAACTTAATCGCCTTTTCTATGTTTCAGTATGTATTATAGGAGAAACCTTTTTTTTTTTTCTGAATTCAAGAAATATGTATTGTTTCATGCTGCTGAATTTGTGTGCTTTGTCAAAGAAGCACTTGAAGAAAATGAGCTGAAAGTCTGGAACAATAAAGTTGGGCTTTAAGATGTTTTAAGTAAACCAAGAAAAAGAAGACTAGTGTCAAAGTTAAAAGGATACAAAACAAGAATAGAGACAAAACATTGACCCTGTCTGATTTGAGAGAATTCTGGTCATGTGATCTTAAGAAGAACAAATAACCAGTTTGGGATTTCCCTGATCCGAAATGATCCTGGTAGATCATTTTGGCCTCTTGTGGTAAGAACAAGCACACATTTTTCCTCCTGACATTGAAAGTTCACCCTGGCTTTGCTATTTACAAACAGGAAAATCCTAGGAGATGACCAATCAAGAGGCATGTGGATAAAGGTAGGGATTGCAAGAACTAGGCTTGGTGGCTGGGCAGGGAGAATGATGGTCTGAAAGGACACCCAGGGGATGCCTGGGTGGCTCAGTGGTTGAGCACCTGCCTTCAGCCCAAGGCGTGATCCTGGAGTCCCAGGATCGAGTCCCACATCAGACTGTCTGCATGGAGCCTGCTTCTCTCTCTGCCTATGTCTCTGCCTCTCTTTCTCTCTCTCTCTCTCTCTTGAATAAATAAATAAAATCTTAAAAAAATAAAGACACCCAGGTTAGATGCTTCTTTAGCTGTATAAACACATAGCCTGTTAACATCATTGAATTTACATTCTTGCTTTTCCATGCCATAGAAAGGTAAATTTCCAGGGCTGCTATGCATAACTCATCACTACTTTGAGAAGTAGTGATGGTAATGGCACTCCTAAAGTTATGCAATGCAGGTCTGCACAGCCTAACTTAGGTGCCTTGGGTTGGTCTGTGATAGCAATAAGTATATGACACTGATATCCTGCTAGAGTAGGGGTACTCTGCTATTTTATGAAGTAGATAAGATGTGCAGACTGTTGCTCAGAGATAGTACCCTTTCCATAGGCAGAGAAGGCTGGCAAGACTCTTGGTAAATTCATTGACTTTTCCTGATAATTTTAGCCCTTCCTTATAATCTTAGTATAAACTGCACTCTGCTTCCCAGCAATTCTGGTAAATCTTTGTACTTCACCAAATGCTCCAAAAAATGTGTCCAAAGACACAGTTGCTTAGAGATATTAGATTTCCAGGATGCCTGGGTGCCTCAGTGGTTGAGTATCTGCCTTCGGCTCAGGACATGATCCCAGTCAGGGGATCGAGTCCCACATTGGGCTCCCTGCGAGGAGCCTGCTTCTCTCTCTGCATGCTTCTGCCTCTCTCTCTGTGTTTCTCATGAATAAATAAATAAAATCTTAAAAATATATTAGATTTCCTTGATGTGAACTAATACTGAGATATAAGTGACTAGAAATTTCTGTACAAGGGGGGTGACAGTGTAGAATGTTTTGAGACAAAAGTACATGGTCCATCTCCCCCAGAGCTCCTCACACAGTGGTGCAGCTGTGACTCATGGAACATCTTCCGTCAGTGGACAGGCACTCACCTTCTTTCTTAGGCAGTCTTTTTACCCTGATAGCCCTTCTAACTCTTCTGGAACCTCTGGCTGGCTGCCTGCCTTCCTGCCTACTCAGCAGGTACAGCCTGTTAATTACTAGTATACACTATGATTATTGGATTATGGTACAGCTTTCCTTAAATCACTTACATTTTTTATTCTTATTAATTTGGAGAAATGCATATGCCAACCCAAACATAATGAGTTGCACAATATTTATTGCAAGACTAGATGAATTGGAGGTCATGTTTCCAGGCATCCCTAGGCTTGGTAACTGTACATTATGGTTACTTCATATTGGGTGATGACTAATCAGACTTGATCAGATCTCCCCTCTGGGAGGAAAGGAGACAGGGAGAAAGGAACAGAAATGCCAGTGGTGGAAGCAGACAGCAGAAAGCAGAGGAGCAGAGCTCGAAAGCAACTGAGAGTGCACTGAGTCATGGAGTGAGGACTATTGAAGTAGACTATAAGGTGGGGGCATCCCTGCCTCTGCCTGGATATCTACTTCTTTTTTCCCAGCTTCTGGTTTTTCTTTTTCTCTTTCTCCATGCTCATGGTAGAATATGGATGCTCCCAGTACCTGAGATTACATGTCTTCAGTTTAAGCAGTCAGCAGAGACAAGTGTTGTTTTTTTCTAAATTTTTAAAATTTTTATTTATTAGAGAGAGAGAGAGAGCATGAACAGGGAGGAGAGAGAGAAGCAGGCTCCCTGCTGAGCAGGGAGCTGGATGTGGGGCTCCATCCCAAGACCCTGGGATCATGACCCAAGCAGAAGTCAGACACTTAACTGGCTCAGACACCCAGACACCCCAAGACAAGTGTTTCTAAATTTCAGTTCTACTTGCCAGGGAGGGTGGAATTGATTGGTATACCTGGGATTACGTGTTTGCAGCTGATCTATTGTGCTGTAGCCAAGGAGGCAGATTTGTGTGTATAAACATGGCTGCTGGGGCCCGGCCCCAAGAAAACAGAGATATGAACTGATAAGAATAAGTTCCCCTATTTAAGGAGTTGTATATGTGGGCATATAACATTTATTTATTTATTTATTTATTTGTTTGTTTGTTTATTTATTTATTTGTTTATTCTTTTGAAGAAATAGTCAAAGAAATACACAGCCACATCTGGTTAGATTTGGTTGGTCATCTGGATCTATGAGGACTGTTCAGTTATGTTCAAGAGATTCAGTAGGAAAACTGCTCTTAGCAAGTGAATAAGTAAGGCTACTGTGACAGAAGAGGAAATTAAAAAACATTAAATCAATTAAGATGCTTTCCACATTCTCAATGCTTGAATCAGAGGATGGATTTAAACTTACCCAACTCCAAGACTTTTTTATAGGCTTGTTTGAGTTCATTGTGGACCTTATTTTAAACAGTCAATATTTTTTTTTCAGTGAATGTTTTGGACCTAATGCTTTTTTAAAAAAATATTTTATTTATTTATTTGAGAGAGAGAGAGAGAGTGAGCACATGCATGAGCGAGTTGGAGGGAGAGACAGGAGAGGAAGAGAATCTCAAGCAGAACCCCCACTGCGTGTAGAGCTGGACACGGGGCTTGATCTTACAACTCTGAGATCATGACCCGAGCCGAAATCAAGAGTTGCAGCTTAACTGACTGAACCACCAGGTGCCCTGGATCTAGTGCTTTTTAATGACGTTCCTTCATGGGGTTCTATGACCCTATTCTCATTCTCCTCTTACGTCTTTTTCCTCCAAAGTCCCCTAAACACTCTATGTCTTCCCTACTCTGTTAATATGGGCTCCAGTTTAGTCCTTCACCACTAATTTTCATAAGTTTTTTCCGGTGTATTGTGTCAAGGAGACATGTTTCTACCCCTGACCTCTCATATCACTATTTCTTTGTAGACACTGTTGTCAACTGAATGGCAACTCAGTGGCTTCATGTCTCATAATGACTAACATTCCCCTAATTTTGTCTGTGTCATCAAAATTCTCCCATTTACTTAGGCTTAATACCATGAACTCATCTTTGACAGCATTTTCCTTCTTCTTCATTGTCATTACTATGAACACAGACCAAATTCTCATTGAAATACCTTCAATATTCTAAGAGGGTGTTTTTCTTTATTTTTTATCTTTTGGCTTTTGTTTTGCTTTGTTTTTTTAAAAAACTTCTCCACTTAGCTGGAAATCACACCAGAATTTCTTGAAGAATATTTCTTAAATATACACTCTCTGATCTCCATTATAATCAGAATCTCTGGAGTGACTTGAAAATCTCAAAAAATAAATATGAATTCTAGTGTAGAAAGTTTCCCAGGTTATTCTGATTGGTTAAGGATTACTGCTCTGGTCTACCCTACTGTCCATCTTACTACTGTTAGATCGATTCTTTAAACATCACTTAAATCCTTCCTTTTGCCAGCAGCCTCTTCATGCTTGTCAGGTCAAGGTCAAGATCCTGAGTCTGATGTTGAGTGCTCACTGTGTGAATCCTGAACTCAGAGTAACTAGTGTTTCCTTTATCTGCCATGTTCATATTCAATCTGGGACTTTACTAGTCTCATTAAAATAATTCTGCCTTAACCTCTCTCAAGAACCACTTTATCTACCAAGCATTTCCACTGATTATAGCTCATGTTGTTCTTTCCTTTCACCAAATTCCTGTGGTCTTATTGTCTGTACTTCTTATAACTCAATACTTGATTATGTACTGTCTTGTATGCATGAAATCTTTTCTGTGCAAGTAGATTTTCCATTTCATAAGAGTATGAAAGTCTTTGATACCCTGTGCATAGTCTAGGATAGCCTGGTACTTTGAGTCAACTTAATTATACACTAAGTAATGTGCATGCTGATGCATTATGGATAAACCTCCTGCATTATCCTGTATTCAGTTAAAATGATCTCATTTCAGGTTTTCTCCTAATTTAAGCATTTTACCCCATATTGTTTCTGCAATTAGGCAGAAAGATGAGCATCTGTGAAATTAACCTTTTTGCTTTTCTTACTCTTATATGTGATTTTTAAAAACAAGCTCTAGTTTTCTTAAAATCCAATATCTTGAATGACATTTTTTTCAGGTTACATATTTAAAAATTTTTTTTAAATTTTATTTAATCCATGGCACAGATAGAGTCCTACAAGCAAATGTAGACTTTGTCCACAGATGTACCGTATCAGCCACTAACACTCTGCATTATTTTCAGAGGCACAGCAATCATTTACACTCTTTATTACCCAGGGGCATTTCAAACTGTTACTGAAATGCATCCATCCCTGGAGTAACCATCTGTGAATGTTGACACCATAAGGTAGAATGATGAGAACTACGTCTAATTGATATGCAAGAAGGAGAATTTCAGTTGTCCAGCTATGGAGATTAAAATTCAACAATGAGCTGAATTTTATATATAGTATCTAGCTCTTTAACTCATTGTATTAAGATTCTCAAGTAGAAATATAGACCTCTTCTCCATTCAGGTAAGAACATCTCAAAGTAAAAGTATCATCTTTAATATATGTTTATTGTAAAAGATTCAAATTCTACAAAGAAAGGAAGTTCTTATGAAGGGAAGGAGATTGCTGTTGTTGCCATAGGATACCACAGCAGCAATACATTTCCTTCATATATTTGCTTGCCCTCCAGAAACAAAAAAGAAAAGAAAATGCCTTATTTTAATATTTAAGCTATATTAAAATAAATTATTGGAAGCAACATTTGTTCAGATATTAAGATATATTCATTTATATTGAATTGGTTTTATAACAATGGCTTAAAATCTTTGAAAATCTTCTCTCCCTTTATTATGAAATGTAAATGTCAAAAGGGTCACTTAAATTAGCTGTTTGGCTAGATGGACCAAGCCCTCAAAGTGATACCAGTTCACTTGGAACTATCTAGAAATCCTACAGACCAGCTTATCCTGCGGAAAAGATGTTCCATGGTGATTTATATGTCTGCGGACAAATAACACCTTTAAAATGCCCTGCTGTTCAAATAGCCCTGCTGTTGCTGTCCTTGGAGAGATCACTATTCTCCTGAGGTCTACCCTAACGGCTGGAGGTAAAATAGCAACTCCTGTCAGTCTGTGACAGGAGTGTATTAGCAGACATTTGTAAAGAGGCAACAGTAGACTCAGGCCTTTCTGCAATAAAATTGCACTTAAAAATGATTGCTCCTCTAGGGTTTTTGTATGCAGTACTAAGGCACACTGCAGTTCAGGCAGCAGGCAGACAGCTTTCTTTGAATGGCAGGACAAGCATGTCTCTGTGTGTGAAGTGCCTGCACTTGTCTTGCCTTTGCCAGGGAGGACACAATGGCATCTTCTCTTCTCAGCACAGCTCAATCCTGGCTCCTGGGATGAATTAATAAAGGGATATAGCCAAGGGCAGCTCTAGCCAGGGTTCAGGTTCCCAGCTATCATATTGCTGAAATCTAAGGATGGGCTTAAATAATTGAAGGAAAGCACAGCGGGGTTTTATTGGCTCAAGATGAGGCACTCTGAAAGAGGTCTGTTAGCAGCATTTTGGGAGTTATTTGGCACTGGAAACCTAGATCATGTCCCCTAAAATTGCAATATTTTTTGGTGTTCTGGGCTCCAGATACTTACCATTCTTTTCTAAAGAGCTGTTCACTGCCTGCCAGTTTACATGATTACATTTTGAAATAATGCCATGAGGACATCCCTAAGCTGTCTTGGTATTATTTACCACAAATAGGGCATGTATGTATTTCAGAACCCACATGTTTAGATCAACCAGGAGATCTGCTTGTGACATAATCCTAGAAGCTGTCAAGACTTCTTTTTATATTCTTAATAGGTTATTTGAAAATTATTTGTATTTAGGAAAAATTCTCACTATTTGGATTCTCTCCAAAGAGGGCAAATTCTGCAAAATTTTTATCTGCATATGTATAAATATATGAATAAACACACATGTATGTGTGAGACTTTTTAGTGATACTGTGTTTTGTAGTATGTGTGTGAAGTGCTATATTTATTAATGTGTGTGATTATGTCTATATTATCTTAAGATTTGACAGTATTGACACTATACCATGTGACCTAAAAATAAATCAGGAAATCCTTAAATTTTGACTCTCAAAACAGTTTCTCAAATGTGATGGTACTGTTTTATATTGAGTAAATGCTGGTTATTAATAAAAACAATAATTTTGGCATTTACAAATTAATTAATATTTTTATAGTCAAGCTAGTTCTCTGATTTGCGGTGTTCAAATTTGTAAAATGTATATATATATTTTTAAGTTCTGTGCCCAAAATGGGGCTTGAACTCACAACCTCGAGATCAAGAGTCATGTGCTACTGACTAGCCAGGCACCCCATGTAAAATGTGCATGTTAACAATAGCACCTATCTTGAAAGATTTTACGTATTGTCTATCTATGCATATTTATCTATGTATACATTTATACATAACTCTCCCTGAAATCAAAAATGTATAATAGAAATGTATATATACACATACCCCTTCTACATGTATATGCATATACAGAATGAGTTAGTATATATCAGTGGCTGTTGACTGGGAGTAATTTTGCACTCTGTTCCTCCTCACCTTGGGGGATATTTGGCAATGTCTAGAGACATTTTTTTTTTGTCACAATTAGGAGTTGCTACCTGCATCTGTGTAGAGGCCTGGATGCTGCTAAATGTCCTACAATGCACAAGACAGCTTCCCAAACAAAGAATTATGTGATCTAAATGTCAGTAGTTCTGCATCTGATTATCCCTGGATTAGCACAAATTAAATATTGTTGACCTGGATACATTCATATGTATGTGTGATATATGTATGCATTGTGTATATATATGTATATACATATACATACATGTCACATATAATATATATACACACAGTATATATGTAAGGAGAGACAGAGACAGACACATAAACATACTCTAAATGAGTTAGTAAATATAAAACACTTTGAACTGTTGCCTAGAATGTAATTACTGGTAGGTATGTGTACATTATAATTATTTCTCTAAACCAGAGGTCTGGTTTTCACAGACTTAAAAACCAATAAAGTTGGATGTTAATTAGCATGTTTCAAAAAATTAGATATTGATTCAGCTAATTCTTTAGAAATGACTCTTGTCTATTACAATTATTTTGATTCTAGTCTTATTTTCAGAGATAAGGGCTTGATTCTAGCCTCTATATATCAATTTGAGTTACTTTTTATGCATATGCCTTTTTTATAGTATTCTTTATGTGGAGATACAGACATTAATGAAGGACCCAGGCCCACTCTGATGATGCTAAGGAGTTTACTTTCTCTAGAAGAGATGAAATGTTGATAGGACAGACCTCTTTGCTTCAGAGCAAATGCAGATGTGTTGTTACTCTTTTTGGATAGTTTGTATTAACAAATTTTTCAGAACCACCCCTAACCATTTTGGAGGGCCAATACAAGTAGACAAATAGAAGCCCAAAATTCTATGTCTGTATTTTAAAAGTGGTAAATTAAGGGTGCTTTCCATGTTTTTCTGCTTCTTTTGGAAGCAACCAAGATTCCTGTGCTCAAGGCTACCTATTGGATGGTATCAGGAGCCATCTGATCTCAAATTCCCTTGACACATTTCTATAGCCTGAGTGCTCATTTCCTAAGTGTTTTCTCAATATCTCTCATTTTTTTTTCCCTGTCTTTGTTGCCCATAGCTTAGTGAATTTCACTTTAGAGATTTACTTTTTCACCTATTCACATTAAAAAACAAACAAACAAAACTTCCCCCATATTCACTGTGGTGTCATGATTAAGAGTGTGGGTTCTGGAGCCTAAATGCCTGGACCAGCCAAATCCTCCATGGATTGACTATAAGATTTTGGCTAAGTTCCCTCTCTGTGTGTCAGTCTCTTCATCTGCAAAATAGGGATAATAATATTACTTTAAAGGGCTGTTTTGAAGACAAAAGCAAATGTACATATAGAGTAGGTAATAAGCTTTTGATAAATGTTATTATTTTTACTGAAGGGAAAGTAAACATAATAATTCTTGCCTTTACCTAAAATTTTGGACTGACCAAAAATCCCTTTGGGATTTTGATATTTTGATTTCTGGTGTTATAAAGGTGTGATATTTTAGCAGCATTATGCATTATAATGTTTCGGTGAGTAGATAGGGTACTTTGCCCCATTTAATAATATTTGAGGAAATATTTTCAGAGTATAAGTCTATAGATTAATGTTTGGAACATGACTGGTTTATAAGTTGGGATTGTATTTGCTCACTGAATTGACAATGGGCTGATGCCTTGTTATCTGGGATCATTCACTAGGGTGGCCTCCCTTGTATCTGCACCTTCACAGCTTGTAAAGAAGCCAAGGCTTTTAGTCAAATAAAACATGTCACACAGTTTATTTAATTTTAATTTGGCCATTAATTATCTCTCACCTTTCTATGTACTAAGGGTTGGGGCAATAATATAGTTAAGGGGTTAAAGTGTCTGCTTTGGAATTAGTCTGGTTTTGGATCTTGACTCTAGCTGTATGACCTTTGGCACGTTACTTCTCCACGGCTCAGTTTCCAGAAGTAAGAGGAAAATAAAAATGATAGCTGCATGTTAAGGTGTTGTAAGAACTAAATGAGTTAATATGTAAAAAGAACACCTCTGACACAGAGTAAGCACTCAACAAGTATTAGTTATTCATCTTGTAAATTCTGTATGTGGGAGACTTGGTCCCTGGTGTATCATAGAGAAGCTCATGCTGTGGATTTGTGAACAGCCTTCCGTGACTCGTTATGGCTTCACTTCCATTTCTGTGAGACTTTCACACTTGTGCAGAGCTCTGTTACAGTCTCTGACATCCTGCAGCGTCTTGTTTGTATTCCCTTCTTTCCATCCCCACTGGTTTATGAGCTCTTCGAATGCAGGAACTGGGTCTTTGGCATTCTTTTCAAGGGGCCTGCACAATGCCTGCCACTCCTGATTAAAAATGTCTAAGAAATGTTCATTGAGTGAGCGAATGAAAGAATGGGCCCAACAATTTGTGTGTTATTTGTACCTCATCAAACAAGTTTGGTTTACCAGTTTTCTAATGTCCAGATGAGCTGGTAAGATGTGTTTTTGGAGAGGCCAGGCAGGGAGAATAGGGGAGACAGAAATTGCTGTTCATTTATACAGAAAGCAAAAAGTGGCTACTAGGCTAGCAGGGAAGGAGGGAGAAAAACTATGAAGTCTGGTGGTCCACAGCTATTTCCTGTAGACGCAGAATGCTACACATCTCAGTAGCCCCCTCCAGAATTCCTGTAATGTCGAAGTGCAATAACACAAGTGCCAACTGTGTCCTTCCTGTCCTGTTTGCTTTAGCCACATCATCATCCTTCTGTTAGTGCAGTAACAACCACTTGGTCCCAAAAGCCAGTCCTGGCAAGAAGTGTTCAGGGAGGATCAGAATCAGAATCAGGTGGGACTCTGGAATTGTCTTGCTGCCAGAGAGCCTGTATGTATGTATGTATGTATTTAAAGAAGCAGCCTTTATTTATTTATTTATTTATTTATTTATTTATTTATTTATTTATTTATTTATAGATTTTATTTATTTGTTCATGAGAGACACAGAGAGACACAGAGACACTGGCAGAAGGAGAAGCAGGCTCCATGCAGGGAGCCCGATGTGGGACTTGATCCCTGAACTGGGATCACGCCCTGAGCCAAAGGCAGATGCTCAACTGCTGAGCCACCCAGGGTCCCAAGAGCCATTATTTAATGTGTGTCTGTCATTACTGGACACATGTGTCCCCAAGTCAAAGTCACCATACTAACCATTCCCTTGACCGGACTCTGGCTTGAACCCTCTCTGTTTACCTGGTGCTTTGACATTCTTCCCAGCTTATCTTGTCATTCCTGTCCTTGCTGAGGAAATAGGGCAATTAGTTTCTACCTGTAATTTGGGGTTCTTTTCAGGAGGAGCCGCGCAGTTGCCCCCTTTGAACACAGAGCTTGGGCCCAAGAGGCTGAGGTTCAAATGTAGACTCCACTATTACCTAGTTGTGAACTCTCCGAGCCTCAGATCTTTCACCCACAAAATGGAGATGATAATGCCCAGTTGTTACAAGTTTCAATGGCATGTATGTATGACATCTAACATATACTTAGCATGTGATTTAGTCTAGCACATACTTTGTATTCAACAAATGGTAAGTATTATCCCTCCCACTCTCTGGATATTATCCTCTTTTAGAACCAAGCCTACCTTTACCAGGCAGCTCTGGCTAATCCCCCGAGAGGCGGACCCCACAGCAGGGAGTATCTCTTCCCAACATGCCTTACAGAGCCTCTTTTGACTAGAGGTTTATAATACCCTTTGTAGTTAAGAAAATATTTCATTGTTAAAAAGCTAAGCTGATGCAAGCTATCTTTAAAAATCCATTGTATATTTTAGAAGTATTTCCATAAATATGGTTAAAATAAAAGTCGCCACTCTTAATTGAGGTTATGTTCATTTATCTGAAAATAGAAGTGCCTCACTTAAAAAAAAATTGAGCCTTCACATTTTGGAAAATCAGGAAGTATGAGTTTTTCAATATCAAATCTGAGTAATAAGAGCTAGCTAACTCAAATTACTTTTAATCCTTAAAATCTGGGATGAAAATCGGAATCATTTTGAGATTCAGTGGTGACAATTAAAACTGCTTTTGTGTTTCATATTCATGCATTTATGCAACAATTTGGGTTTGTTATGTAGATAATGGGTAATAGATAATGAGATGGGTAGATGCTCCTGTTTGTTAATGGTAAAACATATTTTTGTATAATTAAATGTCAGGTATCTCTTGCATACACACATACATATGTACATGTACCTATTGTTTCCCTTTTTCTCCTTATGTAATTAAAAGATAAAACAAGTGAAAGTTGTTTCAGTTGTACTTAAGCTCTATCTAAATTCACTTTATTTACATTAAGACTGACAAAACTTTATAAATACCTAACATCGGGCAGCCCAGGTGGCTCAGCGGTTTAGCACCACCTTCAGCCTATGGCCTGATCTTGGAGACCGAGGATCGAGTCCCACATCAGGCTCCCTGCGAGCCTGCTTCTCCCTCTGCCTGTGTCTCTGCCTCTGTGTGTCTGTGTGTGTGTGTGTCTCATGAATAAATAAATAAAATCTTTAAAAAAAAAAGTAAAAAAATAAATACCTAACATCATTTTTTTAAAAAAAACATTTTTACAGCATAGATTTACTCTATGACTCTATGAGCAATATCTTTATCTTTTGTCCAGGAGTCTTAATGATACAGTAATAGTCAATGATACAGTAATTGCTCATAATCTTCAGATCCAGAAAGAAAAATGATTTGAATGTCATTATGTCTTCAGACTTGCCTAAATCCAATCTTTTACATGACTTACTGAGCCTCCCATATGGTAAAAGATCTGAGCCTGAAAACACCCGTTGCCAAATCATTAGCCATCATAATGCTGAGTAGTGATCCTTCCAAGCTGAAAGATGGCATGCTGTATAACAAATGAAAGGGAGCTGACACTAGAAAGAACATTAGTGAAATCAATATTATTCAACCAGAGACATACACTCCATTAACAGTATGTCAATATGACCAATTATTTTCTACAGCACTGACATCATGATTGAATTTTTTTTCTCTTTGTCTTTAGCAGAGAATAGTTTTGCTTACCGTAATTGTTGAGTTGTAGCCACTTGCTTAAAGAAGGTCTTCTTGGAAGTTTTGCATTGTCATCATTACTGGTTCAATTTGTCTTTATTTGCTAGCTAAACTCCTCATTGTAACTTACCTTAGTTTGAAGGTTAAGATCAATAAACTGGAGTAAACATCCAGTAAGTCAATATGAATTCTAGAAATTTCTGGTGATACTCACTATGTAGAGAATAAGATGAAATGGAAGCAGGAAGAACTTTGAGTAGAGTTTGTAAATAAATATTTATTTGTGAAAATTTTTTTTTGTTAATTTCTGCTTTCCCAACTAGGCTGTAAGCTCCCTTACTGAAGGGATGTGTATATTTGGTTTGTCATTGTGGTCCCACCACCTAGTACAGTATTGGAAAATAGAGGGCTTTTAGTGAATATTTTTTAATGCATTTCTAATGTTTCATGGATTTTTGTTCAATTTTTTGCCATTAGGAAGACATCAACTTCAGATTTATACCTGCAATGACCGTAGTGAGGAAACCACCATAATCAGGAAAGTGCACATACTGTTGCTGGTTCCAGAACCATGCTATGCCTGTTACAGTAGGCACCAGCAAATACATGAACCTCATCATGAGGTGAGGGAATAATCTTTGGTAGCACTATCGCAGAAGAGGAAGATACCTGCATTATCATGCTTGATGGCAGAAACAACTGTGACCTCAGTCTCACTTCTCCCTTCTAGTTCTTTTTTAAAAATTATTTATTTCATACACACACACACACACACACACAGAACAGTACAAGCAGGGGGAGGGGGTGAAGCAGACTCCCCACTGAGCAGAGATTCCTGATGCAGGACTTGATCCCAGGACGTTGACATCGTGATCTGAGTCAAAGGTAGACACTTAACTGGCTGAGCCACCCAGGTGCCCCTCACTTTCTCCTTTTAAATCCCAGATGAGTGTATCTATGGTAGACCCTAAATCACACTCAAAAACCTAGCTGCAAAGGAATCTAGAAAGTACAATTTTTAGTATTCCAACCTCTGTTGGAAAGAAGGCTCATTAGGAAGAAGTTGGAATGGATGTTAAGCACAATCTACTGTGTCTATTCTATCTCCTCAGAAGTCTATATTCCATTAGCAATCCTGGGAAGAATGTAAATGTAGGTGATGATTTTTCAGTGGCAAAAAATAATTGACAGGTGTAAAATAGTAGTTAAGGGTATGGTCTCTAGAGTCATACTATCTGAAGTCAAATCCTCTTTCCACTCTGTGTGCTCCAATTTCCAAATCTGTAAATCAGCATAATCTTGTTTCAAGGTATAAGTTTGAGGAATACATGAGATAAAAAATGTGATATGCTTAGCACAGTGCCTAACCTCATTCATCAGATTTTTATTTTCTAATATGAAATGGAGATTCCTTGATTAATAAGTAAAATTTCAATTTTCCATATAGTACCTTTGTTATGTAAGAGTAACAAATCTTCTTTAATTCTTCCTGTTTCCTTTTCATTCATTCATGCAGTGACTGAGGGTTTATTAATATACAAGATCCTGAGGTGGGTTGTACTCTAGTTTTATTGGATTGATATAAATTCTTTTTTTTAATTCTTTTTTTTTTTGTTTTAGTAAATGTGCTGCTGAAGTGAGCATGGATTGATATAAATTCTTTTAAGATTTATTTATTTTATTAAGAGAGAGCAAGAGCAAGTGAGCACAGGGAAAGGGATGGAGGGAAAGAGAAACTTTAGCAGACTTCTCTCTGAGTGCGCAGACCTGATGTGGGGCACAATTCCAGGATCCTGAGACCACAACCTGAGCTGAAACCAAGAGTCAGATGCTCAACTGACTGCACTACCTAAGTGCCCCTGATATGAATTCTTAGTATATGGTTATTGTATTTGGCATGATATTGGAGAATTTGGCAGTAAGGAACTACATAGAGAATATCATTGTACCTATAATCAATCATACTGTACAGAGATAACTGCTGATAACAAAGTGGTATTTTCTTTTAGCTTTTAATTTTAATTGCTTGTAGTATTTTATTATGTAGAATATAAAAATTGCCATTTCCGGCAATGGAAATATATCTTTTTTTTTTTTTTAAGATTTTATTAGGTAATCTTTACACCCAATGTGAGGCTCAAACAACCCTGAGATCAAGAGCTACATGCTCCACACTGACTGAGCCAGCCAGGTGCCCTGGAAATATATCTTTTGAACATGGATTATAGTGCTTAGCAAAAACCCCATGTGCCCCTTATATTTCTTGGCTTCCCTTTTAGTTGAGTTAGGATCCTTAGACTAGTTTAGACAATGATCTGTGAACAGAATTCACTAGTGTCGCTTCTAGGCCTAGGCAGTTAAGAGCTAGCTAGTGTGTTTCCTTTATCCCTTTCCTCTTCTGCTTAAATGAACTTGTAGGTGGTATATTCCAGATGGCATATCGAAGTAAAGCTGCCCAACCTACATTACTTTAGTGAAAAATAAACATTTGTTGAGTTAAACGTTGAAATTTACAGATTTGTCTATTGTAGCAGCTTCTATTAGTTGTCCTAATAATTTATAGAATTTATCTTATTTACCAGAGGTATTGATTTACTATTGCACTCCTCCCCACCCCCCAGTTGTAATGGTCCAGGCTTTTATGTACCAGTTTTTATCAGTGCATTTAACAATCAGTTCTTCCCACCATGTAAACTGAAGATAAATCAGAATATATGGTTCAGAAGTAAAAGTCTAAAGTTTAGACTTTTACTTCTGAACGTAACTATTTTTGTCTCCTTTCTCTTTAATTGACATTGAACCAGTCAGTATTTTAGACTACAAAATTTTTGGGCAGCCCAGGTGGCTCAGCGGTTTAGCGCGTCACCTTCAGCCTAGGGCCTGATCCTGGAGACCTGGGATCCAGTCACACATTAGGCTCCCTGCATGGAGCCTGCTTCTCCCTCTGCCTGTGTCTCTGCCTCTCTCTCTCTCTCTTTCTCATGAATAAATAAATAAAATCTTTAAAAAAAAAAAAGACTACAAAATTTTGTTGCATGGAGGAAAGTAAAATGGATTGAGATAGTCCCTATTGTTAAATGAAACTTTGTTACTAGTTATAGAGGCAATTAAGGTAATTAGAGAAATACAAATATAATCTGTCTCAGTTGCTTAATTGTGAGGTCAAAGGAGGAACTTTGCAATCTAGATTCAGAAATCCCTTTCAATAGCATATTGGTAGTTAAAGAGAAAATTTGTTCTTCAAGGGTGTGGAAGGACAAAAGTGAATCCATTAACACTATAGAAAACAATCTGACTACTCTGGGAAAAAAAAAATCAAGAGGTAAATGGGTTTTAGAAGGTCACAGGAGCTAATTGTCAGTATTTATGCCCCTCATCAAAATTATTTTTAATGAGCTCCCTGATAGCTGCACATCCTGACAGCGTAGGTGAAATGGCAAGTCTAGGATCATGGGGGCATAATTAGCTGACACTACCCTGCTTTTGCTGAACTAGAGAGAGCCCTCCTCTTGAGAAAGATCCAGAGGGGACTATGATAAATTAGACAAAGCATTCAGTGAGAGCTTGAATAATTTCACACCAGAGCTCAGAGAAACTGCAATAAAGATGAATTGGGTTCATGAGTATAAAATAGAATATTATGAGAAGAAAGACTAGAATTACTGGAAGAAATATTTGAAAAGGCTCCAGGATTGACAGTTTAGATCTGTATAAAAGATGCTCTGTCAAAATTCATTTGTCAAGAGAATTTGGCAATTAGCCTCAGGGTGAACAGAATGAAACAATGCTGAATACCAAGAAACTGCAAAGAGGGACCTGTGAACTGTTCAAGAATCCTAAAGGGGCTGTTTATAAAGGAAATCTGCAGATAATATTTATTGAATGGTTTCTACGAAAAAAGTCTCAGCGGACTATGTTATTATGAGTTTCCAAAGATTGTTACAGAGTTTATTAAATTGCAGTAGTTCTCAATTGGGGCAATTTTGCCTCACCTCTCCTTCCGCAACATCTGGAGGCATTTTTGGTTGTAACGATAAGAGGAACACTATTGGTCCCTAGTGGGTAAAGGCCAGGGATGCTGCTAAACATCCGAACATCCTATGTTGCACAGGACAGTCCCCAAAACAAAGAATCATTCAGCCAACATTGTCATTGTTACTCAAGTTGAGAAACCTTGAGTTTAATAAAATAGGAAATTGGGAACCCCGGGTGGTGCAGTGGTTTGGCGACTGCCTTTGGCCCAGGGCGTGATCCTGGAGACCCGGGATCGAATCCCACATCGGGCTCCGGTGCATGGAGCCTGCTTCTCCCTCTGCCTGTGTCTCTGCCTCTCTCTCTCTCTGTGTGACTATCATAAATAAATAAAAAAACTAAAAAAAATAAACCAGGAAATTTGTATTTAAATGAAAAAAGGGATAAAACTGGAGAAAGTGAAAACTAACTGTAAGCCTCTACCCAACGCAGTGCCTGAGGGGGGATTATAGATGGGGAGACTGCTTCACTGAGATCATAGGACTAGCAATCCCTCTAGTACTAGGTTGGAACCTTTGCTGAGGGCAAATTTCTAGATCTCTCTGAGCCTCAGTTACCAAAAAAGTAGGAGTAATAACAATGGTATTTGCCTTGCAGGTTTTTGTAAAAATTAAACAAGAAACATAATAAGTGTTTGGCACTGTGCCTGATAATCTTTAAATGCCTAGTAAATGGTAGCTAGTATTGCCACAGAAATAAAATTGAGCAGATGTACACCACCGTGTCTGTATTGGTTATCACTGGGCCATCAGTTTTAACTCAGATTATATTTAAAAATGTTCTACCATAACATGCTTATTTTTGTGAGAAAATAGTAAATTTGTTTCAAATCAATTCAAAAGGAACCTTCTGATTCTATATCATAAATTCCAATTATTCTCTTCTTTCCACAGTCAAGTCTAGGTCATCTAGATCGCAAAAATAGTCAGATGTTTTCAGCTACCACCTAAATCATGAGTGTGTAGAAAGCTGTGTTATTGGAATGAAATGAAAATATGAAATAAGATACTTGTCAGTATTCTGTGATAGCAAAAGCAGTGATGTGTTTATGACCGACTGGAGGATAGATTATAGGATTTGGTTTTGTTCAAATTATTTATATTTATTCATGTTTGCTTAGACTTTAAAATTATTTCTCTTCCTATGGGCACATAGCAATTACAGGGAAGTAGCTGAGAGTCATTCTTATTTGACATAGATTTTCCTTTAAAATTTTTTTTTTAAGATTTTATTTGGGATGCTTGGGTGACTCAGCAGTTGAGTGTCTGCATTTGTCAGGGGGTTATCCTGGGGTCTGGGATCAGGTTCCGCAACAGGCTCCCCACAGGGAGCCTGCTTCTCCCTCTGCCTGTGTCTGCCTTCTGTGTCTCTCGTGAATAAATAAAAAAAATCTTTTAAAAAGTTATTTTATTTATTTATTTGAGAAAGAGAGACTGAGAGAGAGCATGAGAAGCAGGCTCCCCACTGAGCAGGGAGTCTGACACGGGGCTCAATCCCAGGACCCTGGGATCATGACCTGAGCCAAAGGCAGATGCTTAACCAACTGAGCCACCCAGGCATCCCTATTTTTTCATGTATTTTGTAGATAAAGCAAATGGGCTCAGAAAATGTACATCATTCATTCTAGATTAGAACTGGTAAACAGAATTTGGCTTCAAGCATCCTCTGACAGGGATTTTTCTAATGCCACACATTTTCCATATGTGATTAAGGGAGACACTCAGAAAGAGTCTTGTAGGGTGGTTAAGAGCAGAGACCCTGCAGCCCAGCTTCCTTGCATCAAACTCCAGCCCTATCACTCTTTATCTTTTTGATCTTGGAGAAGTAACTTAACTTCCTTGTGACTTTGTTTCCTTACTTTATTTTTTTTTTAAATATTTTTATTTATTTATGATAGTCACACAGAGAGAGAGAGAGAGAGAAAGGCAGAGACACAGGCAGAGGGAGAAGCAGGCTCCATGCACCGGGAACCTGACGTGGGATTCGATCCCGGGTCTCCAGGATCGCGCCCTGGGCCAAAGGCAGACACCAAACCGCTGCGCCACCCAGGGATCCCCTGTTTCCTTACTTTAAAAAGGAAATAATATTTTATGAAGGTTAAAAGAAGATGGTAAAAATTTCTGTTTTTTGAATGTTGGATATGGTTCTATCTAAAAATTACTATTTTTTAATCTATTACAAACACAAACAGCACTAACTTTGATAAAACAAAGGTAATTTTGATAGACATTTTTCAGTATGTAAATAACAGGTATTAGACTGCGCTGAATTAATTAGTTCACTTACAGTGGGTTGCATTCTCTAGCTTCTTCATGCCAATAGTTACACTGGAAGATCATATTATTTAGAACCAGCTACTAATGTATGACTGAGTTGTAGTTCTTGGTCAAAAACCTTCCTCATCTTTCTGTCGTTCTCAAGGAGGGCCTCTCATTTATGTTCAAATCATGAGATAAAATCTGAGAATGCAAATTTTTGTGTTCTTGATGAGAGAGTGAAGGATTCAAGGTCCCTTTCTCCTGGTATGGTTTCTTTTTCCTTGTTTTTAATTTATGTGGTAAGACTTGGCCTCTGTAAGCTTTCTACTTCGAAGGGCCCCAGTGGAGGAGTGAGGAGCAAGTCCAGGTAAGGGTGCAGGAGCAAGGAATGGAAGCCAGAACCTCAGTGGTAATTCTGTCCTGGACTATGAGGAAAAAGGAAAGGATGTTGGATGGGCAGTCTTTGAGACCCGCGAGAAGAGTTACTAGCATTTGGCTCACAGGAGCCCAGAAAATTATAACAAAAGTTGATCACTGGTAACATTTGTGCTGAAAGATTTTTAGGGTCAGACTGCCTCAGCAAAGCTCAGCAGTGTAGAAACTTTGGATGTGGACCAAACCCTAGGTCAGGTCCTGAGTGGATCCAAAATGGATATCTGAGAAGAATCCTGATGATGTGTCTCTGTTGTGAGGAGATGGGAGAGTCCACCTACATGTGAATCCTGGTCAGAAGCTTTCATTTCCATAATAAAAGTGGACTCAATGATGAACTCTTCTAAATGTAAAGATCTGGACTTAATCCATGTTGCAGGCTTTACCAGGGAATTGTACTGAGAACTGTCAGTATTCTCATAAAAAGTTCAATGGAAAAAAATATTATAAGAAAAATCATATATAAAACAATACTTACTCTGATGCTTAGCAGGAGCACAATATGTAATTGATGAGTTGTTGAATATATTCTAGATATTTGGAGTTTTTTTCTCTAGGTTAGTGGCTTTTGAACTTTGCCATGAGCCCTTGAGGCCTTCTGAGGATAAGGGAAAGTGGAAGGAAGGAAAGACACAGCTTTGTCTTGATCTGTTTCATATACTAGACTTCTCTAGAAGGTTCTCCTCGAAGAATAGTTTACTCCCGTTTTGAAAACCACTTCTGTAGGCAAATGACGTCTTATCCTTGGATCACGTAGATAATTAGACAGCTTACATTGGAAAGCTACCCATGTCATTCTAGCTTTTCAAAGAAACACCTTCACCAAATTGTATTTCAAAGTTATGCTTTAAAATTGTATTTAAGGTTCATATAAAAACTGGCTGATAGGGCAGCCTGGGTGGCTCCACGGTTTGGTGCCTGCCTTCAGCCCAGGGCGTGATCCTGGAGACCCGGGATCGAGTCCCACATTGGGCTCCCTGCATGGAGCCTGCTTTTCCCTCTGCCTGTGTCTCTGCCTCTCTCTCTCTGTCTCTCATGAATAAATAAATAAAATCTTAAAAACAAAACAAAAAAAACTGGCTGATAGAATGCATCCTTTGAACATGTATTCCCCACATAAGGCCCCACATGAAACATATATGTAATGAAATACTAAGGAAAACCTTGTTTCTATAGAGAGTAGTTCCTCTTCTCTGACCATGCAAATTATATAATAATTTTGCCTCCAAGTTTTCCTTCAACATCCTGCAATTCTGGTTCTATGTTTTATGCACAATCACAGAAATGATATTGACTTTGAGGATTGCAGTGTTTATTTCTTCTTTGTTCTTTACCTATTTCCCCCTGGTTTTATCATTTTCTTTCCATTTTATTATATATGCCTCTTTGCAACCCGTCTCAAATGCCTTTTGGAATGAGGCAGATTATAAATTCAATAAATAAAATATGTTTAAACCACTTATGAACAATACCTTCTTTGGTCTGTACCTAAACATTGCTTACATAGAAAGATCTGGTAAGCATATTAGAAAGCTCATGGATCTAGATTCTGTGTTTACAACAGAGGAAGCGTTACTTTTAAACTGTCACTTTACCCATGTAGTTATTATTTTCTTGGACTGGTATACTTGATGTGTTCAAAATTTGGCAAAGGGTTTTACTGGTTTGAACATAGATTAGTGGAGCATTGAATTTTAGAATTTGAAGTGACATAAGATATCATCTAGTCCAGTGATTCTCAAGTAGGGAAACATTTGCCAATGTCTGAAGACATTTTTGGTTATCACAATTAGGGTGGATGCTACTGGCATCTAGGGGTGGAGGCCAGGGGTGCTGATAAAGCAACCCTGCAATGCATAGGACAGCCCCCGCACCAACATGGCAATACTGCCAACATTGGAAACCCTGATTTAATCCAAATGCATAATTTTTCAGACAAACTGAGGCCCAGAAAGATTAAGCATTTTGTCCATCAAGGATGCCAGGGTGACTCAGCGGTTGAGCGTTGCCTTTGGCTCAAGGCGTGATCCCTGGGTCTGGGATCGAGTCCCATGTTGGGCTCCTGTGGAGAGCAGGCTTTTCCCTCTGCCTGTGTCTCTGCCTTTTTCTCAATCTGTCTCTCATGAATAAAAAATAAATAGATTTTTAAAAAGCATTTTGTCCATCAAATATATGATTTTAAATATAACCACCCAAATTTATTCTTCTTCTTCTTTTTTCTTTTTAAAGATTTTTCTTTTTAAAGATCAGGTCGGTAGGTCTGTTAGCTTGGTCTCAGTTACAACCACCCTTTGACGAAGATGTAGTAGGAACTAAAAATAAACCTTTACTGTTGTTTTAAAAACATAATCACATTACGAAGTGTGATATACAGTTTTCCTATGAAGAGCAAGATTTTGATGCTTTCTTTTCTTCATAACCTAAGTCTGCACACATTCAATAATTTCTTTTTTTTAGATTTTATCTATTCTTGAGAGACAGAGAGAGAGAGAGGCAGAGATGTAGGCAGAGGAAGAAGCAGGCTTACTGTGGGGAGCCTGATGCAGGACTCGATCCCAGATTCCTGGGATCGTGACCTGAGCTGAAGGCCGATGCTCAACCACTGAGCCACCCAGGCACCCAGTAAGTTTTTCTTCTGTTGTGGTACCTCAACCAGGGCACCCTCTGTTCTCACTCATCTGGAGTAAACAGTAAAGCTTATGTCACAGTCCTGTTATGATGGAGCTAGCAATATGAATGATTTTCTTTGTTGTTTGTATATTTATATTTTTAAATTTATAATATAAGTCTGCTGGAATTGAGCACTAGGCTTTATGAGGAATTTTTTCCTTCCCTTCTCACTTCTTTGCATCAATTTTTCCTTCTGTTCTCCTGTCCTTCTTTTCATATTTATTTCTACCTTGGACCGAGCATGAATGCATTCATTACTGGCTGCTTTTATCTACCTTTATGTAGTAAGTCTAGAATGACCGGTTACCCAAAGAAGGACTAAGTGGCTAGAGAAGCAGACTGATTATAGTTAGCTAGGGTCACCAGGCAGCTGGTATCTTTGTGAGAGGGAGTGACTAGTTTGCTTTTACCCTAGATACTGATTTTATAGAGATGAAAAGAGAAAGATTCTTCACTCAAAAACCTGAAAGTCTGGAAGGGGAGTAGACATGCCAGCAAACTACTTTGTCTCCTTACCTCTAAGAGTACTAAATCTCTGGCTTTAACACTTGAATGTGGAAACAAAAGCCCTTCCTGAGTAATGGCAGTTAAGAGATCCAGAGTCTAGAGCTTTCTCCCCACAAGCTTGGAATAGATCTGGCCGATTTTACCTTCTTTTCATTCACCAACCTACCATTGGTCCTACACACAACTTCAGATCTTTTAAAGATTTTTTTTTTTAAATCTATTCACGAGACACACACACACATAGATGAGAGAGAAAGAGAGAGAGAGAGAATGAGAGAGGCAGAGACACAGGCAGAGGGAGATGCAGGCTGCTTGAGGAGGGCCTGATGTGGGACTCAATCTCGGGACCCTGGGACCAGGATCTGAGCCAAAGGAAGACGCTTAACCATTGAGCCAATCAGGCATCCCAACTTCAGATCTTTTAAAAGTGTGGAGAACTCCCAAGAATTCTCAGTTGGCTGGCCGGGGATTCTGCTCCATTCAGGCGGAGCTTTTTTCTTTTTTTAATTAATTTATTTTATTTAATTTTTTTGGTATATTTTCTTATTGGAGTTCTATTTGCCAACATACAGCATAACACCCAGTGCTCATTCCGTTAGGTGCCCCCCTCAGTCATCCAGTCACCTCAATGCCCCACCCACCTCCCTTCCACTACCCCTTGTTCGTTTCCCAGAGTTAGGAGTCTCTCATGTTCTGTCTCCCTCTCTGATATTTCCCACTCATTTTCTCTCCTTTCCCCTTTAATCCCTTTCACTATTTTTTATATTCCCCAAATGAATGAGACCATATAATGTTTGTCTTTCTCCGATTGACTTATTTCACTCAGCATAATACCCTCCAGTTCCACCCACGTTGAGGCAAATGGTGGGTATTTGTCCTTTCTAATGGTTGAGTAATATTCCATGATTCCATGGTATACATAGACCACATCTTCTTTATCCATTCATCTTTCAATGGACACCGAGGCTGCTTCCACAGTTTGGCTGTTGTGGACATTGCTGATAGAAACATCGGGGTGCAGGTGTCCCTGTGATTCACTGCATCTGTATCTTTGGGGTAAATCCTCAGCAGTGCAATTGCTGGGTGGTAGGATAGCTCTATTTTTAACTCTTTGAGGAACCTCCACCTGGTTTTCCAGAGTGGCTGCACCAGTTCACATTCCCACCAACAGTGCAAGTGGGTTCCCCTTTCTCCATATCCTCTCCAACATTTGTTGTTTCCTGTCTTGTTAATGTTTCCCATTCTCACTGGTGTGAGGTAGGATCTCATTGTGGTTTTGATTTGTATTTCCCTGATGGCAAGTGATGCAGAGCATTTTCTCGTGTGCTTGTTGGCCATGTCTGAGTCTTCCTCTATGAAATGTCTGTTCATGTCTTTTGCCCATTTCATGATGGGATTGTTTCTTTGCTGTTGAGTTTAGGGTCTTTATAGATCTTGGATACTAGCCCTTTATCTGATAGGTCATTTGCAAATATCTTCTTCCATTCTTTAGGGTGTCGTTTAGTTTTGTTGACTGTTTGTTTTGCTGTGCAGAAGCGATTTATCTTGATTAAGTCCCAATAGTTCATTTTTGCTTTTGTTTCTCTTGCCTTCATAAATGTATCTTGCAAGAAGTTGCTGTGGCCAAGTTCAAAAAGGGCGTTGCCTCTGCTCTCCTCTAGGATTTTGATGGATTCTTGTCTCACATTTAGATCTTTCATCCATTTTGAGTTTATCTGTGTATTTGGTGTAAGAGAATGGTCTAGTTTCATTCTTCTGCATGTGGCTGTCCAATTTTCCCAGCTCCATTTATTGAAGAGACTGTCTGTCCTTTTTCCAGCGGATAATCTTTCCTGCTTTGTTGAATATTAGTTGACCATACAGTTGAGGGCCCATTTCTGGGTTCTCTATTCTGTTCCATTGATCTATGTGTCTGTTTTTGTGCCAGTACCACACAGTCTTGATGATCACAGCTTTGTAGTACAACTT
This sequence comes from Vulpes vulpes, assembly GCF_048418805.1. Classification (NCBI taxonomy): domain Eukaryota; kingdom Metazoa; phylum Chordata; class Mammalia; order Carnivora; family Canidae; genus Vulpes; species Vulpes vulpes. Next base: position 16,504,625 of record NC_132787.1, on the reverse strand, counting down.
GAAATCCGGCATTGTGATGCCTCTGGCTCTGGTTTACTTTTTCAATATTCCCCTGGCTATTCAGGGTCTTTTCTGATTCCACACAAATCTTAAGATGATTTGTTCCAATCTCTGAAGAAAGTCCATAGTATTTTGATAGGGATTGCATTAAATGTGTAAATTGCCCTGGGTAGCATTAACATTTTCACAATATTAAATCTTCCAATCCATGAGCATGGAATATTTTTCCATCTCTTTGTGTCTTCCTCAATTTCTTTCAGAAGTGTTCTGTAATTTTTAGGGTATAGATCCTTTATCTCTTTGGTTAGGTTTATTCCTAGGTATCTTATGCTTTTGGGTGCAATTATAAATGGGATTGATTCCTTAATTTCTCTTTCTTCAGTCTCATTATTAGTGTATAGAAATGCCACTGATTTCTGGCCATTGATTTTGTATCCTGCCACACTGCAGAATTGCTGTATGAGTTCTGGAAATCTTGGGGTGGAGTCTTTTTGGGTTTTCTATGTACAGTATCATGTTATCTGCAAAGAGGGAGAGTTTGACTTCTTTGCCAATTTGAATGCCTTTTCTTTCTTTTTGTTGTCTGATTGCTGAGGCTAGGGCTTCTAGTACCATGTTGAATAGCAATGGTGAGAGTGGACATCCCTGTCGTGTTCCTGGTCTTAGGGGAAAGGCTCCCAGTGTTTCCCCATTGAGAATGATATCTGATGTGGGGTTTTTGTAGATGGCTTTTAAGATGCTTAAGAATGTTCCCTCTATCCCTACATTCTGAAGAGTTTTGATCAGGAATGGATGCTGTATTTCGTCAAATACTTTCTCTGCATCTATTGAGAGGATCATATGGTTCTTGTTTTTTCTCTTGTTGATATGATCTATCATGTTGATTGCTTTACGAGTGTTGAACTAGCCTTGCATCCCAGGGGTAAATCCCACTTGGTCATGGTGAATAATCTTATTGTACTGTTGGGTCCTATTGGCTAGTATCTTGTTGAGAATTTTTGCATCTGTGTTCATCAGGGATATTTGTCTATAATTCTCCTTTCTGGTGGGGTCTTTGTCTGGTTTTGGAATAAAATGAGTTTGGAAGTATTCCATCCCTTTCTATCTTTTGGAACAGCTTTAGTAGAATAGGTATTGTTTCTTCTTTAAATGTTTGATAGAATTCCCCTGGGAAGCCATCTGGCCCTGGACTTTTATGTCTTGGGAGGTTTTTGATGACTGCTTCAATTTCCTCCTGGGTTATTGGCCTGTTCAGGTTTTCTATTTCTTCCTGTTTCAGTTTTGGTAGTTTGTGGTTTTCCAGAAATGCATCCATTTCTTCTTCTAAATTGCCTAATTTATTGGCATATAGCTGCTCATAATATGTTTTTTGAATATTTTGTATTTCCTTGGTATTGGTTGTGATCTCTCCTTTTTCATTCATGTTTTTATTAATTTGAGTCTTTTCTCTTTTGTTTTTAATAAGGTTGGCTAATGGTTTTTCTCTCTTATTAATTATTTCAAAGAACCAACTCCTGGTTTTGTTGATCTGTTTTACAGTTCTTCTGGTCTCTATTTCATTGAGTTCTGCTCAAATCTTTATTAACTCTCTTCTGCTGGGTGTAGGTTTTATTTGCTGTTCTTTCTCCAGTTCCTTTAGGTGCAAGGTTAGCTTGTGTATTTGAGTTTTTTCCAATTTTTTGAAGGATGCTTGTATTGCGATGTATTTCCCTCTCAGGACGGTTTTGGCTGTATCCCAAAGATTTTGAACAGTTATATTTTCATTCTCATTAGTTTCCATGAATCTTTTTAATTCTTCTCTAATTTCCTGGTTGACCCTTTCATCTTTTAGCAGGATATTCTTTAACCTCCATGTGTCTGAGTTTCTTCCAAATTTCTTCTTGTGATTGAGTTCAAATTTCAAAGCATTATAGTCTGAAAATATGCAGGAGTCAATCCCAGTCTTTTGGTATCAGTTGAGACCTGATTTGTGACCCAGTATGTGGTCTATTCAGGAGAAAGTTCCATGTGCACTTGAGAAGAATGTGTATTCAGTTGCATTTGGATGTAAAGTTCTGTAAAACTCTGTGAAACCCATCTGGTCCAGTGTATCATTTAAAGCTCTTGTTTCTTTGGAGATGTTGTGCAGAGAAGATCTGTTATTTGCAGAAAGTGCCGTGTTGAAGTCTCCAAGTATTAGTGTATTATTATCTAAGTATGTCTTTACTTTGGTTATTAATTGATTGATATACTTGGCAGCTCCCACATTAGGGACATAAATATTCATGATTGTTAGGTCCTCTTGTTGGATAGATCCTTTAAGTATGATATAGTGTCCCTCTTCATCTCTTACTACAGTCTTTGGTATAAACTTTAATTTAGCTGATATGAGGATTGCTATCCCTGCTTTCTTTTGAGGACCATTTGAATGGTAAATGGTTCTCCAACCTTTTATTTTCAGGTTGTAGGTGTCCTTAGGTCTAAAATGAGTCCTTTGTAGACAGCAAATAGATGGGTCTTACTTTTTTATCCAGTCTGAAACCCTGCGTCTTTTGATGGGATCCTTAACTCATGATCAGAGTTACTATTGAAAGATATGAATTTAGTGTCATCATAATACTTATTCAGTCCTTGTTTTTGTGGATTATTTCTTTGCGTGTCCTCTTTCTTTTACAGAGTCTCCCTTAATATTTCTTGCAGAGCTGGTTTGGTGGTCACATATTCTTTCAGTTTCTTCTTATCTTGGAAGCTCTTTATCTCTCCTATTCTGAATGAGAGCCTTGCTGGATAGAATATTCTTGGCTGCATGTTCTTCTCATTTAGGACCCTGAATATATCCTGCCAGCCCTTTCTGGCCTGCCAGGTCTCTGTGGAGAGGTCTGCTGTTAATCTGATATTTCTCCCCATATGAGTTAGGGATCTCTTGCCTCTTGTTGCTTTAAGGATTTTCTCTTTGTCTTTGGAATTTGCAAGTTTCACTATTAAATGTCAAGGTGTTGAACAGTTTTTCTTGATTTTAGGGGGGCCTCTCTATTTCCTGGATCTGAATGCCTGTTTCCCTCCCCAAATTAGGGAAGTTCTCAGCTATGATTTGTTCAAATATGCTTTCTGGTCCTCTGTCCCTTTCGGCACCAATTAAACATAGATTTTTCCTTCTCAGGCTGTCATTTATTTCCCTTAACCTTTCCTCATGGTCTTTTACTTTTTTTTCTCTCTCTTTTTTCCTCAGCTTCCTTTCTTGCCATCAACTTGTCTTCTATGTCACTCACTCTTTTTTCTACCTCACTAACCCTCCTCATTAGGACCTCCAGTTTGGATTGCATCTCATTTAATTGATTTTTAATTTTGGCCTGATTAGATCTAAATTCTGCAGTCATGAAGTCTCTTGAATCCTTTATGCTTTTTTCCAGAGCCACCAGTAGCTTTATAATTGTGCTTCTGAATTGGCTTTCTGACATCAAATTGTAATCCAAATTCTGTAACTCTGTGGCAGAGAGTACTGTTTCTGATTCTTTCTTTTGTGGTGAGTTCTTTTTTCTAGTCATTTTGCTCAGTGCAGAGTGGCTAAAAAGAGTTGTATTTGTTAGAAGCGCAAACTCTTCTCTCTGTATCGTTCCCAGCTGTTCTCTCCTTAAATCTCATGTCGAATTTGTAGGTTTTCAGGATTATTTGAAAGTTATTTAGGTAAGTTGGTGGGGACAGGTGACTTGGGGACCCTACTCCTCCGCCATATTGCCCCCCCCCCCCGGAGCTTTAATTGACTATAATTAACTGCATTACTCCTGGATACTAACTTCTGCTTGGGTTCTTTAAAGGTATGACGTACTTACCTGATTGGTTGTCACAATACTACTGCGAAGTAGCTGACATAAGCGTGGTGTCAGTTTTTCCCTTGGCTATCTATAAGAACTTTAGCTAACATGATCATTTTAATAAATATTCTCTTTAGAAACAAAGAGATGAGAGGAAAGGAAAGAAAATAACAGCTAGTGTCATGCTTGCCTAGTTTCAACTTCTGAATTTTGCTTTTTTTACCAATGCAGTAGCCAAGGACAGATCAAATACCCCAATACAGTAATCCCCAGCTCCAAACCTGATTTTTATCCACTCTTTAGAAATTTTTATCTACTCTTTAGAAATTATCAGCCACTTGCTTTATTTTGATTTGAAAACTTATATATAGTTGCTAGATGTATTCATCAAAGATTTCTCTAAGAAACTTGTACACATTTGTAATTCAGTAAATATTGGTTGGATAAATGAATGCGAACTCTGTAGGAATCACTTATTCCACAAATGGTCCCTTACCAAAATTTCCAGAAACAATTTTTGTATTAAATAAAAAACCAAAACAAAAAACCAATTCTGCTTCTTCCCACAGAGTTTTACAATAGCCTTTACAAAATAATCTTGAACATATTTCAGTCTTGTTTATGGTAGAAATAAGTAGGCATCATCACATTTTTCTTTTGGGTATTGTTTTCCCCCATAATTTCATAGGCATTCTTTGTCTATTATAACTTTAAAGCCTTGATCCATTAGAATTATTATGAATTTTCTTCCAGTTGGACAACCAGTTGTGTCAGCATAATGATACTGTTCTGCCCTATGAAATGAATTGCCATCACTGTCTATAGACTCATCTTTCCTCATATATCCTGTTCTGCTTAACTGATTTATCTTCTGTAGTTAAATCATCTTCTGTAGTTAGGCCAGTATAATGTTTGAAAGCATTGTTATTAACAGAAATTTAAAAACTGTAGAGACTACCTTCACTATTCTGATTTTTCATAATTTTCCTGATTCTTTCCAGATTTTTATTTTTTAAATATGTAATTATAAATCATTTAGCTCCAAAACCTCATTGGGGTTCTAACTGGAATTGCATTACATTTCTGATTCACAAGTATGGAATAAATTTCCATTTACTTATCTTCTTTTATTTATTTTTAAAAAATGTATAGCTTTCTTCATATAAGATTTGTACCTTTCCAACAATATTTTATAGTTTTTTTGTAAATCGAATTTTGTTTAAAATCTTTATTTAGATTTTATTTATTTGAGAGAGAAAGAGACAGCACAAACCAGAGGGTGGGGCAGAGGGAGAGGTAGAAACAGACTCCTCACTGAGCAGGCAGCCTGATGCTGGGCTCGATCTCAGGAGTCTGGGATTATGACCTGAGCCGAAGGCAGATGCTTAACTAACTGAGCCACCCAGGCTTCCCTACAGAGTCAGTTTTATATTATTTTGTATAATGGCAAGAACTAGAAAAATCTGAAGCCCATCAATAGGAAGATGGTTGGATAAAATCTATATCATGCATTTAGGCCTTGGAATTTATTTATTTTTATTTTTTAAAAATTTTATTTATTTGAAAGAGAGAGAGGGAGAGAGGGAGAGGGTGTACACAAGCAGGGGGAGGGGCAGAAGGATCAGCAGACTCCCCACTGAGTGCCATGCAGGGCTCAATCCCAGGACCCTGAGATCATGACCTGAGCTGAAGTCAGATGCTAACCTACTAACCAACTGAACTACCCAGGTGCTCCTTCCTTAGGGTTTATATAAATAACAAAAAGAATGAGTTAGATCCTTATCCATTGATCTTGAGTTTTTTGTCTTTTATCTTTAGTGAAATAAGCAAGTTGCTGAGAAATGCAGGAGGTATAATACAAATTTTATAAGATTTGTATACTTATTTACAATTGTGTATATATTTGTTTACATGACATGTATATATTTGTTTACAGGCTCATAGGCAAGGGAAGAGATTCAAAAGATACCTACTGGGACATTGACCCCGATTTGCTGGCTGAAGGGGTTGAATTTTTAAAAAAAGGAAACAAGGATAAAAACATTATTTTGAAAAGAAAATCATTTTAAAAGAGTATAAAATATTTATGTAAAATAATATTCCAAAAACTTTTTAATGATAAAATTTAGAAATAGTACAAATGATTAACTTAATGAAATTATTTGTGGCTGTTAAAAATGGTAATATAAGAGGCACCTGGGTGGCTCAATGGTTGAACATCTGCCTTTGGCTAGATTGCCATCCCAGGGTCCTGGGATCGAGTCCCACATCAGGCTTCCCACAGGCAGCCTGTTTCTCCTTCTGCCTCTGTCTCTGCCTCTCTCTCTCTCTCTGTCTCTCATGAATAAATAAATAAAATCTTAAAAAAAATGATATACATGTATTTAGGATGTGTGGAGGTTTTATTTTTAAATTTTTTTAGAATGCATATTAAATGACAAATCAGATTGTCTACTTTGTACTAATATGATTGTCTGATGATGGGTTTTTTTATTTTTTTATTTTTTTATTTTTTTAACCTAATAGGGAAAAGGAACTGAAGTTATTTCTGGAAGTATGAATTACTTATAGTACTTGTAGTCTGTATTACCTAAATTATACTCTTCCTGGTATAGCTGTAAATACATGAGATTCAGTCATATCTTTAATTAGCAGTCTGATTGAAGGTAGGAATCACTTTTTAAGATTCTAAATCTCACTCTTAGCGCTCAGAATAATTCTGATTCATAATTTCAAATGATCACCATTGAACTGAGCCTATATGTGAGAATGGACTCAGCATTAAAGAGGTCAAAAACAGCAGGCCATAGTGAAAGTATTCACTCGGCCGCAGTGCTTGGGCTTGCCTGTTGCAACTAACCAGCTTGATCACAAGGCTGGCTGAGACTTAAGCTGAAGTTTCTAGGAAAAGGACAGAAAAGTGAGCTAGGGAGACTGATCTGTTTGCTAGATCAGCAAATTAGTCCCCTGATGTATGGGAATTTAGGATTTGATTCTATGAGAATTTGATTAATGTTGTGGCTTTGGTTCAAGCTCAGAGACGCGACTCCAGGATACCCCATCTGGTGGATGGGCTGCAGAAGCAAGAATCTCGTATTAACGTTAACAAGTCAGGCAGGGGGCCACTTTTTGGTTCTGTGAAGTCTCTAACTGCAGAAGCGTGGCAACTGACTGGGTGGTTCAGTCAGCCCTCCCCAGTGCTGACATAGGGAGTTCTCCTGTCACTGCTGCTGGCTGTCCCCACCTGGGGTCACTCTCTTCAGGACCTCCCCGCTGAAGTGATGAGTAAAGAGGGAGGCTTTTGTGTTACAATTTAATTTAAGGACTTCACACTTCATTTTAGGGAACATAGTTGTTCCTTAGCTGAACAGCACTCTGCTTTTAACAGAGCAGCCACTTTTTTCCACTTATGGTAGGGGTAGGTTTTGGAGTATGTAAAATATTAACCAAAAAGAGCAAGATATACTTCATAGTTCTCTAAAGGCCACCAAAATGTAAACAAGTCAGGTTATTCCACATAGTTGAGGGACTGGCTTTCCATTTTTCTGTGTAATCTGTTTGTGCCTCCGTAGGAACAGCCACACCTCAAATGATGAAGCAGTTCTGTGGAGAAACCCATTTACGCCAGATTCCGGATGTCATTCCTGCCAGGAACAATGCCAAGAATATACTTATATTTTAAATAAATGAGAAAATCAATATCTAGATGAAATGTATACTACAAAATAGAAATTTTATATTATTGGTATATTTATCAATCCATTTTGACTAAAGTTGAACCTGACAAAAATATCAATCCCTTCTTAAAATATATAAAACACATTTTTAGGTAATTTTTTTTTTCCTGGCCAGTGCTAAAAATGTAATGGTTTGACAGTGTAGGGGAGGAAAAAATTTTCCTCAACCCTGTAAAGGTCCCTGGCTGGGTCTGAAAATTAAACTGACAAAAAGATTAATAGGAGAAAAAGCATCCAAATATATTTTATATTAATTTTATGTTATATGGGAGCCTTCATAAGGAAATGAAGCCCCAAAGAAGCTATTAAATCGGAGTATTTTTATGTTAAGTTTGTTGAAGAGTGGGCATTTGTGGAGAAATTTGATAGGTCAGACAGTATGAGATTAATGAAGTGAGCTGGAGGAGACTTCAGGAGACCTGTTTGTTTGGATTCTTCTCGGTTTCCCTTTGTCTTCTGAGATGAGAATGCTCTTTTCTTCCTTTACAGGGAAGACACCTCTTATGAAGGTTTTATGACCTACTTCAGGGGTGGAAGAAGGGGAAGAGGAGGGAAGGTCTTTCCTACTTCTGCCATTTTTTTTCAGACTCCATCAGCTTAAAAATTTCAACATGCCAAGTTGCCATATTTTGACATAGCATATCTTGAACCCCATCAATAGATCGAGTAGTAAAGGAATCTAAATTTCTCCTTTTTTGACTCCTAGTATGCTAACTTTTCTTTTCTTTTTTTAACTTTTCTAAAACTATGAAAATAAGCAAGATATTTTTATAGCTATAATACTGATTTCTAAAAATTATGTGAAGATTGTGTATTATGAAGTAATTCATATCTTTGTAGTGGGAATAAAGTGGACTTAACCCGGAGGATTTCCCTTCGTACAAGGCAAAGAAGCAAAGCAGCAAAGCCCCGTTTAATCAGTGAGCCCAAGATCAGACTTGAATTTCCCTCCCCTTATGAAGTGGCATAGCCAGTGAAGTCTACACATAAACTTCAGTGCTCCTGAGCTCTTGGGTCTAATAATTAGCTTTAATTTGCTCTGCTCAAAGAACCCTGAGGATTTCTTCGTAGACTTTGCAGTCACCCACTGAGACATGTTTTCTGGGTCTGCTTTTCCTTCTTCCTCATGGATGGATATCTTCTCTGAAGAATCTCTACTTAGGGTTTCATCTAGAGGGAGACTCAGATGCTTTATAATAGGCCCCCAGTACATATTCTACTTATACGATTCTGGAGTAAGGCCTTTCTCTTGATGTTTTCTGTGGTTACATTTTTTTTTCCCTATCAGATTTCCAAATATACTTTCCCTTGTGTCTTTCATCCTCTTCTGCAAAGGCTTTTCTAGCAAGGTTACCCTAGCTCTATTGGAAGTACATGGTACTCATGGGAAATCTAAAATAAAACTCTTGCAACACCTCAGAGATAATTGTGGATTTGGTCCCAAATCACTACAATAAAGCGAATAGTACAATAAATTGAGTCAAATGAATTTTTTTTGTTTTCTAGAGCATATAAAATTTATGTTTGTACTAAACGGTAGTCTATTAAGTGTGCAATAATATTATATCTAAAAAATGTACATACCTTAATTTAAAAATGTTTTATTGCTAAAAAATGCTAACCATCAGCTGATCTTGCAGTGCGTCATATTCTTTTCACTGATGGAGGGTCTTGCGTCCATGTTGATGGCTGCTGACCAATTAGGGTGGTAGTTGCTGAAGGTTGGGGTGACTGTAGCAATTTTTAAAAATAAGAAGATGACGACAGTAGTTTGCTGTATCAATTGATTCTTCCTTTCACGAACAATTTCTCTGTAGCAAATGATGCTGTTTGATAGTATTTTACTTACAGTACAACTTCTTTCAAAACTGGAGTCAATCCTCTCAAACTCTGCTGCTGCTTTATCAACTAAGTTAATGTAATATTCTAAATCCTTTGTTGTCATTTCAACAATCTTCACAGCATCATCACTAGGAGTAGATCCCATCTCGGAAACCACTTTCTTTGCTTATCTGTAAGAAGCAACTCTTCATCTGTTAAAATTTTATTATGAGATTGCTGAAATTCAGTCACATCTTCAGGCTCCACTCCTAATTCTAGCTCTCTGGCTATTTCTGCCACATCTGCAGTTACTTCCTACATTGGAAACTTTGAACACCTTGAAGTTATCCATGTGAGTTGGAATCAGCTTCTTCCAAACTCCTGTTCATGTCAATCTTTGACTTTCCCATGAATTTCAGATGTTATTAATGGATCTAGAATGGTGCATACTTTCCAGAAGGCTTTAAATTTACTTTGCCCAAATCCATCAGAAGAATTAGTGTCTATGGCAGCTAAAGCCTTATGAAATATATTGCTCAAATAAGACTTGAAACCTGAAATTATTCCTTTTTCCTTGGGCTACAGAGTGGGTGTTATGTTAGCAGATGTGAAAACAACATTAATCTTGTACATCTCCATCAGATCTTTTGGGTGACCAGGTGCACTGTCAACAAGCAGTGATATTTCAAAAGGATTCTTTTTTTGGAGCTATAGGTCTCAACAGTGGGCTTAAAATATTCAGTAAACCATGTTGTAACCAGATGTGCTGTCATCCAGACTTTGTTCTATTTATAGAGCAAAAGTAGAGTAGATTTAGCATAATTCAGTGCCTTAGGGTTTTTGGAGATAGTCAGTGAGCACTGGCTTCAACTTAAAGTGACCAGCTACATTAGCCCCTAAAAAGAGAGCCAGCCTATCCTTTAAAGCTCTGGCACCAGGCATTGACTCTTTCTTGAGCTATCAAAGCTCTAGGTGGCATCTTCTTCCCATGGAAGGCTGTTTCATCTATATTGAAAATCTTGTTTGGTGTAGCCACTCATATTCATTATCTTAGCTAGATCTTCTGGGTAACTTGCAGCTTCTATATCAATACTTGCTGCTTCCACTTGTACTTTTATGTTATGGAGATAGCCTCTTTTCTTAAACCTCATGAACCAACCTCTGCTAACTATACGCTTTTCTTCTGTAGCTTTCTCATCTCTCTCAGCCTTCATGGAATTGAACAGAGCCAGGGTCTTGCCCTGAATTAGGCTCTGGCTTAAGGGAATGTTATGGCTGGTTTGATCTATCCAGACTACTCAGACTTTCTCCATATCAGCAATGAGGCTATTTCCCTTTCTTATTTGGGTGTTCACTGGAGTAACCTCGAGAACTTTTCTTTTCCATTTGCAACTTGGCTGTTTGGTGCAAGAGGCCTAGCTTTTGGACTATTTCAGTTTTTGACATACCTTCCTTACTGAGCATAATTACTTCTAGCTCTTAATTTAAAGTGAGAGATGTGTGACATTTCCCTTCACTTGAACATTTACAGGCCACCGTAGAGTCATTAACTGGCCTAATTTCGATATTGTTTTGTCTCAAGGACTAGGGAGGCCTGAGGAGAGGAAGAAAGATAGGGGAACATCTGGTTGGTGGAGCAGTCAGAGCACATATAACATTTATAGATTAAGTTCACTGTCTTATATTGGTGTCGTTTATGGTGCCTCAAAACAATTATAGTAGTTATGTCAGTTCTGGAGGAAAAAAAAAATATAGTAGTTATGTCAATAGATCACAGATTACCATAACAAATATAATCATAAAGTTTGAAAATATTGCCAGAATTACCAAAACGTGACACAGAGACACAAAGTGAACAAATGCTGTTGGGAAAATGGTGCTGATAGACTTGCTCAACACACAAACCTTTGTTAAAAAAAAAAAAAAAAAGCAAAAAACCAATATCTGCAATGTGTAATAAGTTAAAGTACTGTAAAATGAGGTATGGCCGTAGAGCCTTTTCCCTTAGTAATTCACAACTCTGGTCTCATTAGGTTACATTATCCCCCTAACATTTCTGCTTCCTGGCTTGCCAGTTCAAAACTCTGTGTCATCTTCCAAAAGATTATCTTTTGTAAACATCTTATTAAAAATAAAAGATAGCGGGGCACCTAGGTGGCTCAGTCAGTTAAGTGTCTGCCTTCAGCTCAGGTCATGATCTCAAGGTCCTGGGCTTGAGCCAGTATTGGCCTCTCTGCTCAGCAAGGACTCAGCTTCTTCTGTTCCTTCTATTCCTCCTTACACTGCTCATGTTCTCTTTCTCTCTCTCAAATGAATAAAATCTAAAAAAAAAAAAAAAGTGAGCATTTATTGAATGCTTATTTCGTAATGTATATGATCTCATTTAATTCTTATAATAATGTTATTGATTAAGGAGCATTGGCTTTCTCAGGTTTGTGGAGCTGGTCACTCCTCATCCACCTGTCTTCTAGCTTGTAGTATTGCCTTCTATCACATTGCCTGGTGGAAATATAGATACATACTGAATTTCACTGTAGTTTTAAAGGGTTTTCAAGGAGGGAGTAAAAGTGCATGTTTCAAACTCTCTTTACTCAGAAGTTGGAATATTACTTCCTACAGTGGAGTCCTGAATTTAGGTATATTTTAACACTTGGAGGTAGACTGAAAGAACTAAATAGGTGTTTATTGAAAAAAAATCCCACTCTTTACTAATTTGTCATATTGAATGCCATGCTGCATAGTAATTTTGGCTATAAAAAGAAAACAATTATTTTTAGACTTGATGTTTTTAATTAACATTTGAAATCATTAAAAGTTACTATCAGGATCCTTTTGTTTTGTGCATATAAATTCAGTAAGACAGCTTGTTGGCTATCTTGAGCACTTGTGTACTATCATATGAAGGATTGTAGTTTAACACATTTTCAAATTCACCTAAGCTAATGATTTGATTAGAGAATATAGTTTTTCCATTCATTGGCTTTTGGAACATAATGCAAAAAATTTTAAGCAGCTTTTGCTTTTATAATTGGAATTCACTTGTTATGATTCTAACAGAGCAAAACACTGACCTATGTAATTTTGGTGCAATTAAATTTTTCTCCTTATGTCTATATGTACTTCATCAGTTTAGCAAAAGCAATAGCAAAACTTCAAAATCCTGCACAGCAGATTGTCGGGGAAGAAGTATCTGCTGATTTGTCTGCTCTGTGAGACCCTGGTTCTGGCAATATCATGTTGGTAATTGCTCAAAGATGCCTTCTGTTTACTAAGACGAGTGTTGCAGCTGTTTTTAATTAACTTCTACAGATGATAAACTGCCAGTGTATGCTTGTTAGATTTACTTAAATTTATTCCAAATAAAGGAGAATTTAAAGAGTATCAATATAGAGATTTGTAGCATTTCTATTCATAAGAGTTTTAAAAATTGTTTTGAGCAAAAGGGTTGGAAATGAAAGAGAGTTAAAGTGTTATGATTTATCATGAAATTTGGTGAATATCATTCACAGAGCTTTATTTATCCTATGGGTTGGAAAAATATGTGTTAATTTTCTTATTTTTCTTTTGTTCTCTAAGCTTCATTCCTTAATTCCAACCCGGAGGTGGTAATACTAATGGGCAAAGTGGCCAGAGTTGCTAAATTACTGTTTATTCCCTTTCTTACAACTTTTTCCCGAGGCTATCCACCCTGTTGCTTGGCAGCTCTAATTGTTAAACTGCTCTTTTTTGTTAAAAGAAAAGTTGACTCCCCATAATTTTCACCAGCTGGCCATATTTCTAGCTGCTGGATCTATACCCACGTTGGGTGTAGCACTTACTTAAAAAAAAAAAGAGAAAAAGATTATAATATGCTGAAAGATCAGATGATGGTTTAGCAGCTTAGGGTACCTGGCTGGCCCAGTTGGTGGAGCATGTGACTCTTAATCGTGGGGTTATAGGTTCAAGCCCCCCATTGGGTGTAGAGATAACAGAGATAAAGATGTTAAAAATAACACCATTTATTTATTTATTTATTATTTATTTATTATTTATTTTTAAAGTATTTATTTATTTGACAGAGAGAGAGAGAGCACAAATAGGGGGAGCAGCAGGAAGAGGGAGAGGGAGAAGCAGGATCCCCGTAGATCAGGAAGCCTGAGAGAGGGCTTGATCCCATGACCTGAGCCAAATGCAGACAACTAACTGGGCCACAGAGATGCCCCAAAATAAAAATTTTTTTTTAAAAGAACAAAATTGATCCTCATAGTAAGGAAAGACTATTGAAGAAAGCTGACATTCTAGGTTACTGTAAAGTCTCTAAATTGTGATGGTAACTAATGCAGTGCTTGCAAGGAGAACTTTTATTGATTTGATTTGATGGTACATTGATTTCTTGTTACTATATGGCTTTGAATAGTCAGTAATTGACTATGACCAGAATATTGTATGGAAGATGATTGTTTTCCATCCTAGGTGAGGATCTAATGAAAATTTACTTAAAATAACAGCAAAGGAACTTAGACCTCAATCAAGCAAAATAGGGATAACGGAGATCCCTTTTGCATAGGACTCCTTTTACTTTGGAAAATAGGTAGATGAATTAGAAAGCTAAATTTTTTCAGCTTTTTCTTTCTTGACTTTTATCGTTATGTGGAAAGTTTATGAAAACTAAATTTTCTTTAATTCATGAAATGTGTTTATGATCTAATAGAAAAGTTATGTCAAGTTAGTTATATGTTATATATTAATAGTTATATATTAGTTATATGTCAACTTAGTTCCTATTAGCTACATTCCTACAGAACCAATTTATCTTTTTTTCCATATGATTTGTTGAATTATGGAAGTTTATTTGTAAGTCATTTGTTACAAAAGGGTTATTATATATAAGTTCTGTCCACATGGAAGTCTCTTTATCCTTGTCTAAACTAATGAATAGTGCCAATAGGAGCAGAACCACCTCCAGTCATCTCGCCCCTTCCACAGCCTTCACTACCTAGAGGGGAAGGAAGGACTCTGCTATCTCCAAGCTGCTAGCAGAGTTCCTTTCCCAGGACCCGGGAAGTAATTTTAGAAGTAAAAAAGCCCAGGACACCTGGATGGCTCAGTTTGTTAAGCATCTGCCTTCGGGTCAGGTCATGATCCTGGGGGTCTTGGGCTGCTCAACAGGGAATCTGCTTCTCTCTCTGCCCCTCTCCCTGCTTCTACTTGCGCGTTCTCTCTCTCTCTCTCTCTCTCTGAAATAAATAAATAAAATCTTAAAGTAAAAAAGTCCACAGTAAAGATCATGCCTAATTTAAACTATTGCTTTTGTCACATTCTCTACCAGTTATAGGAATAGTTTTATTATGTCACAAATCAAAGAATTCCTATTCTTAATTTATAATGCATCTCAAGAGGCACATCCATTGCTATAGTTTTGATACTTTATTAGTCACTTAGGCTAAGTTATGCTGTGGTAACCTACCATTCCCAAAATTTTAGGGGCTTGTAACAACAAAGTTTTATCTCTCATGCTCTACATCTGCTATAGGTATAAAACTTATTCCATGTCATTGTCATTCTGAGATATGAGCCAAAGAAGCAGCCCCCTCTGAGACTTTATCTTTTAGTCGAGGGGAAAAACCACCCACAGTGGGAACATACAATGGATCTTAAAGCTTCTGCTTGAAAGCAGCATGTGTCATGCCACACACATTTTACAAACCAGGTCAGACACCCACTCTGGGGATGTGCAGTTCAGCCAAGCCTAGCATCAGCATGGTGGGGATGTATAATCCTTCCATGGTGAGGGGCAAAGAATAGTTTTGAATAGTGATACCATCTACTTATAAAATATTGAGACCCGTCTGTTTGTTTGATGAGATCTGAATGTTCTCAAGCAAAGACAGCTCCCTTGTACTTATCACGTTATTTCATTTTCTTTTGGAGATTATAGGAATATGGCCTTTCTCAATCCCTTTGCATCTCTATGGGGCCAGAAGACTACTTATGGTCAGTGAACTTTGGAGAGAAGTGGTGTGTGGCACTTCCAGACCTAGTTCCGAAACATCTAGTAAAATCTACTCTCCTTTCATTATTGTTGGGCTGAATGCAGAGTAGCCTACCTCTCCAAATCACTGCTCTAAGTCATCCAAGACATCCAAGGAGATGTAGCCAGGAGAATCACCTGACCAGAAACACCTACTTTGAACTATGGGATAGAACAAATAAACCTTTTTTGTCTTAAAACACTAAGATTTTGTAGTTGCTGTGTTACCCCATCCTGACTACTATAACCTTGCTTTATGGTTTATTTAGTGATGCATATTGGGTGCATATAATGATGCATGGTAGGGTGTTGTACATTCTGTAATGGCCAACTATGACATAGTCCCAAAATTGTTGAAAGTATACATAGATTTTTACTGTAAAAATATGAATATGTGACAAAAAAACTGAGTTTTAGATTTTACTATAATTAATGTAAATGTAAATGGCCACATGTGGCTAATGGCTACCATATTGGACAGTAGGAAGCTACTTCCTACTTTAGACAGTAGGAAGCTTTTTGGTTGTTTGATGTATTATAAATCTTTCCATTATCCAGCCACCTAAACATAAAACCAACATGTTGTCTAAGTTAGAAACTTTCTGAATGACTAGGAGTCATAAAAATGAAGAACAGAAGGTAATCATATCTTTCTGTAGTATTTCATTGGTGACAGTTTTGACATTGGAGCACCAGTCAGAGTCCTTTAGTAGTACAAGTTGACATGAGGGTCTTTGTTAATAGGTTCCAATTACAATACAGAAGAACGGATGGTGGAATGGACATTTTTGCCAAAGTTTAAGTGTGATATTTACTGACAAAATAAATTTAAAATGAAGACTTCACTGCTTTAAGTTTCTAAATTTATTCATTGTTAAGTATGTAAGATGTGTTAGAAGTTAACTTTGCAAATGCTATGCCTTTGCTTAAATCTCTGTATTACATCTGTAGGGATGCTTGTGATCCCAGGAACCACTGATAGCGATTATGAGAGACTCCCTATATTTCTCTGTGTTTAAAGATTCATTTCAAAGCAGGAGCTGAGTCATGTAATGGAAATATTGGATTCAGAGCAAAGTATCTCTATTTTGTTATCTACTCTCTCTCTCCAACTTGCTATATGAATTTGGGTAGGTTGTTTAAATTCTCTGGATCTCAGTTTCTTCTACAGTAAACTTAATGAGGTTAGACTACTCACCAACTTCTAAAATTCTATGGCTGAATATCCCTCTGTGTCAATCATGTTTTTTCTCCTTAACCATTTGTTACTTACACATGGAATGGAATGTATTAGAACTGAGCCCACCCATGTCAGTATGACTTAACTCTTGGCTCCAGGAAATTCTTGCTCAGGAAGATTAGACAGTAAATTAATAAATAACTTCACTGTTTGCTTTAGGAAATTCTTGCAAATCAATTTATCAGGACAAACAGTTTGCTCATCTGGGCAAACAGCTCTCTTAATAGAACAATATATTGTTCATCTGGGCAAACAGCTTGACAGGTATGTAGAAGAATGACATGCACTGTGGTCTTGATAATGAAGCTGCTGTAAATGCTATTTTATTTTACCATATGACTGGGAGAAAAATATATTAGTATGTGAGTCTAGGTATTTTTCTTGACTAGCATGAGACTCTACATAGTTTGTACATTGATGAAGTTAATTATAACAAGAATACTGAGATCATAGACATTGGGTTTATTATAACAAGGTAGGTGAACAAAATCAATTTTCTGTGTCAAACATAGTTTACCACTTTATGTAAACAAGTATTTGTCTATAAAATTCATTCTAAGAGATTCAGTTTTCTAAAAAAAATATACATAGCGTCCAGGTTAAAGTCTTTATAGTTTGCATCTTCTACTTCTTTTTTTTAATCAAGTAAGTTCAATGCCCAACGTAGGGCTTGAATTCAAGACCCTGAAATCAAGATTCACGTGCTCTACTGACTGAGCCAGCCAGGTGCCCCAACCCTTAATAGTTTGAAATAACATAATATGGAGGTTCTGTGACATTACTTAAGAGCTTCTTATTCATTTGTGGTGTCTGAGTGGATCAGTCAGTTAAGTGTCCAACTCTTGGTTTTAGCTCAGGTCATGATCTCAGGGTTGTGACCTCAGGGTTGTGGGAGTAAGCTCCATGTTGGGTTTTGTGCTCAGCACAGAGTCTACTTAAGACTGTCCTTCTCTCTGCTTCTCCCCACTGCATTCTGTCTCTAAAATAAATAAATAAAATCTTTTTAAAAAAAGAGCTACTTATTATTTGATAAGAGACAGAGTATGTGCAAATTTAAACTTAAAGCAGAAATTTGTGACTGTTGTTTGAGTATCCTTTGTTCAATGTGCTCCTAAGACCTCCAGATGAAAGTTTCTCACTCAGTACCTTTATTACTCAAGAGTTCTCTCTTTAATTTTAACTAAGGCTGAATTAAAATATTTTCAAATTTCTACTTTTTATTTCCATATGAAGTCTGGTAAGAAAAGCTTTATCTTTAGAGTCACAGTTTTACCTTAGGAAAATCAAACATCTGAAAGCAGATTGTTGAGAATATGGAATTAGAACTTAGAACGTGCCTTTAAGAAGGAATAACCCTGAGAAAGAATCTTGTGACATTTACATTCTGTGGCTTTGACATAGCCATTTTGTTGTGGGGTCATTTGATGTAGACTGAAAAGGATACTTTGATTCTATCGGAAAGAAATGGTCAAATAATGTTCAAAGCAGACCACTTCACCTTTCCTGAGCCTCACCCCACTGTTGACCACCTGTTATAATCTCTTTCCCTTCCTGAACTCTTCTCCCCACAACTCCCCACCCCTACCCTGTTGCTATCAGATATAATGTAGAATTGGAGACATGGTGAGGCATAAGGTAAATCAGAGAGAAGCATGAGCTGAGCTTGAGGGTTAAATAACATCTGGCAGGCCAACCACATATAACTAGACTTTAGAAGTTTTCCAGCCGTACTTACTCATCTCAGGAAAAACCATCAGTCATTAAAAACAAAGCATCTGTTCCTTCCTGAGATTGTACTTATATCTTTAATATCTGCATCCTAAATTCCATTTCTCTCATTTCTCCCTCAAGTTAAAGGCCTTGATGTGGGTTAGAGTTGGGATGGAAATGTTTGGGCCTGTGGTAGAAAAATTATTATTAATTTTGGTTTGAAGAGAAGAATCTGTTTGTGGTTATCATATTATTACAATCAGGCCCAAAGGAGGAAACCAGAAAGTCTTCATATTTTTTTTACTGACAAAGGTATTTAAGTGCTTGGCCAAGGATGGTACATATAGAAGGCTGAAGACAGCTTCCTTGACAGCCAGTTAGTAGATACAGCTTCAAAGTTTATGACTATATTCCCTAAGAGATAGAGTTAGCCTTCTGAAGTCTAGATGTCTCAAGGTAACTTGATACAAATTATTTAGGACACTTTTATGATGACAAGATACAGATTAGCCATAAGTAAGACAAGAATGGTCTTCATCCAGCTTAGGTTAGGATTTATAGATCTCCTCTCCAAGTCCTAGGTATAATGGCTACTCTTAGCCTTCACCTGTGCCAACTGGCTATGACTGACTAACACAAATCTCTGAGTAACAAACATGCATCATATTTTTGTCCCTAATCATTTATCTTTAAAGTTCTCACAGACTTTTAAAAATATTTTTGAGGGCACATGGGTGGCTCAGTAGGTCAGACGGCTGTCTTCAGCTCAAGTGGATACTTGTATCGGGGGCTGGAGCCCCACATAATGTTCTCTGCTTAGTGGGGAGCCTGCTTCTCCCTCTGCCTCAGCCCCTCCCCCTCCTGGTGCACGCACTCTCTCAAATAAATAAATTAATATTTAAAAAATAAAGTATTTTTGAGATAAGAATGATTATAAGAATGATTATGATTAATAATAAATAATAAAAATATTTTTGAGATAAGAACACTGAAAAAAAAATAATGAGAAGACGGAACATTCTTCACAGCCAGGGTACAGGTGAGGGATAAATATTGCATAACTTGGTAATAAAACCAGCAACTGTGCACTTTAACAGGCCAGTCTGGATACCCTGCTTGTTAGTCTGTTTCCCTAACCCCATCACCCCCATGCTGGTGGTTGAGAGGTACCCCTAAGCCTACTTATTTCATGATTTCACATCTCCCTTTTGGTTCGTTGCATCAAATCTGCTTTAGTACTGCACCAAGGTCTGCTTTTTTTAAAATGGCCCCTCATGCTCATGGCTTCTAATGGCCTGTGAATAAGTAGTTTACCTCCTACCTTCTCCCCTGAGGCTTTTGCTAAACCTGTCACCTTCAACTGGAAGCTTTTTCTACTTCATTCTTGCCAGTTCACTATCAGTGGATCCCTTTAAGACCAACATCACAGAGGAGGCTTTAGGTTTGAGCCCTGGTTTCATCAATTATTGGACTGGTGATTCTAGACAAATTTCTTAACTTTAATTCTCATGGTCCTTTTTTTTTCTTTTTATATCACAGGCTGACCTGTTGACTTTTGCATCTAGTATTCATTTTTACCTTTACTAATATTACAATATTTCTACTAACAGTATATCCTATGAATTCATAACGACGTGAATATAAGACTAGTGAAGATGTGTTGCAGAGAGAAATAAATGTGAGGCACAAAGGGAATTATTGTGAATTAGAATACAATTTATTAAGAGTTCTTGTAAATTTCTGGAAAGAACTTTGGATTTTGAGGATAATTAAAAGTTAAAAAAATATGTAAGATATGTTATTACTTGGGGTTAGAATTTAGCCACATTTTACAGAAAACTCAAATATGAGTGGTTTAAACATAAAAGTCCAGAGCTAAGTAATTCAGGGCTGGTGTGGCAATTCTGTGGTCACAAAGAACCCAGGCTTCTCCTCATCTTCCTTTCTGATGTCCTTAGTGCTGGCTTATAGGCCAAAATTTTTCCTCATGGTCACAAAATGCTCTTAGCAATCCAGCCATCATATCTATATTCTAGGCTGTAAGAAAATGAAATAGCAAAAGTGTGTATTTCTCAACTGAATCAGCCCCCTTTGAAAGAGCTTCCCTGGCTCTACTTAGCTTCTCCTTACATTTCCTTGAACTTTCCTAGAAACCAAGAAAGTTAGGAAAAAGTAGTCTTTAAGCTGGGCCACTGCACCCCAAATAACATCAACATTTCTTTTGAAGAGGAGAGAAGGGTGAATATTGATGAGATAACTCACAGGTCCTTCCACAACAGCAAAGTAGGGTGGAGATAGCTAGATAATGGTTTCACTTGATGATGAAACCACATCACTAGATGATGGTTTAGCCTAAACAAGCTCACAGCTTACTCTCTCTAAATTACTTGTGTATTTCCTAACTTCTTATAAATTCAGAACAAAAGTCTCATGTTATCTTGTTAATGCTTCTTATCAGGTTTTTCATTTCTGATTTGTTGCTGCAGTTCTGCTGTACAGAATACTTGATGCACAGGCTCTGGGGTCAGGCCCCTGGGCTTTGAATCTTGGCTCTACCACTGACCAGCTGGTGATTTGGCATATTGCTGAACCTTGTATGCAAAATAGTGAATAATGGCATTTGTTATTTTAATTAGTTTTTTTAGGCTAAGACGATTTTAAAATATTCAAGTAAAGGAAACTTACATGAAAACAAGAAGACACAATGAAAACATATGGTTAGTTCACTTTGTTAACCAGTAAGAACATAAGGACCAGTGTACAGAGGACATGAAATAATGTTTTCCAGAAACATTTTTCTTTTCTTGATTAGTAATAAAAGTTGCTTGATCTGTTCTCTTATATCCTAGTCACAACTGAGTTTATGAAAATCTAGGTAATATTGATAACTCCATATCAATATTGCTTTTTTGATAATAGCTGAAAGATCAGGGATATTCCCTTATTACTTTCTTCTTTATGTTTCAAAAAACCTACTGTATTTATTCTCCAAGAATAGAGTGTGAGATCATCTTTTTTCTGAATACAAACCTCCTTTCTATGTATGACTCTTTCTTCTGAAACAAGGCTTTCCTTTCTCGAGTCCTAAATGAAATAATCTGTGAGGGATCCCTCTTATCTAGGGAGATTGTCCTCAGGTCACTCTGCCTGAGCTGATTTCAGTTCATTTTCTTGAGCTGAATCAACCGAATGACTTTACAAGATGTCCTCTAGAAGAGTAGACTTGCGGGGTTTTTTTAATGATTTTTTTTAAAAAAGATGTTATTTATTTAGAGAGAGCATGAGGGGGAAGGGCAGATAGGGAGGGAGAGAGACAATCTCAAGCAGACTCTGCACTGTGCGCAGAGGCCAATGTGAGGCTTAGTCTCAAGACTCCAGGATCACGTCCTTAGCCAGAACCAAGAGTTGGGTGCTCAACTGACTGAGGCACCAAGGTGCTCCAAAGGGGCAAACTTGTTTTTATACAAAACCTGTATATAAATAAAACCACCAGGTTTCTTCATGCAATAAAACGAGGCCTTGATATTCCAATGATTTGGTGCTAAATGCATAGATTCCGAATGAA
Organism: Vulpes vulpes; assembly: GCF_048418805.1. Taxonomy (NCBI): domain Eukaryota; kingdom Metazoa; phylum Chordata; class Mammalia; order Carnivora; family Canidae; genus Vulpes; species Vulpes vulpes. The sequence goes on along the minus strand of NC_132787.1, from coordinate 16,482,751 downwards.
TGTTTGTTGGAAGGAAGGGTGGCAAAAAGAAAAGGAAGGGAGGGAGAGTCAGCAAAATGAAGGTTTTTTTTTTACTGGATGTTGGTTTGATTTTTAATCAGGAAAAAGAATGTAAAATTTATTATTTTTATACTGGGGGACCCGGAATATGACTTATGATAACTTAAGAAGTTCATTTTATCTACATTTTAGTAGACAAAGACCCTCACTGGATAAGACCCAGAAAAATTTTACTTGTATTTTATACATGTTTTGTTAAAAAAAATAGAATAAAAAAATAGAATCTGTTAAAAAGTTGAAGAGTTTCTTTCTGGTAATACTCATAAAATGTGTGCATTTGAATTTTGCTTCTGGACAGACATATTCTGCTAAGCAAGCAGTCTTAAAGAGATTGCTTGCTAAGCATGTATATTTTTCCTTATGCTGATTCCTAAAGTCTCTATAATTTGCTTGGGACTGTGAATAGCCATAGTAATAAGAAACTAGCTTCTAACCCAGCCAAAGGAGACTGAAGTGAGCCATCAAAAATAAGATTGGCTATATACATCAACTAGGGGACAGTAGTTGTCTAACACTTTTGATCCCAAGATTTCTTATGACATATGTCACTCTAAAATATATTTAGAACCCAGGGAGAGCTAAGGAGGAGGAAGCATGAGTGGACACCAGTCTGGGCAGAATGCGTCCTTTTGGTTGAGCCAAGTTCACGAAGGTAGAAGACCAGATCCTAACTTGAGGCCCAAACCCTTATGAGTAAAACACATCTTATGGACCTCAAGGGGCCCAGTAGGCAATGGTGGGTAAGAATTTGGAGGTCCTGAACTTTCCTAAATTGTGAGGATGGGGAAGGAAAGGTAGAAGTTTTTTTTTTCTTTCTCTACTTTTTGGGATTATCTATTTTTTCTTTAATAATTATATATATCACTTATATAAGGGAAAGAAAAACCTAGATTTTATATACTCACTGGCTAAATTTCAAAATCAATTTGAATTTGCTCCTTTCCTACAAAGTATGGCATTTTCATTTAATAGATGGCCATTAGTAATGACATCCTGTTTGATGCAGATAGTTCAAAGCTTAAATAACAATGAATAAGGTTTAGATGATGCAAGGTACCGCTTCTTTCTCAGGGGAATGGGCCCTCACTTCAGTACCCTAAAATCATCAGTGGAGCATTATGGGATAGCCTAGAACTAGGCACAATTTATGTCAATATGATTTATGGCTGACTTGGCACTTCACATCAGCAGGAAAAGAGGGGCAATTCATTAAACAGTGCTAGGGAAATTGATTATATAAGAAAATAATTAAAATAGATCTGTGTTTCATTCTGTACACAAAAATTAATTTCAGGTGGGTTAAAAGACTGAAATGTAAAAGGCAAAACTTGTAAACTTTTGGAAGAAAATAGGGAATAACTTTATGACCTTGGAGGTTGGAAGGGTGAAATAAGACACAAAATTTCCTAGCTAGAGAACAATAGATTGGCTGTTGGACTACCTTAAAATCAAGGACATTATTTTATCAAAAGACATCTCTAAAGAATAGAAGAGGGAGCCACAAACTGGGAGAAAATATTTGCCATACTTATTACTACAGATAGTAAGGGAAACAGCAACCTGTTCTTTAGAAAATGAGACCTTATGTTTTCAAAAGACACTGTAGGGGTGCCTGGGTGGCTCGGTCAGTCAAGCGTCTGACTCTTGATTTTGGCTCAGGCTCTGGTCTCAGGGTCCTCAGATCAAGCCCTTCATCAAGCCCTGCACTCAGCACAGAGTCTGCTTGTCATTCTTCCTCTGCACCCCACCCCTGCTCTCTCTCTCTAAGTAGAATAAAAAAAGACACTGTAAAATGAATGAAAAAACAAATCATAAATACTGGGGGAAGATATTTGCCATATATACAACTGACAAATTAATAAAGGGGGGAGAAAGCACTCGAGAAATGAAAAATATGAAAATGCATAACTTCACAGAAATGGAAATGTGAATGGTTGATAAAAATATGAAAATCTGTAACTTCATTAGTCATCAGGGAAATGCAAAATAAACTCTCAGGTGGTAAAAACTTTAAAGTCTAAAAGTCAGTCATAAGAATGTGGAGCAATAGGAACTCTTGGACACTGCTAGCGACAGTGAGAATTTGTGCAGCAGCACTGGAATGCTCGGCAGCCCTGTTAAGAAGAGCTGAGGCTGTGCGTAATCCACAACATGGCCATTTCAGCTCCTGGCCCACACCCTAGAGCAGTGGTTCTCAACTCTTCCTTACATTAGAATCTCAAAATGAGCATGTCAGAAATAGTTAGGATAGGCCTTACCCCAGACGTGTAGATACCTGGAGACCTTGTGTGCCTAAGTGCCAGGGGGCACCTCTGCAAACTCTCAAAGAACCTTAGGATATTTTGCATGTTTGAGGGGAACACAGTGATACATGATGTCTTTTGACCCTGTGTACCTTACTAGCTCAAGATAGTTCAGTTCAGGGTTTCAATTAGACTGTGCTACATTCTTTTTTTTTTATGCAATATTTTGCAAAGCTGGGTTTTCAGGGTTGCTCTAGTAGAAAGCCGTTGCCATGTGAAAATCAATGTGGAACAGGAAACGAGGGTGACAGGGTCCAACCTGATTCCAAGTTTGAGAAGTTGTGCAGTGCCCATTGGCTGTACACATCTTGCTAGTATGTAATTGTGTTTTTTTAAAGAATGCAATTAAAATATTTTTTATTTAAATTTACATAAATTAGTTTTTCAAACAACTACTACATTCTTAGGACATAAACACTTGAAAGCAACAAAGACGTCCTTCAGTAGATGAGTAGATAATAAAAAGTGGTCCATCCAAACAATGGAATATTATTTAGTGCTAAAAGGAAATGAGCTATCGAGCCATGGGAAGACATGGAGGAAACTTACATGCATATCACTAAATGAAAGAAGCCAATCTGAGAACACTAAATGCATTCTGTATGATTCCAACTATATGGCATTCTTGGAAAAGGCAAAGCTATGGAGATGGTAAAAAGATCAGTGGTTGCCGGGGGTAGCAGGGAGAGGGATGAATAGGCAGGGTATAGAGAATTTTTAGGATAGTGAAACTGTTCAATACTATAAAGGTGGATACAAGTCATTATACATTTCTCCAAATCTACACAAAGTACATCAAGAGTGAATCCTAATGTAAACTATGGACTTTGAATAATGATGTGTCACTGTAGCCTTCCCCACCAATGTACCTCTTTCGGGGAAGGCTATGCATATGTAGGGGCAAGGAGTAATGGGAAATCTCTATAACCTTCCTCTCAGCTTTTCTGTGTACCTGAAACTGATCTTAAAAATATAGTCTTAGGGATCCCTGGGTGGCGCAGCGGTTTAGCGCTTGCCTTTGGCCCAGGGCGCGATCCTGGAGACCCGGGATCGAATCCCACGTCGGGCTCCCGGTGCATGGAGCCTGCTTCTCCTGCTGCCTGTGTCTCTGCCTCTCTCTCTCTCTCTCTCTCTCTCTGTGTGACTATCATAAATAAATAAATTAATTAATTAAAAAAAATATAGTCTTAAATAATAATTGAGGCTTAGATTTTATATTTTTCTTCTCACGTTTTCCTAGTGATTTATATTTGTATAGCTTTATTAAGGTATAATTGACATACCACAAACTGCACATATTTAAAGTGAAGTTTTTTCAATTTTGACATATGCATATACTTATTAAATCATTACCACAACCAAGATAATGAACATATCCATCAGTTCTTAAAATATTTTCATGTCACTTGGTAGTCCCTCCCTATTGCCCCATACACCCCTTCTTCAATAACCCCCACCCCAACTCACAACAACCACTCATCTGCTTTCTGTCACTAATGGTTGGCTTACATTCTCTAGAATGTCATAGAAATGGAATCTTACAGTACACACTCTGGTTTTGTCTGGCTTCTTGTACTTAGCATAATTATTTTGCATGTCATTTCATGATCAGCAGTTCATTCCTTTTCATTGCTGATTAATGTTCTCTTGTATGGCTATACCACATTTGCTTATCCATTCACCTATTGGTGAACATTTGAGTTGTTTCTAGTTTTTGGCTATTACAATAAAGTTGCTATAATCAGTTACATAGAAATCTTTATGTGGACACATGCTGTCTTTTATTTGGGCAAATAAATACCTATGAGTGGAACAGTTAGATCATATGGTAGGAGTATGCTTATAGTAATTTATTTTTATTGTATTTTATTAAAGCATTAGTCCACTAAAGATTGGAAATAAAACTGCTCCTCACCACCTGTACTTTGAAAAGTATTAGTCTAGGAGATAGGCACAAGAATGTTCAGAGCTACATTATTCATAATATCAAGGAACTAGAAGCAATCAAATTATTCATTGTTGGGAGAATGGATTATTAAAATGAAGTATATATTTATTCAGTAGACTATTACAATGAAAAAAAGAGGAATTAAAACAATACCAATCAAAATGGATACATTTTAGGAATGTAAATTTGAGTTAAAGCAAATTGCCAAAGAGTGCATATGAATGATTCCATTATAGGTCTTTAAAAAAAAGTAATATTGAACAGTATATTATTACAAATACATACACATAATGGTAAACTACCAAAAAAAGCAAGAAAATGGTAAATACAAAATTTAGGATAGTGTTTACTTGGGGAGGAGTTGGGGGGCAATGAGAGAACACAAAGGAAAGGCAAACAAGCTTTTGAGGCTAGTGGGTTATGGTCTTTATCTTAAACTACAGAAATTAATTTTGATGTTATTTTTTTGCTTATATTTTCTTGTAAATTTTTGTGTATATTCAACATATAGCAAAAAATTTTAGAAAAATCTCTGAGTAGTTTGGAAGGGGGGTTCAGCAAGACAGAAGGTGCCAATTATAAACCATCAAGGATACAAAAAAAAAATCTAGGCTTTAAGTAAATATACATTTGAATGATAGACTGTTAGATATTATGCCTGGAAAAATCAGGGGCAATCACCCAAGTTGTCATAGATCTCCTGTGTTTTTCAGATGGATGGGATTTATAATTGGGTAGGAGTTAGGTTAAAAGCCAGAGAAGATGGGGAGAGTTAAGGAAGAGTTGAAGATTCTCACTGAGAGAAGATAAAACTGAATTCTTTGCTAAAATAAACCTTAGAGCCTAGGGCTTGAGGAATTTGTTCGCCTTTTACATCTTTAATGGCTTAATAAGAAAAAGGGTTACATCAGAACTTCTGGTAAGAGGCTTAGTGTTTCAGAAATGCATAGGGACCTGTGGTCCATAGAGAGGCAAACTGCCTCCCTGAGTCATGCAGGAGTTCACGGAAGACCTTTATACCAGAGGAAGCAACAGCCCACCAGCATCAGACCCAAGACTTCCAAAGGGCGGGTGAGAGAGGCTGAGGACTGGTACTGAGCAAGCATCTTACTGTGTGCAAGGCATTTTGCGGTGGATTTTATATCTTTTCTCTGATATCCTGACCTTTTAAGGCTAGTTTGTTTTTACCTTTCTTTCTTTTTTTTTTTTTTTAAGATTTCATTTATTTATTCATGAGAGACAGACACACAGAGAGAGGCAGAGACACAAGCAGAGGGAGAAGCAGGCTCCCCACAGGAAGCCTGATGTGGGACTAGATCCCGTGACTCCAGGATCATGACCTGAGCCAAAGGCAGACGCTCAAACACTGAGCCACCCAGATGCCCTCTGTTTTTATTTTTAAGGTGGATGCTGTTTCTCTCCTTTTGTACATGAGATGAGTTTCAAAACCTTGCCAGAGATTTCAGAAGAGGCAGATTTAAACCCTGATGTGTTTGATTCCAAAGCACATTTTCTTTCTCCTAAGAATAGCCAATAAGTTTTGAGCATTTACTGTATTTGTCCCAAGAACTGTTTTTTTTTTTAAATTTTTATTTATTTATGATAGGAACACAGTGAGAGAGAGAGGCAGAGACACAGGCAGAGGGAGAAGCAGGCTCCATGCACCGGGAGCCCGACGTGGGATTCGATCCCGGATCTCCAGGATCGCGCCCTGGGCCAAAGGCAGGCGCCAAACCGCTGCGCCACCCAGGGATCCCTCAAGAACTGTTTTTAAGTGATATGTCGATTTTTTCTTTTAAGCCTCACAACAATACTACGAGTGAGAAAACTGAGGTACAAAATGTTAAGTAACTTGCTCAGTGTTCTGCAGGTGGGAAGAAGCAGAGCTAGTCCAGCTTAGGAGTCCACACCCTTGACCTCTTTTGCCTTTTTTCTGAGTACATGTGCCTTTTCAAGGATTAGGCTTGATTCTGTCAAGGACACCTGGTAATTCCTAATAACTTTTGAGCCATGAGTCATGGAAACCAATTTCTCGCAGCTGGGTACTCTTGAGTGTCTCACCTCCAGTGATCCCTTCTTTTGTAATTGGATCATACCCTCTGTTTTGCTGCTGGAGTAAGTCGTTTGAGAAAGGTTTCTCAGTCAGTTAGTTCTAAGTAGTTTAGCTCATTTATTCCTGTGTGTGTGAACGTGTGTGCACACTTTATGAAATCCTTTGGACTCATTATTTTCCACAGAGTGAGAATGCATCCTTCATAGAACTCTCAGTTCTCGGGGCACCTGGGTGGCTCAGTGGTTGAGTGTCTGCCTTTGGCACAGGTCGTGATCCTGGGGTCCCGGGATTGATTGAGTCCTGCATGTGGCTCCTTGCAGGGAGCCTGCTTCTCCCTCTGCCTCTTTCTGTGTCATTCTGTGTCTCTCATGAATAAGTTTAAAAAAACTTAAGAAAAAAAAGAAATTTCAGTTCTCTTAAGCTCTCAAACTCCATTCTTTAACATGGACTTTCTTTAAGGTTTAAATTTCAAAGAAGTGGTAATTCAACATTATTTAAACCATTTGTTGGGATTATAACTCATAACCTTCCTACTCTGAAAGTATTTGAAGTATATTAAAATAAAAGAAACCAATACCATGCGGATAAATACAAAACTCAAAACAGCGGAGAACACAGGAGAGTTATACCAGAAACTTAAGATATTTTAGCTAATTGCTGTAGAGCATTTAATGCAGAATTTCCTAGCCAGCTGAGGCAACAGTGTCTCTGTTACATGTCTTGTAACTGGTCTACTAGTTTTTATCATATGTTCAAAGAAGGTAAAGTCGTTTATTGGGGAGGATGGGTTACATTGACAGGCTAGTTGCCAACCCTTTTCTTCTTACAAGTTAAATCAAGTCTCAATAATACCTGGCTCACTCAGGTCTTGAAGTGCTGTGGTAGAGACTTTAAAGAATGCCACCGGTGGTCTTTAAAAAGGTGCCATGGCAGTGCAGTAATTATTGCTTAGTAACACTTAAATTTAGGCTTGCTGCTCTGGGGAAAGGCCAGGTTCTGTCTCACTCCCTCCTTTGTTCAGATCTGCTAAAGGTTACCCCCTTCCCTGAAGGTCCTGTCTTAATAGGACTTCCTCTCTTGGTACCTGCCTTATTCTCTATCCCTGCACTGTCCAACATGGTAGCCAGTATCCAAATATGATAATTAAAATTAATGAAATTACATAAAATTTAAAAATTCAATTCTTTGGTCACAAGAGCCACGTTTTAAGAGCTCATTAGTCACATGTGGTTAGTGGTTAGTAGACAACACAGATACATCTTTGCAGAGAGTTCTATTGGGCAGTTTTTTTACCCTGGCTTTCATTTTTTTTCTAGAACTTTTCCGACATTATGCCACATACTTATTAATTTATTTATATTCCACTAAAATATATGCTCCCGCTAGCAGAGATCTTTTTTCTAGAATATAGATCTTCAGTGCCTTAAGCACTTCAGTGGCTGTTATAGTTCTCTGTAAACACTTGTTGAGTGAATGAACAAATGAATAAATGTTACGGTTCAAATAAAACTATTTTTTAATGTCCTTAGGTGACTTAGTATGTTGTTCTGCTACAGTTTTTAAGATGAAAGAATGAAAATTCTATAACCAAGGACACATATTTTTAAGATAATAGGACATTATTAAATATACTAGCCAAACTTTTATTTCTTTAATCATTCATATTAGGAAGGATGATAAGTATGAAAATGCCACTTAACAGCTAATGTATTGTCCTGAACATGAAGGTAAAAAATATCAATTTTCTTTGGATTAAGAAGTCATGTGAGTAGAATGAGAAAGGAAAGAACTTACTATATAGCAAATTTACTGAGATTGGCAGGTAATTGAAAGCAGCTGTGCTACATTACAATGGACTATATGAAGGTAACATAGTACAATTAAATCATAATACATTCCAAAATTGTATAGAAATGTCAGTTTACTTGAATTAATTTCAAATGAAAATTATCCATGAAGTGATTGCAACTTAAAAGGAATTTGCTGTCTGAACGAAATATAACTAGAAGCATGACTACCCTAGGTTTGCCTATAAATAGACATTGAAGCTAGTTTTGTGATTTCTGCCAAGGATACAGCTTCAGTGGCCTTAAAAAAGATTGTTTGTCTTCTCTTGGGCCCAGCTTTGTCAGGACATACTTGGAATAGTTATGGAAGGAAGAAGGTACCTGGCAGAGCCAGACAAGTCTGGTAAATCTACTTAAACAATTAGCCAAATGATAGATGTCAGTTGGCATCATATCCCATTTTAGTTATTGACAGGAATTAGGTAAAGTAGGAGTGTTTTCTCCTTTACTCTCCCTTTCTAAAATGCAGATATTTTTTGAGTTATGTTAGTACTCAGTGGATTTGCAAATGCAGATCAGGGGCATCTATAGCCTGTGCAGTGTTGATACTATTTTTCTATTTCATGTGAAAAACACCAGGGTTAATGTCCTTGGATAACCTTGCATACTTACATTGGTTTTAAAATCTGGTCCAAAGAAGGGCCAAGTTCTTCACAAAAATAATGACTAACTTTGGAAACCCATATGGTCAGTTAAGGTTTCTGAGCTGCAGTAAGCATAAATTAAAAGAGTCATCAAAATGTTTATATTTGCAATTTCAATTCTTGATTCGTTTTTGAAAATATATTCTATGTATGTATCTGAAAAATTATTTCCTTTGGTGCTGGATCCAGAGTACAATTTTTAAAACTTTATGTCAGGATTGGAAAGGCAAATTCACTTGTTATTAAGACTTTAGGGGTTGTTTTACCTATCAAGGGACCATTGCCTATGTGCTGAAAATAATATGAGAGCCATATTCTGAGTGCGTAAGTCTATTGATTTTACTCAGGCAGAATTTAGAAAATGGCCTTGTAGTTTGCTGTACAAAGAAGTGGAAAAGTATGTTTTAAGTAGGAAGCTAGCTGAGGTGCTTGACACACAGTTCATGCTAATTGTAACTGTATAGTCAGGGTTCCCTTGTTAGGGTGAGGGTCTGGTAAAGACTTCACCAGGTCATCACAGGGAAATTGCCAAATCTCTCCCCTCCAAAGGCATTCTAATGGGTAATGAATTTAGACCCGACCTCACCAAATCTGACCATTACTGATGGAAAAGCAAAGTAAAATCATTTGTGAAGATAATTTTTCATCTGTTCATGAGTCTATATGCTTACTACAAATAGAAATTTGAATACTCAAGTAAGAATTTCTTTCTGTTCAGAGACTTAACAAGCCAAATGCCAAGAGTGTTCTACACTGAACAGATGAACATCCATCTATCCATCCATCCTGAAATGTTTCTCTTCTCAGTTGATGCTTAGGAACCATGTTTTGATTTTGATCCATGTAGAGATTTTAAAGAAGATAGTTTATTGAGACAGAGGTTTGCAGGTTATTATTTCTCTAAATTTTTGTTCTATGAATAAAATTTGAAGAAGTCTTTGAAATAATTAAATCATACTGTGTCCTTCTAATAAGTATTAAGACTATGTAAATACTATTTCTCATCATACTTTGGCATATTAATTTTGTATTCCATTGATAACTCTTACCTGATAATTCATTGATTACTTGGTGTTTGTCAAATTCTGATATATTTTATCTTCATCATTCCTACTACACTTATTAATTAGAATTCTATTGTAAAGAAGAGCTATTCCTTCTTCCTTCATTTATTCAGTTATTGTATCAATGTGGATTCACAACTATATTATTCTATAGATTATAATTCATTACTACAGTTATTTATTTTATTGCCCAAATTATCCCAGACTTGGCCATTGGTAGCCCCTCCTGATAAGCTCTTGCATCCTTTGACAGATCCCTACTATTTTTTTTAAAGCATTTTGTTATTTACTCTTTGGCAGCACAAGATGTATGAAGTTCATTCATTTTGCTGTAGCTTGAGAATGGATCATTTCTTCAAAGAACCCTAATTCTTTTTTGTTGGAGATTGATATTTAGAAACAAAATCCAGGTGCAGGTATGCTCATTGCTGCTGAGATGTTCTGGCTTTTGGGCTTCTCAGTGGCCTGTCTGTGCATGTATATGCCCACACATAAACGTCTCTCTCCATCTATCTATGAATATTTAACTACCTATTAATTTTTTTAAAAATTTTTATTCATTTATGATAGTCACACAGAGAGAGAGAGAGGCAGAGACACAGGCAGAGGGAGAAGCAGGCTCCATGCACCGGGAGCCCGATGTGAGACTCGATCCCGGGTCTTCAGGATGGCGCCCTGGCCAAAGGCAGGCACCAAACCGCAGCGCCACCCAGGGATCCCTTAACTACCTATTAAAGACTGTAAATTCATCTCGATACTTCTAATTACAGCTCAATATATTAGTTTCTTTCTAGAATTTTCCCTTTCCTTATTTGTAACTTTCTCCAACAGTGAGAAACCTGGCATTCATTACTGATAATATAATTAGTTATTTGCTCAACCCTAGTGTTCATATAAAGACGTTTTTAGAATTGTGATCCCATAATCCCTGTGAGAATTTACAACTTGACTACAGTAGTTGGGTATGGTTCTTTTTGTCTTTCCCAAATTACTCAGGCCAGATTTTTTCTTCTCCAACCCTTTCAGTGTGGTTAAGTTGTTCATTTGTGGTACAGCTAGGAACATTTGTTACTGTTTGTGTTCTGCATGGGGTCCCCTGATATACAGAGGTTGGTTTTTGTTATTATTTACTTGAAAGATATGTGAAACATAACTATAGTTCTGAGAGTCAGACCTGTATGAAAAGGCTTGCTCTGGAAGGAACCCCCATCCCTTATATCACATTTCATACCACCCCCCCATTTCCACTCACTCCCTGTGGCTTACCAATTTCATTAGTTTCTGGTTTATTCTGTATTTCTTTTTGCACAAATATGTAGATATAGACATTTTCTCATACAGTGAGTACATTTCCATGTGTTTGGAGGGGTTTGTTTTGTTTTCTTGTAGTACTGGGCCATTTGAATGCCATTTGGGGATTGTTTTCTCTTCAGGGCGCTGTTCATAATTGGTGCATTCTTACCGCTAATGCATCAGAAAGCTAATGAAGCCATTATTTTCTTCCTTGAAAAATGTTTTCGGGATTTTTTTTCTAGAATGAAAGTGAGAATGTGAATTTTGATGATCTCATTAGCACTGTTTTCCTTAATAAGATCAGCTTAAGAAAACAGTAACATAAAACAAGCAGTGTTTTTCTTTAACTCATTATATATATTTTTATAAAGAAATTTAAAATTTTTCTTTCCCCTTATAAACTGAATTTGAATTATTTCAAATATCAGAACAGTTAGATTGTTGCATAAAATGTGTTGTTTTGCCTCTGGAAGTCTTGTAGAGTAGCAATTCTAAAATATACAATATACAAAACAAAACATTTCCCGGAGTCTGTCTCAATAATGCTATGGTGCATTTCATCTAGCACTCTTTCTTTCTTTTTTTTTTTTCCCCCAAATACTCTGCAGGCCTTTGGGCAATCCTTCTCCATCCACCGGAAGGTTGCTGAGGATGGAGAGACTCGAGAGGAAACACTTCTGCAGGAGTCTGCATCGAAGGAAGCTTACTACCTGGGGAAGATCTTGGAGATGCAGAATGAACTGAAACAGAGCCGGGCCGTGGTCACCAATGTCCAGGCAGAAAATGAGAGGCTGACAGCCGTCGTGCAGGATCTGAAGGAGGTAAACAGCAAATTCCCTGTGAGAGCTTTATGTGAGAGAGAAATAAGATTCCTTCTAGGAGAGAGGAATAAAACTTGTTCTTGATCAGAGGAGCTGTCTTAAACAAAAAGCACATAATAATGATGCTAGTGATTTTTCTTGTTTAGTGAAATAACAGCTTGTTCTGAGATGAGCTTTTCTCTTATTATAAGTTAAGAGTTAAAGTCTCTTTATTGAGTAGTTGGGAATTGGCCTTGTTATTTTTGCAAAGGTTTAAAAAAATAATGTGACCTTAGCACTTCCTCTCCCCTCTACCTGTTTTAATACAAGGTGGAGAAGAACAGTTGGCTGTGATGCTCTGTATCAGCACTAATTCAAAATGACAGTAGTGTTAGCTCAGGACTCTTCTCACTGGGGAATGAGACCCCAAGGGAATGTCTGTAGGGTCGTAGAGTCTGGAGGTGCAGATGCCATAAGCCCTTTTTCTGGTTTTAGAGAAGGCAGCAGATTATAGCTGATGTGAATTAGGTCCAGGAGCCTCCCTGGTCCCTGCACTCACTATTTCTCTTCAGGTTTCCCAGGGTAGCATGACATGCCAGGTCATTTTCAGAATCTCAGAGTCATTCTTCAGTGGAGGGGTGATACTGGGAACAACTTCATACACCATACCCTTTTAAGAGCATTTTTGGAAACTTCACTCCATTTTTTGATGAGAAAACTATAGAAGAGGTGAAGATGTCCTTTAATTCTTACAGCAGTGTGGGAGATTGACAAACCAAGTGGGCTTATTAATTGAGCATTTTAGTAATACAAAAAAGAAGGATGAAAAAATCATTAAAGATTATGAAATATAAGAGAAATGACCCACTGATATTTTTCTCCTGAAATTAGTAACATATTACAAATACATATTAGATACAGTACATTGTCCTAAATTTATTGGAATTTAATCAATAATTATATTGATTACATTTACATTTACACATGTCCATATAACATGCATTAAATGCACATTGGCAATAAGTTTTCTATTTTACATAGCTCATTCTCTCTGGACATGCCTAAGTACAGCAGTATGACTTCTAGAAACCGAGGAGCCAACCAAGTGGAAGTTAGTGCTGGGTACTGAGAAGAACAGGACACAGTTTTTGGGATACGCTGCCTCATTTCCCTCTGATGCAAGTGATTGTTAAAAACTGAGATCCTCTCTAGTCCTGTATTTGATACACCTATAAGTGTTGGGTGTGGGCCATCATTGGCTTACCTTTTGTAGTCCTGGATGCTGCTCTCCTGAGGAATCACCATTCACCCTTTCAGCCCCAGGCTTTCCTTTAAGACGGGCATCCACTACAGAAGTGGACCCTAGGTCATGTAGGGCCATCAGCTACCATTCTGGATCAAACAAGGCCCCGAACATCCACAGAGGGCAGCCTCAGAAGCCATGAGCAGCAGGTTTGTGTGGCAAGTTGGCAGAAGGGCTGTGATATGGGCAATGCACACAGACAGGTGGTTTGTGGAGCATGACTTCAGCTAATGAGTCAAGCAGTCTTGATCGCTAGTTGGATGGATCCTCGGAAAGCTATACATCTCCACTGTGCATGGCAGCTACAGCTGAGGAATGAGCAGTGGGGGTTGGCAAAGGGCAGAAAATTCACAGACGTTTCTCTGTTGAGGCATTACAGTGACAACTGACGAAGCATCCTCACTATGTAAGCAGCGTTTGAGTGCCATTTTCCAGCGAAGAGATTTAGGATAACCAGCAGGAGTTGGTAATTAAGAGTGAGGATGTAAGTTAGGAATGAACTGAAGCAACAGAGAAAAAAAAAGTTTTGAGGAGCCATCCATTCAGGTCAGTTCTCTGATTTTAGTGAGCATTAGAGTCACCTAGAGAATGCATCCAACCATGACCCCCGGGGTCACCCCCAGAAATCATGATCCTGGAGGTCTAGGTAGAGCTCAAGAATTTGCGTTTCTCACACGTTCATACCAGGTGATACTGTGGCTGCTGCTCTGGAGACCATCCTTTAAGAACTACTAATTTAAACTTTTTGGCTGGCCCAAAATTAGGGAGGGAGTATTATAAGGCTCACAATTTCGGGAACTGCTGAATGAATCATTGAGTTATAATCCTCTATATCTATACATTTTCAGTATTGATTTGCAGGAAGAGGATGACTTGCTTCATCCAAATTTATGTATTTTTAATCTAATATAAACATAAAGCAATCTAGACTATGAGTGTATTCATTCAGGTTTATTAATTAACTAAAAGAAAAAAAAAACAGGCTGTCAGTTTCTTGGGTTTCCAAGTGTGGTAATATATTTGTTGGTGTTCTTTCTAGTTGGCTGGAAGTTGGTATTACTACAGTCGGAGGACTGCTGGTTTTCCTCCAGGCCTCATATTTTAATGTACCTAGTAAAATTATTAGCACTTAGAACCGAGTACATTTGTAAAAGGAGAAAAGGAATAAATTGTATTGTTTGGAATGTTGATACAGACTTTTTAATTGAGGTATAATTGACATATAACATTATATTAGTTTCAGGTGTACAGCATAATGATTTGATATTTATATTGTGAAATTATCACCACAATAAGTCTAGTTAATGTCCATCACCTTACATAGTCACACAAATATTTTTCTCTTGGGGCATTTGGTTAGTACAGATGCTTAAATGTCTGACTCTTTGTTTTGGATCTGGTCATGATCTCGTATGAGGTTGTGAGATCGAGCCCCACATCTAGCTCCATACTCAGCACGGAGTCTACTTGAGATTCTTTCTCTCTCTCTCCTTCTGCCCCTCCCCCAACTCTTGTGTGCACACTCCTGCCCTTGTGCTCTCTCTCTCTCTCTGTCTCTAAACTAAATAAATAAAATCTTGAAAAAAAAATGTTTCCTGTAATGAAACCTCTTAAGATCTATTCTCTTAGCAAATGTGTAGTGGAGTATTATTAACTATAGTCACCATACTGTACATTATATCCCCATGACTTATTTATTTTATAACTGGAAATTTATATTGATATAGACTTTTGATTTCTGGTGTTAAATTTAAATTCCAGATTTGTTTTCATTGTAGGCTCATTTTTATTTATTTATTTTTGTACTCTGAGCATTGATTGATGCATAATGATTAGGGGAGAGATCATGAAACAAAAAATTCATGACCTGATAGACCATGAGAAATACACAAGGGTAACCAATGCAAAATGTAGTAAATCATTAGCTTGACAGATGCTATGTGAATTTAAGTAATGGAATCACTTTTATTTACTGAAAGTAAATTATTTACTCTTTATATACTCATCTTTTATTTCAGTAGGATTATTGGCACTAACCAAGGTTTGTGTGGTGTGTATTTTATGGAAGTTTTGCACATTATTTGTAATTGTGTGTAATTCCAAGGTCAAATTCTCTATGTGAATTTAAGTAATGGAATCACTTTTATTTACTGAAAGTAAATTATTTACTCTTTATGTACTCATCTCTTATTTCAGTAGGATTATTGGCACTAGCCAAGGTTGTGTGGTGTGTATTTTATGGAAGTTTTGCACATTGTTTGGAATTGTGTGTAATTCCAAGGTCAAATTCTCTTCCATATATGGGAGGTATAGGATAATGTAATGGAAAGAAACAAAATTTTCTGAAAATTAATATTCTAGACTCAGCTCTGCTAAAAGTTTTATGATTATATTCATGTATTTGTAGAAGATCATTTTAGCATATAGTAAATGCTGTACATATTAAACATATAGAAAATATAGTACATATTAAACATAAACTGTTATCATTAATAACTTGTATTGTTGAAGAGATCCCTTATTATGTTGATTCATATTCTTAGGTTAAAGAAACATTAAATACCTCTTTGAATTTATTGCCTTGAAAGTTCTTTCTTTTAAATGAATCAGGCAGTAGAAATTACAATGTGTTTTTTTGTTCCTGCTTTGGTTGTTAAGAAGTTCCAGGACTTGGGTGGCTCAGTGGTTGAGAGCGTCTGCTTTTGGCTCAGGTTGTGATCCTGGGGTCCTGGGATCAAGTCCCATGTCAGGCTCCCTGCCTATGTCTCTGCCTCTCTCTCTGTGTCTCTCATTAATAAATAAATAAATAATCTTAAAAAAAAAAAGAAGTTCCAGGACTATGTTTAACTGTAAAGACTAAGATTTTCTATATAATTCTTCCCATTTTTATCATCCTTAATTGTATATGTATCTTTAATGATAAACAGCTTTAAATAATTTTTTGAGGGGTAACTGGGTGGCTCACTTTGTTAAGCCTCTGACTTGGGCTCAGGTCATGATTCCAGGATCCTGGGGAGCCTGCTTCTCCCTCTCCCTCTGTCTCCTCCTCCCTGCTCATGGTCTGTTTCCTTTTCTCTCAGATAAATAAATAAAATCTTTAGAAATAATAATAATACTTTTTTGAAGTATGAAGAGTATAAAGAAAAAATATCACCTTAACCAAAGTACCAAATTAGGAGTTCCAACAGGGCCAGTAATAGAGGGGAAAAAACCCTTGGGTTGCCTTGCTCATTTTGGTGTGAGCTTAAAGAGAACAGATAGATTACTATAGTGCCTAAGCAGATATTTAGTAAACAATTTTGATTTTCATTTTTTTCTCTTTAATCCGTTAGGCGTAACATGTAGAACATAGTCTAAATAGGTGGTTTTAAACAACATTTAATTGAACACCTACTTTGTATTATATTAAAGTAACATCCACATTGATGAAATCATAAAATAGGATAAAGAAATTTTTAATACTACTGAATACTCTGTTGTTAACAAGTAAAGTAAGTCAGAATTTACTGCAATATTTTACAAACTATGCAATGCAATTTTACCAGTATTCCTAACCAGAATTGGTGTATATGCGAAAAAGAGATGTCAAGAAAGGTAGACTCCTTCAGGTAGAATGCAGAAGGTTGGAGTTATAAAATGGACTATTGACCTTAGTAGAGATTAAGCCTATCCTTTAAAGTACAAATAACATTGGCTGCTGGGCAATGTGCCAGGCACTGTTCTAAATTCTTTCCATGGATTAACTTGCTGAATCCTTATGATACCCTGTTGAGGTAGGTTCTATTACTATACCATTCCATTTTTTTTAACAGGGCACGTAAATCACAGAGCAGTCACATAACCTGTCCAAAGCACATCAAGCTGGTAGCAAGCCAGGATCTGAATTCAGAAAGTGGCTCTGATCTAGACACTCTCTGTCATGTCACTGTACTGCCAAGAGTCTTTCTCTCCTCTGAGTCTTGCCTCAAGCTAATGAAATTTCTGGCAAAATATATGAAGCTTTAGTACATTATCTAAATTTATAACTTATTAGAATGTTATTATTAGCCTTTTGTTGGGACGTGGCCATTTTGTATTTTAAAAACTGCTAAATCCCTATGATATTTTTTAAAAAGCTTTATTTGAGGGACGCTCAGTGGTTGAGCATCTGCCTTCGTCTCAGGGCGTGATCTCAAAGTCCCAGGATCAAGTCCCATATTGGGTTCCTTGCATGGAGCCTGCTTCTCCTGTCTCTGCCTCTCTCTGTGTCTCTCAGGTATAAGTAAATAAAATCTTTTAAAAAAAATAATAAATAAAAAAAGGATTTATTTGAGAGAAAGAAGAGAATCTGGAGCAGACTCTCTGTTTGAGCATCAGAGAGCCCAATGTGGGGCTCGATCCCACGACCCTGAGATCATGACCTAAGCCAAAACCAAGAATGGGATGCTCAGCTGACTAAGTCACCCAACTGTCCCAATCCGTATGATTTAAGAAAAAAATTCTTTAAGTTTTATTTACTTAGGTAATCTCTATACCCAACATGGGGCTTGAACTCACAACCCCAAGATTAAGAGTCATACACTCTTCTAACCAAACCAGCTGGGTGCTCCAATCCATATGATTTTTATTACATTTGAGGCTCTACTGTTTTCCTTCATTGGAATACACAACCGAATTTCATAATATACCAGTGGCTCAATTTCTAGAAACCTGATAATTGCCAATATTTTAGGAATATATCAAATCCATCATAAGGAATCCATATCTATGAACTTTTTAGGGCAGGAAGGCTCTTAATGATTATGTGGTAAAGACTACTCCCAGATTAACAGTTCTTTCTCTGGTATCCCCAAATGGTCATGTAGCCTTTACTCAGACATTCCCAGCACTGTGGAGAAGATAAACTGTGAGTCCTTTCAAGGAAGGAACTGTGCTTCATCTGTCATTTATCTTTGAATCCCCAGCACCCAGCACAGTGCATTGCCAAAAGCAGACATTAAAAAATGTTTGTTGACTTGAACTGAAAGAACATGCTTTGGGAGTTCGCTACTCCTAGGTTTGAACTCCAGCTGTGCCACTTAACCAACTGTGTGATATACTTTTGTTTTCTAAGCTTCACTTCCTTAATTCCAACCTGGGGGTAGTAATGCTATCGAGCAGGTCCTGTGTGAAATGCCAGGAGTTGCTAAATAACTGTTTATTCCCTTTTTTACAGCTTCTTCCCAAGGCTACTCACCGTGTTGCTTGGCAGCTCTAATTGTTAAACTACTCTTTTTTATTAAATGAAAAGTTGACTCCCTGTAATTTTCACCACCTGCCCATATTTCTAGCCTCTGGATCTACAGAGAATTTTTTTTTAGTTTCTTATTCCACTTGACAATTTTAGCCTATGCCTAATAACTTTATATATTTGCAAAGAACTATCTGAGTCTTTTTCAGACTAAACATATCTGAATCCATTAGTATTTCTTTATGTGATATGGTTTCAGGTTGCCTTACTTTCTTAGACTGGCATCCAGTGTCTCTTAAAAATGTGTGTCTGCTTTTAAAAAACATACTATTTAATGTCTTTATCCCTGCTATATATATCCTTGAAATTTTGTATCATTGGAACTAGATTTTGAGATTCTCATTTTAGCATTTTAATTTCTTTGGATTTTCAACTTCGCAGTCATACATTTATTCACTTAACAAAGGTCTCTTAAGTATTTGCCATGAGCCAGGTGCTTGGGGTACATCAGTGAACAAAAAATTCAATGATGAGTGGTTGTTTTCAATGTTAAAACAGCTAACCATATTTAGAAACCATTTCCTTCTATTCCTTACTATCTGAGGAAATAGAGAGTAAGTTGTGTTTTAGACAGTGTATGTGACAGACTGAATGCGTGCCCCCTGCCCCTGCCAAACATTTATATATTGAAACTAATCTCCAGTGTGATAGTATTTGGACATGAGGTTTTTAGAAATGATTATGTCATGAGGATGGGGCTCTCATGAATGGGATTGGCACCCTCACAAAAGAAGATTGCCTAGCCCCTTCCACTATGTGAGGACACCACAAGAAGATGGCCATATCTGAGCCAGGAGGAAGGACCTCACGTGACACTGAACCTGCCTATGCCTTGATCTTGGACTTCTCCAGAACTGTGAGAAATAAATGTTTGTTGTTTAAGCCACCCATTCTATGGTATTTTGTTATAGCAGCCGAATGGACTAGGACAACATATAATATTTTGTATATTATACTCATCTTAATCTCTTATTAAAACTACAAATATGTTGTACTTGTGGTGACTAAGTGAAAATCATCCTCCATACAGCCAGATTAGATGTCATGACCTCAGCCAGTAAGCACATATTCACTTTATTCCAAGGAGAGCCCTTTAGCTACTCTTTAAAAATATATTTGCTGGGGATCCCTGGGTGGCTCAGTGGTTTGGCACCTGCCTTTGGTCCAGGGCGTGATCCTGGAGTCCTGAGATCAAGTCCCACGTCGGGCTCCCGGCATGGAGCCTGCTTCTCCCTCTGCCTGTGTCTCTGCCCTCTCTCTTTTTCTCTATGTCTATCATGAATAAATAAATAGAATCTTTTATATACATACATATATATATATATGTATATATATATATATATTTGCTTGTTTTGTAAATAGGCAGTTTGGTAATAGGGTAGAATTAGAAACCAGGAAATGTGATTTCACATCTTAACTGTTTCACCAGTTATGTGATTAAACTTTTTCATTTCCCATATAAATATTAGAATAACACATATCCTGCTCCCCATGATTTTGATAAGGATAAAATATTTTCATAAAAATGCTTTATAAGAAAGAAATGATTGTTATTTACTGTTTGGTAATCAGACTTAATAGCAAGACAAACAATAAATTAGAAAGATGTATTGGAGATTCAGGAAAGGCCCCAGCACCTTCTGATAGTAGCAAGAATAATGCTTGAAATCCTGACACCAAAAGAGGAAACAACACATATTTTAAAACTTGTAGATTGAGAGAGGAGAGCTGTCTAGGTATTCTTACTATTGGTGTAACATAGCTTTTCATATCTGGCTCCTTCTTGAAAGGGTCATCACTTTATTAGTATAACATCAAATGTGCTTACAGATGACCCAAGTCATGGCAACAAGATTAAATTATTTTAGGTACCATAAACAAATATCCCTATTAGCATTATTAGGAATTTGAAAGCAGAGTTTAATAACATACAGACAATTCACCTTTGAATACTTATGATTTGATTATGTCTTTGGGAAAAATAAGTTACATAAGTGGGTTTGTATGTAGGACTAGTTTAAAATTTTAAGCTGATAGAATTGGGGGGGGGTGTACAGTTTTGTGAATTTTAACACATAAATAGTTTCATGTAACCACAGCCACAATCAAGATGCAGAACAATTTTATCACCTTAGAACATCCCCTGTGCTGTGCTACTCCTTTGAAGTCATACCCTCCCCAACTCAATTTCTAATAACCAATCATCTGTTCTCTATAAAGAACATCTCAAAGTGATAAAATTATCACTATAGTTTTATCTTTTCAGGAATGTCATGTAAATGGACTTATACAGCGTGTAACCTTTTGAGATGGAGTCTTTTCTCTCATCATAATGCCTGTGAGATTCATCTAAGTATTTACATATATCAGTAAATGTTACTTTTTGTTGTGGAATAGGATTTCACTGTATGGATTATACTGTAGTTTGGGTGGTTTTTTGTTTGTTTTGTTTTGTTTTCTTTTGTTTTTTAGATTTTATTTATTTATTCATGAGAGACACAGAGAGAGGGAGAGAGAAAGGCAGAGACACAGGCAGAGGGAGAAGCAGGCTCCATGCAGGGAGCCCGATGTAGGACTCAATCCTGGGTCTCCAGGATCACACCCTGGAGTGAAGGCGGCGCTAAACCGCTGAGCCACCTAGGCTATCCTGTAGTTTGTTTGTTTTTTTTTTTTTTAATCAATTCACTTATTGAAGAACATTTGGTTTGTTTCCAGATTTTGGCAGTTCCAAGCAGAGCTGTTACATACATTCTTGTACATTTATATTTTTGTGTACGTTGTAAGTTTTCATTTCTCTAGGTAGGACAAATAACAAGGAGGGTAGAAATTCTTGGTTAGATGGTAAGTGTATGATTAACTTTCTCAGAGTGGCTCTACCATTTTGCATTTCTGCTAACAGTTTGTAAAAGTTCTAATTTCCCTTCATCCTTTCCAGCACATGACATTATCAATATTTTTAGTTTTAGTCATTCTGATAGGTTTGAAGTAGTATCTCATCATGATTTTCTCACATTTCCCTAATGGCTAATAATATTGAACATCTTTTCATGTGTTTAATTGCCTTCTGTATATCCTCCTTGGTAAGGTTTCTGTTTGAGGCTTTTTTCCATTTATTAATTGTGTTATTTCTCTTCATAGGTAAGTTTTGAGAATTATTTATATATTCTGAATGCAAGACCTTTGTAAGATAAGCAATTTGCAAATGTTTTCTCTTAGTATTTGGCTTGTCTTTTCATTCTCTTTAGAGTATCTTTTGCAGAATGCAAAATAACACTTGTCCTATTTGATAAAGTCTAATGTTTCAAAAAAAATTACTAGAGGTGGGAGTGGGTGCAATGAGTTAAGGGAGTCAAAAAGTACAAACTTGCAGTTATAAAAAAAAAGTCATGAGGCTGTAATGTATAGCATGGAAACTATAGTTAATAATACTGTATTGCATAGTTGAAAGTTGCTAAGAGTAGATCTTGAAAATACTCATCACACACACACAATTCTGTATGTATGGTGATGGATGCTAACTATACTTATTGTGGTGATCATTTCACAATGTGTACAAATATGTAATCATTATGTTATTTACTTAAAACTAATATAATGGGGGATCCCTGGGTGGCTCAGCAGTTTAGCGCCTGCCTTTGACCCAGGGCGTGATCCTGGAGACCCGGGATCAAGTCCCACATCGGGCTCTCTGCATGGAGCCTGCTTCTCCCTCTGCCTGTGTCTCTGCCTCTCTCTTTCTCTCTCTGTGCCTCTCATGAATAAATAAATAAAATATTTTTAAAAAATAAAAATAAAATGAATATGTCATATGTCAATTATACCTCAAAAATAATAATAAATTTTATGTATCATGCTTTTAATATCAGATTTAAGAACACTTTTCTATTCCCAAGTCATGAGGATTTTTTCCTATATTTTCATCTCAAAGCTTTGTAGCTTTAAACTTAGTTCTATGATCCCTTTGACTTAATTTTTGTGTATTCATACCTTATAGTATGATGTTTAAGATGAGGTTCATTTTTTTTTTTTTTTTGCATATAAGCATCTGATTGTTCCACAACTATTTGTTAAAAAGACTGTCTTGCTTGAATTGCCTTTGCACCTTTGTTGAAATCAATTGGCTATATTTGTTGGGTCTATTTCTAGACTCTCTGTTCTGTTGATTTATGTGTCCATCCCTTTACCAATACCACACTGTCATGATGAAGTCATAGAGGTAACAGGAAGCCAAATCATGTAGGGTCTCATAAACCAATGAAAGGATTTTGGCTTTTGCTTTTAGTGAAATGGGCTGTTATTGGAAAATGTTGAGTCAAGGAATGACATGACTTTAATGAGGCAAAGATAAAAGTAGGAAATTTTTGTAGTCAGCCAGATTTGAGAAGATTGTGGTTTTGGCCAGAATGATAGGTAGAGGTGGTGAAAAGAGGTCATATTCTGAATGTATTTTGAGAGTGGAGTCAACATAACTTTTTAATGTGTTTAATGGAGTCAACATAACTTTTTAATGTGTTTAATGGAGTCAACATAACTTTTAATTCTTAATAGAGACTAAGAAATAAAGAGGAGAAAGGATGTCTCCAGTCTAAAGTTTTAGCTTGACTAACTTGAAAAATAGAATTATCTCCATATCATGGGGAAAATGTCAGATGAAAGAAGTTTTAGGAGTGAAGATTTGAACTTCAGTTTTAAATGTATTGAATTTTAAATTTTGATTAGACCTCCAAGGGTAGAATATGGGTGGGTGGTGGGAGATGAAGGCCTAGAGTTTGGGAGAGACTTAGGGATAGAAATATAATTTGTGGAATTATCAGCAGAAACATGCAATTTAAAGAATATCAGTGAGATCATCAAGACTGGAAATATAGATAGGAAAGGAAGAGACCTAAGAACTGAGCCCTAGACCACCTCAGCCCTGTGAAGTTGGGAACAAGAAAGGAAACTAGCAAAGAAGACTAAAAATCATAGTAGGGGTAGAAAGAAAATAAAGAATGGTTCCTGGAAGCCAAATGAAGAAAGTGCTATCTCTGAAGGAAGTTATCAACAGTGCAAATGCTGCTAATAGGTCAAACAAGATGAGGAAACTGAATATACTCTTGAGTTTAGCATCAGTCATCTCAGTGAGAGAGATTTCTATGGAGTGGTGGAAGCAAAAGTCTGATTTAGAGTAGGTTTAAGAGAGAATAGAAGGAGAGGAGTTAGAGACAGAATAAAGGCAACTTTTTTTTTTTTTTTTTGAGTTAATTGTTTGCAAAGAAGACCAAAGAAATGAGAAGGTAGCTTGGGGACAAAATAAACTCAAGAGAGAGTTGTTGGGTTTTGTTCTTTTTTTTTTTTTTTTTTTTTAAGATAAAAGAAATAATGTTAACAGTGTATGTGAATGCTGATTGCTGATGGGTAACCTAGCAGGGAGGGAAATTTTAATGATTTAAGAGGAAAAGGGGAGAATGCCTAGAACAATTGATTTCCTTGATTGAAGGAGAGAGGAATGGAATCTGGTGCAAAAAATGGAGGGATTGCCTTTAAAAAGGAGCAAAAAAGGGGGTGACTAGGTGGTTCAGTGGTTAAGTGTCCAGCTCTTGACCTCAACTCAGGTCTTGATCTCAGGGTTATGAGTTCAAGCCCTTACCCTGCACTCCATTCTGGGTGTGGAACCTACTTTAAAAAATGCTGATTTGGGGGTGCCTGGATGGCTCAGTTGGCCAAGCGTCTGACTCTTGATTTCAGTTCAGGTCATGATCTCAGGGTCATGAGATCGAGCCCTGGGTCATGTGATCAAGCCCTATATCAGGCTCTGCACAGGGTTTGGAACCTGCTTAAGATTCTCTCTCTCTCTCTCTGTTCCCCTCTCACCTCTCTCCTCCCTGTGCACACTCTCTCTCAAAAAGAAAAAAAAAGAAAAAAAGAACAGGGAAGTTTCATCTATGGCAATGCCTGGAAAAGCAGAGTATGTGGCTGCAGATGTAGGTACTTCAGTAGGTGTGAGTGAAGAGTCTATAAATACTCTTCAGGCTGCTTCACTTTCCTCACTGAAGCAGGAACCAAGGTCAACAGCTGAGAAAGCAGATGGGGAAGTGTTAGGGATTTGAAGAGAAAGGAGTGGTAAGGTAGTACCTGGGAATGAGTCACTAAGGTAGGAGCATGAGTATGAGTGGCTGAAGCAGGGGAAAGATGTCCCTCAAGAAGAGGAATTCCAGGAATCAAGATCATCTATGCACATATTGAGAATGCCAGGAATTAAAACCAGACCAGACGTTCTAGAGATATTGACCAGAAGCCTGGAACTAAAGTCTTGGAAAAATGAGGGGGAATGAGCTGGTGTGTGGGAGGTGACAGTATCAATGCTGGTAATGGATATAGGGTCATATATAGGGTTTAGTATATAGGGTTTAGTCCTACCCTGCTGCCACAACCTTGTCCCAGTAGAAGCTATGATTATTTGGTTTCTCAAAAAAATGTATATATTTATCAGCTTAAGAAGAAAATCTCCTAATGATTTGAGATTTGAAGCATAAGAATTTAAGGGGAGGTAGGAGGGAGACTGCTCTGAAAGCAACCATGTGGAGCAAAAGGGGCACCCATCTTACCTCCAGGCCAGCACTTGAGAGGGTTGCAGGGGAAACTGTCCCCAGGGGAGAGTCAAGTTTCCATTAAAGCGAGGTAAGGAGTGCATTATACACATCTGTAAAAACGATATGATGCCTGCTGTAATCCCATATGCTCACAGTCAGTGGATATCCATTACAATGTATGTATTATTATAAAGAGCATATAAACCTAATTTCTCTTTTTAAGGATTGGAGATATGTTTTCCATGATTTCAGAAGTTGGGTTATTATATTTGTCAATGAGAAATAATACAACAGCTATCGAATAGTTCTGAAAATGATGTCAGTTGATCTTTATTAAAAAATATTGTTGGCCTCTTGAGATTATTTTAGAGAGGTAGTAAGGACCTGCATCTTTATAATCCCAAATATTTTGAGGGCAATTTAGAAAATGAAAGCATATGTAAATATTTCCAACATCCAGATGTTGGACCTCATTTGGACACAGCTTCAAAATAGTATGTTTTTTGTGACTCCTGCGTTTCTGCATTAGTCAATGAGAGGAGGCATAAACTTCTGGCCTGAGATGGTAGTTGCATCAATGTCCTGTACAATAGCCAATCATTAAACCAGTGCCAAATGGAGAATTAAATGGGAAACTGCAGAGAAGGTCAAGCCAAAGTTAAAAATGGTGAGAGAGCATTGCTCAGAATATGCTGTAGAAACGAAAACTCTGAAACTGACATAGGTTTAAAGGAAAATCTATTTTTAAAGTAATCCTGCATAGTCTACTTTTTTTTAAAGGTAAAGAGGTTTTCTTAGTTATCATTTCATTTAAAAATAATAAGCAGTAAAAGGCAACTTGCTTTTTTAAATGTAAAACCGGCGTCATATATGATATATATAAATATAAATATAGATATAGATATAGATATTTCTTTTCTTTCCCCTTCTCTCCCTATCTCCTCCCCTTCTCCTGCCTTCTCTTCTCCTCTTCCCTTTCCTATCTAACACCAACTTTCTGCCTCTTGGAATATAAGAAGAAAGATCTGTGCACAATCCATTTTCTACACATTGATTCTTGGGCTAAAAATAGCTTGAATCAGTTTCAAACTTTTTCTTCCACTCCAAGCTCAGGTTTTGCTCCCAGTGCAGACTGCGTAGAAGGAGAAGTAATGCACAATCAGCATTTCAGATGGAATGCTTAGTGGACAATTTTAATCTTTTTTTTTTTTTTTTAACATCTTGACCTCTATTTCCAAAGAACATCCTGGTTGGCAAGTCTAGCCTGATTAAGATTCTGTTCAGGCATTTAATTCTCCTAAGGGAATTTATAGCTTAATCTAACAATCAAGAATGCCTGAATCTACTCAGAACTTAATTTCTTGAAGGTTATAGGAAACTTAAACTTGAGCAAGGCAAAAAGAGCAAATGATGAGTGAATTTAGAGATGTAATGAATTTTGATGTATATATTTTGAATTATACTTTTTAATGCTTACTAAATACATATGCCTACATATGCTTATCAATATATAGATATTAAAGATTTATTTATCTATTAGAGAGAGAGTGCACACAAAGTGAGGAGGAGCAGAGGGGGAGAGAGAGAGAATCTCCAGTAGACTCCCTGCTGAGCCAGATGTGGGGCTTGATTTCACCCTGAGATTATGACCTGACCTGAAATCAAGAGTCACTCAACTGACTAAGTCATCTATGTATGTATTGAGAAACCCAGAAATTAAAACCAGACCAAGTGCCCCCAACAAATACATTTTATTTATGTATTTATTTATTTTTAACAAATACATTTTAAAAAAATAAATATTATAGACCAAATGATTGGATATCAATAGCCCCAAGCTGTAACTTTCAATTTGACTTAGGATAGAACACTATGTATTCCATAAGAAAGGCATTGATTGCCTTTTTAACTGGGTTTCTCATTATCACTTACTTGTTCAACAATATTAAAAGTACTTGGATTTAGAAATAGTTCTCTGATAGAGTTTTGGTTTCATTTAAAGCAATTTTTCAGAAAGTAGAATTGTTACTAAACATCTCTTCTGAGGCTAGCACAATATAAAAAAACCTCATTGCCTGCATTACATTGGAGAAATCTAGGATATCAATACGTATTTCCTCATGGGCTTCGGCACACAATATACCCTCACAATTGTTTTTAAACAACAAGGTAGAGATTTGGCTACCTGTACAAAGAAGGAAGTGGCCTTCAAACTTTTTCTGGATATAGAACTTGGTTGTTAGAATGAATAATATAAAAGAACCTAGGATAACAACACCCCTCGTCCTCAGCTAGTAATAATGGTGAGACTCGGCCTTGAGAGTAATGAACATTTTGCCTCATTATTTGAATCAAATCTTTCACTGGCAGTGCTTACCAAAGACATGTTGTTTTACAACCTTTTTTTTTTTCATTCATTATCATTTCCTTAAAGGAGACTCAAGATAATTTTTTTCTTATTGCCACAAAATTAAAAACTGAGGAGTGAGATTCTTTAGGGCAGGGTTGAGCTTGAGGGGATCACAAAGCATTGTCACATCTAAGACTTTTTCACTTCCCCAGAGCAAATTTTCACCCTCTTTAGGGCTGTATTAATTTTCTAGGGCTGCTGTAACAAAGTACTTCAAATTCTGTGGCTAGAGAAGAAGTTTCTAGTTTCTGAAGGCTAGAAGACTGCAGTTTACTGGGCTGAGGTCAAAGTGTGGGCTGGGCCGCAGTCCCTCTGAAGACACTAGAGGATTATCCATTTCCTCTTTTAGCTGCCACCCTTGCGCAGCTTCTAGAACTGCATTCCATGTGTTTGCTGGCTCAGGGCACCTTCCTTCACCTTTCAAAGTCAGCACTTTAGCATCTTGTTTCAGTGTCATGTGCCTTCTTTGTCAAATCTTCCTCTGCCTCCCTCTTATGAAGACACTGTGATTACATTTAGGGTCTACCTGAATAATCCAGGATAATCTTTCCATCTCAAAATCCTTAACTTCATCACATCTGCAAAGTCTCTGTTACCATATGAGGTAATAGTCCCACGTTCCAGGCATTAAAACTTAGGTATCTTTGGGGGCCATTATTCAGCCTACCACATGGGTGATACCATCCAATTGGAAATGCACCATTCATAAAGAAAGAATAAATGATAATAAATACACAACTTTAGATAGTAATTTTTAAACTATATGTTAATGTATTTGGGGCACTTGATATTAGAAAACAGAAGGTATGTTTAAAATTAATAGGATTCAAAAAAATAAAATTAAATTAATAGGATTCAGAAGAGTAGAGTTGGTGATGCCCATCTTACTGTGGTGTACTCATCCATCCATTTATTCTGCATCACCCTTTCTACTGGGGCCAGTCAGCAGAGAGGGGCAATGAGTCACTCCAAGGTCAGACAGTGTTATTACCTAACTCTTATTGTGATGGGCAAATCCACCATTAAGCTTCAGATTGAGAGAAATACTATTGAGTTGGCAAATGCTTTCGATGTGTACGTGCAGCTAGTCATATGTAACCACACTCTATGGCAAAGAGAAAGATGAAAATGAGATGAAAGGAGAAATGAAAATTCTGTGTTGTATTTTAACTTGCTGCAACTCTTCTCCTTCACAAATGACCATTCTGTTAAGCACCTACTCTGTGCAAAGCTATGCCAAACACTACCGAATATGTTCAGCATGTGTAATGCACTGTGTAACTCTATGAGACTATTCAGAGGGATAAAATAAATATATAATTAATTACAGTACTGAAAGGCACTTCTCTCCCTCTGGGCTGCTCAGGATAGTTGCCTGAATTAAAGCAGGAAACACCTGCCTGACATCCTCTAAGTGGTACACAGCCTGATTAGTGCCCTCTGGGAAACATCCAGTGGCTACCACTTGGCTCTCCAGACTAAGAGACGTATGATTAATTAAAGACTTTCTGCCAAGTTGTTCTTTGTTTATTGTAATAAATATCTTAGATGGCCTTCAAATTGATTAGTTCTCTATTAACAATCCATGAGTTGTACCTCTATCTGAAATAAGTAGAGGGTATTATGGAGGTTGAATAATGTATTTAATATAATTATGGAGGTTGAATTCACAAGACCCCGTATGAAGTCCAGACAGACTTTTCCTAACATTTCACCAAATCACAGGCTAAAAACCTTCCTATTTGCCCTTATTGTTGGGCAATTAGCCCCAGGCATCTTAATCTATTTTTAAAAACTGAATTGCTGGGAAAATTTTATTTATTTTTTTAATAATAAATTTATTTTTTATTGGTGTTCAATTTACCAACATACAGAATAACACCCAGTGCTCATCCCATCAAGTGCAATTGCTGGGAAAATTTTATTGAAACCTAGCATAATAATATTTCATGTTGGATAAAGCAGATGTACAGAATTGTATTAGGAAAAATTCCCTAAGGCTTATCATTTATGTCTTTGCAAACAATTGAAGTTAGAAGCTTTGGATTTTGTTTTTAGAGTGAGGTGAAGAATTTACAGTTTTTTCCCCCATAGTTGCCAGAGTTTCACATTGGTTCTACACCTATTAGCAGAATCATGTTAGGTAAGTAAAACAACCTCTTGGGGCCTCAATATTGTTATCTATTAATTGGGAATAAGAATAAAACTTACCTCCTGGACTGTTGTGAAGATTAAATGAATCCTTATATGTGGCACACTTGAAATAGCATCTGCGCATAGTTAATACTGAATCAGAGTTAGCTGTTTTATGACTTCATTGCTATTCACATATCTTTAAAAAACACACTTAGGATTGTTTCTCTAGGATAGCATTCCAGAAGTAGAATTACTACAGCAAATGATGCAAACCTTTTTTCCTAAAGACCATATATATAACTCTATTGCTTTCTTAATTGATTAAAGCAATTTATGCTCTCATCATAATAGAAAAGAATTCCCATTTCACTGGGCCCTGGCAAGCATTAAGCACTATAACTCTTTCAGGCTGCTTATTTGGTAGATGAATAATGACATTTCAGTACTAATTTATAAGATCATTGGTGGTAGAGACATGATTTATCTTGCTCATCGGTGTATGCTAGCACAGAGCTTGGCATATAGCAAACACAGAAGAAAGAACAAATGGATGAATGAGAAATTTACCACTTTCATTAAATTGTGAAATAATTAATAAATAAATTCATTTATTAATTAAGAAATAATTTATGTTCCTTAAGCTTTTGCAGATTTATTAGGTTTCAGTGTTTCTATTATGTATGCATGTTTCAAGAAATTATTGATTTTTTTCCTATTTATTTATTTTTATCTTAATTCCAGTATAGTTATCATACAGTGCTATATTAGTTTCAGGTGTAGAATATAGTGATTCAACAATTCTGTATATTACTCAGTGCTCATCATCGTAAGTGTACTCTTAATCTCCTTCACCTATTCCACCCATCCCTCCATCCACCTCCCCTTTGCCCAGAAATTGATTTTTTTAAATCATTGCTATGAGTATTTTCTCCAGTTTGTTACTTGCCTTTTTATTTTATTTTACTTTTGACCCACTGAAGTTTTGGCATATCTGTTTTTAAATCTACTACTTGAGTCCTATGAGATTACTTGTAGTAATTGTAAGCATACAATGTTTTTCCCTCCTTCATCCATTCACCCTTCCCAAAACTATTAAACTATAGTGTTCATTTTTGTTAGTTTTGATGGTTTAAGTTTTACTTTTATCTATTTTTTAAAGATTTTATTTATTTATTTATTTGAGGGAAAGAGAGCACTCTGAGCACAAGTTGAGGGCAAAGAGAGAGGGAGAAGCAGACTCCCCACTGAGCAGGGGCCCGATGCGGGACTCCAAACAAGACTCCATCCCAGGGCTCTGAGATCATGACCTGAGCCAAAGGCAGACCAAAACTTAGCCAACTGAGCCACCGAGGTGCCCCTGATTTTTACTTTTAATGCTTTAGTGTATGTGAGATTCAGTTTGGTGTGTAGAACAATGTGGATTTAAATTAAACTCTTAAACTCTTAAATCTTCCCTGAAATGGTTCGATATCCCAACACCATTACAACATGGTACCCCTCTTTTAAAAAGAATATCCTTTTTTATACTTTTTTTATATACTTTTTTTTTTTTTAAGTAGGCTCTGTAGCCAGTGTGGGGCTTGGACTCATGACCCTAAGATCAAGAGTCACATGATCTGTGGACTGAGCCAGCCAGGTGCCCCTCTTTCTCTATACTTTTAAGTTTATCATAAACAGTTTAAACTGGAAGAATCAGAATAAATTATAGGGTTTTTTTCTTTAAAAAAACAATATTTTTGTAATGTTGAAGAATAAAAGAAATGAATTATCAGTAATTTTCAACTCATGTAAATAAAAATAAGCATATTTAATGTTACTAATATTTTCTACAATATGTAATTTTTGTGATTTGACATAGTTCTTTAAGATATGATTGACAAGCTTTTAGAATTGGCATAAGTCCTTTAGTTAAGGGTTTACAATTTTGATAAGAGTCTTAATATTTTTACTTTGAATATCAGAACTACAAGAATGGGGTGCTTGAGTGGCTCAGTCGGTTAAGCATCTGTCGTCAGCTCAGGGCTCAGGTCATTATCTCAAGGTCCTGGGATAGGGCCCTGTGTGGTCTGCTTCTTCCTCTCCCTCTGCTACTCACCCCGCCCCGCCCCAACATCCTACTCTTTCTCAAATAAATAACAATTCTTAAAAAATATGTGACTGTAGTCAAATTTAATCTTCCTTCTGTTTGATTAGTCAGCAATAGGTTTTGTTTAGCTTCTGGCAACCTAAATATTTAGTAGCCTAAGGGTTTCTTATCAGGTCCAAGAAGGTAATTATATACGTAGCTCCTGAATTAATAAAACATTTTTTGGTCTGTGCGATTTCCTTTGTAATTTACCTTTAAAGAAGATCAATTCCTTTCTTAAAGACACCTGTGTTCTCTTTTCTGAAAGAACACCTACATTATTCTGTCTTCACTGAATACAGTATTTTCTATCCTGTCTGTCCTATTTTGTCTTATTTCTATTCTATCCTGTTATTCTGTCTACCTACTCTTACGCCAGGGATTCATTTTGTAATTATTGCCATGTGACAATATGCTTAAGGTTTACCAGTACTGTTTTTCTCTTATTTTTTCTTTTGTTTCAATTATTTTGGTGGCTCTTTTATTTTTAGGTTATCAGTATGTCTGCATTCTTGATAGATAGTACAATTTGGAAGACATGCTCAGGCTCCCTTTTCTTTCCCTGTGCTGATTTAATATTTCTTCTAGAAGGGATTCTAAAAAGTCACTAGTCCAATTGTCTACAGGTAAGGAGAATCATTCTTTATCAGTTTTCAAAATTAAAATCATTGCTTTCGTATGTATTCTCTAAAATGAAATATGGAAACCAGTGATAGTCATAACCAGATATTGCAAAAATCAAGATGAAAGTTCTTTTATATTTGAAATAGAGAGCTTATAATACCTACTCAAAGAATTTCCAGTCTAATTTTTTTTCTGCTGATAGATGCTCAGTCTGACAGCTCTTCTTAAGGACAATTTCATCCTGTGTCTGTCTTTGCCCTTCCTCTTTATGCAAATAAGATGACCCCTACATCCAATCGAATTATCACAGCAGGTTTTTCATCACTTTTAATGGAGTGTCAGCCTTGCCACCTGCTATCTGGTACCTAAAGCCTGTGTATCTCCCTTCAGTCTGCAACATAAGATACTCATCAGAGGCTGTCATCAGAGAGGGTTACCTTCAGTTGCCTACTTGTTATTCTATTCCTGTCAAAAACCCAGTTGACAGATATTCAAGGGCCAGAGCCCAAGTGACATGCAATCCACCAACTCCTCCATGTTTTTCTTAAGTTTTAGCTTTCTCTTGACATAGAATATTGGAAAGCTGTATACTTTCCCTCATCAGGAGTTTGATGTGATGTTTAAAAAATATGGAATCAGAAGTTAAGTCAGAGTTAAGTTCAAATTCAGGCTCTACCACTTCTCTTCAGTAGAATCTTGTCAAAATCGCATAATGTTTCTAAGCTTCGGTGTATCTGTACAGTAAGTTCAAATTCAGGCTCTACCACTTCTCTTCAGTAGAATCTTGTCAAAATCTCATAATGTTTCTAAGCTTCGGTGTATCTGTACAATAAGGTTAAAAATAATAGTGGAGAAATAGATTTCTCTTGAATATCTAGTAGTATTTTTAAAATAACTGATAATTTATATGTATTTTATATTTATATTTTTTATTTGAATATAGTCAACACACACTGTTATATTAGTGTCAGGTGTGTACAACTTAGTGATTTGACCAGTTTATACACTATGCTATGTCCACAAGTGTAGCTGCCATCTGTCTTGTTACATCACTATTACAAATGTCATTGACGCTATTCCTTATGCTCTGCTTTCTATTCCCTTGACTTATTCATTCCATAACCAAAGCCCTGTATCTCCCTTACTCCCTTTACTCATTTTGCCTGACCTCCCACCCTCCTCCCCTCTGGCAACTTTCAGTTTGTTCTCTGTGTTTATAGGCCTGATTCTGCTTTTTGTTTATTATTATTTTTTAACTTCCATTTATGAGTGGAATCACATGGTATTTTTGTCTTTCTCAATCTGACATTTCACGTAGCATAATACCCTCTAGGTCCATCTATGTTCTCTTAAATGGCACAGTCTCATCTTTTTTTATGGCTATGTAATATCTAATGGTAGTTTAAAAAAATAGATAACTAGGATTAAATGATTCTGTGTGTTTCCTTTTTCACTTGTTTGCTGAGAATCAGAGAACTCAGTTTAAGATTCTTTTTTTTTTTTTTTTTTTTGAGAGAGAGAGAGAGCGAGAGAGGGAGCTTGTGAAGCTGACAGGCAGAGGGAGAGGGGAGAGAATCTTTTTTTTTTTAAGATTTTATTTATTTATTGACGATAGAGAGAGAGAGAGACAGAGACAGAGACAGAGACACAGGCAGAGGGAGAAGCAGGCTCTGTGCCAGGAGCCTGATGCGGGACTCGATCCCGGGACTCCAGGATCGCTCCCTTGGCTAACGGCAGGTGCCAAACCACTGAACCACCCAGAGATCCCGAGAGAATCTTAAGCAGATCTGAGCATCGAGTCTGAGCACGAAGCTCCATGCAAGGCTTGTTGTGGAGCCATCAGGGGGCTGACTTGGGGGCCAGTCCCACAACCTTGAGATCACAACCTGAACCAAAACCAAGAGTCTGACACTTGACTGACAGAGCCAACCAGGGGCCCCTCAGAGATCTCAGTCTAAAGCTCTATTAAGGGCAGCCCAGGTGGCTCAGCGGTTTAACACAGCCTTCAGCCCAGGGTGTGATCCTGGAGTTCCAGGATCGAGTTCCACGTCAGGCTCCCTGCATGGAGCCTGCTTCTCCCTCTGCCTGTGTCTCTGCCTTTCTCTCTCTCTCTCTCTGTCTCTCATGAATAATTAAAAAAAAAAAAATCTTTAAAGCTCTATTAAAGTTGACTACTTGAGACCTGGCTAGGGTATTGCTGTTTGTATGTGAGCTGTTTGCTTGGGTGAGTAGTCTGTTGTCCAAGATCAATTGATTTTTCTAAAGCAAACAGTGAATTGAGTTATCGGTTTACAGTTTTATCTGTCCTGGGCAAAATCTTCCTGGAACAAATAACTAAGTCATGTTGGCACAAGGAGTCTCAGTTCCTAGTCCTAGGAGTAGGACATCAATCTCATGCCTGTGGTCATACTTCTCATGGATATGTGCTTCTTTTTTTTCATTTTTGCAGAATTCCCTGTTTTATTTTATCTGCTTTATCACATATACATATTTTATTATAAATGGCTTCAAAACATTTTAAGCAGAGGGTATAAATAATAATAAAGTGCAAAATGATAATATAACCCAAATCATAAAGAGGGACAAAGAAAGCAAAAAAGGCCATGTGGTGTGGTAGTTATAGCATAGGATCTGGAGTCAGACACACTTGGATCTGAATCATGGCCCTGAGCAAGTTCTTTACCTCTTACAGCCTTAGTTCTTAATCTGTTATGTGAGCATAATATTACCATATAGGGTTATGTTGAGGATTAAATGAGATAGTACAAAGCTTTTGCAACCGTTGATAGGATAGGATGCGTATCCGATAAACAGTCCTTTAAGAAAAAGGATGAAAGGATGAAATCACTACTGGTGCTGTAGGCACTTTAAGGATTTGAGTTTTAGTTTGAAGACTGACATCTGGAAAGAAAAAGAGCATCCCTCAGCTTTTCTTATCAAGAAACATGAACTATA
This sequence comes from Vulpes vulpes, assembly GCF_048418805.1. Classification (NCBI taxonomy): domain Eukaryota; kingdom Metazoa; phylum Chordata; class Mammalia; order Carnivora; family Canidae; genus Vulpes; species Vulpes vulpes. The sequence goes on along the minus strand of NC_132787.1, from coordinate 16,447,345 downwards.
TATAGTAGCTAAAAAGTGCCTAACTTTAACCTGGCTCCTGTTAAGTTTAAGAATTATTTAAAGAATGTCACAAAGCCTTGATTTGACTAAATTCTCTGAGAAGGTGTAATTCCAAATTCCAATGCTAGAGATGGAGATGGTAATCCCTCAAATTAAATCTCAGAATCAGGACATCCAAGAAGCAGCCAACATTGCTTCCAGTTCCCTCTCCAGTAGCTATAAAGACCCTTTCCCACTGAGTGGCAAGTGTGGACAAGGAGTATTAAAAATATCCAGTAGTCTGATTTTATTCTTAAGTCAGAAGGGAAAAAATTAGGAAATGTTACCCAAGTTGACTTTCCAGTGCAGAATAGAAGGAATGTTTAGATTGAAAAACAACTATCTGTTGGTAAATAATGTAAAGATGTAAATAATACCTTTGAGTTTAGGGACACTTGAATGACCTATTAGTTCATGATTATATTTTTCCTCCTTCTTAGGACCACTTGATAACTAGAAGAATGATGGGAGGGAATAATCCCTAAAGAGGAAAAGAATCGATTATTTCTACTTCCATAAATAGCAGCATAATAATATGGCAGATTTCCACCAAACCATTAAAAAAAGAAAAAAAAAAAAAAAACAGGGAGCACTTTGCTGCTGGTTAGGAAAACCTATTAAGAAAGCATCTTTATAGTTATTTGATATTTGTAGCCTTTCCAGTGTTTATTGTTTTTACTTTCCTTTTCCAACTATTCTGCATGTATCAAATACTCGTTGAACACCTTCTATTTGCGAGGTACTGGTCTAGACAATGGAGATACAGCAAGAAACAAGACAAAATCCTACTCTCATGAAACTTACCTTCTAGTGAGTGAGATAGACTATAAATGTAATTATAATATCCTGTCAAGTTGTAAAATGGGAACCCTTTTGGAGGAGCCGGGTTGGTGTTTTGAGGACACGTGGAGTTCTGTTTTGGTCATGTTTGGTTTGAAGTGACCATAGATCTCCAAGTGGAGAACACAAGAAGAAGAGGAGGAGAAGAAGGAGGAGGAAGAGGAAGAAGAGGAAGAAAACATTGGATATATAAGTTTGGAGCTCAGGGTAGAGTTTGAGACTAGAGAAAGACGTTTAGCAGTTATCAGCGAAAGATGAGATTTAAAGCCATGGGTCCAGATCTCATCACTATGGAGTAATAAGAGAAGACATCCAAGGATCTAGCCTTGGACTGTTCTTTATAGAAGTCAGTGAATAAAAGGAAGAGCCATTAAAGGAGACTGAGTCCTGGAGATAAGTGTGATCCCAAAAGGAGGAAATGAACTCTGGGAGTAGGATGAGGTAAAGACTTGACCATCCAATTTGACAAGATAGGCTTGCTGATGACTTTGGGAAGAAAGATTTCCCTGGGGTGGAGGGAACAAGGCAGAGCAAGTGGAAAGAATGGTAACATAAACAATTCATTTCAGGATTTTGCTGTGAAAGGCAGCTGAGAGATGGGGTTATTATTATGTTTATTTTCTTCGTTAGTTTCTGCTGTGGTGGTAGTGTATTTTATTGGGAGATGTGTGTTTGTAAAGTGATGATCTTTAAAGAAGGAGAAATTGATAGTGAAGAAGAGAGGTAGGAGGGATAATTGCAAGATCAAGGTCCTTGAGCAGATTAAGATCTGCTCTCCTGATATACATAAAGATGGAAACTTTAGAATGAAAACCAGAATCAAAAAAAAAAAAAAAAGAAAGAAAGAAAACCAGAATCAACTCTGAGTTAGGTTAGGGTGGTGATGGTGTGGGGTCCTATGAAGCTGGGGAGCCTATATGTTACTCAATACCATAGGGAAAGGAACCCCAAATTGATAGGCTAGAATATGGTAATAGCTAACCAAAAAAATTTTTTTTAGTAAACTTCTTGTTGCTCTGGGGAACGGACCTGGGATAGAAAAGTGAGCCTGGCTTAATTGGCAAGAAGCCTGATATGGACAGGGATCCCTATAAAACAAAATATGTTGTATACAGGGTGTTTTGAATTAGTTTAATTGGTCCTATACTTTGGTTAACAATATGCATATCGACTTTAAAGGAATATATTGATTTGCCTATGAGTGTATCATTCCTCGTCTTACTTTCTCTTAGAGTTAAGACAAGAGAGAAGAGAGTTTCTGATTTTATTTTCATAGACAAAAGAGATACAGATCATTATGGCTAGAGAGGGAGTATTTCTTCATTTACCAAGTGTCCCTAACAACAATCAAACAGAGTCTAGCTTAAAATGTTGTGTGTTTGGGAATGTTTTCTTAGGGATCACTAAGCACTTCAGGAGCCCCACAAAAGAGTTTGTTTGTTGGCTATTTAAGATTTATTTGGTCAGGGGATCCCTGGGTAGCTCAGCGGTTTAGTGCCTGCCTTTGGCCCAGGGTGTGATCCTGAAGTCCTGGGATCGAGTCCCGTATCAGGCTCCTGGGATGGAGCCTGCTTCTCTCTCTGCCTGTGTCTCTGCACACCCCCCATGCCTATCATGAATAAATAAATAAATAATATTTTTTAAAAAAGATTTATTTGGTCAACTGGCAGCATTGAATTGAAGTTTTCATATTATTGTGTTTTGTTCATTTTTATGCACAATATCTTTCTATAGGATTTTAAAATACCAATAATTTGTGAGTGTTGTTATGGCAGCACAACTTTGGTTCCCAGGAATGCTTAAAGCATAGGTCCTACAACAGAGTCTTGAAGGAGAAATAAAAGGGTTATAATAATAAATGCTGTCCAATTGGTATATGAAACAATTTTAATTAGTGACCCATCTTCTGAGATCAAGTAGAAGACACAGGAAAGGATGTCAGCAGAGCCTGTAGGGTGGAGAGACTGAACTATTGGAATGAAAAGATGGAAAAGTATATTATTATGTTAATTCTGCAGCCCTGGATCTGCCGTGCTAAAAAGGACTGCTAAAACTAAAGCTTGTTCCGTACTTCATTACTCACCAAGAAATTCTTTTAGACATTGAGTGGAACTTTCCTGACTATATTGAGCACAGCATTAAGTGGTTAAGATTGTGCATTTTGCAATTACCCTGTTTCTATTCAAATCTGTTTTTTATCACTTATTAGATGTGTGGACTTGGGCAAGTAAATCCCTTGTGTCTCAAATAGGCATAATAGTGCTAACCGCAGACGGGTTATTGTGAGGATTAAATGCAGTACATCTAGAACAATTAGAAGGATGCCAGAGACACAGGTCAGATGTTTGTATTATCATTGCACTATGATATATAATAAGATGATTGTCTAAATATCATTGTGCAACTTGAGGTGCATATTTACCATTTAGTTAACTTTAAGAGATGGTGAAAGTATAAGATAACAATGCCAGACGTACAAATTACTCAGGGATGAGAAGTGAGATTCACCTCTCACCTTGCTTTGTTGTCATCTTTTAACTAGGTATTCACCTACTTTTCAAAATTATGTTATTTTAATCTTTATGACATATAGACATTTTCAGTAAATCTGGATACCATATGTGTAATTGCAAGGATGAAATTGCAAGCCTAATTACTAGTCCTTTTGAGTGATTTAGAACCTATACAAAATTTCCCCTCTCTTCCAATTTCATTTTTCTTATGTTTACCTCACTATTTCTGGCTGTAATAGAAAATTATTCTTAAAGTTATTGGCACTACAAAGGAAATTATAGTTCTTAAAATACTAATTAAAGATAGTCCTTTATTGTTGTTGTTCAGTATTTTTAAAGTATTACAGTTGGCCCTTGAGCAATATGGGGGTTAGGAGCACCAACCTACCGTGTATTGGAAAATCCATATAACTTTTGACTTCCCCAAAATGTAACTACTGTTAAGCGTATGATTGATCAGAAAACTTACCAATAATATAAAGTTGATTAACACATATTTTGTATGTTATGTGTCTTAAAGACTGTATTCTTACAATAAAGTAAGCTGGAGAAAATGTAATTAAGACAATTATAAGGGGGGATCCCTGGGTGGCTCAGCGGTTTAGTGCCTGCCTTTGGCCCAGGGCATGATCCTGGAGTCCTGGGATCGAGTCCCACATCGGGCTCCTGGGATGGAGCCTGCTTCTCCCTCCTCCTGTGTCTCTGCCTCTCTCTCTCTCTCTCTCTCTCTGTCTGTAATAAATAAATCTTTAGAAAAAAAAAAGACAATTATAAGGAAGAGAAAATACCTTTATGTATTATGCTATAAAAAAGCCACGTGTAAAAAAAAAAAAGCCACGTGTAAATGGACCCACATAGTTCAAACCCATGTTGTTCATGGGTCAACTGTATATACATGTGTTAAAATATTGAAATGAAATAGAATGACAGAGTTGAAATCTCTTGCCACGCTGTCCAACCTCTGGCTCCATCCTGTAGAACAAACCACTTATGTTAATTCCCTGTAACAAATCACCACAAACTTTGTGGACTAAAAACCACAATTTTTTTTTTTTAATCTTACAGTTTTGTAGTTCAGAAGTCTAAAATGAGCCTCTCTGGGCTAAAGTCAGGGTGTTAGCAGGGCTGCGTTCCCTTCCTGAGGCTCTGGGAGAAAGACCCTTCCCTTGCCCATTCCAGCTCCTGGAAACTCCATATTCCTTGGCTCGTGGCCTCTTTCCATCTTCAACATAAGCCAGATCTCTCTGTCATGCTGCCATTTCTCTGTTTTTCTCCTCTGCCACTTTTTTGCACTTTACTTTTTTATGAGAGACACACAGAAAGAGGCAGACATATGCAGAGGGAGAAGCAGGCTCCCTGTAGAGGTAGCCTGATGTGGGACTCAATTCCAGGATCCCCAGATCACAGCCTGAGGTGAAAGCAGACACTCAACCACTGAGCCATCCAGGTGTCCCCTCTCCTCCATTTGAAGGACCCTTGTGATTACATGTGCCCCCCAGGTAATCCAGTATCATCTCCCTGTCTCATGGTCAGTGGATTACCAACCTTAATTCATCTGCAACCTTAATTCTCATTTGTTTGTAACCTAACCTATGTACAGAGAATTAGGACGTGGCTATCTTTGGGAGTCTCTTATTTTAACCTGCCATGCCACTGTTAATACAGAAATTATTTCAGAAATGTTTAATACTCCTTGACTTTTTTCATTCAATTATATATTTCAGGGAACTCTCCATACTTTTGGGACACCTCAGTAGCTCAGTGGTTGAGCATATGCTTTCAGTTCAGGTCATGATCCTGGGGTCTTGGGGTCCAGCACTGCATCAGGCTTCCTGCAGGGAGCCTGCTTCTCCCTCTGCCTATGTCTCTGCCTCTCCTCTGTGTCTCTAATGAACAAAAAAATAAAATCTTTAAAAAAGAAAAAAAAAAGAACTCTCCATACGTTTTAAAGAGCTACATACTGTTCTGTATGGATATACCATAATTATGTAAGCAATCCCCAATGTCGATGGACAGTTGGTTCATTTTTAAGTTTTCTGGTTTTTATCTTAAACTATATCCTAAAGACTATCTTTGTAGTTTGTATTTGCATGTTTTGGTAACTACATCCATGGATAAGTTGTCTGATGTATAATTTCCAGGTAAAGCAGGATGCACATTTACAATTTTGTTTTGTTTTGCTTTGTTTTCAAATTGCCTTGCCAAAGAGTGCATCAGTTAACCAGTGATAAGAGTTTATGTTTACATACACATTGGCAAACACTGGTTTTTTTTTTCAGGGGTTGCTTATACAAAAGTATCAAACTTTACAACTATAGTATATTGGGGGAAAAAACTCACTTTTTAAGGTTATTTTTCTTTCATTATAAATTGGTTTTAGCATCTTACTATGTTTATTAGCCATTTGGATTCCTTTTTTCTTTGAACTGCTTGTTCATATACTTGTGCAATTTTTGTTAAATTTATCGCATTATTAATAATGCCAGGAATTACGCTAGCTGCTATGCATGATGCAGAGATGAGGAAAAATCTGATAGCTATTTCAAACTGCTTACATTCTAAATCTGAACTTATTTGGTGGACTTTAATGTCCACTGTATTCATCCAACAGCATTTGCCTTTGTCCCTTTCAAAGGGACTTAGTATACATAAAAATATAATTGAATGGTAATAGCCCAAGAAGGACCATGAATTAGTATTTTATTGTTTTTGACCAAAAATAGTTAGACTATTTCCTTTTTCAAGGACAAAGAAACCAAAAGACAAAAAACAAGGGTGATTGTTAAACTTCCGTTAATATTTATTAGTCATACACCATAGGTAAATAGTGACAAACAGCTCCCTAGTTACTCTCTAGCACATTTCTATTTTATTTTATTTTTAACGTTTTTCACTATATGAGCTTTTCTGGATTTGTTTTGTTTTGTTTATTTTCTATTTCCCTCCAACCACAGTATAAGCTATTTGTAGTCAGGGACCGTATCTGCCTTATTTACTGCTCTATCCCAACCATCCAGGAGAGTGTCTGGTACTCATAGAAGAATATTTGCTTAGGAACGTATTTGTTGCATAAAGACAAGAGGAAATTTGAACCTCTTAATAGGTACCATATTTTGATATATTCATTTGTAATATCTATTTGAAATCCATAAGCAACACAAAGAAATAAATATAAGCCTAGCTTTTCCCTTGATCTTTCCTCTGTTCAGCATGTTGCCATCAATACATTTGATTGCATCACTATCTCACTCAGTTGGAGGTAGTCACATCATCTGCTACTTGCTGAACCGAGCCTTTAAATCAGATGAATGAAATTTGGGCCCAGTCTCCTGGAATTCAATGAATACTATTACCCAGATTTCCTCTGGTGCAATTAGAACGGAGCAGTGAACCAATAGATAACCTTGCTTAAAAACCAATTTCCGTTTTTGTTTTCCTTCTTGCATTAGTCTGTTTGTCTCTGAGTTGTTGAGGAGCTTTTTTTTTTTCTCCCAAAGCAAAAGCATTAAGATCCATTTAGTGTTTTGATTGAGACTCATTTCTTCTTCCCTAAGTCTTGGCCACTGTGTTAGTTTGCTCAGGCTGCCATTACAAAATATCACAGACTGGGTGCTTAAATAACAGAAATTTGTACTCAAAGTTCTGGAGGCTAGGAAGTCTACGATAAGATTCCAGCCAATTTGTTTCCTGGTAAATACAGCCTTCTTGCTGCGTCCACATGTGACTTTCTTCTGTGCTCATGCTGGGGAGCATGGTGGCTAGGAGGAAGCAAGCTCTCTAGTGCCTCTTCTTAAATCTCAACATAGGGTGCCCACCCTCATAAAGTCCTCTAATTCTAATTACCTCCCAAAGGACCCATCTCCATCACATTGGTAGAGGTTAGGACTTCAACATGAATTTGGGGAGGGAAGCAATAATTCGGTACATAGTAGCTTCAATGGGCCAATCATCTGGTGGAGTTTGGAAAGACTCTATCCATGTCTAAGTTTTATCTCTTTTTAAAATAATGGAGGTGCAATTACTCATGTGACCTTTTTAATGCTCATATATTCTACAGATATTTCTTGTTTGTGCTATATTACTCACTGGCTTAAACATATTTGTTTTTTAAGATTGTATTTATTATTCATGAGAGACACACAGAAAGAGGCAGAGACAGGCAGAGGGAGAAGTAGGATCCCTGTGGGGTACCTAACGCAGGACTTGATCCCAGGACCCCAGGAACACAACCTGAGCCAAAGGCAGACTCTCAACCACTGAGCCACCCTGGTGCCCCTTAAAAATCTTCTAATGATGAAGCAGTGAATTGGAAAATATAACTAGTCTTTCTACAAGTCTTTCTAACCATGATCAAGCAGCTGCTTACCTCCCAAGTGGCAGCCTCTTTTACCCACCCACGCTGTTTCAGCACACTAGCCTTCTTGCTACTGCTTCCTTTCTTAGAGCCTTTGTTCTTGCAGTTTGTTCCCCCTGCAGTGCTTTGCCCCAGCTGGCCAGCTATTCTCATCATTCAGCTAAATGTCATCCCTCCTAGGACTTCCCTGACACCCAACCAGAGTCACTCCCTGGACTAGTTGGTCTGTGCCAGATGCTTTGCTGGCTATAAAGTAGACAAAGATCAGTAGTAAAATGCCAGGCTTATTAAAATGTTACCCTTGGGGATCCCTGGGTGGCTCAGCAGTTTGGCGCCTGTCTTCAGCCCAGGGCATGATCCTGGAGTCCTGGGATCGAGTCCCACATCGGGCTCCCTGCATGGAGCCTGCTTCTCCCTCTGCCTGTGTCTCTGCCTGTCTCTCTCTCCCCCTCTCTCTTTGTGTCTCGTGAATAAATAAATAAAATCTTTAAAAAAAAATAGTGTTACCCTTAGTGTAATACCATCCAGATCTACCAATATTGTTGCAACTGTCAAGGTCACTTTTTCTTATGGCTGAGCAATATTCCATTGCATGTATGTGTGTGTGTGTGTGTGTGTGTGTGTGTGTGTAGCACATCATCTTTAACCATCCATTTGTGGAGAGTTGGGTTGCTCCTATATCTTGGCTATTATAAATAATGCTGCAAAAAAACCAAAGGGGCACATATATCTTTACAAATTAGTGTTTTCATTTTCTTTGGGTAAATTCTCAATAGTGGAATTACTGGATCATGTGGTATTTCTGTTTTTAATTTTTTAAAAAAATTTTTGAGGAACATCCATACTGTTTTCCACAGTCACTGTACCAATTCACATTTCCACCAACAGTGCACAAAGGTCCTTTGTATCCACATCGATGCCAACTTGTTATTGCTTGTCATTTTGATTCTAGCCATTTTGACTGGTATAAAGTGATATCTACTGTGGTTTTGATTTGCATTTCCCTAATGATTAGTGATTTGGGCATCTTTTTTTAATGTGTCTAAATTGCTCAAGATATTTGGCTATTAGGAGTAGGGTTTCTCTGAACAACCTTGTTCATGAAATGCGGCATGTATATGTGCATTTCTGTTAGTTACATACCTAGGAGTAGAATTGATGTAGGGTATACCTGTTCAGCTTCAGAAGAGACTGCCAAACAATTTTCCAGAGTGGTTGTACCAGTGTACATACCTAACCTGTGAGAGTTTGGTTATACTACATCTTCAGCAATACTTTGTATTTTTTCTCTTCATTTTTGCCACTCTTGTGAGTGTATAGTGGTTTTAATGTACATTTTCCTCATGATTAATAAAATTGAGGCCCTCTTAATATGTCTATTGGTGAGGACACCTGGGTGACTCAGTGGTTGAGAGTCTGTCTTTGGGACAGAATACTTCCAAACTCGTTTTATGAGGCCAGCATCACCTTAATTTCAAACCAAAGACCCCACTAAAAAGAATTATAGACCAATCTCCCTGATGAACACAGATGCAAAAATTCTCAACAAGATACTAGCCAATAGGATCCAACAGTACAATAAGAAGATGATTCACCATGACCAAGTGGGATTTATCCCTGGGATGCAGGGTTGGTTCAACACTCATAAAACAATCAACGTGATAGATCATATCAACAAGAGAAAAAACAAGAGCCATATGATCCTCTCAGTAGATGCAGAGAAAGCATTTGACGAAATACAGCATCTATTCCTGATCAAAACTCTTCAGAATATAGGAATAGAGGGAACATTCCTAAGCATCTTAAAAGCCATCTACAAAAACCCCACATCAGATATCATTCTCAATGGGGAAACACTGGGAGTCTTTCCCCTAAAACCAGGAACACAACAGGGATGTCCATTCTCACCATTGCTATTCAACATAGTACTAGAAGCCCTAGCCTCAGCAATCAGACAACAAAAAGAAATAAAAGGTATTCAAATTGGCAAAGAAGAAGTCAAACTCTCCCTCTTTGCAGATGACATGATACTGTACATAGAAAACCAAAAAGACTCCACCTCAAGATTTCCAGAACTCATACAGCAATTCTGCAGTGTGGCAGGATACAAAATCAATGGCCAGAAATCAGTGGCATTTCTATACACTAATAATGAGACTGCAGAAAGAGAAATTAAGGAATCAATCCCATTTATAATTGCACCCAAAAGCATAAGATACCTAGGAATAAACCTAACCAAAGAGATAAAGGATCTATACCCTAAAAACTACACAACACTTCTGAAAGAAATCGAGGAAGACACAAAGAGATGGAAAAATATTCCATGCTCATGGATTGGAAGATTTAATATTGTGAAAATGTCAATACTACCCAGGGCAATTTACACATTTAATGCAATCCCTATCAAAATGCCATGGACTTTCTTCAGAGATTGAAACAAATCATCTTAATATTTGTGTGGAATCAGAAAAGACCCCAAACAGTGAGGGGAATATTGAAAAAGAAAACCAGAGCCAGGGGTATCACAATGCTGGATTTCAGGTTGTACTACAAAGCTGTGATCATCAAGACAGTGAGGTACTGGCACAAAAACAGACACATAGATCAATGGAACAGAATAGAGAACCCAGAAATGGGCCCTCAACTCTATGGTCAACTAATAGTCGACAAAGTAGAATGCTGCTGGAAAAAGGACAGTCTCTTCAATAAATGGTGCTGGGAAAATTGGACAGCCACGTGAAGAAGAATGAAACTAGACCATTCTCTTATACCATACACACAGATAAACTCAAAATGGATGAAAGATCTAAATGTGAGACAAGAATCCATCAAAAACCTAGAGGAGAACACAGGCAACACCCTTTTTGAACTTGGCCACAGCAACTTCTTGCAAGATACATCCATGAAGGCAAGAGAAACAAAAGCAAAAATGAACTATTGCGACTTAATCAAGATAAGAAGCTTCTGCACAGCAAAACAAACAGTCAACAAAACTAAAAGACAACCTACAGAATGGAAGAAGATTTTTGCAAATGACCTATCAGATAAAGGGCTACTATCCAAGATCTAATAAAGAACTTCTTAAGCTCAACACCCAAGAAACAAACAATCCAATAATGAAATGGGCAAAAGACATGAACAGACATTTCACAGAGGAAGACATAGGCCAACAAGCACATGAGAAAACGTTCTGCATCACTTGCCATTAGGGAAATACAAATCAAAACCACAATGAGATACCCCCTCACACCAATGAGAATGGGGAAAATTAACAAGACAGGAAACAACAAATGTTGGAGAGGATGTGGAGAAAGGGGAACACTCTTGCATTGTTGGTGGGAATGTGAACTGGTACAGCCACTCTGGAGAACTGTGTGGAGGTTCCTCCAAGAGTTAAAAATAGAGCTACCCTACCACCCAGCAATTGCAGTACTGGGGATTTACCCCAAAGAGACAGATGGAGTGAAACATGGGGACACCTGCACCCCAATGTTTATGGCAGCAATGTCCACAATAGCCAAACTGTGGAAGGAGCCTCAGTGTCCATCGAAAGATGGATGGATAAAGAAGATGTGGTCTATGTATTACAATAGAATATTACTCAACCATTAGAAATGACAAATACCTACCATTTGCTTCAACGTGGATGGAACTGGAGGGTATTATGCTGAGTGAAGGAAGTCAATCGGAGGACAAACATTATATGATTTCATTCATTCGGGGAATATAAAAAATAGTGAAATGGTAAAGGGGAAAGGAGATAAAATGAGTGGGAAATATCAGAGAGGGAGACAGAACATGAGAGACTCCTAACTTTGGCAAATGAACAAGGGGTAGTGGAAGGGGAGGTGGGCAGAGGGATGGGGTGACTGTGACGGTCACTGAGGTAGGCACTTGATGGGATGAGCACTGGGTGTTATACTATATGTTGGCAAATCGAACTCCAATAAAAAAAATATACCAAAAATAATTGGAATAGCTTTGGGATGCAAAAAAAAAAAAAAAAAAAAGAGAGAGAGAGAGAGAGAGAGAGAAAGATAGAGTCTGCCTTTGGCTGAGGTTGTGATCCTGGGGTCCTGGGATTGAGTACTGCATCGGGCTCCCTGCAAGGAGCCTGCTTCTCCTTCTGCCTCTCTCTGTGTATCTCTCATGAATAAACAAATAAAATCTTTTTAAGAAAATATGTCTATCGTCATTTGGTATGCTATTTTTAAATCAAGATTTATTAACAAAAGGATCATTGGAAACATTACTTAATAAGATTAATTATGAAATATCTATGTAAATCATTGTATCAGTGAACTGAGCCTATGTTATCCTATAGTGAGTGATGCATCACTTGAGAATCTCAGTAGTTAAAACAAGGTTTAATGATTGCTCTTGCTTCTTGCCTATTACTGATGGTCAGTGGCTCTGTTCTACATCCCCACCATTCTGGTAGTTTGGCTACAAGGATAGCTTCTATATGGGGCATTGGCGGTCTCTAGGCAGAGAGAAAAGAGAGGCAGCAATGTGATGGGTCACACACAAGTTCTTTCTTTCTTTCTTTTTTTTTTTAAAGATTTATTTAGTCAAAAAGGACACAGAGAGAGAGAGAGAGAGAGAGAGAGAGAGAGAGAAGCACAGGCAGAGGGAGAAGCAGGCTCCACGCAGGAAGCCTGACGTGGGACTTGATCCCGGGTCTCCAGGATTACGCCCCTGGCCGAAGGCGGCACTAAAGCACTGAGCCACCAGGGCTGCCCATATACACACAAGTTCTTAAAGCTTCTGCTCAAGAGGTGGCAAGCACTTTACTTCTACTCACATTCTATTGACCAAACATATCATGTGTCCAAGACTGATGCCAATGACAGCATTGTATAATCTTCTAAGAGAGAGCAGCTTATAGAAAGGGGCAGTAACCATGAACAAGAGAGTGACCAATAAAATCTCTTTCCATAGAGTAGGTTTATAAGAGTATTACTCTGGGATGGAACCCAAACTGTTTGTCTCTAGGTTGTTTCAACACACAAACATACATGTGGAGCATTTCTTTTTTGTTCTGTTAAGCTGAATTAGTTGCTAACATTTTAAAATCATGATATTTCACAAAGATACATATTTGTGGCTTCTCTTGGAAATCATAAGCTATAGCAAGAACCATTTGTAGGTAAATGGCAGCTGCCCCTCCAGGTGGGATATGCAATCTCCAGTTCTTCATGACTGTCTAGTGGTTGCCTTCTCTGCAATTGTGCATTTCAAACATTTTTAACATAGCCCATGATAATTAGTACTTTTTACATACTCATCATTCATATGCATGCATATGCACATGTACATATTTGTGTGTAGGTGTAGAAATGTACATACATACACAGTCCAAAGCAAAATTTCATGAAACAATGCTTACTGTTATTTTCTGCAATGCATGCTGATATCATCTCTTCTATTCTATCCTTCTTTATCCTATTCTATTATTTGATTTTTTTTTTTTAATGCTGTAATCAACCCTCCAAATTAACTTCACAAACTGCTACTGGGTCACAGGCCACAAATTGAAAACCTTGCTCTTGATTATGTTACTTGTCTGTTGTTCCTCTGAATGCTACTGGTTAGTTTTCCAGACTGAATTTCTGCCTAAGCTTTTTAGGATTCCCAGGACAGTTAGTTGTGTGTGTGAGCAGCATCTGCTTTCCCTCACTGGTTTAAGCCTGTGCAAGTACTGCTTTTGCCCAAGGGCCCTAAAATAAAATTTAATAAATAAATACAATTTAATAAAATAAAATTATTCCACTTTTGAGGTGTTGGTGCCTGGAAGAGATTTGGCACCTACGAAATACTGATGCCGGTGAACCCAGCATGATCAGTCAGCAAGGTCTGCTGTGACGGAGGGAAGAGGTCCATTGGGATCAGCAGAAGTGAGAGCCTTTCATGCCAGTTGAGAGGCAGTGGAGGCAGTGGACATTGCTGGGAGAGGCCAGAGCAGGAGAGGGAGGAAATGACTAATGCCTTGACAAGACATGTTTCTGAGCCCAGGACAACAGCTGAGGGAGACTCTCAGAGATAATTATGAGATGAGGTGGAGTTCACACTTAAGAGATACTACAGTAGCGGATAGAGGCAAGAACAGGTGATACATGAGTTGCTACTACTATATGTAACCTCATTTTAAGTCCTGGGCTCAGATAACAAAGTTATTTTTTCTTGTTTATGTGTATGTTTTACCTATAAATGCCCTTTCTTAGGTGAATGGAGCTCATTTACCAAGCATCTTGAATGTTGTCCGCAACCTTCCCCATGGCCTTGACATTTGTTTCTTGTCTTTTTCTTAATCTTGTCTCCTTTTCTGCTTACTCTATTCTTGATCTCTTGAGTATACATCTGAGCCTGAGGAGTCATGAACTCTTTGTTTGCTATCTGTGTCTTCTGTTTCTTCTGCTGTTCCTCCTTAGTCTCCCATTTCCTTCTCCATCCCTACCCCTGTTACTAGCAAGACTTCCCCCAACCAACCATGTCCTTCAGCCTCCTACCACCCTTAATAATAGCAAAACAACAAAAATAAGAATAATTGGGGCAGCCTGGGTGGCTCAGCGGTTTAGTGCTGCCTTCAGCCCAGAGTGTGATCTTGGAGGCCCGGGATCGAGTCTCGCATTGGGCTCCCTGCATGGCGCCTGCTTCTCCCTCTGCCTTTGTCTCTGCCTCCCTCTCTCTCTCTCTGTGTCTCTGATGAATAAATAAATAAAATCTTAAAAAAAAAAAAAAGAATAATTAAGGTGGGTATAGTGGATTGGATAGTGGCCTCCCTTCCACTAAGCATTGTTTCATGAAATTTTGCTTTGGAATGTGTATGTATATGTGCGTCTACCCCTGCACCTGATTTAATATATGTCACACAGCTCAGCACAGGCTAATTCCTGGTACCTCAGAATGTGACCTTATTTGGAATAAGGGTCTTTGCAAATGTAATTAAGAAGAGGATCTTGAGATGAAATCATCCTGGAGCAGAGTGGGCCCTGAATCCTTTGATGGCTGCCTTTATCAGAGAAGAAAAGGTGGTGACATAAGGAAGAATGCCTTGTGAAGACAAAGGCAGAGATTGGGGTTATGCTGCCAGAAGCCAAGGAAGGTCAGGGGCCACTAGAAGCTGGCAGAGGCAAGGAAGGATTCTCTCCTAGAGACTTCAGAAGGAGTGTGGCTCTGTTGGAACTTCCATTTCAGACTTTAGACTTTTAGAACTGTGAGAAAATAAATTCTTTTGTTTAAGCCACCAAGCTTGTGGTAATTTGTCATAGCAGCCCTGGGAAACTCGGACAGTGGGAGACCATACAGCACAAAGGAATATTTATTTCACAATTGGTGAACATTTTAAGAAAACATTGTAGACGGGTGCCTGGCTGGCTCAGTTGGTGAAGTGTGCAACTCTTGACCTTAGGGTTGTGAGTTTGAGCCCCGTGTTGAGTATGGAGATTACTTAAACAAAATCTTTAAGAAATATATTCAAGAATATGAAAAGATTTTCCAATTATTAATACATTTTTAAAATGCTTGCTACATAATTACATGTAACATATCATAGAACCAGTTCTCTCTTGGCAATAAAGTGCTCCTAAAGTTAATGCATACACAAATTGTTTGAGGCTCATGATGCTTTTTTTTCCTGCAGGTGTTGTATGCTATATTATGGGTTTTTCAGATATTAATCCATAATAACCATCTTAATGTTAATCATGTAGATTGTTAATTTCTTGAAACTGGGAATTGTCCCATACACTTAAATTTCACTGTCTAGCAGATAATTGTACACAGTGTACACTGTGTACAGTGTACAAATACTCCTCAAACAGTTCATTTTTAAAAACACCAGTAATGTGCTATAGCAGCTCCTTTGGAGTCAAATTTTTTAAGTCTTGAAATCCAGGCTCTGCCATCTATAGGATGTAGGTCATCAAGCAAATTATGTAAGCTGTCTGTGCCTCAATTTATTTGTCTATAAAATTATGATAATCATAATACCTACCTCATAATGTGAGGAGTAAATGAATTATTACATATAAAATACTTACAAAATAACAGTACTTGCATACCAGGATTCAGTGCATGTTAATTAAGCACATCCTCCCAGCTATATTATAAACTCTTTGAGACAGGCAGTGTCCCTTTTATAATACCAGAACCTATTTAATTTCTTTCATATTATATACCTTCAATGAGTATTTGTCAAACTAATAAAAGCAATGAGTGAATGAATGGTTATATGATTACAATACTTTCTCCATAAAAAAATCAGATAGATACAGAATTTGGTAACATTCTAACATCTGCTATAGTAAAAAATGTGTTCAGAAATTAAACAGAATTTAAGACTTGTCAGAGAACTACAAGTGTAAATAAGAGAAAAGAAACAGAAATCACTACCAATGGGAGATTCTTCACTATATTTCAGCTCCTGGAAGACAGAGACCTCATCCTATGTTTCTTTGTAATTCCAGTGGTTTGCATAGTGTTTGGGATAGAAAGGCATGTGCAGCCTCATACGCAGGAAGGGTTCTAGGAAACCCCTATACAGGCTCCCAGAGGCAACTCTCTCCTTTCTAGAATTCTACCTGCAGCTTCCAGTTACCTCCGCTTCCTGAGCTTTAACTCCATCTGCTCACCTCAGCTGGTCCTCTGGGTTCCCCCTTCTGGCACCTCTAAGCAGAAAGTTGGGCTGCTCATAGCGCATTCCTCATCCATTTTCCTTCTTCCAGAAATCACCATCCTATGGGCCTGTCATTCAATGTCTGAAAACAACTGTTTCATATACCTTGTTCATGTTTCCAAGTGTTTACAAATCAAAGTTAGGACTTTGTTGCTTTATCATAGTTAAAAGCAGAAGTTCTCACCCAGGCATCTTGGTTAAATGAGGGGAAAAAAACTAAGTAATTGTAAACGAAGACTTTTAAATTCATTCAATTGGTCTTCTTGTTTTGTTTTGTTTTTAAGATTTTATTTATTTATTGAGACACACACACACACACACACACACAGAGAAAGAGAGAGGCAGAGACACAGACAGAAGGAGTGGCAGGCTCCATGCAGGGAACCCGATGTGGGACTCGATCCCAGATCTCCAGGATCACACCCCAGGCTGCAGGCGGCGCTAAACCGCTGAGCCACCCGGGCTGCCCAGTTGGTCTTCTTGTTGATTAAAAGTTAAGTGCTGTAATTAATTAAAAAGGACAGTACCCTTCCTCAGTTTTGAAGAGGTTCTTCTGCTAGGCAGATTTTCAGTTGCAGTCAGCAGTTTGCTTTAAGAAGAGACTCTTCCATCTTCACTTCCAGCTTAAGTGAATTAGAAGGGAAAATGGAATTCTAAAGTATAAAGAATGTACACTGTTACCTGACCCAGAACACATATCTCACAGCTTGTTAGGCAAGATGCTGAGTTAGTATGTCATCTCTCTTTTATTTGTACATTAGTTCTTTAGCCATAGTCTATGAGGATCTTCCATTGTTTCTCACAAATTGGCTTAAACTTCTAACGATGATATATACAGATTCCCTCATCTAAGCAGAGTCCATTTCTGTTTACATTATTTCTGGACAATCCATCATTTTCCCTCCAAGGTCATAGCCCTACAGTTCCATCAGACACAAACAATCTATTTTAATAGCACCCTTCAGTGCTGGTGGGGAGAAGGGGGTGGGAGTCATTTCATCAAAGAAGTGCATATATCTACTGGAAGATTTTCTTGTTTGAGAAACACTCTTGAAATGATATTTTTCGAAAATTTTTAATTTTACTAAAATGTGGTAATAGTCAGTTTTACAACAGATAATTTTCTTTTCAGCATAGTGATAATAAGTGGGCCATATCCTGAAATTCATTTCCTTGTTAATTATGACCGGATGCTTAAAAGCTCCTTCATGTGAGCTGCCTGAACATCAGTGGAACTCCATCATCTAAAAAGATATTTTGGGACCACTTTTGGTCTAGAATCCAAGACAATACATCTGAGATAGAATTTAGAAGGAGCAAGAAGTTAATAACTAATACCACCATCACCTTATAGAACTTAGAGCCCTGCCATGTGAACCCTGGTGCCAAGACTTAGATTTTGTCACAGCTGACAGGACTCCCAGGTTCACCTGCATGGTCCCACTGTGCCAGGACAAAAGTGGCTGGTCAGAGGCTGACAGATTCAAACTTTTCAGATTTCAAACTCTGTTCTTTTGGGTCCCTGTATTTATACATAATGTATATAATTTACCCACAATTTAAGTAAATAAACTGCATTATTTACTTATTGATTGGGTCTATTGTAAGCAAGGCACATAAGTTCAAAAGAGCAGAGACCCTTCATGGCTTTTTGTTGTTGTTTACTATATCCTAACACTTATAATCATGTCTGGCACATAAGCACTTAATGAATAATTGTTGAATGAATAAATACTAAATATGAGTCTTTGTCAATATGTGTGAGAAATATCTATTCCGGTTTAGAGGCTTATCTTTTCATTTACTTTATTGTAAATGATATTTGTGTAAACAGTTGTATTGAGTTTTAGTGCAGTTAAGTCTATCAATCTTTTCCTCCATGGTAAGCCATTTTGTTTCTTATTTGAGAAATAATATCCATCTACTGATGGATACTTCTGTTGCTTCCATATCTTGGCTATTGTAAATAATGCTGCAGTAAACATAGGGGTGCATATGTCTTTTATAATTAGTATTTTCATTTTTTTAAGTAAACACCCAATAGTGGAATTATTGGATTATATGGTGGTTCTTTTTTAAATTTTTTTGAGGAACGTCCATACTGTTTTCTACAGTGGCTGCACCAATTTGTATTCCCACTGGTTGTGCATTTTTATTCACATCTATGCCAACATTTGTTATTGTTATTTCTTGTCATTTTGATTCTAGTCATTCTGACAGGTTTAAGGTTGTATCTCATTGTGGTTTTGATTTGCATTTCCCTGATGATGAGTAACTTTGAGCATCTTTTCATGTGTCTGTTGGCCATCTGTATGTCTTCTTTGGAAAAATGTCTGTTCAGGTCTTCTACCCATTTTTAAATCAAATTATTATTATTACTATTATTTTTGTGTGTATACATAAGTTTATAAAATTTTTTTATGTATTTTGGATTTTAAGCCCTTATTTGTTACATCATTTGCATATATCTTATCTTTTCTCCCATTCAGTAGGTTGTTTTTTTGATGATTTCCTTTGCTTTTTATTTTGGGGTAGTCCCAATAGTTTATTTTTGCTTTTGTTTCCCTTGCCTAGGGAGATATATCTTGACAAATATTTCTATGACTGATGTCAAAGAAATTATTGCCTGTGTTTTTTTCTTCTAGGAGTTTTATGATTTCAGGTCTCACAGTTAGGCCTTTCATCCATTTTCAGTTTATTTCTCTGTGTGGTTCAAAAAAGTGGTCCACTTTCATTCCTTGCATGTAACTGTCATGAGTCAATTTTTCTTATTTGAACCAGTGGTTGTCAAAACTTTCATGTGCATCAGTGGAGCTTGTTAAAACATGTATTGCTGGCATTTCTGATTCAGTAGGTCTGGGGTAGGGCTTGAGAATTTGCATTTTTAACATTTCCCGTGTGCCGTTGATGCTGCTGACTCTAGGACCACACTTTGAGAACCTCTGTTATCAATAAGAGGCCCACAATATCAAGTGGTCATTATTTATTCCTTTTCCTCTTGGGCTAATATAGCATCAGATTTAAATAAGTAGTATATATTAAATACTAACATCATATTAGAAAGGCAGATTTATTTAAAACATAATATGAAAAATAAGTATATGAATATATAATATTTGGACATATAATATTTGGACATAAATGTTGCTGTGATTTTTCTTAAAGGAATATAAATATGAATGCTATCCTTTCAGACTTTAATAGTAGGAGGGTTTTTTTTAGCGTAAATTACTTTGTTAGACTGAAAATTTAGAGCACATTTCTTTACAGGCCTAACTATTACATAGGAATTATAAGGTGAGTAATTTGATAGAATATTTCTATATGCAAAGAAAGCATTTTTTTACTAGTCTATACTTAGAGCTTTCTAATTGGATTTTATCCAAAAGGGAAAAAAAATTATAGAGAAAATATTCCAGCATAGGGGCAAAAAAACTTTGCCCTTCTTCTATTCTGGGCTTTTTGGCTGGTCTAATAATTAAATTGACATAAAGCAGGTTAACAGGGAACAAATTTCTTATATTTCGGAGCCCCAGAGATAAGCAACTGAGGCTTATATGCCATCCTGAGCTAAGGAGAAAGGGTAGGGTTTGGGGGCTTCAAAGGGGAGGAAAACAATTCACAGGAAGTTGAAGAGAGCAAATGTTTGGTAAACTAGTGTTTGTCTTGCCACGTAGGTAAATCTTTCGGATAAAAAGTTATCTTTGGTATTAGCTGCCTCTTGGCACAGGCCCTCTATCTACCTATTTTTTTAGGCAGTTAAGAGGAAGGTGAACAGCTCTTCTTGAGTCTGTTGGACCTTGATTGTTTTCAGCTCAAAATAATCCATATGCCAAAGTGGCATTTTTGAGATCATATATTTTGCCCCCCTTACTTCTATAGACAAAATTTTCTGGGTTTATAATACTTTCAACTTTATCTTCTGATGTCATCATAAATCAAATGGCTGAAACTCACTAGGAATACAGCTGACCCATGACCAACAGGGGTTAAAATTGTGTGGGTCCACTTCCATGTGGATTTTAAAGCAATTATACAAGATTATAGTATCGGGACACCTGGGTGGCTCAGCCATTGAGCGTCTGCCTTTGACTCAGGGTGTGATCGTGGAGTGCCGGGATCGAGTCTTACATCGGGCTTCCTGCATGGAACCTGATTCTTCCTCTGCCTGTGTCTCTGCCTCTCCCTCTGTGTCTCACATAAATAAATAAATAAAATCTTAAAAAAATATTTTTTAATAAAAAACTAAAATTATAGTATCAATATTTATAGTACTATATAAATATATTTCTTCCTTATGACTTTCTTTTTTGAAAAAAGATCTTATGTATTTATTTGAGAGAGACAGAGTGAGCATGATCAGGGGAAGGGGCAGAGGGAGAAGGAGAGGGCCAAGCAAACTCCCTGCCGAGTGGGAAGCCCAGTGAGGGGCCCCATCCCAGGACCCTGAGATCATGACCTGAGCCGAAGTCAGAGCTTAACCACTGAGCCATCCAGGCATCCTTTCCTTATGATTTTCTCAACAAGATTTTCTTTTTTCTAGTTTACTTTATTGTAAGGATATAGTATATAGTATATATGACATACAAAGTATCTATCAATTAACCATTCATGTTATTGGTAAGGCTTCCAGCCAAAAGTAGACTGTCAGTAATTAAGTTTTTGAGTTTTGGGGGAGTTGAAACCACACCATAGGGGATTGATGGTCCTGACCCCCATGTTGTGCAAGGGTCAACTCTATATGCTAAAATTCTTGACTTTGATTTTTTTTAAAAATGCTACTTAGTTTTATGTTTGCTTAAAATGGACTTGTTTTAAGCCAGTCATGTCTTAAGCCCTAACATATGTTAGTTTATGATTAATTTTGATCTAAAATGTCATTATTTAGATTTATATTCTTAATTTATTAATGAAAGAGATTAAACTAATGATGAGCAGAACATTTTAACATTTTAATAGTAACAAAATAATATAATATACCTTTACATTTTGAATACAATTGATATTTGTTTTAGAACTGATTCTTTACAAAAAGCAGTTCTGGCTTACTGAAATTTCACGTTTCAAAATCTGTCAGTCTAACTGTTCCTGGAAAATGAGAGCTTTACTAAAATCATAAAGGTTTGATGGAGATGAAATTAAATAAGTGAGGTACTACAAAGAATGAAGGCTATCTCACACATACCCTTTTCTTTCTGTATTTCTTTCTCCTTCCTTGTGTGTGTGTGTGTGTGTGTGTGTGTGTGTGTGAAAGGGGTGGGTGGTGCAGAGGGAGAGTGAGAGAGAATCTTAAGCAGACTCCTCTCCCCATCCAGCATAGAACCTGACACAGGGCTCAATCTCATGACCCTGAGATCATGACCCGAGCCGAAATCAAGAGTCAGATGCTTAACCGACTCTGCCACCCAGGTACTACTGGTATCTCATACATATCTTGATTAAATAGTAGATGGGAACATATTTAATCTCATAATTTAGATCACCAAAATGTTAAATAAGTATAACAAAAGTAATTATCAGGAATTTTTAGATTAAAGTATGACGAGATTAAGGAAGTGAAACTCTAACAGAATACTCTTATGAAATATCCACATATGCCCAAGCACACTGAAAGTTTATTTGGTTAATAGTGATTCTTAATATATATTTATAATATTGCCTTGATCTTGGCCCACAGACTAAATGCAGACATTTCTCAGTCGTTTTCAGATTTGTTGACTAAGATGCTAATTGAAATTCAGTGCAAGGAAAAATACATCACTGGCCTTTGTGTATCTATGAAAGGCCTTCTTATTGGACTCTGTTTAGTATAAAAGCTTCTCTTCTTTGCCAAGTGAGAGTGACCCTGTGTGCAATGTGTGTTCAGTGGAATCTTCAAGAACAACATAGACACCAGTTGGTCACCAGCGGAAGCCATCATGCTCTTTCCTCAAGAGGGCAGCTCACAAGCTGTATGCACCCATGACCAGGTGCCAAAAGAAGATGCTCACTCATGCTTTCCAAAATCCTTTCCCAGGCCTGGGGGAAGGGAGCTATTCCTTTGAGCTCCTGTGTGGAACTCTGAGTCTCCAAGGAGGTAAAGCATGTCCTCATCTCCCCAAACGCTCCATTTTCTCTGTGAATTAGTGTCCTTTCTTTGTGCCAAATAACAATCTACTTAGGGCTTGAGGGTATGACTTCTTAGTTCTTGTTTGCAGAATGCTTCCAGCTTCCTTCTGGGTTTGGAGGCCCACAAAATAAAGAATCCATTTTGATTTGCAAAGAACTCCTTATTTTCACCTTGCATATTTTATTCTTTTTCTTCTAATCTATTTTCTTTGGGTTTCTGCCTGAAGCCAGGAGATGAAGTCAGGCAGTCTTAATGAAAGGAGCTCAGACACAGGGATCTCAGAGACCTGGGTCAAAACCTGGAGCTATTATTTCCTACCTCTGTGATCTACCTCAATTTCTTTAATCTCTCTGTGCCTCAGTTTATTCATTATTATAATAAAATATATACTACAAGTTCTTTTTACTTCCCTACTTATATACTATTTAATTACCAAATGCCCCTATTACATAGTTATATATGGTTGAATCATAAGTTCTCTTGCTGTCTTTTTTATGCCTGAGAAATTGCTTTCCTATGTCTGATAAGTCATATGTATGTGGTTAAAACAACTTTTATTAAAACATTAAAATAATCAAGGTTTCCCACTTCAATGATAGTGTAAATAATTGAAAAGTTCACTTTGAGGGATGCCTGGGTGGCTCAGTGGTTTAGTGCCTGCCTTTGGCTCAGGGTGTGATCCTGGAGTCCCAGGATCGAGTCCCACATCGGGCTCCCTGCATGGAGCCTGCTTCTCCCTCTGCCTATGTCTCTGCCCCTCTCTCTGTGTCTCTCATGAATAAATAAATAAAATCTTAAAAAAAAAAAAAGAAAAATTTACTTTGAGTGATTATAAAAACAAGAAATGACAAAAAAGCAGCTATTCTCATATAAGAGAGAGAACCACAGGATTTAGAATATATTCACCTTCACCTGCCAAGAGGGAACAATGTTGCTGAGTATATTCATATATACATACATATGTATGCATATCTTTCAAATTTTTCAAATATAACTGAATGTATGCTAGTATTTCACTCTGAAGACTATCTGCAAAGATACAGTTTGTGGGAAAATGTTCTATTCCAAGTGTTTCTTACTGTTACAGAGAATGTAAAGAAAATACCTCAGAATATTTTCCTAGGAAGGCAAAAAATTTCTGCTGCAGTTTGTATCCTTGACGCCCCTGTTTCACTTTAAGGCTGACTTATATCATCTGCCTGCCAGTGACTGAGCAGCTCTGCCTCCTATGAGAATGTAGGATGTGAAGTAAAGAGCCGGAGCCTTCTTGTCCTATGTGTAGTATCTTCCTGGCTGGTTGCTGGAATTTGTCGTTATTGCACTCTACTTTCCTAGTCTCGGTGTCTTTTTTGTTTGCTTTTACTAAAGTTGCAGCAATTTACAGAGGATCAGATAATTGCAAGGACTCCCATGAGTCCAAAAGATATATTCATATAAGGCTTTGTAGGGACAGAAACCTTCCCCTTTTTCTCTTCTAGGTTCTTTGGCTGGTCTAATAACTAAATTGACGTAACACTGATTAACAGGAGACAAATTCTGCACACATGGGAGACTCCCAGCAGTCAGATAATTGAGACTTATATGCCATCCTGAGCTAGGAATGGGGTAGGGGTCTGAGACTTTAAAGGAATGGAAGATAATTCACAGAAAGATGGGAAGAACCAGTGTTTGGTAAACAAATGTTGCCATGTCATGCAGATTGTTTTTTCTGATATATAGGGTTCTCTCTGGTACTATTTCTCTTCCTGGTATGGTCCCCCTATCTAAATTCTTTAAGGCAGTTTAGAAGGTAAAAAAAAAATCCTCCTGAGTCTCCTGGGCTCCTGGTTGTCTTCAGCTCCAAATAATCCACATGTCAAAGTGGCACATTCTGGGGTAGTTTATTCTCTCCCCTCTCAGCTTTGATAAACTAAAGGGTGTGGTTCAGCAGGAGAGGAAAAACACAGGCTAACAGAGAGGTCTGAGCCTTCCAGACATAGCTCCAGGGCTTGCTCTTAATCGCAGTGGATGTGATTTGTGTTCAGGTTAAAAACCACTAAAATACATACAAGACACCTGTTTCCAGGGAAGCTAAGACACAAGTTTATAGAAGAGCCTTTTATATCTCACTGCTCATTAGCTTAATCCTATTTTTACTCTACTACCCACCTTTGTATAAAATACATGCCTCTCTCAGGGGCTCCTGGGTGGCATAGTTGGTCAAGTGTCTGACTCTTAATTTTGGTCAGTCATGATCTTGGGGTCCTGGGATCGAGCCCTGTGTCAGACTCTGTGCTCAGTGGGGAGTTTGCTTGAATTCTCTCTCTTCCTCTTCTCCTGCCCCCCCCCCACCATGCACTTGCTCTAAAATAAATAAATAATTCTTTAAAAAAATAAATATGTGGGATCCCTGGGTGGTGCAGTGGTTTAGCGCCTGCCTTTGGCCCAGGGCGCGATCCTGGAGACCTGGGATCGAATCCCACGTCGGGCTCCCGGTGCATGGAGTCTGCTTCTCCCTCTGCCTGTGTCTCTGCCTCTCTCTCTCTCACTGTGTGCCTATCATAAATAAATAAAAATTTAAAAAAATAAAAATAAAAAAAAATATGTAAAAATAATTAAATGATTAAAAATCACTTTAATGCATAGGTTACCTACATTTTTGTTTACTTCTTTCCCTGTCACAATGTCTCTTCTCTTTTTTTTTTAAAAAAAGATTTTATTTATTTATTCACGAGAGACACAGACAGAGGCAGAGACATAGGCAGAGGGAGAAACAGGCTCCCTGTGGGGAACCTGATACGGAACTTGATCCTAGCACCCTGGAATCATGCCCTGAGCTGAAGGCAGACGCTCAACCACTGAGCCACCCAGGTGTCCCCATAATATCTCTTTTCAATAAAAAACCTATATATAGTATGTTCCCTTGGTAAAAGGGACTAAAATTACCATAATCAATGACTTTGATCCTGTTGATGCTATTTATCTCTTTGGTTAGTTAGGTCATTCTTTACAGTAAGATCACAAAAAAGTAATGAGAAACTGAGGTGAAAGGGTAATTGCTAGAGATTGAACTATTTCTGGAATGTTTGTGAACCCAGCCTTCATGTTTATTGCACCATGTAGATTCAAATCCATTTAGTGTCTTACCTAAATTTCTCTTTTCCATTTAATAAATTATTGCAGTAATTGTGTAATCAGGGCAGTGTATATATTTATAGTTAAAGGAGATACTATCAAAAAACTGTCATATCATCATTCATTATGGTGTTTAGTATCTTTAAATTTGAAAAAGAGAAATTAAAAGAAAAATCGAACAAGTAAGGAAGAGGTAACTAGACTACTTTGGGAAACTACTTTCAGAGTTGGTTATAGAAAAGACTAAAGATTCCAATATTAAAAAGCTCATTCCAAAATAGACCAATATATTCAGGTTACAATACCCAGGTCACAAAGCCACATTTTATTGGTAAAAAATAACTTGCAGCCATTGAGAGAAATTTCAATGATCATGCTTCCTTGTGAAATGTAATATCGTGATTGCTAGAGCTGATGTATGTTGGATAGATGCCAGCATGATGTAGTACTTTACTGATGTAGGGTGAAATATATTTTAGCTGTAGTAAAGCTGTCTTTAGACTTTGAAAAACAAAGATATTTTATTAGCAGTAACCAACTGTTTAAAGTCTTCCATGTGGTCTTAAAACCACATAGTATGTTATTCCATTTATATGAAATGTCTAATAGAAGTAGAAAGTAGATTAGTAGTTGCTTAGGGCTGAAAAAGATGGGGGGTGAGGTGTGAGGGGAATAACTAAAAGGTATGGGATTTATTTCTGAAGTAATAAAAATGTTCTAAAATTGATTGTAGTGATGGTCTCAACTCTGTGACTGTATTAGAAACCACTGAGTGAAATTATATGGTATTTGTCTTTCTCTGACTTATTTTGCTTAGCATAATACAGTCTAGTTCCATCCATGTCATTGCAAATGGCAAGATTTCATTTTTTTTTTCATGGATTAGTAGTATTTCCTTGTATATATACACCACATCTTTATCTGTTTATCAGTCAATGGACATCTGGGCTCTTTCCATAATTTAGTTATTGTTGATAGGACTGATAAATGTCAGGATGCATGTATCCCTTCAAATCAGTATTTTTGCATCTTTTGGGTAAATACCTAGTAGTACAATTGCTGGGTCATAGGGTAGTTCTGTTTTTAACTTTTTGAGGAATATCTATCCATACTGTTTTCCAGAGGGGCTGTACCAGTTTGCATTCCCACCAACAGTGAAGAGGGCTCTGCTTTCTCTGCATCTTCGATATCTATTGTTTCCTGGGTTGTTAATTTTAGCCATTTGACAGGTGTGAGGTGGCCTCTCATTATTTGTATTTCCCTGATGGTAAGTGCATCTTTTCATGTGTCTCTTAACCATCTGGATACCTTCTTTGGAAAAACGTTGATTCATGTCTTCTGCCCATTTCTTAACTGGATTGTTAAAAAACAATTGAGGTGTTTTTTTTTTTTTTTGAGTTTGATACATTATTTATAGATTTGGAGTTTGATACATTCTTTATAGATTTTGGATACTAACCCTTTATCAGGTATGTCATTCATAAATGTCTCCTCCCATTCTGAAGGTTGCCTTTTAGTTTTGTTGATTGTTTCCTTTGCCATGCAGAAGTTTTTTTTATCTTGATGAAGTCACAATAGTTCATTTTTGCTTTTGTTTCCCTTGCCTTTGGAGATGTGTCTAGCAAGAAGTTGGCTGCAGGCAAGGTCACGGATATTGCTGCTGTGTTCTCCTCTAGGATTTTGTTGGTTTTCTGTCTCACATTTAGGTGTTTCATCCACTATGAATTTGTTTTTGTGTATGGTGTGAGAAAGTAGTCCAGTTTCATTCTCCTGCATGCTGCTATCCAATTTTCCCAACACCATTTGTTGAAAAGACTGTTTCATTTCCATTGGATATTCTTTCCTGTTTTGTCAAAGATTAGCTGACCATATATTTGTGGGTCCAGTTCTGTGTTTTCTATTCTGAATTACTGATCTATGTGTTTGTTTTTGTATCAGTACTATACCATCTTGTGACTATAGCATTGTAATATAACTTGAAGTCTGGAATTGTGATGCCTACAGCTTTTCTTGTCTTTTTCAGGATTACTTTGGCTATTCAAGGTCTTTTGTGGTTACATACAAATTTTAGGATTGTTTGTTCTAACTCTGTGAAAAATGCTGGTGGTGTTTTGATAGGGATTGCATTAAATGTATAGATTGCTTTGGATAGTATAAATTAATAATAGTATTTTAATAATTAATAATATATATTCTTCCAATCCATGAGTATGGAATGTTTTTTCATTTCTTTGGATCCTCTTCAATTTTTTTCGTGAGTATTCTATAGTTTTCAGAGTACAGATATTTTTCCTGTTTGGTTAGATTTATTCCTATGCATCTTATAGTTATTGGTGTAATTATAAATGGGATTGACTCCTTGATTTCTTTTTCTGCTGCTTCATTATTGGTGTATAGAAATGCAATGGATTTCTGTACATTGATTTTGTATCCTATGTCTTTACTTTGTCAGTTCTAGCAATTTTTTTGTAGAGTCGGGCTTCTACAGAGAGTATCATGTCTGCAAATATTGAAAGCTTGACTTCTTTGCAGATTAGATGTCTTTTACTTCTTTTTGTTGTGTGATTGCTGAGGCTAGGACTTCCAGTACTATGTTAAATAACAATGGTGAAAGTGTCATGTTCCTGACCATAGAGGAAAGCTCTCAGTTTTTCCCCCATTGAGGAAAATTAGCTGTGGGGTTCTTTGTATATGGCCTTAAAGATGTTGAGGTATGTTCCCTGTATCCCTGCTTTGTTCAGGGTTTTTATCAAGAGTGGATACTGTACTTTGTCAAATTTTTTTCTGCATCTATTGAGAGGATCATATGGTTCTTATCCTCTCTCTTATTAACGTGGTGTAACATGTTGATTGATTCACTAATATTGAACCATCCTGGCAGCCCAGGAATAAATCCCACCTGATTGTGGTGAATGATTCTTTTAATGTACTGTTGGATACAATTTGCTAGCATCTTGTTGAGAATTTCTGTGCCCGTGTTCATCGAGGATATCGGCCTGTAATTCTCTTTTTTGCGGGGTCTTTGTCTGGTTTTGGAATCAAGCTAGTGCTGGCCCCATGGAATGGGTTTGGAACTTTTCCTTCCATTTCTATTTTCTGAAACAACTTCAGAAGAAAAGGTATTGATTCTTCTTTAAATGTTTGGTAGGATTCCCATGGAAAGCCGTCTGGCCCTGGACTTTTGTTTGTTGGGAGACTTTTTTTTTTTTTTTTTTTTAGATTTTATTTATTTATTCATGAGAGACACAGAGAGAGAGGTAGAGACATAGGCAGAGGGAGAAGCAGGCTTCCTGTGGGGAACCTGATGCAGAACTCAATCCCAGGACCCCAGGATCATGATCTGAACCAAAGGCAGACACTCAAATACTGATCCACCCAGGACCCTGGGAGATTTGTGATTACTGAATCAATTTGTTTGCTGGTTATTGGTCCCTTCAAATTATCTATTTCTTACTGTTTTAGTTTTAATAGTTTATATGTTTCCAAGAATTATCTGTTTCTTCCAGATTGCCTAATTTATTAGCATATTGTTTTCATAATGTTCTCTTAATGTTTATATTTCTGTGGTATTGGTTGTTATTTTTCCTCTTTCACTTGTGAATTTATTTATTTGGGTCCTTTCTCTTTCCTTTTTGGTAAGTATGGCCAGTGGTTTATCAATTCTTAAATAAAAAGAAAATCAACTCCTGGTTTCACTGTTTTTTAAGTTTCTATATCATTTATTTCTGCTCTAATCTTTGTTATTTCTCTTCTTCTGTGGCTTGAGGCTTCATTGTTGTTCTTTTTTGGCTCCTTTAGGTATAAGGTTAGGTTGCATATTTGAGATTTTTCTTGCTTCTTGAGGTAGGCCTGTATTGCTATATACTTCCCTCCTATGACCACTTTTGCTGCATCCCACAGGTTGTTTGTTTGTTTGTTTGTTTTGTTTTGTTTTAAGATTTATTTATTTATTTTAGAGAGAGAGAGAGCACAAGAGAGAACACAAGTAGGAGAAGCAGCTGAAAAAGAAAGAATCCCAAGCAGGCTCCACATTCAGCTTGGAGCCCAGCCCAGAGTTTGATCTCATGGCCCTGAGATCATGATCTACACCAAAATCAAGAGGCAGACACTAACCCAACTGAACCACCCAGGCACCCCTGCATCTCAAAGGTTTTGGACCATCATGTTTTCATTATCATTTGTTTCATGTATTTTTATTCTTTTATTTTATGGTAACCCATTCATTCTTCATTCTTTAGCAGCAGGTTATTTAACCTCCATGTATTTGTGGTCTTTACAAATTTTTTCTTGTCGTTAACTTCAAGTTTCATAGCATTGTGAACTCTGCATGTGAAACTATGCATGGTATGATCTCAATCTTTTGATACTTGTTGAGGCCTTATCTGTGACCTAGAATGTGATCTTTTCTGGAGAATGTCTCATGTGTACTTGAAAAGAATGTGTATTGTGCTGCTTTAGAATGAAATGCTCTTAATATATCTGTGAAGTCCATCTGGTGCAGTGTGTTATTCAAAGCCATTGTTTGTTGATTTTTACTTAGCTGATCTGTCCATTGATGTAAGTGGGGTTTTAAAGTCCCCTACTGTCATTGTTTATTATCAATGAGCTCCTTTATGTTTGTTATTAGTTGTTTTATATATTTCAGTGCTCCCATGTTAGGGGCATAAATATTTACAATTGTTAGATCTTCTTCTTGGATAGACTCCTTTATTATGATATAGTATTCTTCTTCATCCATTGTTACAGTCTTTGGTGTAAAATCTAGTTTGTCTGATATAAGTATTGCTACTCTGGCTTTTTTTTTTTTTCTTTTGGCTTTCTATTGGTGTGATAAATGTTTCTCCATCCCCTCACTTTCAATCTGCAGGTGTATTTGGGTCTAAAATGATTCTTTTATAGGCAGCATATAGATGGGTCTTGTTTTTTTTGTTTCCTTTTTAAGATTTTGTTTATTTATTCATGAGAGACACAGAAAGAGAGGCAGAGACACAGACAGAAGGAGGAGAGGCAGGCTCCATGCAAGGAGCCCGATGTGGGACTCGATCCCAGGAATCCAGGATCACGTCCTGAGCCAAAGGCAGATGCTCAACCACTGAGCCACCTGGGTGTCCCAATGGGTCTTGTTTTTTTATCCATTGTGACATCCTATGTCTTTTGATTGGAGCATTTAGTCCATTTACATTCAGAATGATTATTAATAAATATGAATTTAGTGCTATTGTTTTACCTGTGAAGTCATTTGTGAAGATTTTTTCTTTTTCTTTCTAGTCTTTGGTCTTTCTTTCCCACTCAAAGAATCTCCTTTAATATTTCTTGCAGGGCTGATTTACTGGTCATAAACTCCATTAGTTTTTTATTTGTCTGGGAAACTCTTTATCTCACCTCGTATTCTGAATGACAGCTTTGTGGGATAGAATATTGTTGGCTTCATATTTTTGCCATTCTGCAGGTGGAATATATCATGCCACTCTCTTCTTGACTGCTAAATTTCTGTGGAAGAAATCTGCTGCTAACCTTATTTGTCTTCCGTTTTAAGTTAGGGACTTCTTTTGTCTTGCTGCTTTTAGGATTTTTTTTTCTTATATCTATATTTTGCAAATTTAACTATAATATGTCTTGGTGTTGGCCTGCTTTTGTTGGTTTTTGATGGGTATTTTCTATGCCTCGTAGATTTGGATGTCTGTTTCCTTCCCCAGATTAGGGAAGTTTTCAGCTATACTTTCCTCAAGTACACCTTCTGCTCCTTTTTCCCCTCTCTTCTTCTGAGACTCTTATGATATGAATTTTATTCATGTGATGGAGTCACTGAGTTTCCTAAGTCTGCATTTGTGATGCAATGTTTTCCCTTCCCTCTTCTTTTTCATCTTTATTGTTTTCCATAAATTTATCTTCTATATATATATCACTTATTCATTTCTCTGTTTCTTTTATCATTGTGGTCATTATGTCCAGATGGTTTTCAATCTCAATTATTGCATTTTTTATTTCAACTTGACCAATTTTTAGGTCTTTTATCTCTGCAGTAAATGACTCCCTTAGTGTTGTCTTCCGTGCTTTTCTCAAGCTCAGTTAGTTTCCTTATGATTATTGCTTTAAATTCTGGATCAGGCATTTTACTTATATTTGTTTTGATTAGATCCCTGTCCATGACCTTTTCTTGTTCTTTCTTTTGGGATGAATTCCTCTATCTTGGCATTTTATCTAGGTCTCTGTCTTATTTTTCTGTGTTATGAAAGCCTGTTATGTTTCATGCTCCTGAGAGTAATGGCTTTATAAAGAAGAGGCCATATACCCCTCCAGGGCCTGGTGCTTCAGTAAGGGTCTTTGGTGTATGCTGTGCACTCTGCTGCTGTGTTTTGGCTGTTCCTTCTCTCAGGTCAGTCCTCTGCAGAGTTTCTCCTTGTCTGTAATAGGGAATGTTTGGACCTTGGCCAGACTATGGCAAGTTTTAAGTAGGTGTGCTCTGGTCTACTTGTTAAAAGAGACCTGATGCTATTTCCACTAGAGCTGAAGCTATGCAGAACTCTATGGTCCATAGATGTCATATGTTA
Source organism: Vulpes vulpes (assembly GCF_048418805.1). Taxonomy (NCBI): domain Eukaryota; kingdom Metazoa; phylum Chordata; class Mammalia; order Carnivora; family Canidae; genus Vulpes; species Vulpes vulpes. The sequence goes on along the minus strand of NC_132787.1, from coordinate 16,415,148 downwards.
TGGGGGTTTTGTGCTGGTCTTCTGTGGAGGGGGCCACTGCACTTGTTCTCAGGTATACTTGCCCAAGAAAATCAGCACCTGTAGAGTACAGTGGGGCAGGGTTTGGTATAACTGGTTTAGGCTGCCACTGTTGGTGCTGTGTGGCTTATTGGAGTTAGTTTATCCTGAGGAGTGAATGAGAGAAAGGGAACCAGACTCCTCCCTCAGCCCCAGAGAGGGGAGTTCATGCCTCCCTGTCCAGGAAAGCCCCCAGAAGAGCAGATATCTCCTTTTGTATTCTAGGCATCCCTCAGATCCCTGTCTTCACCTTTTCTGCGTGTAGGCCATCTGCCTGCCCAGAGTCAAGACCTGATCATCTTGTCTTATCCTTTTTTATATCTTTCTACTCCTCTAATTTTAATTTTATGCAACTATTTAAATCTGATGGTCCATTAAGCTCTTGGCAGTTGCAAGGGATAAGGAGCTTAGTGGCTTATCCCATTCAATTGTGCAGATACTATCTTTTTCTACTGTCTCATAGTAACATTTTTTAATGATTTGGTCTGTGGGTTGTTCAAAATGTTCCTTTGAAGGGCAGATAAATTGTAGTCAAATAAATTTAGCAAATGCTGTGTACCATGTCTTGTTCTTACAAAGTCTCATAGCACACTAGAAAATGAAGGGCTCTGAGAAGTCCAGTAGAAAAAAAAAGTATTCAACTTTATTTAACGTAGTATTTCATACACTTATATTTGAATGACTCTAGTAATCTAGTAAAGGCTCTATAACTGGCCTTTTTTAGGGGCATCTGAGTGGCTCAGTTGGTTAAGTGGCTGCCTGCAGCTCAGGTAGTGATCCCAAGGTCCTGGAATCAAGCCCCACATCAGGCTCCCTGCCCAGCGGGGAGCCTGCTTCTCCCTCTCCCTCTGCTATTCATCCTGTTTGTGCTCTCTCTCTCTCTCTCTCTCTCTGTCAGATAAATAAATAAAATCTTAAAAAAAAAAAAAAAAAGAACTAGCCTATTTTAGAACTCACTGTGGGAAATGCTGTCCTGAAGTTATAATTCTCCCCTCCTTTATTACTCTTTCCTAGCCATGACAAATCTCCTTATATTTCCTTTTCCTTGCTGAGCATGTTTGTTTTAAGCCATATTTCAAATTTGCCCTATTTATTTTTCCTAGTTATTAAGTTTGGATTGCATATGAGGATGCTGACTCTTTGGTGCTATATTGTGTTTTCTTGGGTACCCAGGTGGCTCAGTGGCTGAGCATCTGCCTTCGGCTCAGGGCCTGATCTCAGGGTCCTGGGATCGAATCCTGCATTGGGCCCGCATGGAGCCTGCTTCTCCCTCTACCTCTCTCTCCGTGTCTCTCATGAATTAATAAATAAAATCTTTAAAAAAAGATTCTGCGTTTTCTTCATTGATAGCTCTCCTAAAGACTTGTGAAGTCCATGTTACTGCCTGATAGAGCAATAGGGTTTGCCTTGTTGTGATTTTGGAAGAAGATCCTTCTGTGTCCATCAGCTTGTTATCATGAGGATGTGTTCGTCTGTCCCTCATTAATTGTACCCGTTCTTGTAAGAAATAACATCACAGGTCCTATTAGTATATATGCTTACAGAAAATGAGTTTATCAGATCTTTTCTATGAACTTAGATGTATAAAATATGCTCATCCCTAAAAAGATTTCCCCCGCTTTCCTTCATGTTACCATTAATCCTATCTAGGCTGGAAGTGATAAATTGAGCTCTGGGATACAAATACCTGGATTTGGGGGCATTGTGGTGAATAATTATTGACAAAGTCCCTGCTCTCATAGCTCTTACATCTAGTGAGGGGAAAATAGCCAATAAGCAAACACATGAATAGGTTGTGATAAACACTTTTCAGCTGATTAACACAGGGTTATGTGAGTGGGACTAGGTGGCTACTTTAGATTGAATGATGAGAGAAAGCTTCTTACAGAGATGAAATTTAGATTGCGATCCTAATGAAGAAATGGCAATGTGAACAAGGAGAAATGCATTTGAAAATGCAAAAACCCTAAAGCAGGACCCAGCTTGAGGTGGTTAAGAAACAAAAATGCCAGGGAAGGGAGCCTCTTGGGTGAGTAGGAGAAAGAGAGATTATGAGCTCTTTAAGGGAAGCAGGAATCAAGGTACATGGGATTCTATTAGCCCTGGTAAGGATTTGACAATCATTAGCATTTAGGTGGTATGTTGGAAGCCAAAGGCTTGAACAAACTTGCCTTTGAAGTGAGTGGACAGGAAAAGGAGAGGCTCAATACAGATTTGGAAGAGTCAACATTTAGAGGTTAAGCAGAGAAGGATGGGGAGAAATTCAGAAGGGACTGCAAAGAAGTAACCAATGAGGTTAGTTTAGATGTCTGGAAAGCCAAAAGGAGGAAGTGTTTCAAAAAGGAGGGAGTGGTAAATGCTGTTGAAGAAGTGGAGTAAGAGGAAAGCACAGATGTGCTGAATTCAGTGGCAACATGCAAGTCATTGATAACTTTGACAAGAGCAGGTTCAGTGCCCCTCAGAATGGAGTGAAGATAAATATGATATGAGGAAGGGTGCTCATGGATATAGAAATAGGAATACGCTTTGACGTGGATGGAACTGGAGGATATTATGCTGAGTGAAAGAAGTCAATTGGAGAAGGACAAACATTATATGGTCTCATTCATTTGGAGAATATAAAAAATAGTGAAAGGGTATAAAGGGGAAAGGAGAAAAAATGAGTGGGAAATATCAGAAAGGGAGACAGAACATGAGAGACTCCTAACTCTGGGAAACGAACTAGGAGTGGTAGAAAGGGAGGTGGGTGGGGTGGGGGTGACTGGGTGACGGGCACTGAGGGGGGCACTTGATGGGATGAGCACTGGGTGTTATTCTATATGTTGGCAAATTGAACACCAATAAAAAATAAATTCAGATATACAGGTCAAGGAATACAGATATAAAGGTCAAGTTTTGTTCGTTTTCAGGGCAGAATCTATTATCTTTAAACTGTGTACAGTACTAGACCAGATGGACTTCATAGGTATATTCAGAGCATTCCATCCTAAAGCAACAGAATACACATTCCTCTCGAGTGCACATGGAATGTTCTCCAGAATAGATCACATACTGGGTCACAAATCAGGTCTCAACTGGTTCCAAAAGATTGGGAACATTCCCTGCATATCTTCAGACCACAGTGCTTTAAAACATGAACTCAATCACAGGACGAAATTTGGAAAGAACACGAATACGTGGAGGCTAAAGAGCATCCTACTAAAGAATTAATGGGTCAACCAAGAAATTAAAGGATTAAAAAAATTCATGGAAACATAAGAAAATGAAAACACAACTGTTCAAAACCTTTGGGATGCAGCAAAGGCAATCCTAAGGGGGAAGTACATAGCACTACAAGCCTTTCTAAAGAAACAAGAAAGGTCTCAAATACATAACCTAACCTTACACCTAACAGAGCTGGAGAAAGAACAGCACATAAAGCCTAAACTCAGCAGAAGAAGAGAATTGATAAAGATTAGAGCAGATTAGAACACCTAACAGAGCTGGAGAAAGAACAGCACATAAAGCCTAAACTCAGCAGAAGAAGAGAATTGATAAAGATTAGAGCAGAAATCTATTCAACCAAAAGAATAGTAGAATAGATCAATGAAACTAGGAGTTGGTTCTTTGAAAGAATTAATAAGTTTGATAAACCCCTAGCCAGACTCACCAAAAAGGAAAGAGAAAGGACCCAAATAAATAAGATCACAAATGAGGAAGGGGAAATAACAACCAGCAGCACAGAAATACAAACAATTGTAAGAACATATGAGCAACTATATGCCAACAAATTAGGCAATCTGGAAGAAATGGATGCATTCCTAGATATGTATAAACTACCAAAACTGAACAGGAAGAAATAGAAAACCTGAATAGACCATAACCAGCAAGGAAATTGAAGCAGTAATCAAAAATCTCCCAACAAACCAAAATCCAGGGCCAGATGGCTTCTTAGGGAAATTCTACCAAACATTTAAAGAAGAATTAATACCTATTCTTCTGAAGCTGTTTCAAAAAATAGAAATGGAAGGAAAACCTCCAAACCTATTCCATGGGGCCAACATTACCTTGATTCCAAAACCAGACAAAGACCCCACAAAAAAAGGAGAATTACAGGCTAATATCCCTAATGAACATGGATGCAAAAAATTCTCACCAAGATACTAGACAATAGGATCCAACCATACATTAAAAAGATTATTTTCTGGGGATCCCTGGGTGGCTCAAAGGTTTGGTGCTTGCCTTCGGCCAGAGGCATGATCCTGGAGTCCGGATATCAAGTCCCACGTCGGGCTCCCTACATGGGAGCTTCTTCCCTCGGCCTGTGTCTCTGCCTCTCTCTGTGTGTGTGTGTGTCTCTCATGAATAAATAAATAAAATCTTTAGAAAAAAAAGATTATTTTCCATGACCAAGTGGGTGGTTCAACATCAACAAATCAGTATGACACATTAATTAAAAAAAAAAAAAGAACTATTTGATCCTCTCAATAGATGCAGAAAAAGCATTTGACAAAATACAGCATCCTTTATTTAAACTCTTCACAGTATAGAGATAGAGGAGACATACCTCAATATCATAAAAGCCATATATGGAAAAGCCCTCAGTGAATATATCATTCTCAATGGGAAAAACCTGAGAGCTTTTCTCTTAAGGCCAGGAACACATCAGGGATGTCCACTATCTCCACTGCTGTTTAGCATAATACTAGAAGTCTAGCCTCAGCAATCAAACAACAAAAAGAAATAAAAGGCATTCAAATTGGCAGAGAAGAGGTCAAACTCTCATTCTTCACAGATGACATGATACTTTATGTGGAAAACCCAAAAAACTCCACCCCAAAATTGCTAGAACTCATACAGGAATTCAGCAAAGTGGCAGGATATAAAATCAATGCATAGAAATCAGTTGCATTTCTTTACACTAACACTGAGTTAGAAGAAAGAAAAATTAAAGAGTCAATCTCATTTACAATTGCTCCAAAAACGATAAGATACCTAGGAATAAACCTAACCAAAGAGGTAAAGGATCTGTATTTAGAAAACTATAGAATACTCATGAAAGAAATCAAGGAAGATACAAAGATATGGAAAAATGTTTCATGCTCATGGATTGGAAAAACAAATATTGTTAAAATGTCTATGCTATCTAGAGCAATCTATACATTCAGTGCAATCCCTATCAAAATACCATCAGCTTTTTCCCCAGGGTTGGAACAAATAATCCTAAAATTTGTATAGAACCAGAAAAGACCCCGAATAGCCAAAGGAATGTTGAAAAAGAAAACCAAAGCTGGTGGCATCACAATTCCAGACTTCAAGTTCTATTAGAAAGGTAATCATGAAGACAGTACAGATAGACACATAGATCAATGGAACCCTAGAAATGAACCCTCAACTCCATGATCAATCATTAATCATTAATAAAGTGGGAAAGAATATCCAATGGAAAAGACACAGTCTCTTCAATAAGTGGTGTTGGGAAAATTGAACAGCCACATCCAGAAGAATAAAACTGGACCATTTTCTTACACCATACACAAAACAAATTCAAAATGGATGAAAGACCTAAATCTGAGACAGAAAACCATCAAACCAAAAGACACAACTAAAAGACAACCGACAGAACAGAAGATATTTGCAAATGTCTTATCAGATAAAGGGCTAGTATCCACAATTTATAAAGAATTTATCAAACTCAACACCCAAAGAGCAAGCAATCCAGTCAAGACATGGGCAGAAGACATGAGCAGATATTTCTCTAAAGATATACTAATGGCCAATAGACACATGAAAAAATGCTCCACATCACTTGGCATCAGGGAAATATAAATAAAAACCACAATGAGATAGCACCTCATACCAGTCAGAATGGCTAAAATTAACAAGTCAGGAAATGGCAGATGTTCATGAGAATGCAGAGAAAGGAAAACCCTCTTATACTATTGGTGGGAATGCAAGCTTGTGCAGCCACTCTGGAAAACAGGATGGAGATTCCTCAAAAGGTTGAAAATAGAGCTACCCTGCAGTTGCTGGGTTCAGCAATTGCACTCCTGGGTATTTACCCCAAAGATACAAATGGAGTGATCTGAAGGGGCACCTGCTCTCCAATGTTTATAGCAGCAACGTCCACAATAACCAAACTATGGAAAGAGCCCAAATGTCTACGGATAGGTGAATGGATAAAGAAGATGTGGTATACAGTGGAATACTACTCAGCCATAAAAAAAAAAAAAAAACAAAAAAAACAAAACAAAACGAAATCTTGCCCTTTGCAATGACATGGATGGAACTAGAGGGTATTATGCTAAGTGAAATAAGTCAATCAAAAAGGCAATTATCATATAATCTTACTCATATGTGGAATTTAAGAAACAAAACAGAGGATCATAGGGGAAGAGAGGAAAAAATAAAACCAGATGAAATCAGAGAGGGAAACAAACCATGAGACTCAATCATAGGAAACAAACTAAGTGCTGTTGGAGGGGAGGGGGATGGACCATCACGGAGGGCTGGGAAACTGGGTGATGGACATTAAGGAGGGCATGTGATGGTAATGAGCAGTAGGTAATATATAAGACTGATGAATCACTGACCTCTACCTCTGAGACTAATAATTAAAAAATAAAATAAACTCTGTACAGTAGATTGGAAGACACTAATGAAAATGAGAATAGGAATAGGAACCACACCACCTTGCCTTCTTCTCCCTTCCCCACACAACCACTAGAAGGAAATGGGAGTCAAGAGTTTTGGGAGGGAAGGAAAAACTGAAAATAGGAAAACCAGCAAAGCAAGAAACTTACTACATTGTGGAAAGAGTATGACCACTAGTGCTTAAGACTTCTCTGAATTTGAGATTCAGGACTTTTTTGTTTTTTTAATTGGCCCCTCCTACCAGACACCATTCTAATCCAGGAAGCAACCCCTAGAAGTGGTTCCCCCTACAGGAAAAGAAGTAGACATGAAGAAATAAATAGACTTGGCCAAGATTAGTAAGTGTTGGAGTTTAGCTTTGTGCATATTTAGCTTTGGGCATGCAAGGCAGAACAGGCCTTATGATCAAGAGAGAGGGAATGAAATGTGTTTGCAAGGGAGTGTGTGACAACAGTGGAATTGAAGCTGGACAAGGAGAGAATTGAAGACCCAAGGTCATAAATAATGAGCAAATTGGAGATCAGAGTTGGAAGAATGGTTGGTTTAGGAGAACTGGAAATGATTTGGAAGAATAGGAGGTTTGGTTATTGGTGACAACAACACAGAGTGAGTGGCTGACATGGGAAAGAAGAGCCGATCACCCAAGCTGAGGTTGAGGAACTGGGAGGTCAGTGCCTGTCCCATGGATCTGTCATCCAGAAGCCTCATCCTTCTTTCCTTGCAAAAAGAGAAACTCAGAGCCTTGTGCTTGTGGAATCCTCAGATAAAGTGTGTGCTTGTCCTTGGGCATGGAGAGTTAGGGCAGTGCAGGCAGCAGTGTCAGCAAGCTCCCTTGGGTTAAAGTGTCACCCCTTTCCTCCCTATCCTCCACCCCTAAATGTTCCTCAGCTAACCAGGGCCAGGGATTCTTGACCCCAGGGCAGAGAATTCTTGGCTGGGGGAAGCAAAGAGAACAATGGTCCACTCCTCTCATCAACAAAAGAAGTGTTAGTTTTGGGCCAAGTAAAGGAAAATAAAGTAAGCAAAGTCTCTGGCAGTGGCAACTCTCTGGGAGAGACGTGAGGCATACCCAATCCATTCCCATCTCTAGCTTACTCCACTTAGACCAGTGTTGCTGTCTTCCTTTACTCCACAGATCAGAATTCCAACTTTGACTATCCAAATTACTCCTACCTAAGAATTATTTATAAGTCACCTCACTAACTCTGACATTCACTTTGTTACAAATGTCTTTTCTTCTTACAGCTCAGTTTAGTTACCTTTACCCTTACTCTTCTTTTTTTTCTTCATTTCTGTGTCAGTCATTCTAACTGCAATATCCCTCAACATTCCTTGTATTCCCTCACTTTGGGCTCTTGGACCAGCTGCTCAGCCCATTGTCTGTGGCTCTTTCTTCTTACAGCCCACCCTGTCTGCTCTCTGCAGGGTCACTTGCCAAAACATAGATCTGATCACATGGCTGCTTTGCTTGAGAGACTTTGATGGTTCTCCAAATTATTTTGTTTAACATAGAATTTCCTGCAAAATTGTCTCGAGTTACTTTGCTTCAACCACACCAAACTGCACTGTTTTTTAAACCACAGCCCAGTTAAGAACTTTAAAGGTTCTAAGCACTGAAAACATTATGGGTCCTCTCCTATCCCCTAGATGAACATTAGTCTGTAATTTAACATTTTCTCATATGAAATAATGTTGAACTTAGACATAAGCTGGAAAAAATTGGCTATTTTCTAGATTTTTGTGAATTTCTCTTTCTCTCTATCCGTGCTTTATCCTCACTGATCCCCCAAGGAAATAGTTTGACTATTGGATGTTTTAACACTGCCCTCAACACAAGTATGACTCTGCTTTTGTTTCAGAAGTTTACTTCTGACTGCACAGTCTGTCCTCTATCCATTTTGTTAACTCTACTTGTCCTTCAGGGTTCTGCTCAAATGTAGCTTCCTTTGTAAAGCTTTTGCTGACTCACCCAAGAGTAATTGATTGTTCAGCCTTGTGGTGTGAATCTCTGTGATGGCGCTTGTTCTGTTGTGTTAAGGTAAATTATTTACGTGCCTGGCATCACTGCTTCTATCCCCACATTAGTTACATCATTAAATCCTCACAATTACCACATAATGTTAAGTATCAGGATCCCCATTTTATAGATAAGTAAATTGGAGAGTCTGTTGCCCATCTCACACAAGTGGTTTTTAAGACCTAATGTGACAATTAATATAATTAACTTATAAAAGACTAAGTTATATAACTAGAAGACATTATTTTTATACATTACTTTGGTGTGGTAACAGATTTTACCTATATTTTCTTCTTGCCAGTAATAGAATTTATTATTTCCACATAAAGAAATCCTTTTAATATTAATTAAAATAAAACTAAGAATGCTGCTATCCTCATATGCAGTGCAAATAATGAGGATAGTCTACCCCAAACATTTCAGGTTCATCTGTTCTTCCTGAAGAGAGGCTGGGGCTCAGGTCTTTGGAGGTGAAAGGCTAAAAGCATTCTGGGGTTATGCCTTTTTCTTCCCTTTCTCATCTGCTTTATTTTTCTTACTCTCATTATTTTTATGGGGGTTTTTAGTAAAACTCAGCACCCTTCTATAAACCCAGGAAGAAAAAATTGTAGTAGATAAATGTGTGATGAGTGGCACAAAAAAAAAAAAAAAAAAAAAAACAGGAGTAGTATTTTAAATTTATTATGGAAACAAAGAACATTGCCCATAGAACATAAACTTTGGCAGTTCAAAAAACAAGGACTTCTAGCAAAATTCGTAAGACCAGTTTTCTTTCTTTGGGCCTTGTGTCTGTTTTACCGTTAGCTGGTCTTTCAACTTAATCAGTCACTCAGCCACGCTGTTCCTTTCCCTTAATTAGCATCAGGAGTTTTCATTAGCTATTTTATGACTTGTTTGTTAGGGATCCTCATTAGCTTTGCTGTGACCTTAAATTTGTTTGACATTTACTATCTCACTATATAAGGTTTTATGGTTAATTCTCAGTGTATACAAGCTAGGCTTCTGGTCATTACATTTTTTACAATGTATACATTCACATTTTATAGAATCTCTTGTATCTTAACATTTTTCTTCACAATTTTATGTAAATGACTGGCATCCAACTTATCAGGCTTCTTCATATCTTTATGCAAGTGAATATGGAAAACTAAATATATATCACTCAGTTAATGGTAAGTTTTTTAAGAAATGGAAAAATATTATATTAAGGTTTCATGTTTCTGCAAAATAAAAGAACTTAATGAAATGTTGTAAATTGGCTTTATAGCCAAACTCTGTTTTTCATTCTATACTTAGTGGGCACATATGCTCAGAGTATTGTCCAAGGGCCAGAGAATAAAGTAAATTTTCTGCCTCCAAGTTTCTGGACTACATAGTAAAGAAGAATTATAACAAATGTAGTTATTTCAAAGATTTAGGTATGTTTTATTTCAAAGTGTGTTATTCTCCCTTAGTTCCCCACTCTAAAACAGTACGAGAAAAACCCATCATCCCAGCAATCATATTCTTCTTTAAATTTTGTATTAACCATTTGTATTTTTGTTTTGTTGTTCATTCCATGATTATAAGAGCTTAAAATTTGCTAGGTGTTAGGGACACATTGATTAAAATACAGAAAAGGTTCATTATGCTCAGATCAAAAAGGAAATTTAATAAATATAAAAAATGCAAAGAAGGTAAGTGAATGGTTTCAAGTAATGGTTAGTGATTCTCTTTCAACAGTTATTTTTTGAGTACCTACCATATGCTAAATGCTGATATAAAAGGTAAACCTTGTAGGGTGAAGGTCAGGGAGCTATCTCATCTTTGCTGTTCAGGGTAAGACCACTCTAAGGAGATGACATTTGAATTGAGATCTAAATGACAAATAGAAGCAGAAGAGTTTTTTGACCTGGGTCCTAAGAGTCTGTGGATAGAATTCAGGAGACTTAGTGGGATGCTTGGATGGGAAAAATACTTACATTTCTGTTTTCACTAGACTCAGACTGAAATTTAACATTTTCTTCCATTTGAGTGAATCCTATTTGACTACCTCAGCAGTATTAGCATTACCTGTTACTTTGTGATCAACATTTTCATACCGTATCTCAGTTTTTGCAGGTATTTTGAAATATCTTCATTGCTTTGAAATTAGGGTATTTCTTAGATCTGCCACTAAATAATTAATACATTGTATTAATAAGGAAGCACACATAATTACAGTATCGATTATATATTTCTATATAATCACCCCAAACAATACCCCATGATTCTGTGGATCAGACAGTTTAGTTGTACTTAGCTGGGCAGTTCTTATGGATTTGCCCAGGGTCAGTCACATGGCGCCTCTCACGTGGCAGCTCACCTGAGCCAAATAGTCCAAGAAGTCTCACTCCCATACTTGGCAGTTGGTGCTGAGTGTGGGCTGGGCCACATGACTCCAGCAGGCTATCCTAGCTTCTTCATATATGGCAGTGTTCCAAGAGAGGAAGAGCTGCCAAGTCTCTTGAGGCCAAGGCTCAAGGGTCCCACTCACCTCTACCACCTTCTGTGGGTCAAAGCAAGTTAGAGGCCTGCTCAGTTTGAGAGGAGACTCCCAGAGAAGTATGATTAATTTGAGACCATTACTATGATAAACTACCTGATTACCATATCATAATTTTTAAAAGATTGTATTAACTTAATTTTAATATAATATAATATAATCCTTTGTAATCCCAACTTTTATGCCAAAGAATTAAACTGACATCAGACAGATAAATGAGAAGAAAGCATACAAATCTATTTAATTTTTTTATGTGTACACAGGAGTCTTTAGAAGGAAAATACGGACCCAAAGAAGCCATTAGGCCTCAAAGCTTACACAAAGAACAATAAATTGTGGGGATGTGACAAGATATGATAAATTAGGCAAGGGGCAGTAAACTGTGGGACAGTGACTAGGAAATGTATGGAGAAACTCATGGAAGAACAGGGTTATTTTAGAACGTTTGTTTGTACAAATCCATTTTGGTGCCAACTCCCAGTGTTTGCTGGTAAGAACATTCTTCTCTTCTGGTACAGGGAGAGCACCTTTTCAGGGGCTGTTTTGTGTTCCACTTTTAGGTAGAAAGGGGGACGGCAGAAAGCCCTTCCTGCATCTCCTGTTTCTCGAGAGCCTGCAGCTCAGAATAATCGGTATGCCAAAGTGGCATATTTTGGGGTGGTGTGCTCTGAACCCTTTCACTTCCTTTAAAATACTATTCTGAGGGGCAGCCCAGGTGGCTCAGTGGTTTAAGCACCACCTTCAGCCCAGGGCCTGATCCTGGAGTCCTGGGACCGAGTCCCATGTCAGGCTCCCTGTGTGGAGCCTGCTTCTCCTTCTGCCTGTGTCTGCCTCACTCTGTGTCTCTCATGAATAAATAAATAAAATCTAAAAAAAAAAATACTATTCTGAGAAGAGCTTCATCACCTTTGCGTGTTGTCAAAGAGACCCATGGCGCAAAGAGGTTAAGAACCCCTGATCTGGAGGGAGGGACTTCTGTGAGGCAAAGTGCAAAGACTCAAGGCAAGAATGAGGTGGCAAGTCCAGCTTGGGGGAGAACACGAGAAAAGCTACTGAGGCTGAAGCGAGTGACCAAGGGCTGCCCAGAGGCAGGTCAGACCATGTGGCTAATTGGGAAACTTGGGGATGGACACTCCCCCCATCCCCCAAGAATATAGAAAGCTAGTATTGTATGCATACTAATCTATAATTTTCTTTTATATTTCATATGTTATAGCTATATTTTTCTTTTAGTATATAAAGCTCCTCATTTTTTTTTCTCACTCTTTTAAATAATTTTATAATGCTCATTAGAAAGACAAACCATGACAGATTCCTAACTCAGGGAAACAAAGGGTTGTGGAAAGGGAGGTAGGTGGGGGGATAGGGTAACTAGATGATGGACACTAAGGAGGGCACATGATGAGATGAGCACTGGGTGCTATGCTATATGTTGGCAAATTGAACTTAAATAAAATATTAAATACAAAAAAAAATTTATAATGCTCAATTCAATGGATGCATGAGAATTTATTTCATTGTTTCCCCAATAGCAAACATTTAGACTGTTTCCTGTTTTTTGTGTAAATATACATTTTTAAATTTTACTCTTTTATTTGCCTCTGTGGAAAACTCTTTAACAGTGATTTTTATAAAGATTTTATTTGTTTATTTGAAAGAAGACCACAAGCAAGGGGAGTGGGAGAGGGAGAAGCAGACTCCCCCCTGGGCAGGTTGCCCAATGCTGAGCTCCAACCCAGTACCCTGGGATCATGACCTGAGCTGAAAGCAGATGCTTAACTGACTAAGCCACAAAGGCTCCCCCTTTAATAGTGATTTTTAGATGTAGAATTGCTGGATCTTGTGTGTGTGCTTTTCAGAGTTTTGACAGACATCACTGCGTTGCCATTCAAAAGAAGGTGGTACTGACTTACATTCTACGAGCTGTTTTATTATTATCTTTAACCACCAAGATATTTGCACTTTATAAAGCCTAGAATAAGAAAGGTTTATATTGACTGTGTATTCTGTTGTTTCAGAACAATGAGATGGTGGAGCTACAGAGAATAAGGATGAAGGATGAAATCCGAGAATACAAATTCCGAGAGGCCCGCCTCCTTCAGGACTACACTGAGCTGGAGGAAGAAAATATCACATTGCAGAAACTCGTGTCCACATTAAAGCAGAACCAGGTGAGGTTCAAGAAATTTTTTAGTTACACTCCAGATGGAGCCACATCTTCTGACCACTAAGGTTAAATCTTCTTTTTATTTCACAGAAAATAACTCGTCAAAATTTGCCTTAATCTTCCTATGATATTTATGTACTGATTCCCAACCCTCCTATTTCAGCTAACATTTAAAAGGCAAGCCTAGAAGGATAATTTACAATAAAGCTTTGTTGGATAGGTCACTGGATCTTAGTTTATCTTTTAGCTCCGTGTTAACTTATTTTAGGCAGAAATGAAATGTACTGTAATCAATTTAACTTGACAACTTCTCATTAAAAGCAATCTTTCTCTCTCTTTCTCTCTCTTTCTGTTAATTACCTTTAAATCATAAAAAGAAAGGGATTATGAAATATAAATCAATAAGAACAAAATTATAAGAAAAAGATAGTATCTCTTTTTTTTTTCAGCTATAATGTGACCAAAAACATCACATTAGTCTACACTTAAATAATTTTTTTTTTGGTAGTGAGGCTTAGATAGCTTAATTGCTTTATTTATTTATTGTTTTATTGGTTTGCATTGTGGTTTGTTACAGTGAGTAACAAAAGTATGTAACTTAGTAAGTAAACTTAGAGACTAGCTGAGATATGTGCTTCTACTTCTACTCCCTTCCAAGGCTCTTATCTCTATCCAAAATTATTTTTGGTTTTGATAGGTACAAAGGTTAAAAAGGAAAAGAGAGAATCCAGAAGAAAAAAAGTGCATGTATTGACACAATTGAAATTTAATTTCTGATCACTGCCACTTCCTCCAGCTTTGGAGGGTTGGGGGGGAACAGGATGTTTGCCGGGGAGCACAAGGGGTGGTTTCAGACCATTAAAGAGTTACCAACATATCCCCCTCTGTTTATACCTCAGTCTTTCCCCCTTTTTTAAAACATTTTTATTTATGTATTCATGTGTGACACAGAGAGGCAGAGACATAGGCAGAGGGAGAAGCATGCTCCATGTAAGGAGCCTGATGCCGGACTCGATCCTGAAACCCCAGGATCACACCCTGAGCCAAAGACAGACACTCAGCGGCTGAGCTACCCAGGTGTCCCTCGGTCCTTCTCTTTTAAGCACTGCCTCACTGTGTGTTCTGAGGGCTAGCAATAATGTAGGCATCCCATGTCTCAGTTTGGGATCAATGAGCTCATGATGAAGAAAATCAGACTGAGAAGAATTTTTTAAGTATGCTTAAAAGCTTCTTAAGAAGGGTATTTTTTTTGTTGTTTATCTTTTTTAGTTACTGATGAAAAATGCAGAGGACTTGAATGTACTTGAAGTACAGATATTTGAAATGGTCATTATTCCCAATTCCTATAAATATTCTCCACTCCCTGCACAGGAGGAGTGTGACCAGATAGCCTTTTTGTAGTCTCCCATCACTGCATGTGGTAGACTGATTTACTCAGGAGGTTAATTTAGGCCAGTATAAGGTATTTTTAAAAGTCTGCCAAGGTATCCTGTGAGTATTCATTAACCCAGATGCAGTTTCTATGGGAATTTGTACTATTAGCCTAGCTGATTACTGTTTATGGTTTACCCATGCCCTTCCACCAGTAATTGAAATATGGAAATTAAATGTTTAACTCAGAAGTTTGAAAAAAAACAAAACAAACACATGAGAAAATGTATGCATCTCTTTAATTTTATTTTCTAGATATAATATGGTAATATTCCCAATTAAGTGTCTAATTAATTAACTTGAAATTATTTTCTGTACAAAGGGCCATTCTGGCTTATTTCCTGACAAATGGACACACTATAGTGGTGCAAGTCTTTCCCAATGAAGACAATGCTGGGTTTTGTTTTTTGGGTTTTTTCCTTACTATTGGCCTTTATTGAGAGGAGTTAGAATCCATCATAAACTCTTTCTAATTAATGAAGTGTTAAATATAATACTTAATGTACAAATGCCAGAGGGTTTTTTTTTTTCAAAGAGATGACAGTGCTTTCAATCTCAAAACTACTCTGAATGTTGCTTTGTACTGAAACTCCCTACACGAAGTATACTCCTGCCCCCTGAGTTGACATTTCTGAGTAGCCACGCTACTAACATTATAAAATGCTTGGTTCAAAGTACTAGAAGACTCTTTTTTTCCTGAAGTTCCATTTTTTTTAGGTATTTATTGATTATTTTCTAAATGACTGTTGTTTAATTAGCACTTCTTATTCTCTGTATAGTTTCTATATATTAGTTTGCTGGTTTTCTAGCCCCTTCAACTATATTATAGCATCTAGAACAGAGCCTGGCCATAGAAGGCATTAAATAAAGATCTGTTGAAAGAATCAGTAAATTGTTTTTTTCTTGCCTATATTTACTCTTTAGCTTAGAAAGAAAACTAAAATTTAAGATTATTGTAATTAACCAAAACAAGTTTTATTGTGATACTGAATATGAAATAAATATATGGTAACATCAGAGAGTTGACTGAAAATTTTAGCCACATCCCTCTTCTGCTGATTTGATTCTGGGTACAAAATAAATCAGGTCCAGTCTTACAAATACATTTTATACTTTTATACTATTTAAAACCAAAGTATCTGAAAGAAGTGTAGGAAGAAGCACCAGCCATAAAGAGAAGTCAAGTCAGCTGTCACTGACTTGCCCCATCAGAAAAACCCATTGATGAAGCAAAGCTATTTATTAGGCCTTTCCAGTAAGAGACCACCCACTTCAACAGAGCCTTGTAATGTTTCAAAATGGGAGGTATGGAAAGAGGGTGTTTATAGGATTTTAGAGTCTGAACTGGGTCTTACATGGTGGGAAACTGGTTGGGATAGATGAGTTTATGACATAATGGCTGTCAGTTGGGAAGCACAAGCACAACAAAGTAAGGGTCTTGACTTTGGTCTTGAGGAAGCTGTTTTAGTTGGGTCTCATCTTCTAAGAGCAAGTATTTCCCACAGGCAGCTAAGTTTTTTATGCCTAGTCTCAGTGTTGGTTAGCATAGGGTTAACAGGAAAATTTGCTTGGTCCCAGCGTTACCTCCAGGGCAGGAAATTATGTTAGCTTCAATTTCTAGAAGTACCTTCAGAGGTACTGGTGGGAGGTGGGGGAGATATAATAAGTTCTATGTCCCTAATATCTCACATACTAAACTACAGCACTCAATGTTTGTTATCTAACCATTGAAAACCTTTGTTAAAATTAATAATTCAATCATACTGATATTATGAAGAACATTTCCTCCAGGGATATGTTTCTATATCGGGAAATAATATCATAAGAGACCTAGGGAACATATTCATTTTAGTTTGATTTCATTTAACCTGTATTTGGGGAGTTTCTATGAAGCCATGTACTTTTTTTTTTTTTTTTTTTTTTTTTTTAGCCATGTACTTTTTTAAGGACAAAATATATAGTCATTGTCTTAAAGAATTTATAGTTCCAGGAGGGAAGGCAATAATAGACTCATAGCCATCCATGTAATTGCATATTAAAAGCTATGTGTTAGATTTGGCAATATGGGGCTAGATTAAGATCTTTAAACTTCCTAAACTCTGGAAAGATTATGATACTTACCCCAACTCTCATGTAGTGTAAGAGGAAAAAGTTACTAACCTATAAAGTTGCTGTAGGAATTGTACCAAAGTACTGATTTTTCTAATAGTGATGGTGATGCTATCTTAAAAATGTCAGACGTCAATTTTTTTTAAGAAGGCTCCACGCCCAGGATGGAGCCCAACTCAAGGCTTGAACTCACAACAGTGACATCAAGATCTGAGCTGAGATCAAGAGTCAGGTGCCCCCAGAAATCAGTTTTTAAGTGCCGTCTGTTTCTTGGTGCCTCCACTTTGTTGGGGCTGTAATCATATGATGCACCAGAAAGGAGTGATCTGTTTGCTTGAAAGGGTCAGTAAAAACTCCAGAATTAGGATCAGATTTTTGACATGAGTCTTGAAGTATGAATAAGAGTTTTCCAGATGACCACCTTTGCCAATGCAGAGAAACATGAAACAGCTGGGTGAATATTAGAAGCTTGAACCACATTTGAATCAGTAGAGAGAGTGAAGCTGCCCAGAGAAAGAGATCAGGTTTATACAAAGTTTACCATTAATTAAATATGAATTACAAATTTTTAAAAATCTGCAATGCAAACTAAATTAATGTCTTCAAGTCTAGCCCAGGAATTGGTAAGCTTTTTCTATAAAGGCCAGATAATAAGTATGTTAGGTTTTGTAGGCCTAATATATGTCCTGTCTCTTCCAACTACTCCACTCTGCTATTGTAGCATGAAAGTAGCCAGAGAGAAAATAGTGTGATTGTGTTCTCATAATACTTTATTTGCAAAAATAGGTGGTGGGCTAGATTTCATCCAGAAGATACAGAAATATTAAACAATCCTTGGGCTAAGCTATCAGTTTAACAAGATTACAGAATAAAAGACCTACAATGCAAACTAAAGAAATGTCTGCGAATGTAAGCTATCGAGTAATTTGGGAGCAGTCAGAGGATTGCTTGATATACTAGGAAAGTTTAGCAACCAGATATCCTGAGTTGTCCAAGGAAAGGAAAAGAAGTCAGAAGGAAGATAACTTTACTGTATATAAGCAGGCCTGGAAGAAACCATAACACAAGGCTCCACATTCGGGTGCCTGGATGGCTCAGCGGTTGGTTGAGGGTCCTGCTTTTGGCTCGGGTCTTGATCCCGGGATCCTGGGATCAAGTCACGCTTCGGCTTCCTGTGGGGAGACTGCTTCTGCCTCTGCCTATGCCTCTACCTCTCTGTTTCTCATGAATAAATAAATCTTAAAAAAAAAAGACAAGGACGCACATTCTGTTACCTCAAGCAATTTCCATGATTTGAGTCTTTTCTATCATGGACATATGAGACTTCAGTGATCTTACATAGCGGGGAGTGCTGGTTGTCCATCAATAACCATTGTTCCCCTCTCCCAATGTCTATTTATTTATTTACTTACTTATTTATATAGATTTATTTATTTGAGAGAGGAGACAGAGAGAGAGCAGGGTGAGGGGCAAAAGGAGAGAGAATCCACAACTAGACTCCCCACTGAGTGTAGAGCCCAGCATGGGGCTTGATTCTAGAACCCTCAGATCATGATGTGAGCCAAAACCAAGAGTCAGCTGTTTTAGCTAACTGAGGCACCCAGGTGGTCCTCTCACCCTTAACTGACCATAAGGCTACGCAGGGTAAAGTCAGGTAAAGTCAACATTCTTCACCTCCCTTGGAAGTAAGTGTCAGGTGATTAGTACCAGTCAGTGGGATTTAAGAAGTAATATGGGCACTTTTTGAGACATATTCTTAAAGAGAAGGAGTGTGCCCCTTACTTTGGCCCACTGCTTGAGACATGATCAAGCCACCTTAGATCATATGGACCAGAGTAGGAGGCAGTGCAATATGATAGAAGAAGCCTGGTTCCTGGATGACCTTATGCAGCTGAGAATCCTGCTGGCCCTTGACTGTCTATCTCCATAATGTTACATGAGAGAGAACCAAGCTTCTATCTAGATTAAATTACACTTATCTAGGTCTCTGTTACATCAGCCAACCCTCCATCTGACCTAAACCTGTATCAAAAACTGTTATCCTGGGCAGCCCTGGTGGCTCAGCAGTTTAGGGCTGCCTTTGGCCCAGGGTGTGATCCTGGAGTCCCCTGCAGGGAGCCCGCTTTTCCCTCTGCCTGTGTCTCTGCCTCTCTCTCTCTCTCTCTCTCTCTCTCTCTCTCTGTCTCTCATGAATAAATAAATAAAATCTTAAAAAAAAAAAAAAACTGTTATCCTAACCTTTGCAAGATAATCCACTGCACTGAGGTTATGTGAAGAAGGGGGATGAGGTGGGGAGTGGAATAGAAAAAGATGAAAATGGTAATGGTCCATGATCCTTATTCTTTCATTTTTAAAAATATTTCTTGGGGTGCCTGGGTGGCTTAGTTGGTTAAGCATCTGCCTTCAGCTCAGGTCATGATCTCTGAGTCCTGGGATTGAGCCTTGCCTCTGGCTCCCTGCTCAGTGGGGATTCTGCTTCTGCCCCTCCTCTGCTCATGCATGCTCAATCTCTCTCTCTCTCTCAAATAAATAAAATAATAAAATCTAAATACATAAATAAATAATAAAATATTTCTTGAAAAACAAATTTGAATATAAACAGTAAAATAAATGTACAACAAAGCACATAGTTTATATTAGTATCTAATATCTATTATATTACTTTTCTAGTTTATTTTTTCATTCATAATAGCAAACTTGTTGAAGAGCAGAATTCGGTTGAAATACTATGACAGCATATTGAAGCACTGAGGGACACTTGGGTGCATAACAAGTATTTCTTTCTTCTGAGGAGACTTCAGCGTGGTTGTGGAGATAAAATAGTTATTAAAAAGTAGCATGTAATTAGTGCCATGGACAAGGCCTCAAAGGCCTGTCGGTGTAGAGACCTCTTTCCCTTAGGGGCTTTCATGACCAATAGGGTGTCTACACAGGTTATTTGGTTCTCAATTTAAAGGAATATTACAGGGCAGCCTTGGTGGCTCAGCAGTTTAGGCCACGGTTTAGCGTTGCCTTCAGGCCAGGGCCTGATCCTGGAGACCCAGGATCGAGTCCCATGTTGGGCACCCTCTGCGGAGCCTGCTTCTCTGTCTGCCCGTGTCTCTGCCTCTCTCTGTCTCTCTCTCTCTTTCTCTGTGTCTCTCATGAATAAATAAAATCTTAAAAATAAAGGAATATTACATTGATAACAATATATGTTTTTTTATTGTCAGATAATCAATCACTACTGTTATTCCAAATTAAGCACATGAAATTTTTCTTTGCTTCATTTTACTCTCAAACATAATTTGAGATTAAATTCTTCTTATTATGATCTTTTAGGTTATTTATCTTTAAATATAAAAATTTTCTCATCATAGGACAGAGTAATAGTGATGATAAAATATTTTCTAGGTTGTAAATATTCCAATACTTATTTTTTTTTATTCCTGTCTTTTTTTAAGGCAAACAGTGCCCCCTTTTGGCCATTGGTCCTCATAAAAAGAAATTCTAAGACCCCTTTTTCATCTCTACAAAGAATTTAGTTTACATATATGAATTATATAAAACTAAAGTATTTATAAATTATATATTAGTTATTAGTTATATAATAATACATTATAAATTATATGTAATTTCCAAAGAAACCATCCTATGTTACCTTAAGAGTATATATACTGTGTGCTTTTTTTTTTTTTTTTAGTTAACATACAGTGTTATATTAGTTTCAGGTATACAATAAAAGTAGTGTAACATTTCAATTTTTTAAACAATTAGGTCTGCTAGAGTGGTTAATGGCAGTTTTGTAAGACCCAAATTTTAGTTTTATGAATCTTCTTTATCCTATCTAATTCAGGTTGAATATGAAGGCTTAAAGCATGAGATTAAGCGATTTGAGGAGGAAACTGTGCTATTAAACAGCCAACTGGAAGATGCCATCCGGTTGAAAGAGATCGCGGAGCACCAACTGGAAGAAGCCCTTGAGACCTTAAAAAATGAGAGGGAGCAAAAGAACATCCTGCGGAAAGAGCTCTCCCAGTATATCACCCTCAATGATAACCATATCAGCATCTCTGTAGATGGCCTCAAGTTCACGGAGGACGCCAGTGAACCAAACAATGATGACAAAATGAATGGGCATATCCATGGGCCCCTTGTGAAACTGAATGGAGACTATCGGACTCCCACTTTAAGGAAAGGAGAGTCTCTACACCCTGTTTCTGACTTATTCAGTGAGCTGAACATTTCAGAAATACAGAAGTTGAAGCAGCAACTAATGCAGGTAAGATCTCTTTTAGGGCTGTGAGAGTGGATTTCTTGTAGATCGCATGTCATCTGTTTTGGGATTTCTTGTTCTCATATTTTACTTCTAGCTTATTTTTTGAGATATTGCTTCTTCAAATAGCAACTTTGAAAGTACAGTATTTTTTTTTTGAAAGACACAAGAGGTGCTGAAATGAAATCTCATTTGCATCGCTTTCAGAAATATAGAGTCACAGTAGATTGCAATCAGGTGTGAAGGGAGGAAAGCCTCTCCATCCATTTCTAATTAAAAAAATTCAGAAGCTTTACATATAAGTGAAATGACAGAAAAATGAACTTTTCCATCACAAACAACTGTAGGTATAGCTTTAAAAATAATGGTAGACTTCACAGAAATACCTTAAGCCTTAAAAGATGTGAAGGACTTTGAGTATAGAAATTAGCCAGGACATCCTATGATTCAAAATACAGAACAGGTATAAATCTGAAACCTAGGAGTTCTTATTCCAACATAATCTAGACCTTAAATTTTTAGTATCTTCAAACTTATAGGTCTTGTGAAGAGTCCTGGCCTTTAAGCTTATCTCCCTGTGAAATGGCTTTTCTAGTTTAGGTTTTGCCTCCCTGCCTACCTTAATCCAGTGCTAATGGAAATCTTGCCTGAGGAACAGCATCACCACCTTCACCATCACCTGGGGGCTTCTTAGTACTACAAATTGTTGGGCTCCACACAGATCTGCTGAACCAGGAATCTGGTTCTACAGGCTTGTCAGGTGATTAAGTTTGAGGCTTAATCTTCAGTCTGTTATTCCTCCCCCACCCCCAAAGTTCTTTGTGTATAGCTGATAATTAGAGGCTGTCAAAAAAAAAAAAAAAAAAAAAGAGGCTGTCAAGACTCTGGCAAGCATTTATTTCTATAGTAGAGAAGGCTTATAATTTGCTGCCTCTATAGAAATGATGACTAAAAAGTGAAATTAGGAGAAATAAATAAGAAACTAGAGAACCAGTGAAGTTGATTTAATAGGTTTATTTTTTTTAAATAATAGGTTTATTATCAATATCACATCAAGAGTTAACATATCGTGCATTTTACCTGCCCTATGCTTTTGGCCACTAGCAAAGAATTCATTTTCAAAACATTCAACTGAAATCAAGAGGGCATGGCCATCGGAAGAAAATGAATTTCATGTAGACTTACCTGACTGCAAAATCCAGTTCTCTGTTGTAGGTAATATTTGTCTATGTCCTTTTGTTCAGTTTACACTAATACAATTAGAATAACAAACATATTAAAAATTTTTACATGACAGGTCATTTATAAGAAATCATGCCCCCAAGTTAAATAGAATTAATATAAAGTTTTTCTTAAATTATCATGTTGGTGGCTTTAGGATAAAAAGTTAGTATTCTGAGACTTTTTTGTTTCTACTTATTATGGTGGCAGTGTAGAACATGATAGGAAGAGGTGCTTTTATGCATAAAACAGCTCAACAGTTTTCAACTGGGACAGCTATTGGCTGAAAGCTCAGAGCTGTTTTCACATTTAATCCTAAATGTAATCTGAAATAATACAAAATTCTGAAATAGATGAATCATTTAACAAGAAGAATGGTGGAGACAGCAAGAGAGTGATTCTTGGTTGGAGTGTCATTTGTATTTGGGTTGGGACAATTCCTCACTAGACTAGTGAGCTTCAAGAGGTTTAGCGTCTCTGGTCCCAACCCATTAAGTGCTAGATACATCTCTTCTGTCAACCTGATGACCAAAATGTGATGCCCTACTCACATTTCAGATGCTCCAAGTGGCTTGGTTTATGAGTTAAGGTGTGTAGAGTGCTTAGAACAAGGCCAGGCACACAGTAAATGCTCAATAATTGTGAACTATTACTACTATTTCAACTCCAGAGTGCCTCTAATTTATCAAACACTGAATTAATTTAGCTTTTATTAATATTAACTTTCTGTTAGACAGTTGGCTGGAGGATAGTCATTTAACAAAAGGGGAGAGAAAAATGTCACTTGTTAAACCTTCCCTCAATACAGCAGAAAATTGTGTACCCATGTTTAATTAATGTTGACAGTTTGTCAAGATATAGAGGGGGCACAGGCAGGGCTTTGTGTTCCCAAATTAGCTCCACATTTAGTTATGTAAACCAGGCTCAACACAGGAAGAGCTTTGTAGCTTCCAGCCTCACACCAACAACACTGATGTGTAACTTTGTTTTAGACAAAGTAGCCATCTTTTGGTAAGCAACATTTTTTAAAAAGTGTATCAACTTTTTCTAAAAATATATTTCATTCAAATTATGGTGTACAAGTATAGCAGAGTGTATATTTTCATGTGTAACTTTGTTTATAATCTGTTATTTTTTCCTTAGCTATGTATTCCTTGTGTTTAATTTATGTAAATAAGCAAATTATAAAAACATTACAGTGGATGCCTGGGTGACTCAGAAGTTGAGTGTTGCCTTAAGCTCAGGGCGTGATTCCGGGGTCCTGGGATCAAGTCCTACAGTGAGGAGCCTGCTTCTTCCTCTGCCTGTGTCTCTGCCTCTTTCTCTCTTTGTCTCTCATAAATAATAAATAAAATCTTTTTTAAAAAATTACAGGATACATTGCCTAGAA
This sequence comes from Vulpes vulpes, assembly GCF_048418805.1. Taxonomy (NCBI): domain Eukaryota; kingdom Metazoa; phylum Chordata; class Mammalia; order Carnivora; family Canidae; genus Vulpes; species Vulpes vulpes. The sequence continues at coordinate 16,391,344 of NC_132787.1, read as the reverse complement.
GTTATTGCAATTGTCTTTGATGTTAATGAGGCTTGAAAATAGTATGACAGTTCTGATACACAATAGTACTAATGCACCTTGCAGCATATACTGTGTCTCAGTGCCACTCTTCTGGACATTCCAAGGAGCAAGCAATAAAATGTACCTTCTTTTTTTGAAGATTTTATTTATTTATTCATGAGAGACACTGAAGGAGACAGGCAGAGGCAGAGGGAGAAGCTCCATGCAGGGAGCCCGATGTGGGACTCCGTCCCACCACCCCAGGATCACACCCTGAGCTGAAGGCAGCGTTCAACCACCCAGGCACCCCCAATAAAATGTACTTTAAATGTGGCTATCTGAAATGCTTGGGGCCAGGTGTGTTTTGAAATTAAATGTTCAGAATGTAGAAAGGTAATATGCAGCATATACTATATATTTTATGACATCTCTAATGGGACCAGGTGCAGCAGTGAATGATCAAATAATATTTAACATTTCTGTAGTGAAACATGTGGGTATTCATGCTAAGAAGAGAAAATGAGGACCAAACTGATGCACCTCTCATCAGTCAGGTGCAGTATTGCTGCCAGAGAAGTCTAGAGTGGTCTTAACATCACCACCCAGTGAGTTATGATAAAATTTTTATGTAAAGCCACCTGGGATTTTGAAATTATGGCTGTCTTAGGCATGGCAATTGCCAAAATGTTAGGCAGCTCTCAATCTTGTGTACCTTGGCTTCTAACATCAGCATACTTTGGATATCACAGCTTGTATTTTCATAGTTCCCTTGTCTTTTAGGATTTCTTTTGGCTGGGGTCCAAAGTACTGCATGGAACACCTGTACTTTGTTAATGTTGACAGTTTGTGGAGATACAGAAAGGCACAGGGAGGGATCCAACACCCTGTACTAGGGAATATGCAGCTTTTAAAAGGATTTTCTTCCTTAGGATTAAAGAAACCTTTTGAAAACATCATACCCAAGTCAAAGAGATCGTACTGCCATCTGCTGGGAAATGGTAATAATTAATACAAAAAATCTAGGACAACTACAATTTAAATAGTACCTCCTAGAGTTGTGTTGCCCTCAAGACTCGGTTATTTCAAATAGAGTATACAGCTGAGCCTTAAACAACACAGGCTTTGAACCACACATGTCTGCTTACATGCAGATTTTTTAAAAAATACATACAGTACCCTACTGTAAAGGTGTCTCTTCCTTATGATTTTCTTAATAACTTTTTTCTCTAGCTTACTTTATCATAAATAAAAGTATATAATACACATAACATACAAAATATGTATTGATAAACTATTTATGTTATTGGTAAGGTTTTCAATCAGCAGTACTGCATTGTTCAAGGGGAACTGTAATTGATATTTTCCGGTGACAACCAAGTACTTTAATTAGTTTTATTAGAATGAAAATAAGTAGTTCTTGTCTGGGATAACTAAATTATTTAATCTATTTAAAGGAGTCTCTATGCTTATGTCAAAACTTCTGCCTCTGATAAACAGCCTCTGTTTAACCTCACATTGCAGGAGGTCAAACTAAGGAGTAAACTCTTTGGATTTTTCTTTTTGGTATCACACCAGCTATACAATTTCACATTTAATGTGATAAAAGAGCAATATTTCTCTGAAACTGAAACTGATGTTTTATTGTATCCTCATGGATGTGAAAGAAATAAAGATTCATATTATATTTAGGTCCACTCTATTAAAAACAATTTTAATGGTAAGTGGTCAATTTGCTCCATGTCCAATAAGATGTCAAAGCAATTTTTATATATTTGCTTAATTGGTTGGTACCTATAACAACTGTATAGGGTGGCTAGTATTATTATGCTCATTTTACAGATAGCATGTGAAACTGAGGCACAGATCTGTTTTTGTCATTTGCCCAAAGTCAAAAACAGTAGAGTTGCTACAGAGAGAGTGTCAAACAAATATTCTCTGGTTTAACAAAGACTTACAGAATGTTTATGAAAATTAGAATATATAATATATAATATATAAATTAGAATATTTATGGGGTGAAATTAATTAAAAGAAGATTGATCAGTTTGTGTTTTTCAAATGACAAATATAATTTCCTAGGACAAAGTTGATGACTCATTAAACAATTACAGATTTTATAAAGATTATCTTTATTTTTTTTATTATTTTAAGATTTTATTTATTCATGAGAGACACACACAGAGAGGCAGAGACAAAGGCAGAAGGAGAAGCAGGCTCCCTGCAGGGAGCCAGATGCAGGACTTGATCCTGGACCCTGGAATCACAACCTGAGCTGAAGGCAGACACTTAGCCACACAGGCGTCCTAATGATTATCTTTAATTTACTTTTTATAGGCAAATACATTTCTCAGAAGCTTTACTTTTTTGCCATACATCAGAAAACATAAAAAGAGCATCTACTATCACAACAGTAAGAGCCTAGGTCATCTTTTTTAAGGACAACTTTTTTGATATATAATTCATATACCATATGTCCACCCAGTTATAGGGTATAATCCAATGGTTTTTGTACATTTACAAAATTGTGCAGCCATCACCACAGTCAATTTTAGAACATTTTCATTGCACCAAAAATAAACCATGTGCCCATTAGCCACTCGAGCCCCAAGCAAATACTAACCTACATTCTGTCTTGAGAGATTTGTCTAGTTTGACATTTGATGTAAATAGAATCATATAATAGGTAGCCTTGCATGACTGGCCTTTTCCACTTAGCATAACATGTTACAACATATATTAGTACCTCATTCTTTTTATTATTGCCCAATAATATTCCATTGTTTGGATATACCACATTCTATATATCCATTTACCAGTGATGAATATTTTAATAGTTTCCACTTGACTCTTATGAATAATGGAATGAATATTTATGAACAAGTTTTTGCATATGCATATGTTTTAATTCTCTTCCATATATACCTAGGAGTGGAATTGCTGAGTCATATGGTAACTCTGTTTTACCAGGTTCATCTTGTCCAAGGTTGATCTTTTTCACAGTTCTTGTTTGGGCACAGATTTGAAGTGAAGCGTTGCCAGAATTGCTTCACTTCCAGCAGAGAAGAATAAATTCTTCTCTGAATTCTCTGAATTCTTCTCTGAGTTTATTTCGGAGTTCTATTTGTGTATGTCGATACTACATGTACTGTGATAATAAGAATCACACAAAGCAGTCAAGTGTCAAGTTGAGTCAGTTGACCAGGATAAAGACTTGATGAAAGTTAATAACCTATAAAACAACTTTGATTTCTTTTCCTATAAAAATCTTAATATAAAAGTGCAAATTGTGGTTATCTTTTCTTTTGTTTTTCCGCAAAAGAATCTATCTGTATTCAATACATGTAAATGTGTTTATTTAAAAGATAAACATTCAGTGAAATTAAAAAAATTTCTTTGGGAGGGATGCCTTGCAGGTGACTCTTGATCTTGGGGTTGTGGTTCGAACCCCACATTGGGAGTAGCGATTACTTTTTTTTTTTTAAGATTTTATTTATTTATTCATGAGAGACAGAGAGAGAGAGGGGCAGAGACACAGGCAGAGGGAGGAGAAGCAGGCTCCATGCAAGGAGCCCTATGCGGGACTCAATCCCGGGACTCCAGGATCACTCCCCGGGCTGAAGGCGGATGCTCAAACACTGAGCCACCCAGGTGTCCCAAGGGAGTAGCGATTACTTAAAATTCAATTGGACATAATGACAACTGTAATAATAGTTAACATATACTGTATGCTTACACTAGATTAAAGAGTTCACAAATTCTGCATTCAAGTTTTCTGGCAAAACAACCAGCCCTACTATAAAAAATAAAATCCTCAGTTTCAGATAAAAGATGGAAATTATAGAAAGAGATATAAAGCAACCATTCTTAGTCACTATAGAGGATGATAATTAACTCAGCAGGTGTCTCTTGGATAAATTCTTCACAAACGGAGATTAAAACAGTACACTTAAAATGAATGTAATTTTAATATTTGAAATGCTTTGCATTTATTAATTCAAAGCACAACAACATATCTTAGTTTACGTACTGCTTCTGAAATCCAAATACAATTAAAGCACTCCAAACCTAAGTAGCTGGGAGAAAATATCATGGGGGAATTATATAAAAATTATCCACAGTTTAGTTATCTTTGGGAGGGAGCAGGCCTATCTTAATTCTCTGGGGAAAAGGTGCTAATATGTGTAAATTTGGATATCATTCTCTGGTCAAGTGATCCCACCAGAAATGTTCTGAGTATGTGGAAGACACATACACGAAAGAGACAATAAAAAAATTTAAAAATCTGATGTTTTCTGTAGAGTTATCCTGAAGAATTTGATAGATTTATCTTTTAGACTTAAAAATGTTATTTTAAAATTGGAATTGGAAAATAAAATAAAATTAAAAAATAAAAAATAAAATTGGAATTGGCAGAGCACAGATTGGAACTCTCCTAATGATATTACCTCATTCATTATAACACTTTTTCCTCTAAAAATGAGTTTGAGACACATTCAGTACATTTTGTTCTGGTCCAATTTTTATTGTATTCAAAAGCTTTTACTATTAAAAGGTTTTTTTGTTGGTTTTTTTTGTTTTTTTGTTTTTGTTTTTAAGTAGACTCCACAACCAGCATGGAGCCCAATGCAGGGCTTAAATTTATGACCCTGAGATCAAGACCTGAGCCAAAATCAAGAGTCAAATGCTTAACTGAGCCACCCAGGCACCCTGTATTAAAAGACTTTTTGAAAACAGCTTTGTCTGTTGTAATTATGTAACTAACCAAATGATGTTTAGGCTTTTCTGACCAAATTCCCTTAATTTTCAAGAGAAAAAGAAAACTCCTGAAATAATCCATTTTCATTGAGATTAATACAATACCAATAACAGAATATTTAGAGATTTTCTGTCTCCATTATCAAAAATTCAAATGTCTTGGCTTTTTATTAAGTACCATGTTACCTAATTACCTGGGTTTTTCACTTAAAGTTATTGCCCAACAGTCTGGATAAGTCAATTCATCTTCAACTATGGGGATACAATTTGTTATATCTAATGAAACCCAACTAAAAGAATTTGTATTGAAGTATATCTTGACTTTGAAATGAAAAGGTTGTTTTTGCACATATGCACATACAGATACAAATCTATGAAACAAAGTTTGCCATGTAGAAACATTTTGGTCATGAAAATAATCAGTTACCCAAGTGTTAACGACAGCTAATATTATAATACCTTGAGCGTTATATTCATTATCTGACTCAATCATCCCTTTATAAGATCATAAACTGAAGCTTGCCCACTCACATAGCCAGGTAAATATTGGTGCCAAAATTAGAGTCAAGTTCTGATGATATAGCCCCAGTTGGTTTTTTGTTTTTTTAAACCTGTTATACTATTTTGGGGGATATTTTGGTTTCTGTAGCTAGAATATGTAATTTGTGGATTGTGTTCTAGATATGGGCAAATACTATGTCATAAAATCAAAACTACAATAGAAGCCTCTAATAATAATTTAAAATAACAAAACTGTATTTTTAGTTCTAATTTCATGACCCTATTATATAAGCAATCCTTGCTTTACATGATATTGCTGGGCCATAAATGATTGTGCAAGCTGAAACCATGCAAAACAAACTCATAACTAATGGAGAAAATCAATTGTTCTGCTTTTGTCTTGTCTCGTTTTGTTTTGCTTTTTTAAGTAAGCTCTATGTCCAATGCAGAGCTTGAACTCAGGACCCTATGATCAGGAATCTCCTGCTCTACCAACTGAGCTAGCCAGGTGCCCTTTGTTCTGTAATCTTTAAAAAATTTTTGTCAAAACATTAAAAACTCTCTTAATGTATAAAGAAATGAAAAATAGTAAAACTACTTAGTACACTGAAATCCAAAAAGTAGAAATGTATTTAAAGTTTTCCTTGTTAAAAAAAAAACTTTGAAATAAAAATTTAATCCTCCCCTGAAAGACTAGGGAAATTAACTTTATATTTTACAGAATATCAGAGACATCCAAGCTTTTGAAACAAAAATTTAAATGGTGCCTACACCCCCCAAAAAGCTTACCAAGAACAGTTCCATCTTCCCTTCTTCTCATCATATAATTTATGAAACAAGAATCTTTTCTATGCCTGTCATACTCCTAAGTTTGGGTCAGCGTTCAACACTCTATCCTTTGCACTTTCACTGTCTGAAAATATCTCTGATAGTACCTTTAAGTGTGCTCATGTCACACACTTCCTCTAGGACATTTTTATCCTTTTTTCTAACAACTTTTTTTTTTTATTTTTGTAACAACTTTTTTTTGATTCATGTTGATGCATTCTCCTTCACCAAATTGCTTTGGCTGCATATCTAAATCCCTTCAAATGACATCAATGTCAACATTGTCACATTCAACAATTTCTTCTGTAACTCCATTTGTGTCTGATTCAAATTTCATTTCCAATATTGCCACGTTTTGCTTCTCTGCTACTTGTTCTTTCCTTCCTTCTTTTCCTTTTTCCTTCCTTTCTTCATTCTGTCTTCCTTCCTTCCTTCCTTCCTTCCTTCCTTCCTTCCTTCCTTCTTTCCTTCCTTCCTTCCTTCCTTCCTTCCTTCCTTCCTTCCTTCCTTCCTTCCTTCTTTCCTTCCTTCCTTCCTTCCTTCCTTCCTTCCTTCCTTCCTTCCTTCCCCATTTCCTTTTTTGGACTATCTATTTTGGTAAAACATCATGGGGGATTACCACTGGGAGACAAGAAAACAAGACAACACAACTACACTTTGCTCTCTGTGAATGAATTGAATAATAGATACACTATGACCAATCACTGAAAGACTTTGAAAGAAGTGATGTTGATTGGTCACTGGTCATGTTACTATGTAGTGATTTTGTAGACTGAAGCAGCAAAGTTTATACTTTACACATTGCCCACAGTTAATGTACTGTGTTTGGAGGGACTGGTGTTTTAACTAACCATGATCACTGAAATTCATGCATATTAGAACCATAAGTGAGGACTGTCTATATATGATAATAATATGAAGGATATCATACCACAAAGAATCATAAAAATACTACTCTACTGGGGTTCCTGGGTGGCACAATTGGTTCAGTGTCTGGCCCTTGGTTTTGGCTCAGGTTGTGATTTCAGGGTCATGAGATCAAACCCTGCATAGGGTTCCCACTCAGCGCATAGTCTGCTTAAGGCTCTCTCTCCCTCTTCCTCCCCCCACTCCTACTTGCTCACTCACTCTTCTCTAAAATAGATAAATCTTTTTTAAAAAAATAAAGTTTGGCAATATCTCAATCTATTAAAAAACTACCATACTATATTACAAATTTATAGATAGGTATAGATCTCCTAGAGTATTATGCTGGTGTTATATTATTTGTAGTTTAATAATTGTTATTTATCATGCTAATATAATGATAATTTTACTTATCTCCTAGGAATTTAGAAGTTTGGAGGGATGTAATGTATGATCCAGGAAAATTTAAAAGTTCAAATTGATAAATTCTTTTAGATATAAAAACATTCAAAATCAATCCATTATCTTTAAAACAGGTCTCAATATTATTTGCTTACTGAAAAACACATCTATGTTATAAGCATGTAAAGACTTTTTTTTTTTTAAGATTTTATTTGTTTATTTGAGGGAGAGAGAGAGAGAGAGAGCATGAGCAGGGGGAGGGACAGTGGGAGAGGGAGAAGCAGGCTCCCTGCTCAGCAGGGAGCCCAACGTGAGGCTTGATCCCAGGACCCTGAGACCATGACATGAGCTGAAGGCAGACACTTAGCTGACTGAACTACCCAGGTCTTCAGCATGTAAAAACTTTTAATTCATAATGATTACCTGTATAGAGGGACAGAAGGTGGTTTTTTATTTTTTTATTTTTTATTTTTTTAAGATTTATTTATTTATGATAGAGAGAGAGAGAGAGAGACAGGCAGAGGGAGAAGCAGGCTCCATGCTGGGAGCCCGATGCGGGACTCGATCCCGGGACTCCAGGATCATGCCCTGGGCCAAAGGCAGGCGCCAAACCACTGAGCCACCCAGGGATCCCCTGAAGGTAGTTTTTTAAATTCTCCTATCATAATTTCTTATATATTTATATTTAATGACACAATATTTTATATTGAGACCGTATATTTATTCATTTATATTTATTTAAATAAATTGCTAATTTTTTAAATTCCTACTTGGGCTGAAGGAATGGAAACAATTTTAAAATTGTTCTTTTAACTCTAAAACTCTGTACTCTAACTTTTATATTAAAAGCTATCAGGACATCTGGGTGGCTCAGTGGTTGAGCATCTGCCTTCAGCTCAAGGCATGATCCTGGAGTCCTGGGATCAAGTCCTGCATCGGGCTCCCTGTGGGAGCCTACTTCTCCCTCTGCCTATGTCTCTGCCTGTCTCTCTGGGTCTCTCATGAATAAATAATTAAAATCTTAAAAAAATTAAAATAAAAGCTATCAAGTGTTTTCCATGTCTATTTTGGGGAGTAAATGCTTATTTTTTTAAGGGGATGATTAAGGTTCCCAGCATTCTTTTGTAAGTTAAAGCTTTAGGTGTTAAATCTGATTTGGGGTTGAGCTCTCAGAAGGAAAGGATGACTGATTATAGGCACCTGACAACAGGTTCCCACATGAGCTAAGGAACAGATATACCCTAAGGCTCTCAAAATACAGGGCCAAGTACTATCTCTTGACATCTTGTTATGTTTTCTACAAGGTGTTAAAAGATAAAAATAAGATTGTTTGAATAACATTCAAGTTTCATGAGTGTATGCATATAATGCATGAGAATTTGGATGAGTAAATATGCATAGCATAATTCTTTTAAAGTAATAAACTTTTAACTGATTGACTTACCAGAACTGCTGAAATAAGAAAACACACTCCAATTTAATTTGAAATAATGAGGACATTGGCTCTGCTGCAGTTTTTTTAAATGTATACATGCCTGACTCTGAATGGATCAAGTACATCGTTGGCATTGCATTGAAGTCATTCAGAGAACTTTTTTTTTTTTTTTTTGCCATTACAGGTAGAGCGGGAAAAGGCCATTCTTCTGGCCAATCTCCAGGAATCACAAACACAGCTGGAACATACCAAGGGAGCACTGACAGAGCAGCATGAACGGGTGCACCGGCTCACAGAACATGTTAATGCCATGAGAGGCCTACAAAGCAGCAAAGAACTCAAGGCTGAGCTGGATGGGGAGAAGGGACGGGACTCAGGGGAGGAGGCCCATGACTACGAAGTGGACATCAATGGCTTAGAGATCCTTGAATGCAAATATAGGGTGGCAGTAACTGAGGTGATTGACTTGAAAGCTGAAATTAAGGCCTTAAAGGAGAAATATAATAAATCTGTAGAAAACTATACTGAAGAGAAAGCCAAGTATGAGAGTAAGATCCAAATGTATGATGAGCAGGTTACAAGTCTTGAGAAGACCACCAAGGAGAGTGGAGAGAAGATGGCACACATGGAGAAGGAATTACAAAAGATGACCAGCATAGCCAACGAAAATCACAATACCCTTAATACAGCCCAGGATGAGTTGGTGACATTTAGTGAAGAGCTAGCCCAGCTTTACCATCATGTATGTCTGTGTAATAATGAAACCCCCAACAGGGTCATGCTGGATTACTATAGGCAAAGCAGAGTCACTCGTAGTGGCAGCCTGAAAGGGCCTGATGATCCCAGGGGACTTTTGTCTCCACGATTAGCCAGGAGGGGTGTGTCATCCCCAGTAGAAACAAGGACCTCACCTGAACCAGTTTCAAAAGAAAACACAGAGGCCAGCAAAGAGCCAAGTCCAACCAAGACCCCCACAATCTCTCCTGTTATTACTGCCCCACCATCATCTCCAGTATTAGATACAAGTGACATCCGCAAAGAGCCAATGAATATCTACAACCTTAATGCCATAATCCGGGACCAAATCAAGCATCTGCAGAAAGCTGTGGACCGGTCCTTGCAACTGTCTCGTCAAAGAGCAGCGGCACGGGAGCTGGCCCCCATGATCGATAAAGACAAGGAAGCCTTAATGGAAGAGATCCTCAAGCTCAAGTCCCTGCTGAGCACCAAACGGGAGCAGATCGCCACACTGAGGGCAGTGCTGAAAGCCAACAAACAGGTGATCTCATTCTACTGACAATGCATGCTACCCAACACTTTCTTAACTAGTTAATTCTTTAATGTTTTTGAGTGTCTGTTATCATCAGAATGAGAGTTCAGATTCCTGGTCAGCAGAGGAATAAATCAAACTACGTCCCAGTGGCAGGATCTAAGGAGAAGATCCAGTTACAGATGTAGAAAGGCAATGCAGGCAGTACCTAGCTAGAGTCCAGCAGTCACTGGGTGGGGAAACAGGAGATGCAGGGATGGCAAAAGAGGCTGGCACAGTGGCTTACACCACGGGAACACCCTGGAAAGTGGCCAGAGCGAACAGAGGTCTAGGGAGAGATAGAGATAGAATATTCACTAGCTCTGCCAGTGACCACATATCTGAAATTTAGGTTCAATTGGGATATTAATTCACCTAGGTCAGGACTGAAGCAATAGAAAATTTTTCCTAACAATAGATCTTATCCTTCTGGAATCAGCAGGAATGCTACAACATGACCCTACCTGACTAATTCCTAGATCTCCTTCATGTCTGATTTTGTTTTCTTTCCACCCTTGAGCATTTGCCGGATAGGAGTGCTATGAAATATAGGTGGGAAAATATTTTCAATTTCTGTTTAGGTTCTCTGCAAAGTAAACCATGGAAGATATATTTGAGAAGGGTACTAAGAAAGAGTGTTGTTAAAGAGAAACAACAGAGCATCCAATACCTTCTTGCAAATATAAGCAGTGCTAGTGTTGGGGAATAATTTCAGATGCAATGCTTCTTTTTCTTTTGCCCTTATTTTGGGGGAGAGCCCATGCCCTTTCTGGCATCCTCATCTTCAGTCCCCATAAATCCACTGATGTAACTGGGAGGTCTGCCCCATAGACAGTGATATTATTTGTACTATAAATATGTTTTGTATTAATGCAAAGGCAAATTAGGACCTTTTGTGCCATCAGTTCAGGGAAATAGCAAAAGATTAGAATGAATAAAGAATTTGTGGGAGATCTGACTCCAATTTGAGGTCAGAGTGAAAGAATGTGTTATCATAAACTGCTACAATCCAAAGACCCAGTGACTCAAAGTGGTCATAAATAAGCAATACCATATTACTGATACCATATTAAATAAGGCTTAGACAGCCTTTATCAAAGACATAATATCCTGGGCATTCTTGGTCAAGCCATTCAAATAACATCTTTGACTTCTTCTTGCAGATTGAATATTAACAACTTAGATCTATAAGTATCAAGATGCTTAATTGATGCAGAAGTATAGATAAGCATGGTTGATAAGCCATGGAAGACTAATTTATGAACAAGCATTCATTGATTACATATTTCAAGGCAGGTACTAATAGGGATGTAAAAGTAAGTGACCAAGTAATCTAGTAGGAGTTCAACACATGCCCGTAACTATTCACAGGGTAGGACATAACATCAAGTGGTATAAATAGTACTATTGGAATTCAGGGCAATACCAGAATACAAGACATTCCTGGCTAAATTTTTATTTTCTCAGTGGTTTGTGGTACCATTTGCATTACATTAGCATCACAACCCTTATGGTCTCAGTAAATAAAATGAAAACACATTTCTAGCCATGCATTTAGTTTACATTTTAATGATGTTGGGCCTACTGCTATGATGCTTATGTGCCATGAATAACTTCAGATGTCTGCAGATGACATCCATTATATTTAGACATTGTGGAATGTTCACTATTAAGACTAAGGTAAGAATTTTGTCATAAGGGGAAAAAGGGGAATCTTCCTAATTTAAAAATAGGCATTCTGCATTCTCTATGAATCTTTAAATATACTTTAGGGGGTTTTGTATGCACATTGTCTTCTGCTGAAATATGCAATGTTTATGAAATACCATCTGTGGACTAAACTGTGCAAGATGCTGAACATTTGATGACGACTAATACACAATCCCTGCCTTCTATACTAGGACTTACAAACTAGTGAGGCTGTTGGGAAAGGGACAGATCATGACAGTGCGATGCTATACATCCTGAGATAGAAGCTACGGAAACATTGCCGAGGAGGGGATTAATGTTTCCGAAAGGAGTTAGCAAAAAACTTCGTGGAAGCAATTATACTTGAGTTTGTTCTTAAAGAATGAAGACATGTTTTCCAGGAGAGGAAGAAAAAAATTCTAGACGGGAAGAATAGTAGATAGAGAACCATAGGATAGAGTGATACACTCGGGAAATGGTTGTGAAGATCTCTGTGTCTGGAAACAAGATTTTTTTATTTAGAAAGTCAATTTTGGGAGATAATGTAGTGAATGCAGACATCACCAAATCTACTCAAGGGTTGTAGATACTTAGAATTTCTTACTTCTAAGAAAGCTTTGTACAGTCTGTGGACAAAAAACAAAACAAAACAAAAACTCTGCACACTAAACTGAGTCTTTTGGGGAATTTCTTACAAGGAATAAATTAGTTTGTATGTCTATTTCAGATCTTGCTCTTTTGTCATCCTCTCCTCTCTAACCCTTAGATGACTAACCATGTGGCTCCACCTGCTTACAAATTTGTACATTGACATTTTCATAACTTAAACTTAATGGTCTGTCCTAAGTGAATATGTGTATAAATTTTTTAAAAATTCAACAACTGCCATTTTCCCCCTGGTCAATTTCTGCATTCTTGGTAATTTTCTGAATCTGTAATATTTCTGAAGATTCCACTAAGCTATAGCACTACAGAACATACTAAAATATTTTATGAGTAAATTATCATTTTAATCTGAATCTGAAATTCAATTAAAACTCATAAGAAACTACTCTGGAATCAAAACATTAACAAACAACCCTATCCCAACATTGTTTTAATTTTAAAAAGAATCCATTTATTGCTATAGAGGTTGGCACTTTGCATAGGAAAGTCCTGGCTGTCCATTTCAAGCACAAAAGGAAATGTTAAAAATCAGAATTGTTGGGCAGCCCCGGTGGCGCAGCGGTTTGGCGCCATCTGCAGCCTGGGGTGTGATCTTGGAGACCCAGGATCGAGTCCCACATCGGGCTCCCTGCATGGAGCCTGCTTCTCCCTTTGCCTGTGTCTCTGCCTCTCTCTCTCTCTGTGTCTATGAATAAATAAATAAAATCTTAAAAAAAAAAAAAAACCAGAATTGTCTTCTTAGGGAATCTCATTAGTAATGGATTTTTTTTTATTAGTAATGGACTTTTTCATTTTTTCATTAGTATTGAGTATTTTTACATACTCTGAAAGACTGTGATTAACAGTTTGTAAAAAAAGGGGGGGGGGGAGATGCTTCCAGTTTGGCTTCAATATCTATACCATCTGCTGTGCATCAAACAGACATTCCCTAAGTATACATTGATTTCGTACATTGATTTAGTCAACATTTTTCTTTCTTCCTACTATGTGTCAGGCTAGTTCTCAGTTTTAAACACTGTTAATTCCACAAGATTCAGAAATGCCTAAATCCTAAGTTCAAACAAATATTTTAATTCATTCAACATTTTGGAATTTCTGCTTTTATGGAGATTGTGAAGAATTAAATTAGCCTATAATTTTTTGTTTTGAAGTTGTAGACAAAGACGGGAAGCAATCTGTTCTTTGTTAATTCTTTTCCTTAAATATGTAGTGAAGATTTACAGTTTGTCGGATACCCATGCTATAAATTGCAATGGCCTTGTGTCTTTTAGGTCTGCAGAGCACAGGTGACACAAGAATATTTGCATTCTTTTGTATTTCAGTTGGAAGCTCCGCTTCTTTACTTTCTTCTCCTTGATGAAATCCTTCTTGTATTAAGTTTCATTTCAGCTCCCTTTCTGTCTGAAAAATCACACACTTTCAAGAATCTGCATTAACTATTTCCTCAACTACTATCATTTCCTTAACTCCTGTTACTGACTTTGGTTTATAGGTCGCTTCCAGGGTAATTTAACCATGTTATGGATTTTTTTAAAAAACTGCTCTATACCCAAGTACCTAGATATGTTTAGATAAAATGTAACTAAATCAATTTCACTTTCCATTTATGAAACAAAGTAATAGACCCAGGATGGACAAATCTGTATGATCTGTTTTCCTGATAATGAAAATCATAAGCATTGTGATTTTTCTGCTTCAGACAGCTGAGGTGGCACTAGCTAACCTCAAGAACAAATATGAAAATGAGAAAGCAATGGTGACCGAAACTATGACGAAGCTTAGGAACGAACTGAAGGCTTTGAAAGAAGATGCAGCAACTTTCTCATCCCTGAGAGCAATGTTTGCAACAAGGTAATAGTTTCTTCTTCCAAGAAAGACTTTAAAATTCACATGGGTCTCTTGAGTGTTGTTTGATGTGTAGTCCAAGAGGATAAGGAATGAAGAAAACATTTGAGATTCTACTCTGACAAAGCGAAGACAAATGTTTTGTGCTGTTTTCCAGAGCCCTCTACTGGACACACTGGATCAAGCAATTCTTTTACATAGAAGTGCTTTAAAATTAATGTAATAGATATTTTTTTCTAGATCTGATGTGCCCAAAAGAATTAGATAAGGGGAGAGAAATGTACTTACTAAAATAGCTAGGTATTATATTATCACCACTGAAATTTATCTCTGTGACTAAAGGACGTAAAGATACTTCTCATTAGTATTGTATGAGAAAGACACCCTCATTATGAATATCAATATTCACTGTATCAGCTAATTACTTGTACTAATGTACAATGAATTAATAAATTATAATTATTAAAATGTAATTGTATATATCACCACATTTTTCACATTTTTCACATTGCCCAGCTAATTAATTGGACAAATATTAGGGACTACTTTCCCCTACCAGTTTCATTATCACAGTACGAAGTACTGTACTTCATTTTTAAACTTGAAGTGATTAAGCATGTATTGATTCAAAGGTTTCAAAATCCCAAGATTTTCTTTTCTTTCTTTTTTTTTTTTTTTTTTGACAAGACCTGTATTTACTTCTTTATTTTTAGAGAGAGAGAGTGAGAAAGCAAGAGAGTGCATATGGAAGGGAGGGGCAGAAGGAAAGGGAGAATCAAGCAGGCTCCATGCTCATGAGATCATGACCTGAGCCAAAATCAGCAGTCCACGCTTAACCAGACTGAGCCACCCAGGTGCCCCATTAAAATCATGAGATTTTCAAAGATGTTGCCATCCTTTTTTTTGCTGTCAAAATTCAGTACCAAAACAAAAACAGTCACATATCTTCTATGATACAAATGTGGTAGAAAATTCACAAAGCATAACTATGGCTTTATTTGTAGATTCAGTAAATAATCTATATGTAGCTGATATAAATGTTAAAAAAAAAGCCTGGGTTTTATAAGAGCCTTGGAGTTTGTCCAGCTTCTTTGTGTATCAGGAGAGAAAAGTTTCAAGCTCACATTTTGTGATTGACTCTGTTAGTGATGATAATATACATTATATATATATTCCTCTTTTAAAAAGAAATCACAACTTTTTAAAGGGACATTTACAGTCTCAGTCTGGTTTGTAGAAGAATTATTTCTCCCAAATAGTACATTTTCACATTATTTATCTTTTTATGTATAACTGCCCTTCTCCATAATATTTTTTAAAATATTGTTATCTGAGCAATTAAAATAAGTCCAGGGTCCTGAAATCCACCTTCTATTTTACTAGGACTCAGTCTTTCTTATGGTATTCCTACTATGCTTCTTGACATTTAAGGTTAAAAAAAGTGGGACCCACCTGGATCTCAAGTTCTCTCACTAGAGTGTTTTTATTTTAAAATGCTGCAAGGCTTGTGTTAATTTCAAAGTTTGTATAGTACATTTTAGATACCTCCACCA
This sequence comes from Vulpes vulpes, assembly GCF_048418805.1. NCBI lineage: Eukaryota > Metazoa > Chordata > Mammalia > Carnivora > Canidae > Vulpes > Vulpes vulpes. Next base: position 16,375,455 of record NC_132787.1, on the reverse strand, counting down.
AATCATTAACTCTCAGCTGGTGCATGAAGAGTATTTGTTGTTATCTTAGTAGTAGGTAAGTAAACTCAGAAAAAAAAAGTCTCTGAATAATTGTGTGATTAATTCTTCCTTCCAAATGTTTATGTGCATAGGTTTTACTTTTGACAGGGAAAAAAAGATCACTGAGCTTATCTTTCTGCTATAGCATGAGCATCAAAGCCGAATAAAGATATTCCTAACAGCTTGCTATATCTGTATCAAACCCTAAGAAAATCATGGTTTTCTTTGACATCTGTTGCCTTATCATCTGGTTGAGAAACCTTTGAAAATATTCAAGTTTCTAATTCAGGCAAATCTGCCATATTGAAAGCAATGCAGCTGCAATCTGTACTCAAAATCCATAAATATAAAGAAGGAAATGTTTTTTTTATAAACATGGTTATTCTTTTGCATCCTACAGCCTGGTCTATAACAAACTTGTCACATCCCTCCAAAGACTACAATGTTACACAGTAGAAGAAGCTGCTGTAACACATCTGGCACGCTGTGAATATTGCCTGAGACTTTACTGTTCATTCTCCTGACACCAGGGGCAACCTCCACAATAACTCTGTCCTTGTGGTTTAAGATGTTGCCTCTTATAAGTGTCCATATATACTCCATTGTATAGATGAACCATCAGTTATTGCACCTGCTTTATCATTTCCAGTTCTCACTCCATTCTGCTCTGGGAAGACCAGCGTTCTAAGTCTAAATTCCAGTCCAATTCATTATTCCCCAACTTAAGTTCGATGTATAATTTCACCAGGATTTTCTCCTGACCACTTTTTGTTTGGGTTCTAGATGTGATGAATATGTCACACAGTTGGATGAGATGCAGAGACAGTTAGCAGCCGCAGAGGATGAGAAGAAGACTCTAAACACTTTGTTACGAATGGCTATCCAGCAAAAACTTGCCCTGACCCAGCGGCTGGAGGACTTAGAGTTTGACCACGAGCAGTCCCGACGCAGCAAAGGCAAACTTGGAAAGAGCAAGATCGGCAGCCCTAAAGTAAGTGGGGAGGCGTCAGTCACCGTGCCCACCATAGACACTTACCTCCTGCATAGGCAGGGCCCACAGACACCCACCATTCGGGTCAGCAGTGGCACTCAGAGGAAAAGGTATGCATGCAGCGATCTTCATAGTATGGTGCAGAGGCCAGATTTTTAGCTAACTGCAAAAATTAATGTGCTTTTATCATGGAGGATGGAGGAAGGGAAGGAAGACACACAAACTGGGAGTGGGTGTCTAAACGGGCCTCCTCGCTAATGTTGGTTTTTCCAAATCAAATCTTTTTTGATGATTGTGTGGATTTATTCCTTTCTGTCCCCCACGCCCCCACCTCTTGATTAACCGTAATATAATTTTTGAGTATCTGTCAACATGTTTGCTGTTCCTTGTATGCATAAATATGCCTCTCCCCTACCTCCAACCTAAAAATCGGTAGCTAGAAGGTGGATATTAAGAATGAAGCTACATCTTACGTGTTTTACATGACATTAAAAGTCATTGTACTTCTGGTAATGGTGCTATTTACCAGTTTCTCTTTAATGGGGCAAGGATGTGGGTATGTTCTCTTAGGGAAACTTTTGTCTGTATTACCAAAACTGACACCTGACTAGAAGGGGATGTCTATATTGAGGTAGAATGGAGTGGAATGTGCGTAGTCTTTTTCTTAAAAGCAGTTTTTGTGCCTTTTCATTTGGTATGTGAATGTTGCTCAAAGAAATCATTTGCAAGGTTTTTAGTGGCTTGATTTTGTGACCATTTTACAGAGTCCTGGATGTTGAATTACTTACCCTGTATTTTCAGTTAATGGTAAAATTTTTATTAGGAGCTTTCAGTAAAGAATCAAATAATAGAAATATTTTCTACTTGCGGTACAAACTGACTAACTATAATAAATTTCTTTTCCAGTATCCAGTACAGTCTCCAAATAGGGTTGTATCCTGGTATGGAAACTAAGCAATTAGCAAAAATCTTGATTTACATGTTAAAAAAAATTAAATGCCAATATAAATAATGTTGTCACTGGTGAGGCTTTGAAAGGTAATTAAAGTAAAACTTTTTTGTTTCCTATATGTATTTTCTTGGATCTCCTGCAAGACAATTTTCACCTTCCCTTTGTGATCAGAGCCGTCCCAGGACTTCAGGGGCTACCTACCTACAGAATTTATTAAGCGTTCCCCCTGGTCCCACCTCCACAGAATCATTTCTTCTGAAGGGCCCCCCTTCCATGAATGAATTCATCCAAGGGCACCGGCTCAGCAAGGAAAAAAGGTTAACCGTGGCTCCACCAGGTAAACATTTTTTCCTTGGGTGCATGTGATGCAAATGATTAGCTGAATAAACAACTCTCCCCTTCCTCCCAACCACTCATGCCCACCCATCTATGGAGTCAGGCTTTGACGATGGTCAATTCCTGAAATACAAGACGCCTTTACACTCAGCGTCCTGTTTTCTCCTTCACTCGGCCAGACAAGCATTCCGTAGGAGTTGCCAGGGGCTTCCTCTTAACAGCCAAGGATGGAAAATGAGAGTTGGAAGGAACGGGATAGGTCAAGGGAACCTAGCATCAGGTGTAATGCAGAGCACACACCCAGGTCCTATTTGCAATTTGGTAGCTCATAGCGATTCCATCCTGATCAAATTTTGTCATTTTGTTCTGATCGTTTTTAAGGTAATTTCAGTAAAGGGAGCCATCTTTATAAAAGTTGCTAATCTCCTTTTGTAGTGACTCAGAATGTCTCCTCAATAATTGTAGAGAAAATAGAAGAAAAATCCTCCCAAGGTTTTGCTCCTCAGGAACATTTACATCTTTGTGTGATATCCTTGTAGTCTGCAAGCCCTTATTGATTTATGCTTACCAGTATGCTCACATTTTATTTTTAGCTTCACCATTTTGCATTTTTTTTTCTCTTTAAAAAATTTTTTTTCCAATGAAGAGCTTCATTTGAAAATGTAACTTCTGGCAAATGGAGTTCAGCCTTTTGAGAAATCCCTGCATGCTAACTCTAGGTCAGAGGTAGCACACAGGAAGTCCATGGAATAAAATAAGCCCAAAGGCAGCATAACAGCTGGTTGTCACAGGGAATGCAAAATTAAAACTAATTCAAGTTAGTTGTCAACAGTTAGAAACTCAGAGATTTCACGTGAGCATCTATTTCTGGCCTCCCTTGAATAATTCTGAATATCTGGCAGCCCGAGGTCAGTGCTCATGCATGTCAATAACCTGTCAGAGCTCTGTTGAGTTTACTGCTTTTAAACAGGGCAAGCTTTGCAGTTTTCCACAGCCCCATCACTCCTGAGCACTGGTACCCAGATTGCTGCACTTGTCTTCTGAACCCTACTATAGTCTTTGAGTTTGCCACAGAATTTTGTTTTTTAATTCACCTTGATTTTATCGCCTGCCTCATTTACTTTGGTTTTTACCTTAATTCCTTTTTGGAAACCTCAGCCTTTGGATCTCTAATACTTTTCCTTATCTGATTCGTGAATCAGCCTACTGATTGGGATTAAAAGGTGTGATGTGGAAATTTATAGCACATATTCTACATTCTAAGAATATTTGAGTAAATTAGTAGTGTTAATGAGTATAACAGCCAAAATGTACACCAAAAAGAAAAAGAAATAAAAGAAAAAAGCAGCAACTCTACTGGACATTCTTACTTTCATAATTCATTATTATGACCTATTACTTCAGACTCCTTTGAAAAGTACCTTGAAGTATCTGTAAATCACCAAAGTGGTTATGATTCATTAGGACACCTAACTTCAATAAAACCCACCAGCTGTTTTAGTGTTCCAACTGGATTTCGTAGCACTATACTAGAACCTAGAAAAGAAATCCTGTGATTAGTAAGTAATCCTACTGTTTTTTAATTGAAAAAGTGACATATCAATCAGACTAAAAATTAATAAACAATAGCTATTTTTCATTTTGTATATGATCATTTGATCCTTATTTACATTAATATGTATTTATATCATTGTCATTACATTGTCAAAACCATTAAGATTATATTGTAAACTTTTCTGTGTTACTATCTTGTCCATTTTTATTTTTAAAGGATGTTGTATCATAAATTTTATTTCAGATGTTACCACATTAATCAGTACTTCTCTTGTTAACCACTGGGATAGTTATTTATTCTGTTATTTTATGCCGTGCTGTTAGAAATATCTTCATGCAGTCAACTTCTCATCGGTTCATTTTTTTCTTGAGCGAGATCACTGAGCTAAAATTATGAACATCTTTGTGTTTTGTGCTCCACTTTGATATTGTTGTCAAAGAGAGTATATCAGTGTACCAAAAGTCTTGCAAAACATTTTTCCTGTTTTTATACACTCTTAATCTTTCTACTACTTATTGCACATTGTACACATCTTAGAACTCTAAGGCTAGTTAGCATACATGAATGAGAGTACTATTATGTTGTCTTAAATTCTTTAGGTTTGAATATCTAGAAAATACCATTGGCCTTAGAAATTATTATTACATACAAGATTAGAGATACAAATAATATGGCATTCAGAATCATCACTAGGCCAATAAATCCTTATAATGACAATGTAGCATACTGATAAACCTTACATTTTTAACCATTTATTTGAAGTTAAAGTAACTACAGAGGGGAGGAAGTAAAGCTGTTATTACAGCCTAAGGAATTTTCAGTTATGTATCATAGGCCCAACCAGATTAGTTCTTAATAAATTTTTAGATCAACCAAGCAACATTTTCTAAAAAGTTTTGGTTAAATCAATTACTATAGAAAGTAACTAATTACCTTCACCAAACAAACTATAACTTCTAAAAATATTTGTGTTATTGACAATATATATTATTTTTTATAGACTGAACTGTATTGGGTAAGGCATATTAAATATTATTTATGATGCTTTTGCTGTATAAAATGTGTACAATAAGCCAAGAAAAGGAAAATATGCCATATATCTCCAGTCCTATATTCTCCACAAAAAATATCTTAAACCAATGGAAAAGAATAGATTTGTAAAGTATTTTTAATTCATGAATTTAATATAAGTTACTGATAATTATAAAGTTTACTAGCTAGTAACAATATATAGTCATCATTTAAAAGGACAATTCCCTGCTAATTTATTAGAATGTTTTCTGATTAAGTTTTCTAAAATGTATTCATAATATATCTTTGTAGGTGATTATTATTATTCTAATAAGTGGGTTGTTTTCTATTGAGGAACACTGAAGTAATTAAATTAATTAAATCGTTTCAGTAGAAATACAGAGTTAAATTTGGTTTGGATCCTTTTGTTGAGGAATTATGACAGATTTAAGTCTCACTTAAAAATTTAAAACACAAAACACAAAGTATTATTTACCATATATAAGGGATATTTTCAAATAGATTTTATTTCTATGAGATGCTCAGCAGAAAACTCCATCTTCTTAAGCCACAATTTCTCAATTTCAGGAGAATCAACTCTAGAATGGGGCATTGATTTTCAGAATTAATAGATTGTTTTGTACTAATTGATTTGCAACATTAATACAATCTTTTAGAGGAAAATTCTGGCCTTGGCTTCTGACTTTGACTGTTTCTGCTGCCTCATCCCCCCAAATTTCAGAGTTTCTGTCCTTAGCTTATTGGCTTTATTGTTGTTAACTTTGTCCTTATCTTGGCATACAAACTCCAGTGTTCTCGCCTATATGGCTACCAGCCTTGATAATTTGAGTCAAAAAGGACCCTGTTGTCATCAATGAGTTTACAATCAGGCAGCAGGTAGTATATCTTCATAAAACCATTGGTTGTTTTATATTATTTATAACATAAATGTCTGTTGTATATTATTTATATAATAATAATAATAATAATAATAAGAAGAAGAAGAAGAAGAAGAAGAAGAAAAGAAGAAAATCTTATCATTTTATCAATAATTAAAATCAGCCTGCCAGAATATGTGAAAAAAGTCCATGTAATTTATAGGCAAGAGATGTTATTTCTATAAGGAAAGACTTGACCACATGATTTGTGGAGGTAAATTAGGTTTCTGAACCCAACTGCAATGTGTGTGTGTTTGTGTGTGTGTGTGGAGGTTTCTCCACTATACCAAGCAATTCTCAGACACCAGCCCGGTGTGCTACAATTCAACTGAATTCTGACACTGTCTCCCCAAAAGTACCATTAGAGTCTGTGTGTTAGGTGTCAGACCCACAAGACTGCCCCTCCTCCTTTCCAAACTCTAGTTGAAAGCTCAGGTTATTCCTTCTGCTTCTGACCAACTGGCTATAGATTAGAGGGTCAAGTGACCCTTGACTTCAGACACCAGTCCAAAGTTTAGGTTGTTACGTATATTTCTAACTGACTGGCTCTGAATCAGAATTCCCATGACCCCTTCCTCAGATTCCATTAATTCGCTGGAGTACCTCAGAGAACTCAGAGAAATATGTTACTTACTAGTTTACTAACTTATAAAAGGTTATAACTCAGAGACAGCCAGATGGAAGAGAAGTGTAGGGCAAGGTATGGTGAAAGAACTTGGAGTTCCATGTTCTCTCCCAGAAACACCACTCTCCCCAAATTTCCACACATTCACTGACTCAGTCCTTTGGGGATTTTATGGGGGGTATCATTACATAGGCATTGTTGATCAAATCATTGGTCATTGGTGATTGATTCAACCTTCAGCCCATCTCCCCTCCCCGGAGGTTGAGTACTAGACTAAAAATCCCAAACCCCAATCACATGGCGTGTTCTCTTGATTCTTGTGGCAACCAGCCACCATTCTTAAAGTCACTTTATTAAAATAACTGAGGACACCTTTGTCACTTTCAACACTTAGGAAATTCCAAGGATTTTAAGAGCTGTGAGCCAAGAACTGGGGATGACAACCAAATAAAATCTTTCTTACAAATCACAATATTGCAATAGGATATACAAGAAATCTCAAACTTGATAAAGCAAGTTTGAACTCTCTTCTTGAAGTAATGGTCTAAGCAATTTGCTCTTCACCCTGTGTTTTCCACGTAGGAGCTTTTCCTTTTGGATGTTTTGCTTTCCCCTATCATTTTAATTCCGGCTGTCCCTCCCTACTTCTCTCTTTCTCTCACACCATTACTGAATGAGTGTAAGAGAATGGTATTGTTTTGAAATCTGAAAATTTTGTGTGATATTTTAGATTTTGCCAGTTTTTAAAGCAGCTCACAGAAATGTGTTAACATGATCACCCTTTTAGATGTATAGTCAACAACGGACACAAACATGTTCATTAGTGAAACTTGCCTTTACATTTCACTGCATTCAAACGACATTTGTCTGTTTTTTATATTTCATTTTGTGTTCTGAAGCATGTACCAAAACCACATTTCTTTCCCTAACTCATTCGCTCATTCACTCATTCATCAAAATTTAACAGAATGTATTGAGCTACCACTATGTGTCAGGCACTTCTCTTGGCTTTTGATATATGTAATTTAAATGAATCATCATCCCTGTGCTTTAAATAAGTAATGATGTTAATAGATATTCCCAGAATAAACAGAGGAGTTGAGGTAGTTAGGAGCATTCTCCCAAAAGAAATGTGAGCGCTGGTCATGCAAAGTGACTAGACTTTGATTGGCAAACAATAGGGATGCAGGAGTGGGTAATGAGAAGAGCCTTCTACAAGAGGTCAGCTTGTGCAAAGGCCACAATCTTGGGGACTAGAAATTGGAGCGGGATCTGGGAATGATGGGAAATGATACTGGAAAGACAAACAAGGACTTGAAAATTGACAGGTTAGTGAGAGTGGACCTTATTCCATGGACATAGATGGCAGTTTTAAGAATAAGACCAGGTTTTCATTATATTAGATTGCTCTGATAGCAAGGTGGAGAATGGATTGGATGTGGCCAACATGTAAGGTAAAGAAGTAGATAGGGAATCTTATGAAATGTGCAGATGAGAGGTGGTGGAAACTCGGAATTAAAACTGGAAGGAGTGTAAATGTTGACACGTGTCTGCATTTAGAGAAGTCCAACCATACCTGAGAGCCAGTGTGTCCCACGTATACAAAACCTACTCTAACTGCCTATCCTCCCTCACTTTGTAGGAGCCCAATGGATGCTATTTGAGTGGATTTCCTGAACTAGCAGACAACCTCAGTGGGTTTTTTTCCTAAAATATATTTTTTTCCTCTAGGGGTTTCTCCATTTTTGTGAGTTGCCCTTCCCCATATCACTATACTTCCTACCAGCCGCATTCCCCAGAGGGTTCAATTCTTGAAATAGCCGGAGTGAACGGCATTCTGTTTGAAACTTGCAATCTTTTAGGCTTGTATTTTCTCTTAATATAGCTTCCTCTGCAGAGGAAGGCTTGGGCATTTTCTGATGCTAGTTTGGTATCAAAACAAAATAAAAATTAAATAAAAAATAATTCAGGGATGCCTGGGTGGCTCAGTAGTTGAACGTCTGCTTTTGATTCAGATTGTGATCCTGGGGTCCTGGGATCGAGTCCCACATCAGGCTCCCTGCAGGGAGCCTGCTTATCCTTCTGCCTATGTCTCTCCCATTCTTTCTGTGTCTCTCATGAATAAATAAATAAAATCTTTAAAAATATACTAAGTCAGAAAATTGCCAACCACATGTTTAAATATACATGTTTCTATCTGGGCCCAATGTAATATACAATTAGAAATTGGCTCATATTTTCAAATTTTAGTGTAACATACATGCTGCAGGAGTATTTTTCTTTTGCCGGGTTAGTCATGATTCATTTTACAGTGGAAATGTCCAACACCCTCACATTGCTTTTCAGTCTTTTTTCAAGGAGCAATTCCATGTTTACATGAAATCTTTTACTATAGAATGAACTTGAGTTGGAAAGTTTAATGTTAAGAATGTCATCTGAGAGATGTGTCTCTTCATTAGATTACCTCTGTCTCTGTGATAACAGATACAGTACACAATTGAAACCTGAAAAATGTATCTCCTTTTTCCCCAATAGCTCCATGTTTGCTTTGTTTAGATAAATACCTAATATTCCGTAATTTAACCGAATGTTTTGGTTTTCATTCAGTTGATTAACTGAATTTCATATAAAAATATTTTAGAATTTTAAGATTTTTCCCCTTCCTTATTTTCTCCTACAAAGTGTCGAACCTCTATGTATCATATACACCAGTTTTGCCATTGTGTACATAAATGCATACAATTTATGAAGACTTTTCTGATCCCTTATATTCCCTAGGTAGAATTACTGGCCTCCTCCTCTGCCTCACTACAGATGGCATAGGCATAGTGTCTTAAATCACATTCCTCTATGAATCTATAAGCTTTTGGGCGGGAACCTTGCTCCTTGATCTTCTAATCTTCAGGATCTTGCACTGTACCTGGCACATAATAATAGGTCATCAATTTGGTAGATAATTGATAATGAGTTCAACTTGCCTACTGTATCTCAAAACATATGGCCTTATTGTGGTTTATCATTTATACATGTAGTTCTTCTAATATATAGATTATAAATAGTGTTTTTTCAGATGTGATTCACTGTAGGTAATATAATAAAATCTCCCAAAGAGTTGCATTGGGAACTTTGCAAGTCAGTTACTCACTTCTCTTATTATTTAATTTAGGCAGCGTGTGTATATAATATGAGATATATATATAAATATAATATTGAAGTTTCTTTATTTGGTTATTTTTATATATGGATACCTAAAAATCAAGACAATCATAAGAAAATATCCACTTTACAGGGCAAAGTTTATGAATCAATGTAGTATGGAATAAGGATTACATATAAATATGTAGGCTTTCCTTACTTTTTACTTTCTTTTATTCCTTTTTATCTGTTTTTAAAATAATTTTTAAGTATATTTTCAAAGATAATGATGGTTCAAAATTCAAAGGGTGAAAAATATAAAGTAGCTCTCTCCCAGACTACTTGTGTCTTTCCAGAAACATTCTCTATATGTGCAAGCAAATATATAAAAATATGTACATATATAATTACAACTATGTATTATATATGTATTAACATTGGCACAACCACAAACATTGTTATGCATGCTGTTTTTTTTCACTTAGTATATCTTGGCTTTCTTTATGTCAATATTCATCTTTTTGTTTACTTTTTACCAGACGTTATGGAGAACAAGGAAGATACTTGAGCCCTTCATGAAAGCTTGAAATGTTTTCATGTATAGAATAGAAATATATCTTGCCAAACAATAAAATAGCCCACAAGAATGTTTCACCTTCTAGACCAGAGGTATTTGGTAGAAAAATAATGTAAACCAGATATGTAATATTAATCCAGTAGCCATATGAGGAAAAGTAAAATGAAACACATGAACTTAATTTTAATAATATTTTTTAACACAGTGTATCCGTGATATTATCATTGCTACATGCAATCGATAGAAGCAATTATTGAGATATTTTATGTCCTCTTCTTAGACTTTGAAACTCAGCATATATTTTACAGGTGGAATACATCTCAGTTTGAACTAGCCATATTTCAAATGCTCAATAGCCAGATTTGACTAGTAGCTACTGTATTGGACAGTATAGTTCTAGATCTATTTACTTACCAATGGTTTTAACTAGATATAATATCTGCACAGAAACCTAAAATTTTACTCAGTAGCATCTAATTGTACAATAAGACTTAAGATGGCACATATTTAGGTTTTCTTTTGAAATGAAAAACTGGGCCAAATGTTTTTTGTTGCAGATTGATTCTGCTTTGTTTGTCTCTGATTGATGGCAATGCTCTTTTAAACAGGTTCATAGTAATTGTTTGTAGGCTCTTCTTTATACACCTGTTTTATTTGTTACTAGGTCTCTTTGTCAATATTACAATTTAATTCCTATTATTTAGGTATGCCTAAGAAACCATATGTCTTAAATATTCTTAAGATAATAATACAACTTGATTTTTTTAAAAAATTGGTATAATCAAGCTTATAAAAATCTGTTTTATTTATTTTAAGTAGAGAGTACATTGAAAATGTTTATAATGCATCCTGCCAATTTTAAATGGCAGGATTTAATGATACTATATAGAGACAGAAAACACAAAAGAACTCTTTCCAGATGGGTCACATGTGTTTTCCTTTTGTCCAGGATAACAGAAAAGATAAAGATAATACTAAGTAAATAATTTCATGGTGCATACTGAAGCTACTCAATAAATAATGCAGTGATTAATGGAACATCTGATGACCACAATTCTGTCAGCATTTTCATTTATTTTTTTTTTTTATTTTTGTTTTTGCTTCCACTGCTTCCTCTGTCAGGTATACTATTCAGAACTTAAATTTTCTTAATAGACTCCATATTCAAAACCTAAGCATTGTAAGCAAAATAAGTGATGATAGAAGGATCACTGAAGAGATCCACATGAAAACCAACATTGCAGAAGGAATGGACATATTACATTAGATAATATCTTTCAATCCTTGTTGATGATTTTAGTATAACTATGTAGTTTTAAAGACTTTTAAGTTTTATTAATATTTTATTAAACTCATGGAAATTGAAAATTTCTTATTAAATGCTTCAAGGAAAAAACTAAAATCTTTCCCTAAGATATCCATTAAGTGAAAGAAAACATCACTTTTTGATATACCTAATTACATATTCAGGGCCAAAGTGGTTGGGTCATACTTGTGGCCACCAAAGTCCAACCATGTGGTGCTGAAGATAGAGGCCCCCAGAAAGTGGCTGAGTCTGGAGGGGTAATGAGGGGACACAGATGGCTGAGACACATAAAAGGCCCAGCTCCTTCCAGCCAATTATTGCCTTCCTCTCCTGACTCTGCCCAAAGGACACTTTCCAGCTCACTAAAAATATCAATAGGGAGATAAAAAATATGAAAGAAACACACCTCTAGGATTGGTTTGTAGATCATAGCTCCTGATTCACACACACTGAAATAACTAGGCTCTGCCCCCAAATGACAAACTAGACCAAATACTAAATTAAGAAATTGCTCATGTTCTCTTACTACTTTCTACTTGTGCATGCTCCCTACCATCAAGTCAGAGAACACCCTTTATCTACCAACCTGCCATCAATTACTTACCTACAGCACTTAACCCTTAGTATCTTTGTATCCTTTGTGGGTGTTGGGTGCTACAACTGTCTATCATTAGCATTGCCTTGCCTTTTTATCCCAAAGCCCCCGGTGCAAAATAGAGTTTCAGTACTTAGCTCCGCTGGAATCTCTCCCTCATTGTATTCCAGGGGGAAATGGCCACCAGCATCTTCTCTGCTATGTTTACACATAATCCAGTCTGCTGGTGCTAGCTTATTGTATTCTACTATTTACCCTCACTGTAACTACATAACAACCTCTATTATTTAAAAAACAGCAACAACAAACCCTCTGATCATAAGCATTTCCCGGGATGTTATGTCCAAACTTCGACATCTTCTATTTACAAAGAACACTAAGAAAAATATAGTAAGAAAAAGCCACAATAGGTGCCCAGCAAAGCCAATCTTGAGATTAACAGTGTAGACTCCTTTACATTTATAACAATATATAGATGGTTAAAGTGAAGAAATAGTGAAGGAACTTCTCCCAGTTCTGAGACTCTCTGATTCTATGAATACAAATTATTCTCTTCTTCACTGGGACTGGAGCTTGTTGTATACAGCCCATGTTTCTAAATAGACTTGTAAGTAAAAATATTTTAAAAATCTCAGCACCAGTAGTGTTGGTGCATGATATGGAGGCCACTGATTTAATTCAGAAATGTTTCTCTAGCGTCCATCAACATGGCAGCCAACCAAACTCTTCTGAGGCATTGACAAATATTTGGGGAATGGACCTTTCTACATGATAATAACCGTGGCTTCAGTGGCTCTCCTGAGCTCTAAGCAAGTTGATCCGGGTCTGAAGGAGCAGCCTGAGTACTCTATGAGTGTGTGCAAATGATCAGGAGTTGTAATGCTCATGGAAAGGCTACACTTGCTATTTAGTTCCTTTGTTTTAAATGAGGTAATGAAAATGTAGTTCCATAGCACTTGCACCTAGACTACATAAAGTGACTAGTAATTAAACTTGTAGAGCTTAATCAACCAGAAAAGATTCACAGTGCACTGTATTCATTACATAATAATGGAGCATCCAGCCACACTGGTTTTCCTTTTGCACAATTGTATGTCCCTTCTATACACCCCTGTCATCTGTTGATGCTCATGTGGTTTCCTGAGCAGTTTCTCCAGTGTATTGTGCCTGAAAGATACAAGAGGAAAAAGGAAAAGCACAACTCAAAACTGTTGCTTTATTCCTTTCTATTGTTTACTTTTTTAAAAAAGTAAAGTCATAAAGATGTCATATAACTCTTAATTTTACTGTCCTTTAATTGTCACCTCTCAGCCAAAAACAAACAATCATTGATATGTTCTCCATATCACAAGTCCTAAAGTTTTTAAGAACTGGACATGTGAAAGCCCAGTTCGTTTCAGTTTTGCTCATTACTGGACTCTGGGGATTTTCTTTTTCTTTTTTGGTGTATAGGTTATGTCACTTTTCTGTGTCCAGACCATAAATCAGATCTCTTTCTGAACGACTGCTTTTAAAGCTGGCCTCTTATGTAGTTCCATTAGTGCGCAAAGGTTCTCCATAGATGGACTAGATTAGATTGTTACTTTTACAATAGTTAAACAACTCTCATTTCAAATATTTGTCTTGATAGATTTATATGAAAATATGTGTGTTTGTTTTACAGGATACTGATTTAGAGCAGGACTGTCCTTTTAGCTAAACCTACTTTTGGTGGATGTAAAACCGTTGCTTTTTTTAGTTGAAGGGGATAAACTTTCCTCTCGTCAAGGACTTTTTTGTTGCTCTGATGCTGTTCATCTAGTCCATTTTTTGCTCTAACCTGAGCCTTGTCTCTCAATTCTTCATTGCACATAAGAGTATATCTTGCTACAAATAGAATCAGTCTATGATCAGTTTAGATCATAAGCTCTGAAATTCAAAGTTTAGAGTAGGAGGGGGTACCACCCAAGACTCTGGCACAGACATCCCAGTGAGGACACTGCCTAGTGCAACTTACAATACCTATTTCTGGCTGTCCAGGCAGTCCTGGATCTACCTCTATTCATATATCCTTAAAAAAAAAAAAAAAAAGGATAGAAGAGTCACTTACTCTGAGTAGGTATTTATGGAATAAGCCGTTATGTAATGACAATAGAATCAGTTAAACATAAATTTTTTTCTCTTTTTATGCACTACTTGACATCAAAAGCAAAAAGAGGTAAGTTGGCTATATACCTGTAGGTGAACCTTATTTTCTCTAATAGAATTATTCCTGAGTAGCTTTGCTTCAAATAAGTTTCTATAAATCAAATACTTTTACATTAGGAAGCTTGTCTTTGTAAGTCCTTATTCTTTTCTTTGAAAAATGAATAAGCATCTTCTGTAAATATTAAATATTATTACTTAAGTACTACTTAAATATTTAATAAAAATTCATAAATTAAATATTATTTAAATATTTAATATTTAAATATATTGCTTTTCCTTTCATTGAGTTGTGGTTTAATTTGCTTGTGAGGACATAGTGCATTTTGTAACACTTGGTTTAGTTTGGGGGTCTCTGAAATGTCTCCCCCCAAAAATATGGATTACATAAGAATTTTCTCTTTTCTAAGAAAAGTAAAAAAAAAAAAAAAAAAAAGCCAAGAAACAATTGACACTGGTGAAAACCTATAGTTTTCAGATCCATCGCTTTACAGAGGAGGATGCCCTGAACCTCTCAGAATATTTTCTAGTGTTGGGGTTTTTTAAATGATGAAAAAATATTAAATAAGAAAATCAAACACATTTCACTGAGTGGTGTCTCATATATTTTTCTGTAGGGGATATATTTTCCAATGGATATTTTTAGTGGGTTTTTGGTTGTAGTTTAACTTAATTTCTCTTTTGTGTCTTTTTGATGATGAATGAATTCTGACATTTCAAAGGTATAGCTGGTCTTCACCTGCTCCATGCTATTATTGACTTTGCTGAATGAGAACAGACCATCGTGCCACCTTGAGTTAACTCTGTGCCAGCTGACACTGTTCTTGGGAAGGTCATTTCTGAACGAAAAGCTGTGTTTTCAACGGGTGTTTAATTGGTGTAAGAATCTGGCAGCAAAATGTCCTTTTACCTCTTGGTGCCACTGTATTTTATCACCCCCTCCCCCAAATTTATCTTCTGTCTTTCTACCGTAGGCAGTTGATTACACACATGCTCTTGGTTTCATTGTACATTGTTCAGGAGCAGAAAGTTGACTATACTGCAGAGCATTTGTATTTTTCTCTTTTGCAAGGTTTGAAATAAAAAATAGATTGCGAATATTGCTTTGTTTTATCAGCTAGTCATATGATATCCATCAGGACAGCAAATGGAAAGCTGGGTGAAAGTTTCTGCCTATCTATGATGACTGAAAGGTCTAAAAATGTGCCCTCTTCTTCTTCGCAAGTCATACTCCGATTCTACATCGTTGAAGACAATTTTAATGCTTGTCACCAAATGTGATAAACTGTATGCCGTTGTCATTTGCACAAAGGCAGAGCCAGATATTTTTTTAAGATTTGTTATCAGGAAAAAAAAAAAAGATTTGTTATCAGGTCATATTTTTGCATCGTCTACATTGAATTTTTTTTCTATATATTTCAACAATCCTGTCTTTACTGTGCTTTGGAAAATTTTAATGAATAATGATTGTTTCTGACTATCAAGGGTATAAACCTATAATGGAATTTGCTGTGTTAAACACTGATGGAAAGATAAGGCGGAAGTGTTTGGTGAGATGAATTAGCAGATTATACTCCTGAGTAGTCGGAAATAAGGCTATTGTGTTGTCTGTGGATGCTTTCAGAGAAACTAATGTATTAACAGGATATGTCATATGTTTGGCGAAAAGGGATGAGATAGCCAACTCTATGTGTTTGATTATAAAATGCTAAAAGTTGTTCACAGCTCTCCATTTTTATTTGTGTCAATGTACCATTAAGTTCATCATTAGATTTCTAAAAACTGCTTCAACTTTTCCTGATTACTGTTTATATTTATGTCAATGTTTCTATCTCATGCTTTCCTTATTTTTTTTATAAAATGTTTCAACTTTAAATATTTATTTTTTTCCTTAATTCTCTTCTCTGTATGTTTTTTTCAGTTTATGTGTATAGGCATCCATAGGACTCCTTAAGTGTTCAAGCTGTTACTATTAGGACAATGTATTTTGATGCTTCTTACCATTAACTTTTCTGTTAATTCACTAACACACTATTAATCATTTTGTAGATTTAGTGAGGAATAATTCAGTATTAATATTATTTGGCATACTTTAAATAATGGCAATTAAAATTATTTTCAAGATTTATATGTCAAGGTCTTAAGATTACAAAGAATTATTAACCACCCAGTGTTACTAAATTAGTTTTAAAACCTTTATCAGATAGTATTTCCTTTCTTATTTCTTTTATTAGAAAGGTGTTGTTTGTTATGATGACAGGAATGCCTAACTGTAAGCTCTTGCTTCTTCAAATGGCTCCATCAGACAAAGAATTAATGAAGTACTAATAAAGAAATCAATCCAAAGATGCTTTAGGGAAGGTGAAATCAGTATATTAGCAGTATTTTTCACCACATGCATCTATAAGGAAAATATTGTGGGAAAACAAAGAATTTTAAGAATGATAAGGCAGGGTCATTTCTATTTCTAAACCACATAGAGTGTTGGGGGAGATTAGATATACTGCAAGGACAGCAGTGGTCAAAGCTGTATGCAACAATGCTAAAGGAGATGCCATAAGTTCTAAAGGAGTTTAGGAGAAGCAGACACCTCCTCCTGGGTGGTCGGGAATAAAGATGAAACTTATTAGTTCTGAATAGTCCAAGAAAAGAGCATTTCAGATGAATGTAATGATAGGGGCAAAAAAAGATATCATTGTCAAAATGATTTCATCACATGGTCTATCTTGGCTTTCTAAATTTCATTATTGTCAATAGCATTTACTTTGTTTCTTGAATCTGAATACCTCAAGGTCACCTTGACTCCTCCCCTTGGTCCCTCTTGTGTAACAATGACTAGTTCCTGTCAGCGGATCCTTGGCTGCATGCTTTCACAGACATTCTTTCACCGTGTCTGCAAAGTGGTATGTAATGTGCTCACTTAACAGAAAAACTGAGGCTCAGAACAGTTAAGTCACTTTTTTGGTGTCCCTCAGCTACTGTTTGATGGAGCAGGGATCTAAACTACAAAGGTCTATCTACAATGGACTCTAAATCTCATGCTGAAATGGAGGAAAGTTGAAGAGCACAGGGGAGAGGGAATAGGAATGAGGAGGAAGACAAGGAGACCACAGAGAATTGCTACATCGTTGGCAGATGGAAGAAAATTGTGATATATCCATTATCCATTCCCAAGGATTATTGTGTAAAGCCCTCACTTAAGACCTGGGTGCATCCCTAAGTATGTCAGTAACTAATTATGGGGAGCACCTTTGTGCAACTATCCGCAAATATCCAGAATTCCCAAGTTTGGAAGGCTTTTCTTTAATATTTATGTGATTTTCCTGTCTCCACTTCAGTGCACAGTGCCTAGAAATTTGTATTTTTCTATCAGTTACTCAAATATCACATCCTATCATCAGTTTAGTTTTGCCCAGTACCACTGATTTGAACACTCATTTCTTTATTTTTTTTTTTATTTTTTTTTTATTCATTTATGATAGTCACAGAGAGAGAGAGAGGCAGAGACATAGGCAGAGGGAGAAGCAGGCTCCATGCACCGGGAGCCTGATGTGGGATTCGATCCTGGGTCTCCAGGATGGCGCCCTGGGCCAAAGGCAGGCACCAAACCGCTGCGCCACCCAGGGATCCCTTGAACACTCATTTCTAAAATGCTTTTTGCTATGAAGAAAGTCTGCTGAAATTCGAGTACAGATTTTAATTTAGAATTTGTGCTTCTGGCCTTTTGAATTAAAACATATGTGTTTGTCCCAACCCTTAGACTATTCAGAGTTTAGAAAAATATAAGAGAACTTTGGCTGTTCTCAGATTACTTAGACTAACAAGGTACTATTGGCAGGGTAAGAGGTAAGAGGCGGGGTGATAATTGCTTCCACTTTGGAGCAAGTACAAAGGCTCCATATTAGTTTGCAAGGGCTACCATAGCAAAAGACCATAGCCTGAGAGGCTTAAACAATCTACATGTATTTAATCACAATTCTGGAAGCTAGAAGTCCAAGATCAAGTTTGGGCAGGTTTAATTTCTCCTGAGGCCTCTCCCCCTGGTGTGTAGATGGCCACCTTCTCCATGAGTCCCCACATGGCCTGTGTGAGGCCATCCCTGGTGTCTCTGTGTTCTAAACCTTCCAATACCCTCTGCTCATAAGGCTACCAATCAGACTAGATAAGGACTCATCCTGACAGTAGCATTTTCACTTAATTACCTCTTTGAAGATCCTATCTCCAGCAGCCCAGGTGGCTCAGCAGTTTAGCACTGCCTGCAGTCCAGGGCATGATCCTGGAGACCCAGGATCAAGTCCCTCATTGGGCTTCCTGCATGGAGCCTGCTTCTCCCTCTGCCTGTGTCTCTGCCTCTCTGTGTGTGTCTCTCATGAATAAATAAATAAATAATCTTAAAAAAAAATAAAGATCCTATCTCCAAAAGTAGTTACATTCTGAGGTAGTGGTAGAGTTTCCAATGTATGAATTTGGGGTAACAAAATTTAGTCCATTACGGGCTCCATGGGGCATTCCATTGGGCTCGTGTTCTCCTCTGCCACTCTCTCCAGGGGCCCTAAGAAAATCACTTAACCATTCTGATTCTCAGTGTCCTGATCTCTAAGAGGAGGATTATGACAACCAAACTCTGTTGAATTTTGTGAGCACTAAAAAACTTTTGTTCACTATAAAAATCATGCAGAAGGTGACCATATGCAAACTCCTTAACCTCTTTAGGTCTAGTTTCTCGTTTCTAAAATAAGTATAAAAACCTTCTCTAAAAGATTAAAGAGCCATTGCATGTAAAGTGTTAGCCTAATGTCTGCATAGATAAAACACTTGATAAATATTACATGTTACCATTATTTCTCATCCTTTCCTCTTCTTTGTGCATTCCTTATACCTATTCTTCCTTTTCTGTCATTGCCCAAATCCCAATTAATGAATAGTTTGGAAGATATAGCCAGGTGTGCAGAAAGTAGAAAGAGGGATATCCTTTTATCTCCCATAAGGACACAAAAGAGAATGTCTCTATACTTTGACATTCACTAGGGAGTTATTTTAGAACAATCCGTAAGTATTTCTGTCAACCTTCTGTTTAATAACTTTGATCATTAAACATTCTTGCTTTTCTCCTATTAATCATTTGTCCTCATTGAAAGGTCCTTAGTGAATATGGACCATTTACTCCAGCTACATAACATATTTGTTCCAAAGTGATATCTATTTGAAAAATAACAGCAATGTCATTTTATGACAGCAATTGTTTAAGTAGGCAAATTTAATTACTGAAATTTTCTTTAATAGTCCTGAAATAGTATACCAAGTTAACAAAGATATTAACTGTCTCACCAAGAGGCATGTTTGCTGTTTGTATCATGAATTTTCATTTTTCCCACCAATTTTTGAAGTGTGTGAGTTGCCATTTTTAAATGAGAAGGGAAAGAAAGGAAAACACACATGCCTTTCCTCCCCACTTTTGTTGAAGGAAAGATACTAAAAAAAAATCATGGCCTTATGAAAGATAGAGTAAAAGGTGCCCAGGGATAAATAGAATATGGAAGTGAGAAGGTGAATTCCTATGTGGGTCAGAGGAAGAAATATGGAAATAGAGTTTTTATACAGAGGAAAAGAAAGATGTTTCTCTAATCTGTGGACCAACAACCTTGAGGCTGATCCTAGGCAAATTTCTGGAAGTGAATGTGTTTCATATGCTCAGTATAGAATAGGGATTACTAACACCCAGCATGAGCTCATCAAGAATGATTTATGCTAAACTTATTTTCATTCTTCATCTCATAAGATCAGGGAAAGTGGTAACATAATATACCTGAATTTTGGCAAACAACGAACCAGGTATTTTAAAATATTTTTTAGACAAATAGAGAAAATTCTAGATGATGATGTAATTGTTTGGGTCCGTAACTTGTTGAATGACATCTTCAAAGGACCCAAATTCATAGATGGATATTTATGAAATATGGTCTCTACTTAGCCCGACCCTGTTATTGGCTACTAATCTTAGATGAAGATATTAAGGTCGTGATTATCACATTTTCTGATTTAAAGGAGAAAAAAGAGGGAGAGGAAGTTAATATGCTAGATTATAGAATAGGATCTAAAAGATGCATCAGGTAGGAAAAGGTGAGATTTACTAGAGATAAACATAGAAGTATATGAGAGGTGCCTGGCTGGCTCAGTCAGAGGAGCGTGCCACTTTTGATCTCAGGGTCATGAGTTCAAGCTCCACTTTGGGTATAGAGATTGTTTAAATAAATAAATAAAAAAATTAAATATTGCACTGGGATTCCAGACAGCCCAAGTACAGGATGGAGGAAGCATAACTTGATAGCACCATCTGTAGGCAAAGTAAGTCATATGAAACAGCAGTGTGACATGGCTGCCAAAAAAAATTTGCCATGCAGGCTTCTGCTCTTTTTAATAGAATGGGGGTATCTCAAATGAGGCAAGATTGCCACTCTACTCCACCAGTCACCTCTTATCCCACATGATTTCCTTTTGAAACCCCTCATTTTTAGAAGATTGTTGCACACAATGGAACATGCTCAAAGAGCAAGGAGAGTGAATCAAGTTGAAAATGTGTCCTGTGAGGAAGAACTTACATTATTTGGCCTGAGGAAAACTTGGGTGACAAAGAGGGTTTTCATAGAAAGTGTGTAACACCTGGAGGGGTTGTGGTCATGAGGGAAGGTAGGGATGCTCATGAAATGGTGGGGATGCATTAGTTGTCAGGTCTGGAAAACCAGGGGCTGGGGTGCTGACCATTCTTTAGGAGACTGTTTGCCACAGAGAGCCACCGCTCAACTTCCCACAGAGCATCTGGGTACCAAGGAAGCCGTCTGCACAGCCACAGAACTGCCGGGTATGGTCTCCACAGATCAGCTTTCACCCACAGGTCCTCACCCACCTCTCAGTACTGCAGCTGAGCCCGGTGTGGAACCCAAGCACAGAGGGGTTCCCTGCTTCCTTCCACATGAGGTTCTCCCTCCCTTCCCAAAGGGCCACCAGTGGGCTCACGGGACTTTGTAAGGCAGTGACTTTTAGAAAATTGGTTCATTTTGTAAACTGCAGTAGGAAGTTAGAAGTAGTAGAAGCCTGAGGGGAAAACCCTATAATCAGACTTTCTCTCCCTATTCGTCAATTTATAGAAATTGAATATCATCCCCATTCTTGCACCTTTTACCCTGTTTTGTGTTTTTGAAGTAATTAGTTGCCTTCAAATTACTACCTTAACTGCCTGGTGGCGTTCTTATTTATGTTTCTTTGACTCTATGACCCTGATATTTTCTAGAGGTAGCTGGTATCGATTTGAGAGCCAGCCAGAGTAGTGAGTAGAAAACAGGCCTCAGCATCAGAAAAGTCTGACCTTAAATCCCTGCTGTGCCACTTCCTAGCTGTGTGACCATGGGTGAGTTAATATACATGATGATCGTGTATTAATTTAATCAAAGAATGTTTGTGGAGCACCTACTATGATGCCAGTTCAGTATTTGTTTCTGTTGCCAGGAAAAATGTTAAAGGGGGAAAAATAGCCTCAGAGTTATATAAGATTTTGGTTATAGTCCCATATATCAAATATTTATTTTCTTATGGTAGGAACAATGAAAATAATACCTCTGGAGTGTTGCTAAGGCTTAAAATAGATAAAATAAAGTTCCTAAGAGAAACTAAATCATGTTGATTCAGCAAATAATTTCCTTCCTTCTTTCTCTTTCCTTTTTTTTTAACCTTCCTTTCAAATGGACTCTTGTTCATGGAGGAGTGCCATACATGGGTGCTCTTCCTGTGTAGGTCAGTATAGACCTAAGATGCTTTAAGCTATAATATCCCTTATTCATCTACCCTTGAGGCACTAACAATATCTTGGGTATGCTCTGACACTTCTCAGGCCTGTAACCTTATGAATGTACAGTGTTATCTAATTCAGTTCTGAGCATTTTGAAAAACTTTAATTTTATGATGAAATATTTTATTCCTATTAGTAGAGACCATAAACTCTTTATAGTTGCCAAGAAGTTCTTTAGCTAACTTGTTTTTCTGGCATTAGCCTAGATCTTACAACCTCCAGGAAGCGTCCCCTGACCCCTTAGATTTAGTTAAGTGTTTCTGCCCTGTGATCCCTACATTTCCCTACCTTGGAAAGCAATGTAGTTATATGTCTGTAAATTCAATCCAGCCTTTGGGTCATACAATCCTGGATTCAAATTCAGATCCATCTCTTAGTGGACTCTGGCTAGTTACTTAACCTAAGTCCCTCTTTCCTCATCCATCAACTGCAATGAATAAAACAGGGTTACAGGAGAGCATACAGGTTAAGTGCCTACACAGTGCCTGGCACATGGTAAGCTATAATAAACAAGTGTTAGGTGCTATTATCATCACCATCCTCATCACCACCATCATCATTGTGACACTTCATTATAATTGCTGGTTGAATATGCTTGTCTTACCCAATTGGCCAGGGACCTATCTTCTCTGTTTTCCCTTTGTCCCCAATGCCTAGCAGTTTTGAACACATCCAAGTTTAATAACTTGATTGTTGAATGGTTGAAATGAGTTCTGGTGGCCTAGATGACAGCAGTGGCTGGTGCAGTTTCTTTAACGCATCCTGCTTGAGTCACATAATTGTCATCTTTTATGCCCTCAAAAATAATGAGACGAGGCCATGCTCCTTTAAGAGTTAGTCTACCTCAGAGTAGATTCTAGAAAGAGAAGGTGAGATTATGTAGAGCCTACAGCATCCCAGAACTGGGAGGGACTTCCCTAAGCTCCTAACTCACCCCTTTCATTTTACAAAGTACATGTTAATACACATCCTGCTCAGCTGAGTTAGATGTATATGTAATCGGAGGGCTGTTAACCTGAGAAGAGAGATTTAGAAGACAATTGAGTCAGAGCAATATGATATTTTTCTAACTTTATTTTTTTCATCTGTCACCATCTTAGCTGTAGAATTTGCTTTTTATCCTTCAAAGATAACACTTAGCTAAGTACTTATAAATAATAAGTACAAAATAATAAATAATTAGCCCAGAGATGATTTTACTTCTAAAGGAGAAAAATGTGGTATTCACTACAAATATAAGGAATATCTACCACTTATTAAGCAATTCATTAAGGGAGTGCACCATAGTCCTGCTCACCTGCTTCCTAAATTTTATCACAGAGCATATTTTGAATGAATAATAATCTATAACTGCATTAACAAAAAAATCATTTCTAATGTGAGATATGAAAAATTTTAAACCATGTAAATACTCGAATTACTCTAAGATTTGTCAATCCTTAGAGGCCAAAATTTTGCTATAGAAGTGCTTCATTTATACCACCTTGGAAACGGAAGACCTGAGGCCAAATTCCAGAATGTTTTTAGATTTATTTTCATTTATATCTATTGTATTTACCCTAATACACCATAGGAGGGCAGCACTCTCCTGGTTAACTTAAAACTGCTCATCTGCTGACCATCTCAGAAGCATTATCTGAAGGAGTCCAAGACATCTCTAAATTATCACTTAGATAGGAAAGCTGTTGGAAAAGATAAAAGGAGCATGAAGGAATTCATCCTATAAGACTCTGAGTTTCTACAAAAGGGAATCATTGGGCTAATCAGGCTACAAAATGACAAGCATAGAGTTGAAGGAGGAAAAAAAAAAATAAAAAGAACTCCCCAAAGTGGAGAAGATAGAACTACTTGTTACATTTGAAGGACTTTTATTGAGTGTGATATTCTGAACACCAGCTACTCAATGAGAAGCAGATCTTGTTCTTATTAATAGGTAATAATTAATAAACTACTCTGCAACAAAGATTACCTATGAAAGGCTCCCTTCAGAAATGATGTTCTCTTGAATGAACGCAAATCAAGCCTGTCTACTTTGCATCACAGACAGCTTTAGTGTGTTTTCACTGTTGTAAACAGAAGCATCAGCAGTTTTCATGAATTTTGGAATTCTTAGGCAGATTTTGCTGTAATGAGGATATACTGGCCTTTGAAAAGTGATACTTAGGCCTGTGAAAGTAAATTTCAGTAGAACCTCAATAATCCAAGCCTGTAAATCTAGGTGTAGTGATAATTTAGCTTTAGTATTATCTATCTAACAAATAAGGGAAGAGATTTGCTAAGCAAATACGCGGTCTAAGCAGTTAGTGAGAGGACATGCTGCAATTATTTGAAAATAATTGAATTTTCAAGTCAAACTCAAAGTTTAACTTTTTTGCAAAATCTTTTTGCAGAAATATAACATATGCATTTCTAACCAGCTTCTCGGGTGGCTCTAGTACAGTCAGCCTGGTACCAATAAACAGACTGTCCTTTGATTATTTTAGAACTCTCAGCACATGGTCTTTCTTGGAGTAGATGATTAACATAACTGATCAGCTTTAAATATGGAGTTTTGATAGCTAGCATTTTGTTAACCTAGCATGAGTTATATTATGTGACTTTAAAATGTCAAAAATAAAACAGAAGTAGATTTCCCATTCAGGTTAGCTTTCTCCATCAGTCCAAGTTACTATCAATTTACTATATAACAAACCTACTATTCCTGCTAACAAGTCTTGCTTTTGATTAATAAAATTCTCAGAAAACTATAAAGATGATTTCTTCCTCTGATATCTTATTAATCATGGAAAATATTGTGTTGCATGCTTGCTTTTTTCAGTGTAGTTATGGGATTGACAATATGCCCATGTGTCCTGACAATAAAGGCAGTTATCTGAATATATTCCATTTTGGTTAAGCAGATCTAAGTGCTAAGCAAGTAACTGCCATCATGTTCAAGTTCAGAACTTGAAGATCTTTCATTATATTAATAGACCCCTTATTTTTAGATGTATCCAGATACCAAATATGAATGGCCACATATGTCCTAATGTACTTGAGAAATCTCACTACCAGTTTTGTATCACTAATTTTCAAATACTGGATTTAATTCAGAAAAACGTCTCTTCTATTGGCATCATGCGGTGGGGGGTGGGGATAAATGTCAGATGTTTCTATATGAATGCACATTCCTCACTAAATCTCTCAGGCAACTGCTTTAGTTACTGTTACTAACACGATGCTCTGTCATCTCTTTGTATACATGTCTAATTTATCAGTTTCTTGTAGATTGTCAGCAGCCTGCTGCCTCCGTACCGCCACAGTGCTCACAACTAGCCAGGAGGCAAGACTGCCCAACTGTCAGGTAAATTCGGACGTCCTTTCTCTTCTCACCCAGCTGCATGTCAGATCCATGGATCCCAAGCTCTCCTTTCCAAAACCATAACTTCCTATCCATAATTATATTTGCTACATTTTATCTTAAATATGGGCTATGCTAACATATACACTGGCTACCTGAAGTCTCCATGTGCCCAGCAGAAATACAAGAGAGCTAGAGTTTATTTTATTGGCCACTGGTGGGTAGACTAAGGGCTGCCTTCAGCTCCCTTGTACGAGTAAATGCTAGGATTAATCCAGTGGTTCACTACCTTCCAAAATATAAAACCTGGAATTACTAGGATGTTTGCCCTACTTTTTCTTGTGCTTGACTTCTGCCCTTAGCAAATATTTCTCAGACAAATAAGCAAGAAGAATAGAAAGCATCCCTCATGTCTGTTCCAAGACAACTTTGTGAGTGTTTCTGGTTTTTTCTCCACTCACGATATCCTCATTAAAACTGATTTTGAAGGGTGGAGAAAAACTTACAGTTGGCCTTTTAAAAAAATATCTGCGGTGATGGCTTTATGTGAGATTAACTGAAGAATTTTAAAGGCAGCTTTTCATACTGCTGGACACTAAATTGAAGAGATTGTTGACAATCTCCACTCCAGTGAAAGCTTTGCAAATCCATCATGAATTTACCTCCATGTGGGTGAACTCCCACTCAGCATCAGAGCACCCCCTCAGGACCTTGCTTACATCTTTGTGTAATACTTCATCTCCAGTTAGTTGCCCTCTGACGGTGTGACATTTTTGTAGCCGGCTGAGGCTTTTATAGTCTACTTTTTGTTCTTCCCCTATTTTAGTGAACATGTCACTCTTCTACCAGGACAAGGCTGTTTTTGAGTAGGGGCAGGCCTAAATATATTTCAATGTATGTCAGGAATAGATGTCAGTAGCAGGCTGCCTGTGGTCACGGGTTAGAGCCATGCAAGCCAGCGAGCCACAGATGCTCCGCAGAAACACAGCGGCAGCCAAAGCCCCTGTGTGGCTTGGTCTCAGAGGTGGTCGTGCGGCCATTTGGAGAAGTGAGACGTGGACTTAGCAGGAGAAGGTCCATGATTCAAAAGGTCTCAAGCCAGTGTCTCCTGATGGGTGTCTAGTCTGCCGACAGGATTCCAACAACAGAGTTTTTACTTCCAGAACATTCTTTGTGAACATATGAATGCCATTTTATTACGGCAGCCAGCTGTAGAGTTATTTTAATTATGTAAGTAACTGAAAATATTATAAATGTCCAGACCCATCGTAGTGGGACTCTGTGTGTATAGTGGTAAAGAACATAGAGTCTCACCCCACAGGCCATTGTCTGACAAGCACCCCACCCACCCAGGACCTGGGACAGCACCAGGCACACCACCAATGGTCAGCACCTATTAATCACAGGAATGAGTAGATGAACTCTGGAGGAGATTGCTTGGGTTTAAATCCCATCTCTACCCCCTGCTAGTTGTGTAATCATGGAAAGTTGCTTTTGCTGGCAAAGATTCTGTGTGTGTATGTGTGTGTTGTCATAGTCATTGTTGTTTTCACTTGTAAAGTAAGGAAGAGAATAGTTTTGAGGGATTCAGTGTGGCACAGGCCTCATGCATAGTGTGCTCTCACTGTTACTATTACTAACCGTTCTCAGTACCTAACCATTCTTCAAGGCCAAAGGTCTGTGGCCTCTTTTTCTAATTTGCGTGGGGAAAGAATGGAGAAGCTTCCTTCCTTAAGTATTTCAATTAGGTAAAGAATGGGAAGGCCGATGGGGGAATTTTTTCAGTTTGATTTTATTTCACTTTGCCTTTTTTTTTTTTTTTTTTTTAAGGAACTAGTTTGACTAAATGGTTACCTGCCCCAGTTCCCAGTTCCGTATCTTCTGAGCTTACAGAATTTAGGTTGCTTGCTACACCTTCACAGGGATGATTTACTTTAAAAAAAAAAAGCAATTTAATGAATTACAAATGTTTCCAGTTTCTACTCATGTGAATATAGCATAGGCCGGGTTTCCATGGTTCCCTTTGAGGTCCCCACAGAGAAATGATAAAATCCATATAGACCTGAAGAAACTCCATTTCAAAGTCACTGGGATTATAATTGGCTTCCTTCCCACCCATGCCTGCTGCCAAATGAATCAGATTTAATGCCCTCACTGCTCTTGTCACTTTGTGGCAGAAAAATTAACAGCCAACATTTAAATTCTTACCGTGTACATGACATGTCACACTTATTAATCATTATGACACCTAGAAGGTAGGCATTATCACACCCATTTTTAAACCAGGAAACGGAGGAGGAAAAGAAGGTAATGTGACTTCTCCAGGGTCACCCATCCTGAAAGCAACTGAGCCCAATGAGTCTGGCACACATTGTCCTAAGTGCCAGGGTATGCCACTCTACTGCTGGGAAAAGTTCACCAATTTTAATTATGCTGTGAGGAGCATAATCAGAGAATTTAAATCACTAATGTTGACTCTTTATCCCTGAAGTGAAAAGGAAGGGGCATTTTCTTAATGAGAAACATGAGAAATAAAATCTGCTCACTATGTTGAGTAACTTTAGATCAGTGCTCTCTCTCTCTGTTTCTCACAATAAAAACTGTTTTCCACTTCCTTCAGCTCATAATGTATGTTCAGATAACTTTTTAGGTGTATGGTTTTGAATAAATGAGCATTTTCCTCATATTTTCCATATATGTTTCTTATAGACTGATTCTGTTAGCTAAATTATTAAAGTTATTTATAGATAATAAATATCATGTAAAGGGAAGGCCCAATGTGTGGCAGCCTTGGATGTAATATTTAAATATATGGAGATGTTTGAGATTTAGCACTTCTCCCCTTCTATCAAATAGTCACTTACTTGGACAAAAAAAGAAACTTTCTGAGGAAATACTCATTTTTATGTCTTAAGCCTACTGTTTACAACATGATCTCCCTACAAAAAGCAGTTCTTAAATGTAAAGGTTGAATAACAAGTGGGTTCCTGAAGGTGGTTAGCAATCAGAACTGAATACAGCCTATACCTGAAATAATTGTAACTTATCAAATATTTATAGCTAAATAAGTAAGCCAAGAACATATTTCTTCATAATCTATGTAGTGTGATTGTACTTTATGCAAATGTAAAATATTAGAAATTGTATAATATTAAGTATTTATGATCCCTCACTTTATGTAAGAAAACTGAAATAATGAACAAAATTTTAAATCATCATGACTAACATAATGTGATGGTGTTGGGCCAAGCAAACTATAACCTGTAGTTAAGCTGTTGCTATACCCTCCAGCTGGTCAAGCAGAAATGCTTATCTTCTTCCAGAAACCAGTATCGTACTATATGTTCACTAAGGAAAAGAAAAGAAGAGAAATACTTGTCTTCCTTGATTGAGAAGAGTATTTGAACTACATGAGGTTTTCCAATGCTCTTCTTATATAACATGACCACCCCATGCTACTTGCCACAACTTATGTTGAATAGCGTGTTTAGTTCCCTAAAAAAGAAACTTGTTCTAAATCATGCAGAACTGGGAGAAGCTCTGTTAGGTCTGTGGGAGTCTGTAGGCTGCTGTGTTTCCTGGGCCATCTGACTCTGTCTACAGGGTGGAGGAAGAGCCTTGCCATGCAATAATCGTTTTAATCCTTGTGCTGAAGCTCCAGCTCTCCCAGGGTTACCTACCATGTTTTAAAAATAGGTAGGAAAAATTATTTTTATTACTGGTTGCTCTAACTAGTACAGAAGAGCACTCTCCTCTGAATTCATAGCAGTTGAGTTTGGGAAGTAAGGATGACCTCAAGCGGATCAGTATTTTACAAAATTATAATTTCGTAATAAAATTCAAGAGATATACTTGAAGGATAACTTCAGTACCAAAGATAAGAAGGATTTTTTTTTAAGATTTTATTTATTTATTCATGAGAGACACACAGAGAGAGGCAGAGATATAGGCAGAGGGAGAAGCATGCTCCCTTTGAGGAGCCCAATGTGGGACTTGATCCCAGGACCCCAGGATCACATTCTGAGCCAAAGAGAGATGCTCAACCGCTGAGCCACACAGGCATCCTGATAAAAAGGATTTTTAATACTAATTCTAATGACTTCAATGATAATATTAGCTTTAAAAACAATAAATAGATAAAATAAAAATTATTTATTAAATATTTATTTATTTATTTATTTGAGCCATGGCTCAATTAAATGGCTATGATTTGAGCCATGAATAGTTTTCTCAAATATTATTCCTGGCAGAAATGAATCCTACAGTACTGAATTCCATAATATGTGATGGAGGAAATGCAGAATTTTAGAAAAATAGCAGTCTTTTTCAATTAAAAGAAATCCCCATAGTTCTGTGTCCCCCAACCCAATTAGTCGTCTTTGATAAGGTCCAAACCCAAATGTGTTTTGTAACTTTACTTTAGGAAATTCAATAATTATATTCCTTTATCCTTTAAGATTATTCATCAAGACATTAATGAGCCTGGACATTTATGGATTCATTTAAACTGAAGGCTCCCTTGGGCGGCCCTGGGTGGCTCAGCGGTTTGGCGCCACCTTCAGCCCAGGGCATGATCCTGGAGACCCAGGATCGAGTCCCCCTACGTCAGGCTCCCTGCATGGAGCCTGCTTCTCCCTCTGCCTGTGTCTCTGCCTCTCTCTCTCTCTCTCTCTCATTAATAAATAAATAAAGCCTTTAAAAATAAATAAATAAATACATACATACATACATACATACATACATACATAAATAAATACTGAAGGCTCCCAAAGGTGGTTGTTTGGAAGCGTGCATTATATGCTCAACATATAGGAAGTTTTAAAACTGTCCTATTTTCACCGCCAAATAAAGCAAATAGTGGGAACCCTTAGAGCAAATTAGGCTTATCCTACAGAGTTTAGATCTAGCAGAGAACTGTAGGGTCCTCTAAAGCTTTGGTCTAACATTGTCTACATCCCCGGGAGCTGGTTGGAAATGAAGATTGTCAGGTCCCACCCCAGACCTATGGAATCAGGTGCCACATTTTACCAAGATCCACAGGTGATTGGTGCATACGTTAAAATTTTAAAAGAACCGACTTGAAGAAATCTTACAGCTAATCCGGAATCCTAGGCGAAATGAGACTGTGTACAGAAATGGAATGGAGCGACATTGGGGGAAGGATTTACATGTCATTTCCCTAACAGGTTTCTTTTCTTTTCTTTCTTTCTTTCCTTTTTTTTTTTTTTTTTTGGTGCATTGTTTTTGAAAAGCTGCAGTCGTCTTAGCATGCTTTAGATTTAATTCTTTTCTGTGCAAAATTTGTGTTTATGTTTTTAAAATTTCTATGAGAAGGTTGTGTCTCTCTAACCCTTACAAGTGTGCCTGGCCCCCTGTGAAGGCATTTCTTGCTGACATGCTTGTTTCTCCTTTTCAGTCCTGACCTAGCTCTCCCTGCCGAGCAGCCACATTCCAGCCCGCAGTGCGCCCCTCTCCACTGTCTCTCCAAGCCTCCTTACCCCTAGTCTTCATCTCCCACGGATGGATATCTAAGGTGAATGCTTTGTAGACACACACAGGACACTGCCCGAGATCCAGCGGGTGTTTTCTTCTCAGTTGTGAGATGTAGGATTGGATTCATGTTCATCCTTTTGGAAGATGAGAGAAAGTTAAGAAGAATAACACAAAGCACAGACTCCAGTGTGATGAAACATTTTACGGTTTCTGTAAGTCATGGATAAAGTTCTGCAATCAAATGGCTATGATTGAGTTAAATAAAAACAAAAAATAAAAGGAAACAGGAACTATGTATCTCAGATGACTGGCTTTACCTCGATAGCATAAGAAAGACCTAAGACCATGTAAAAATACATATATTGTAAAATCATCTTTCCTTGTACTTCAAATTCAGCTATAGAAGTTGATTCCAATATTTTTTGTCATTGATATTTATTTTATACTTTATTTGCCACATCATTTATGTCTATAAAAATCATTTCTGTGAGAGGTGAACTTATTAATTCCTTTATTTTTAGATACACATAATTTGCTCAATTAAGTATGAGTTTTAACTTAGTTTGAAATCTGGAATTGGCCAGACCGTGGTCATATTTCTTGCACAAAATAATAAATGAGGTGCATCGGAATGTTAACAATAACTGTATTTTGCTGCTACACTGATATTGTTTATGCACTTATTTTCTGATCAGTAGCTCATTAACTGCTGGTTCTTTTTTTTTAACTAGAATTCTTCACTTTACATTATTAAGTAAATCTAAGAAAGACTATGTTATGATTCATTGACTTATTCAACTTTTGACAGCATCTTTAATTTTTTAAAATTGCCGACAAGTAGATGCACTGGTGCTGCTCCTTTGTGTGTGTGTATGTGTGTGTGATAATGTTAAGAAAGCTAAATAACATGAAGGGAAAAAAAGGTGTGTTTATTTAATGACCAGAATTTTTTTACTTTCCCAAATTCAGGGTCCTACTATGAGTCTTTCCTGCAAAAAGGTATCAAATGGGAAAATAGATAGATACATACATAGATAGATGTAAGTTAGCCTTTGGTTAATTAATTTATCCAGAAAGTGTTCAAATTTTGATTAAAATTGTATGTTTTGTTGTTGTTAGGTTTTTTTCATAATGAATCTTCCTTGCCAAAAAAACAATAATAAACCTTAGCTCATTGTCTACTTTTGACAAACACTCAGGTGCCTACAATCATTATATTATATTGAGATAGTACATGTTCCTAGTTTATTTAACAGATTCTGCTGGGTAACTTTTATGACTTGATTTAAGGCAATGGATTTTCATAGCAAAGTTTCTTTTGCACATAATCTGACAAACAAGGAAAACAGCTAATTGAGCTGAAAGGTCTAACACTCCTGGGCTCCTTAACTATCAACTGTTGCCCACACAATTGCTCCTAGCCCTGATTCCTTGTCTAGTCAGGTAGCCTTAACTTATTTAAAACCATGACGGTTTGACCTTTTCATGTAACTATACCTGTAAGTTCTCTTCAAGACAAAAACAACCCTCACCATTAACGTAAAAGGTAGTTAACAATGCAGGGCTCTAACAGCGGAGATCTAGTAGTGGAGATCTCAGCTTAATGAGTGGGAGTGGGTGGTACATTAATGTGTGGTCCATCAAAGATGGCAACCAATTGGTAATCATCAAGCACAGTGCAGGAGCTTTCATCACTCGTAAGCCTGTTAAGTAGTGGTCACCATTACCAAAGCAACCAAGAGGTTTCGAGTTCCTTATATGAGTGCTATTTTCAACAGTGTCATTTATTATGCAACTTGGAGTAACTGGAAATCTACCAAAATAGAGATTCAGGTTCAAGTGCAGAAACAAGAAACAAATCTTCACCAAGTCCAGATCGTGGCAACCTAATGTTCTGCTCTTTCCTACCTGCATTGCCTTGCTGTTCCTAAACATTTTCTTCATTTTATTAGTGTTGTATCTGCCTGGTACCAGTATTACTGAGATAGTGTGGATTTTGTTGGAGTTCAATTAAAAGAAACTACCCCATCCCCACTCCTGCTTTTTTTTTCTTTCTTTTTTTCTTTACAAGCTTCATGTTTTCGGACCTGAGAAGTGGCATAGCTGCTAAGTTGACTTTTGATAAAAACTATTTGTGCCTGAGGGAAAATATGCCTTTTGAAAAAGTACCTCAGAACGTCTTCTTATATTGCCTCATCAATTTTGTTGGTAGTACAGGGAATTCAGCAGTAAGAATTGTCTGTGTGTAACTACAGGGCAGTACTGCCTATTGGCAGTGCAGTAGTCTTTCATGCTCCCTTTCTCTGTATTTATAACCTGTGAAAGCCAAGTTACAGACAAAACATTTATTTCTCTCCATGGAAAGTTTACCATTGAGTCTATTATATACTGGTTTTATTTCAGTTCTTTATCTTGATAGAGTGGGAAATGCTTGTTTTGAAATATTAATTCTATAAATGGTTAATTTTAGCAAAATTTTGCCAAGAAAATATAGAAACTTGGAAATAAATTTCTAATTTTCAGCACAAAATTAGATACTAGTCCCTAAGCTGTAGGAGAGAATTCCATGTATTTACACTGTGGCATCTTTTAGTATAGTTTGAACTGAGCCATATCCATATTTATTTAGAGGCATTTAAAAGAATAAATATGTGTAGCATTGGTTAAAATTGGTACCTGTAAAATAAAAATCAGGATTCAAAAGGAAATTGAAAAATTGAGGAATCAGTGAACATCAAAAAGAATGAGCCTCAGTAAGACTAATTGAAGACAGACTTGGAGAATAAAAACCAACTCCAGAAATACAATAAAAATACTGGCTAATTATTGGGAATACAGTGGGCAAAGATTAAAGGTAACCAGCAAGAGTGGTTAGCAAAGTAACTAGGTAGTTTTTTTAAAGTAAGCACAATTACCACCCTAAAAAGATGTTATTATGCAGAAATGCTTCCATAACTGAGGATTTATCTTATCTAAAAAACTAAATTTTATTTAAAGGAGCAATAAATTGCCTTTGACCTGAGTGCACAGGGGTATACAGGCCCCTTGGATTATTTTTCCTATCAACTTCTGATTCATCAAATCCCTTTCATACATCCAATTCTGCTTCAATAAGAGGAATTTGGAGAACTTTGAGAAAATAGGAAGTTGTTAAATAATTAAGAAAGACCTATTTAAAAAGGTGAAACTTTTATTTAGCCTAAGGAAGAGGAGGCACAATAGTGATCTTCAAGAAAAGGAAACTTAACAAACGAGAGATGCTGTAAGCTGTAGATATCATTATTAAGCCTGGAATAAGAAAGGCTAGGTCTTTAGTGTGAAGGATTTATATTGCCTCTATGAAAGAGATTTTTAACAGTGAAAAGTGAATCACTGAAATTGATAATCATAAGGAATATTGATTTTTCAAAAATTAAATATTATTGGTTGTCTAGTAAGAATTGAGTTTGGTGGCAAGGTATCTTGTGATAATGTATTATAATTCCAGGATTCCATAATCTTATGCTTCGTTTGAACTGAAAAATACATTAAAGTTACGCTGGTTAGTCATAAAATATTTTATTCCTTGAAAATAAGATGGCAATCTTAATTTTTCCAAGATATCTGGTAAAAACCAAGATCATTGGTATTATTTTTTCTTCCAGTTATATTTCATAATATCTTTAGTAATTTTATTATAAAAAGCCTCAATTGTCAGAGTCTAAAAAAACAAATGTCCTCAGGAATACTTTGGAAATAGAAGGTATGTAATCTCTTAGGGGGGCAAATGCCTCTCAAGTTTTATCTTTTCTTAAAAGGATCTTCAATCTCAGTATTTCCTCTTTCTAATGCTTTGGAAAATATTCCTGTACAGTTAGGCCTTCTGTTTCAAACAACCATGAAACGTTGGTCAAATGAACCAACTATGAATGTGGACAGCAGTAAATAAAATCCTCTACAATTCTCAAGTAGGAATTTCAAAATATGAAAAAGAAGAAATGAAATATATTTTCTACTAGGATAAGAATGGCAAATTTAATGTGTAATTGTTATAATCCAGCAGACAAAAGACATAATCTTTCTTTCAGAAAGACACATCAAGAAAAACTAATCAATTTCCAGTAAGGAACTGTGCTGATTCAGCCCAAGGAGGCCAAACACATTGATATTGTAGATATAAAGTAGGACTAGATTCAAAAGGAATTCTTAGGACAAAGTTCACAATTAAAAAAAAAAATTGTCCTCCAGGGTTTTTTGTTTGTTTATAAACCAGAATGATTTAAAATAACCCTTGTATTTAAGATTGCAAGAAATTTAGAAGGATTATGTTTTCAAATACAGGGGACATAATTCTTCAAAAAGCTGTTGAACTGGAGTTGTGAGAGATGGCATGATCAGTGCTGATAACAACAAGTAATTTTTACCTTGTAATCCATTTCTATGGATGATGAGACCAATCTAGCTCCCGAGTGACCTTTTCCACTGTCTGTAATTACCCCCCAGATGAGTTGCATCTGTAAGTAAATTCATCTTTATTTAAATGCCAAATTAACTGCTAAAGTCCCTGATTTGTTGCATTTGTAGCCTGATCCAATTATGTTGACATCTGAAAGATTTTGTCGAGGCATCTCTTTCATCCTTCTTATTCAAAGTATAACTGAAAAAGATATTTAGTATTGAGATATGTTCCCCAATCGAGGATTTTCCAAAAGTAATATTCTACTTAAGAAGAAGAGGAGTAATTAATTGCCTTTACTGTAAGGGTGTGAGTACATAAAAGTATGCGTGTAAAATGTTTGCATGAGATATTTCACATCATGTAAGCTTTCCCATATTCATAATACAAACACTATAGAAGTCTTATTTCTCTTGTTATCTTCTCTCCATTAGGAATGTAAGGAGATTACTACCTATATCTGATCTCCTTTCCATATTGAAATGCATGGCTCTAATCCTCAATGTATTTTTGTCCCTTTCCTCTGGAGTTATTTAAATTTGGCTGATTTAAACTGACACCTGGATAAACTACCAAGCCAGATTATTTCTGTGATTGGAGTTTAAGTGCTGTGGAACATTGGTCGAGAACACATTTTTATTTGAACTTTTCTTTCAGAATTATTCTCTGATCATTATGGTTCTCTAATAAAAACACTGAGAAGTAAATCGGATGCTTTTAGTGTGATTGTATGTTTTTCTTTCTAAAATGTCATTTAAAAGCAAAGATCAGAGAACTATAAAGAGAAATGTCATCATTTTGTTGACAAATCCTTATTCAATAATATTGAATATCCATAATGAATCGTTTTGTCATTTAGGTTTATAGATATGATTATGCACCAAATCTTAGAGGAAAGAAATGATTTTGCCATTATTGCCACAAAATTTTTAAGCTCCATGGTTTGACTGTTAGAGTCAATTAAAGAAATTCTTTGAAAATCTTTTATGATATTTTTGTAATCTACTCAGTGTTTTTATTTGCATGACTACACATATATGATGAACCATACATGATTCTGAATTGTATTTCTTTCCAATATTAACATTTGTGTAATGTGTAGCCAACCCTGATTTGTACACGATATAATTGTTGTTGTAACGATTCTGCTATTCCTACATTTAATTGCAATTTTGTTATTCTGCCTTTTGGGATTAAATGATGTGAAGTGTTTCCACCTACAGATAATACCATATGAAAACATGACTAAAAGACTGACCTAAGAAACTCTTTTGTTGCTAATCATTTTTTAAAATCCAAATTTCAAGGGAAACTTGTTCTCAAAGACATATGCATTTATTTTACATTCAGAAATGTTCTTATGAATTTATTATTGCTTGTCCTTTTTAATTTTTTTATTGTGGACAATCCTAAGTGAATGTCTCATGAGAGAATCCATATATGATATGTGCTTGTATTTGTGTAATCTGATCATGCACTCGATGGTTGGAAAAGGCACTCCAATGCTAAGAAAATAACCAAAAGCCAATATATCAATTCTTATACCTTGGTTTATGTTACCAACTGAATATGGTGTAATGCATAACTCTTTCCAGTAAATAAACTGGTTATCTTTTGTTCATTTCATCTATGCTACCTTTTTATCAGTTTGAGGAATTTTTCTATATGTCAGTTTGAGTTGTACTTACCAAAAAAAAGAAGTATATGAACTTCTATATGATTTATATAGTTATGCAAAGAGCCCTTATTTGAACTAAAAATGAAATGCTGTGCTTTGACATTTCTACATATTCCTATTAAGTTATGTTTATCAAATTTGCCCATTTTCTCCATTTGTCATGTCTCCCACTTGTAATCTTTTCTAAAAGCGTATTTTGGTAGGAGGATGCAATTAGCTGAATTAGATTAGGAATTTACCAACATGAAGAAAATGCCTGCTCTAAAAAAGAAAAAAAAAAAAGAGGAGACATTATTTTAATGAAAGAAGGATGAAGTTTGTATGCTTTATTTTGGGACACAACCCTTCTTTGTTCTTTTTCATATGAAGGAACAGCAGAGTCCAGAAACTGAGGAAGATTAATTTACTAGCTCCTTCTTCAAATATATGTTGGAACAAATCAGCTGCATCGGGAATCATCTGCTTTGACTTGGTTTTATTTCAGGAAGCGAGTTAGAGTGAGAACTAGACAGGATATGGACTTCTGTAAGATTTTGATGTGTTGAAATTTCTAAGGTAATCCTCACCATAACTCAACAGATCAATAGGCAGTACAACAATTCTAGCTAAGAGTTTCTGCTGACCTGTTGCATGAATCAACACTAGAAATAATAGTCTAAACTTTTCCCCAAATATCTCCTTTTTCTCTTCTGAAAGTTATTGCTTCTGCTGGAGGTGGGATCCCTAGGTCTGTTTGATCCATGATCTTCTCTTACACAGTGAAGCTGATAGTTATATTCAAATGCTAAAAACTGGATCAGCCTCCAAGAGCATCAAGAAAGTTTCTACTTATCCCTGCATTCTGTAGGTGATTTGGGTAGCACAGCATCCCCATGGGGGGAAGGGGGGGGGAGGAAGAGTCCAGAATTGATGGGAACTTGTGGGAGGGATTTTCTTAATTTGGGATTGTACACACATTGACTAGTACATTATGGGAACTCAATACATTTTTAACTCAAGTGGTAAGTTATTGAGAGATGGGTTCCTTGGCTCCTTGCCATCAAGCCTTAGTTATGACACATCTGGAATTAAGTTGATGGAACCTAACGTTACCTACTGTGATATCAGCAGGCACTAAATACCAACCACTTGAGGGAAATGGTCGTTAAGTGAGTGGTTATTCTCATCATTCTTTCTTGTTCAATTAGATCTCTCCCTGTATTTGAAGGAGTCTTCGTGTGTACAATAAAATCATCTGACAGAGTTCCTTCTTAAACATTTTATAAATCAACTATCATTGAAATGCTTTAAGAAGAAAGGATAATTAAGCCACAAAATCATCTGTGAAGAAAGATAAATCTCACTGGAAAAAAATATTGCCGTACCAAAAGTTAACATAATTCATAATGAAATTTAAGTGTAAAAAACAATATCTAGATAAGTCATAATTATTAGTGGCATTCTGTTAAAGAGTAAAGAAAAGTTACAACTGTTTACATAATTTGTGAGACCCAGTGCAGAATGAAAATGTGGATCTCCTTGTTAAAAAATTAAGAATGTCAAGACAACAATCTTAAACCAGGCAGGGAGCCCTACGCATAGGGCCCTGTGTGACTGTAGAAGGCTGGCCCATGAAGCCAGACTTGCTTCCAACTCTGCTGAAGTAATGATCCAGGACCTACATGGAGAAGGTAACTCTCTGGAACCTGGACTTTATTATTAACAAAAATGGGGTTTTCCAGTTTCTGTGCTTGCAAGAAAAAAATAATGTGCTTATTATCTGGGACACAACACTTTAATGCTATCACTTCAAAGAGTTATAAAGTTGGATCTTGCAATACTTCCATAACCCACTACACCCATAGATTTCAACTTAAAAATTTTAAATCCTGACATATCCATAAAGCTGTATAAAAATTATAAAAATCATTAAAATACATCTCATAACAGCAGTAGACATTTTAATTACTGTATATTTAAATAAAACTAATTTAAGAACCCTACTGATAGCTTCATAACTCAACTTCCTTTGAAGTTATGAATGATTAATAATGTCAGTCAAATATCACAGGAAGATTTACCTCATTTAGAAGAGCTAATAGCTCAAGATTAATAAGTGATTTATATCAACTTCTAAATAGGTCAAAGAGGAAATAAATTATTTACCTCATTGAGATCCATTGATACTGCAAATATAAGGGCACATGTTTTACTAAGATACCCTCCATGAAAAAAAGGAAGAAGGGATCCCTGGGTGGCGCAGTGGTTTAGCGCCTGTCTTTGGCCCAGGGCGCGATCCTGGAGACCCAGGATCGAATCCCACATCGGGGTCCCGGTGCGTGGAGCCTGCTTCTCCTTCTGCCTGTGTCTCTGCCTCTCTCTCTCTCTCTGTGTGTGACTATCATAAATAAATAAAATTAAAAAAGAAGAAAAAATAGAATATATATTCATTTTTTCTTGTTTTTGGTAAAGTAACAGTGGAGACCTATAGAAATGGTTATCTGTAAAAGAGCAAAGTGTATGATGGAAGGGAACCAGAGGAGCCAGATTCCTCGATAGGAGGTGAGTGCCTTTTTATATTATTTTCCTATTTCAACCATAGAAATATAGTTCCTATTCAAAAATGAAAAATATAAATATGGGCTCTCAAAAATTTTACAACTAATTCAGAAGTAAAAATTAGCATGAATTCTAGAGAAATAATTGTTCTAAAGCAAGTCATGTCAGTGTAAGTTTTTGAAAAACATGGATTTGTTCAAAAATAAGCCCTAATATTTGCAGGCTCTGTGCACTGGAAAGGTACTTAAGCTCTATACACCAGCTGTTTTATTTTATAAATGGGGATAAAAATGCCCACCTGGCAATGCTATTGCAAAGATTAAAGGAAGTGTGATATATGTGACTTCTTTCAAATGGTATTTAGCTTTTGACAGCTAATATTATTTCCAAAAACATAATGTTTAGACCATTGGAGCTTTATCCGGATGAAATTCATCATTCAGGGATCCCTGGGTGGCGCAGCGGTTTGGCGCCTGCCTTTGGCCCAGGGCGCGATCCTGGAGACCCGGGATCGAGTCCCACATCGGGCTCCCGGTGCATGGAGCCTGCTTCTCCCTCTGCCTGTGTCTCTGCCTCTCTCTCTCTGTCTTTGACTATCATAAATAAATAAAAATTAAAAAAATTAAAAAAAAAAAAGAAATTCATCATTCACTTATACATTCATTAATTCAGCAAATATTTATTGAGAACCTGTTTTGTGCCAGATAGTGCAGTAGGTGCTTTATACATATGAGAAAACAAAACAAAGAAGGTTCATGTCTTTTTGTATTACGTATATGGCATTGATGCAGGAGATATACAAAAGACAGTAAATGGAATAAAAATGTAAATATCTAAGTATATTAGACAGTGAAACTGTTATGGAAAAAGAAAAAAAGGAGACCAGGAAAAGAGATTGTACTAGCTTAGGGTGGGTAGAAGGTAAAGCAAATCGCAGTATTAAGTGGGGTGGGTAGGTGGGGCCTTATTAAAAAAAAGGAAGACAAATATAATCCTGTTCATATCGTGATTGTTTCAATTTTTAAGATTATTAAATTACATAATTATTTGGATTTTTAGACATTATTATCCATCTAAAAATGTCAATTGCAATGAGCTTTAAGCAATAGCATTTTCAAAAACTAGTCTTTTAAGATGTTCTAATAATTTGGAGTGAGCATTACAAAATCTCATTTCATTACAGTGTTGGCTTAAAGTCCCAATATTTATTTTACAAATAGGTATCATTATCATGCCTTTTTGAAGCTTTAGGACATGCCCATTTATGCTTCTCCAAAAAAATTTGAGTCAGATAATTTCATTCAACAGGCTTATTGATAACTGTCAATTCTAATGAACAATTCTAATTGACCCTATAAATAATCCTTAAGATAATGTTTTTCAGTATATAGCCAGAGACTAAACTGTTCTTTCTCCTCATTGTTGATTCTAACTCCCTCCTTGAATGACCATTTCATCCAAATTTTCTATAAAAGTAAGGGCACCTTTTAAAAATACATTTACACACACACACACCCCCAAATGCATTTGCACAAACTTTCTTACTAATACAAAGGTAAGAAAGATATTGTCTTAGGGCGCCTCAGGTGGTGGAACATGCAACTTTTAATTCTAGGGTTGTGAGTTCAAGCCCCATGTTGGGTATAGAGATTACTTAAAGATAAAATCTTTAAAAGAAGAAAGATATTGTCACATTGCTAAACTTCGCATTAGCTTGCGGCTGGGAATTACCATTTTTCTTAGATTTGTGTAGATTTAGACTTCAAGCCTGGCAATTTCATTAGAATTGGCAGAAATTAATATGTATTTGAAATCAGCATTCTCTTTATTCTCATGCATAGTTGCTCTATTCTGGGTTACTTTGTTAGAAAACAAAGTCCATGTTACTACATTTACTTATGTAATGTGGAAAGAGACTCTTCAAATTACAAATCTAGGTAAGTATGCATACTTAATAAATATCAAACAAAGATGAAAATAAAATCCAACTGATGAAAATATTACCTATTGAAAGCCTAATCTCCTGTGAAGAGTTTTTTTAGTGTCACTTCTTTGTAACAGCTACAAATACAAAGCTGACTTGAATTTAGATATAATTACGATAATTCGATTTTAATTATACCAAACCAAAGGCTGTTCTTTAAAAGTGCGTTTTATCTGGTAAATTGCTGTCTTTGGACTGGATGGTGACAGCCTACCATACCAATAGTGTCATTTAATTTCCACATCTAATGATTGTTGGGAAAAACAAGATTTCTCAGAAGTACTCTTTAGAAATACATTCTTATTGGATGTTAACTATTCCAAAGTCCACATTGGAATATGTTATGCACCGTATTACATATTTTCTATACATTTTTAAAGATATATAACATATTTAAAGAATGTTTCCTTGCTCAATATGTTCCATTAGAACTTGAGATCAGACCAGGGAAATGGAATAACTTCATGTTTCTTCTGTTGTTGAAATAAAAACTAAATGAACTCTAATGCGTTCAATGTGTAGGCATCAACCTGTTCTTGTCTTATGTTCTCCTACAGTAACATTGCACGTGACCAATAATTCTTCAGTTTTCTCTTATAAACTGTTTAGTTACTACAAAAAATTCTTTTGTAGTCAATAAATGAACATTTCTTGACCATGTACATGTATCATGGATTCTCAAAACTTTCTTGATCAAAATTCTACTATCTTATGAAAAGCTTGACCATGTGCCAAAGTAATGGCAATCTCCTGGTGCTTGCAACCCTATACTCAACAATATTGATGCTTCTAGAGCAGTCCCATCATTTAGGACATATGAATGCAGTATAATATAGTTAAAACATTCACCGGAATACTTCTGATAAAGTCTGAAAGAAGCACAGAGAGCCTGTGTCTTTTTTCAGGTGGAAACGTTGCGCCGAAAGTATTAAACAAATTATGCAAGAACTGCTCATGATCTTAAATATACTCCAGATCAGCAAAGAGACAGGGTAATAATTGGCTGGAGAGGTGACCATCACTCTAGTGAGGCTGTGGACACAGTGTCAGCTCTTTAGGTTCAAGATCCTAATCGCTTCTCCGCCTTTTGACTAAGATCAAGTGAAGTTCAAGATCCTATTGACAGAAGAGCTTGCTCAATATACTCATACTGGTAGAGCCTCTCTTTGTCCTTTGGACGGGAGTTACCATCTCTTCCTCAAAACCAGGAAGTCTGTGAGAGATCTGATCATTTCAGGATAACATTCATTTCAGCTGGGATAAATCAGATTATTTTCCTTCAGATTGGTCACGTATGAGGTTCTGCTAAACCCATTCATTTTTTCTCAAACATTTGTTTGTACTTTCCTCTTAATAAAAACAATACATGTTTATTTTAGCAAATTTGCAAGATGTAGAAAAGTAGAAAAAAGGCAATGAAATTCACCCATCATCATCTCTCAATAAAAACTGCTGAGGGGCGCCTGAGTGGCTCAGTCAGTTAAGTGTCTGCCTTTGGCTCAGGTCATGATCCCGGGGTGCTGGGATCCAGTCCCACCAGGGGCTCCCTGCTCAGTGGGGAGCCTGCTACCCCCTCTGCCTGCCCTCCTCCTCTCTGCTTGTGCACGCTCTCCCTCTCCTCTACTCTGTCAAATAAATAAATGTTTTTTTAAAAAAAAAAAACTACTGGCAATACTTTGGTGCCTTTCCTTGAATCATACTGGATATACAATTTTGAATCCTGCTTTTTTTTTTTCTCTTAACATTTTATGGTGAATTTTTTTCTAGGTTATTAAAAGTTTTCAACTATGTCATTTTTAAGGCTGGTATAATATTCTATGGAATGAATAAACTACACTTTGTAAAAATTCTCCTATTTGAGGACATTTAAGTTGCTTTCAGACTCTCACTATTACAAATAATAATGCCATTAAAATCTTTATACACAAATTGTCATCTAAATTTCTGACTCTTTACTTGAGATAAATAATTTTATCTCCTTCAAGAGGAATTGCTCTTAATGGTCATGCATATTTTTCCTTTAATGCATTTTTCTTCAGTAAATTTCACTGAGTATTTT
This sequence comes from Vulpes vulpes, assembly GCF_048418805.1. Classification (NCBI taxonomy): domain Eukaryota; kingdom Metazoa; phylum Chordata; class Mammalia; order Carnivora; family Canidae; genus Vulpes; species Vulpes vulpes. The sequence continues at coordinate 16,331,841 of NC_132787.1, read as the reverse complement.
ACTATATAAAAGTCACTGCGCAAGATGCTACCAAGGATACAAATATGAATTAAACAGAGCTCACCATCAAGTAGCTTCCAATCTAGAAAGTATATATAACTGTAATAACTGTTGGAAAGTGATACATTCCATGAACAAAGGTTTTGATTTGCCCTTTGAAGACTCAAAAATGAGGTGTCTTTTCTGATGATACACTGAAACCTATTTGCATGAAAATGTTTATTCCCTGCTTTAAAAAGTATTTCTGATTGCCAATATTCTCATTAAAATGTTTATCATATATCTATTTGTATCTATGTTGAAAAAAACTCTATTGGATGTATTGCATAAATAATGTCACGGACTTCAGGTTTATAATTTGTCTCTTTTCCATGAGAAATTTCAAGATATTTGAATATCATTATTTTGTTTTCTAACAATGCAGAGTAATGGGGGCAACTGCAAATGCCTATAGACGTGAGCCTTGTAATGAAGCAATGGTGTCATTGGAGAAAGATGTAAATTTGCAATTATAGATTAGCATGTCATCTTACACCCTCAGTATATCAGATTCTGTTGATACTGTTATGGTATGTACAAAGGCATAATTTGGCAGAGCTTGTGTAGCAGATTTTGATAATAGTTTTATCATTTTTCAAAATCCAACTAACCTGGGTGCCTGGATGGCTCAGTCAGTTAAGCATCTGCCTTCTGCTCTGGTCATGATCCCGGGGTCCTGGGATCAGCCCCAAGTTGGGCTCCCTGCTCAGTGGGGAGCCAGCTTCTCCTCCTCTCCGTTCGTGTTCTCTAGCTATCTCTGCCTCACTCTCTCTCAAATAAATAAATAAAATCTTAAAAAAAAAATCGAATGAAACTTTTATGTAGGTTTTTATTTTCATTGTATCAGGGGTCAAAAAAAATTGTAAAGGGTTCGAAAGTAAATATTTTCAGACTTGCTGTCCTTGTCTGTGTCACAGCTATCCTGCCATTGTGGTGTGAAAGCAATCATGAGCTGCTGACTGGGTTCAATAAAAATTTATTTATAGACACAGAAATCAGTATTTTACATAAATCTTATGTCATCAAATATTATTATTTTGATTCCCTCCCCCCCAGTTTCAAGAATTAAAAGCCATTGTTAGTTCGTGGGCCATACAAAAATAATCGATGGGTGGGCTGTGTTTGGCCCACAGGTCATGGTTTACTGGCCTGTTATCCAGATTATCACATTCAAAAACAACAGAGGGATATATGTAAATTCTAAAATACAACCTTTCTGAGCAGCAATAATAAAAGATTAAATACGAGGCTTTATAATTTTTCAACTTTAAGTACTTTTCTTAAAATTTGTATAAACTATTTCCCTTGTATTATTAGTAGGCTTTTGGCAACAGGTAACAAGAATGTGTGACTAATGATGACTTAACTCTAAGGACAATTTATCTTATCACTTATCAAGGATTCAAGATGTAGGAAGTTTCAGGGTTGGTTCCATAGCATATTGAATTCAGCAATGGCCCGGGCTCTTTCCAACGTTCTGTTCTGCTACCTTCAGTAGATCCAGCAACATCTCCCCTCCTGGTCACAAGATGACCACAGCAGCTCAGGACTTACATCTGTATCCTTACAAAGCATATCTACAAGCAGAAGGAGCACGGAGGAGGAAAATTCTTCCAGAAGTCCACAGCAGATTTCCCCCTAAGACTCACTGTGCAGAACCAGTCATCTATGCATATATGGTCCCCCTTAAATCAACAACTGGGAAAGAAGATAGGATGATCATGATCATCTGACCCCATCTAACCTTCCCTATGAAGGAACACAACTTGTCTAACCATATTGCTCCCAACAGTTGAATGACATTGAATTTTATTAACCAGGAAAAGTAGGGACGCAGTTGAGTAGACAACCAAGAGTGCTTGCCATATTCTTTTAATTTTCAATAATTTTTGAGTTGATATATTTAAGGTGTATAAAACCAAATTAACAGTAAAAGCACACTTTATTGAATGAGATTTGGGGCTTTTGTGACTCCATATTTTCTAACTTCTTTATATATTCAACCACTAATTCACTCTTGATCAATCCTGGAATATTTCAGGTCAAAGAATATACCTCTTCCTTGGCAGCCCGGGTGGCTCAGCGGTTTGGTGCCGCCATCCACCCAGGGCCTGATCCTGGATACTCAAAATCGAGTCCCATGTCGGGCTCCCTGCATGGAGCCTGCTTCTTCCTCTGCCTGTGCCTCTGCCTCTCTCTGTCTCTCTCTCTGTCTCTCATGAATAAATAAATAAAATCTTTAAAAAAAAAAAGAATATACCTCTTCCAGCATTAAGTATATAACATACATACATACATATATAAAATATTTGAAACAGGAAATTCATTTAAACTATGCACATGTGAAAAAAAAAAAAACTATGCACATGTGGGAAGCTTTAGAAAAAGTCCATCATGGGGATCCTGGCTAGCTCAGTTGGTAGAGCATATGATTCTTCATCTCAGGGTTGTGAGTTTAAGACTCATGTTGAGTGTAAAGATTACTTAAAAATAAAATCTTTTTTTTTTTTTTTTTAAAGTCTATCAGAGGGGTGCCTGGTGTTTCAGTCAGTTAAGCATCCGACTCTTGGTTTCATCTCAAGATGTGATCTCGTGGGTCATGGGATGGAGCCCTGCATTGGACTCAGAGGGGCATCTGTTGGACATTCTCCCTCTGCCTTTCCCCCACTCACTGTCTCTTGTGCTCTCTTTCTCTCTCTGTCTCTCTAAAACACATACATCTTTTTTAAAAAGTCTATCAGTATGTTATTCTAATTTATAAAAGTACAAAAGCACATATGTTCACAAATATTTGTATATCATATTTCATCCATCTAAAGACACTTTTTTCTTTTTTTACTTTTTAACATCTCTGAAGTTGTGTTACATCTTATAATCAATGATATCTAAAATTGTTGAAGGCTAGATAGCTCTTGATAAAATATACAATTGTGCATGTGTAAACTTGGTCATCGAGGTTTTTTTTTTAATTGTAAAAATACATAACATGAAATTTACCATCTTAGCTACTTTAAGTGTATAGTATGATAGTATTAACAATATACACAGGCTCTAGAACTTTTTTCTTTTGCAAAACTTAAACTCTATACTCATTGAACAACAGCCCCAGCAACCACCGTTCTATTTTCTGTTTCTAACAATTTGGCTACTTTAGATACCTCATAATCATTGAGTTTACACATTGTAGGTCTGCATGTGGTGGGTTTAAAAGCATTTAAAATGCCTCCAAAGAGGGGCACCTGTGTGACTCAGTTGGTTAAGATCTGACTCTTGATCTCAGCTCAGGTCTTAATCTCAGGGTTGTGAGTTCAAGTCCTATGTAGCCTACTTCTAAAAAAAAGTCTCTGAAGAGATTTCACTATAATGTGGAATCAAGGCAAAAATCTTAAGAGTGTATACACAAAAGTACAGAAACAACAATGGCTGCAAATGTGATATTAGTATCATTAGTATGGGTGCAAATGTAACACTAGCAAATATTTGTTGGAGAAATGACTATTTCCATATTTCCTTGCAAAAAATGTTTTATGGGATTTAAGAAGTTACCTATAAGTAGATAAAGCTCTATTATTTCTTAGATAAGCCAAACAGTGTATCTATCACATACAAAACAATTTAATTTGATGTAGGAGAATTTGCCAAATTCCTCAGAATAGTAAAAAGAAATTTGACAATAGCAAGATTCACTGAATGATCACTAAGCCATTTTGTTGTGGATAGCTCTTTATCTCCTTCACTAGGCCATGTCTTCATCTTTCCATCCTCCCTTAATTTTGTTGGGTTTTTTCTTCTTTAATATTTTATTTATTTATTTGAGAGAATGTGTGTGAGTGGCAAGAGGGGCATAGGGAAAGGGAGAAAAGTATCTCAAGCAGGCTCCATGCTCAGTAAGGAGCCAATGTGGGGCTAGATCTCATGACGCTGAGATCATGACCTGAGCCGAAATCAAGAGTCGAGACTTACCCAACTGAGCCACCCTTGTGCCCTTCCACTAATTTTGACTTCCTCTAGGAAACTTCTGATAGGTCAGGTTCAAGCTGGGTGCCCCTCTCCTAATCTCATGGAACTTTAGGATCCATGAAGCCAGGCACTGTGTATTTCAGAAAGTGACCATTTTTTTTTTCCAGTTACCAAGTGGTTTTAGAAAGATATTGACTAGCCACGTCCTTTCAAAGAGCAAAAGTGGCCAATTTAATTACGAGGCCAAACTTGTATCATGACAGTTCCAGGTGACACCTCAAATGTGCAAATCTTCTAAGAGGTGTGCATATATTTTTCCTTGCAAAGGTCATTAATATATGCAATACCTGGTCAAAATGTAGATGTAGGAATTAAATTAACATGGAAATTAATTAACATTAAATAATGCATATGAAATTATATATGTATAATTTCTAACATGTGATTTTATATATATGAAACTATTAAAATCTTAACTGGTATCAACTCAATATATCATACAGTTTTCTGTTTCTGACAAATGCATCATCTTCTTTGACTGGGTCTTTATAAAATTATCTTTGGTAAATGCTGCTACAAAGTCAGCATGATTCATGGCATTGAGTGACCTCTATTACTTTAATGACATTTATATAAATTCCTACCCAGTGATACCATCAAAGTAAATAACTAATGAATTTATAATTCATTTACAAAGGAAATAACACAATCTATTATTAAAATGAGAGACATTTATCTTTTTCTACTGAGATAAAAATAAGAATGACTTTGCTCCAAAATGTTGATTTCTTTTAGATTCTAGTTTTGGAAATGATGCCCTATCAATAATTGAAGCAGCTTATTGAGTCATAATTTTTCTCCTGAATATTCTTTTTTGGCTTTGTCTTGCTTATTAAGGACTAGATCAACTGGAGACTGGTTATTAAAATTAAATTGAATGTTTGTTTAAGACATTTAAACTAGAACTAAGAGGTATATTTCAATATACATATGATTTTTGCTACACTGGGAAATATAAAGATAAAATTTAAGGAACATGAATCTGTCTGAAAATTTCCCATGCATTTTTCTAGTCTGATCTTATATGTTAATTCCTAGGAAAGAGGTGATTCTGGGCAGCCAGCTCTTCCCTACACAGTGGCTCTTCCATGGTGTGGGGCTCCAGGTTCCTCCAGGGATCCTCCTGCCTTCCAGCGGGCAGTTAGAGAAGAGGACAAGAGTCTCATGGTGAGAGTGCAGAAGCCAGGCCTGGAGGTGACACATACCAGTTCTGTCCACAGTATTTTGAAGACTGTGGTTACATGGCTCCAACCTAACTGCAAGGGAAGTGTGTGCCCAAAGAAAATGATACAGGATTTGGTTAGCATTTAGCACTGCCTCGGCCACAGAGAACTGTGGTGTGTAAATACCTGTGAAACGTGCACACCGCTGTGTGCACATCCAGTGCAGTTCTCATTCAATGTGTTAATTAACAGCAAACTTCCTATTAACTATACAGACGAATAAAACAGCACATGAAGACTATATGTACAAGATGATTTTCAATACTCTGTTCTACTCTAACCTAAGATACCTTGAGATCAAATGGAGTTGTTTGGCCCACTCATTTATGTTGCAAAACACAGCCATCAAATGCAAAGTCTGTTAGAAATGGTTTCTATCAGAAAATAGTAAGCAGCAGTAATATTGACAGAAGACTGTCATATGATACATCTTATAAAACATCGCATTTGAAAATACAGACATCCATTTTTTTAAGAAAGGAATTTATTTATTTGACGGGGAGAGAGAGAGAGAGAGAGAGTCCAAGCATGGGGAGTGGCAGGCAGAGGGAGAGGGAGAAGCAGGCTCCTCGGGGGTGGGAGGGAGGTGGGTCGCAGGGAGTCGGATGTGGAACTGGATCCCAAGACCCTGGGATCATGACCTGATCAGACACTTAACCAGCTGAGCCGCCCAGGTGCCCATTAGTGAATTTTTTAAAAAGATTTTTAAATTTATTTATCCACGAGAGACACACAGAGAGAGAGAGAGACAGAGACACAGACAGAGGGAGAAGCAGGCTCCATGCAGGGAGCCTGACATGGGACTCGATCCCGAGACTCCAGGATCACGCCCCGGGGCGAAGGCAGGCGCTAAACCAGCTGAGCCACTCAGATCCCATTAGTGAATTTTCAAATGCACATAAACAACCCGATGTAACGTGCATTTTCTTCAGTTTGCTAGTTAGCTAATGTAAAACTGAACAACGTATTAAGTGGACTGTAAAGCGCATTACCAATAAAGCCCTAAATGTGTTCGCGGCGATGGCGGGGAGGTGTCTGATGCTCTCCTGGAAACCCGTGGGTTGCTGGCTCCACCTTTCTCCTTTACTTCCCCACGTCCTTTATCTTCTCTGGTCTGATGCTTCTGGTAAGATCATTCGATTCGGTGAGATAAGGACAAGACACTGACGCAGGAGCCCGAGGAGGGATTCCAGTTCTGCGGAGCTGGGCGCCCCACTTGGAAACTTTGGTTTCCCGATGAAATACTTAATGGACCGGGTCCGTCGGACGCTAAGACTATCAGACGCGCCGCACCGCCAGCCCCGGGGTGCACCGAGGGGCAGGGCCCGGGCGGAGTCCAGGGTAGCCCGCAGGTGCGCGCGTGACCCTCGGGGCGCCACAGGTGAGCGCCGCAGGTGCGCGCCCGCGCGACTCCGCTCGGCCAATGGGCGAGCCCGCGGGGCGGGGCGGGGCGGGGCGGGGCCGGGGCGGCGGGGGGCGGGGGCGGGGCCGCCCGGAGAAAACCGGCTCGCAGCGGCGGGGGCGCTCGGGTCGGCGCGGCGGGTCCGGGGCTGCTCCCGCTCCCGCGCTCCGCCCTCGAGCTCGCGGGCGCCCCCGCCGGCGCCGCGCGGACCGGCCTCGCCCCGGGCAGGGACCGCCCGCCGGGGTCCGCTCGCCCCGGAGGAGCCGGAGGAGCCCACACCTGGGAGGAGGAGCGTGGGAGAGAGCGCGGCGCCGCGGGCCGGCCGGCACCATGAGCGGCGAGGGCGGCTTCCACTTCAGGCGGGTGGCCATCCGGAGGAAGTCCGCTCCCTGCCACCTGCCGCTGGGGACCCCTCGGCCCTGGAGGCCCTCGTCGCCCCTGGGGTGGGCCGAGGCGACCCCCCGGAGGGGCCAGGCACCTGCGGACGGCGCAGGTGAGTGCCTCGCGGGGGCGGGGCGGCGGGCGTGTGGCGCGGCGGCCGCAGGTGCGCGGGTGAGCGCCTGGGCAGGTTTCCCCGAGGGCTGAGCCGGTCGCCCGCGCTCACCGGTCCTGTCCCTGCCCCCAAGGGACGCCCGGGTGTGCCTCGGGTCAGCGCCTGCCTGCAGCCCAGGGCGTGATCCTGGGGGCCCGGGGTCGAGTCCCACATCGGGCTCCTTGCGTGGAGCCTGCTTCTCCCTCTGCCTGTGTCTCTGCCCCTCCCTCCCCCCCCTCTCTGTTTCTCTCTCTCTCCCCCCCCCCCCATGAATAAATAAATAAAATCTTTTTTAAAAGTGGGGGATCCCTGGGTGGCTCAGCGGTTTGGCGCCTGCCTTTGGCCCAGGGCGCGATCCTGCGGGCCCGGGGTCGAGTCCCGCGTCGGGCTCCCTGCGTGGAGCCTGCTTCTCCCTCTGCCTGTGTCTCTGCCCCTCCCTCTCCCCCCCTCTCTGTTTCTCTCTCTCTCCCCCCCCCATGAATAAATAAATAAAATCTTTTTTAAAAGTGGGGGATCCCTGGGTGGCGCAGCGGTTTAGCGCCTGCCTTTGGCCCAGGGCGCGATCCTGGGGTCCTAGGGTCGACTCCCCCGTCGGGCTCCCTGCATGGAGCCTGCTCCTCCCTCTGCCTGTGTCTCTGCCTCTCTCTCTCTCCATCTATCATGGATAAATAAATATAATCTTAAAAAAAAAAAAAAGTGTCCCTTCCCCCAGAGGACCTTGGGCAGGAGCCCGCAAAGGGCTGAGCTTGCCCTGGAGGTCACTTCTTAGGGAATTCCGGAAGTAAAGGTCCAACTTTAAAAGTTGGGCGAAGAATTGTTCAGGCCCGTGGTCCAGACGCTGCAGCCCAGGTGCCTCCGCTAACTTCGGGCGCCCGCGGCGGGGCAGGACCCGGACCCCAAGCGGAGGCCGCGGGGCGGGGCCTCGGACTCGCTGGGCCGCGGGGCCGGTTCTCTCTCGAAAACTACCCTTGGCTCCCACCCCAAGTGTGAAAAGCTGCTCCTCCTATCAAGAAATGGAACAATTATTGCTCTTTTCGCATAGATAAACTCAGCTCCCAGTAATGCGGTGTATGTTTTGAGTTCTGAATTCTCATCGATTCTCAGTTTTGGAAGAAATCCCAAAAATCTGTTCAAGCCCACATGTTCTCCTTCGCTCTTTAACATTTCGTTCCTCGCAGGGGAGCTTGAAACCATGCGGAATTCTAGGGATTGTTCTGATTTTTTTTGTTTTGTTTTTTGTTGTTCTCTTGATTTGTAAAACTTGTCTTCACCCCCCGCCCTTTTTGTGCTCCTGTCATTCTATAGCCGGAAATGTCTTGTATGAGGACCACTTAAGAGGCAAAACCCTCATTTAACCAGTAGAAATACAAATACTTTTATTCACTTTCATTTTGTTGTGATTAAGCAAAGCTGTTAGGATGATTTAAATGTGGAAAGTATTGGAGTTTTAGAATTTCTGTCTTAAAAAAAAAATTAAGATTTCTGTCTTAACCGTGTCATGAAGTAGTTGTTTGTTTGTTTGAAGATTTTATTTATCTATTCATGAGAGACACACAGAGAGGCAGAGAGACACAGGCAGAGGGAGAAGCAGGCTCCATGCAGGGAGCCCAACGTGGGACTCGGTCCTGGGACGCCAGGATCCCACCCTGGGCCAAAGGTCGCGCTAAACCGCTGACCCAGGGATCCCCATGAAGTCTTAATTAGTAGTCATAGGGTAGAAAAACATGATGGGTGTTTTACATATTTACAGCCACATCAGATAAGGGCAGATATAGTGATAGGAGAAGATATGTAATCAAGTAACTGGATTATATTTCTTTACCTCTCAATTTCCTCTTTTGCAAAATGAGGACACTGGTGAAATCATCTCTTCTAGATTTAGGTGTAATTCACTCTAAAGTGAATGGAAGAGTGTTTTCCTTTTTTAGTGAAAATGTATTGCTTTGTTTTGAAGTTATTATGAATTTTTGAATTGAGCTACCAAATTTCTTCTTTTTTTTCTTTTAAGTAATCTCTACATCCAACATGGGGCTCAACCTCATGACCCCAAGATGAAGAGTCTCCTATTCTTCCAAATAAGCCAGCCAAGTGCCCTGAACTACCAAGTTTCTTAATCATCGGCTGTTTTCAGTTTTGAGGGCATTTAGATTCGAGTTCTTTCTTTACATCATCATTTTACTTAAAAATCACATGCTTGTTTCCAAACTGAGTAGGTGAACAAAAGATGAAGTGACTTCCTTAAAAGTGGAAGTGAATGGAGTTCTTTTCTGCAAAGCAGCTGTGCTTATAGTTCTTTTTTTTTCCTTGTTCAGAGAAAAAATCCACAATACCTTTTTTTTTTTTTTTTTTTTTAAGATTTCTTTAAGAGAGACAGTGTGGGGAGGGAGGGGCAGAGGGCGAAGAGAGTCTCAAGCAGACTCCACGCTGAGGATGGGCTTCATCTCAGGACTTGAGATCAGGACCTGAACTGAAACCAAGAGTCAGTCACTTAACAGACTGTGTTACCCGGGCACCCCCACAACACTTTTTCTTTCTTTTTTCTTTTTTAAAAATTTTATTTATTATTCATGAGAGACACAGGGAGAGACACAGGCAGAGCATGAAACAGGCTCCATGTAGGGAGCCCGATGTGGGACTTGATCCCGGGACTGCAGGATCATGACCCGAGCCAAAGGCAGACGCTCAACTGCTGAGCCACCCAGGTGTCACAATGCTTTTTCTCTTTAAAATTTTTTTTCAAAAGATTTTAGAGCAAGCAGAGTGGGTGAGGAGAGGGAGGCGTTGAGGGAGGGAGAATCTCAAGCAGACTCCCCACTGAGTGCAGAGACCATCTTGGGCTGGATCTGATGACCCTGAGATCATGACCTGAGCTGAAACCAGGAGTCAGACACTCAACTGTCACCCAGGCACCTCTTTTTTTCTTTTTAAAGTGATATGTAGGGGCACCTGGCTGCCTTAGGCAGTAGGGCATCCAACTCTTGATCTCCAGGTTGTAAGTTCAAGCCCCATGTTGGATTTTACTTAAAAGTAAAATCTTTAAAATAAATAAAAATGATATGTAGCATGTAACAATAAGGGATGCCTGGGTGGCTCAGTGGTTGGTTGTCTGCCTTTGGCTCAGAGCATGATCATGGGGTCCGGGATGAGTCCTGCATCAGGCTCTTTGCATGGAGCCTGCTTCTCCCTCTGCCTCTCTCTCTCTTTTTGTGTCTCTCATGAATAAATAAATAAAATCCTAAAAAAAAATGTAGCAGTAAATTTTCTAGGTCTATTACATTGTCTTAATTTTGTTTACAAGACCTCAAAGTTCCTGCTGCTGTTATTTTCAGAGTTGAAAAGTGAAAATCACTGTATCTTCCTAGCTAAGGGTGTTCCTCTTTACCATGATATAATCTATAGTATCTACTGGAGGGTGATCCAAGGTTCTGACAGGTAGTCTTAACCTATTGAGTGACCACACCCTATTCAATTAGGTAGTGTAAAAACATTTGAGAAAGTGCTTCTTTCTTTGAATCTAATCTGCCTGCCTCCCCATTTAGTCTTATCCAACTGTCATTGTATAAGAAAGATCCTCTCCAAAGCAAAACGGAAACCAGGTTTAAATTTGCAAGAAGTGTTGGTTTCATTGCAGCACCTAGGAAAGTATTTATATAATGAAACTACAGCATTTAGACCCATTACATGCAGAGTGGACATTACTCATAATTGAAATATTTCCCTCTTAAAGAAGGAACAAAAACTGAGAGGTCAAGAACTTAACAGAAAGTTGAGTTTAGTGGTATTGTGTTCTATCTGTGATTGTGAAACCCACTAATTTTAGAGTTTTCTGATTTTTGGCCAAAAACAAAAAAGCCTACCAGCTGCATCTGCTGTACATACCTGGATGTGAATCTTTGTCTAGGTGAAGCAGAGAGGTGAGGTGGTTAAGATACAGGCTTTGGGGTCATATAGGACCCAAGTTCTAATTCCTCTTCTATTAACTAGCTGTGTGAATTGGATCAAGTCTCTTAATTTCTCAGTTTCTTCATCTGGAGAATGGAGAGAACAGTACTTTATAAGATTATAAGATTATACAAGTAAATGACACAAAACAAACATTCCAGACAGTATCATAACAAGAAATCTTGATCCATCTGTGTCTCAAAGAGTCTGGCCTTATGACACTCTAAATACTTGTTGAATGAATGAATACCCTCCCCCTATAATGTTTATAAAGCATTGAATGAATGCTCTGAATGAGTTCACATTTACTTATTTGCTTGCTTTGTATCTCTAATGATGGAAACTTAGGTTCATGGATCCAACTGGTGGCAGAAGCAGATGCGGAACTTTTGGGGAAGGGATTAGGGGTCTGCCCAAAGCCCTGGACTTCCAAGGCACTAGATTCACTCCTGGTAGGTTTCAGGTTTTACTGAAATTCTTCTCTACATGTGTGTGCTGAAAAGTTGTTTGAAAAAGGAGTCAAACAGGATGCATCTAATCTTGCGAGTGTAGTGTGAAATTCGTTAGATTTGGACAGGAGCTCATGAACCTGTACTTAAAAAGAAAAAAGAAAGTACATCAGCTATTTCTCATGATCTGCTTGGTTTCTAAACGTCCTCCTGCTGGCTGCATCAGAATTACCTGGACTGCTAATTAGAAGTTCCCAGCCACACCCTAGGTATGATGAGTCAGAAACTCCAGGGGTAGGGTTAGAGAAACTCTTTTTTTTTTTTTTTAATTTTTATTTATTTATGATAGTCACAGAGAGAGAGAGAGGCAGAGACACAGGCGGAGGGAGAAGCAGGCTCCATGCACCGGGAGCCTGATATGGGATTCGATCCCGGGTCTCCAGGATCGCGCCCTGGGCCAAAGGCAGGCGCCAAACCGCTGCGCCACCCAGGGATCCCGAGAAACTCTTTTTTTTTTAAAGATTTTATTTATTTGACAGAGCATGCACATAAGGCGGGGGAGGGGCAGAGAGAGAGGGAGAAACAGACTCCCCGCTGAGCAGGGAGCCCAATGTGGGGCTCCATCCCAGGACCCTGGGATCATGACCTGAGCTGAAGGCAGATGCTTAACCGACTGAGCCACCCAGGTGCCCTGAGAAGGCATATTTTTAACATGTGCCCCAGAGGATTCTGATGTATAACCAGCTTTATGAACTACTATGCATTCCCAGACATGGGTAAATCCTCCCTTCAGTCATGAGCACAGGCAACCAAAATTTGCAGGTGCAAAGCAAAGAATGATCTAGATAGCCCCTCACATAACACATCATCTGAGCCCTCTGTACTTTTCAGCAAACTTTCTGCTCCTATCTGGCTGATTCTTACTTGCAATTTTTTTTTTTAAAGATTTTATTTATTTGACAGAGAGCAGAAGCAGGTGGGCTGACAGAGGGAGAGGGAGAAGCAGTCTCCCTGTTGAGCAGGGAGCCCAATGTGAGGCTGGATCCCAGGATGCCAATCACGACCTGAGCCAAAGACAGATAGATGCTCAATGGACTGAACCACCCAGGCGCCCCGCTTAATTGCATTTTTGAACATCTGTATAGGTCTTTTCTACTTTGCTCTTATTTCTCAGCCCCATTCCCGCTTCAAGTTGACTTTAATTTATGCAGATATCCAATTTATATCTGACTAGATTATCTGATGTGAACTCAAGTGCCTTCCTTTCACTTCAGAACTGGCTTCTAATCTACTCAATAGCCGACCTCTTTCTTATTCTAGTGGTTTTCTCCTCTGTTACCTTCCCTGGGCTGCATGCACTTTTTTTTTTTTTTTTTTTTTAAGATTTTATTTATTCATGAGAGACACAGAGAGGCAGAGACATAGGCAGAGGGACCAGGATCATGTCCTGAGCTGAAGGCAGATGATCAACTGCTGAGCCACCCACGCATCCGTGCATGCATCTTTATTATCACTTCTCAGGCTTGTCCCACACCCTCTTTTCCCTTCAAATGAGGTGTGCTCACACTTTACAGCTGGATGTTCTTTGAAGCTATGGCCCAACAGCTTTCTTCCTTAAACTACTCTGTTCTTTCCTTGTTGTCTCCACTTCTTTATCCCTGTCACCCTGTCCTTCTCCCCACTTCATTTGCTTCTTGGCAGCTTCTCTTCCCAACACTGCATCAGTAGGTAATCTGAGATCAGCAGTGGATTCTCGAGTATCATCCAATAGACTGTTTCTGGACCATTCTCTTAATTTCTCTGTGGTGTTTGCTTCCTTTTAAAACTCTTCTTGGTCCTGATTATTGGCAATCTGATTTTCCTATTGCACCAGTCTCCAGGTTTCTTGCTCTGGCTAGCCCATTTTTCTTCTTTCTTCCTCTTATTTCCTGCTATCTCCATTCTTTGGTGGTGTCATCCACCCTCTGGACTTCTTTAGCTTACCTACACTGCTCTGCATTTTCAAGAACAGGCTTTTAGTAACTGTTAATGTTACTAAGGGCACAGAAGTGTGACTTCTTTTTCTGCTACAGTGCAGCCCCTCCTCCTGACTTGGCTTGGAGGTATTACTAATGACCTTTGGGCTTCAATGTTGAAGTCTGCTTTTCTATCATCTACTTGCCAGCGGGTCATCTGCCATTTCTTACTGACTCACCTTCATTTCCTGATGGTAGCCTAGGTCTTATTTCAGACCTGCTTCTCATCAATGGTAGTGTTATCCACCGCAATCCGTCCTACCCCGTTAATTTTCTTAAATCTGGGTCTTGATCATAATCCTTGCATTGTCAGAAGCCTCCTGTGGCTCCCCAACTGCCTGTTACTGGTATTTATAATGGGATATTCTAAAATGGTCACTTTAGTGACTGTCGGTCAGACTTTACCAGTAACCTCTCATGGTGGAGATGGACCTTTTAAAATTTGTGAAATATTTACTCTTATTTGAACTATGAAAGTTGGACTAGTCGTGCATTGATCACACTTTAGGAATTTTCATTTATTTTCAGGAATAAATTTGGTATGATTTGTAGAACATTGTCTAGAATTAGTTCTCTGTTCCTCGAGTGTAGTTGACAGTATGGACATCACCAACAAATGTTCTGGCACCTGTGATCAATTTTGTGTCCCTCCACTTATGCAGAAATAGAGTGAAGAAGACAAACCCAGCTGCCATGCCCCTCATACCTACCCATACACTGAAACTCTCCACTTCAGCTGTAGCATCTGCAGAAACTAGGGAGCTGCCACCATTCTGGGGTGTACATTGAGCCACAATGCAGTCCTGCTGCAGACCAATACCCCACCTCCTCTACAAGGCTGGGTGGGTCTCTGGGGCCTCTAGCAAGATTTTATGTGTTAGGCCATGTGTTACTTGTAACCCTAAAAATTGCAATGACTTTACAAAAAGGTTATGTATATTTTTTAAATGTATGCTAGTTGAGTATATTTAGAAGGTGAAAAGTCAGTATGTACAACCATATAAGATGCCCTAACTGAAGGATACAGAGGGGTCATGCTTATGGTTTCAAATACAATGCAATATGATATGTGCAAGGTTATGAAATTATAGCCAAATTCTGTTAAAAATTTTTCTATCAAGGATTTTTATAAACAAAGTGATCTTCATTTTCCCTGCAGAAAGTTGAGTAACCTATACTTTTTCCCCCCCAAACTATGCCACTTAATGATATCCTATTGATGACATACCATATTGATAAGTGGTATTGGGGGTTCAAAGATGAATGAGAAAAATGCCTTGCCCTATAGTTATTTCCATCTTAGAAGGAGGGATATGATCTATAATAAACATCACAGTATAAGATAGCATTGTGTATAAGAACAATAACCAGAGTGCTTGTAGTTCAGAGGAAGGAAATCTATAGCAGGTTGGAAAAACAATTTCACCTCCTAGTTCTATTCAGAGCCCTATGTTGTTATCTCCATCTATATCTGTTTTCTTTTCAAATCTCTGTATCCTTCATTACAGAGTTTTCCTCCTATAATCCCACTAAAGCTAGGGATCCTTTAGTCCTTCAACAGATGTTTCAGTGGTCACTGTGGATCAGGCATCGTGGCAAGGTATAGAAATCAAGGTGAGAAGAATCCATGTTAAGAGCTGAGTGTGGGCTTTGGAGGTAGACTGGTTGGGTTTGATTCCT
The DNA here is from genome assembly GCF_048418805.1 of Vulpes vulpes. Taxonomy (NCBI): domain Eukaryota; kingdom Metazoa; phylum Chordata; class Mammalia; order Carnivora; family Canidae; genus Vulpes; species Vulpes vulpes. Next base: position 16,316,539 of record NC_132787.1, on the reverse strand, counting down.
CTTCTAGTAATTAGCTGGCTGATTTGGAGCTCTTTTCGGCTCTCCTCATCTATAGAATGGGAATATTAATATTACCTACATCATAGAATTATTGGAAGAATAAAAATGGATATTCTTAAAGGGTTTAGAACAGTGCTTTCAAAGTGTTCAGATCACTGTCAGTATTTTTGTTGGGATTAACACGGGTGCTAGCCTCAGTCTGGCTTTCTCTTCTCATTTTATGCATCCCTCTAATCTAGTGCTGTTTCAGAAGATGGTGAATGGTTGCTTCCATTTGTACCTGTGGAGTGCAGGCTCCTGCCCAAGGTGTAAGCTGTGCTGGGCACATGTCTTTCCGTCCCTTTATCTCCCCTTTCTGCTTAGATCTCTCCCCCACCTGAGTTGTTGCTGACAGTGCCTCTCACTGCTGGCCTCTGTCCTTGGTCTTCCCACTTGTGGTGTCGTGAGCCCTGCTTTCATGGCCGACTTCCCTAAAGCCTGGATTGCATCACGGGACTACGACCCTCTACCTCTGTTTCCTAATTGCAGCCGGCCTTCCTCTTCACACTGATTCTCTAGTGACTCAAGTGGCAGTTGGTCATCTTGCATGATCCACAGAGACCACAGAGTTGGTCATCTTGCATAATCCTTGTCAAGATGTGAGGCCAGCCCTCCTTTAACTTTCCCTGACTATTTGTCTTCTATGTTCCTAGAAGAAAATCTTCCTGTAGTCAGTCTTACCAGCCAACTCAAGTTCTTTACGTTTGTCTGCTGTACCTGCCTACCAGTCCCTACCTTGAGTCATCCATTGCCATCATTCCTCAGGGGCCCTTCAAAAGCCCATTGAGGGCTCAGGAGATATTAAGTAAACAGAAGAACCCAAAACTAGTTTGGCATATGTTGGTTGGACATAAGAATTTTTTGGCAATACTGCCAGAAAATGGAATTGGGTTCCTTTGGTGGTTGTGAGCTCCTTATTAATGAGGTTACTCAAGGAGAGGCTAGGTGACTTAGTGGCGATGCTGTAGAGGAGATGGGATGTCTTGCCGGCCTGTGCACCCAGCGCACAGACTATTCTCACATCAGTGCTTCTCTGCTTTTCCTTCTGAGTCTACATGGTTCATATGGTCCTATCAGCAACATGTAGCAGTTTGTGCAGCGGTGTGTTAGGGAGCACGTGGGAGTGGTATACTTCAGTCTTGTTGAGAATTCATGGACACGGTGTCCTTTTTAGTTTACCGATTGTGCTCATTCCTGGACTTCTTTCCAGTGTTGTGCTATGTCTTGACTAAAGAGAGCATTGGAGTTTGGAGGATCGGGGTTATTCCTACACTGGAAGACCCAGGGTGCTTTGTTGTTAGAAGTTTTGTTCTCTTCCAGCTTTCTCCCATTTCCCATTCCTGCTGTCCTCCTTCCACAGTGTTTTTCTTCTTTGTCTATTGGGTTTCTCACTATGAGGACTTGGCTTTAAGGTCAGAACTTTTCGTAAAATTTGTCTTTCTGCCCAGATCTTAATGGGCTTGCTTTAAAGAACAATTGGAGTGGTAGATACTAGGGATGATCAGAAGTGAGGTTTTAGTTTCCAGCTCTCACAGCAAAAGATGAGCTGTGGAGCAATTGATACCTGAATTATCTCCATATTGTTTTCCAGATCTTCATGTATTTCATCAGATCTAAAATGTGTACTTTTTTACATTTTAACATCTCTGAAATTGGGATGCTTTCCATTGATGGCATTTAAAAAAGATGTTGAAATGTAGATTGGCTTGAATTTTAAAATGTAACTGTACAATATTTACTGCCTCTGAATAACAGTAAAGATTATGAAATATATTCCTGGATTATATACCTTGAGAACATCGACTAACAACTTCTCTCTTCCCCTCCTCTAAACCTAAAACATACCGTGCATTGTTGTCTCTGTATTTCTACTTCTTCAATCCCTTAACTGTAATTACTATAATAACAGTTACCATTTATCGAGTACTTGTTGTTCCTAAGTCCTTTCTGTGCATAAACTCAATCATCATAAGTAGGACTGGTAATCCCCACTGTACAAAAGTAGAACCAAAAGCCCAGACAGATAAAATGATTTGTTGAGTTTTATATGACTGCGGGAGCCAGAATGTAAACCTCTGCTCTTAACCCCTGAACTTTTCTATCTCCCATTAATTTCTAATTCCCAGTTTTTAACATCGTTGAATATAAAGACATTAATTGTTAATCTTGAGAAATGGAGGAAACACTTTTCCCTAATATTTTTATATGTTTTATCCATAGCATTAAAAACAAAAGCAAGGCTCTGGTCCACTGTAGCTAGCAAGGAAAAAAAAAAGAAATTTGCAAGGAGAAAGAAAACCATAAACATATTCTTAGAAAAGACTCTGGAGGGACGCCTGGGTGGCTCAGTGGTTGAGCATCTGCCTTCGGCTCAGGGCCTGATCTGGGATCCGCGATGGAGCCCTTGGGCTCCTTGTGGGGAGTCTGCTTCTCCCTCTGCCTGTGTCTCTGCCTCTCTCTGTCTCTCATGAATGAATAAATAAATTAAAAAAAAAAAAGATTCTGGAAATGGAAACAAAAAATGGCTTACTGGTCTTTGCTGTGCAAGCAGACTCAGGAATACTCACTTAATACAAGTCCTCTACTGCTTTCTTTCTAGGAAATTTTGACGAGATTATATCCCATCTTTAGCAGGGTGATAGTTACCTACTAACCTTTGAGGTTATGTGGACGAGATTACCTTCCAAGAATCCTGTTATTTGTAGCTGTTCTGTGAACAGGCAAAACTTCATTTCTCTTACCTAACTAAAGAAATAGAACTATAATATATGCCTATATAGTAGGATATGTCTACTATATTTGATGGATGTGTATATCTAATGTTAGTGTATCAATAACATGGGCCTATTTGGTATTTGCCAGCAATTCACTTTAATTTTTTGAAGAGAATTATGGATAGTTTCCTCTCCTTTGCTCTTAACATCTTCGTGAATAAAAAACTGGGTGTGAGTAGTCACCCTCAGATGCCCGCTACTGTGAAAGAAGTAGGGAACTGACAAGGGTGCTAATTAGAGCCCCTCTGTAGTCCTTTTATAGAAAGTGGTAAACTCAGGCCACTGGTTATGAAAACAGTGAAAAGAAGGGAAGAGAAGGATTCAGGAGGAAGCAAGGAGGAAACTGCCAATGATGGCAATCATTGTTCTGAAGTCAATGTGGTGCCCAGCATAAGCTCCTTTTCAATTGAGAACTAATGCCCGTTTCCAAGTTTTGGAACGGAATGACCAACTTGCATGTTTTGTTAACCTGGGAGCTTTGCTTTAACCACATTGTGGGCACTGGGGAGATAGAACAAAGAATTTGAAAATTGAAAGATATTTATATAATCCCCACTTTCAGTGGGTAGCTGTCATTATATAATGTCATGAAAGCTTCTCACAGCTAGCAGGGGTGCATTTGGTGCTTCTCTTCCTCATGGTGTTGATGGATGCTCATTTCTGCAAACTTGAGGAAGATTATATTGCAATCACATGTATCATTGATGCATTAAAGGTCCTTATTCTGGAATTCCTGCAGATCTTTTGTTAATTATCCATTTCTGGCATAGATTCCTGAATCCCACTATTTAAATTTCTTTCATTTGGGAAAGGTCTCAAAGCCAGTTTCTTAACAATAGTCCCTACAAGTGTTACAGTGCTCATTCAGAAAATAGGCTTTTGTTTTGGATTTTTGGAAAAGCTTAATAGTTTATATCTGCTTATTTTCCTTTATCTAAAAGTACTCCTGCAAGAATAGATGATGAAAATCATTTCCCTTCGGTTTTTTTCTTCTAATATTTTCTCCTTGCTCTTGTGTTAATGACCAACTTATTGTAGACCTGAAAGTCTTGACTGATAGGGACTTTCAGTCACTTGAAACATTATTTTTAATGTTTAAAAGTGTTGAGTTCATCAGTTTCACATTTTGACTTAAATTCTCCTTTTCACTGAGGTCACTCCCTGGCCCATCTTTATCATTGGAAGCTCTGCTCCCATACACCTTTCCTTGTTGTTGTTTTTCCTAACACTTGCCACTATCTCTATTTTTTAGTCTTATTTTCTGTCCCTCCTCTCCCAACCTGGTACATATACCGAAATCCATGAGAACAGGAGGTTTTGTCTGTTACATTCTTTTTTCCCCAAAGGCGGAGTACAGTCAGGATCCTCATTATGGAGACTGCCCAGCCTCAGAAGACAGGGAGATAGGTGGTGTGTGTGTGTTAGGGTTGGGTTGTAGAAGTGAGCATTGGCCAGATCTGAGAGGTAAGGTGGCAGGCCTGGGCCCTTTGCACCAGTACACCAGTGGCCACAGCAACTGAGACACTGTTGGCTACTACAGTTTTGACAGTAACAGGTGGAGGCAGAGTGTGGGGTCAAACTGATTTTAAGAATAAGGTGGAGGGCAACCTGGGTGGCTCAGCAGTTTAGCCCTTGCCTTCGGCCCAGGCATGATCCTGGAGTCCCCAGATCGAGTCTCACGTCGGGCTCTCTGTGTGGAGCCTGCTTCTCCCTCTGCCTGTGTCTCTGCCTCTCTGTGTCTCTCATGAATAAATAAATAAAATATTTTTTAAAAAGGAAAAAGAATAAGGTAGAGACAGGACTTGGCCTAAGGCCTTCAGCTGGTCAAGTTGAGACTGTGTACACAGAGAAGCTTTCCTCATCACTTCTTTTAGTAATTAATATATTGAATCACTTTAAGGTGAAGAATCTTTGTTAGCATAAGAGCAATGACTATATTGGTTGGTCTTGTTCCTTGTTATCTCTCTAGCACCTAGAAGCGTTCCCAGTTCACTGAGTTTTTGTGAAATTGTGTGAGTGAGAGAATAAAAAATGTAGCACTCAACATAGTATTTCAAAGTACGTATTTTATGCCAGCTCAGTATTTAGAAATCCAGTTAATGCACAAGCTTAAAAAAGAAAAAAAAAAATACACAAGCTTTATCACCTCTTACCTTAATTGTTTTCTTTGCTCAGTTTCTTTATTGTTCCAAAATAGAGTTCCTTTAAATAAGTTTTCTTGGTGCTGTTGAGAGAGGATTCAATTTAAAAGTGTGTAACTATAACTTTTAAAAGTATATTTGTTTGATGTACAAAGTATCCTTTAATTATAGCTATTGAAGTCACATCTCTGAATTGTTTTTTTGAGACAGAGTTATATCTTTGAAAATCTCCCCATGGGTCGGGGTGAGATGTAAGGGAAAAAGTCCATTGGCGAAGCAAAGGGATTAGCTATCTGATAATGTACATTTAACCTGAACTATGTAACCAGCTGAGCCTTTTCCCTTGGTTTTCTAAAGTTTCTCACAGGACCTAGAAAGGTTTCTCCCTCTTTAGCTCTCTTATTTAGTAGTACATTCTAAAACTTTCCATTTACATTTATATGATGGAGAAAGACCTTAAACCACACTAATTTGGTCTGTGTTAGCTTGTAGTATGTCTTCTTAGCCATGGAAAAGTTGGTTTTTCTTAACTAAAAAATGAGGTGCGGGTGAGCAGTTAATCGTTTGAGTACAAAACCCTTTATAGCTGGAATACTTAAAACAGTTTTATTCTCCTCCCATAGTTTCATGCACATGAAAATAATTTTAAATTCATAGGCTAAATTCATTTCTTAGCCCCTTTATATTAGTCTGGCCTTTTCAAAGAAGAAAGATGTAATTATACTGTCTACTTCCTTCATGTAAATTAGAATTTTTGTGTATCTGGGCGCACTCTGGTTTCTTTATAGGTATAATTAACTTAATTGCCTTCTCAGTGCTTTATGCTAGCGAAATGAGAACTGCTTTAAATTTCTATAGATACTGACATTGAGGAAATGATTAACTTGTGAACAGGGTTCAGATTTATTCTAATGAAAATATACAATATGATGAGGCATCATTTGGTGGTGTTGATCAAATTTTGTGTGTGCACTGTATATAAGTCATGGAGTAGTGGATAAGATTAAAGAAAAATTCAGTGCAATGATGAATGATAGAATTTTCTAAGAGGAGTAGCTTCATTTCTAGGATATATATATAATTCTATGGATTCCTTGTTGCCTTTTTGAATGTTTAGTCTTTGAGCTGTCTCTTTTTTAGCACAAGTAAAATATCTTCTGTAGATCCACAATCTTATTACTATTGCACATTATTTCACTCACTTTACATTCTTCTGTTCATTCTATATACTACTGATGTCACCATGAAAATTATTTTTCATAATGTTGCTCTCCAGAGTTGTGGGTAGGAGTATGCAGAAAATGCTCATTTTTCATTTTTCTTCATCTTTTTTGTTGAATGAGGAAAGAACTGCCTGTGTTTGGATTTGTTTCCTACTTGTTTTATGTTGTCATTATTGTGACTTTAAAGTATTGAAAAAGACTCCTATGGCTCATAGAGGGAAGTATACATCATTGTTTTAGCTTTTCATTATCGAAACTTCTAGACTTTTTTTGGTGGGGCATAGAATTCTTAGTAGAATGCTAAGTGCTGGTTGAGGAGGAGAGTAGTTGGAACTTGTCTCATTTGTAGCTGGTGCCCTATAACACCTGGCACCCTGAAAACCAATCTCTGTGGATATGCTGATCTTCATTAAAAAGTGGGGCAGAGTGCCAGAGAATCTACCAGGGAGATGAATGTTCCAGCCTTTGCTCCCTGCCAGCCAGACAGGGTGCTGAGGGCCTGGCTTTCTCATTTTTTTCTTCTTTCTCCTTATTCCATCAAGAGTTCTATCATTTTTATTTTGGTTTCACAGAGACATGAATTGGAGAAGGGGATGGGCAGAAGAACCAGAAAAGGCTGGGGCTGCTGGGAGTGCTTTGAAGGAGAGTTTTGAATAGACCCAGGAACAAGTACAGAGTGTAAGAAGCACATGGGCGATCACAGATGGTTTTAAGAGCTGTTGCTCTGGAGTGAACATTATATTCGTAGCACTCGAATGTCTTCTATGGGCCAGGCATTGAGCAGAGAGCTTTATATATGCAACTTCACTGAATCCTTCCTCCAATTTGCTGAGGCGTGCACTATTCACTTATTTTATAGATCGGGAAATCATGGTCTTAGAAAGGTGACTGGCTTGCTCAAAGTCTCACAGCTATTGAATGGTAGAACCAGGACACACATCTAGGCTAGGCCTTGTTTAAAGCCCACAATCAACCACAGCATTATTTAATACGCTGCTAGATATTACATTTCTATTTTGTGGATTTAGAGGTATGGAACAGTAGAAAATTATCTTTTATTCTAATTAAGCAAAAGACCTAAAGTTACTCTGGACCACTTGGAAGAGGAGAGCTAGAGTGCTTCCTGGCCTGCGTGAGAGCTAGCACAGAACGGCTTGCTCCTTTCTTCTTGTCTTCCGGGCATGTGCACATAGCTTCCTGGTGTGGGTCAGTCATACGTTAGTCTAGGTGAATGTTTAAGTAGATTATTCCTTTCTTATTTTGGTCTGTATTTATAAAGATAGGGAGGAGATTACATGCATGGTAACTGTTGCGTTTTGGTAAGATAAATGTATAAATCACCCAGACATGTCTCAAACCATTGTTTCTGCCCATTGCCATCTTCATAAATCTCTGGATCAGTACTTAGAGAATTACTTCTGGTGATTATCAGTTAATGAGCTAGTAGCTCTCTGGTTTTAATCTGTTCTATGATAAATTCCTCTGTTCCTCCTACTTAAAGTTCAATGAACTGTCAGCCCTAGGTCCTGGTCACAGCAGCTCAGCTCATTGCTGGCCCCAGCTAATTCTCAACCAAAAGCTTTATCTTCAGAGCACCACCCTTGTTTGTAAATTGTCATGTTCCTCGGTGTTCTTGCCTTATGACTAAGGAAAGGGTTTGTGAGAAATAGAATGTCCAGTCAAAAAAAAAAATCTTTTAGAAGTGCTGTAGTACTTGATGGAGGAAAGATGTTAGGGTTCAGAGCCAACAGCTGAGAAAGAATTCTTGAAATGTCTTTGGTGCAAAAAGGAGGCTTTATTAAAGCATGGTGACAGGACGCATGGGCAGGAAGAGCTGCACTGGGGTCATGAGGAGTGGCCCATTATACACTTTCAAGTTGGGAGGGGGTTAGGGATAGCATAAATCTCTAAGGAATTTTGGAAGAAAGGTTCCCAGGACCTTGAGGGATCCAGCTATTGTTGGGAAAAGATCATTTATTATCATCTAATAAAACCTTAGTCATGAGACCCTTTAGATGGGCCATATGCTTGGGGAATGGTTGCCAACATGTATCTTGGGGAGTGGAGATAAAGGAAGTTTCCAAAGGAATTTTTACACGTTAAAGTAGACTTATAGGATCCTGGGGGTCAGGCTAAGATTTTTTTTTGCCATTAGCAAAGTATTAACACTGAGGCAGTTGGGTCGCTAGAGGAATGTCACTCTGCCTGTTTCAACGACTTGCCTGGGGGCTGTAGGTAGTAAGGAAACTTAAGTTTTCTTTTGCCTTTGTTTCCACATTAGTACTGGTAGTCATCAAAAAGACAGAATGAAAATGAACCACAATCTTGAAGTTCAGTCTTTTGCATTTGATTGTGATGTCTGTTTTGAAGAAGGATCAGAAATTGAAAGGGCTTAAAGCCAAGTTGAAGTTATACATTGTGAGGTAGTATTTTTGTTTGTTCAGTTTTTGTTTTTAGAAAATTGACAGTCTCTCTTTTTAAACACTAGCCTTATTGAGATGTAATTAAAATACTATATACTTTACCCATTTAAAGTGGATAGGTGGGCAGCCAGGGGGCTCAGCGGTTTGGCACCTGCCTTCAGCCCAGGGCGTGATCCTGGGGTCTGAGGATCAAGTCCCACATCGGGCTCCTGCATGGAGCCTGCTTCTCCCTCTGCCTGTGTCTCTGCCTCTCTCTGTGTGTGTCTCTCATGAATAAATAAATAAAATCTTAATAAAGTGGATAGGCTGACTTCTGAGGTGGAAAAACTTTGAATTATTTCAATATAGTTCCATAGAGATCTGAATTAGGGAATGATTTCTTTCTTTTTTTTTATTTTTTTTTATTTATGATACACACAGAGAGAGAGAGAGAGAGAGAGAGAGAGAGGCAGAGACATAGGCAGAGGGAGAAGCAGGCTCCATGCACCGGGAGCCCGATGTGGGATTCAATCCCGGGTCTCCAGGATCGCACCCCGGGCCAAAGGCAGGCGCTAAACCACTGTGCCACACAGGGATCCCAGGGAATGATTTCTGACAGGAATTTTCTCTCTTCAAAAGTGATTAATTATGGCAAAGTAAGAGCTAAGGCAAAGATCAAACAAAAGAAATGGATGGCATTTCTTCAGAGTTCAGCGGAAAGTTTTGGCAACCTTTAAGAAGACACTCTGTCCCAAATTTGTAATGATTTAAGTGCTTTCTTCCAAATTGCATAACATTTGAAATGGTGATTGATAATGTATATAGACATGGTTGGCTTATTAGAATATGTTATGCAGAAGCTTAGCAAGTTGAGATCAAAAAGCAAAGGTCATTGATGAGTAAGTTCCTATGCAAATACGTGCTTTCTTTTACACTTCCCAGTTTAAGACTTTGGGGTGTGTACATGAATTGGCCATAAAAGAATGTGAGACAAATGAAGTATGAAGGTGGTTCCAAGGTTCTTAAAGAGGTAGGAGAACCTGCACTTGGCATAATGAGATTTATTAGAAGAAGTTGATGTCCAGTGAAGTGAAATATATCTAGTCCTTAACAAGAAAAAAATCCTTTAAAAGAATTTAGTCTTCATCATACGGCTCTTTAAAAGTAAGTTTTTATATACTTATTATTTGTGAAAGCCTATATTGAGGTTTTCTTTTCAATTTGTTTTGCTATTTCTGTGATATAAAATAGGTATTTAGGAAATTGAACTTTGACTTACATGATTCTTACCCTTTCACCATTGCTTAGGAATGATTAGGTTGCAAATTGGGGGTTGCCTCTAGTACAATGGCTTTTTATATGGGTAAGGACTGAAGGAAACAGCTAGCTCATGATTTCTGTGGGTGCTGAAAATTGGCAGAGAACCTATTGTATTTCATCAGTAGGTCTTTATGGATTAGTTATTTTGGGACTGAACTTACACGTTTCATGTAAGCAATCACTGAAAATAAGGTATAAGTTGAGACTGGGAGCCAGGCTATACTGTGAATTGTGAATAGATACATATTCTTTCCAAGAGTTTAACATTTCTTTGCGAAACATGGTTTTAAAAAAACAAAACAAAACAAACAAACAAACAAAAAAAACAAACACCTCTTAAAGGACCTCCTCCTGTGGAACTTAAGTTTTTCTACAGATGACCAGAGGCTGGATAGAATTTATGTAAACTTTTCTCAGTGATTGCAAGTAATTAAAACAAAATGTTACTTTGGGGGGGGGCTCCTGGGTGGCTCAGTCAGTTAAGCGTCTGCTTTCAGTTCAGGTCATGATCTCAGGGCTCTGGGTTGAGGCTCCCTGCTCAGTGGGGAATTTGCTTCTCTCTCTCTCTGCTTGCTGCTTCCCTTGCTTGTGTTCTCTCTCTCTCTCTCTTTCTGTCAAATCAAATCTTTAAAAAAAAAAAAAAAGTTTCTTGTTCTGTGGGCCAAACTGACATGCTGTTTTTAGCTGTGTGCACTCTCCGGCCTAGGCGGTGTGGGCATGATTCTGTCCTCCGTAGAGAGACGGAACAGCAATCCCTGTTACACAAACTGGAAAGGTGATGAGCCTGGAGCACACGGACGTGCCAAAAGTCCTGCAGAGGGGCAACGAGGAATGGCCCAGAGAGGAAGTGGTATGATCTAGGCCCTGCCAGAGCACAGGTAGGATTTAGAGGTGGCTCAGTGAGGGGGCCGCATCCTGCCCAGAAGGGGAAAGCACAGGCCGATTATGGATTATCGGAGTAGCAGTTAGCTCAGTGCGCTGCCAGCCTTCTGCTGTGGAGATGCCCCAGGAAGGGAAGGATAAAACAACGCCCTTCCCGTAACCCATAATCCGTGTGAAGCCCCCAAACCCCCAGCCTTTCAAAATGAATCATATAGTGAAGGTTAAAAGAGAATGTGAAAATTTGAAAATAAGAAAAATCAGCTTTAAGACAGGTCCCCCAGCCTGATCAGATTGTCGATCCTTAAAGCCCCTTCTGTGTATTAGAGCTGTTGCTCTTCCATGAATAGTCACCCATTTCTCATCTGGGGAGTCAGTGCCTGAAAAGAAAACCACCACACATTTTACTTTTTAAGTAAAGAGGATATTGGCTCAGTACTGGAAGAATTAAAGGCTTTGGTCCTTCACATTTTGTTTTTCCTTCCCTAGACTTTCATATTTTAGAATCACCTTTATATTTCTCAGTAGTTTCCTGAGGTGTGGTTGAATGACTCAAGGTTAATAAAGTTACCCTTTGACTTTCCTGGACTTGAAGTTTATTGTCTTTACCGTTAAGGGTTAGATTTCTGATTTAAGGTGATTCCAGTATGCTGTATGAACCTATTGTATTGTAGTAAGTGAGATTGTCTGTGTTGTTAGCAATATGGGAAATAATCTAACACAACTAGAATTAAATGTACAACTGCAAGGCTTTGTCTTTCTAGTCCTGGGTCATCCATTAACTTCGTGACATAGGGCAAGTCGCTTAACCTTGAATGACTTGTGATGTTTTTCATCTGTTATATAGAGATGTGTAGCCCGGTTAAACACTTGTTAGGGCAAGATTTGGACACACACGCACATAAATGCTGTCCCTCCCCCCAGTATACTGTTTGATTTATTCACCTTAGAATCCCAGTATGATGCCTCACACATAGCAGGTTTTCAAATATTTGTTGGATGAAATCAAAGTAGAAGAGAAAGCTCCTTGCCTCTTGCCCCCACCCCATAATACTAGAAGAGGAAGAGATATATGTATATCGTCATCATTTGTTTTGATGTGTGTGTGTGTGTGTGTGTGTATAACTCAAAGCAAAACACTTAATAAGAGGGGGAGGGCATAGATACAAAACAGAACTGTGTGGCAAAAATTAAAGTGAATACCTCCGGATCTTTTTTTTTTTTTTTTTTTCTCGAAACAGCTTTATTGACTTCCAGTGTTTCTCTCTCGGACTGAGCTCAGCCCAGCTGGCTTTGATAGGTCTCTGAGATGCAACGTCACAGGGCTAGCACCACCCTGGCTCCACCACTCCCCTCCCTGGCCATGGGGCTCCCCAGGCAGGGAGGAGGAGAGGCAGCTCGCTTGTGGTGTTGGAGAAAAAGAATGGGCAGCAGGGTCAGAGGCCAAAGAAGCCATACAAGCAGCAACATGCCTGGAGCACCCGTCACACACCAATCCCGACCACGCGCGTGTGCGTGTTCTTGCCCACACACACACAGACACACACAGACACACCAAATCTTTAGGTGCTGCAAATTGTAACCTTGGCCCTTTTTTTGCTTTCACCCCCTCATTCACTTTGGTTGATTCACTTATTCAGTACTCCTTTATAAGCATCTACTAGGTCTTGAGTCCTGGCTTATGCATGATGGTGCCTAAGATGAATTCAGTTTCATGCCAGTAGTAGACCATCATCCTAATAGAGAAATGAACAGAAGCAGATCTCAGTGCTATATGATGTTAGAGGTATTATGGTGAATGTATATAGAGGGTATAGTGGAAATGCAAGTAATAGAGCCATTGTCTTTGAATGGATGGAACAGAGTCATATGGGCTCATAGAAAAAGGTGTATTTGAGCTTGGCCTTGAAATGTGAATGTGTGTTGAGTAGGAGGAAAAACAAGGAAGGAAGGAATGGGTAGGGTCCTGGGGATCACTTCCTGTAAGCTGAATTCCGGGGAGAAGGATGTATGGGAGGGATGCAAGGAAAAACCAGGGAAAACCTGTAACCATAAAGTCTCTCCTGACAAGTTTTTCTAATGTATGGTCATAAATTTATGTATGTTTATGTTAAAATCTTACTTCCAATATACTGAACTTTGTATTTTTATGTAATTAATTTTTTTTTTTTTAAATTCATGAGAGACACAGAACGAGAGAGAGGCAGAGACACAGGCAAAGGGAGAAGCAGGCTCCATGCAGGGAGCCCAACATGGGACTCGATCCGGGTCTCCAGGATCATGCCCTGGGCTGAAGGCAACGCTAAACCGCTGATCCACCCAGGCTGCCCTGTAATTTAATTTTCATAATACTCCTGGAAGAGTAGGTAGTGTTGTTTCTATTTATAGACTGAGAAACTGAGGTAATCAAAATCAAATAATGTGTTTAGGGTAATTACTAAGTATGAATTCTGTGTCTTTTTAAAACTTATAACAGTATCAAATTTGCAAAAAACTTTATAGAACTTTCCTCCTCATTGATAGGGAGTCGTCTACCTAAGAGCCCATCATCCCTGAATAGTTAGCACACAGATATATCTTAAACTAAGGACATTCACCTACATATTCATAATACAACCATCAAAATCAGGATGTGAAATTGCTTACATCTAATCCTCAGGCCCCATTCAAATTTCACCAGTGGCCCCAGTAATATCCTCTGTGGCAGAAGGATCCAGTTCAGAATTGCCCCTTGCTTTTACCTGCCCCCTCTAGTTTTCTTTAGTCTGGAACAGAACCTTACTTTTTTCCTTGTCTTTCATGACCTTGACACTGCTGAAGATCGAAGGCCAGCTGTTGAGTGGAATGGCTTTCAATTTGGGTTTGTCTGAGGTGTCCTTGTGACGTGACGAGATTGATGTCTTTGACAGGCATATGGCAAGACGGATACTGCTTTTCTTCTCATTGAATCAGCAGCCCTAAGATGACTGATTTCACTCTGTCTCATTACTGATGCTGTTCACTTTGATCACCTGACAAAGGTGGTTTCTGCCAGACTACTGCAAATTTCTTTGTAATTAATTACACAGTATTTTAGGTCTAATACTTCAAGACTATGTAAACACCTCCTTTCTCATCAAACTTTAGATTTATTTGGTTACAGTAGTGTGTATGCATCATTTCCTCGTAGGTTTTTATCTGTTACGTTCCTTTCAAGTTGGCTTTTGTTCTTTTTTGACAAGTTCCCATAATTCTTTGGGCACTTCTGGTGGGCGTACGATGTTCCAAGGTCCTCTTGTTCTCTTTCCCCTCAGTACTGGAATTGGTACTGGAATCAATGATTCTCCAAGGAGACCTGATTCTCTTAATGGAGAATGGTATACAGAAACCAAGATCATTGACTATTGGGATGTCAACTACTCCCAGACCTTCTCGGCTAGGGGAATATTTGCACTTAGGTATGTGTGTGCACGCGTGCACACACACACACACACATTTATACATGCTCAGTCTAAAAATTATGGGCTGTTCATAATGGAGATAACTAGTTCTAATCTGACACCACAGGATTCATTCCAGTTTTCTCCCTTGCCATATTTGCAGCTTCTTTTCAGAAAGTGGGTATTCTGACCCGTTATCCTTAATGTATTTACTTATTTGTTCAGTTCTGCTTTACATACCCAGTCTCTTGTTGCTGCTGACCCCTCTCCCTCTGTGCTGTTATCCTCACACCACTTGGGCTCTGATACACTATGCCATGTTGACTCTGACATTTGGATACCCTCTTGACTGAACTTGGGTTTGACTCTATTTTTAAGTGTGGCAAGTCTGGAGGCACTAGGTTTACCTCTCCTGCACTTGAGATAAAGCTTTGTGAAGGGGTAATTGAGATCTTGCCTATATTCTCCTATCTTAAATCATATATTTTTTGGTAAGTTTTTTCATGTAATTAGGTTTCTTTTTGTGTTGTACTTTGTATGAAAGCAATGTATGTATTTACATCTGGATGTTGTGATTCTTGTGTAATGCTTACATAACATTATTATTGGACAGCTTGTGGCATATAATACATAAATGTTGTACCTAAAATATATACAAGTAGTGAAGCCATGTGTTTGTATAGTAACATAAAATGCAAAGATGTTAGAACCAGTTTCATCTATAATCTTCATTATCATGGATTGCAATATAAATTAGAATATTGCACAAATTTGTGATCCTCTTTTTTTAAAGATTTATTTATCCTAGAGAATGTATGAGTGGAGGAAGGGCAGAGAGAGAGGGAGGAGATAATCTCAAGTAGAGTCCCCTTTGAGCATGGAGCCCGACTCTGGGCTTGATCCCATGATCCTGAGATCATGACCTCAGCTGAAATCAGGTGATACTTGACCAACTGAGTCACCCAGGTGCCCTGTGATCCTCTAATTTTAAAATTGTAGCAAAGACATTATTTTTTTTAAGATTTTATTTATTCATGAGACACAGAGAGAGAAAGAGAGAGGCAGGGACATAGGCAGAGGGAGATGCAGGTTCCCCACAGGGAGCCTGATGCGGGACTCAATCCCAGGACTCCAGGATCATGCCCTGAGCCAAAGGCAGATGCCCAACCGCTGAGCCACCCAGACATCCCACAAAGACATTATCATTGGTGTCATTAGTTTCTTTTGAATTATATTTGTGTTATTCCTTAGATTTTTTTTTCTTTTAAACATGCATTTGGAGGAAATTAATAATTAAAGTCATGCCTATGTTTTAAAGATAAGAACAACAAGGTTTCTTACATTCCTGAACTGCATGCCTTTGGAAATCCTTCACAAACAAGTTAATTTGTTGGAAAATAGACTTCCTGGATGTTCCTGTCTTGTGTGCACTTAAGTGTTTTGTAGGAAGCTGTGTAAATGTGGGTACTCTGAAAGTTGACTGATCACCTGATTAAAGAGCATGCTGACATTGAAGTTCTTTTAAAATCTTGCTCCTTAACATTTTCCATTCTTAAGTCTATCCTGAAATAGCACTTCTGAGAAGACTTCCTTTCTCATTATTCTTCAGTGATTTGGGGAACAATTTTATAGGAAAAGGTTTTGTATCTATGCTCACGGTGCATGATAATTGCTTGAGGAGTTTGGAGTGTCAGCATGTAACAGACTCTATTCAGATCTCATCTTTGTTTCTTGGTGAATCTAGAGATCACTGTTCATCCAAAAACAAGTTTACAAATTCATCTAACAATGGCATATTGGTAAAAAGAAAGAAAAAAGTGAGAAGCTGTAGATGTTATAAATATAAATGTAGGTATATCAGTTTGTGAGGTATAGTTATACCACAAAGTAATCAGCTGGATTGTTTGGATTTACTACTTTCGGAAGTTGGATCCTGAAGCAAAAGGTAGAGAACTTCAAGGATCATATTGTGGGTGAACCATTTGAGTATTCTCCTTGCTCTGAATTCCAACCTATTATTGCCCTTATGGAACTATGTGACCCTTAAGAGCTGAAAGTGTATTAACACCTTGTGCACTAAATGAACAATGTAACTTTTTTTTTTTTAAGATTTATTTATTTATTCAGAGAGAGAGAGAGAGAGAGAGAGAGAGAGAGAGAGGCAGAGACACAGGCAGAGGGAGAAGCAGGCTCCATGCAGGGAGCCCAACGTGGGACTCGATCCCAGGTCTCCGGGATCACACCCCGGGCTGCAGGTGGCACTAAACCACTGTGCCACCAGGCTGCCCAATGTAACTTTTTATTATGGAAAATCTCTACTTCACATAAGTTAGAACTGTAGGTCATACTCTTCAATCACCCAGCTTTGTCATTTAACATATGGCCAAGTGATTTTGAATTATAAAGTTTTCTTAAACCCTTTTACTTTTAATGAAATAGGATTTACAGCTTTTAGCCTGCTATGTTCTCAGAATTCAAAGAATTTCTATTTAAAGCAATCGTGTGTATATAAACTTTGTAACAGGTCAAATGAGAAATTTCCCTTGGATTCCAGTTTAATTGCTTTAGGTACAATTTATTCCATTTCTCCCTTTATTTTATAAAATTATTAAGATTTCTTTCTGGAAAAAACTTTCCCCTAGGCCTAACCAATAGTAAGTAAAACAAAAAACCTTATTGCACTGGGGATTAATTGTTAGTTACCGTAATTAATCAAAGGAGTTCAGGAAGATACTTTGTGTAGCAAGATTTTTTCCCCTACCTGATTTTGTGATACTCTTCTTTACTTCCCTGTTTAGTACATCTACAGATATTTTTTTCCATTTTCAAAAACTATTTTCAAAATACACACAAATTTTTTTGTCTTCACCATTTTTAAGTGTACAGTTCAGTGGTATTAAATACAGTCACGTGCAACCATCTCCACCATCCATCCCCATAACTCTTCATCTTTTTTTTTTAAGATTTTATTTATTCATGAGAGAGAGAGAGAGAGAGAAAGAGAGAGAGAGAGGCAGAGACACAGGCAGAGGGAGAAGCAGGCTCCATGCAGGGAGCCCGATGTGGGACTAGATCCCAGATCTCCAGGATCAGGCCCTTGGCTGAAGGTGGTGCCAAACCGCTGAGCCACCTGGGCTGCCCCTCTTCATCTTTTATAAAATTGAAACTCTATACTCATTAAACACCAGCTCCCATTCTCTGCCCCCACTCTCCCATCACCACTATACTTTGTCTCTATGGTTTTGAATACTCTAAGTACTTCATATAAATGGAATCATATATGGGTTATTTCACTTAGCATAATGTTCTCAAGTTTCATCCACATTGTATCATATGGTAGAATTTATTTTCTAATGCAGAGTAATATTCCATTGTATGTATACACCACATACTGCTTACTGATTCATCTTTCAGTGGATGCTTGGCTTGCTTCCATGTTAAAGCTACTAGGAATAATGCTGCTATGAAAATCAGCATCCAAGTATCTCTTTGTGACTCTGCTTTAAATTCTTTGGGTGTATACCCGGGAGTGGAATTGCTGGTTCATAGGGTAGTTCTATTTTTAACTTTATTTTATTTTTTATTTTTAAAGATTTTATTTATTTATTCATAGACACAGAGAGAGAGGCAGAGACACAGGCAGAGGGAGAAGCAGGCTCCATGCAGGAAGCCCAATGTGGGACTCGATTCCAGGTCTCCAGGATCACACCCCAGGCTGCAGGCGGTGCCAAACCGCTGCACCACCAGGGCTGCCCTAACATTTTTTTTTTTTTTTTAAAGAAACTGCTATGCTCTTTTCTGTGTTTCACATTGCTACATTTTCTACATTTCACACTCCAAAAGTACACGAGGATTCCAGTTTCTTTAGACCCTCACTGACACTTGTTTTCTGTTTTGTTTTGTTTGGATAGTAGCAGTCCAAATGGATGTGAGGTGTAGTATCTTATTGTATTTCTGATTTGCATTTCCTTAATGATTAGTGATGTTGATCATCTTTTCATATGCTTATTGGCCATTTGTATATCTTTTTTTGAGAAAGTCTATTGAAGCCCTTTGCCAATTATTGAATTAGGTTGGGTTTTTTTGTTGAGTTTTGGGAATTCTGTATATATTCTAGATATTAATTCCTTATCAGATTTGTAAATATTTTCTCCCATTATGTGGGTTGCCTTTTTACACTCTTTTGATAGTGTCCTTTATGCACAAAAATATTTGCATGAAGTCAAATTTGTCCATTTTTTTCTGTTACTTGCCCCTTTGCTTTGCTGTAAAGAAATTGTTGTGAAATTCAATGTTGTGAACTTTTTGTCCCATGTTTTCTTCTAAGACTTTTATTGTTTTAGGTCTCAAACTTAAGTTCTTGACCTATTTGGATTTTTGCATGTGGTGTTAGGTAAAGGTCCAAAGTAATTATTTTGCATGTAAATACTTAGTTTTCCCAGCACATTTTGTTGAAAAGACCATTTTTTTCCCCATTAACGGGTCTCAAGATCCTTGTCAAACATCATTTAACCATATATGTGAGGGTTTATTTTTTTAGTTCTCTGTTCAATTACATTGGTCTAATCTTTATGACAGTACTACACTACTTTGATTATTGTAGCTTTGTAGTAAATTTCAAAATTAGGAAGTGGAAGTTATCCAGTTTTTTGTTCTTCAAAATTATAGCAGCTCTTCAGAATTCTTTGAGATTCCATATAAATTTTAGGATGGGTTTTTCTAATTCTGCAAAAAATGTCATTGGGATTTTGATCAAGTTTTGCATTGAGTCTATAGATTGATTTGGATAGTACTGACATTTTAACAATACGTTTTTTAAAGATCTTATTTACTTGAGAGAGAGAATGAGCAGGGGAGGAGCAGAAGCAGACTCCTTACTGAGCACAAAGTCTGATGTGGGGCCTGATCCTACCCCAAGATCATGAGCTGAGCCCAAACCAAGAGTGCTCAACTGACTGAGCCACCCAGGTGCTCCCCATTTGTCTTTTAAAATTTCTTTAAGCAATGTTTTATAGTTTTCATTGTACAAGTATTGCTAAGTATTCTATTTGATGCTGTTGCAAATGTGTTTATAGAATTTTCTTTTCAGTTCATTGTTTACAGAAATGCAACTGAGTTTTGTGTTGTTGATTTTGATGAATTTGTTTTTCAGTTATAGCAAGTGTGTGTGTGTGTGTAGGGGGGTGTCTTTAGGATTTTCTTTTTTTTTTTTTTTTTTTTTTCGAATCCCACGTCGGGCTCCCGGTGCATGGAGCCTGCTTCTCCCTCTGCCTGTGTCTCTGCCTCTCTCTCTATCTCTCTGTGACTATCATAAATAAATAAAAATTAAAAAAAAAAAAAAATCCAATTAGGATTTTCTAAATGGCCAATAGGATCATCATCTGCAAACCTAATTTTACTTCTAACCTCAATTTAGATGCCTTTTATTTTTTTTCGTGCCTAATGGCTCTGGCTAGCACTTCCAATACTGTGTTGAATAGAAGTGGTGAAAGCAGGCATCTTTGCCTTGTTCCTAATCATAGAGGAAACGCTTTTAGTCTTTCTTAAATGAGTATGATGTTTTATTATGGCTTTTTAATATATGGCTTTCATTATGTTGAAGCTGTTTCTATTTTTAGTTCATTAAGAATCATCACGAAAATGTATTGAATTTTATCAAATGCTTTTTCTGCATTAGTTGAAATGATTATATGCTTTTTTTCACCCTTACATTCTGTTGATGACGTTTTTCATGTTTTGGAACATCCTTGAATTCTAGGAATAAATTTGACATGGTCATGATAGAATTATTATATTGCTGATCTGTTTGCTAGTATTTTGTTAAGAATTCTCTGTCAGTGTTCATAAGGGTATTGGCATGTAGTTTTCTCTTTTTGTAATGTCTCTGGTTTTGGTGTTAGAGTAATGCTGATCTCCTAAAGTGAGTTAGGAATTATTCCATCTTTGATTTTTTTTTTTTTTTTTAAGTTTGAGAAGGGGGCAGCCTGGGTGGCTCAGCGGTTTAGCACCTGCCTTCGGCCCAGGGCATGATCCTGGAGACCCAGGATCGAGTCCCACATCAGGCTCCCTTCATGGAGGCTGCTTCTCCCTCTGCCTGTGTGTCTCTGCCTTTTTCTCTCTCTTGGTGTCTCTCATGAATAAATAAATAAAATCTTAAAAAAAAAAAATAAAGTTTGAGAAGGATTGGTAGTATTTCTTTAAATGTTTGGTAGAATTCTCCAGTGAAGCCATCTTTTCTTTGTTAGGAGATTTTTGATTAATGATTGAATCTCCTTAGTAGTTATAGGCTTAGTCAGATTTTGTTTCTTTGTGATTTAGTTTTGGTAGGTTTTGTGTTTCTAGCCTTTTGTGCCTTTCATCTAGGCTATCCAGTTTGTTGGTGTAGAATCATTCATAGTACTCTGATTCTTATGTTTGTAGTATTGATACTAATGTCCCTACTTTAATTTCTGATTTTAGTACTTCAAGTGTTCTTTTCTTCTTAGTTCATCTAGCTAAAGGTTTGTCAATTTTATCCATTTTTGAAGAACCAGCTTTTGGTTTCACTGATTTTTCTCTATTTTCTAGTCTCGAATTTAGCTCTGTTCTATATTATATTTCCTGCTTTCAGTTCATTTTGTTCTTCTAGCTGATTATGTTGTAAAGTTAGGTTGTTGATTTGAGATCATTCTTGTTTTTTATTTTATTTTGTATTTTTTTTAAAGATTTTATTTATTTATTCATAGAGACAGAGAGAGAGACAGAGACACAGGCAGAGGGAGAAGCAGGCATCATACAGAGAGCCCGACGTGGGACTCGATCCAGAGTCTCCAGGATCATGCCCTGGGCTGCAGGCAGCGCTAAACCGCTGCGCCACCGGGGCTGCCCTCATTCTTGTTTTTTAGTGTAAGCAGTTACAGCTATAGATTTCTACCTTAGCATTGCTTTTACTGCATTCCCATAAATTTTAGAGTTTTACTTTCATTTTCATTTTAATTTTTAAGTATTTTCTGATTTTATGATTTCTTCTGTGATTCTTTAAAAGTGTGTATAATTTACACAATTTCATGAATTTTCTGATTTTCCTTGTGTTTCTAACCTCATCCCATTGTGGTCAGAGAATATACTTTGATATTTACAAATCTTTTGAGACTGTTCTAACATATGGTCTATCCTAGAAAATGTCCATTGTGCAGTTGAAGAATGTGTATTCTATTGTCAGAGAGAGTGTTCTGTATATGCCTAAGTCTAGTTAGTTTATTGTGTTAAGTCCTTGATTTCCTTACATCCGACTGGTGGTTCCAACGTGTTTTTTTTTTTTTTTTTTTTTTTTTTGTTTTTAAGATTTTATTGTTTTGACACAGAGAGAGCACGGTACCGAGAGGGCAGGGGAAATGGCAGGCAGAGGGAGTGGCAGGCACAGACTCCCTGCTGGGCAGGGAGCCTAACGCAGTACTGGACCCCAGGACCCCAGGACTCTAGCCAAAGGCAGACACTCAACCAACTGAGCCACCCAGGTACCCTGGTGGCTCCAACTTTTATTGTAGAACATTTTGTTTCTTCCTTCAAGTCTATCAGCAGTTGTTCCATATATTTTGATGGTCTATCCTTAGGTACATAAATGTTTATAATTGTTATCCATATTTTGTGATATTGGTATAGTCACCTCTACTTATTTTTGGTTACTATTTGCATGGAATAGATCATGAAGTTTGGAGGATGGGGTCATTTTTGCCCACCATGATTCCTATAAGCTGTATGTAAACTACTGCCTGTCACATGGCTGGGCTTGGGGAATAGGTTGCTGTTGCTGTACTAAGAGCTGAAGTTAACCAAAATTGACTGCACTTGACCACCCAAGTCTTCCCTGGAAGTTGCAAGCCTTCAACAGACTCCAGAGTTCCAAAATAGTTAACATCAGAGAAATTCTGCAGAATTGTTGTCTAGGTGGGAAGACAAGATTCCTGGTGCTTCCTACTCTGCCATCATCCCAGATCCTCTCCACAGAGAACCTTTTGAAGAGCACAAGATCTTACCATTGGAGCATAAATGGAATACAGCCATACAAGTGGTCAATTCTGTTTGACTTGGTTTATAATTTGCTTCTCCTTTTCCCTTTTGGATCAGTTCATTTGTGAGTCTAATATTTCAGCTCATATCGCCTTTTGGCCATTTGGCTGTTAGATTTGGAATGTAGCAGAAGACTTCATTAAAATGAAGATATTAAAATGGTGTTTGAGCTTAATTTTGAAAGATTGGTAAAATTTAGTTTGGGGAAGGTGGGATAGGAGTTGGGAAGGATATGTTTCTAAATCTCTGGAAAGTACAGAACTATATTCAATTGTGATAAAAATAGATGCCTTTTTATGTAATAAGTACTCTGTTATATCTTATAAAATATTGTTTATAACAACCTTAAGGGTAGATATTATTATCCCCATTTTTGGTATAATACTAGTCTTTCTGAGACTCCCATGCTTACTGTATTGGCATCTCTTCCTGTTTAGCATTAGTCCTGGATAAATGTTCTAGTTTGGCTGATAAGTTCTATGCTTATCCTATACAGAAGTAAAATGGTATTCAGACTGATTAATCAACTTGCCCAACCTACTTGGAAAGAGCCTGATTTGGGCTCATTATTTCAAATGATAACAAATGGTATCTTCAGAAACTGTTCTTTTTCCCATGATAGTAGTACACTTTATTTTTTATATATTTGCGTATATGTTTATCATCTCCTTTGTTCTCTAAACAATAAGATCCAGGAGGGCAGGATTACATCTATCGTATTGACTACTGCATACCCAGTACTTAGGATAATATCTGCTATATAATGTTTGTTGAACAAATGAATTACTTTAAAAATTTTTTTAAGATTTTACTTTTAAGTAATCTTTGTACCCAGTGTGGGGCTCAAATTTATAACCCTAAGATAACTGCATGCTCTACTGACTGAGCCAGCCAGGCTCCCCTCAATTATGTTTATGGTAGGAGTTTTGGACTTGAATTCTAAAAACATTTTTATAAAAGATTTTATTTATTTATTCATGAGAATACACAGAGGAGAGAGATAAAGAGAGAGAGAGAGGGAGAGAGAGATGCAGAGACACAGGCAGAGGGAGAAGCAGGCTCCATGCAGGGAGCCTGACATGGGACTCGATCCCAGGTCTCCAGGATCACACCCTGGGAAGGTGGCGCTAAACTGCTGGGCCACCGGGGCTACCCTCTTCATAACAGACTATTGCCACTAGGGAAGGAGTAGACTTGATTACTCTGGGTGTGTGTCTTTAATAAAAAGAACCTACTAAAGGTGAAATATGAAAGGACTAAAAAATTTTATTTTTTCAGTCTATCAGCCAGTTGCTGACTTAGCATTGACAACCATTGAGGAGAAATAGACACACTGGTAATGAGAAGTGAAAGATTAGCTCTCCCATGTTCCAAGAACAGAACTATGTAGTATGTATGTTCTTTTCTCTTTAACATAATCACAATGTGAATGAATCATGTGGGAGTGACTTGAGGGAATGAGTGAGTATATGTACTCTGCGCAGGTGTCTTTGCATTTTACCTTATTAAAGCATTAGTGTCACATACTTTGAAATGCAAAATGCCCAAAAAACAGAGAGTGGAAAAGAGCAGTCTTTTCCACTTTGTTCCTTGAGAGAAGTACTTTTTCTTTTAATTGTCAAGTTAGTCTATACTCAAAGACTTTTTTTTCATAGTAAAGAATTTCATAGCAACTTTTTGTTATTGGTTAAAAAAATATTTTTTAATGTGTTTAGTTGCATAGAGGCAACCCAAAGTAGGCACATGTGCCTATTTTCACTTTGAAGTTCATTATTAAATTTAATCCAGGGTATCACAGAAAATGCAGAGTCAGCATAATCCTTAGGGGTTTTTTTTCTAGTTAGTTTTGTT
Organism: Vulpes vulpes; assembly: GCF_048418805.1. Lineage (NCBI taxonomy): Eukaryota > Metazoa > Chordata > Mammalia > Carnivora > Canidae > Vulpes > Vulpes vulpes. The sequence continues at coordinate 16,292,442 of NC_132787.1, read as the reverse complement.
AAATCATCAGGAATTGTTAAATCACTCAGTTGTTTCATGATAAAAAAGCATATTCCGAGCTTAATACCTAGAAACAACCTGACCTTTATTTTCAAAATTTTTTGATTTTTTAAAGATTTTATTTATTCACAAGAGACACAGAGAGAGAGAGAAAGAGGCAGAACCAGGCAGAGAGAGAAGCAGGCTCGCTCCATGCAGGGAGCCCGATGTGGGACCTGATCCTGGGATTCCAGGATCACGCCCTGGGCCGAAGGCAGACACTCAATTGCTGAGCCACCCAGGCATCCTCAAACTGACCTTTATATTATCTAAATGAATGTATCTGAGCAATAACATTCAGTATTTCAGAAAATCTTATCAGCAAATTGCTAAAACTACTACACTAATCATGAGTATAGAGTACTGTTAGGTCAAGTAACATGAGTCCTAAATGTAATCTTGGATATGGAATTTCCTGTCAAAGGCAGCTTTGTGGATGAAATTAGGAAATCACAAAATCATAATATAAAATTCCAGATTTTGTTTATATTCCCCTTTGGATTGATGTTTCAAATCTTAGTGTCTCCCCTGACCTCTAGATGTATTTATTCCTGCGTGCTTGTCTTCTTTCAGGACTTTATAATACCTAGCTAGCTTATTGATATGCATAATGATTTGTAGAAACTGAATCTGTTCTCTGCTCATGCTTTTATTGTAAAATTTTAACATACATTGTGTTTGAGTGCAGTTAGCAATATTAGAGGTTTCTGTGTTAATTTGGATTCCATTAATTTGAAATCTACAGTGAGTTAGTGTATCTCAAGTCAGGAGGACAGAGTTGGCAGCTTTTTGGTCATCTAAGATACTGACATTCAACAGATAAATCCTAAGAAGAAAATAAAAAGCCAAGATATTCAGAGAATAGTGTACTTTCCTTAGCAAGTAATAATAATTTGAAATTAAATGTCTGCATTGAATTTCTTCTTTACCATTTTTATTTTTAAAAGAAAATGTAGGGAGTCAAAACAGTAACAATTTATTGGACATTGTAGTCTACATAAATGTGAAGGGGGAACTTTTCAGGTACTTAACATTTCTTAATGCTATTTTTATCAGTTTAGTAGATGATGAAATAAGGCAATTATTGGTTATTTCATTTACAGTTTGAATAAGATATTTTTAAAACTAGGCTTTGAAATTTCTATTTTGACAAGATTTCTTAGCTCTTCAATGCACCCTATACTTTTTTAAAAATTGAAATGTAAGGACGCTTGGGTGGCTCCGAGGTTGGGTATCTACCTTTGGCTTAGGGCATGATCCTGCAGTCCTGGTATCGAATCCCATATTGGGCTCCCTGCATGGAGCCTGCTTCTCCTCCTTCTGCCTGTGTCTCTGCCTCTCTTTCTGTGTGTCTCATGAATAAATAAATAAAGTCTTTTTAAAAAATTGAAATGTAGTTGGTACACAATATTAAATCCATTTCAGGTATATAACCTAGTGATTCAACAAGTCTATATACATCTTGCTGTACTTGCCACAAGTGTAGTTACCATCTGTCTCCATATGATGCTAGTACCATATCACTGACTATATTCCCTGTGCTGTACTTTCCATCCATGTGACTTCTTCATTCCATAGCTAGAAACCTATACCTCCCATTTCCCTTCACCCATTTTGCCCCTTCCCCACCCCGCTATATTTACTACATAGTCTTAGTTTCTGAGGTTTGATTCATTTCAGGACCCTATATTATGTGATCATCTGTCACATCCCAGATTTACCTGTGAACTACTGTTTGTTTAGTGTCTGTCTTCTCTATAGAATTCTAAGCTGCACAAAGAAGAAGTCAAACTCTCCCTCTTCGCAGATGACATGATACTCTACATAGAAAACCCAAAAGACTCCACCCCAAGATTGCTAGAACTCATACAGCAATTTGGCAGTGTGGCAGGATACAAAATCAATGCCCAGAAGTCAGTGGCATTTCTATACACTAACAATGAGACTGAAGAAAGAGAAATTAAGGAGTCAATCCCATTTATAGTTGCACCCGAAAGCGTAAGATACCTAGGAATAAACCTAACCAAAGAGGCAAAGGATCTATACCCTAAAAACTACAGAACACTTCTGAAAGAAATTGAGGAAGACACAGAGATGGAAAAATATTCCATGCTCATGGATTGGAAGAATTAATATTGTGAAAATGTCAATGTTACCCAGGGCAATTTACATGTTTAATGCAATCCCTATCAAAATACCATGGACCTTCTTCAGAGAGTTGGAACAAATTATTTTAAGATTTGTGTGGAATCAGAAAAGACCCCAAATAGGCCAGGAGAATATTAAAAAAGAAAACCATATCTGGGGGCATCACAATGCCAGATTTCAGGTTGTACTACAAAACTGTGGTCATCAAGACAGTGTGGTACTGGCACAAAAACAGACACATAGATCCATGGAACAGAATAGGGAATCCAGAAGTGGACCCTCAACTTTATGGTCAACTAATATTCGACAAAGGAGGAAAGACTATCCACTGGAAAAAAGTCTCTTCAATAAATGGTGCTGGGAAAATTGGACATCCACATGCAGAAGAATGAAACTGGACCACTCTCTTTCACCATACACAAAGATAAACTCAAAATGGATGAGAGATCTAAATGTGAGACAAGAGTCCATCAAAATCATAGAAGAGAACACAGGCCACACCCTTTTTGAACTTGGCCACAGTAACTTCTTGCAAGATACATCCATGAAGGCAAGAGAAACAAAAGCAAAAATGAACTATTGGGATTTGGGCAGCCCTTGTGGCGCAGCAGTTTGGCGCCGCCTGCAACCTGGGGTGTGATCCTGGAGAACCGGGATCAAGTCCCACATTGGGCTCCCTGCATGGAGCCTGCTTCTCCCTCTGCCTGTGTCTCTGCCTCTCTTTCTCTGTGTCTATGAATAAATAAGTAAAATCTTAAAAAAATAAAATAAAACCTTTAAAAAAAAAGAACTATTGGGACTTCATCAAGATAAGAACCTTCTGCACAGCAAAGGATACAGTCAACAAAACTAAAAGACAACCTACAGAATGGGAGAAGATATTTGCAAATGACATATTAGATAAAGGGCTAGTATCCAAGATCTATAAAGAACTTATTAAACTCAACAGCAAAGAAACAAACAATCCAATCATGAAATGGGCAAAAGACATGAAGAGAAATCTCACAGAGGAAGACATGGACATGGCCAACAAGCACAGGAGAAAATGCTCCGCATCACTTGCCATCAGGGAAATACAAATCAAAACCACAATGAGACACCCACTCACACCAGTGAGAATGGGGAAAATTAACAAGGTAGGAAACCACAAATGTTGGAGAGGATGTGGAGAAAGGGGAACCCTCTTGCACTGTTGGTGGGAATGTGAACTGGTGCAGCCACTCTGGAAAACTGTGTGGAGGTTCCTCAAAGAGTTAAAAATAGAGCTACCCTATGACCCAGCAATTGCACTGCTGGGGATTTACCCCAAAGATACAGATGCAATGAAACGCCAGGACACCTGCACCCCGATGTTTCTAGCAGCAATGTCCACAATAGCCAAACTGTGGAAGGAGCCTCGGTGTCCATCGAAAGATGAATGGATAAAGAAGATGTGGTTTATGTATACAATGGAATATTCCTCAGCCATTAGAAACGACAAATACCCACCGTTTGCTTCAACGTGGATGGAACTGGAGGGCATTATGCTGAGTGAAGTAAGTCAATCGGAGAAAGACAAACATTGTATGGTCTCATTCATTTGGGAAATATAAAGGATAGTGAAAGGGAATAAAGGGGAAAGGAGAAAAAATGAGTGAGAAATATCAGAAAGGGAGACAGAACATGAGAGACTTCTAACACTGGGAAACAAACTAGGGGTGGTGGAAGGGGAGGTGGGTGGGGAGTGGGATGACTGGGTGACGGGCTGAGGAGGGCACTTGATGGGATGAGCACTGGGTGTTATTCTATATGTTGGCAAACTGAACACCAATAAAAAATAAATTTATAAAAAAATAAGCTGCAGAACGATAGAAACCACTTTTTCTTCACTTGTATATCCTGATTATTTGGAATATATTAGCTACTTAATATTTGTTTAAAAAACAGTAAATGTCAAATATGACTGGCATGATTTGATAGAATTCATGTGCTCTTGAGTATTCTTTATTATAGAATTCATGCAGTATAGATAGTTTTGGGGATATCTGCCAATCTCTGAATTGTTTCTTCTCTCCCTCTCTGAATGGATAGATTTGAACTTCTGCTTCTGCCTAAGATGGGATAACTGAATTTACTCTCCCATCTAAAACAAAGCAAAAATAACCAACCAACAAACAAAACAGAAGACATGGCATAAGGTAACAGCAGTGAGCCTGAGAAATGTTATCCCCAGAAGGTGGGAAATAGATGGGGCAAGCCCTAAGATCTCCCAAGTTTTATATTTTTAAAACTGTTTTTTTTTTTTTTTTAAGATTTTATTTATTCACTTGTGAGAGACACAGAAAGAGAGAGAGGCATAGACACGGGCAGAGGGAGAAACAGGCTCCATGCAGGAAGCCCGATGTGGGACTCGATCCCGGGTCTCCAGGATCACACCCTGGGCTGAAGGCGGCGCTAAACGGCTGAGCCACCCAGGCTGCCCGATTTCCCAAGTTTTAATGCCTTAAGAGTGCCTCAAGTCCACAGCTCAGGGAAGGAGATCTCAGGAGGAGCCCAGAGGACTCTGAGTTGAGAAATCAGGGAGATAATTGTGGTTAGGATTTGTAGGACAGAGTATCACAGAGCAGAGAGCTGCAAAGGGAAATCCTCAGATCTGCGGATCCTTTATAGAATATTGATCAGTGCTTGCATATAAGGAAACTACCCAAAGCCTAGGATAAGCCACCCAATATAAGTTATAAGAAGCAATGCCCAGTGCTCAAAAGGAATAGTACTTTTTCTGGGTCATGGGACCTTGGGGAGAATACTGAGAATGATTTTTGCCTTAATAATGCAGAATAGGGATCCCTGGGTGGCGCAGCGGTTTGGCGCCTGCCTTTGGCCCAGGGCGCGATCCTGGATACCCGGGATCGAATCCCACGTCGGGCTCCCGGTGCATGGAGCCTGCTTCTCCCTCTGCCTGTGTCTCTGCCTCTCTCTCTCTCTGTGTGACTATCCTAAATAAATAAAAAATTAAAAAAAAAAATAATGCAGAATAAGTAGCCCTAGACTCTGCAATGCCTTGGACATACCTAACAAATCATAAAAGTAGGACCTGAAAGACGGTTTTCAAGTAATTTCTAACTGCACCTTGGAACAAAACTTAAGAATACTTAGAGGAATATAAAAATATCCAATATCCAGCAGAATAACATTAACAATATCTGGCATTCAATCAAAGATTACTAGGCATGCAAAGAAATAGGAACACAATCCTTAATGAGGGGCAGCCTGGGTGGCTCAGCGGTTTAGCGCTGCCTTCAGCCCGGGGCATGATTCTGGAGTCCCTGGATCAAATCCCACGGCAGGCTCCCTGCATGGATCCTGCTTCTACTTCTGCCTATGTGTTTCTATCTCTCTATCTGTGTCTCTCATGAATAAATAAATCTTAAAAAAAAAAAAAAAAACTTGTCTGAAAGTAAGGATGGAGGATAAGACTGAGAAAAAGTGAAAAGAGAGTGAGTGAACCCCGGACAGCTTTAAGTGGCCTGATATAGTGTACTTGTAATTCTTGAAAGGGGTGGGAGACAAAAACATTTTGAAGAAATAGCCAAAAAATTCCAAATTTTATGGAAACAATAAATCCATAAATCCAATAAGTTCAGTAAAGTCCAAGCACAAACACTAAGAAAGTAACAAGCACATTATAATCACATTGCTCAAAATTTGTGATGATGAGAACATCTTAAAAGCAACAAGACGGCCTGGCTGGCTCAGTAGGTAGAGCATGTAACTTTTGATTTCGGGCCTGTAAGTTCAAGCCCTATGTTATGTGTGGAGCCTACTTAAATTAAAAAACAAACAAACAACAAAAAAACAGAGGGTAAAGGATACTATACATATAAAGGAATAACGATAATGAGACTCTTTGACAGTAGATTTCATCTGAAACAATGCAGTGAGAAAACAAAGGTGCGACATCTTTAAAATACTAAAAAAAAAACAAAAACAACAACAACAACAACAAAACACCCCACCCCACAAGAATTCTGTATCACCAAGAATCTTTCAAAAATAAAGGTGAAGTAAAAACATCTTAGACATTTTCAGATATACAAAAGCCAAAAGAATTCATCATCAATAGATGGGCTTCCCTATACCCTATTTGGGCACAGATGACTTAATCATAAATAGGCAGACCTTATCTGGGCCAATCAGAATATTCTTCTAGGACTAATATACTGTATGTTGACTAACTGGAATTTAAATAAAAATTTAAATATATCCTTCTAGGAATGTGAAATTTGAACTGAGAAAAATCATGTTAATATGTGAAATTGGGGATTATGTATAGTAACCCAGGGGACTGAATAAAGAAAGTTTTAGCCCAGAAAGAACAGCTCATGAAAAGAAACAGAGGTGAGAAGCAGACATTCCCGTGGTTTTTGATGGTCTTCCAGTTCCCAGTTCTAGTCTTTCTTGAGACTGAGTTGCAGACCTGCATTTCGAGTCTGTGAGAAACCATTTCATCTTTAGAATAAATTTGCATCTTTTTAGTATATTCTTGGATACTTGTCACCAAAAGAATTCCAAATTTTGTTTATTTTGTGTAAATTACACTAGAGTTGTCACATTTAGGCATAAGAACAAAGAAAAGTTAGTTGTGAGGACTTAGCATTTTTAGGCCAGTCATCTATTTAGGATACTCATCATGGTGTTCTGAAATATAAGGCCTTAGATTTCTGTTGAATCATGTGAGAAAAAAGATGCTATAGCTTTTAAAGTTGTGGTTTCTCACCAGAGTGCTCTGGCAGCCAGAAATTGTTGAAGAAATGAGGAAAAGAGTGACAAGAGCTTCGGAGTGTTAGTGTAAGAAGTCCTAGAGAAATTAGGGTTTTCTATATATACTACTTGCTTTTCTAGGAGCCTCCACAAGATGCCCCTATGCTCTGGTTGTTATTAGATAGAATTTTTGACTTTTGTCTTTTCATTAAATCCTAGACTTAAAAAAAGTTATTTTAATCCCAGTTAACATACAATGTAATATCAATTTCAGGTGTATAATATAGTAATTCATCACTTCCATATATCACCTGGTGCTTATCACAAGTGCCCTTCTTAATACTCAACGCCTAATTCACCCATCCCTCTACCCCACTATCCTCTGCTAACATCAGTTTGTTCTCTGTCTGGGTTTTTTGTTTTGTTTTGTTTTTCTTCTTTTTTCCCCTTTACTCATTTGTTTCTTGAATTCCACATATGAGTGAAATCATAGGGAATTTGTTTTTCTGACTTATTCTGCTTAGCATTATACTACCTATAAGACCATATCATTGCAAATGGCAAGGTTTCATTCTTTTTTTTTTTAATGGCTGAATAATAGTGTGTGTGTGTGTGTGTGTGTGTGTGTGTGTGTGTATGACCTCTTCTTTATCCATTCAAAAATCAGTGGACACTTGGGCTGCTTCCACATCTTGGCTATTGTAAATAATGCTGCTAGAAACATAGGGATGTGTGTATCCCTTTGAATTAGTGTTTTTGTATTTGAATCCTTACCCTTTTATAAGCCTTTTAAGTGTCTACTTCTATCCTAGTCATTAGGTTTATTTTCTTTAATTTAACTCAATAGGATCATAAGAATGAAAAAAAAAAAGATCATAAGCATGCTTTTCACCAAGTATTTTGCTGTTAAATATCTTAAACTGACTAGACTTCAATTTAGAATCTTAGAAAATTTAAATCTTTAAACAATTGCTCTTTTGGGATGTCTGGGTGGCTCAGTGGTTGAGCGTCTGCCTTTGGCTCAGGGCATGATCCTGGAGTCCCAGGATCAAGTTCCGCATCGGGCTCCTTGTGTGGCGCCTGCTTCTCCCTCTGCCTGTGTCTCTACCTGTCTTTCTGTGTCTCTCATGAATAAATAAATAAAATCTTTTAAAAAAACAACCAATTGCTCTTTTTATAATCTTCAGTGTTCTTGTTTCTAACAATGTATTTTGTGATATTTTTTGTGTGTTTTTCTTCCCTTTTGGGTAATGTGACATTATTAAAGTCTTTTATGAAGGTCCTGGTGATCCTAAATATTGTTTTGGGCTGTTTTGACCTACTTAGAATGGCCCTTTGTGCTAGGAGCATGTTTATCCCCAAGGTAACTCTGCTCCAGAATTGCCCCATGTGAATGCATTGAAACTTCCCACTTGCCAGATCTTTTATTATATGAACACACTGAAGCAGCATGAAGCCAAAAAGCAGTGAGGAAGATTGCATTGTTCTTGACTTCCTTGAATTAAGACATTTTATTCATCCAATGTTTTTTTATAGATTGTCAGTAATATCCTGAACAAGGATTTTGCAACAACAGTTGCTTGCACGTGTGTTCATTCTCAGCAAGTTTGCTGTGGTGAGAAACACTTAAATCATTTTAACAAGACATTGCACTTTCAGATAAAATTTTACTTTATGCTTCAGCCTTCTTAGGTGTATGGCTCTATTAAATATAGCAGTGTAGTCCTTTTTGATGTTTAAAGATGAACTATTAGATCATTGTATTTAAGCTTATAGTATACATTTTCAATGTTTGCATTTATTAATACTCCATTTTTGTGATTGACAGCAGAATATTTGTCATTTGCACCTAACCAATTCATTTTTTTTTTTTTAAGATTTCTTTTAGAGCACAAGGAGAGGGAAAGGCAGAGAGAGAGACTGAGCTGATCGGGGAGCCCAACTTGGGGTAGAGCCAAAACCAAGAGTCGAAGCTTAACTGACTGTACCACCCAGGCTCCCCTCCATTTAAGTTTTTTTAAAGAATGCCAGTATATATTTACACAGAAATGCGAAATAGTCACTTAAAGTAAAAAATGAGCAGAGCATGTTCTGGTTTGGTGGCTGTCAACACTTGAATTTCAGGCTATGTGTTGTTTGTTGAAACTAGACAATTGTGAGGAGTGTAGTATTTTTATGTACCTTGGCCTCTAGGAGGCAGCATAATATAGTAAAATTTCTTTATCCTCAATAAGGAAACTTGGCCTTTGTCATTTTAAGAACTTTTCAGTATGAAAGTGTTTGCCCTCTGATTCATATGGTTACACTGGGAACAAATAAGCAACTGAGAGTCACAAACTCCTAGAGGAGGAGATTTTGTGATTGTGTTCTCTTTTGTAAGTATTTAAAAAGGAAAAAGAATTATTGTGATTTCAATAGCAATAGCCAAATGATTGGGAAAGTAAAGGGATTAATAATTGTAATAGACAAGTACCTTTCCATTTGCAGATCAGTTTTGTTATGTAAATGTTCTGTGAGCACTACTATCGTTAATAGTTTAGGACTCATTTCTAGCTGGTGTTTTTGCTAAAATACTATGTTAAGTGTTTAAGTATAATTTGAATAAAATTATTGGCAAATGGTATGGCTCTCATAGTGATTAAATGCTATCTAAAATTGGCTGAAATTCAAGAGCTACATTATGTCAATATTTTCATCGTAATTATACTTTTGGGTGTGATCAAAATGTACTCATGACATACAACTATTGCTGGATTTAGGAGAACAGGAATTGTGAATGTGTTGTCAGGGGACAATGGGTGAACAACCATCCTTTATCTATTTTGCTTTCCTGTTTTCATGGCCCCTGAATAATTACTATTTAGTGACTCGGATGAGAATAATATAGTAAAAGAATAATGCCCCTTGGTTTTCCTGGAATTGCTACTTTTAGGAGAGTGTATTCTCAAAGCTCAAAAGTTGGCAAAGGAACCGGTGGGAAGATTTATTTATAACCGTATTTATGAGAGACTGATATTGTTATTTTCATGAATTTAATTTTGGATCTGTTTCAACTCATGAAGTTCAAGTCATGTTCTTTTGACCTCGAATGTACTTAATCCAGAAAGAATTAACCAAATACTGAAAGAACTGATGAATGTGAAAGGAAATTAGAGTACCATATATTTTAAAGAAGTCTGGTAGTTCTTTTTGCACAAAAAGATGCAGTCTTTTAAAAATGGAAATAAAAAAATTTTTAATTAAAAAAAATGGAAGTCTGAACACAAAATCTGGCATTTTTCTTTTTTGAATGGTCTGAGGCTTCCACCTCCCCTTGTATATTTGAGACACAAAGGTCTTCAGGTATCTATGCGCTAAGCTTCTTTTGCATTTTTTTAAAAAAAATGTTCATTTAAAAGTTTATTGTTTCTGGGATGCCTGGGTGGCTGCACGGTTGAGTGTCTGCCTTTGGCTCAGGGCGTGATCCTGGAGTTCTGGGATCGAGTCCTGCTTCAGGCTCCTGCAGGGAGCCTGCTTCTCCCTCTGCCTAAGTCTCTGCCTGTCTCTCTCTCTGTGTCTCTCATGAATAAATAAATCTTAAAGAAATGTTTATTGTTTCTACATTCACAGGGTGATACTTGGGACAAAATGGAAATGGGAGAATATGAACTGGTATAACCAGTTCTGACTTCTGTAATGAGTAGGCATGTACTTGAAGGAATTAAAGTATCTGGAAATCTTTAGATTTTAAGAAGCAAGCTAGAGCTTCTATGCTCAACTTTTCGTGTATTCTACACTATGTTACTAGAAAGTTACTTATAAGAAAACATCGTTTCTACCAAGAAAAACAGTGTCTTAATGTATTCTATTTCAACATTGCTTAGTTTGTTTTTCTTTTAACTAGAAATCAGTTATATGGAGAAGAATCTTTGTGAAACATTTTATATTTTAGCCTAAGTGTCTCTACAGTTCGATCCTCCATCTCTGCTCCCAGCACCTGGGGTGAAGACTTCCGCTTTTAAAACTGAATAATCAAATGATTAATAATTAAATTCAGTAAGAACAGCATTGCTTTCCTTTCTGTTAGATAATGAATAGCATTTCCTCATTAATTTTTTTAAACTCAAAATTTCTTTTAACCTTTATCACTTCTTGCCATTTACCTGCTTGGGAGTAATAACTGAATTCAGGGTGAAATCTTTGTAGGTATATATGAATGCAAGTTAATGGGGAAAATGCAAACAACACCCCCCCCCCTTTTATTTGTGGCCTTGTTTCCTCGTGGCTGTAATTTTCTTTTTTAATTCTTTTTCTAATAAGTATAATATAGTTATATTTTCTGGTAATAAGAGTCCCCTGTGTGTGATAGAACTGAATTGATAAATCAATATTTTATCCACAGGAATATGCTCTACAAAGAGCATGTTGAATTTCAAGTGCTCCATAACCCAGACAATTATTATAGCCAGGTGTGTGTTCTTACCAGTGAAGCCCAGAGAGATTTAATGACTACATTAAGGTCATCCAACAAAGATGGGTAGGGTTAGGGCTCTAAACATATGGCTTCTGACTTTATGTTCATTATTCTAGATTTAACAGCAGTATTTCACAGGCATAACTTAATTTGGAGGTAGCTTTTTAGTTTGGGAAGTATTCACCTATTTGGTAATATAATCCCCATGTTTACAGATGAGGAAACAGGCTCAGAGTTGGAGAGATTTGCCTAACATTTTCTAAACTTTACTAGTTAGTGAGAAAGCCAAGTCTTCTCCTGAAATTACTGTTCCTTTATTTCCTACACCTCCCTTTTGGTGGGAGGGAAATGATCAACAGGAATGATGATGCCTTCAGAAATCTCTTGAGTCACCAATTCATTACAGTTAAGTTTTCAAGGCTTTAGATGCAAAAAGTTCTGGGTCAGCCAATAGCTATTTGTAAGAGATTTGATTAGGAAATTGTCATTATTTGGGGGGATTTTGACTATTGCTATTATAAGGATGCCAAAAAAAAATAAGGTTTTTTTTTTATGTTTTATCTTAGTTTTTAGAAAAGATTTTGTTTTAGAGAAACAGAGCAGGAAGAGGGGAAGAAGAGGAGGAAGAAAGGGAGAGAATCCCAAGCAGACTCTACACTGAGCACAGATCCCCATGTGGGGCTTGATCTCACAACCCTGAGATTGTGACCTAAGCTGAAATCAAATGGCACGGTTAACCGACTGAGCCACCCAGGCACCCTGCTTTTATCTTAATTTTTAAATTTTATGCTTGGAAAAATAAAGCTTGGAAAAAGCCAGCATGCATTTAAAAATGTAGAAGTATTTTCAAGGAAAAGTTTTGAAACAGAGTATGAGATCAATATGAAAAATTAAAAGATTGATTGTACAGCTGACTCGATTTAAAGTGTCTTATTTGTTCCTAAAATATTTTTCTGCTGTGATTTTTCTATTCTTTGAAGTTATCAATTTGATATTTAAGAGTTGATTTTTGAAAAAAGTTCTGCTTAAAAACTAGATTATTGCTCCTATAGTGTCTGAATACAGATGTTCAGATTGTTGCTAGGCCTTCAAAAGCCTAAGGCTAGGTACTGGTTCTGGACTCTGTCCATTGAAAATTCATTGAGCATGGTATGTGTACTTTCCCCTGTGTATATACATTTCCATAGGTGTTTTATTTATCCACATTTTTAAGAAGATTTATTTATTCATGAGAGAAACAGAGAGAGAGAGAGAGGCAGAGACATAGGCAGAGGGAGAAGCAGGCTCCATGCAGGAAGCCCGACGTGGGACTTGATCCTAGGTCTCCAGGATCATGCCCTGGGCTGAAGGCAGCGCTAAACTGCTGAGCCACCCGGGCTGCCCTATTTAACCATATTTTTAATGGAACAAATACATTTCTTGAGTGGCTAATCTTAACCTTAAAAATTTTATAGTTGTCATCAGATGGAATAATGATTTTACAGCTTTGCCCAACTCTCTTTGTAACATTTGAAGATTTACCTTTCTACAAAACTTGTATTGAAAATGTCATAACAATATAGCAGTGTTATTTATAACAGTATGGTACAGTGATATAGGAGCTGCTGGGAAGAAGCTACAAAATCTTTCCAGGTTAGTTTATAAAGTTAAAATGGACATTTGAACCGAAATTGTGAAGGATTAGTAAGAGGTTATCAAACAAGGAATAAGGGAGGTAAGTATACTCTGGGTGAGGGAGGTAATACCTACCTGATACAAGGAGCTAAAAAGTGTTCTGATCCCAGGTTTTCATAATATTTTGTATAAATTTCTGTTAGAGTATTTTTCACATTATACTGTAATCTATTTATTTGATTAATGTGCTGGGAGTCTGGATGTTCACAGGCAATGGATGACTGGGTCTTCTTTATCTTCCCCAATGACTGGTATATAATAGCCAATAAATGCTTGCTGAATGAGTGAAGGTATGCAAGACCGTGTGTTAGAAACATATAATTTGGTGGGGCTCCAGAATAAGGCTTAGTGTGGGCATTGGTAAGAGATAAAGCTGAATATAGATAATATTATAGGCTTATCCATATTATAGGCTTTTTATGCAAGACTAAAGGGTTTGGATTTACCCTGTAAGGAGTTGTAGTGCCATTGAGGATATCTGAGAAGGGAGTGGGTAACATGATCAATTTATAATTTAAAAAGGTAACAGTTTTAAGCCATGTAGAACATAGCCTGGAGGAGGCTGTATTAAAAGTTTAAGGCCAAGTAGGGTATAGGGTGTGTGTGTACTTGAAGGTATGTAAGGCAGCCAAGTGTTGGGAGAAAATATTGGAACTTCTGTTTTTAAAAAATCCTTACCAGCATTTATTATGTATGCTGAAAAATTACCTTAGTTATTACATCTGTTGGTGGTGACTTCCTAATCTGAATGTTACATTAGCACATCCCAAGTGTTAGCTAAGACTTCCTGAAAGGAGAAAGGCAGCTCTGTGACTTGAGGATGACAGGGCTTGTCTTTGCTTTTAGTATTTTGCTAAATGTTACAATTCGTATGAGCTTGGTTCAGTGGATTTACAGAATATATTGGCTAGCTTTAAATTCTCACAAAATGCTACAGGAGTGCAAAAATACTCTGAAGGAAACCACAGTTTGAAGATAAGCGTAACAAAATGAGAGTGAACACTAAGTAAATGGTAGAGCTTATACTTCTGGTAGCTCTGAGTCACATTATGATGCAAAAACAATGTTTAACCTGATAGGACAAGAAGGTGATCAAAAACCTCAAAATAGGATTATTACAAAGATTCTTTGAAGTCTGGATCTACATCCACTGTGAAGAATGAACTTTGGCTTAGGCTTTTTCAGGCTTTGAGATATTAAGTAATAAATACTATGAAGCCAATATTTAAAACTGCTTTTCATCTTTATATCCTCTTCTTATAGCTTCTATATTTGTGTATTTTGTAATATATTAGTGTAGTCATACGTGTGTAATTTATAAATGCTTATGTCCTGGGGTGCAGGGTCAGACGTTTTAATGGGTTATAAGAAAAAACTTTAGAGGGATCCCTGGGTGGCTCAGCCGTTTAGCACCTGCCTTCAGCCCAGGGCATGATCCGGGAGACCAGGGATCGAGTCCCACATCAGGTCCTTGCATGGAGCCTGCTTCTCCCATCATGAATAAATGAAATCTTAAAAAAAAGAAAAAGAAAAAACTTTAGAGAGAGATGCTGGAAAACTAGGGCAAAGACAGGTTGGTTATCTGAGGATCTACTTAGATTCTTACTAGGTACTATAGACCTCATGGTTTCTTTTGTATATATTCGGTGGTAAGTTAACATTACTCCTGTGAAATAGATACTATCATTTTATAGACAGCAAAACTGAGGCTCAGAGAAATGAAATAACTTGCCCAAGATCACAATTACTGTATTACAGATTGAGTATTTCAGCTTCAGTCTCTTAAAAATTCATGGACTTTCTACATATTGTTTCTACTGAATAACTGGGGATTTTATTTATTTATTTATTTATTTATTTATTTATTTATTTATTTATTTATTTTTATTATTTTTATTTATTCATGATAGTCACAGAGAGAGAGAGAGAGAGAGGCAGAGACACAGGCAGAGGGAGAAGCAGGCTGCATGCACCGGGAGCCTGATGTGGGATTCGATCCCGGGTCTCCAGGATCGCGCCCTGGGCCAAAGGCAGGCGCCAAACCGCTGCGCCACCCAGGGATCCCTATTTATTTATTTTTTATAACTGGGGATTTTAAAATGCTATTGAGATTTAAAAAAATACAAGTAACTCATTTTCTCCAGTATAGATTACTAATGAATTTTTTATAAAGTTGTATTTGTAGAAACCCCACTTGAGACGTCTAAACCATATATGAAGTGTTCCTATCCCTGAGGGTTCAATGTTTATTTATCATGTTCGAAGTTAATATTGATTTTTTTTCTAAGTTTTTGCGTGATAATAGAATACCCAGTTAGGAAAAAAAATACTTTTTCTTTGGAAAGTCAGCCTTGTTTTGAGTCAGGAACATTATGCGGAAAAAACATAACTGCTATTCAAGCAGCTAAAAGTGATGTAAACACATAATTACTGATGTGCTTAATTAAGCTCTTGTCAGATGAAGGTTTTCGTGGCTCTTTATGTATCTCTAGGCTTGTAATAAGTTTTCAAATGATTTTTTCAGTCTTAGAAGCTAGCAAGGTGAAAAAACTCGCCTCAGAGCTTAAGAGGCTTTTACTTGGTGAGTTTAGTAGTAATATTTCCCTTGATTTATCTGTTTCTCCAGTTCTTTTGATGTCTTTTTGTCAGGTACTTTATTTGCTGTGAATTTATACAATGAGCAGAAGTGGAATTTGAGTTCACATATTTGCACAGAACACTGAGAAATACTATAAAGCAAACAGAAACCTTCCTGGGGGAATTTCAAGAATGTTGTGTATTTTTAAATGGAAGTATCTACTTGTTCCCAGTTTATGCCCTCTGGCCTGAGACTATTATTATCTTTGTTTTTTTTTTAAAGGTTTTTAACTAGGACCTTTTTGTTATGGGTTTGGTTTGGTTTCTGCATAATGTCAGGTGGCTAATAATAAGTAAACACTGTCAGAGGAAAGTTGTTTAAAAAAATTGCTTTTTTTCTCCACGTGGCAGCCTTAAATGCCCTCAAGATTTATGATTTGCCTTTTCTGGTAATTGTCAAAAAGGATAATGCATTACTTCATTTTCTGCATTTTTTTTTTTTTTTTTCATTTATGAGGCAGCCACTATATACTTGTATTTAAAATGAAACTCAGGGCAGCCCTGGTGGCGCAGTGGTTTAGCGCCGCCTGCAGCCCAGGGCCTGATCCTGGAGACCTGGGATCGAGTCCCACGTCGGGCTCCCTGCATGGAGCCTGCTTCGCCCTCTGCCTGTGTCTCTGCCTCTCTTTCTCTCTGTGTCCCTCATCAATGAATAAATAAAATGAAACTCATTTTCATCTAAATAGGTTTCCACGTATTTTTAAAAATAGACAAAAGGCTGGAGGCAGTTTGTAAGTACAGAAATGCTTGGGACTAGACTTTGCTCCCTGAAGCTGCCCCCCCACCCCCACCACACTTCCAAGTGTTTCAAGAAAGTATAACCAGGGTCCTGATAAAGAAGAGAATCCAACAAACACAGGCCAGGTACAGTGCATAATTCTTTAGTGCCCTTAAGGCATATATTCTTTCCATTTTACACCAGAGGGAACTAAAACGTGAGAACCTAAATGTGTTTTCAAGGTTATACCCCTCGTAGCTGACAAAATGGGGATTGATCTCTGTGGTGCCATTGCTTTAATTTTTCTTGAGAAAGATAACCTATGTATTAAAAAAGCCTTAGCTTGGTGTCTGTCACGTGGTAGGTTCTTAATTATAGATTCTCCTTTATCTTTTTCTGAACTTTTCTGCCTCTCACTGAAACAATTAAAAAAAAAAAAAAAAGACCCAAAGGAGATTAGCTGCTGTTTCCCCTCTTTGGGGGAAGGGGCAACTTGATTAAAAGAAAGGAGACTTGCTACATAGCTCTATGCTGCTTTATCTCTTTGTGCCTCAGCAAGAGGGGACGTTCACAGAGGGTTTTTCTTGACTTTCTAACTCTTGTTACTGAAGTACAGTTGACCTACAGTGTTACATTGGTTTCAGGTGTACAATATAATGATTTGACAGCTCTGTTACTCAGTGCTCCCCATAAGTGGAGTTACCATCTGTTACCATACAATGTGATTACAATATTATTGACTGTATTCCCTTTGCTATACTTTTCATCTCCATGACTTATTTTATAACTGTAAATTGGTACCTCTTAATCGCCTTCACCTACTTGCCTACCCCCCACAGAGAGTTCTACTATTTTGAATATAAGTGGGAGCTAACAGAGAGTTATAGAAAGCTTAGAGGCCATCTGACCCCTTAATAATAAGGATTATTAAAGGCTTGTTTGAAGATCTTTTTATTAAAAATTTTTAAAGATTTTATTTATTCATGAGAGGAACAGAGAGGCAGAGACATAGGCAGAGAGAAGCAGGCTCCCCGCAGGAAGCCTGATGTGGGACTCAATCCCAAGACACCAGGATCACGACCTGAGCCAAAGGCAGATGCTCAACCACTGAGCCACTCAGGTGCCCCTTGAAGATTTTTTTTTTAAATAAGCGTTTCTGGAGCTTAGCTTTGCATATAAGGCCAGGAAGCTCCTGATGCAAAGAAGAGGTGGGAGTTCTGACAAGTTTTGGTTAGCAAATTTAGATATATTAAGTAGTGGTGAGTGTCATCAAGGCCCTTGAGCATATGGGAATGGTCCCTGCAGTGCCGTTCCTATATGCTAGGTTGTGAGTACCCCCTTCAGGCCCCCCAGAGTTGTGCAGTACAGTGGCCTTGAATCTAAGGGATAATTTCTGAGAAGAGATCATTTAAAACGGGTCTTTAAATCTTTAAAATCCCATCTATATGCTTTACCATTTAAACACATGATAGCAGGGACACCTGCACTCCGATGTTTCTAGCAGCAATGTCCACAATAGCCAAACTGTGGAAGGAGCCTCGGTGTCCATCGAAAGATGAATGGATAAAGAAGATGTGGTCTATGTATACAATGGAATATTCCTCAGCCATTAGAAACGACAAATACCCACCATTTGCTTCAACGTGGATGGAACTGGAGGGTATTATGCTGAGTGAAATAATAGTGAAAGGGAATATAAAAGAAGGGAGAAGAAATGTGTGGGAAATATCAGAAAGGGAGACAGAACATAAAGACTCCTAACTCTGGGAAATGAATTAAGGGTGATGGAAGGGGAGGAGGGCGGGGGGTGGGGGTGAATGGGTGACGGGCACTGAGGGGGGCACTTGACGGGATGAGCACTGGGTGTTATTCTGTATGTTGGTAAATTGAACACGAATAAAAATAAATTTATTATTAAAAAAAAATAAACACACGATAGCAGGGTGTGCTCCCGGAGTCCCAGGATCGAGTCCCAGGTCCTCACATCCAGCTCCCTGCAGGGAGTCTGCTTCTCTCTGTGCCTGTATCTCTGCCTCTGTGTGTCTCTCATGAATAAATAAATAAAATGTTAAAAAAAAAAAAAAAGAATACATCCCCTAAACAACACATGATAGCAAACATAGTGGCTTCTCAATTGATGTCTCCTCTGGAAGTGAAGTTTGTCTTA
Organism: Vulpes vulpes; assembly: GCF_048418805.1. Taxonomy (NCBI): domain Eukaryota; kingdom Metazoa; phylum Chordata; class Mammalia; order Carnivora; family Canidae; genus Vulpes; species Vulpes vulpes. The sequence goes on along the minus strand of NC_132787.1, from coordinate 16,273,866 downwards.
CTGAAGACAGGCTTTGTGAGGTAGGAGGCATCTCAAGGCCTGAATCCAAGGGGAAAGTCTGTCTCAGCAGGTGTCTGAGGAAAAAACTTGGTTGGTTGAGGGAATGGCTCTTGGACACAAGGAGTCAGTATTTGCTCAGGTCATGTGAATCCTTGCCGCCACTAGGTGGCAGGACAGGCAAGAATCCTAGGCCGACCTATAAGGTTAGGAAGCCTGGTCAGCAAAACCTGCAAGGGTGGGAGAGAGTGCAGTAGCCAATCAAGATGCCACAGAGAAAGAATCTGTGGCCTAGAATTTATGTCTCTGTTACTTATTTTAATTATTTACTTTAATTCTGATGAAGTTTCTGGTGATGGAATTTATTACTTATGTGTCCTCTTAAAGACATGAATCATAAAATCTTAGCTGTCAAGCCCTTGCAAAATTCTGCCATCAGGGAGGTAAGACACTGTTATACTTACTATATAGATGCACAAATAGAGTTCTGTGGAGTAGTTGGCTTTCCCAAGATTTTACTGCAAGTGCCTGGCTGTTCTTGCTCTTTGAGTTCTAGTTCTGTGCCAACTAAGCTATTGTTTTAAGTGCAGTTTATTTATGGAGATTGGAGGGTGTTCTAAATTGTACCTTCTGGGGCAGCCTGGGTGGCTCAGCAGTTTAGCACCACCTTTGGTCCAGGCCATGATCCTGGGGACCCGGGATTGAGTCCCACATTGGGCTCCCTGCATGGAGCCTGCTTCTCCCTCTGCCTGTGTCTCTGCCTCTCTCTCTCTCTCTCTCTCTCTCTGTGTGTGTGTCTCTCAATGAATGAATGAATGAATGAATAAATAAATATCTTAAAAGAAAATAAATTGTACCTTCTGGTTACCCATAATCCCGAAGGTAGGCCCTATACTACCCAAACCAGGCACTGCTGGTCAACAGGTGGTAATGACTAAACTTGCCAGTCCTGTGACTATATGAAATGACCTTCCTTAGGTCATTACTTAAAATGCAGAACTCTGAAATGTAGCCACCACATTGTGATACTTACAGGATTGAGTGGATTAAAGAGTGCCTAGCATATAATCTAACACCACCTGGAATTAATAAAATGTGTTTTCCTCTGGACCTGCCCTCTCCCTAGTGATTCTTTTTTTTTTTTTTTTCTTTTAAGTTTTTATTCATTTATTCATGAGAGAGAGGCAGAGACACAGGCAGAGGGAGAAGCAGGCTCCACTCAGGGAGCCTGACGCGGGACTCAATCCTGGGTCTCCAGGATCATGCCCGGGGCTGAAGGCAACACTAAACCACTGAGCCACCCAGGCTGCCTTCCCTAATAATTCTTTTCCTATCTGTCTCTTGACTAGAGGATATATGTTATTTGGGCATATTAATGATCAGTTGGACCAAAGTGCTAAAATAGGAGAGAGAACTTTCTTAAAACTGTCTTTTATGATAACAATGATCTTTTAAAAACTGTTACCATGAGTTACTTATTTTCAAAAGGAGAGCAGTCAGTAAGTGTGCTTTTGAATAGTGGTTTTCGATCTTACTAACCACAATCCAGGATAACACTGCGTGTACATGTACTTGCATATGTGTGTCTGGAATAAAACTTACCCTTTCTGTGTGCATATATATTCTGTTTTCTGTCAGACCCACTAATGGGATGAGACCACAGTTTGAAAAATCTTACGCCTTAGAGAAAAATGTGATAAGAAAACATTCTTTTTTGGCAGATTGGCAACATCCAGGGCCAAATTCAAAATGAGAAATTTTAGAAGGTGGGAGAGAGACCGTGAAGTGTCTCTCAAACTGAGAGGGCCAATTGAGACCTGAAAATGAAGCAGGGAATTCCATATAGTTTACACAGAATTTTATTCAGGTAGCTGACACAGGGGGGATTGGGTGGAGGACGATCCATTGCAGCTGCATAGTTATTCTCCACAAAATCCAGACCTTAGTCTACAGGTTTTTGTTTTTTTGTGTTTTTTTTTTAAGATTTTATTTATTTATTCATGAGATACAGAGAGAGAGAGAGGCAGAGACACAGGCAGAAGGGGAAGCAGGCTCCATGCAGGGAGCCTGACTGGGACTCGATCCCGGGTCTCCAGGATCAGGCCCCGGTGCTAAACTGCTGAGCCACCCAGGCTGCCCAGCCCACAGATTTTATAGAGCAAGGGACACACAGAAGGGCACTGTAGTGAGACCAAAATGTTCATGTGTATGTATCTCAAAGGGCTTATGGGCACCTAATTGACAGCTACTCTTTAGTTAGATCTTGTGGCACTATCTGTGTATCAGGAAGGATGGAAGATTTTATTATCTCTAACAGATTCATGGGAGGCCAAAACAAGCTTTCCCCCATCCTGGCCTTGGTGGGCATCTCTAAGGGATGTATACGAATCTCCAAAGGACTGAGGCCATGTAGTGCTAAGAGAGGTCTTTGAGTGAATAAGAACAAGTTGGAGGGCCAAGACGGAGTCGGTATTGTCAGCACTTCTACAGAAGAAGAACTTGAAACATGCAAGTTTGGGTCGTAGACCCAATGTGCTTCGGTTGGGGCATTGTCATTTTTATCAGCTCTCTCTACACTTACTTGTGCCGGAGCTATGATTAAAGGCAGTGAGAACAGAAAAAAAATGTAACATAGGTACTGTGAATCACAGCTAACAGTCTTGCTAAAACTTTTACTCACCCTGTATTTCTTCTGCGGGTAGTAGGTTTTAGACTTATTTCTTGCAATTCCTGGATCGGTGGGCTTGTGATAATTCACATCACCTAGCAAATCCACTTGAGACAGCTTTGGAAATCCAGGTGTGAATGAAGCAGACTGCTGCCTCCCTGGTGCTGGAGCAAGGAGCAGTGTCGACTGGTGCTGCCTTGTTCATAACTTGGTATATGTGACCTCGTTTGCTCCTCCAAACTCTGTGAGAGAAAAGAGGAAATTGTTTTTGTTCAATATGGCCACCAGTAACCAAAAAAGCAAACAAAACCCAGGGATCTGAAAGGTTACCTGGCTTGCTCAAAGTCACGTAGCACGTAGAGGAGATGCTAGGTCTGCCCTACTACTAAAAATCTTGATACCAAAACCTTTTATAATATGAAATTGAAAATGTCAACGTCAAGAGTATTTTTATAGTGGATTAAATACAAATTAAAATACCAATTCTTTGGAAATCAAGTTCAAGAGCATAGCACAAGAAAGTATCCTTCATCTATCATTGTTCAAAGGCAAATAACCCATTCTTACAAACTTTGTCCCTCAGGTATTGAAGATGCCTTCATTGGTAGTACATTGATCCTGTCCCCACAGATGATTTATTTTTTTACTCTGTGCAGCAAACCTGGAAGCCTGTGCCTGTGTTTTATGATTTGTCTTGACTGTCTTTGTTCTGAAAAACCTGTGCCATAGCAGGGCAGGTGGTATCATTGTTGGCAGTATTGAGGTCTGAAAAGGGTGTGAGAATTTAAATGAGAGCTTGGATCTTATGATCACCTGCCCACTTCTTTGCAGAAGCATTAAACCATGAGGGCAGAGTAACTGAAACTTTTGGGTAAAAACCCAAGGTCTAAGGAGCCAACTCAACAGGCAGAAATGTTATTTGAATCGTGATTTTTTTCCCTTTCTGTCCGAATTTTGTTTTTTCTCTTTACTCTCTTCTCTTCTCACTCCATGCCCAGCATGGAGCCTGGGACAGGGCTATGACCTCATGACCCTGAGATCAAGACCTGAGCTGAGATCAAGAGTCAGACGCTTAACCAGCTGAGGCACCCATGGACCCCCCCAACTTTCTTTTAAAGTTTTGCCTAAGCACATCTTTTCATATGACCCGATAAAGCATGTTATGTAAATAAACACTGGATTTATCAGTGGCTTTTAAGTGTATTTGGCCTTATCCAGCTGAACTTCATGATTCTACAAAAGATTAAAGGAAAAGGATAAGTGTAAGTAGGACATTTAGATCATAACCATTGAAAGACTGATTCAATTATTAATAAAAAAAACGAGGGCAGCCCTGGTGGCCCAGCGGTTTAGCGCCGCCTTTGGCCCAGGGTGTGATCCTGGAGACCCGGGATCGAGTCCCACGTTGGGCTCCCTGCATGGAGCCTGCTTCTCCCTCTGCCTGTGTCTCTGCCTCTCTCTCAATATGTGTCTGTAATGAATAAATAAATTAAGTCTTTTTAAAAAAATGAGAATAAAGTTTATTAATAGTTTCCTATGTGTCAAGCAGCGTCCAAAGTACTTTACCCATTTTATCTTATGAAATCTCCTTAAAATCCACTTGAAGGTCAGTACTATTCGGATTTTTACAGATGAGGAAACCAAGCTATTAATAGTTTAGGTTAATAAATTAATGTCTCATAAACTTGAGGGTTATATTGTGATAAGTGGTAGAGCCAAGTATAATCTGACTTGTGATCTTAAACTTTTGGTAACTGTTATATAGCCTCCCCCTGTGAAAGAAATTAAACTCATAGAAAAATGGGTCCTTATTGTAGTTTTATTAATTTACAGGCTGAACTTGTACACCTCACTTCATCTCTTTTTACCTTTGTGTCCTTAGCTCTAAATTGTGCATAATATCTATTCTGCCTACAACTTCAATTTGCAATAGAGATTAAAAGCTAGAATAGTATAGTGACCCTAGGGCAGGACACATTGTGGAAATTAGAGGTGATACAGAAGAGGTAAAGACAGTAGAAAGTGCTAGAAAGTATAGGTTTTTAAAGCTTGTGTGTAAAATGTTGGTTTTTCTCTCAACGTGGAAACTGTCAGGGTAGCCTTGCAGGTACCATCTTCATGGGAAGATGAGTGGGAGGGGGCTGTAAGCAGAGTGTGAGGTGGGGAAGTAGCACTGTTAGCGATCAGAGGACAGACGTAGAGGGATGTCCTGTGGGTGCTACTGCTCAGTGGAGGCAAGCCACATTAGACAGCAGCAAGACAAGAGAAGGCTGCCGTGGTGGGGGAAGTTAGGATGAAGCATACCACAGGTAGTATATTTACAGTGAGTAGCCATTTGCTTAACCAGGCAAATGTTGGTAGAAGAGGTGAGAACTGGGTAGAGGAATTCCATAACTCTTTAGGTTGATATTTGGTAAAACCAAGGTATTTTGAGGCAGGAATGGATAATTCAGTCATATGTGATGGAGAAGAATGTGTGTGATGCTCTGAATCAGTGGTCGGTGTACTTTCTACCACTGTCTTGTTGTCTCCATGTCCACAATGGCCTCAGCAATGATGCGCTGAGACCAGTTTATCTAATTACATGATTTTTATATTTGTGGTTTTTTTAGCTTTAAACAGAGTATAAATTGCCTTCAGGACTCTTTCTCAGGAATCTCTCTCTCTCTCTCTTTTTTTAAGATTTTATTTATTTGACAGAGTGAGCACACAATAGGGGGAGTGGCAGGCAGAGTGAGAGGGAGAAGCAGACTCCCCACTGAGCAAGGAGCCTGATGCATGGCTTCATCCCAGTTTGTGACCTGAGCTGAAGGCAGACGGTGTACCTAGCTGTATCCTGTTCCAGGCATATTCATGTATTCCTCAACAGCGTGATGTGCTGGAGAGCACCATGACTGGAAGAACAGCTAAGCATGTCCCAGTCAGGAGAGGCCTTTTTTTTTTTTTTTTCATTGAATGACTCTTCCTGTGTAGATCTTAAACTGCTGATAGCCAGGCTATGATGTCCCCAAGCCAATATGTTATGTGTATGTGTGCACATGTATTATAAGGAATTGGCTTGTGTGTTTATGGAGCCTGGCAAGTACAGATCAGCAGTGGGGGCTGACAGGCTTGAGACCCAGGAGAGCCAGAGATGTAGATGAAGTCTGAAAGCAGTCTGCTGGAGACTTCTCTTTTGGGAAGGCTGGTTTTTATTGTTGTTGTTGTTCTGAGTTGTCAACTGATTGAAAGAGGCCTACCACGTTATGGAGGGCAGTCTGTTTAGTCAGAATTCACTCATTTAAATGTTAATCTTATCCGAAAACACTTTCCAAGTGGACACATAGAATTAACCATCCCACCCCTCTATTATAAGCAAGGCCTTAATAGGACATTAGAGCCCTTACCACCTCATCCTCAGAACATCTCTTAATTGCCACCATTTTTGGTTCAGTGTGTTTGGTAGAAAGCCTACAACCTGTTTGAATCGAATTAATGGATAAGAAGGTACTTTTGAAATTGCTTAATAGTTTACAAATGCCAGGAATTTAGGGAAGTGGTAAGTGGAGAGGGTGTGGGTAGAGTTTAGTGTAAATGGGTGTTTGGCCACCTGTCATGAGGAGTAAGTATAGTTTGGCAAGAGAACAATAAACCTTTGTTTTTGTGCCTGGACTTTGCAGTACCGTACACAGTGTGTGTGTCAGAGGGGTTCGTTTTAGAAACTTCTCTTAGATCTTCAGGAAAAATCCCATCTTCATTCTGGGGCAGGGAGTCCCATCTTGGTGTGGGGCCTTTAGAACTTTGGTTCTGCTACCTAACCACTGAATTCATAACTGCCGGCCCTGCTGCTGGCTGTCTGAGAGACTCCTTAGTGGTTCTGTGGCTCATGGGTTGAAGAATTGCATAGATAAACACAACTTGATTACATAGCAGCTATCTTCTGGGCCATATTGTCTCATAACCTTCGGAGAATCTAATGATTTGGAGGACGTGATTTTGTTGCTAATATACTTACAGGTAGAGCAACCACAATTTTAATTCTAATAGTTAATATAGAATGGTATTTTGCACCCACTTGCTCAGTAAATATTTGGAAAACTTTATTCTCTTTTTTCTCTCACTTCTGATGTTCCCTGAAGCTCACATATAAGTGCCTGTGGAATGAAGAATGCCATATTACTTTTTGTCCTAGGAGAGATGAAGTAAATAGAACTTTTAGATTCCCTTGACAAAAATTTTAAATGAGATTAATCTTAGTATCACAGTGGAAATAAAGTGCTTAGTACTCAATATTACATACCACCTTTTAGAATGTTTTTATAACTGAAATCTTTCATTTTACTGTAGAGTCTTTCTTTCATTTGACTTGCAGAAACGGTGGTAGTTTTATTTTCCAGTGAACTCTTACAACAAAATGTTCATTAATTAAAAATAGCTGCCCATACAGGAAACAACTCATATAGCAGCTCCTGACACTGTTCTAAAAACAGACATGGGCTGCTCTGAGTGCTAAAGAGGAATGAATGCTGAAGACCATGTGAACAAATTCAGGTAAAAGCATGCTATTTTTTAAGAAGGATCTGTGTGCTTTTCTATTCATGTTTTTCTGGTTATTAGAGTCATGTGCTTACTATTAAAAAAACAAATGTTATAGCAATGTATTCTGTAGAAAGTGAAATTTCCACCCAAATTGTGGTGTCTAGTTAGTTTGATGGTTTCTACCAATTTTTTTTTCTGTGTGTATACAGACAGTATAGACTTATTTTTTAAATGGGATTATACATTCTTTCAACTTGGTTTTTCACTTATATGTATTTGGAAATTTTCCACTTCAAATTTTTCAAAATCCTCTTTTTTTATGTTTTTTTTTAATGAGTTTTATTATTTATTTATTTATTCATGAGAGACAGAGAGAGAGACAAAGACACAGGGAGAAGCAGGCTCCATGCAAGGAGTCTGATGCAGGACTGGATCCTGGGACTCCAGGATCATGCCCTGAGCCAAAGTCAGGTGCTAAACCACTGAGCCACCCAGGCATCCCCCTCTTCCTTTTTTTAAATTTAAGTTAGCATAGTATTTCACTGTATAGCTGTACTACAATTTGCTTAAAACTGTTCTCTATTAATAGACTTGTGAGTTTATTATTCTTTTTCCTTTAAAGTCAATGTTTTTAGGGCAGATGCACTTGCAATTGAACAAAGTTAAACGAAATATTGATAGTATTATATATTGAGACTTCATATTATGTGTGTCTGGAACTTTACTAAGCATTATCCTGTAAAAATTAGAATAATTCTGTTATGAGAGATTTATTACTGTCTGTAATCTCGAGTTGCAGAAAGCCTGCAGGATCCTTGGGTGCCATCATGACTATTCCTAAGATGAACTGAAAAACAAGGGTAAAAAGGGGTGACAGGTAGACACATGAGAACCCTTTAAATCCAGGGGAGCTAAGCACAAGAACAGTAGATGTATCAGCATAAGGGAAAGCAGAGTTGAGAAACTCTTACTGGTGTTACTGGTGTTAAAAATCTTTGCTGGTTGCCATAACAACTGGCTTCAGAAGACCTGCCATCTTAACCTTTGTGACTGTGCTTTGAGGATTTCCTGGCTATCGGCACAGACTGCTTGGTATTTGTGTCCTCTGCCTCTCTTCCAAATTCCTGTTGTGATTTTTGTCTGATACGCAGGGCCTTTGCTCAGATTTGTCTGTACTCCTGATGTGTCTTGCTGAGCACCAAGAGATGTCAGCTAATGTTGAAATTCCCATCCCTGGCCAGTCCTCTCTGATGGCTTGTATAGCTGCACGTTGCTTTCTACTGAAAGTGGAAACTTAAGTTTTTGTCTCTATTAGTGACTTGGACTCTAAGAAAAGTCTCCTGAGACTTAGAAGGTGTATTTCATTTGCTTAAATGGCTGTTGCATAGATCCTAGGTATGATAGGTTAAAATTTTAGAGGGGGAAAAAGTTTATTGCGTACTATAGTTCTTCATAATTAAGTAGTTTAGTGTGACTAGAGAGAAGCTCTAAAGCTTAAAATACCATTGAAAGCAACCTGTTGGGTTATTTATGGCCCTGTGATAAACCACTCTGAAACTTGATAGTCTAATAAAACAGTTTATCTCTTGATTCAGTGAGTTGACCAGGAGGTTCTGTTCTCTGTGGTGTCAGCTGGGTGCTGGGATGGCAGTGGTCCTCTGAGGCTTGCTTGGGAGGTGAATGCCCACAAGTGTGGTTCATTGGAGGTGATCGCCAGAATGACGACTTACCACAGTGTGCTCTCTGGCCCCTCACACATGCAGACTAGACTCGCCCCCACACAAGAGTGCCACAAGTCTCACTCCACTGCTAGGTTAGCTTGAGTCCAGGAGCTCATCTAAATCAGGTCCAGGTGCAGATGAGGCTCTTTGGGTACAACTAGTCTCAAACCAAATACCTGTGAACTAAAGGCACAAGTTATTTGCTCTCCTCCCCCAGCCCAACATGCAATGACAAGGTAGGGACAGGAGAATTATGAGAGACACTCCCCTTCAAAAAGGCATTAGACAGAAGAAATCACAATGCTGATATGCTGCTGGGGGGAAGGTAAAATGGTGCCATCGCTTTAGAAACAGGTAGGGGCACCTGGGTGGCTCAGTGGTTAAGCGCCTGCCTTAGGCTTAGGTCGTGATCCTGGGGTCCTGGGATTGAGTCCCGCAGTGGGCTCCCCTCAGGGAACCTGGAAATATGCTGGGTGTAAGAAGCTAGTCACAGAGCACATAGTAGGAGTCCATTTATATGAAATGTCCTATATAGGCAAATCGATAGAGACAAAGTAGATTAGCAGCTTTTTTTTTTTTTAAGATTTATTTATTTATTTATTCATGATAGAGAGAGAGAGAGAGGCAGAGACACAGGCAGAGGGAGAAGCAGGCTCCATGCAGGGAGCCCGATGTGGGACTCGATCCCGTGACTCCAGGATCGCACCCTGGGCCAAAGGCAGACACTAAACCGCTGAGCCACCCAGGGATCCCCCAGATTAGCAGCTTCTTCGAGCCAGTGGGATTGGGTATATAGGGGATGAAAACTAAGGGTACAGGTTTCCTCTTGAGGTGATGAAAATGTTTTAAAGGTATCTGGTTGTATCTGTGGATATACTAAAAACCTCTGAGTTGCAAACTTTAAGTAAGTTGTAAGGTGAGTGAATTATGTCTCAGTAAAGCTGTTACTTAAAAACAAATCAAAAACAGAAGGGGGAAGTGGGAGACACCTAGCAGTCCCTGTTCCACAGCAGTTCTAAAATCCAGTTAGGTAAATGTCAGTGGTTTCTTGTTTAGGGACTAGTTTATTGTTTGTTTTTTGGTTTTGGGTGGGGGGAGAATAGAGGGGCAAAATGCAGAGGCAGAGGGGGAGTGGGAGAAGGAATTTCAGTCTCACAACTCTGAGATCATTACCCGAACTGAAATCGAGAGTTGGATGTCCAACTGACTGAGCGACCTGGCACCCCAGGACTAGTTTATAATCTGGGTGGTTCTTCATGGCTCTTGTCTGTCTACTCTCTAGGCTCTTGGTTATGTCCTCTGAATCTTACATTTCCATAAGAAATGACTTATGTTTGTAGGCTTTTGCTAGCTGAATAAAGGCCCTGGTATTTCTCATTTTGAACTATGTCTTTTTAGTCACACTGATGGTGTTTTTCCATTGATAGGTTTTTAGAGTTTTTAGGAGTTATTCCCATGGATTTCTTTGGGGTTTGCAACTTTAGATTAAAGCCATTCCCACAAATTTCTTTGAGATAGGGGTCTACCTTGAATTGCCTTTAAGTCAGGGCATTGTGTGAAAATACCATTAAGATTCTTACAAGCTCAGGGCACCTGGGTGGCTCAGTTGGTTAAGTGTCTACTTTTGGCTCAGTTCATGATCCTGGGACCTGGGATCAAGCTCCACGTTTGGTTCAGTGCTCAGTGGAGAGTCTGCTTCTTCCTCTCACTATGGCCCCCGCCCCATTTGTGCTCTCTCTCTCTCTCTCAAATAAATAAAATCTTTATTTTTTAAAATTTATGTATTTTAAAGATTTTATTTATTTATTCATGAGAGACACACAGAGAAAGAGAGAGAGGCAGAGACACAGGCAGAGGGAGAAGCAGGCTCCATGCAGGGAGCCCTACGTGGGATTCAATTCCGGGTCTCCAGGATCAGGCCCTGGACCGGGCTGCCCTAAATAAAATCTTTAAAGAAAAATTCTTACAAACTCTACTGTCTGGTAGAAATGGTCCTTAAGACCCACTTAAGGGCAGCCCCTGTGGCTCAGCAGTTTAGGGCCGCCTTTGGCCCAGGGTATGATCCTGGAGTCCCGGGATCAAGTCCCACGTCGGGCTCCCCGCATGGAGCCTGCTTCTCCCTCTGCCTATGTTTCTGCCTCTCTCTCTGTGTCTCTCATGAATAAATAAATACAGTCTTTAAAAAAAAAAAAAGACCCACTTAAAATACTCCAAAGCCTTTCAGCCTAGCTCTGTAATTTGCAAACTATGGTCTCTGTACCATAGAGAGCATTAGCATTACCTGGGAACTACAGCGCTCAGACCCAATTCCAGACCTGTTGAATCAAATTGTGAGGATCAGGTGCAGCAGTGTGAGTTTTAAGAGCCCATCCCCCACCCCAGCTGAGTTTGGTGCACACTTCGGTCTAGCATAGTCTATGAGGAACCAATCACCTAAAATTGTTGAGGGCTCAAAAAAAGGAGGCCACATTTACTGACAGCAAAGGATTTGATCTTTGCCTTGATCCATGTCTTACTTTGAGCTTGCTTTTTGCGAAGATGCTAAAATGAGGAATGTTTTAATTTTTGAACCCATCAAGTCCGGTTCCTTTTTATTTCCTCTAAATTCTTTTTTTTTAACTCTCTTTTTTTCCCTAAATATTTTATTTATTATTCATGAGATGCACAGAGAGAAAGAGAGAGAAAGAGAGAGAGAGAGAGGCAGAGACACAAGCAGAGGAAGAGGCAGGCTACATGCAGGAAGCCTGACGTGGGACTCAATCCCGGGAACTCTGGGATCACGCCCTGAGCCAAAGGCAGACGCTTGACCACTGAGCCACCCAGGTGTCCCATATTTCCTCTAAATTCTGCTTGAAAAGGAACCAAATAGTTCCCCTTTTGTTCATTTGACTACTCTCATATTTTATCATAGGCGGCTAACATGAACCAGTTGGTACTTTCAATATTCTTCCTGAAATTCTTGGATCCATGCGTTCATTAGGTGCCCTGTTTTTGTTTTTGTTAAAGATTTTATTTACTTATTTTTGAAAGAGAGAAAAAGAACAAGCACAAGCCAGGGGGGAGGGACAGAGGGAGAAGCAAACTCCCCATTGAGCTGGAGTCTGATGCCAGACTGAATCCCAGGGCACTGGGATCATGCCTTGGGCAGAAGGCAGCTGCTTAACCGACTGAGCTACCCAGGTGTCCCCATTGGGTACCCTTTCTGTTTCCATGTAACTGCATGCTTTGGGTTTGCTAATTATTCTGCTAGCACGTGATGTAGTTTCCCTTTCTTCAGCCACCGGTAACATTTCTTCACTATTTCAGATCTTTATTAACTGTCTCCTCGAGATTCTTCTAACTTCTGACCCCCACCTGGACCCAAATCCAGTATATACTTTAAGTCTTTGTTCCAGCCCCTCTTTTTGAACCAAACTTTATTTTGGTTATCTATTACTGCAGAACAAATCACCCTTAAATTTAGTGGCTTAGGACAGCAACTATTCTTTTGCTCATAACTTTGGGATCTGGCTGGGGTTTGGTAAGGATGGCTCATTTCTGGTCTGCGTGCTGTCTGCTGGGATAGCTTGACTGGGGTTTTAAGATTTATTTCCAAGATAGCTCACTTGTAGGGATGGCAACTTAGTGTTGTCAGCTGTGATTTTAGCTGGAATTGTCAGCTGGGCCTTCATTCTTTTCCATGTAGGACTTTCTCATGCATGTAGCTATTTGGACCTTTTCATAACATGACAGCTGGACTCTGAAAAGGAAATAGAAATTGCCAGGATTCTTAAATATTTAGCTCAGAACTAGTGCAATGTCATTTCTGCTCTTTTCTGTTGGATTCAAGGAGGTGGAGAGAGACCTCTTGGTGTGGGAATAGTAGCTAAGAATTTGTGGCTGTCATTAACCCACTCTAATCTGTTGGGGCTATTTTTCGGTTTTGTTTTTAGTGTTTTTTTTGTTTTGTTTTGTTTTGTTTTTTAGTACTGAAAAGACTCTAAGTTACAAGTTGGTGAAAAGTAGTTGTTTATTGGATAAAGGTTCAAGCTCTGGAAGGAGGTTAAAAGAAACATTTACATATAAAGAACCTCTCAGTATCTGTGGAAATTTTAAATGTATTTCACAGGTGGACCAAAGTCATTTTTTTCAGGTAGAATTAAATTTCTCATTAGCAGAATGTAGTCTTTAGCACCTTTGTTGTAGCAAGATTTGGATGTGACAGGGATGTCTGAATGCATTTATAATTTTAATTGGTCTAAAAACTGAACTGGTTATTTTTAGCAAAGGTTGCCTTATATATTATCAAAGGTAGAGAAATAACCCCCTTCTACATACTTTCCTTCTTTTGATAGGGACTAAATGCTGTTTAGGAACTGTGGACGATGAAAGGCAGACTGGGTGCATTGTAGGAATGTTTGTGGTAAAGGCAGAAGTGTATAATGAGGTGGAAGGTTTTCTACCATTTGGAGCTTTTGTGCGCAGCTGTTTCCAGATTGGTAAGAGAGGACAGAAACGGCAGAAGTGGCCTCTGGTTGTGTTTATTCACCCGAGTCTCGTATTAGGTTTGCTCATACAGGCTAGTGAATGGCTTCCTGAACTTGTAAAATACTTAGGTTAGTAGATTTTTCCCTATCCAAATTGGAGGTGTGCTTAAAAAAAAAAAAATCAAACAGTACTTTATTACAGTAGTGATTCAAGAGTTTAAATATAACTTGTAACTTTACCAAAAGAATCTAGTGTGAAATCTTTGGTCTCTGGTTCCTGTTTTTAGCTTAGAATCTTTTGATTGAAAGCTTTTGGTTTTGGTTATACATTATCTGATAGTACTGATAAGATGTTGTTAAAGATAAAATAACTTGAATATTTTTCTTTAATGTGATCATTTGTAAAAATGTTTAGGGTAGCACTAGTTTCCCTTTCTTTTAATTTTTACTCCCCTACATCTAAGTAGTTGTCAGGCTGACTAATAATGCACTTCCTCCTGTTTCTCCCCCTCTCTCCTTGGTTCTTCTATTTGTTTTTCTTCTTTATTCTCCTCCTACCCTACCAAGTCTGGTGCAGTGACCTATGCAGGAGTGAGATTGTGGATAGTGTGGCTAAGATGACCATGATACATGTATTTTATTCTGTAGAAGAATCCTTCCAGCTGCCAATGTCAAACTTCCCTGGCATAATAATCACGACTATGAGGGACGCCTGGGTGGCTCAGCAGTTAAGCATCTGCCTTCAGCTCAGGGTGTGATCCTGGAGTCCTGAGGTCGAATTCCACATTGGGCTCCCTGCATGGAGCTTGCTTCTCCCTCTGCCTTTGTCTCTGTGTCTCTGTCTCTGTCTCTCTTTCTCTGTCTCTCATGAATAAAGAAGTAAAATCTTAAAAAGAAAGTCACAACCATCAATTTAGCAAATGATGCTCATGCTCTTGGTTTTCAGAAATTGTCTTCCTCTGTTTCTCCATTATAATTCCTTTTGCTTTGGGATATCCTAGGTACTCATCAATCTATCAAGCAATTATTGTATGTGAACTGATAAAGCATTCTAGGAGACATGGAGGTAAGCAGGAAATGGTCACTGTTAATTGCTCCCCAGTTTCTAGTCTTCAGATTCTTCTTTCTCAGTCAGATTTGAAAGCCAGGCATAGTTTTTTGAAGACTTGGATCATACACTTTTAGAATGTTGATAGTCTCTGAATTATTTTGGTACTCTTCTACCTTCACAGCTATACTCATTAATAGGACCTTACTTATTTTAGGGTTTGTACAACCTACTGTGGTCTCACGATTTTGAACTCCGGTTGTTAAGAATGTATTCTTGTGTATTTTTAAAAGTTGTTCATTTCCCTTGGGTGGGTACATAACTTCCTAGTTACCTTAAAGGTATTTTCACTGAATTCTTATTTCTAGGCTAAGTAATTTTAATCTCTTCAAGATTTTCTTTTTTTTTTTAATTTTTTTATTTATTTATATTTATGATAGTCACAGACAGAGAGAGAGAGGCAGAGACACAGGCAGAGGGAGAAGCAGGCTCCATGCACCAGGAGCCCGAAGTGGGATTCGATCCCGGGTCTCCAGGATTGCACCCTGGGCCAAAGGCAGGCGCCAAACCGTTGCGCCACCCAGGGATCCCTCTTCAAGATTTTCTTATATCTCGCTTTTCCCTGCAGCGTTCATGGATTGTCCAAATAGTACATTTACTATTCGACAGAATTTTTTCCTTTTGACCTGCCCTCTCTAGATCTCTAAGCAGCAACATTCAAAAAGTTGTAGAAAAGACTACAACTTAATTTTCAAAAATATAATTCATAAAATAATGTAGGACTTGGAGAGGACCTTTGAAAATATATCATTTAGAGTCCTCCTCTTATTCTTATTGCACATGTAATGCACAGGTTTGATACACAGAAAAAATATAATCAAGAAAGGGAAGAAGTGCTCCATGTAACAGGAGGGTATGTACTCTATCCTCTAAATTTCCAATGTGTCCTGTTTACTGTTTTAATTGCAGAATTACTTGTAATGTCCTTTTATTTCTTTGTAAATTATGGGAAGCCAGTCTTCCAGCAAAATCTGCTTATTTGTCCCAAATGAATATACTTGTGTTTGTGCAACTCTTGATTTTTAATTTTAGTTAGCCCAGAACCCTTTGATTTCCTAAACCGGTTTAGACTATCACATTTTATTTTGGTGACATATATAAGCTATTTCTAGGTCATTGAGTTGCTTTTAAAAGATATATCCACGGGACGCCTGGGTGACTCAGTGGTTGGGCACCTGTCTTCCGCCCAGGACGTGATCCTGGAGACCCGGGATCGAGTCCCACATCAAGCTCTCTGCATGGAGCCTGCTTCTCCCTCTGCCTGTGTCTCTGCCTCTCTCTCTCTGTCTCTCCTGAATAAATAAAATATTTAAAAAATAAATAACAGATATATGCATAAAAAGTACAAAGTGCTGATGAAAGAACTAAAAATAATAAATGGAGAGACATACTGTGTTCATGGATTGAAGACTTTTGATACAATAAAGATGACAGTTCATTCCTGTTAAAATTCTAGTAAGATTTTTATAGGTATAGATAAGATGATTATAAAATTTACATGGTAAGGCAAAGCAACCAAAACAGCTGAAAAAGTTTTGTAAAACAAGCGTAATGTGGGAGAATCACTCTAATTTTAAGACGTTATGTAGCTACGGTAATCAAGACTATCATATTGCCAGAGTGACAAATAGGTCAGTGCAACAGAATTAAGAACCTAGAATTAGCCCCACACAAGCAAAGCCGATTGAATCTTGACAAAGGTGCAAATACAATGTGTCCTTTTTAACAAATGGTGTTAGAGCAATTGGATATCTATGGACCAAAAAAATAAAATAAAATGAACTTCACCTAAACCTTAGACTATATCCATGAATTAACTCAAAATAGGTCATCAATTTAAATATAAAACATAAAACTGTAAAACTTTTTAAAGAAAACCTATGACAGGTGTGCCTGGATAGCTCAGTTGGTTAAGCGTCTACCTTTGGCTCAGGTCATGATTCCAGGGTCCTGGAATTGAGCTGCATGTTAGGCTTCCTGCTTCTCCTTCTCCCTCTACCTGCCCCTCCCCCTGCTTGTGCTCTCTCTCCCTCTCTCTCTGTCAAATGAATAAATACAATCTTAAAAAAAAGAGGAAAACCTATGAGAAAATCTTCTAGACCTAGGACTTACCAAAAAGTTGAGCCATGACACCAAAAGCATAAAAACCATAAAAGAAAAAAAACTGATAATGGGACCTCATCGAAGTTTAAATCTTTTGGCTGTGTGACTGTTAAAAGAGCAAAAAGACAAGCTATAGACTGGGAAAAAAATATTTGAGAACTGTATATTTGACAACAGACTCTATTTAGAATATATAAAGGACTCTTAAAACTGAACAGTTAAAAAAAAAAGAAAAAAGAAAAAGAAAAACCCTAACAACCTAATTTAAAAATGAGCAAGCATCATAAAGATATACAGATAACAAAAATAAGTCCATGTGGACACTCATCATCCAATCTAGCAGTCATACTTCTTTGCATTCATCCCAGAGAAATGAAAATTTAGATCCCACACTAAGACCTGTACACAAATGTTCATAGCAGTTTTACTTGTAATTGCCAGAAACTGTAAACAATTTAATGTTCATTAACCTATGAATAGCTGAACTCACTGTAGTACAACCATACTATGGAACTCTACCTAGCAATAGAAAAGGAAGGGACAAAAAAAAAAAAAAAAAGGAAGGGACCCTTGATACATACAAGCACTTGAAAGGGCCTCAGGGGCATTATGCTGAGTGAAAAAAGCCAATCTCAGAGTCACGGGTCACATATTGTGTGATACCACTTTTAGAGTGTCCTGTAAATGACAACATGATAGAAATAGAGAACAGAGTAGTGGCTTCCAGGGATTAGGGACAGTGAAGAGAAAAGTATCGATGTCTAGAAATGGGTAGCATGAGGGAGTTCTTACTGATGCTGGAATCCTTCAGTGTCATGACTGGTTGTGTTTACACAGGTCTATACAAGTGATAAAATGGCATAGAACTAAACACACACATTGTGCCAATGTCAATTTCCTGGTTTTGATATTGTACTATAGTTACATAATATGGTGTAATCAATCATTTGGGGAAACTGGACCTCTCTGTACTATTTTTGCAATTTCCTGAGTCTATAATTAATTCAGAATAAAAATTTTTTTAAAAAGACACCCGACGGGATCCTTGGGTGGCTCAGTGTTTTAGCACCTGCCTTCGGCTGGCCAAATGGCATGATCCTGGAGTCCCGGGATCGAGTCCCACATCAGGCTCCCTGCTTGGAGCCTGCTTCTCCCTCTGCCTGTGTCTCTGCCTCTCTCTCTGTCTCTCATGAATAAATAAATAAAATCTTAAAAAAAAAAAAAAAGACACCCAAACCTGAGACCTATGTCCATTAGCCACTAGTTCCTTTTAAAGTTTAGATTAACTAAAATAAAATGAATTTTAGTTCCCTGGTCACACAAGCCATGTTTCAAGTGCTCATGTGAATGCACAAATGGAGAACATTTTCATCACCATAGAAATTGAACTGACAGTGCCAGTTTAGACAAGCTCCTTAGCAGTGCTGATTGCCATATGTGTGGGTACCAACACATTTCTTAGAGAACTGTCTTAAATTTATAAATCAAAAGCTAATGGTCTGTACCAATAAAATTTAAATAGAAGAAATGGATTTAACATGACACTTTTTGTTATACTTTTTGAGGCTGTCTTCCATATCTTTTTTTTTTGTCTTCCATATCTTAATAAGGAAAAGAAACTTTCTTCATGTTCGAAATAGGAGTAAGTTTTTTTTTTCCCTTATCTGCCAAGCAGTTATAGTTTCTTTCCATAATCGCAATACAGAATATATAGGAAATGAGCAAATTAGAGGGGAGGGACAAGTAGGGAAAAGAGATTGCCAAAAAAAGTATTTTGAATATCCCATACTTCGTTATTTTTTGTTTCTTAATGACCAGCTTACCAATGGTAGCTTTACCATTGCAGAGGAAGCGTGGTTTAGCAACCAGACCTTAGACCAGAATTATATTTCTGGCTCAAAGTGACCTTGAGCAAGTGACAGTTGTGTACTCTTCTCATTCTCATAACCAACAAGCAACCTAAGCTAAATCAGCTATATTGCTGATTGCAGCTATGGGGGGAATATACAAAAGTAGGATCATTTGTCAAGCTATTGGCTTACAAGTAGATTAAATACAAAGTTTTGAGGAATCAAAAGGTCATGTGGAGTAGAAAGCAGAAGTTTACCAGGTATAAACAGTTTTAGGTTTTGAGTTTGGAGTTAAATACAAGAAAACTCAAGGTGAAAGTTTTTCTTCTCCCATCCAAGGTTAATAACTTTGAGAAAGCTTTGAGAGACAAAGCAGATATTTTGGATTTTAGAGACCAGGTTTTGAAGTTCCATAGTGCAGGGTTTGAATCACAGCTCTGCCACTTAGTCTCTGAGAAAGCTGCCAAACTTGAGTTCTTACTTTCACCGAAAATAAAATGGGAGCTATAATGATGCCTCTTTGTAAGGGTGGTCATGAGAAGGATACAGAGTATATAGCTATAGTTACTAATAATTTTATCAAGTCATGGAACAGACTGATGATGTTAGGAACAGATAAATAGCTTTGTTTACTTTCCTTTTCTAACAATTTTTAGCCCCATAACATTTTGAGGATAGGGTCCTAATTTTAGCTTTGTAACAGATTGATTAATATCATGGTTTATAAAGCTATTCCCAAATGTAATTAATGTATATAGTAGTATGACTAAATTCATTAGATCACTTATTTGGAGCCAAGACAAATAAATCTGTTTTTATAAAATCTAGGAGCCTAAACTCCAAGTAGCAAACTGAAAAAAAACCTCATAAATTAAAAAAAACTCATAAATTTATGAGAGAAATGTTATTTCAGTGTAATTTTTGCAACCCATTTCTGCAACCATAGCCACATAGTATCTGAATGAACAGTGATGAAGAGGCTTAATTTTAAAGACAAAAATCTACAATGTACAGAGTCACGTTAGAAAATATTTTATTATGAATTTTCTTTGCTTACTACACTGCATAAAACAGTGAAAAAGAGGTCAAGATTGTGAGCCAACATGCTCATTAAGGTCCTTCTGGTCCTAGTACTCTGTAGCGGAGAAGGACAGTTGCAGTTTTAGCTAATAGTTTACTGGCATGTGATCAGTTTGAAGGGAACCAAAAATGCTGACATCCTCATCTGACTTCATCACTGAAGCCTGAGTACATATAGCAGCACTTCCTGTGTAAAACTTACCCTGACTCTGCCGAGGACACCCCAGCCCTCAGCTGATGTGGGTTGGAGTGGTAGCTTGGATTGGTGAAGCCCTCAGTTAGGTGGATACCTCCGCACTATGTGAACATGCCATGACTGTTTACTTTACCTTTCACTTCATAGAGTTCAGCTTTCAAAGTTGATAATAGCATTCATCAATAGCAAGAAATTGTTGCAGGTGGATTACTAGCTCTTAAAATCACCACTCCTTGAAAATCTTATACAAGATAACAGCATGTTTAAGAACTAATTTAGAAATATAATGCTAGGGCAGCCCTGGTGGCACAGTGGTTTAGCGCCGCCTGCAGCTCAGGGCATGATCCTGGAGATCCGGGATCAAGTCCCACGTCAGGCTCTCTGTATGGAGCCTGCTTCTTCCTCTGCCTGTGTCTCTGCCTCTCATTCTCTCTCTGTGTTTCTATGAATAAATAAACAAAAATCTTAAAAAAAAAAAAAGAAATATAATGCTATGGCAATGTCCACAATAGCCAAACTGTGGAAGGAGCCTCAGTGTCCATCGAAAGATGAGTGGATAAAGAAGATGTGGTTTATGTATACCATGGAATATTACTCAGCCATTAGAAACAACAAATACCCACCATTTGCTTCGATGTGGATGGAACTGGAGGGTATTATGCTGAGTGAAATAAGTCAATCGGAGAAGGACAAACATTATATAGTCTCATTCATTTGGGGAATATAAAAATTAGTGAAAGAGAATAAAGGGGAAAGGAGAGAAAATGAGTGTGAAATATTAGAGAGGGGGACAGAACATGAGAGACTCCTAACTCTGGGAAACGAACTAGGGGTGGTGGAAGGGGAGGTGGGCCGGGGGGTGGGGGTGACTGGGTGAAGGGCACTGAGGGAGACACTTGATGGTATGAGCACTGGGTGTTATTCTATGTTGGCAAATTGAACACCAATAAAATATAAATTTATAAAAAATATAATGCTATGGAAATTATACTGAAAAAAATCTATTGGAAGATCTGGAATGTATATACCTTGTCTTCCATATATACTAATATATGTATGGCCTGTTTTCTCATCCATACAATGGGAGGATTTCTAAATTTCTAAGACTTTATGCTTTTAGTGAGTTTCTCCAAGTAGCTCCCTCCATACTTCCACTGGTTGATTCATAAGCTACATTAAATGCGTTTTCTATCCATCAAAATTTCCTCAAGTATTGTCAGGTTCTTTAAGGTAATGTGCTATTTGTCATTCAGAAACATAGTAATTTGAAGAAGTAATATAGCAAAAGTGAACTGAGTCTCAGTATTAGAGTTTGATTCTGACGACATCTAAATATCACATGAAAGTTAGCCTTTGGATTATTATGTAAATGCTGAGTCCACGTGATGATAAACCATTAGGTGCTTTGAAAAGTCTGTGACTAAAGCATTAACTTTAATCAGTAATTTTCTTTGATAAGCATGGCAAGGATGAGAAATTTGCTCATTGGTACCTTTCCTCCTTTAAAATCCTGATGTCTTTATAAAGTTATTTGGCATTGTTAGGTAACCTAGGAAGGAAATAGAAGGTCCTTTTGCTTGGGAGACAGAAAGTGTAAACACTATTTCACTGCATTTCGCTATTTAACATTTCTTATGACTATCTGGTCATATATGGTGCAAAAAATCATAAAGCCCTTTAAAACCTATTTTTAAAAGATAGTTTGTTATAAATCTGAAGGCTGTAATTATAGTAAAATCACATGCAACAGACCCCATCCTTCCTATTCCACCCGAGTATTAGAGCTTTCTCACTGCATTTTGAAATACCTTCATGGAATTTTGAAATGCTGTGCTTGCGTAGATCTTTGAGGCTCCATCAGTTCTAGAAGAGTTACAAAACCTAGCTCTGCACTTCCCATTAGTTACTCACCATGTCCGACAGAGATGTATGCGTGTCTGGTGTCTAAGTGCAGACTTGTAGGTTTTACCCATAAGTCAGAGATCCAAATAATTCCTCCACAAGCAGGAAATAAGTATGATTAATCAGAAGAGTAAAAGGCACTGCTGGATGTTGTTGGAAAGAAATCCTCTATGGGGGGCTGTGAGTATTGTTATTTTTGCAATTTCTATTTCTGAAATATCTCAGGTTAAGGACATTTGAAACTTGTGAATATACAAAGTATATGGGCAGATGAAGTAACTGCCACCTGTCTTTTTGATTACTACTAAATCATAAGTAATTTCTATCACTACTGAAATTATCATGGCTCTTGTTTAGAATGATTTCATGGTGTGGTTTTATTTTTTTTTAATTTTTTATTTTTTAAAAGATTTTATTTATTTATTCATGACAGAGAGAGAGAGAGAGAGGCAGAGACACAGGCAGAGGGAGAAGCAGGCCCTATGGAGGGAGCCCAATGAGGGACTTGATCCCAGGATTCCAGGATCATGCCTTGGGCTGAAGGCGGCGCTAAACCGCAGGGCCACCCGGGTTGCCCATTGTGGTGTTGTTTTGGGACGAAGGTGTACTTTTTCTTTTTTTTATGGTCCATGTATGATACCTTGAGGTAATGGCTTTCTCCCTGGGATTCATAGCAAGCACAGCAGTGTTCTCTGAGAATGGTGAACATGAGCTGTGCTTTTAGTGAAACTGTGGACCTTTCTTATCAGACTTTTTATTATAACCTCTTACCATCTACTTCTAATTTACATTTCTTTCTTTTTTCTGTTTCTGATACATAAAAGCTATACTCTAATCAATTTCTTAGAACTTGTTTGTATACTTAATATTCTCTTAGTCATCAGTTATTTGGGGATAAAATTCCCTCTACTTTTAAAACATTAGCAAGATACATTGGTAATGGGCAGCGTAAAGATTTCTTGAAATTACATACTAGAATCTGAAGTCTAGTTGACTAGACCTCTATCATTGTGGCTGTAATGTTCTCATGGTCTTCTGTATTTAACTGTAAAGCCTACTGAATGTCTTTATTCAGAAAAACAATTTTAAACAGATTTTTCTTGATTAGTAAGGGGAAAGAAAATAAACATCAAGGTGTAACTAACATTTTGATGTATATTTCCTCTTTGTTGAGATCCTATTTTATGTGGATTTTTTTTATCATGCTTCTCTTCCGCATAGCATTAAATTTTTTCTTGTTACTAAAAATTCTTAGTGAAAATTCAATAGCTATATGATTCTGTTAAACAATAGTACTTTAATTTAGTTAACATGTCCTCTATTATTGGATATTTACATTTTTTCAAGATTTTGGATTAAAAATAACTATGAGAACACTATTATTTTAAAGACTATCTTGCAAAGTACCTGGGAAGGGGGAAAATCCCATTGTACTTATATTCTTGACTTATCATATAGCCTGATCTTAGAATTTTAAGGACAAACATTGAATTAGGATTTTAAACAAATGGGTGCTATATTGGTTTAGATTTATGGATCTCACATTTTTTAAAACTTTTGCTTCTGTGTGGCAGATAGCCTATGTGCTAGCTTTTCAAATGTGGATAAAATTGTTTTCCTTAGACAAACTGGAGTGGAATCTGTAGAACTTTAGGAAATAAATGGATCATTGAAGAAAACTGAAAGAGGACTTCCCTAACTAAGATTGGTTCTTCTATGCACAACCTCATGTGAATGGAAAACTAGATCCATGCAACAAAATAAATCAAGCACGTGCTGTGAAAATTTAGTGCTTGCAAAACACAGATTCACAAGGCTTTGGCCAAAGTTTTTCTTTGTTTCATTAGGTTAAAAATGGCCTAGGATTCTCCCAGTAATTCAACCATTAAAGAAAGACAAAGTTTCTTGTTCTTCATTCCTATTGTATAGAGCCCCTGTGTTGCTGACTTGCACCAAGGTGGAGACTGACCTTTCTTATGGATTAAATGGAACTGAGTTTAGAGTACTTTGAATTATTCATATTCTTAAGTGTATCTTATTTTTTAAATAAATAGGCCAAGGGATGCCTGGATGGCTCAGTGGTTGAGTGTCTGCCTTCGGTTCAGGGTCTGATCCCAGGGTTCTGGGATCAAGACCTGCATCAGGCTTCTCCCTCTGCCTATGTCTCTGCCTCTTTCTGTGTGTCTCTCATGAATAAATGAATAAAATTATAAAAAAAAATAAGAATAAAATGTGATAGGCCTGATAAGTGTTAATAGAATAGAACGAGCTAGAGTAATAGGTGTATACAGTCAAAATACGAAATATTGGAGCCTTACTCTTCAAAGAACTATTTTGGATCAGAGAACTTGATTTCAAGATTTCAGGAGATTTATTTTTTTTTCTTTGCCCTGCCTCTGCCTTCCCCTTACTAGTTTAGATGGCAATATAAGTTAATATCCTGACTTTCCTTTATAAATGAATAAAAATTTTAATGAATGTGTATTATACTTAGTCATTTCTCCTAATATTTATTATAACTTTAAAATTTAGGATCCATTGCTACTAAATACCAGATCTTACACACACGCACACACACACATTTTACATTAAAAAGAAGTCAAAGTAAGGGACGCCTGGGTGGCTCAGTGGTTGAGCATCTGTCTTTGGCTTAGGTCGTGATCCTGGAGTCCTGAGATCCAGTCCTGTATTAGGCTCCCCACGGGGAGCCTGCTTCTCCCTCTGCCTGTATCTCTGTCTCTTTCTCTGTGTCTCTCATGAATAAATAAATATAATCTTTAAAAAATAATTTAAAAAAATAAATAATAATAAAAAAGTCAAAGTGAGATTTATTGTTTTATTCTTCAATGACAGGTATGAATAGATTTATTTTTAAGACTAAGGGAGGCTCAGAATTAGGCCAAAAACCATGGTAGGACTAAGGGATGTTTGTCCCTATTTTCATTCTTTTGTTTTTCAGGCATCCTAACCTGAATATGCTTCTCTTCAGAGTATGCATAGTGTTTTAAGGATAAACTTTGTAACTGAACCAGTTAGACTCCTGACCAGTTTATGCACTTGTTGGCATTTCTCCTGCCTATTTGTTTGATCTTTCCAACTCATTTGATCCTCTGGCATTAGAGCTGACAGCTGCAATTGCATATGGGTTCGTAAAGTAGCTGAGTAATAAAATGCCATGACCTGGTTCCTGTATAGTTTCACTGATGACTGAACTGGCAACTTAGAAATGCTACAGATTGCTTTGTTAGGTCAGGTGGAACATTATCTTCACAGAGAGTTTATGTATAAAAAAAGACTGGTATTGATCCTGAGTGATAGAAGTTCCAGCTCCTAAATCCTAGTCTTACTGTTTACTGAGCACCTATTAGACATAGTGCTTTGTGTTATATGCATATTACTTCTTGTCCTTAGAATAATCTTGTAAGAGAGGTGACATGACCCTATTTTTCAGATGGAGAAAGCAGATTTTTGGGGTTATATACTCATATCTATATATTTAGTATTAGATGGTAAATAGCAGAACTGAAACTCATGTCCAAGATCATTCATTTCCAAAGCTTGTGGCCAATCCATTATGCACTGTAGCAGTGATTTTGTTCATTGTGAATAGTAGTTTATTTCCATGTTGCCATTGATGGACATTGGCCATTATTGCTGAAAGGTGCTATGGACATTTTGTACATGTCTTTGGTGGAATTATTAGGCCATAGGGTATGCATTTGTTCAGCTTTAGTAGGTATTAGCCTAAAAGTTTTCTTTTAGGTGTAGTGTGTGAAAATCCTAGTTATTTCATTTCCTTGCCAATACTTTCTGCTAGTTTTAAAAAATTTTAGCTATGTGGCAGGTGTCTAGCAGTGTTACTTTGTGATTTTAATTTACATATCTGATGAGTAATGATTTTTATGTGCTTACTGGGAATCTTCTTTTGTAAAGTTCCCAATCAAGACTTTTGCCCATTAAAAAAAATCAGATTGTCTTTTTGTCTCAGTTTTTTATGTATTCTGGATACTAGTTCTTTGAAGTAATGATTTGTTTTTCCTGTAATGCTTTCTTTTTATATTTAGTGGTATCCTTTCATGAACAATGTCCAATTTCAGTGTAATCCTTTAAAGTTAGATCTCTGTGTTCTGTGTTCTTTTTTAAAAACTTTGCCTATCTCAAGGTGGTAAAGATGTTTTCATATAGTATTTCTAGAAACTTATTATTTATAATTTTTTTACCCTTAGGTCTATAATTAATCTAAAATTGGGATTTTGTAAAAGATGTGTAATAGGGGTCAAGATTTATTTTTAGTGCCACATGGATCTCATATGGATTTAGTACCATTTACTGAAAACATTGTTCTTTGCCCACTGTATCTCAGTGGCATTTTTGTTGTACAGTTTTAACTGAGAATTCTGACATTTCCAGAATCCAAACCATCTCAAATTCTTTTCGTTGTTTTCCTTAAATTGCCTCGTGTATGGACCATGTTTTCTATTTCATCATATCTCACCTAATATAGTGGTCTATATACATTGTAGGAAATAGTAGAATTTAACAGTCATGGAAAGGTTTTTATTAATGGAATGGCAGCCACTGGGGTATACATTACTGCAGGGAAAGGAAAAGGAAGTGGCTTTGCATTGCCTGGTGGGAGCAGTATATGTATTTTCGAGGCAAAGTCTTCATAGCTCCACTTTTCCCATAAATTTCTTTACACTGAAAATAATGGAGATTTGGATGATAGTTTTCACTGAATCAAAAGCAAGTATCAAAGGAATCATTCATTGAAGACTCAATTCTTTAGCTGTACTCTCTAATGGGTTCCATATGTGCTCAATAAACCTACATGTTCAGCATAATGGGGAACTTTTCCTCCCTCATTTGTTTTGTTTCATTGCTTTTTAATTTGATTTTTAAGTAAGCACTTCAAGCATTCCATTAAAGACTTTTGGTTCTGGCCATGATGGAATAATTGGGATTGGGATACTTTTCTGCCATAAAAAACTATAAAACTGGAAAAATATATGCAGCTTTATATGCTCATATTAGAAAAGAAGTTTTAGAATCAGTGATCTGAGCTTCTATTTGAATAATTAGAAAATGAAATTAAAAAAAAAGAAAATGAAATTAAACTGAAGGTAAATAGAAGGAAAGGCATAATAGAAGTTTTAGAATCAGTGATCTGAGCTTCTATTTGAATAATTAGAAAATGAAATTAAACTGAAGGTAAATAGAAGGAAAGGCATAATAGACATAGAAGTGAAAAATATGCAATAGAGAACAGACAATAGAGAAAATGTTTACTTGAAATATAAGATTGATAAATGCCTGTTGAGACTGATCAAGAATGAAAAACTCCTAATATCAGGATTCTTACAAATATTAAAATGATAATGAGTGGTTATTATGAACAACTTAGATGTAATAGACAAATTTCTCTGAAGACAAACTGGCAGGGGTTAGGGGGGCACCTGGGTGGCTCAGTCAGTTGAGCAACTCTTGATTTCTATTCAGGTTATGATCTCAAGGTCCTGGGATTGAGCCCTGTATTGGGCTCTTTCCTCAGCAAGGAGTTTGCTTGAGATTCTCTTTCTCTCCGCTCCCCCCCCCCCTTTTGCTCTCAGTCTCTCTCTAAAATAGATAGATCTTTTTTTAAAAAATGGAAATTAGAGGGGATCCCTGGGTAGCTCAGTGGTTTGGCACCTGCCTTCAGCCCAGGGCATGATCCTGGAGTCCCGGGATCAAGCTCCTTGCGTGGAGCCTGCTTCTCCCTCTGCCTGTTTCTCTGTCTCTCATTCTCTCTCTCTCTCTCTCTGTCTCTCATGAATAAATGAATAAAATCTTTTTTAAAAAACGGAAATTAGAAGATACTTTTTTTTTTTTAAAGCAAAGACAAGCTAAGGAAACAAATTGTGAAGAAATAGAAATTTGAGTAGTCCTACAATCTACTAAGGAAATTGAATGGGCAATTGAAAATTTTCTACCAAAGAATGCCATGATTCTGCTGGACACAAGAACCACCGTGTTAGGCTGTGAGATCTATGAGGGCAAGGAATAACTTCCAAAGCTCTTTGTTATTTGCATGTGACATAGCATTCTTGGTAAATATTTGTTAAATAGTATTGATTGTATAACATGGTACCAAGTAGAGAAGTTTCTTCCCTTGAGAAACCTAACAATTTTTTACCTTCTTTCTTTGGTAAGGAATTTTTGATCTTCTCGTTCATTTCAGAAAATGTATACACCCTACTGAAATGAGAGCACTTTAATTTCTCGTTTTTGTGAAACTATATGCAATTAGAAAGGCCTCCTTGGCTAAATATATAAATCATGGGGGGGTATAAGTGTGGGCTTATATTGCTCCCTGACATGGTGCTTTAACATAAACCATAAATCTTGCAGTCTTATGAGTTAAACCAAAAGTAACATTGATCCTCTTCCTAGCAATGGCAATTAGGAATGTGACAGGGGAGGGGGGGAGGTGCAAGGACAATGTGTGTGTGTTTCCTGGCATTACAGTTCTCTTAACACTGTGTTAGTCATTTTTTAAAAAGACTTTATTTACTTATTTGGAGAATGAGGGAGAGGGACAGATGGGGAGAGAGAATCAATGAGGAGCCTCATGTGGGGCTCCATCTCATGACCCTGAGATCATGACCTGAGCAGAGATTAAGAGCTGGAGGCTTAACCTACTGAGCCACCCAGGTGCCCCTGTGTTGCCCATTTTCTAAAAATTTTATTTATTTATTCATGAGAGATACACACAGAAAGAGAGGCAGAGACAGGCTCCATGCAGGGAGCCCCACGTGGGACTCGATCCTGGGTCTCTCGGATCACACCCTGGGCTGAAGGCAGGCACTAAACCGCTGAGCCACCCAGGGATCCCTGTGTTGCCCATTTTTAAAGAAAGGATCAAATTGTAACACTCCAATTGCTGCTTAAAATTCATGAGTTTTGCCTCGCATGGGGCATTATTCAGCTAACATTTGAAAAATCCTCCAAAGCGAACAGCATTTAGGAGGCTATTAGAAACCTTATTAAAAAGTCAGATAGCAACTCTGCACAATAAACTAGCTTAACCTGCAGGAGAAAATGGTATATCAGCTGAAAATAAGTCTCCTTTGAGTCAGGTGACAACTCTTCTTCGGTGGAAAGTTTTGCTTATTTAAAGAAACTTGAAATGACTGTACTGATATTTATTGGACTGTCACAGAAATGATGTTCCTTAGCAGAACCAACCACTGTAATATGTTAAATAGCTTAATTACATATCAAAGTCACCTCTTTTTTAAAGATTTTATTTATTTATTTGAGAGAGGGCACAAGAGGGGTAGGGAGGAGAGAGAATCTCTGGCAGACTCCGCACTGAGCACAGAGCCCAATTGGGGGCTCAGTCCCACAACCCTGCGATCATGACCTGAGTGCAAATCAAGAGTTAGAGGCTTAACCAACTGAACCACTCAAGTGCCCCATAAAGTCACCTTTTAAACCCCATCAACATTGACATAATTGAGAAAAAAATGAAGCAAACTATTCTTTTGAAATTAGTTCATAAAATTTCTTAAAGAGCTCAATGTTTAGAAAAATCCCAATCCTGATATATATTATGCAAAAATGTTAAAGAAAATGCATCAAAATATTGATCATGATTATATCTACATTATTGCTTTATAGGTGATTTTAATTTTCCTTTATTTCTATAATTTCTTTGTAAAAACGTGTGCTTTTTAGTCATTAAGATATTTTTATTGTTTAGTAGAAACATTTGCAAAAGTTAACTAAGAGATTTTCTCAGAGTGAGTAGCTGTACTTCAGGGGAGGAGGGGTTGCCTGGCTCAGTCATAAAGCAGGCAACACTTTTTTAAAAAGATTTTATTTATTTATTTATTTGACAGAGAGAGAGAAAGAGAGAGAGAGCGCACGTGCATGGGCAGAGAGAGGGAAAAGGAGAGGGAGAAGCAGACTCTCTCCATTGAGCAGGGAGCCAGATGACGCAGGGCCCCATCCTAGGACCCAGGGATCATGATCTGAGCTGAAGGCAGAAGCTTAACAAACTGAGCTACCCAGGCACCCTGAGCGTGTGCCTTTTGATCTCAAGGTCTTGAGTTCAAGCCTCATATTGGGTATGAGCCTACTTTAAAAAATAGTTGTACTTCCTATTGCAATATACTTATAAGTAGGTTAACATAGTATATATCTGAAATTGCTGTGGTTTGTAGTAAGTAAAGATAAAGCAGGGTATATAATACACTGTTTATGTAAAAATAAGGCATTTGTGATGTATACGTCTATATAGGTATATGAATGTGTAGGCAAGAGTTTGGAACAAATACTCCCAAGATCTTAATCAGTGGTTATCCCCCGGTAGTAGGAGTAAGCCGCTTAATTGCCTTTTGCTTATTTCTCTTATAATCTTTTTATTTATTAATACTTTTGGAACAGACATTCATTACTAGTTCATAAAGTTTGTTAAAATGCAAGCATAAAACTGCTGCTGCCCTAAGCACAGGTAGCCCTGCTCTCCAGTGACAAGGCAGTGAAGGTGGAGACCTATGAAGAGAATATAACTGGATGCCTATGAACTAACCAACTGTTTTAGACTCCCACGTTGGCTGCCTCTACTGTTTTCAAGAGGAAAACCCCATAGTGTGGTCACACTGGAATGGTGTTAGGGTTTAGAAGACTGCCAGGTTTAGGTCGTGAGGTAAAGTCTGGGTCCTAGCCAGAGAGAATGGAGATCTGGTATCAAAGTCGCCAGGCACTGTCCAGCCACCCTGTAGGAGAGCAAAGAAATAGGAAAGTGCCAAAGGAAAGTTAAAAAACATTTCACTTGATTTACAATTTTGCTAAGGCAGATACCTCTTTTTTGCCTTTCCCTCAGAAAGCATCTAGAATATTTGTGACCTCTGTAGGATCCCATATTATCTCCTGGGCTACCAACCTTCTTCCCTTTGAGCCCTACACTCTTGTCATAGAGAAAGTGTGGTGTCCTGATGAGTCAAGTTCATTAGTCCTAGACACAGGCTTCCTGCCTGCTTGTTCAAGACTTGCGAACATACTTGCTGCTTGACTTGCTTCAGAAACTTGTCACTTCCACTCGCATTCGCTCAGATGTGTCGGTGACCTGGCTCCATGGTCACTTCCCGCAGAGGTTACAGTGGTGTAGCCCGTGTTTACATTGTCTTCATTCATTCCCTACCATTTTTTTCTTTTTATTAGTTCTTTCAACAGATTTAATGAGCACCTACTTTGGGCCAGACATTGGGGATTCCTTAGTAAACAAGGCAAAGCTCCCTTATTCATGGAGCCCACCTTCTAGGGTGGGAGCCAGAAAATAAGTGGAAAGAACAACATTTAATGTTGGGCAGTGATAAGTGCCATTAAATAACAAAGAGACCAAGGTGCTAGGATAGGAGGAAAGTCAAAAAAGATGGGGTTGTGAGGAAGCTAAGAGTCACCTGAAGAAGTGGCACCTAAGTGCAGACTTTTTGAAGTATATATTGAAGCAAGAGAAAAATCTGTAGAAATGTTCTAGGCAGAGGGAACTGCAAGTGCCGAAGACCTGAAACAGGGGTGAGGTTTGGCACCAGAGCTTGGTAGGGAAGTGTTTAAATTCCTCTACAACTGTTCCCCAGACTAGCTTATGAGGGCTGGGAAGATCTTTACTTTGACCCACCTCCAGCTGTATGCTCAGTACGATATCATTTTCCTTGTTCTCTTACAGCTAGAGATTAAAAGCTTCTAATCTAAAAAAAAAAAAAAGCTTCTAATCTGTCAGTGGAGTTCCATGTTTGAACTGATAACTACATATTTTGCCAATGAATTGCTGTGTAATATCTAAACATTTACTCGTGATGTGTTTTGTGAATGTTTAGTCATTGAACATTTATTGATCTTACCTGATTACTTACACGTGACCGAGGAGGGAGAAGATAGAGAAGGAGTGGCTGGAGAAAGTCTTAGAGAACCAGGAGAGTTGATTGGGAGGCGGCACAAGAGGAAGGAATGTCAAAGGAGCACAAGGTCAGCAGAGTCAGAGGCCCCCCGGGGAAATCCAGGGATACAGGAACTGCAGTGAACTGTGGGTTTGGCAACTGGAATGTCCCTGTCCCTGCTAGTCTATGGGAGCAGTGTCAGGTGCGTGTTGGTCAGACAGGTGAGCTGAGGAGGTGGAGGCAGTGATCATATAGTTCCCACCTTGGGAGAAGTATGAATGAGAAAGGAGGGAACAAGATTAGAGAGCTTGACAAGAATATGAATGGAGCAAAGAGGGGTTTTGTTTTTTTACCTTAAAGGAAACTTCAGTGTTTTATTTATTTATTTATTTATTTATTTTCCATGACAGGAAGTCATCCTTTGCTATTCTTGGCTCACAAAGTAAACAGTTGTTTGTGCATGTGTGTGTGGCCCTTCACCACACTTTTAAACATGTTTGAGACTTCTTACAGCTGTATAGTTTTCCAGGTATTCAAAGAGAGTTCACCTATGTGATCTTGATCTTCTTGAGAGGAAGGTACCAAATATTACGCCTGTTTCTTAGATGCAAGTCACAAAGCTCAGGTTGTAGCTCAGAAGTCACCCCACTAATACATTTTGGGGGCAAGAAATTTTATCAGTATATCCCATCCTGCCCAGAGTTTAGTAGTCTATATTCACAGCATTCACTAACCATGATTTGCCCCTCTCTTCAACCGGTTATTCTCTGGTTACCTCAGAAAAGAACCCAGGGCATTTAGATACAATTTACAGTGCAGATGAAGAAGCTTTTCAGAATACACCATTATGTCCCTCTTGCCACACACCATTCTTGCCCACGTGTGCATCCTCATATATAGCGCCCCCCCCCCCATACACACACCCTCCTGCCACATACAGAACAAACATACACCTTCAAATGTTCACAACTGAGTATAC
This sequence comes from Vulpes vulpes, assembly GCF_048418805.1. Lineage (NCBI taxonomy): Eukaryota > Metazoa > Chordata > Mammalia > Carnivora > Canidae > Vulpes > Vulpes vulpes. Next base: position 16,241,358 of record NC_132787.1, on the reverse strand, counting down.
CTCAGTCCTAGTCTTAAAAGTTCTTGCTCACAAAGCCTGGCTACTCTCTTCAATACTTTCCTCTATCTGGGGTTTGGACCTAGGGTAAAAAGATAAAGTTAGGTTGAGAGAATTGATTTTATAAGACCAGATGAGAGGCCGTAAATAAATTCCCAGGTTTTAACAGTAAGGGTTCAGTTGATTGTTATTTTTCTCTCCTAACAAAGGAAACCCTTTACCACTTAAATTCAACAGTTTTTTAAAATTTGATCTAAAGTATTAGTGGTTTACATGCATTGGTCCTTCAGGATATTTATTTTTTGAGCTATAAGGATTAACTGTTGAGCATTGAGTTTTATGAGCACAAAACCTGGGTTGTCATTTTCACTCTGGCCTAATCTCAGCCTCTTAAAATAAAAAAAATGTTCATAATGTTGATATTTTAATAATTTTTATGGAATGACATTGTGTGTATTATCTTTGCTGCTTACCTAGTCCCATACCTCTGTCACTGTTTTATCTTGTTAGCACCTTACCTGCCCCCACCCCTGCACCAGAGGTAAAAGTCTTTGCTTCTTAAAGATACTAAAGCCTCCTCCAGAGGACCCATTGTCTCCTTTTTCTTGTTTATAGAGTTTAGGTTGAGACTTTGCAAATTGCAGAAGCCCAGCATCATGTTTACATGACATTCTTTGTTCTTACCCTGTTTTCTACTTGTTGCACTCTCTTATACATTTAACTTAAATATATTTACTAACTAATTAATGTAATTAATACATTAGCAGAGATGTTTATTAAGTTATATATATGTATTCCTTGTAAAGAGTCTTCAACTTTCATATATTTTTGGAATTTTCCTTTTTTTAAAACTTTTTTTAAAGATTTATTTATTTGACAGAGAAAGAGAACAAGCAGGGAGAGTGGCAGGCAGGGAGAGCGGGAGAGGGCTCTATACCAGGACTCTATGATCATGACCTGAGCCAAAGGCAGATGCGTAACCCACTGAGCAACCAGACACCCCTGGGATTTTTTTTAAAGAAATAAGAATTTAAAACATTTAGGTCCAATTTAAATGAGTAACTTCTTTTAAAAATGTGAGTACAAATGAAGAATGTGGAGAGCAACAGGCTAGGACACAGATGCTTGTATAATTTCCTCCCACCTTTGTTTTAGGGTTAATGTTAAGGATTTGGAAGGAGAGGGAATATTACCCTAAGGAAGACAGCAACAAATAATCTAATGATGTGAAAAATTGGATCCCATTATTCTCATTGGACTATGACATTATTCTTCTGACTTTAATTAAAATACCCCTGGGAGGTGCTTGGCTGGCTCAGTCGGTAGAGCATGTAACTCTAAATCTCAGGGTTGTCAGTTCAAGCCCCAGGTTGGGTGTGGAGCCTACTTAAAAAAAAAAAAAATCACTGAGGGATTGTTAGACCTGAGTCTACTTGATGGTTGGTCTTTCATGAAAAATGGCTATTATATGAGACCCCACCCACCCCCACCCCCGACATAGACTTTGCCTCCTTAACATTGTTTTCTTTATAATATGGTACCTGGGCAGGTTCCCAGAAAGTAGTCTGAAATGCTAACCACAATGGAGGAATGATGGGCAATTAAAAAAAAAAAAATTGCTTCCGGGGCACCTGGGAGGCTCCAACAGTTAAACATCTGGCTTTAGCTCAGGCTGTGATCTCAGGGTCCTGGGATCGAGCCCCATGTCAGACTCCCTGCTCAGCGGGGAATCTGCTTCTGCCTCTCCCTCCCCTTCCTCCTTCCCTCCCTCCCTCTCTCAATTTAATCTCTCTCAAATAAATAAATCCTTAAAAAAAATTTTTAATTGCTTCCATCAAATCAGGCTACTCTTGTTACTGTATCATTTTAACTCCTTAAAAACTGGGCAAAAAATTTCCACTTATTTCACTGCTTTCTTTTGCTTATAAAGTACTTTTTACCCTGCAAATACATTTTTTTGTTCTAAATCATACTTTTAAAACTAATTACAAAGAAAAATCAAATTAAACACCTTATAGAATGTTAAGTAAGAATACAAAATTCTCGGTAACACACTACAAAAATCTGAGAAAATACCACCTTTTTACAATGTGTTTTGTGTTTCGGTATCTGTGCCTGATTAGCAGTGTTGTTTAATCTGGTGCTTGTTAGATGGACATTATAAATTTAATCTCTATTCAGGATAGATGATTTGAATCTGTTTCATTGTCAGACTCCACCCTGACAATATCCAGTCACTTCATACAAACCAATTGTCCAGGAGTTTTTCCAAGAGTAGAAAGAGCACAGAAGGAGCGGTGCTGGTGACAAGATCACTTAAAGTATATCCTACATGGGATGTATTTGCCATCTCACATTTAAACCTTTTATCATAGCACACCTAAATTTTAGTATGGGTTTCCTTCTGGAAAATAAATAATTTTCCTGGCTGCCCTAGCCCTTTCTCCTTTTCCTCTGAAGCCAGTAAAAATGAGGAAGAACCTTCCTTCCTCTAACATTCATTCTTACTGTTTTAGAATGGAAGGGAACTTCAGAGATGATCTAACTTAGCTCCCTCATTTTGTGGCTGAAGCACACAGGATGGAGAGGCCAAAATGGCCTGCCCATGTCATACCAGTAGCTAATCAGAAAGTCCAGGCTTCTGAATTTCTAATCAGGGAGGGAGTCTTTCTGTCATCGGGCACTACAAAATCTAAGAGCTTAGGGATGCCTGGGTGGCTTAGCAGTTGAGCTCCTGCCTTTGGCTCAGGGTGTAATCCTGGAGTCCCGGGATCGAGTCCCACATCGGGCTCCCTCCATGGAGCCTGCTTCTCTCTCTGCCTGTGTCTCTGCCTCTCTCTCCGTGTCTCTCATGAATAAGTAAAAACAAAATTAAAAAAAAAAATCTAAGAGCTTAAAAACATCATGCCAAAAGATGTGCCTATGCCTAGGTGCTCTGGGGCATAACTACAGCTCACCTGCTCCCTGCAGGGTATTTTAAAATTTCAAGAGAAACGCAGTGACATCTGTCAAACACTGTGCGAACTGTTAGCACTAGGCGGTTCTGTCTGAGTATTAGATTGAACTGTATTTCTTTCGATGATGTCACAGTTTTGCAGGGCTGGGGTTTTGGCATTCTTGTGATCGCAAGCAAGTACCTTGTAAAAATCAATGTGAAGCAGGAATGAAGGTGGCAGGGTCTATTATGATCTGTGGCGTAAGAGGTTTTGCAGGGCCTAAAACCCAACAAGCACCCACATGCCATTAGTAAGTAGTAGTTGTCATTTAAGAGTGGAATAAGAATATTAATTTTTCAGGGTACCTGGGAGACTTAGTCATTTGAGCATCTAACTCTTGGTTTCCCTCAATAGTAGTCTTGGGATCAAGCCCCAGTCAGGATCCACGTTCAGTGTGGAGTCTGCTTGTCCCTCTTCTTCTGCTTCTGCTTCTCTCCCCATGGGCGTGCACAGTCTCTCTCTTTCTCAAATAAAATCTTAGAAAAATTAAATTTTTTTGGTAACTGTTTTGTAGGACATTTTCAAATGGCGCTAAGTTCCTGGCTTAGAAGTAGTTATTAAGATGTTTATACCTAACCACTAAATAAATGATCCTTTTAGGGGTTTCTGTTGGCCTGGAGTCCCATGACAGGCTAAGGGTGCCATAATTCGAAAGAGTTTGGGAATAAAACATCATACTAAGAAAAAGAGAAAGGCCAAATAAGGGTTGAATGAAGTACATTCAGTAGCGAAAGGAGGTTGAACAGTCCTCGCAAGGTTATTTGATCACTTAGCCGCACGCTGGCTACTAGAGCAGATTCTACGTGGTGTTGCTGCCCGCCCAGGATATGGAGAAGATAAACGACCGGGCCTCTCTGCTTCCAATGCTTTTTCACCTTGAGAACCTTTCTGGGGATTGTTGGCTCTTTGTCACGTGCCCTACAGCTTACATTTGGAGGCCCTGTTATCAGATTCTGGGCAGTCAGCTGGAGGTGCTGTCATTGTGGACAATGTCAGAATGCCTAGAGGTGACCATGGCGCTGAAGAGGACACTATTGTTTACGTGCCTTTCTTGGATCTGCCATTGTATTTTCTTTCTCACTTGTTCCTATAGAATCAATTCTCTAGAAATTGTGAGTCATGTTCTTTTTAGATTTTTTTTTATTGTGTCTTGCTACTTAGTAGATCCAAGAACATAGTAGAGTGAACATTGAAAAATATGTGTAGTAGGAATATTATTTTTAGAAAATAATCATTTTGACATTAGGAATTTCAGAAAACAGAGGAACGGAAAATAGCATCAATATTTCTTCCTCGCAACTGCTTTATGATTTGGAGGTAGGTATGCCTAAGAATCTTTTCTTTTTTAATGTAGTTGTTCATAGTGAGTATTCAGGTATGTATGTACTTTCCCCTTTACTTCCAGGAGCTAGTATAGCAATAATTTTTTTCCCCTTTACTTTGCCCTTTACTTCCCCCTTACTTTTTTTCTTTTTTCTTTTTTTTAGTTCCAGGAGCTAGCATAGCAATAATGATTTAGACCCAAATGAGGTTCAAATCTTACAGTGAGACATAGGACACAGAGCTAAATTTCTAAATCTCTGTTTGCACACCTAAAAAAATGAGGATGGTAACATCTACTTTATAGTCCCTGTGAAGTTTAAGTAAAATATTTGTGAAGTGTTTATTACAATGCCTGGCACATACTAAGGGCTCAGTAAATAGTATGTTGTTATTAATATACCATCAACATTTTCCTTATGCCACATCATTTTTGTGACCATATTTTTAATAATTGCATGATATTCTATCAAGTTGCACACATTCTTATGTAATCATTCATCTATTATTTTTTTTAAAGATTTTATTTATTTATTCATGAGAGACACACATACACAGAGAGAGAGACAGAGAGAGAGAGAGAGCTATGCAGAGAGAGAGGCAGGCTCCATGCAGGGAGCCCTATGTGGGACTCAATCCTGGGACTCCAGGATCACACCCCGACCAAAGGAAGGTGCCCAACTGTTGAGCCACCGAGGCATCCCTCATTCATCTATTATTAGATTCTTAGGTTGTCTCTAAACTTGCACTAGAATAAAGAATTCTGCAGCAAGTGGTTACTCATTGCAAATTTAGTTAAGTGCTCACTATACACAAGGACCTTTGCTTGGCATTGGGAGCACAGGGTCCAGAGTTGTAGTCCCTGGCCTTGAGGGGGTTCACAGTCTGGTGGGGATCAGAGGGGAGATAACTGGCCTGTGGTAAACACCATCACAGTCCCCGTTACTGAGAAAGTACAGAGAAGAGGACAAAGTGTCAGACTGCCTGGAGAGCTTGGAGAAGGCAGGAGAGGTTTGTAGAAAAGGAGTTAAGTGAGTTAATGGGATGGGACCCAGGTTATTAAGAGCTTTTTAAGCCATCACACAGAATTAGTGCAATGGGAACGTCAGTTTTGAGAAGAGAATTGGCATTATCCATTTAGGTTTTATAGCCTGTAGGGGATAAGATGGAAGCAGAGTTTAATTAGGAAGTTATTAAGGAGACCAAGTGGTAAGAAGTGGCCAGATTGGAAGAAATAGCTCATGACAGGAGCTGTCAGGTTGGTTGTGAAGGTGTCGGAGAAGGCTTGGAGGTGGTCTCTTGGGCATTAGATTGAATGATTGCCAACAATGGAGTTGCCATTTCCAAAAACAAGGAATGATGCAGGGGGAGCAGGTTTGGGGAGAAAATCCGAAGTTGAGTTTTGGGGGCTTATGTTTGAGATATTTAACACCCAGGCAGAGATGTTCAATAGATAATTAGATGTAGGAATTTGGAATTCAATGAGAAAGAGGTTTTTCTGGATAAAGGAGGAATCAGTATATTATATATATATAGCATGTTTTACAAACTTGGTATAGTTTTTTTTTTTTTGAAGATTTTATTTATTTATTCATGAGAGACATAGAGAGGCAGAGACACAGGCAGAGGGAGAAGCAGGCCCCATGCAGGGAGCCCGACATGGGACTCGATCCCAGGTCTCCCTGGGACTGGACTGAAGGCAGTGCTAAACTGCTGAGTCACCCAGGCTGCCCCAAACTTGGTATAGTTTTTTTACCCATTGTTACTCCTCTCATATAGAATTTTCTTTGGTATTTTCACCTTTTAAAAATCCAAATAAACTTCAGAGTCACTTTGTTAAGTTTATTTTCTAAGGTATGTTGGAAATTTTACTACTAACTATATGATAATTATGGAAGACTTGGCATCTTTAAAATAGATCTTTGTATTCAGTAACATATTACATGTCTTCATTTCATTTTCCTTTAACCCTTCTGGTAAGAGTTCATTTTTTTTCCCCCAAATAGTTCACACACAGTTCCTGATACTATTCCCAGGAATTGTATACTTTTCATTGCCCTTGTTAGTAATTCCTCTTTCATTGGTATTCTGATAGTTTTTGCCCTTATAAAGGAATTATACTGATATCTTTGGCCATCTCACTGAGCTTCTGGTACTACAAATAATATCCTAATTGATATCCCTGATTTTTTTTTTCCCAGAGAGAATCATATCATCTGCAAATTATTTTTGTCTTTTTCCTTTCAATACTTGTCTCATTTATGTTCTTGCCAGGAAAAGAACTCTTAAATTTAAGATAAGAGGTAACTGTGGAGGCAATTAATACCTGCTTCTAGTCTTAGCTTACAAGTTTTGCTTTGTTTTCACCTTAGGCTTATCCTAATTATTTCTTTGCTCTTTTAAAAATTTATTTCTGATGGATTTTTGGAGTGTCTGGAGTTTATCTGTTTTAGATTTGTGCATTATTTCTAATAGTTGGTTATGGTGTAAAATAGTATTTGGTTTTCAGCCTTTTTGCTTCTTCAAGGACTTACTCTGATTCCTTGAGCAACATGGGTTGAGGGAAAGCTGTTTTCCTGCTGAATCAGCATTTAAGTTTCATGATTGCAGAAACAAACCTATAGAGAGTATGTAACAGAGATTTCAATCCCATAATTGGGTAGGGCTCTAATGAAAAATTTAAATTCAGTATCCCTCCCCTAGCCTCAAAATCCATAAACACAGTAAAAATGAATGTATATGTTATTTTTAAATGATTATATACACATTTATAAAATGGTTGGTTTTGAAAACTTAATTTCAAACTAAAGCAGTTTTGCAAATTTAAAAGTTCTATTTGTCAAAAAGAATCTTTCTAAATACAAAGCCAGGTTCACTTCTTATGCGGATTGCAAATCAGAAAATGATTTGCTAGTGCAGCTTAGATTTCTAGGATGCTTTATTTTGAATTTTCAAGTTAACTTTCAAGTTTTATTTTCCATTTGTCAAGTTAAGCCTCTTGTGACCTTTCTTCCTGAATGAGCAGTGGACACTATCTGAAATGTAAGGACTTTGAACCACCAATGGTAGATTCGCTGAAAAGCTTTTAATTGGCTTGCATTGCCTTGTTTAAATAGCCAAACACCTGCTAGGCAAGCCCTTGCGCATGTGAGTGGCTATATGTTGCTTCCTTTAGGATTTGCAAGGCTAGAGCACAAAGACAGTGATTGTTACCCAATAAGCTGTAGTCACACACTTCTACCAATCGCCTTAGGAGGGCTGGTTACCATGGAATCCACCATCTGTTCACTCCCCGCTGGAATGTGATTATCCTTGCTGGGCTGGGAACTGGGAAGCGTGTGCTGTGTGAAATTATCTGCAATGGACTGGGTTAATGGGAAGCTAGATTTGGCTCGCTGGAAGAACAAATGAAGGGAGTTTTGCTTAAACCATTTGTGACTTCTAATCAAGAGGAAAACATTCAGCCTCTATAAGGTAAGTAACCCTAGTACTGTGTACCCAGTTTGTACTACATTTGGTGTGGGGCACTATCTCCATGTGGTCCAAGGAAAGGGAGCTATAAGCTCTTCTGGAACAAATCTCCAACATTACACACTTCTGTTGTATTGAATTTAAGCAGCTCAGTTATGCCTGTACAATTACATGTTGGTAGAAAAATAAAAGAATTGTTTTTTAATTATTTTAATTTTTTTGTGCCTGTGAAATTGTTATGACCTCTGAAAGTGGCAAAGAGACAATCATTTTTAATGGTTTCTAAGAGTGAGTTATACCGATAGTCTTTGAAATACGCCCATGGCCACAACGTGTTCTCATGCCTGTTCGTCCAATAAGGAAATGTCTCAGGTCAGGGACATTTGTAGGTTATGATTTAATTAATAATTATTCTAGCCCACACGGCTGACCTACCATTACTAGCTCATGTTTTGAAATGCGATGCTTATACAGTTTTATTTTGCAATGCTTTTGCACAAGTTTCAAGGGCCCTGAGCATGTGGAAACAATGTGACGGGGCTCTAACGGCAGGCATGCAGGCACGGTGATAAGGGCAGGGGCAGAGCTAGGGAGACCGGTTTCTTTTTCAAGGGCTTCCTTTGTTTTTCTGGTTCAACAGCCCCTTAAAATGTGTGGTGCATATTGTAAGCAGTCGAAGGAGATTTTGGTGCTAACAAATGGATGACTGACATTTTTCTGTGTGGCTAAGAGGTTGGTAGCTCAAACAAGGGACTACTATGTCCTTTGTAAAGCAGCATTGTATCCCCTTCCCCAAAACAGTGCCCTAAAATATAAAAGTGAAAAACAAAAAGAGTGCTGTCTATACCCTAGATACTCCTTTTGTGTTTTTCTATCATTTAGACCATAGTACCAGGGCTCTGTGAGTCTGGCTAGGTCTGCCATTTTTATTTGATATAGGAAGGGTTGCAAAGAAAAGCTTTGCTTATGCAGCTTGAGTCCTAATTGTGCTGTTTTGCTGTCATCTTAGACATTCATGTCAGTAGGTCATTGGCTTCCTGGAGAGCTAGAAAAGGTCATTGCTAATAGGCCGTACCTGGCTCAATTTTCTTTTCTTTTTTTTTTTTTTTTTAATGATAGTATAAAATTAGATAACCTTGTGTTGGTCAAGGACTTATGGTCTACTTCAAGAACAGGATTTTGGGCCTGACTGCTAGTTGTGGGTTCTTGGTATTAATTGTAGTTTACTTTAAAATTCTTACCTGCTTTTACATTTACTGGCCTAAATGCATCATTATTATTTGAAGTGTTTTTGCTATGAAGAAACATACTGGCTCCAAAAAGCATCTTTTTCAATAATAATAGATGTCTGTCTGCTTGAAATTTTCCTTAGCATCTGTAAAAAAAAATCTAGGACAATCTTGTATTATTGGGATGAAATTTTCACCTATAAAAACACAAGCAATGTAACTTTGGGGAGGAAAAGAAATAATTTACGAGTATCTCTATTTAGAGTGTTCATGTTGCTTTAGTTACCTTGTATCTTAACCTGAACAAGCCTTTGAGTAAATGAGTGTGAAATGTGTGAGCATCCATGTGCCTGGGGTGTGGCTACTTCAGCAGTTGAGGAAGGCTGCATATAGCTGTATACTTCTCAAGTTCTCTAGTGTTTGTGAACTTCTTTACTATTTTTATTGTTACTAAATTAAAGTTAGAAGATAGTGTTTTCTTTAGAGTAGGTATTCATGTTAGAATTTCTCAGCATTTTGTGGATATGGACAAACACTTAGTCATTCATTTTCACTTGTAAGCATATTTATTAATATCACCCCTGACTCAGTTTTCGGAGTAATAAATAGTAAAGCCACGAGCATTGTTCGAATGTGGTGAAAAACCTCTTCTGTCAACCACTGACCAGAAGCTAAGGGCTGCTCTTTCAGAAATTAGAGGACTGAAAAGCTGGCGTACTCTTGAAGCACTTGAGATCCCTGCCAGCGTACCTGAGGGACAAGAGTGCATGGTCTGAGAACATGAGTTCACCTGAGGGCATGTGGTTTTTGGACCTGGTGGTTCTTATTGCAGGTGGTCAGGCATTTGCTACCATTCACAAACATTGTCAGGAGTGAGACTCTCCATCATGTCCATGATCTTGTAGTAACGAGTTCAGACTGTACTCTGTTCTTGGGTCTGCTGCAAAGCATTACTTTTTGGTTCTCACCGTCTTTACCTGAAGGATGCCTAGATTTCTATGATTTCTCAGGCTTCTTCCAACTTTTCAAACTGATGGCACAGTATTTTTCAGTCCTTCAGTACAGCTAAAGATTTTACTAAATGGCAAGTTTATAATGTCAACCCTTATTCAGAGTTATTTCTTATAAAAGTATTATGTAGATGATGAATTGGAAACTCTGAATAAATTGCTTGTACTGATTCAAACCCGTAACAGTCTGAGTAGACAACAAAATCAGTTCACTACTAGTTCAGGGAAGGCAAGTCTTCCTGTTGCTTCCTTTCACACATGATGCTGGGCTACTGCCTGACTTGACTTACATTCAGACAGGTAAGGTGCGGAGCTAATAAGTAGCACTTAAATACTTAGATTTTTTCTTCCTATATTTTATTGCCACATTCTTTCTAACTATTTATTTATTTATTTATTTATTTATTTATTTATTTATTCATTCATTCATTCATTCATGAGAGACGTAGAGGGAGAAGCAGGCTCTTCACAGGGAGCCCAATGTGGGACTCAATCTTTGTACCCAGGATCATGCCCCGAGCTGAAGACAGATGTTCAACCGCTGAGCCACCCAGACGTCTCTCTTTCTTTCTTTCTTTCTTTCTTTCTTTCTTTTTTTTTTTTTTTAAGATTTATTTATTTATGAGAGAGAGAGAGAGAGAGGCAGAGACACAGGCAGAGGGAGAAGAAGGCTCCACGCTGGGAGCCTGATGTGAGACTCGATCCTGGGACTCCAGGATCGCGCCCTGGGCCAAAGGCAGGCGCCAAACCACTGAGCCACCCAGGGATCCCCGACGTCCCTCTTTCTAACTTCTAAACTAAGTCTGTCTCTTTGCTTTTAGAGTACAGATTTTAAATCCATTTTTGTGGTTTATTCTTTTGGGCTGTGTGGCCCATTTGGCCCTTGAGCTGTCAGGGATGATGGAACACTAGGGATGTGGAGAAGAAACTGCGGATGCTATTGTTGCTGATGCTGTATTCGCATGTCCTTGGTGTTGAAGTTGTTTGCATGTTACATGACATTTAAAAATAGATATGCTAAAAGTTGCCTTCTTTTCCCCATCCAACAATTCCATATTGCTGTGGTTTCAAGAAATGCTTAGAATGAATTGATTTTATGCACCAGTAAAATTTTCTATTTGTGTTAAATATAAAACTACAGGATGGGAAGCCTTTAAAGTGTGTAGGAGAATGATGCAAGTTCACCCAAAAGCTAGGGCTCAAATGTGCATTTGGCAGGATATTTCCCTGTATGAGTATGCCATAGTTTTGATTATCAGCGGCTATTTCTTCTAAGATGCTTCCTCTTCTATGTTTGTAACTGCTTCTATGCTTCTGTAGAATAATAAGGCAAACTTTGTATGAATTGGCAATGAACGGGTCTATGGAAGCAACAGCACGTTCTTGGAATAGTTTTGTGTAACATGCACATCTTCTCATTCAGTTGCCACCACTTCAGGTGTAGGAGTGGCTTGATGGAGTTGTGGTGAGGGTGTCTAGCAATACCTTACTTTTAGAAAAGTTCCATATTTTACAAATAACCCCCATTCTGAGGCTAATTGTTCTTTTGTAACAAATGTGTTCAGTTGCTGACTTCCCTGTAAGGAGTTGTTTTCTTTCCTTCCTTCCTTTGCTTCCTCCTTCTCTGCTTAAATCCTGAGTTCTTTTTCTTTTTTTCTTTCTTTCTTTTTTTTTTTCCCTTACCAATTTTGTGGTCCTGAATTCAGATTAATAAAATCATGAGACAAGGTGTGTTTTCATAAGGCAAATAGATGGAATCTACTGGATTTTTTTTTTTTTAAGATTTATTTATTCACGAGAGATACAGAGAGAGAGGCAAAGACATAGGCAGAGGGAGAAGCAGGCTCCCTAAAGGGAGCCTGGTATGGGACTCAATCCCGGGACCCCAGGATCACGCCCTGAGTCAAAGGCAAATGCTCAACCCTGAGTCAAAGGCAGGTGCCCCTATTGGATTTTTTATATCTCTATTATGTTTGGCTAGATGTTTATTTTCACATAATTTTCACATATTGTCACCTATTTTGAAGATCTGTCAGGATAATCTTGTTTTACAGCTCTCATTTTACAGAGAAGAATCTGAGACCCATAAAGATTAAGCAGCATATCCAAGGTCACAAAATTTGAGTTGCAGAAACAGCTAATTTTGAATATTCTGTAGTGAATGCAAAGATACAAGGTAAAGTCAACTGACTTCCTACATTGTTAGCCTTATGAGGAGCAGAACATCGGAGTGTCACCCGAAAGTCCCACAGATGTGATTTTCGGTATGCCTAGAGGAGGAGCAGCTTTGAAAGATGGTTCCTCAATAACCAAGGTGATAAACAGTTTTTTTTTTTTTTTTAAGTTTAGGCATTTTTAGAAAAGATTTATTTATTATTTTAGAGACAGAAAGCACATGGGGGAGGGGCAGAGGGAGAGAATCACTGGGCTTGATCTTACTACCTGGAGATCATGACCAGAGCGGAAACCAAGAAGCAGATGCTTAACTGACTGAGCCACTCAGGTGACCCAGAATTGTAGGCATTTAAATGAGAATTTTAATTTTCAAGCCAACTAGATGTTTGTGTTTTTTTAGTTTTCATATTTTCTTCCTTGCAGAAGTAAAATGATGATCAGAATGTTTCTTGGTGATTGTAGAGCCCAGAGCAGAATGTTTCTTGGTGATTGTAGACCTCAGAGCAGGTGGGGTGGAACCATGGGGAAGGACAGCTGAAGGACAAATATAGTTCCACTTGACGGCACATTTGTCATCTGACTAGTATATTTCTGATGTGGGCTAATGCATCCTCTTTGAACATTGGTGGGGATATACAACCTGGCCTCCCTTTTCTCAGCTTCCCACCATGCCACCCTCCTGCTTATTGAGACCTTCTTTTGGTACGTTACTGTCATCAGTGTTAACCTTGCATTCACTTATCAAATATTTATTGAGCATTTACTCTCTGCTGGGCAGTATTGTGGAAGAGGGGCCACAGAACACAAGGGGCAAGGACTTCAGTGAAGAGTATATAGTAGAAGGGGAAGACAGATAATACACCAATGAACAGTGTTAATTTCAAATAGTGGCAAGTATGTGAAGAAAAAAACCATGATGTGTTGAGGGATTGTAGGGCAACAAACTTCAGACTGGTTAATCAGGAAACTCTTATCTGGAGTGGTTTCATAAAGCTGAGACACAAGTGATAAGAAGCCAGCGTGATCCAGTGGAGTTAGCAGGGTGGGGCGATGGTGTTATCCCCACTTCACTCAGAAGGAAATCGAGGAAAGCCTATTAGGATCATGCCATCTTCAGTATCCATATTACTGAATATATGCTCTTTTTCAAAGCCAGAGTTTAATGGGCCAGCATGGGAAGGCAGTCAGCACAGTAGTTTACAGCACAAGCAGTCTAGATTTAATTCCATCTCTCATACTGGCTACCTGGAAGTCTCTAGCCAAATTACTTAACCTCTCTGAACCTGTTTCCCCATTTGTTGGAACTTATCGGGTTATTATAGATATCAAAGGAGGTAGTATTCAAAAGCCTATTTAGTGCTAGAGATGTTGGTATCTTGGGGGCATCAGTGATAATCTCATAAATAGTGAAATATTTCCTCTGTTTCACTGTTTGGCAGTGAAAGCCTGGAAGTACTATTATCTTTCTCTCTATAGGGTAAATTTTTCTTTGATTTCTCCCATCATTCCCACCCCTCGCATTCATTCATTCATCTCTCACATTCATTTATTCAACAAACAATTTTGTTGTTTTAAAAACTATATTGAGGTATGATTGACACACAGAAAACCATACATATTTAACATATACGACCTGATGAGGTTTGGAGATAAGTATACACTTGTGAAATCATCACCACAATCTATGCCATAAACCTATCCATCATCTCCAGAACACTTTTTGCGTGTTCATCTGCCTTTGCCAGATTCTGGTTGAAGAACATGATTAGACATGCCCAGTTAACAATCTGTTAACAAATCAGTGTGCATTCAGTGTGCTCGGTGATTTGAGGAGGTGCAGGGGACAAAGGAGTAGGTAATTGTGACCATACAGGTGAAGTAAGCTGGGAATTCTAGTCTGAGGCAGCAAAAGCAGGGAGGCATGAGAGGCCTGGCAAGTGCCAGGAGCTGAGTGCAGAACTTGAGTGCTGGTACGGTTGGGATTTGAGAGTGGAGATCTTAGCTTGCATAGAAGTTTTTACTGTATCCTGTAAAGAATGAGGAACTTTTGAATAGTTTTAAATATTCTGAGAATAGATCTTCAGTTCTGTAGTCTAGGAAGGTAGCTGGCTGCTTAAATGATGGAACCACTGGAACGAATAATATCCAAATTCTTCTTTTGCATCTTTATCTTCTTCTTCTTCACCATCATCTTCATCCACAGCAGGCAGAATTTTTCTTCTCTTATCACCACCACCACCACAATACAGTTGTCCTGCCTTACTCTTGATATTTAGATTCTTATTATTATTTAGATACTTATTAGCACATAAGTAAAATTTGCATAGAACAACAACAGGGATCCCTGGGTGGCGCAGCGGTTTGGCGCCTGCCTTTGGCCCAGGGCGCGATCCTTGAGACCCGGGATCGAATCCCACGTCGGGCTCCCGGTGCATGGAGCCTGCTTCTCCCTCTGCCTGTGTCTCTGCCTCTCTCTCTCTCTCTGTGACTATCATAAATAAATAAAAATTAAAAAAAAAAAAAAAAACAAGAACAACAACAAATCCTTAAGAATTTCCTTAGGAAGGCATTGCTTTGGAGATCAACTCTTTCATTGAGTTTAACCTAGTGTGTGTGACTTTTTTGGGGTTTTTTGTTTGTTTGTTTTTGTTCCCAGGGTTGGAAGAGAGATTGCCACTGCTTTACTTCGGGCATGGGATGAAATAATTACTTTGCTTGCATTTAAGGGTCATTCTGCATGAAATATGGGGGAACAGCAGGTTTTGATCTCTATCTCATGCCTATGAACAGGGCACATGAGCATTGAGGTCAAGTTGCCTAAATACAACTCAAGCTATAGCATCTGTGTTGGTGCTGCTCGTTCGTGTACAGCTGTTTTCTATACCTGCAAAGCACATGAGTTCAAGCAAGTTTAAATGCACTTATAGTACAATCACTGTTATTGCATTAGTTACCAACTTTTAGTGTTTTCTCTGTCAAACAATTCAAAGTGTATTTATCATCTCATTTAATGTTTAACAAGTAGTTGAGATGAGTGGAATTTATCCTCATTGAACAAATATAACTTGCTATGAGATATATACTATTTTCAAATTTACTAATAATTAAATGGTAAACCGGGATTAAAACCTCCATTCAGGGATCCCTGGGTGGCGCAGCGGTTTAGCCCCTGCCTTTGGCCCGGGGCACGATCCTGGAGACCCAGGATTGAATCCCACGTCGGGCTCCCTGCATGGAGCCTGCTTCTCCCTCTGCCTGTGTCTCTGCCTCTCTCTCTCTCTCCCTCTCTCTGTGACTATCATGAATAAATAAATAAAATCTTTAAAAAAAAAAAACCTCCATTCATTCTGATTTCAATTCTATATTCATTCTCAGCTTTTATGCTCAATGTTCTTTCATTAGAAAACTATTGTATTAACATAGGCAAAAAGCAAAAAAAAAAAAAAAACTCCCCCCAAACCTGGGAAACTGCAGTAGCTAAGGGAATAGAAAAGTAAGATTACAAAGAGATGAAGAGAGAATTAATGAGTTTTATTGTCTTTAAGAATCCCATAGGTAGTTAGTAATTGTCAAAGAACATGAAAAGTTATTTGAAGAGAGAATTAATGAGTTTTACTGTCTTTAAGAAGCCCGTAGGTAGTTAGTAATTGTCAAAGAACATGAAAAGTTATTTCAAAAAGGAAGAAACATAAATTACTCATACATGAGAATAAAGTTTTATATAACTAGCTATCAATGAAATATACAAAATAAATATTCCTTTATTACACTGGCAAAAATTTTCTGAATGGGTATATTTTAGACTGGCACCCTTGCTTGCTTTGGAGGTCAGTGAAAATTTATATAATTTTTTGGAAAGCAATTCAGTAATATGTATTATCTTAATTAGAGAATATTTTGTTGTAAAGGGAAAGAATACCCTATAACTTAAGGGAAAAAGTTACATTCTGGAGCCAAGGACAGTGCACTCATCCAGGCCTCACAGGAGCCTGGAGCTAAGACAGTTACACTCTCTCTCCCTCAGATGGGCCTTTTCTGTCTTTCCCTGTGGATGGTGGAAAACAAGGCCACGTCAAATCTCATTCACACCACTTTCTAGTCCCAGTGCCCAGCAGAAACAGAGTACAACTACTGATGCCTTGGAGAGAGATTCTGATGGTGAAGCATTGGTCATCACATCAGATGTGGCCATGGAACACAGAGGTCATTTGACTTATCTGCCAACTCAGATGGTCCCGTGAAGCAGAAACTCTTTGAAAGGGGAGTAAAGCAAGCAAATATGAGAACACACCTGGTACATGTATCATTAGCACTAAAAATGTTCGTGTCTTTTGATCCCACAGTCTGAATTTTAGAAATCTACCAGTAGTAAGTTACCTAGTGATCCACTGAATGATTTATCACATCACATCAGATGCTCCAGTGGAATGGAGAGAAACAGGAAACTACAGATATGTTCTGTAGGGAGATGGCTGCATGAATTATGGCTTAGTCATGAGATTATGTGTTATACAAATATTAAAGAATTTTTCCAAAAAAATATAGAAAAATGCTCACAATGGAATGAAATATGCATACATGTTGTTTACACTGTACTAAGTTACATTTTATATATAATACACAGAAAAAATGCTAGAGGGAATTAATGCCAAATACCAGTAACTACTAGATTTTATTGATTTTTACTTACTAATTTTTGAAAGATTTATTTATTTATTCATGAGAGACACAGAGAGAAGCAGAGACATAGGTAGAGGGAGAAGCAGGCTTCCTGCAAGGAACCCAATGTGGGAATTGACCCTGGCCCCGGGAACACGCCCTGAGCTGAAAGGCAGACGCTCAATGGCTGAGCCACCCAGGTGTCCTGACTACTAGATTTTAGAATCACTTTTGTTATTTACAACTTGTCTGTAGATTTTATTTTAAGTAATCTCTACACCCAGGGTGGGATTCAGATTCCCAACCGCAAGATCAAGAGTTGCATGCTCTACCTACTTAGCCAGCCAGGCACCTCTTGTCTGTCGATTTTAAATGATTGACAATGGCCTTACAGTAATCTTAAAATTTAAAAACATAATATAAAATGACTCATTAAAATCTGGTAGAGAAGATAAACCTATCTTAAGTAAAACAATAGTAACTGACATAACGTAGTATGTGTTTTTGTGTTATGGATTGTGTAATAAAAACTTAAGAATGGATTTCCTAATAATTAGACTCTTTGTGAGTGGCATGGTGTTTTCAAGAGCTATTTTCCTATCACTGATGATACTCAAATAGAAATCAGACAAGCACTTAGAAGAATTATGGAGATTCATCTGTCACATACAAACAGATGGCATCTAAAGTCCTTTTTAACCCCAATGTTCTGTTAGAGAAACAGGTTTACTATGGAGTGATTATTTAAAAAAAAAAAAAAAAAAAAGGTATATAATTCGATGTTAGGGGAAGATACACAAGGGTAAGTAGCTTTTGTGAAAGAGATGTGAAATTCTTATATCAGAGATGTCACAATCTATAGGACCTTAAGCAGGAGGCAATGAATTTTAAAATTGTCAGACGTTGAAGGATGTGATAGTCGGGGATTGGATTATGTGATGGAAGTCATTTTAAGGTCTGCTAATGATTGATGCTAAGGCAAGTTTTAGATTTGTCCATTTATGGATAAAGGATAGTAACATAATTGGCTTGCCAAATGGGAGAAACATTTCCCTTGTTCATCTTCTAGTGACATGAGTGAAATTATACAAAACTTAAATTGAACAAGAGCAGAGTCAAGCTAGTCTGCTTGTTGGTGGGTTTAACTGTATTCTGAGAAGAAAACTTCAGGGTGTCCAGCCATAATTATTTTTATGTTTTGGTGGTTATGTTAAATTATGGCAGTAATATATTTACAGCTATGCTACAAATTCAACCTGATTGTTTAACTCTCAAACATTTAAATTTTTTGAAGCTATTCACAACGGCACAGGAACCAAGGACCTTTAATTTTACGTGTGTGTGTGTGTGCGTGTGTGGTAGGGAAAGGGTCATCTTTTTGCCAAAGTAAAGAACGTTTCTGTTCATTAGAAAAAAGGTACAACTTCTTAAAGAGTAAGCTGATCTCAAGGTTGACACTTAGTGTATCATTTTCTGTAAAGCTGATTTCCTCTCTTTAAAAAATTGGAATAAAATTATTACTGTAAAATGATCAATAATCTAGCTCTTCTTTTTTTTAAGATTTTATTTATTTATTCATGAGAGACACAGGCAGAGACATAGGCAGAGGGAGAAGCAGGCTCCCCGTGGGGACCCTGATGAGGGACTCGATCCCAGGACCCTAGGATCACAACCTGAGCCAAAGATGGATGCTCAACCACTGAGCCACCCAGGTGCCCCAATAATCTAGCTCTTCTTGATTATTTTTCTGCTTTTTGTTTATTGTATACATTGAGTCTGTTCTGTGATGATTAACAATTTCTAGACCATTTCTGAAAAGTACATCTTCAACTCTTTAGAGCCCCACTTCGAGGGCTCTAAGGAGTAGAGTGTTTATGACTTTGAGCTCACTTAGCACCCAGTCCCTATTACAGTTTGTCACTGCCTTTTTGTCATAGAAAATTGTCAAAATAATTATTTTCTCAGAAGAACCAGCTCCTACCTGGTATACTAGCCACTAGTTAATTCAATAGTTTAACTAAAATGTGCAACAGCTTTTAAAAAGGCTCTCGTAATATCTGTATTTATGTAAAATGTTTAAAATCTATCCAAACATGAAATTAGTTTGTTACATATAATTCAGTAATAAAATACTGAAGCAGTGTTAATGCTGAGGCATGAAATGGCTATAAGTTGTACGGTTTGGGTTTTTAAACAAACAAACAAAAAAGTGTTAAATTGTGCTCCTTTAAGACACTGCTCAACTATCAGTCTTCCAGTACACCTTTCTTTTCAGTTGCATTCCTCTCTGAGCTCCTGAAGCACTCTGTGGTTAT
Organism: Vulpes vulpes; assembly: GCF_048418805.1. Classification (NCBI taxonomy): domain Eukaryota; kingdom Metazoa; phylum Chordata; class Mammalia; order Carnivora; family Canidae; genus Vulpes; species Vulpes vulpes. Next base: position 16,222,186 of record NC_132787.1, on the reverse strand, counting down.
ATCTGTTATCAGCATATTTTGCAATTGACTGTTATCTTGTGTCTTTACCCAACTTGATTGATTTCCTGAGGCCAGGAACTGTTTTACTCATCTTAAATCCCCAGCTTTTGGCTCCACACAGAACTCATGCTTAGATTGTTGAACTGAACTAAAACTAATGAAAAAATGTCAAGGAACTTAACCCAAATTGCCAGCGATAGTTATATGCTGCCATTTCAATGACTGGAAGATAAGGAAGGTATCACCCCATAAGATAGTAACTACCTCACCTACCTCCTGTGTCTCTACTTCTGGAAAGAGCCCTACCCCAAAAAGAGAATTAAACAAATCTCCTTAAACCTCTGATGGTTCTAGATTCATTCTTGTCTCTTCGTGACTAAATTGGGTGCTGCTGGAGGTTATGGATTTTGTTGATCAAATTTACTCACGGGTGGTTAAAACCCAGCAAATGGAAAGTGCTAGATAAAGCTTTCTAATGGAAGGAATGAGGAGAAGAATGAGTATTGCCCAGAGGTCTTCAGAGTGTTTGAAGAATTACTGGTTTTTCTACTCATGGAATTTTAGGCTTGGTTGGTTAAAAAAAAAAAAAAAACCAAGATTACTTTATCTTATGTCATTATGATAATCACATATCTTAGATATAATGTACTGGAATTCTGGCAATACTTGGTGACAAGTCATCATAAACATCAGACTTGTAGGTTATATAATGGCATAATACTTAAATGAGTTGTCAGACCAAAATCCTTTATATTTTTTTCTTTTACAAAAAACACAAGTGTTCCACATTTGTGGAACTTCTCCATGTGAAGAGAAGTCTGTTAGTACATATTTAAGAGGTTCTTACCTAGCAGATATATTGAAAAAATAAGCAAAACTTGTCTTTTTGAAGTAAAGAAATGAGTGAGAAATTAACTGCAATCAGCAGAGAGAAAAAGGGCATTATGAACAAAGCATTTTTGAAATACTGTTTGGAAATATTTCCATTATTGTGTCATCACTGAAATAGATATAAGTGTATCTTTCATTTTTAAAAATTTTCTTTAAAAAAACCATTTCTGCGTACACATTTAAACTTAAATACAAGATCTTTTTTAGCTTGCTTTAAAATCTTTGAGATAGTTATAGTAGGTTTTAGACCAAATTAAAAAAAAAATGTAACACTTTCTAAGACGTCAAGGCAGATGGAAGTATACTAGAAGAATTTCAAGGAAAACTTTTGCATAATTGAGATGGGATTTAAAAATGTGTGTCATGATTTAGTAAGTGTGGCCAATGATGTACTTCTTCCCTGTAGAATAATGAAATGTTCCTCAACTAGGGGCAGTCATTAAAACCAAGTATGGAAGTAAACCAACTTAGATATGCTCTTTCAGATGGTTATATCATTAAATATTTAACCAATATTTAAAAAAACAAAACCAGGATGCTTGGGTGGCTCAGTGGTTGAGCGTCTGCTTGATCCCCGGGTTCCTGGGATCAAGTCCCCCATTGGGCTCCCTGCAGGGATCCTGCTTCTTCCTCTCCCTATGTCTCTTCCTATGTCTCTGCTTTACTCTCTGTGACTCTCATGAATAAATAAATAAAATCTGTTTAAAAATAAATAAAAAAACAAAGATTGAATCACACAAATCCCTCAAAAATAGTACTTTATCTTTACCTCATCCTACTTTAAGTTTTTTTTACAGTATGCATTTTAGTGCAGTAATATTTGTATTACTTACAGTGATACCTGTATTACATAAACACATTAATATATTTAATATATTTAGTTATGCATTTATCCATACACACTTGGAGATGGAATGTCCAGTTTTCACACTGAGAGGGATGTGCCATCAAAAAATTTGGAGCATTGTTCTAGCAAGCCCTCCTTTACCTCCCTACACCCACAGTAGTAACAGGCCCATCCAGACTTGTCAGTCACCATTCTACTTGTCTGCTCTCTCTTTGACTCCTTGGAAGGGACCTTCTAATGAGATAGTATTAAGCACCTGATACAGTGTGCAGAGGGCCTATAGAAATGAATGGGACAGTTATGGTCCTTGTTCTCCAGAAGCTTTGAGAATAGCAGGAAAGACAAATGCTGAACAAGGACATTGCATGAACTTTCATTTAATTGCAGTTGTAAATAAGTGTTGAAAGGAAACCTACGTGGGATAGTGAGACCTAATCATAAGAAAGATCTTAAGGCCGCAGAAACCGAGAAGAATAGTGTGGTTGAAGGAAAATGAGATGCCATTGAAAGTGATGGTGCAGATTAAAAAAAAAAAAATTCCCGGCTTCTTAGTAGTGAGCCAGGTTAAGCTTACTAGGTAGAAGCTCAAAAATACCTTGTGAATAAATGGATAAAACTATTTCAGAACAAACGTCAAATTGATGGATCACAGTCTTATTTGATCCACACAATGGTTTTGAGTTTTGAAATTTAAAAAAAATCCTTTCTCCAGGTTGCCACAAGTAACTCTAATTCATACTGTTTTAGACTGGTATCCTTACCCATTTGTGTTATGTATCTAGATGCTGAATACATTTGCCTTTGCTGCTCTGTATAGAGGATAAAGGTTATGCCATACTCTACAGTGAGCTATTGACTAATATGTGATTGAGTTCTAGAGATTAATGTACAGTGTTATGTCTTAAAGACTATATGGATATTTTATCATCTTTAGTATTATACTGAAATCTGGTTCACCATTATTGGTAAAGTCACAATACATAAATTGCTAGGATAATAACTTGAAAATTTCTAGCAGGTAAATTGATAATTTATCATGCATCCATTCATCAATTTAAGACCCATATGATGGAAGTTGGCTGTTTTCTTTCTTTCTTTTTTTTTTTCTTAGTTCTCTTATTTTAAAAGAGAAGTGACAAAAATTTTTTTAAGATTATTTGACATAGGGATCCCTGGGTGGCGCAGCGGTTTGGCGCCTGCCTTTGGCCCAGGGCGCGATCCTGGAGACCTGGGATCGAATCCCACGTCGGGCTCCCGGTGCATGGAGCCTGCTTCTCCCTCTGCCTGTGTCTCTGCCTCTCTCTCTCTCTCTGTGACTATCATAAATAAATAAAAATTTTAAAAAAAAATTAAAAAAAAAAAGATTATTTGACATAGAACACGAGCATGCACACACACAAGCATACACACAGGCACGAGCATGCACACACTCAAGCAGGCACAAGCAGAGGGTGAGGGATAAGCAGAAGCAGATTCCCTGCCAAGCAGAGAGCCCAATGTGGGGCTCCATCCCAGGACCGTGGGATCACAACCTGAGCATAAGGCAGATGCCTAACTGACTGAGCCACCCAGATGCCCCTTAAGTTCTCTTTTTATCTTTGATCTTCTTTCCTACCACTTACTGAACTTTGGAATGACTAATACTCTATTTTTCTTTCTTTGCAGTTTTCTTTATTTCTGTAATATATTCCTGAGATTCATCCAAAAGGAAACTACATGTTTAAGTGTTATTATCTGTGGGATAAAAGGGAAGAAATAAGTAGAATGGGTGATTTGCAGACAGGACAGTGCTGGTTATATTTAGTTTATCTTTTCATATTCTGAGTTTGTCCTTTAAGAATATAAGGCCCAACACAAAAGGCTAAGCAGCTGCTGTTACACCAGCAAGCTGTGCATTATTAGGATCTTGAGGAAAGGAAGACAAATAATTAAATGAAATCTGGATGAGGCAGCTGATCAAAAAGAGAGAGAGAAACAAAAGTCTTCCCTCTTTTCTCCCAAATTAGTAGCAAGTAACTGGCTGTACTTTACCCTTTATCTGACCTGCCAAGGGCAAAGCCTAAGTTTTATTTTCTTAAAGCCTCAAAGGACTCTTTTCTGGACGCTGCATGGCTATTTCAAAGTTGGAAAAAATAATAGGTTCCTGTGGAAATTTATGAAAAGAAAACATTTTTCTTGATTTCCTTCTCAAAACCGGTGATTGATAGAGGGAACATGGTTTGGGAACATATTTTGAAAGCAAAGTGGCAAGAAATGAAGCTAGAAAGGTAAGCAGGGGACAGAGACTTAAGGCCTGTGTGGAGTTTGGATTCATTCTGAGCGCAGTAAGCAGCCACTGAGGATCTCAGCTGGCAAGTGATGAACAGCTCTGCAAGCAGCAGCAAAGTTTGCAAATCTGCCACAGATTTCCTCACCATACAGCCTGAAATAAGGTGCTTTCCCTCCCACTGCTGCCTAACAAAACCTCACTAAACCCTTCAAGATAAAGTTAGTCTTCTCTTCTCCAGTGAAGAAGGTAGCTTTCAGATAAATGGAAATGAAAGCATAAAGCTGAAAGAGAGAGGTTGCTGTTGGAAATAGATGGTTTAGAATCTTCTGCATAGTGGAAGAGTTGCAGCCTTCAAGTGAGTCAGTTTCCCAGAGTAGATACTGAAGAAAGAAGAATGCAAAGGATAGTATAGGCAGTAGACAGTCTGTGATAGGGAATTCATAAGCATGAACAGATAGATTGGCCATAGGCTGGCTGAGGTTGGGTATCATAAATTCATGGTGGAAAATGTTTTAGTCGCAATAATTTTTTATTGTGGTAAAGTATAACATAAAATTGACGATTTTTGCTGTTTTTAAGTATGTAATTGTGTGGCATTCATATAGTCATCCTGTTCTACTACCGTCCCCACCAGCCGTCTCCAGAACTTTTTCATCTTCCACAACTGAAATTTTATATCCATTAAAATAGTCACAACGGTATTTTGTTCACACAAAATGGCAACCTCAGCACCAGAAGCCTGTGGGATATTGCTGTGGTGTGTGCACAGGGGAAAGGGCCACAGTGAAGGACAAGAAACTGCCAGAGAAGGCATTTGTAAAGAATGACTGTTGTGAGGTGGCTGAGGCAGAAGGACTGTGATAGGGATTGACCAGTGAAGAGAAACAGTTATCTAGTGTGTGTCCAGCATCATATTAAGTGCTGTATTTATGTTCTTTGATGAAGAGCTATTATGAGAGCTATTATGAGAGCTAATAAGAATAGATTCATTCAAGAGTTTAGGAAAGGAAGGAATCCAGGTGGTGGCAAGATGAGTGTAGAATTTGAAATCTCAGAATGAACTTCTTGCTGAAGTGAATGTGATTTCCTAAAGGAAACACACAGCTCTTCCAGTGTAAGGTAGTCACTTGGCACTGATGAAGTGGAACCCAAGGAAGCTGTGCAAAAATAATAATCATAATTAAAGAAGAAACACTGTATTTAACAATTTGTTTCTCCTTTGAATATAGATCATGCCAATTACCTGGGATTAGTACAAAGGCTAAATGAGATAAAAAGGGGGCACCTGGGTCATGAGGCTGGTTAGGGTCTGGCTCTTGGTTTCTGCTCAGGTCATGATCTCGGCATCATGACCTTGAGCCCCACTTGAACTCTGTGCTCAGCAGGGAGTCTGCTTGAGATTCTCTCTCCCTCTCCTTTCCCACTCATACTTGCGTGCCCACGTGTTCTCTCTCAAACAAATCTTTTTAAAAAACCAAACTTACCAGATGTGAAGGTGGACCGTAATGGGGCAAAGGCAAAATGCCAAAAGAGAGACAGATCACCAATTTAAAGTGCATTTACTCCTGGGCTATATGTGTGAACATGTGAAATGAGTGGTGTGATGCAGGAAATCCATACAGGTAAAATCAAACAGCCTATAATTGGGGTATAGAGATCAATTCCATAATTTAGGTTGGAGAAAGTGTTTTTATTCTCTAGGATTATGTATTTTTATTAGAGAAATATTAAAGTCAGATGACATTTCAGGTACAATATTTCTTCTATATACGTAAAATACACAAGCTATCTCCATCTACATGTCATAAGAGAGATGTGTAGCTCTCTGTGGCTTTCCAAAGTACAAGAGTAATGGAATTGAATTAGAACCCAGAATGGACAGCAGTGTAATCTAGGATTATAGTATCATCCATCCATAAACTCTGGTCTGAGGGGTACTGTCTACTTTAACACTGCTCTGTGTGGTTGGGACTTAACTGAGCATGTAACTGTGGAATTAATATAAAACATTTATATTAAGTATTTTTAAAAGAATAAAGATTCAGGGATAGTAACTTGCTTTGGAGATCTGTATGAAAATAATTTGGTACAAAAATATTTAAGCGATAGCATTTACCTGGCATGTATTCAAAAATTTTAGTTCTTCATTAAGGCTCACAGACATGCAAAATGGAATTATGCATCAGTCGGTTGGCTTTTTAAATTAAAAGGTGTTTTTTTGGGCAGCCCAGTGGCTCAGCAGTTTAGCGCCACCTTCAGCCCAGGGTGTGATCTTGAAGACCCGGGATCGAGTCCTACATCAGGCTTCCTGCATGAAATCTGCTTCTCCCTCTACCTGTGTCTCCGCGCCTCTCTCTCTCTCTCATCTCTCATGAGTGAATAAATAAAACCTTAAAAAAAAAGGTGTTTTTTAGGCCAACAAGGGGATCATTTTATTTTTTTTTAATTAATTTTTATTGGTGTTCAATTTACCAACATACAGAAAAACACCCAGTGCTCATCCCATCAAGTGTCCAACTCAGTGCCTGTCACCCATTCCCCTCCAACACCCGCCCTCCTCCCCTTCCACCACCCCTAGTTCGTTTCCCAGAGTTAGGAGTCTTTATGTTCTGTCTCCCTTCCTGATATTTCCCAACATTTCTTCTCCCTTCCTTTATATTCCCTTTCACTATTATTTATATTCCCCAAATGAATGAGAACATACACTGTTTGTCTTTCTCCGATTGACTTATTTCACTCAGCATAATACCCTCCAGTTCCATCCACATTGAAGCAAATGGTGGGTATTTGTCGTTTCTAATGGCTGAGGAATATTCCATTGTATACATAAACCACATCTTCTTTATCCATTCATCTTTCGATGGACACCGAGGCTCCTTCCACAGTTTGGCTATTGTGGACATTGCTGCTAGAAACATCGGGGTGCAGGTGTCCCGACGTTTCATTGCATCTGAATCTTTGGGGTAAATCCCCAACAGTGCAATTGCTGGGTCGTAGGGCAGGTCTATTTTTAACTCTTTGAGGAACCTCCACACAGTTTTCCAGCGTGGCTGCACCAGTTCACATTCCCACCAACAGTGTAAGAGGGTTCCCTTTTCTCTGCATCCTCTCCAACATTTGTTGTTTCCTGCCTTGTTAATTTTCCCCATTCTCCCTGGTGTGAGGTGGTATCTCATTGTGGTTTTGATTTGTATTTCCCTGATGGCAAGTGATGCAGAGCATTTTCTCATGTGCGTGTTGGCCATGTCCATGTCTTCCTCTGTGAGATTTCTCTTCATGTCTTTTGCCCATTTCATGATTGGATTGTTTGTTTCTTTGGTGTTGAGTTTAATAAGTTCTTTACAGATTTTGGAAACTAGCCCTTTATCTGATATGTCATTTGCAAATATCTTCTCCCATTCTGTAGGTTGTCTTTTAGTTTTGTTGACTGTATCCTTTGCTGTGCAAAAGCTTCTTATCTTGATGAAGTCCCAATAGTTCATTTTTGCTTTTGTTTCTTTTGCCTTTGTGGATGTATCTTGCAAGAAGTTACTGTGGCCGAGTTCAAAAAGGGTGTTGCCTGTGTTCTCTTCTATGATTTTGATGGACTCTTGTCTCACATTTAGATCTCTCAAGGGGATCATTTTAATATCAAATTGTTTGATTTTATTAGATTGTTATCAGAAGACTAAAGAGTGCAAAATGGGTTAAGATTTAGATTAGTTTTGTTCTGTGAAAATGGAGATTGTCTCTCAGTTAAATAACATTGGAGAATGAATATAAGGATTTTACTCCTTAGTTAATAATTGAAAGTCACAGGTATTTATTTTTTTTCCCTATTCCTGTCCTATCTGAACAAAGTGGCTTTCACTTGGTATAACTCTCTTGTTATTTATTGCCAAAATGTTTATTAGTAAATAATAAAGCCACCTTTGCCATTAGTACATGGAACTCTTCAATTATGACAGATGATGTGTTGGGTAGCCTTGAGTAAAAATGCTACGTCAGACAACTTAATCCACACCATTTTTTAAAACGTTGTAGATTAATGTTAATTTCAGGAAGCACAAGTTTCATGGTAAAATTTTTGTGTTCCATCATCTCCATTAGAAATAGTAAGCTATTGGGGCGCCTGAGTCGGTTAAGTGTCTGCCTTCGCTGAGGTCATGATCCCCAGTTGAGATCCCTGCTCAGTGGGGAGTCTGCTTCTCCCTCTGCCCACCATTCCCCCTGTTTGTGTGTCTGCACACACTCTGTCAGATAAATAAATAAAATCTTGATAAAAGAATACCATGTGAATGTTGGGCAGAACTTTCTCTGTCCCCTATCAATTGTGAAGGATAACCTCTCTCGAAGGAGGAAGGAGGAGATGCCTAAGAGCAGAGTCCCAGCCCATTAGGTCCTCAATGCACAGGCTATTTTGTGAATAGCTGTGAATTGTTGAGCATTGACTATAGGTATTTTCAGGGCTGATATCTGTGACAAATAATCTTACAAAATCAACAAAATTGCCATACATTTATTTGAAAGGTCCTTTTAAATATACTACCATAAATTTCAGTGTTCCCAAATGGACTCTATGTAGAGAACTAATTAGGTCACTTCTGAAGTTAAGATTTTTAAAAATCACAGGAAACATAAAATGAACCAGTGATTATCTTTACTATGATGAGAAAGGCAATGAACATACCAAAAATCATAGTTTTGGGTTTACACTAAGACAAACCATCCATTTCATGGCCTGTTGCTTTTATTTGCTCCATAATTTTTAAAATTAAGGAATAATTTATTAACAACAAAATTCTCCCTCCTTAGGATAGAATTCTGAGTTTTGACGATTGTATATGGTCATATCATATAGAATCATATATGTATCCTATGATTCTATATGTCATTCTGGAAAAGGGAGCCCATAGGGACATAAATCTGAAGTAGGACGTAGTGTGGGGAGAGACTGATTCATTACAAAAGGACATAGTAAATAAAATTTTTTTAAAAAGGTCATGATGGACTATTTGAAGGAGATAGAACTATTCTAGATCCTCATTGTGGTGGTGGTTACATGACTAAATGCAATTGTCATAAATGTCCAGTTAATTAACATATAGTCTAATATTGGTTTCAGGATTAGTGTTTAGTGAGTCCTCACTTACATATAACACCCAGTGCTCATCACAAGTGCTCTCCTTAATATCCATCACCCATTGAGCCCAGCCCCTACCCACCTCCCCCCCCAGCAACCTTCAGTTTGTTCTCTATAATTAAATCTTGTGGTTTGGCTTCCTTCCCCCCCCCCCACCCTTCCACCCCCCTTTTTTATCCCCCTTCCCCTATGATCATCTGTTTTGTTTCTTAAATTCCACATATAAGTGCAATCATATGGTATTTGTCTTTCTCTGACTTATTTTGCTTAGCATAATACACACTCTAGCTCCATCCACATTGTTGCAAATGTCAAGATTTCATTCCTTTTGATGGCTGAGTAATATTCCACACACACATATATTTACACACACCATGTCTTTTGGGGGGCAATTCATGGAGGGGCACAGGGAGAGAAAGAAAGCAGGCTCCATGCCCAGTGCAGAGCCCGAGGTGAGGCTGGATCTCATAACTCTGACATCATGACCTGAGCTGAAATCAAAGAATTGGACACTTAACCACGAGCCCCATACCACATCTTCTTTTTTTTTTTAAATTTTTTTTTTTTATTTTTTTATGATAGTCACAGAGAGAGAGAGAGAGAGAGGCAGAGACACAGGCAGAGGGAGAAGCAGGCTCCATGCACCGGGAGCCTGATGTGGGACTCGATCCTGGGTCTCCAGGATCGCGCCCCGAGCCAAAGGCAGGCGCCAAACCGCTGCGCCACCCAGGGATCCCCCACATCTTCTTTATCCATTCATCAGTTGTTGGATATTGGGCTCCTTCCATAACTTGGCTATTGTTGATAACTCTGCTAATAAACATTGGGGTGCATGTGCCCCTTTGAATCAGTATTTTTGTATCCTTTGGGTAAATACCTAGTAGTGCAATTGCTGGCTCATAGGGTAGTTCTGTTTTTGAAAGTTGACTTCTTTCTAATGTATATGTGAGTGTCCTTAGTTCATTCCTTCTTACTGCTCAGTGTTATGCCATTGCATGGATTTACCACAGTTTGCTTATCCATTCACTAATTCAAGGTTGATTGGATGTTTCCAGCTTTTGGTGACTATGAATAAAGCCCCTGTAAACTTTCCTGTACAGGTTTTTTGTGTGGATGTGAGTATTCATTTCACTTGATTAAATACTTAGGAATGTGATTGCTGAGTCATATGGAAGTGCATGTTTAACTTTGTAGAAACTTCCCTGGCTACTATTGGGTAGCTTAGAATTTAGTTACAAGTTTGTGGTAGATGCTGAACATAATCACAGATTACCACTTGTGGACAATGAGCATCAATGTTAATAGTTTTATTTTAATTATCATTTGCTGCAAATCATGTTTTGGTTTTCTGGCTTTCATCTCTAAAAATTCAAAAGTAGGCTCCATTATATCTTAATTTATTGTACAAAAGTGAATTTAATTTCTTAAAGGTTGTCATTTTACTAGTGTTATTGGCCAAAGTATTTAACCTCTTAAACCTCATTTTCTCTTCTACAAAATGGTAATTGCTATTTCCTACCTTACTTGTATTATTCCTTTTACAGAAAATTCTGTAAAATAGTGATAAATTAATACCTTACAGTGAGGATTTAATGAAATGCTACATGTAAAGTGCCTAACAGCACCTGGCACAAAGTAAATGTTAACTATAAAAAAAAGAAAAGGTATTTATTTGTTTGAAAACCAAACCTGAGTTAATTCAAACATTGCTATCAAAGCTCAGAAAGCACTGAAGTTGGGGCATTTTTATGACAGGAAAATGTTCTGTTTTTTACATTACTGAAATTTGCCAAGGTTAAGTGGTCTTGGAATCAAATATAGACAGTTTTCCTGCCACAGTGAAATTCAAACACTTGGGTGGAGTTTGCAAAGGAAATAAAAGAATTTACATTTCTTCTTTCTTTGACTCCTTTTCTCCATGTTTCTTTTTTTTTTTTTTTTTTTAAGATTTTGTTTATTCATGAGAGACACACACAGAGAGAGGCAGAGACACAGGCAGAGGGAGAAGCAGGCTCCATGAGGGATCCCAGGACCCCAGGATCACGCTGTGGGCCGAAGGCAGGCACTAAACCACTGAGCCACCCAGGGATCCCCTTCTCCATGTTTCTAATTATTCTTTTTAGATTTGTTGTAAAACCTATTCATGCCTAGTATGTAAACAGATTTCTTTTATTAAGAATTAAGCTGATAACCCCCCTACTTCCTGATGAACATGTGGAAGTTATCGTGAGTCTCAAGTGAATGAATACACAGCCCTGCACACTTTGACCTGAACATTGCCCTCCTCCCCTGAGATTGAGCAAGTCCTAAGCAGGTGCACATGAACCAGAGCTTTAGGCCATCGATAAGTGAGTTAAGACTCCAAACCAGGCAAGGCTCTGCCCCAGTAGTTCTCCAAGTGTGGTCCCTGACATGTGGTCCCAGACCAGCCAGTGTCAGTGTCACTTGGGAGCTTTATTTATTTATTTTTTTTTTAAAGATCCATTTATTTATTTATGATAGACATAGAGAGAGAGAGAGGCAGAGACAAAGGAGGAGGGAGAAGCAGGCTCCATGCCAGGAGCCTGACACGGGACTCAATCCCAGGACCCCAGGATCGTGTCGTGCCCTGGGCCAAAGGCAGGCGCCAAACTGCTGAGCCACCCAGGGATCCCCACTTGGGAGCTTTAGAAATGTAAAATCCGGAGCACCCCCACAGACTGATTGAATTCAACTCTGGAGATGGGATTAGGCAATGTATGCTTTGAAATGCCATCCAGGTGATATGATGCAACTGGAGTGTGACAACCATTGCATGTGGACACCCTGAAGAGGGGATTGGAGAGGTTATTTCCAACCATGAGAGTGATGTCTGTATAGCCTGTTACTTCATTGTGATTTTATAAGTATTTTAATTGACATTTTCTAATATTTCAGGGTATCAGGAATTTTTAGAGTACTTATTGAATGATACAGACTTATAAAGGTATATAAAAATGAGAAATATTATACCAGTTAAAAAGTGTTCTGAAATAACATATAAAGCTTGGTTTCCTTAGGAAATCTGTGGGTGGTGTTTATTCAATGAACTGTGCTAAAAATGAAAGGTTCAAGTGGCAAAATAGCTTTTGTGATCATTCAGAACGACATTTTAACATCTTAAGCCTGTGAATCCTGGATCTGTAACCTCTTCGGTCCAGGGCATGGACCCAGTTAAAGTGGAAACAAACTGTTTTCGTGTTGGCTTTTTTAGAGCATTACTAATAGTTAAGGAATTAGTCAGTTTATAAACCATCCTATTCCCAAAAGTATTTCTAGCTCACTTGAAGCTTCCATGTGCCTCCGCTGTTGTTTATTTTACCATAATAAATAGAAGTCTCTCCATCATCAGATACTTGGTCTCATGAAAAACACTGCAGCAGCCCTTCCTCTGGGGAGGTGTGGCATATTATGCATGAGGTTGTCTTTGAGCAGAAAGGTCTAAGAATGCCCTGAAGTAAACAGTGCCCTGGTGCGGGCTCCTGGCGGGTCTGTGTGATCTCCAGTCTACCAGAGGCTTTAAAGCCAGGAGTGAGATTTTATCACATGATCATTAAAAGAGTAAAGCCAAATATTTTATTATCAAAGCAAGTTAGACTAATTATCAGTATATGTGAAGTCATGTCCACTGATCAAGGTAAGTAGTTTCATTTTCTAGTGTATCTTTCTTATTTATTTATTTATTTATTTTTGGTAGTGTTTGGGGTCAGTTGATAAAATAGCATGCCGAGGGACCTGCAAGTGATAGAATGTGGTTTTAACATTAAGAAAAAGGTTTACATTGTTTTTCAACTTCAGCATTAAAATCTATACTATATTCAAGATTTTTGGCTTTTTCAGGAGGCTGCTGCTTGGTTAACAGAGTACAAATTTGTTTAAGTTATATTTCTCTGAGTCATTCCTACTAACATTAGAACAGTTTGAAAATTCAGTAAGGAGAGGAATGCAGAGAAGGAAAGCAAGAATTTTTTTTTCTTCCGTTTCTGGTGTGAATCAAGCTAAGAAATGTTTACCACTAATCCTTTTCTAGTGCTCCTGCATGGAGCACCATTCTTTTCAAACAACCCCCACAATCCCAGTCATGTTTTAGTAAAGTTCAGGGGACTGAGTGTACTGGGTTTTACATATTAGATAACATTGTAGAAATAGGCATAGGCTTGATTTTTTTTTTTTTTTTTTTTTTTAATGTTAGTGGTATTGAGCCACTGTTTCCTCCAGGATTCCAGAGAGCATATAAATGAGAAATTTCAAAGAGGAATGAAATTCTACTGTGTGGTAGAAATATAATCATGTGACAGGAAATGTCTGCTAAAAATATTTTTTAAGACTGAAATGGGCTCAATCTGTATAGCTATTGTCCCATTGTTTCTTCATGGATAAAAACCCTCCTGAAGAATGTCTGCATTGCTAAAGGAGATAGCTGCACCTTACAGCAGCAGGTCGTCTTCATAGTTACCAAGACTCTCTTCCTTCCGATGTCACTCCTTCCTTCTTGTGGCCTCGGCGGGGTTTGCACTGAGTGTAGAAGCCCAGGGGTGGGGTTGGTCAGAGTGCTGCAGCAGGGAAGCCAAGGCTCCTTTCTGGAGCTGCACAGCCTTGGCTGGCTTTGCTCCTAGTCCCCAGTAGAGATTGCGGAGCCTAGTCCATGCCTGCCCTTCTTTTGCCATTGTCTAAGATGGAAGCCTTGATTCCTTTGTTGGGGGGGGGGGGGAGCTCTACTGTTCTTGCATAAATAAGTTTAAGGTTTGTGTCATCTCTCCATGGTTTACCATCACATTCTAAATATGAAAATAGTTTTTGAAGTGGCAAAGGGGAAGTATTTTCTTTTTCCATTACTGAAGTTCTCTGCTTGAAATAGCTTCTGTCCCTTCTCATTCCATCCTCAAACAGTTAGGGATGATTGGAGGGAATTCATGTTCCCTCCTGGAAGGCAGCTCTTAAATGGAGAGAGAACTAGAATTTTTCTGGTCTGATGGGCATCTTCCTATACTGAGTGGCCACTACTGTAATGTGGGCTTCAAAAGTTCCTTTTAAGGTTTTTAAACGGAAAGGAGAGTAATAGAGCACTTCCTGCTCACACCAGTGGGTTATTTTGTTGCTATTAAGTTGTCTCAGAAAACATTTTACACATGCATATTTAGTGTATATGTTATTTTGTAAAAGTTTTATCTTCTTTTAGTGACTTGAAGAAATTGTCCTTTTTATTTTTTTAAGTTTTTTTAAAAATTTATTTATGATAGTCACACACACACACACAGAGAGAGAGAGAGAGAGAGAGAGAGAGTGGCAGAGACATAGGCAGAGGGAGAAGCAGGCTCCATGCACCGGGAGCCCGACGTGGGACTCGATCCCGGGACTCCAGGATCGCGCCCTGGGCCAAAGGCAGGCGCTAAACCACTGCGCCACCCAGGGATCCCAGAAATTGTCCTTTTTAAAACCTATACTTACAGCAAATTTACATGGAACTTGAAAAGTGAAAAATTGTGTGATAATGGACTCAGTACGAAGTATTATTTAATGCTTTCAGGGATGATAATATGGTCTTCATTTCATAGTCATCCAAATTATATGTAACTTACATTGTAATCCAAGAATAAGATTTAAACTTAACCAGTTCTCCTTAGACACTAGAACACTGTTCATTCAAAAAATAAAACGGCCTTTTCCTAGGTGCCTGTAGACATTCTCCCTACCCCCTTTCTGATCTACCCTCTGATAGTCATCACCTTTACTCTCTGTGTTGTTTGTTGTTTATAAAATAGGGAGCCAATTTTTACTCACTTGAAATATATATATATATATTTCAATTTAATTTATTTATGAGAGACAGAGAGGCAGAGACATAGGTAGAGGGAAAAGCAGGCTTCCTGTGGGGAGCCCGATGCGGGACTCGATCCCCAGACCCAGAATCACGCTCAACTGCTGAGCTACCCAGGTGTCCCAGGCATCCCCTGAAATATATTTTTAAAGGGCTTTACCTAGATTTACATATATTCTCTAAGTTTTTCCCTACCACAGTACCTCTAAGCCCTGTTTAGGTCAGATCCTTCTAAGATTTTTTTCCCTGTGCTAATTGACCAAGGATCTGTAGTTGGCTGGTCCTATGTTGAAGCAGCAGAAGGAAAGTGCCTATGAGGAGAAAAATAGTGTTAGCCATGGAAGTTGGTCATTCTACATGGTGGTTATTAAAACCTGGCCTAGGGAAGACCACTCATTTTCCTCTTAGAGAATGAATATAGACAAGATTGAAAGACTTTTTTTTTTTTTTTTTTTTTTGAAAGAGAGATTGCGAGTGTGTGTGAGCATGCAGGAGCTGGGGGGTGGAGGGAGAGGGAGAAACAGATTCTCCATCGAGTAGGGAGCCCCATGCAGAGCTCGATCCCAGGATCCTGCAATCATGATCTGAGCCAAAGACAGACGCTTAACTGACTCGGCCACCCTGGTGCCCCTAAGGCTTTTTGTTGTTGTTGTTGTTGTTTTTACTTAAAAAAAAAAAAAAAAAAAAACAACCAAAAACCTACTAAGTCATTGTGGCCTTCTCCATTGTCATTGTATAGCAACTGTTATTTCTTAGGTTCTGGCCAAACACCTTATTCTTCGTTGAATCTTTTTCCCCTTACATCCAATCCAATCAATAAATGTTGCTCTAAGAGACCTCAAATTGACCACATTTTAACAAATCCTCTGCTGCTACATAAGTTCAAGCCACATTCAAGTTTTTCTCAGAATATTCCAGTAACTTCCTATCTGCCCTTGACCTCCTCGAGTCTGTTCTGCACCGAGGAGCCTGAGTGCTCCTTTAAAAATGGAAAATAGACCAT